>NC_045635.1:36626384-38048384 GCF_009829155.1 Mustela erminea
ACTGAGCCACCTAGGTGCTCTGAGGCACAGCACATTCAAATAACTTGCTCAAGATCACACATCTAGTAGGTGTCAGAGCCATGATTACTCCAGGGCAATGTAGCTCTAGGGCCCACTCCTTCCCATAATGCTGTATTCCTTCTGTTTCTTCTTGCCACAGACAATAACAATTTACTTCCTCTAAGTAACAAAAGCAATCTTCTAGTGCTTTCTGTGAACTTCCCTTTTAATCATTTCAAAGGGAGTCCAAAAAATTAGGTTATCGTCCAACATTTGAGGAGTTTAACAGTGCCTGGGTAGAAGGATGGTTACCTAGCTGTTCACTTGAAACAAAGCTGTGTGGTGGGTTCTGAGAGATAGCAAAGTTGCAGTCTTCTAGAAGCTCACAGAAGAGGCAGAATGAAGATAATGAGTTCCTTGAGGAGGGTAGGCATAACATGCTTTAGCCAGGATGGCTGAATCACACAAAGGAATAAAGCCTTACCAGAAGCCAAAAAATGTCAGTGACAACCCTGCTGATGTTCCTAATTCTAGGTTGTTTGGTGGGTCTTGAAACCTTAAATAGCTCTGCAAAGGGATGTGGTAAGTTCATATGACCCCTCTCTGCTGGAACAGCTTTGTCCTGTCCAAATGAATCTTAGTCACTACTCTGGCTATTTTAGTCCTGAGTCTGATTCTGTGGCACTGGGAGAAATATGGCATCGGTTTCTTGTGTTAGAGCAAACCTGAGCCCCATGGTAAAAGGCCTGTACTAAAAGCCCCAGACAAGGCAATGTCATAAGGGCCAAAGCAGTTCTAGAGTTAAAAAGACTAGGGAAGAGTTGAGGGAAAAAAAAAAGATAATTAATGGTTTCTTAGGGGAGGAAATGAACATCAAAAGTAGCTGGCCAAATTTCACTTTGTGTAAGATTATTTTTCTCTACATTGGTTTAGGTGTATATCAAAGATGCGGGGTTTGCCTGGGTGGCTCAGCCTCTTAAGCATCTGCCTTTGGCTCAGGTCATGATCTCAGAGTCCTGGGATCGAGTCCCTGCATCGGGCTCCTTGCTCAGCAGGGAGCCTGCTTCTCCTTCTCCCTCTGCCTGATGCTCTGCCTGATGCTCTGCCTACTTGTGCTCTCTATCTCTCTGTCAAATAAATAAATAAAATCTTTAAAACAAAAGAAAACAAAACAAAGACAGGGAAACTTCTTTGGGCACCATCTTGATATTGGCATGTCATTAATAATCATTTTTGCCAAGGACTTTTAAAGCAAATAGAGAAGAGCGAGTTTGAATCCCTGACTGCAAAAACAATTAGGGCAGAGGCTTAACTGAGAATCATTATCACCAACAATGACATGTTGCAATTTCCCTTGCTGTAGAATAGCACAGTCCAAAAGGACTTTTTACAATGATGGAGATGTCCTATATCTGTGTGGTCTGATTTGGCACCCACATTTGATTACTGAGCTCTTGAAATGTGCTAGTGTGACCAGGGAACTGATCTTTCAGTTTTAATTTTCATTGACTTAAATTTAAATAGCTACATGTGGCTACCAGCTACCACAATGGACAGTTCAGATCTATAGAATATTGTGGCCTAGGTTACCCCAAATTCATATAAATGTTCTTCTGAATCTAGAGCTGTATACAATTATTCATATATTTCAGGGGTTGAATAGTGAATGTTATTGCAATTTATGACCTATCTGAAAACACAAAGTTTTATAATTGGCAGGAGTCACTGGCTCAGGAAGACTACTAACCAATCAACCACTTAGAGGAGTTAAAAATTATGTTTTTAGAGTAATAAAAAATAAGTCAAATGTAAGTTAAATTCAAGACCACAATATAATAGAGTTTCCTCTGTTGGAAAGAGCTGAGAAGGAGGATGATGTTGTCACATAACATTTTTGAATAGTGCTGGGGAGCCTGGGTTGTTCAGTTGATTAAGCGTCCAACTCATGGTTTTGGCTCAGGTCATGATCTCAGGGTTGTGGGATTGAGCCCTGTGTTGGGCTCTGAGCTCAGCATAGAGTCTGCTTGAGATTCCCTCTCCCTTTACCCCTGCTCCCCCCTTCTCTCAAATAAATAAATAAATAAATAAATAGATAGATAGATAGATAGATAAATAAAATTTTTGAATAGCACTAAAAGACTCCATTATTTTTGTTTGGTCTTTTACAAAACGTTTAAAAATCAAATGCGCTTCCCACATGGGATAATTATATATATTTTTGGTGACATAGATAGAGTGGTAAAAGGAGAAAGGTACCTAGGAAGAATAAAGAAAAGGTGAGTAAAGTAATTTGAAAATATTTTCTAGTAGACCAAGGTAGTGGTCTGCTTTGTGATGGTTATCCAATTCTAACCCAGTATCGTTTTCATTGAGCTGAACTCACATTTTGTCAAAATATTTGAGAAAATGGGGATGCCTGGGTGGCTCAGTCTGTTAAGCATCTGCCTTTGACTTGGGTCATGATCCTGGGGTCCTGAGATCAAGTCCCACACTGGGATCCCTGCTCAGCAGGAAGCTTGCTTCTCCCTACCCGCCTCCCACTGACCCTTGACACTTGAGCTCTTTCTTGCTCTCTCTCTCTCTTAGATCAATAAGTAAATAAAAAATTATATCTCTGCTATGAATTTTCAGGATAATACAAATCAAAATGTGATTAATTTTCCATTTATTATAACATTTTGTTTAGATTCACACTTAGATATTACCTTAAATGATTTAAAAACCAAAATCTTATTGAAGTAAGTTTCAGAAGTGATAATTTAGCTGTAAGAAAGGTTTTTGCTGATTTCTTTAATTACCTTTAGTTTCCTCCTTGCATTGAATTTCCTCAGTTGCTCTACTGTTTCTGGAAGATGAATCTTGTAGGCATAACGATCCCGTTCCTATAAAAGAAGAAAGATAATGAACATATGGAGTCATTTAAAAAAGTGAAGAAACTTAATAAAAAACAAACAATAAAGCCCAAATTTCTTAAATATGAAACTTAGACTGAATTCTAGAATACTGGAGATTTTATTCCATGATACTGGTAAACATTATCAAATGAAAGCTACGAAGGTAAAAAGTGATAGTAAAATAATCTTTTTTTAGAAATTTTTTCAACATAAGAAAAGGCTAAAATAATGGGTTATATAATTTTCAGGTATGGCTATATGGCTAAGATAACCGACCATAATTCTGAAAAGTATGAAGCTACCTTTGATATGATCTTGTTAGGTAATACGAGCATGTGAAAAACTAACTCCACAAATGACTGAGCATTTGGAGTCATCTGGAATAACTGGATTTAAAAAAAGAAAAATCCCAGGGGCACCTGGGTGGCTCAGAGGGTTAAAGCCTCTGCCTTCGGCTCAGGTCATGATCCCAGGATCCTGGGATCAAGTCCCGCATCGGGCTCTCTGCTCAGCAGGGAGCCTGCTTCCTGCTCTCTCTCTGCCTGCCTCTCTGCCTACTTGTGATCTTTGTCAAATAAATAAATAAAAATCTTAAAAAAAAAAGGGAAGAAAAATCCCAGTATCTTTGAACTAGAACAAATTTTCAAGGCCGTCTAATTCAACCATTTCCCCATGTGGGATCCTCTTCAATCCTTGATGGGAGGATTATTCTGTTTGACCTTGTCCAGTAGGTGATCATTATTTTATGGTAACTTACTGTAATTTTAAGAAAGTAAAAATGTTCTTACTTAGCCTGGGCCCACACCTGGCTTGTTTGGATTAGCTCTGTCCTCTGCAACATCACGGAGCAAACATCCTACCTCTTCCATACAATAACACTTCAGTAGCTAAGAGGGGGATCACGCTTCTCCTAAATCTATTCTCTGGGATGTCTCCAGTTGCCTCAGCTATTCCTCCTGTATATTTTAAACCTCTTGTCATCCTTCTTAACATCTCCTTCAGTTCAACTCTAATTTGTCAGTGCATCAAAGATTTAGGTAAGTATTCATTTCAGAAATATTTCTTGAGAGACTACTATGTGCTAGGCATCGTTCTATGCATTTGGCATACAGGAATAAACAAAACCAATAAAGATTCAGGCCCTCGTATAGCTCATATTCAAATAAGAGAAGGAAATACAAAAAGGTAAATTATGGAGTATGATAAAAACAGTATGGAATAAAGCAAAAAGGAAAGCAGAGTGAGGGGGTTGTGTATACTGAAGTTTAGAACAGGGTGGTCAGAGTAGGCCCAATTACTGTGAGGACACCCAAAAGTGGTGAGGAAGTGGTCTAGGCAGGGAGAACCACCAATCCAAAGGCCCAAAGGAGGGAGTGCACCTAGAATTTCCAAGAACTAGCAGGGAGACCCAGGTGTGTAGAGTAAATAGATCAGATCAGAGAGATGACAGGCTGGGGGTAGGCCATAAACAGCCTTTTACTCTACGTGGAAGAGGGAGCCACTGGAGGGTTTTGAGCTGAAGTGACATGATCTGACAATTTTAAAGAAACAATTGGTTATTGTTTTGAAAACAGATTAGAAGGGGGCATGGGTTTAATAAAATAAAAGTGGGGGGGGGGCAAGGATACCAGTTAGAAGATTATTGCAGTAATCTGTGGGGGAAGATGATGATAGATGAAACCAGGTGGAAAAATTTTAAAAAATGAAAAGGAGATAGATTCTGAATATATTTTGTTTTCCACAGAATGTTTTACTGAAGTGTAATTAGCATATAACAAACTGCATGCTTAAAATGTATAATTTGATCAGTTTTGATTTATAAGCATAATAGCATCACTGCAATCAAGATGAATATACCCACCACTCTCGAAAGTTTCCCTATGTCCCTTCGTCCTTTCCCTTCCAGTCCCCAGGCAGCCACTGTTTCTGTCACTGCAGATTGGTTTGCATTTTCTAGAATTTTACAGAAATGGAACCAGACAGTATGTACTCATTTTCCAACTTGTGTCAGTCCACATAAAGGTTCTGAACTTCATCCATGAAGTTGCGAGTATCAATAGTTCAGTCCTTTTTTATTGCCGAGTGGCATACCACTGCAAGGATATGCCATAATTTGTTTATTCATTCATCTGCTTATCGACTGTGGGTTGTTTCCAAATTTTGGCTATTACATAGAAAGCTGCTATGAATATTAATGTACAAGTCTTTGTATGGACATGTATTTCATTTCTCTTAGGTAAGTACTTAGGAGTAGAATGGCTGGGTTGTATTACAGGAGTATGTTTAACTTTTAAGAAACTGCCAACCTGTTTTCCAAAGTGGTTGTACCATTTTACATTTCCATAGCAATGTATCACTTCCGGTTGTTCTATATTCTCACCAGTACTTGGTATGGTTAGTTTTTTGATTTTACTCATTCTGATACATGTGCATATAGAGATCTCATTGTGGCATTACTTTGTATTTCCCTGATGACTCATGATATTGAGCAACTTTGCTTGTGTTTATTTGCCATCCATATATCTTACTTGTTGAAGAAGTGTCTGTTCCAAATTGGGGTGGGTGTTTTCTTATTACTGACTTATAAGAATTCTTCCCAAATAGGGAAAGGGGATTAAAAGGTACAAACTCTAAGTTATAAAATAAATAAGACACAGAGATGTAATGTACAGCAAAGGAAATACAGTTAATAATATTGTAACAACTCTGTATGGTGACAGATAGTAGCTAGGTTTTAGCATGGTGATTATTTCATAATGTATATAAACTTTCAATTACTATGTTGTACACATGAAACGGATATAATATTGTGTCAATGACAGTTCAAAAGAAGGGATTCTTTACATAACCTAAATATGTAACTCCTTTATCAGATAGCTAATTTGCAAATATTTACTTCCATTTCATAGCTTATCTTTTCATTTCTATATAGTGTCTTTCAAAGAACAGAAGTTCTTAATTCTGAATATATTTTGTAGGTGGAAAGAACAGGATTTTCTGACAGATTGGTTGTGGGGTGTGAGAGAGAGGAGTCAAACACTACACCAAGTTTTTCAGTGTGAGCAACTAGGAGTCTGACACCAATGGAGATGGGGAAGAGAGCAGGACTACAGTTTTGACTGTCTTATGCTTGAAATATGTAAAGTTCAAATGGAGATTCAAGTAGGTACTTGGACATACGAGCTTGGAGTGCAGGAGAGAAATGTGGGCTGGAAATGAAGTTTTGGAGGGTCATAAACATTTAGAAGGTATTAAGTTAGTATTTAACTCTGTTCCAGCCACTGAATTTGGGGCTTTCACTGGCATTATCCCATTTATTTTTTTTTTTTAAAGATTTTATTTATTTACCTGACAGAGACACAGCGAGAGAGGGAACACAGTAGAGGGAGGGGAGAGGAAAAAGCAGGGAGCCCGATGCAAGGTTCGATCCCAGGACCTGGGGATCATGACCTGGGCCGAAGGCAGATGCTTAATGACTGAGCCACCCAGGCACCACATATTCTTTTTTTCTTTTTTAATTAGAAATATTTATTTATTTTAGAGAGAGCCTGTGTGCAAGAGCAGGAAGAGGGTCAGAGGAAGAGAGAGAATCTCCAGCAGACTCAGCATGCTGAGTACAGAGCCTGATTCATGGCTTGATTTGATTTCAAGACCCTGAGATCATGATCTGAGCTGAAATCAAGAGTCAGATGCTTATGTGACTGAGCCATGCAGGGGCCCCCCTCATTTATTCTTTAAAACAACTATATAAGATAGTAGAGATAATACTACACATTAATTATCTCAAAAGTCATGGCTCAAATGGATGTAACTATCATCACAACAGTTAGCATGTATTGAGGGGCTTATGATATGCCAGGCATTGTTCTAGTGCTTTACATGTTTATGTTACTTATTCTTTACAAGGTAGGAGGATATTATATCTTATTATGCATCTGGGAAAAAAGGAGATGCATTCAGAAAGAGTCAATTATTATATGGTTTCACTTATTTGTGGAGCATAACAAATAGCATGGAGGACAAGGGGAGATGGAGAGGAGAAGGGAGTTGGGAAATTGGAAGGGGAGGTGAACCATGAGAGACTATGGACTCTGAAAAACAATCTGAGGGTTTGGGGGGTGGGAGGTTGGGGGAACCAGGTGGTGGGTATTAGAGAGGGCACGGATTGCATGGAGCACTGGGTGTGGTGCAAAAACAATGAATACTGTTACGCTGAAAAAAATAAATAAATTAAAAAAAAAAAAGAGATGCATTATACCGGATGAAGATTAATTAGTATGAAGTGGGCCTCTTAATTTTCTTAATCTGAATACTATATAACATTTGGAAATTAAATTCAAGATCACATTATTATTATTTTTTTAAGATTTTGTTTATTTATTTGACACACAGAGATCACAAGTAGGCAGAGAGGCAGGCAGAGAGAGAGGAGGAAGCAGGCTCCCAGCTGAGCCGAGAGCCCGATGTGGGGCTTGATCCCAGGATCTGGGATCATGACCTGAGCCGAAGGCAGAGGCCTTAACCCACTGAGCCACACAGGTGCCCCTATTTTTTATTTTTTAAGAGATTTTATTTATTTGTCAGAGAGAAAGAGAGAGAGAGCAAGAGAGTGCACAAGAAGAGGGAGAAGCAGGCTCCCCAGTGAGCAGGAAGCCTGAATGTGGGATTTGATCCCAGGACCCTGGGATCATGACCTGAGCTAAAGGCAGACACTTTACCAACTGAACTACCCAGGCAACCCACATTATTATTTTGTACCTAAATTCATGTGTGCATGTGAGCCACTTCTAAAATCAATATTTTGGTATTATGTACTTATGAAATTTATTTTTGAATTTAAATGTAGAATTTTATAGTCAGTCTTGTCAAAATTTTACCTTATTATCATTGGCATTCCTAAGGAATGAATACAAACACTTTAAAATTTATTTTCTACATTAATGACTAAATGTAACAAGAGTTCTACTGGAGAGCAAAGTTGTATTTTTCTTGAGTGCACATACAATGCTTGATGTCAAAATGACTATAATTTGCACATCTGCCAGATTCTATATGCTAAACATCTTGGAAATGATTTTATTGTCTTTAGGGACTTAATCTCCTTTTCCTGCACTAAGCCAGAACAGGTTCACCAATACAGAAGATGTAAGAATTTATCAAATAATTAACTAGCAGAGACAAGCATAAAATTAGCATTCTATAACAAGCAAGGCAATCTTTTTTTTTTTTTAAGATTTTATTTATTTATCAGAGAGAGAGAGAGAGAGAGCGAACACAGGCAGACAGAATGGCAGGCAGAGGCAGAGGGAGAAGCAGGCTCCCTGACGAGCAAGGAGCCCAATGTGGGACTCGATCACAGGACGCTGGGATCATGACGTGAGCCGAAGGCAGCTGCTTAACCAACTGAGCCACCCAGGAGTCCCCAAGAAGGGAATCTTTTAATGGATTGCTGTTACTGTTTGTGGAAGATGTGATACACACACATGTACATAACACACAATGGACTATTACTAAGCCATAAAAAAGAATGAAATCTTGCCATTCGCAACAACACAGATGGACCTACAGGATATTATGCTAAATTAACTCAGACAGAGAAAGGCAAATACCCTACGATTTCACTTAAATGTGGAATCAGAAAGACAAAATAGGGGTGCTTGGCTGGCTTAGTCGGTAGAACCTGTCTCTCAACCTCAGGGTCGTGAGTTCAAGCCCACACTGGACATGGAGTCTACTTAAAAAAATAATGAAAGGCAAAACAAACGACCAAACAAAACCATAAACAGTTTCATAAATACAGAGAACGAACTGGTAGTTGCCAGAATGGATGGTGGTGGTGGTGGGGGAATAGGCGAAAACAGGTGAAGGAGATTAAGAAGAACAAACTTCCAGTTATAGAATAAGTACATCTTAGGGATGAAAAGTACGGCATATGGAATATAGTCGATAATATTATAATTCCTCTGTTCAGTGACAGGTATTATTGTAGCAAGCAGTGCATGAGGTACACAATTGTAGAACCACTATTTTGAACATCTGAAACTAATATAACATATGGCAGCTAAACTTCAATTTAAAAAATTATAAACAAAATTTTAAGGTGTGTTATGCCTGGTGATATTTAACCAACATATATGGAAAAACAAACATCAAAATGGGCTTTGTTTTACTTTCTGAGTAAAACTTGTTTTTGCATTTTGATAGAATGGGGGTGTGGGGGGAAGCAAACCCAGGAAAGTCTTCAACACAAGCCAAAGAACCCAAATGAAAAGGAGCTGTATAATATAGCAGAAAGACAGTGAGTTCGGAGTCAGAATGACTTTTGTTCAAATTCTGGGTCATTTAGGTACTGGCTGTATGACCTTATATTCTCTTAACTGTTTCTTTTTGAAAACTAATTTTACAGGATTTTTATGAAGATTAAAGGAGATGCTGTATAGGTACATGATGGGTTTTAATAATCGTTTTTGTGGGCGCCTGGGTGGCTCAGTGGGTTAAGCCGCTGCCTTCGGCTCAGGTCATGATCTCAGGGTCCTGGGATCGAGTCCCGCATCAGGCTCTCTGCTCTGCAGGGAGCCTGCTTCCTCCTCTCCCTCTCTCTGCCTGCCTGTCTGCCTGCCTGTGATCTCTGTCTGTCAAATAAATAAATAAAATCTTAAAAAAAAATAATCGTTTTTGCTAGTCAACATGTATAAACCTCTGATGTAAAGTAATTAAGGAGTGCTGTAAGTATGTATGCCTGTATCAACAAACAGCTTATTAAATAAGTTTGGTTGTTTTCTAAATGATAATATGTTCCTATCACATAAGAAAAATGTAAAAATAAAATATAGTAAGGAAGATGTGGTCCATATACACTATGGAGTATTATGGCTCCATCAGAAAGGATGAATACCCAACTTTTGTAGCAACATGGACGGGACTGGAAGAGATGATGCTGAGTGAAATAAGTCAAGCAGAGAGAGTCAATTATCATATGGTTTCACTTATTTGTGGAGCATAACTAATAGCATGGAGGACAAGGGGAGATGGAGAGGAGAAGGGAGTTGGGGGAAATTGGAAGGGGAGGTGAACCATGAGAGACTATGGACTCTGAAAAACAATCTGAGGGGTTTGAAGCGGTGGTGGTGGGGGAAGGTTGGGGGGACCAGGTGGTGGGTATTAGAGAAGGCACGGATTGCATGGAGCACTGGGTGTGGTGCAAAAATAATGAATACTATTATGATGAAAATTAAAAAAAAAATTACAGGAGACCAAACCTGTGACCCATTTCTAATTGTCTTTATTTACTGTTTCCAAAAAAGGGTGAACCAAGTAACAGCATGTTTTTGAATGAAGAGTCCTAAGTCTTCTCTAATATAGTGGCCACTAGGTAAAACTATCTAAATTTAAATTCATTAAAATTAAATGTAATTAAGGGATGCCTGGGTGGCTCAGTTGGTTAAGTGTTTGACTCTTGGTTTCAGCTCAGGTCATGAGTTCGAGTCCTGAGATGGGCTCCATGTTTAGTGGGGAGTCTGCTTGAGATTCTCTCCCTCTGCCCCTCCCCGCACCTGCATGTGTACCGTCTCGCTCTCTCAAATAAATAAATCTGAAAAAAATTAATATAATTAAAAATTCAGTTCTTCAGTTATACTAGACATGTTTCAAGCATATGGCTAGTTGCTACCATGCTGGACAGTTCAGATATATATTACTGCCCTCGTGACAGAAAGTTCTTCATGGACAATGCTGGTAGGGAGTCTTTATTACTATTGCTGAATTGAGGTGAAAGTTGGACTGCATTTTGCTTAAACTGAAACTGCTTAACATTTTAGGTATATGTAACAGAAAAAATTCCCTCTGATATTAAAAAAAATAAAAGGGTCTTCAGACCCTTTGTAGTCTCTACAGACAGTACAACAGACATTGGTCTTCTAGCTAATGCCGAATGTGAGAGAAAGGGCCTAGAGAAAGTGACTTCACAGATATGTGGCATGCCCGGTTCCCTGAGCAAGACATGGGCACTGGTGCAGATTTTTTAAGAATGAGATTTATTTATTTGAGAGAGAGAAAGAGAGAGAGTGCATGTGCATATGAGTGGGTAGAGGGGCAGAGGGAGAGAGAGGAGGAGAGGGAAAGGGGGAAGAGAGAATTTTAAGCAGGCTCCCTGCTGAGCACAGAGCCCTATGTGGGGCTCGATCTCACCCCTGAGATCGAGCCAGCCAGGTGCCCCTGGTGCAGAGTTTTAAAGCATTCCCTAAACACGTCTTTTTCCAAAGCTTAATTCTTTCTTTTTTTTTAAAAAGATTTTATTTATTTATTTGACAGAGAGAGATCACAGGTAGGCAGAGAGGCCCGCAGAGAGAGAGAGAGAGAGAGAGAGAGAGAGAGAAAGAGAGAGGGAAGCATGCTCCCCGCTGAGCAGAGAGCCCGATATAGGACTCGATTCCAGGACCCTGAGATCATGACCTGAGCCAAAGGCAGTGGCTTAACCCACTGAGCCACCCAGGTGCCCCCCAAAGCTTAATTCTTCAGAGTTCTTGATAATAAAGAAATTACTTGCTTTCCCTTCTGAATCACTGATAGAAGGCTCTGATAGCTGGGGAAGAGGCAGACAAGGCAGACAAGGAAGGGAATCCCAGGACTTGATGGGTGATCCTTCGGTGATATTGCTAGGATTTTTTTTCCCTCTCTTAACATATATTTACAATCTATATGAAGTCCTTGCCACATTTCCAATAAAGCCATGTCTAAAACCAACCAGGATCAACACAGCAAGAGCTTTAAGATGACACTATGGTATGGAATACCTCCCAGGTTTCAGAGGAGGCTCTGAGCTGTGCCCAAGTGAGGCAGACCAGACGGGTACTGCAAAGGCTTTGGAAATGAAACTACAGCCCTAAAAGTGGGCCAGGATGTGTGTTCTGAATGTAATCAGGTTAGCTGCCTACTAAAATAGAAGATTTAAATAAGAATCATAGTCCTATAATATAGTGATACTAAAAATGTCCAGCATACTATCTAAAATTACTGCTCATGCCAAGAACCAGGAAAATCTCAAACTAAATGAGAAAAGACAACCAACAGATATCAACACAGAGAAGGCACAGATGTTAGACTCATCCAACTGGGATTTTTAAGCAGGTGCTATAAAAATGTTCCTAAAAGCAATTGCGAGTGGTTAAAAAAAATTGCTGACATTACCAAGTGCTGACAAGGACACAGAATGACTGGTTCTCAGATACCCTGCTGGTGGGAAAGAAAAATCATACAGCCACTCTGGAAAATGATCTGGCCGTTTTTATGAAGTTGAATATATACTTACCATAGGATTCAGCAATCTCACTCACTGGTTTTTACTTTGGAGAAAAGCAAATCTGTATATAGATGTGCATAGCAGCCTTCTTTGTATTAGACAAACACTGGAAACAACCCAAGTGCCCTTCAAAAGATGGATGGGTCAAAAAGCCTTGTACATCCACACAGTGGAGTACTATTCAGTCATAAAAAGGAATGAACTACTGACCTACACAACACCTTGGATGGATCCCAAGGGTATTATGCTGAGTAAAAAAACCTAATCTGTGAAGTAATAACAAATATGTAGGTCTCTGACCCTGCTTCCTGACACTGAGCCCTAAAACCCTTTAAATAGGGCTGCTAGGAGAATCTTTTGTTCTAACATTTTCCCAGCTCCTGCCGCAGAGCTCCTAAAAAACTCTTGTAATTTCCTAGGTGATAAGAGCACTGGAGCATCTTCTATTCTAGTATCTGGTCTTTGACTGTAGTTCCTGACAGAGTTCCCAAATCACTTGGCATTTCCTGGGTGACAGCAGTGTGTCTGTTTTAATGAGGTGATTCCTGGTGGGCTCCTGGATGGGGGGTGGTCCCTAGAAAGACCAAGTCATGATCATAAGGTTGGGATGTTCAGGGCCCTCCCCTGCCATTCTCTAGAGTAGGGACGGGGCTGGAAATAGAGTCAATGATCAGTGCTTACGTGATGAAGCCTCCATAACATTTCCCAAAGTATGGGGTTTGGAGAGCTTCTGGGTTGATGGACACATGTACATACCAAGAATGTGGTGTACCCCACCTTCCATGGGAACAGGAACTCCTGTGCTTAGGACACTTCTAAGACCTTGCTCTATGTATCTCTTCATCTGTATCCTCTATCATACTCTTTATCATATAATAAACTGGTACACCTAAGTGTTTCCCTAAGTGAGCTGCTCTAGCAAACGGTCAAATCCAAGGTTGAGATGGGGTGGGTTATGGGAACCTCTAATTTGTAGCCAAGTCGGACAGAAATTGTGGGTAACCTGGGGACCTACTACTTGCGACTGGCATCTGAA
Organism: Mustela erminea; assembly: GCF_009829155.1. Taxonomy (NCBI): domain Eukaryota; kingdom Metazoa; phylum Chordata; class Mammalia; order Carnivora; family Mustelidae; genus Mustela; species Mustela erminea. Next base: position 36,639,613 of record NC_045635.1, read on the forward strand.
CTGGGGGACAGTCTCTTGGGATCAAGCCCTTAACCTGTGGGGTCTGGATTAATTTCACTCAGTGTCAGAACTGAATTAAAATGAAGGACACCCAGCTGGTGTCAGAGAATTGCTTGATGCGAGGAAATAACCCAGACACACTTGGTGTCAGAAGTGCTGTTGACTGTGGTAGTTGTGTGAGAGGAAAAGAGAATACCCTGGAGACTGGAGTTTCTCATAGACAGTCAGATACTGTATAATCCCATTTATATAAGACTCTCAAAAGGACAAGAATTATAGTCATGGGGAATGGATCGGTGGTTCAGAGTTAGGGGGAGGATGATTATTAAGGAGTAGCATGACGGGTGGAAAAGCACTTGTTTATCATGATTATGGCTGCGCTTATACACTTCCATACACATGATAAAATCTCCTAGAAACACACACACACACACACACACATGCACACGCACACATAAACATACATAAAAACTGGTGAAAATCAAATAAGGCCTGCAGTTGAGTTAAGCGTTCCAATGTCAATTTCTTAGTTATGGTCATATAAGATATCATCACTGGGGGGTAAGAATGGTGAAATGTACATGGGAATTTTATACTGTTTTTGCCACTTCTTTCTCTAAATTTTTTAAGATTTTATTTTTTATTTTTTGAAGATTTTATTTGTCAGTAATCTCTATACCCAACATGGGGCTCAAACCCACTACCCAGAGAGCAAGTGTTGCATGGTCTACCAACTGAGCCGGCCAGGTGCCACTTCCATGTGAGTCTAAAGCTATTTCAAAATAACAAGTTTACAAGACATCACTTCCGCTCTACATGTTTGACTCTCCTGGGGGCTTCCTAATTCCAAATACCTCGAATCACTCACTGAGCCTCATTAGTTTTCCTTCCTTAAAATCTCTCAGTCTGAGTGTTTCTTTCCCACTTCCACTTTTACTCCCTGGGTGCAGGCCCCTGTCACCTCCTGACTGGACAGCCACAGCTTCCACCAGTTCTCTCTGCCTCCAGTGCTTGTACCCTGAAAAGACAACCCACCTGCACACAGAGTTCAAAGGAATTGTATAAGCTTGCTGCTTGCACTGTATTGGCACCCAAAAGCTTGCAGTCGCTTTTTACCATCTACACCGTAATATCTAAAGTCCTCAGTTTGGCATTTGGGACTGTATGTATTCGTCCCTCAAACCAGAATTCCCAGTCTCCTACCGTACAACCCTTCAAAGAGCTGACATTGGTACCAAACTAGTTTATTTCCTGTCCCCACCCCTACGTGCCATGAACACTTGGTGATGCTTTGCCTGTGCTCCCCCAGACCTTCCTGGACCTCCAGATGAGAGTGATCTCTCTTGTACCTCAATGGTCTCCCCGAGCCCATACTGCTGTGCTCATGCGATGCTTCTCCCCTATGACTTCTTTGAGCTTATCTGTGTGTTTATGTTGTATTGGTACCATCTGAAAAACCTGTCTCGCAGCCTGACCATGCCTTTCTCTCTTTGGTGTGACTGATTTTTCCAAAAGTCAAATTGACTAGCCTGACGGCAACACCCTTTTCATGTTTTATTACAGTCAATGTACATTAGGGTCTACATATGAAGGCTACAAAAGGTGTGAAAAGAGCTCAGTCATCCATAAAGAAAGTACAATTTTAGTTGGTCTCATTTTTGCTGGAATGAATATTCATAGCAAACACCACTAATTTAGATAAAGACATTAAATATAATTTGACAATCATAAGACATTCACATATTACTTGGTCTATTTACTCAAATTCTTTTTTGATAGGACATCATTGAATAGGACATTTTCTTGTGGTTTTACCAAGGAAATAAGTCTTTTTTTTTTTCTTTTGACACCCAGTCATGGTATTATCACTTTGGGTACTCTTTACTACAAGGACATTCATCATCTTATTTCTTCGCTTTGTAGTTATGCAGGAGTTTTTCATATACAAACTACAGCTTAAATTTAGTCTTTACAAAATTAACATCAATTTCATCCACAGCAATGATTCACAAGTATACATGGACAAGTAGATAACACTCTCATGGAATTCTTCCATCTCCAGATGGCACCTAAGCAGTGAAGGTAAATTGTAGCTCAGACATGGCACATGATTCTGAGCTCAAACAGCCTTCTGGAACTTTTTCATTTAAGTTACTAACATTTTTTGTCTATTGTCTTTCTGGTGCCAGAAATCTATTATGTATTAAGATCAGATTATTTAGAATAAGAACTACAATCACTGCAGGGAGAAGGTTCCAAAAATAAATGTTAGTCAAGATATGCATGATAATGAGAGCCAAATTTTCTAAATGATCTTAAACATGACTAATATGGCTGCCATTTTCATTGTCCTTTGGCATTTAAATTAGCTTCTGATGAATAAAAGATTCCCATTATGGAGAAACTTAGATAGGCAAAAGAGAAATAGGAGTCCCCTGTACACTGGTCATTTCTGGGAGAAAAAAAATACTAAGAATGTATCTAAAAACTGCTTACCTACTCTTTTCGGGGGGAAATCAGGAATAACTAAAACCAAATATTTCAAGTCAAGAATAACTAGAGCTGTGTATCAGAGTTGAATGCAGATTTGATAAATAATATTATTTTTTAAAAGATTTATTTATTAATTTGAGGCAGGGAGGGGCAAAGGGAGAGGGAGAAGAGTCTTGAGCAGACTCCACACTGAGCACAGAAACTGATGTGGGGCTCTATCTCATGGCCCCGAGACCAGGACCTGAGCTGAAACCAAGAATCGGTGCTTAACCCACTGCCCCACCCAGGTGACCTGATAAGTAAAATTCTTTTTTTTTTTTAATTAATTTTTTATTTTTGATAAACATATATTTTTATCCCCAGGGGTACAGGTCTGTGAATCACCAGGTTTACACACTTCACAGCACTCACCAAAGCACATACCCTCCCCAATGTCCATAATCCCACCCCCTTCTCCCAAACCCCCTCCCCCCAGCAACCCTCAGTTTGTTTTGTGAGATTAAGAGTCACTTATGGTTTGTCTCCCTCCCAATCCCATCTTGTTTCATTTATTCTTCTCCTACCCACTTAAGCCCCCATGTTGCATCACCACTTCCTCATATCAGGGAGATCATATGTGATAAGTAAAAATTCTTAAGGGAGACTCAGGATCCACGGGAATCTCAAAAACTGTTCTCTAATATCATCATCCACGTCACCGCCACTAAGACACATTAGTAATTTACATTTTAATATATCTTATTGTTTTTTCATAATTTTTAGGGGAGTAACATGGTATAATATAATGAACATTCATTTGTTCATTCATTAAACTGTAACTAATAATTATTGAGCACCTACTATATGCCAGATACTTTCGAGAGTGCTGGACAGAAGTGAACTGACAACCCCAAATTCCCACCCTTCTGCAGCTTGTATTTTACAGGGGGTAAATAGACTACGAACAAGTAAAATATAGGTATGTCTTATGGTGACAAATGTCATGGAGAAAACTAAGGCAGGGAAGGGGGACTTGGCATACTGGTGGCAGGGGGCATTCCTTCTTCCTAATTTTAAACCAAGTAGACAGGAAAGCTCTTACTAAGAAGCTGACAGCTAAGCGAAGATCTGAAGGTGGTAAAGGAAGAAACCATGACTATACCTGGGGAAGAGCGTTCTCTGGAAAGAGCATGACAAACACAGGGGCACTGAAGCCAGAATGAGCCTGGTGTCTGAGGAACCACAATGAGGCCAATATGTGGAGAACAGACTAAGAGGAGAGTAGTAGGGGGCGAAATCAGAGAGGTATTAGGGGGCGAGCTATACCCTGGGTTAAGAAAGAATCACTTTGGCGAGAGGCTTAGTCTAAAGATAAAAATTCAGGACTCTGAACAGAGTACAAATAGTACTTAAGACCATTAAAATTAAATGAGGTCTCCAAGGGCCAGAGTGGAGACAGAGCAAAAGAGCAGCAAGGATGGGTACAGTCAACTTAGTTCTAGGAGTTTTGCTATCTAGAAGAACAGAAGCTGGAAGAGGTTGTAGGGTTAGGGTGTGTGTGCGCGTGTGTGTGTGCACTCACGTGCGTGTGTAATAAAAATAAGAAGTAGCATATTCGATTGAAGAGAGAGAGGAGAGCGGTGATGCAAGAAAGGGGATATTGCTGTAGTGATGTCCTTGAGTAAGGAAAAGACAGAGGATCTCGCATGAAAAGGAAAGTGTCGTGGTAGGCTCAGTTAAAATCCTGATTCCATTACTGACAACTTCTGTGTCTTGGGGCAAGATTCTCCACCTCTGAGCCTCTGTTTTCTCCTGTACAGAGAATTTGCTGGAATTACTGTAGAATGTCTTAATCAAACAGCGCTGTTTCATTCAAGTCCCAAGTTACGTTTTCCTTAATACTCATTTGGAAGATGGGATAGAGAAAGAATTTTAAAAATCTAGCTTCTTCCTAAAACAATTAATCCGTATTTAGTTATCTACTGAAATAAAAATAATGTTATGAACCACACAGTCACACCCAAAATAAAGATCACAACTTTGTGTCATAAACACAGGCATGCTTCCCTTGTTCCTGTTGCACAGCTTTGGGACAAGGGTCAGTGGAGAACAAGCACGCCTTCCTCCCTGATTTGTTCAGCCTTAATCTGCCTCTGTTCCCTCTGATGGCTGACTGTCATTAGAATGGTGTATTTTCTACTCAGGTATTTACAGAGGCTGTCTGGAAACAGCAAACAAGATGGACAAAACTCCAAAAAAGTGCTCAGAAAAGAGGTGAGAAGAGTTGCCCTCTAGAGCAAGACATTCTTGTCGCCGGAAGTGCTCATACAAGGTGTAGTGGGCCATGAACGCGCCCCCGTACCTTAAGCCATGGGTGATTCAGTGCTTCATAAACAGTGATCCTTTCCGCTGGATCGAGCATCAGCATGCGACGGACTAGGTCTTTGGCACTTTCAGAGATATGGCTCCACTGCCTTGGATTCATCTGAAGAGAAGGAGAGGAAAATTCCATAGTTATTGTCCAGTGAGAAGTTAACGTTCACTATGATGTAACACTCCTATGCTATTTCGATGTGAATAAAATTCTTGAAGAAGAGAAATCTGATTCTAAAGCCTTGCTTTCTAAGGAAGAGGACAAAGGAAGGCTTTGGTGGCTGTTGCTCCGTCTGTGAAATTTTGCATCAGTAAATATCCCTTACATATGATCTTATTGTCACATAAGTTATACTATTTTTTTAAATCTTTTTTAAAAGATTTTATTTATTTAATTGACAGACAGAGATCACAAGTAGGCAGAGAGGCAGGCATAGAGAGAGGAGGAAGCAGGCTCCCTGCTGAGCAGAGAGCCCAATGTGGGGCTCGATCCCAGGACCCTGGGATCATGACCTGAGCTGAAGGCAGCGGCTTAACCCACTGAGCCACCCAGGCACCCCAAGTTATACTATATTTAATAACTGAAGAACAGAATATTCCTGACTGCAGTTTCTATCTTAGCTAAAGAGACTAGATACTTTGCTCTAGGAAAGGACTAATAAAATTTTTATTTATTTTTTTATTTTTTAAAGATTTTATTTATTTATTTGACAGAGAGAGAGAGAGAGAGAGAGAGATCATGAGTAGGCAGAGAGGCAGGCAGAGAGAGAGGGGGAAGCAGGCTCCCTGCTGAGCAGAGAGCCTGATGTGGGGCTCAATCCCAGGACCCCGAGATCATGACCTGAGCCAAAGGCAGAGGCTTAACCCACTGAGTCACCCAGGCATCCCTGAAATTGTATTTTTGAGGCTGGCTGGTAGTATGTGCAATACAGATGAAATCAGGTTGGCTATCTGTTGCTAGGTACTGAAGCTGGGAGTTCATTGTACTGTTATCTGTGCTACTTTTCTTTGAAATTTTCAGTAACAAAAAGCATAGAAATAAATTCTGACAGAATCACAGCACAGTGCATGTGTATACATATGCACATATGTATATATATACATATGCACACACATATCTATGAAAGGCCACCAGGTTTATCACTGTAGAGAGAGCAATACTTCAAACAAAGCTGCTGAAAACATGGGGCTTTCATATTAAAAAAAAAAAAGCCGTGAATATAAATGAAAGGAAAGGTTAGCCAAGTAAAAGAGTAAATAAGTTATTAACCTCAAAGCTTCACACCTCCAGGCGCAGAAATTATGATACAGCTGTCATGTCCTTCTGACTTACTATACTACTAAGAATGGGGTTTTTAAATCGCTTAATTTTTGGCATGTGTGAACAGTTCAAATTTCTTACAAGGAATCAAACAAACAAACTATTCAGTGCTTTACAAAAAGAGAAAATGAAAAACCAGAGGCTGCTGGAACGACAGTTTGTCTTGGAAAGGAGGAAGTTAGCAACTGAACTGACACAAAGGGAGAATTCTATTATTAGCAAATGCTTAGTGCTCCAAAAGGCAGGTGGGAGATTTCATTACATGGTACCATGCCGTAAGGCACTCGGAGGATAAAATGAGTTCATAGGTGTGCTTAGCACAGTTCCCGACACATACTAAGTGCTAGATATGAGGCAGCTATCATTACTGCTAGTATTATTATTATGCTGGCGCATGGCTAATTGTGTTTGTTTTCCTATGTTAGTATCTGTGATATCACTCGGCCAGATTGGACCAGAAAGCCACGGCCATGTATTCCTCAGAGCCACTCACAACTTCCAGGGATTGGAGGGGGAGGACTACTTACAAGCAGTTTCTTGAGACATTTAGTTACCTGGAAGGATTAATTTTATTCCCCCGTGGTCAAGTGACTCTAAGAGAAGCAGAAAAACCTGTATTTCAAACATCTTTCTCCATCAACAGAATTTGGGTGTATATCTTCGTCCAACTAAAGAATGAGGCGAAGCTGCAGGCCCTTCCTTATAAGCTGGAGATAGCACGAGGTGGAAAAGGAAAGTGGAATTCATTCCCACCTGCAACCCCGAAGCTACTTCGCCTTTCATTTCTCTCCCCACCCCTTCTTCTTGAAGTCCCATGTGAAATTCTAACATTACTGAGGAAATGAAAAGAAAACTTAACAGGCCTCAGAGTTTTGTTGGAGTCTGGTGCTACACGGACCTGTGTGTCTGGTTTTGCCAGGCATGGCTGCAAAATGAAACAGGGCTTGTGTTGAATAGAAAGTATGGGTTTCAGTAACACGGGGCAGAAAAAGAACTCCCCCAACATCAGCTGTGCAGAGCTGGTATACAGCACACATGCTCCCCCATGTTTCCCGTAGACAGCATTTGAGTCTTTGGCCATACGTGGCAGTATAGGGCCACAGAGTTAAGAGCTGGGGCAGCGAGACCGCCCTTGAGCTTGTTTATTTCCAAGCATTCCTTGGGTCTTTTTGGTATAGCCACTCAGAGTGTCACTGATGAATTTTTAGTTTTTTAATAGGGAAAGTAATAATATGTTAATCATAATAATATGCAGTTTCCAAGCCACAGTAGCCAAAGAAGAGCAAGAATGTTTAAGTCCCACCACATGGCTCTAAATTATATTATGACATCAGTTGTGATTCTGGCATTTCAGTTTATCCTGGGATGTAAGTGGCCAATTTTTCAGCTGTGCTAGCTGACTACATCAAATGGAACAACATGTGTGGCAAAGCAAAAATAAATAAATAAATAAATAAATAAATAAAGGCAGATACTAAGTGTGAAATAAAGAATTACTAAATCACTGGGATGAAATTTCCATTTTCACTTTGCAAACTAAGCAAAAAGCTTTAAAAACGAAGCCCTTTCCTCCAGTTACACAAAGGGCCAAAGAAGTTTATTTTCCAGCTTAGCCTAAAGAGGAGATTTGATCACTGCACAGAGAATGGATACCTTCACATCTGGGCTCACATCTGTTGTGAACACCTCACCCAGGGTAAAATAAAAGGTCAAATTCTATCACAATAAATTCCAAGGGTCATTCCAAATTCTTCCCCTGAACTAGAATTTTATTTGAAATAAGTAGGGCACTAAGCAGGGCAGTTTTGCTAGAATGTATTTATGGTAAAAGGACGGGCTTTGTGAATCTAAGGGCCCAAGACTTGGAACTATTGACTTGAATGTACAGATACTGTATCAAAGAGACCAGGGTCCCTGTTTTTATAGCCTAAACACGGGGTAGCATTCCAAACATGTGGGACAGAGTTCAGCTGCAGCACAGAGGGAGGGGGAAGGCCAAGGTTGTTTCAAAGCCAGTCTCCTGTCTTCTGCCTAGATGACAGTGCAGCTGATAGTGATTCAGAAATTTGTTTGAGGTCCATACTGTCTAACAAGGCTAGGGCATCAATGATGTCAGCAAAGAACTATTCTCTGACTGGGTAACTATGTGATAATCAGGAAGTCCAGATAGTGACTTCCTATTTTCCAGAATAATTTAATCTCAATGGAAAAATAAAACATTCATAATATATTACCTTATATTTTCCTTTAATAATGCCTTCGAACAATCTTTCCTTGGTTCCATAAAAAGGCAAGCAACCACTTAGCAGGATAAAAAGGATCACGCCACAACCCCAGACATCTACAGGTTTTCCATAAGGCTCTCTTTTGACGACTTCTGGGGCCATAAAATGAGGTGTTCCAACGCGTCCTACATTTAAAACATCAAGGAAAAATGTTCACATAAAATGGCGTTTTTTTCCTCATATGAAAACTGAAAATAGAACAGTAACAGTCTGAAGGAAAAGTATAACAATATAAACATTCTCTTACTACCACCTCCCTCTTCCAAAAAAGGCAGAAGGAAAAAATTATTTAATCACTCTTGAAAATATTGAGCCCAGGATCATACTTTGTTGTCATCGTCATCTTTTATTTTTTTCCTTAAAATTTTAAGTCATCTCTACAGCCAGCATGGCGCTTGAACTCACAGCTGTGAGATCAGGAGTCAATGCTCACCACTGAGTCAGCCAGTGTCTTTCTAACACTGGTACTGTGTATTTTATTAAGCAGGGTGCATGGTACTTACCTATTTCTTGTTTAATGAAGAGGTTGTTTAAATTTTCTAATTTTCACATTTGAAAATCACTAAAAATACAGAGTAGGGGCAGGGCTGTGAGGGCAGGAGTGAGAAGACAACTTCTGACTGCCAAAAACTCTCAAACTACATCTAATGCAGAGAACTTTCCTTTAGAATATGACCCAGAATCTGAAATCCTGTTCAACTGTTTTAGGAATCGATTGTAGCAATTAACAATGCCTAGTAATATTTTGTTCTATAGGATTTTTTAAGCTTCCTCTGAATGTTAACATTTAGTGAGAATGAGAGCAGACACAGGACTTAAAGCAAAGCAAAGTTATGAAGCTCCTCTCATTCAATCTCCTTTGGCCTCTACCTTCTTTAAAGAGTTTTCTCGCACCCCCACCCAGCAATATTAGCTTTCAAATAACTGATAGCAGTTATTTGCACACTGGTAATCATCTTTAACTCAGTCTTTTCTTCTCTTGTGTGCAGGCCCAGCCTTCTCCTCCTTTTCTCCCTCCTTCCCCTGCACCTTCTCTCTCATCACACGGAGTCCAAGGTAGTTTTTACTTTGAAGACTGCACAATATGTTAGCTAGAGCTCAGAACTGTGGTTTACAGTTTTTTTTTTAAAAAAAAAAAAGACCTTACAGATCTTCTAATCCAGCTAGAGAAAACATACCATAAAATCCAGTTAGTGAGTGTCAAAACTCGGTTGGGATGGTGAAGGATAAACCAACTCTTACATTGTGAACTGGGGATATTCCTTTACTGCGGATCATTATGGCTCCTCTCTTCCCACATAATGGAAGAGGTTAACTTTGAAGTGCAGAGAATGGAAATATTTTCATTTAAAATATGCAGTAGAGCAGTGAGAACTGTAGTGGTTAGAAGGGGAGATTTTTATTCCACACTGCCCCATCTTGCTTGCTCTGGTAACATAAAAAAGCTCAAATGATGACAGCTAAGCTTTGTACTTCATGAAAAGCCTTGGACAGACCTGGGCTGCTGAAGATATTTGCCTTGTGCTGATGGCAGGAGCTGGGAAAAGCAGGGCCAGAGATCAAGGTACCAGTGAGGGTGTGGGTGCTCTGGCATCAGGCTGGCACCTTCTTATATTTGGGATGATGTTTTGAAATTCAACTTGACTCCTACCACTTCCTACACAAGAAAGAGCTGAACAACTCAAAAAGGAGGTTCTCTCCCTTTATCTGGATCAAAGACTATCCGTTCTGGAGAATTAGTGTTCATCCTTAGGGAACATACATGTCTTTTGGTTCAAGAATTTACTCACAGATGATGGGAGAAAGAATATATAGGAATGAAATTTTCACAGTATTTTGTGCAGATCAAATGTGAAGGACTAGAGTTAACCTTCAGTGTACACCAATCTTCCTGGACTCCTTGTTTGCGATAGTTTGACTTTTCCTTCTTTGCGGTCACTTGATTTTTATGACTTTGACTTCCTGTTCTTAGAATTTCGTGGTCAATTACCAAACCAAATAAAATGTCACTGTGTATGACATACTTCAGATAAACATTTAAATATTTAAACATTAGACTTTGGGATAATATAATAAAACCTCAATGCCTAGAACCTCAGGTAAGGAGCTCTTTTGAATAGCCAGGACTTGAATCTTTATACATCCAAAGCTTTTAAAAATAATTCTGGATGGTTCTCTCTTTACAATTTTCTTTTCTTTTCTTTTTTTTTTTTTTTTAAAGATTTTATTTATTTATTTGACAGAGATCACAAGTAGGCAGAGAGGCAGGCAGAGAGAGAGAGAGGAGGAAGCAGGCTCCCTGCTAAGCAGAGAGCCCGATGCAGGGCTCGATCCCAGGACCCTGAGATCATGACCTGAGCTGAAGGCAGAGGCTTAACCCACTGAGTCACCCAGGTTCCCCTCTTTACAATTTTCTGACTTCTTTTATATAAGATGCTGCAAATAATGCAGACTTTTCTTGATGACTCCGGATTGTCTTGTGGCTATCAAAGAAAGAACTATGCTACAGAACAGGAACACCCTCAGGAACTTCACAGATAAGCAAGGATTGAGTTCTTCGGTATTAAAAGGGGGTTGTGCTTTCTACATTTTGGTATCGCTCAACGTACTTTTTCTGTCAGGCTTTCGTGTCTTTTCTCTCACTGTGTTTCTTCTAGCCTTGTCTTCTCCTAATTTGTTGCATAAAATCTGCTATTAACCAGAAACTGATCAGCAAGCAGGCTCTTTCATTTAGTCACAATTTCCCAAGTTCCTGCTTGGGTTCTAGACACAGCGGGAGGTACTGTGGACATACAGAGGGTTAAACCATGATGCTTCTTGCCCTCATAAAGCTCAGTCTTTGATATGATTACAAGTCCCTGCAGAGAATACTACATGGAGGTATGCAGCCCAGATAGCTACAGTAATATGGAAGAGAAGGAATAGGGTTATCGAACTTGGGAGGGTGAAGGCCAGCTTGCTTTTAAGGAGGGAGGTTTGTCAGCTCAGTCTCTCAGTCTTCAGGAGCAGTAAGAGTTAAACAGATAGAGAAAATGACCAAAGGTATTCCAACCAGAGGGAGTAGCAGATGCCTGGTATGAAGGCACATGAATCCATAAAACTATGAAAAATGGCAGCATGCCAACTTTACAGAGTATGTTCTTAGATGCTCATTTGAGGGGACCATGAATGGGTATTAAGGTCAACAAATGTCTGGCTCCAAAAATAATTTTTTTGTAGGTTCTGAGTTGTCTTCTGGATAGATGAATTTTCCAAATAGCAGAATTTCAGATAGGTTAAGTGCAAATACATGTAACATGTAAGCGGTTTCTACTATATGGAACATATAAAGGAGAGAATCCTTTTCTATTTCCATTCTACTGAGTAATCAAAGATTCCAAATGACAGGAAAATAGTTTTCTGTTAATAAGCATTAGCAAATGAGCTAATATTAGAATAATTTCACAAGGACCTTAAACAATAAGAAAACTTTCTCTAAGAGAAATCATTTATCCCTTATCTATATATGTTGTATTTTTAAAGACACTGTAATGCTTGAAGTAGTTATTTCAAGACTGTAAGGAAACATGTTAAGAAATGACATTTTGACCATCAGAAAGTATTTTAATTCTAGAAGCACTGAGAAAAATGAATTTTGTATAACTGATACACTGTAGGTTCAAAAACAGCTTTATAAACATACAATTTAGGAGAAAGGCTCAAGGATTTTAGGAAAGTAGATTAATGTGGAGAAGATGTTTAGATAAATCTAATGAGTCTGTTTTTCCCCTTCTCAAGATGCACCGTAAAATATGAAGCTGATACCATGTTGAATCCTAACAGGATATGGATCCAGATAAGGAGAAACAAAGCCAGATGCATGGCGAGTATAGACCATATGAAAGGACATTTCATTTCACCCCCTTAGTCTTGGGGATGTAAACATCAGAAGTTACTTGTTTTAACTGTGTAGTCTTTAAGAAAAAAAAAAGATTTATTTATTTTTATTTGAGAGTGAGAGAGAGAGAGAGAAGCAGAGAGTCCCAAGGAGACTCCCTGGTGAGCGTGAAGCCTGGTGGGACTTGACCTCATGACCCTGATCATGATCTGAGCTGAAACCAAGAGCCAGATGCTTAACCAACTGAGCCACCCAGGCGCCCCTGTAATTGTGTAGAGGTGATTCTGTACAAATGCCAGATTTGAGTTAGTTTAATAGCAACAACTGTATAAAAACAACGTGGGAGCTGTAATTGACTATAAGATCAGTATAAGCCAGTGGTGTTATGTGGCTGTCCAAGAAGCTAATGCTATTTGGGGAGCCTAATAGAAATGTAAGACCCACAGCAAAAGAGGCAATATGGTTGTGCTCAGTTCTGGCTCCATCCTTTGCACACTGTGAGATTCTGTACCAGTTTATATGAGGAAGGGCTACATTAACCTAGCCAAGTTGATCTGGATAAGACTTTCTGGGTCCGTGATACCGTCTTTAAACACTGAATGGTTATCATCTGGAAGGATTAAAATTCTTCAGCGTGGCCCCAAAAGTCACAATTAGCACCACTGGGTGGAAGTGATAAGATGACAGATTTCTGTTCAATGTGAAGATAAGTGTTTCAGTACTTAAGGAGCTTTCTAAAAATGTAAATACAGTTCTGGAACACATTGAATTCTTTGCTATGTGGGGAATTAAACTTGAGCTCAGCTTTTTGCTGGGAATTTTATGAAGGAAATGTGATCATTGGTTTTAAGACTGGGGAAGTTAAGGCCCCCTTGGAATCCTGAGATTCAGTGATTTTTTTTCCTAAAGATTTTATTTATTTGACAGAAAGAGAGACAGCGAGAGAGGGAACACAAGCAGTGGGAGTAGGAGAGGGAGAAGCAGGCTTCCTGCTGAGCAGGGAGCCCAATGCAGAACTGGGTCCCAGGATCCTGCGATCATGAGCTGAGCTGAAGGCAGATGCTTAACGACTGAGCCACCCAAGCGCTCCAGACTCAATGATTCTATGATTAAATGATGTGCTACTACCTGATCCTATGATCAGTCCTAATCACAGATGGAAGTTTTCAATTAGGGAAAAAAAATCAGTTTTTAAAGCTATACTGAACTTGCTATTCTTCATATTATTGGAAATGATTAGCTTGAAAAGATGCAAAATTAGAAGAAAATCTAAACATAATTTTAGAGGGCAATATGATGAAATAACAATTTTAAGAATACAACTCTGACTCCTGGCTCATTTTTCAGAAGATGGTCTATGTTAATGTTGCTTTGATGTGTTAATAATAGTGTATCAAATTAGATGAAATATCCTGTGTAATGGATTGTTGTTTTGATATTTATCATTTGTCAGGTATTTGAACTTAATGTAAATATTCATGGAGGATGACAGGTTCAAATATGTTCTGCAGGCATTTTTTATATTTTTCCTCTTTGTGAAGGCTGGCAGTATCTGGAGATGGAAAATTGAAGGCATTGACTAGAAGACTGATAATCTGTAGACTAGAGAACTAAGTCACTTGCAAAACTAAGGAACAGAACTAAAAACAGGGCAGCATTCTGAGCTGGAGTCTATCGAAGAGAATAAATAAAAACCCAAATTCTTGAATCTGGAATTAGCATCCACCTCTGCATGCTACTGGAGAGAATTTCTATTTTTAACTTTTCTACTTCTTTTTTCTGGCAGGGGAGTTTTCTAATTATGTTTTGCTTTGGCTAATAATAAAAATCAGTCTGCACTTACATCTGCTTACTCTTCCCAGATACACAGATTGATGGCTTGGTCAGGACTCTTTCACAAATAAAAAGAGGAAAACACTATGAAATTAAACACTAGCCGCTAATGTAAACCCGAAAGTGGTTAATCTACATGTTTTAAAATGGACTTCATTTGGCCAGTTCAACTTTATTTTTAAGTAAGTTTTATGCTCAATGAGGGGCTTGAACTCACAACCCCAAGATCAAGAGCTGTGTGCTTCACTGACGGAGCCCGCCAGGTGCCCCTGGCCAGTTCAACCTTAAAAGTTGCTTTGCCCCAGATAACACCTTTTTCCAACACTTTTAATCTCTGTATGCAGGGTCACTTCTTTGCCAAGTGGTAGGAATACAAAGAGTATAAGCACAGAGTCTATTCTTCTTTTTTTTTTTTTAAGATTTTATTTATTTATTTGATACAGAGAGAGGCAGGCAGATAGAGAGGTGGAGACAGTCTCCCTGCTGAGCAGAGAGCCCAATGCGGGGCTCGATCCCAGGACCCTGAGATCATGACCTGGGCTAAAGGCAGAGGCTTAACCCACTGAGCCACCAAGGCGCCCCATATTCTTAAGGTACTAAAATTCTAGTCATAATTACAGTTATTAAATTCAAAATTGTGTTAGCACCTTCTTGGGGGGGGAAGTTTGGGGAGATGGAATTGGTAGGAAATGTTGTGGATGGGCTAATATTTAGTTTGAAAGTTTTACACTAGGCTGAAAGTGACCAGGTTTTGAAGGAAATGTTTTAAAAAATGTTCTTACCTCCAGCTACAAGTCCAGACTCCCCTAATTGAATAGCTACCCCAAAGCCCCCAAGTTTAACAGGTGCCGAGTTTTCCTTTGAGGCGAGGAGAACACAGTGGGGCTGGAAAGAAAAACAGAAAAACAACAAACCAAAGATAAGGATTAATTGGACATGAGCAATTCAATTTACACAAAACTGAATAACATGACCATGCAGTAATACATTAAAAACTCCTGGAATTATTTTGGATGCTTGAATTATTTGTGCTACTCTCACTTCTGGTTGATTTCTCTAAAGACTTACCTGTTTTATCCAATGTTTTTCAGGAATTATTTCCTTCTAAGATTGGGTATGGTGCTAAGAATTACTCAGGAAGCAAGCATGTTAAAGTATGGCAGATGAGTTTTCTAACTTTTCAAGCGATATTCTCTCCTTTTTTTTTGAGTGATAGTCTACATTTAAGGAAAAATATTTTTTTACACCTCTTGCCAGAATGTTTCTTGAGACCTCTGACTTTACCTACAGAGCCACTGTATCTTAGTCCTTGGCTCGTTCTTTGTCTACCTACCCTCCCACCATCCTCTTGCTTTTTTTAAAATTCATTCCATCCCTAAGTAAGAAGAGCCAGATTTAATGACTTTAATTGAACCTGGATCCCAGGGAGTTCAATGTTCTCCCTGGGCATGTCTTTTCTCTGGACCTGCCCTTTGTCTTTGTGGGAATGGGAAGGGAGAGAGGTGATGACTTGGCTGGCCTCTGGTCCAAGGCAAAGCATCCTTCCCAAGGAGTAGCTGTGTGACCAGGGCTCCCTAAGAATCATCTGCCTCATGGTCACAATGAGAGTTTCTCTGTAGGACCTGGTCTCAGGAAAGCACTGAACTGTGCATACCTTTGGTCTCTGCTCAAATACTACACTCCCCAATATGACTGATATCACATATGACCTGCTTTTAAAATATGGGTTCGTGAAAAAAAAAAAAAGCAAGCTTCTTCAGGCATGGAAGAGAATAGTATTTTTGTTCTTTCCCATACTTGTTCATTTATAACATGACACAGTTTTAGCTCAGGTTTAGCCTGTATGATAGTGGCCCCCTGCCCCCCAAATCCAAAGCTCTGAACTGGTGCACCCAGAGAGATGTCTGACGATACAGGAAAGTGGGAGGAATCCTTACTCTGTTCAATGAAAACAGCAGGGTTCTACTCTGGAAGTTATTATTCTTTTCGTCCAAAGACATTTAAAGACCTTATAATAGAGGCTCTAGCACAAAAAAAGATGAGCCCTTAAATATAAATGTGTGTGTGAGAGAGAGAGCGAGCGAGCGAGTGAGAGAGAAACAGAGGAGAGGGAAGGCAAGTGTACATGAATGGGGAGTGCACTGCAGCAAGACACAAAGTAGCCAGGAGGGCTTATGGGAGAGCAAGCCAAGCTCTGCAGAAAGCAATGGACAGAGCCTGCTCTCCTTAAGGACTTTCAGTTGGTTCAGAGATGGATGACAACAGACCAGAAGAAGACAGTGATAGTCCTAGCACGATTCTAGTGTGGGGGTGCAGCACATGAACATGCCTAGCAAAGGAAGGGCATGATGTAGGAGAAGAAACTACAAACTAAACCTAGATATGGTCTCCTTGTCAGTTCTGTCACCTTATTAAGGAGAAGTAGAAGCTTAAATCAGAATCCCAAAGTATACCCTTTATAGTTCATTGACTATATTCATTCTTAAGTTATGGTTACACTGAGATTTATGTAATTCTCATCAGAGTGTGGATTCTCTCATTCTCAATAAATCCTTAAGTCGTAAAATTGGAGGACAGAAACTGAAAGAAACCAATACATATAAATGAATACGAGAGACTGGGTAGTGTTAAGTGCTACGAGGTAAAAGCTGGTGGTCAATGGAATGGGTCTGGACACCAAGGAGCTGCTATTTAGTAAGGGGATCGGGCTGAAGAAGGATCTGGTAATACTTGAACTTTGACCAGAAGGAAAGGGCAACACAGGTCATGTGGAAGCAGGTTTCCAGGATAGTAAGTACAAAGGCCTAGAAGCATGAGGAGGGCTGGTGTGTTTGGAGAAGAATAAGGAAGCCAGTGTGTTGGGGGAAAAATGAGCAAGGGGAAGAGTGGTAAGAAATGTGATCACATGATCAAAGGCTCTATGGTCTGGGGCTTGAAGCCATGGCCAGAACCCTGGGTTTTATGCCGAACGAGATGGGAAATCACTGGAAAGCTGTGAGCTGGGGAGCTTTATGAGCGATCTCAGGTTTTGAAAGAATCACTTGGGCTGTTGTGTGGAGAAGAGATTGCAGGGCATGAGAGTCGAAGAAAAGATACCAGGTAGGAGGATACTGTGGTTGTCCAGGCAAGAGAAGATGGGGATTTGAATTAGACTAGCGTGACAGAAGCGGTGATGGCAAGAAGTGGTCAAGTTCAGGTTCTAAAGGTTAGGCTAACAGGAGCTGCTGCTGGATATGGGGTGTGAGAGAAGATGGTAAGTGTGACAACTAGGTTTCTGTTCTGAGCAACTGAATGAAAATGAAGATGCGGTTTACTAAAACTGGGAACACAGAAGAAGACTTCATAAGAGGCATAAAGTATTTGGTTTTGTACAAACTGAGTGTAAGATCTTAAAAGGTGGGAGAGGGAAGGCTGGAATTAGAGATGTAAATTTGGGATCAATAGCACACAGTGTTTACAGTGAAATCACTCAGGGAGTGACTACCAGTAGAAAAGAGAAGAGGGAGGTGCCTGGGTGGCTCAGATGGTTAAGTGCCTGCCTTCCACTCAAGTTATGATCTCTGGGTCCTGGGATAGCACCTCACGTCCAGCTCCTGGCTCAGTGAGGAGTATGCTTCTGCTTTTCCCTCTCCCTCTGCATCTCTCCCCTGCTCATTCTCTCTATCTCTGTCTCAAATGAATAAATTTTAAAAATCTTTAAAAAAAAAAAAAGAAAAGAGGTTGGAGGAATGAGATTTGGTACACAGCAATGTTTGAGGTCAGGAAGATAACAACAATCTAGCAAAGGAAAGAGAATGCCTAGACAGTGAAGCAGGAAGGAAATCAGAGTAATGTGGTGCCCTGAAATGCTAGTGAGAGGCCATTTAAGATGAGAGCTGAGAACTGACCATTAGATCTGGCAACCTAGAAGTCCCTGATGATCTGGATAAGAGGGGTTTTGGTGGGATGATACTGACAAAAATCTCCACTGCACAAGGTTCAAGAAAAATGGGAAGAGATGATGTGGAGATAGTAAATTCAGGTATCTTTCAAAACCTTACTGTACCAGGAACAGAGAGATGGGAATGGGATGTAGCTAAAAGAGAATGAGAGGCCAAGGAAGTTTCCTTTTTTAAAATTTGTTTTATTTTCTAATAAACATTATTAGCCCCAGGGGTACAGGTCTGTGAATTGCCAGGTTTACACACTTCACAGCACTCACCACAGCACACACCCTCCCCAATGCCCATCACCCAACCACCCTCTCCCGACCTCCCTCCCCCCAGCAACCCTCAGTTTGTTTTGTGAGATTAAGAGTCTCTTATGGTTTGTCTCCCTCCCGATCCCATCTTGTTTCAATTCTTCTTTTTTTTTTTTTTTAAATATTTTATTTATTTATTTGATAGAGATCACAATTAGGCAGAGAGGCAGGCAGACAGAGAGGGAGAGAGAGAGAGGAGGAAGCAGGCTCCCTGCTGAGCAGAGAGCCCAATATGGGGCTCGATCCCAGAACTCTGGGATCATGACCTGAGCCGAAGGCAGAGGCTTTAACCCACTGAGCCACCCAGTTGCCCCTGTTTCATTTATTCTTTTTTTTTTTTTTAAGATTTTTTAATTTATTTGTTTGACAGATAGAGATCACAGGTAAGCGCAGAGAGAGAGAGAGAGGAGGAAGCAGGCTCCCCGATGAGCAGAGAGCCCGATGCGCGGCTCGATCCCAGGACCCTGGGACCATGACCTGAGCCGAAGGCAGAGGCTTTAACCCACTGAGCCACCCAGGCGCCCCTGTTTCATTTATTCTTTAAGGGAGTTTCCTTTTAAAAACTTATTAATATTTGCAATTAGAGAAAACAGATTATTAAACCTCTGAGTACCCTTTTAAAATATTTTATTTATTTGAGAGAGAGAGGGAGAGAGAGAGAAAGAGAGAGAGAGAAGCAGGCTCCCTGCTGAGCAGGGAACCCAACTCGGGGCTTGATTCCAGGACGCCGGGATCATGACCTGAGCCAAAGGCAGACGCTTAACCGACTGAGCCACTCAGGTGCCACACTCCATCTCCCACCTTTAATAGTTACTGACATTCTGCTCTTCTTACTTCACTTATCCCCGTTGTTTTTTTTTGTTGTTGCTTAAGTCTTTTAAACCAAATATCATTTCACTTGTTATTAGTTCAGTATTTATAATGGATGACTTGAGAAAATAACCATATTATCACATCCAATACAATGAACAATTCTTTAAAATCACCTAATACCAAGCCACATTCAATTTTCCTTGACTATCTCAGAGACTTTTTTTTTGTTGTTGTTTTTTACAGTTGGTTAGTTCAAAATGGTATTTAAGGTCCATACATTGCATTTGATGGTCATAGGTCTCATATCTCTTGACTCTATATCATATATTCCTCTTACCTTTTTAAAAAACATTCATGCCATTGATTGACTAAGATACTAGCTAATTTCCCCTGTGATATCTCCTACAATCTGGCCTTGGCTAATAGGACCTACATGGTGTCATTTAATATGTTCCTGTGTTTTTTGTAAATTGGTAGTTAGATCTAGAAGCTTGATTAGATTCACATTCAATTTTAGATTTTTTAATGCTAATACTTTAGTTTTTTGTAGCACATCAGGAAGAACATGATGTCTTGTTGCCCTACTTTTAGCGACAGGATTGGTCAGGTATTGTCTGCCTTGATCCATCTTTACAATGTTCACCACTGGCTTTTCTTCCATGATTTTAGCAGCCAGTGATGCCCAGCTCCATAACTAGGCGTTCCAAAATGGAGATTTCCCCCAGTATTTGTTATGAAGACTATCAAAAACAGAGAACCGAAAGAATTGTAAATAGCCAAATACTCACCACATAGATTCTACAATGAACATTTTGCTGCATTTGTTTTATCAACTATCTATCTATTCATTCCCCTATCCAACCATCAGTCCATCTTTTCACTCTAATTCAGCACATGTCATTAGAGTTTAATATATTTTTTTTTAAAGAGCAAGCGCACATGTTGGGTGGGGACGGAGGGGCAGAGAGAGAATCTTAAGCAGACTCCACACTCGAAGTGTGGAGTCTAATGTGGGGCCTGTTCTCATGACCCTGAAATCATGACCTGAGCCAAAATCAAGAGTCAAAAATCAAGAGTCAGATGCTTGGGCGCCTGGGTGGCTCAGAGGTTTAAAGCCTCTGCCTTTGACTCAGGTCATGATCCCAGGATCCTGGGATCAAGCCCTGCATCGGACTCTCTGCTTGGCAGGGAGCCTGCCTCTCTGCCTACTTGTGATCTCTGTCAAAAAAAAAAAAAAAAGAGTCAGATGCTTAACCAACTGAGCCATCCAGGTGCCCCTTGAGTTTAATATTTAAAATTATGTTTAAGGTAAAATTTACATGCTGTGAAATGCATAAATCTTAAGAGTACCACTGGAGAATTTTGACAGTTAGCATAGAACTGTGTAACCTGTATCCCTATCAAGATGTTATCATCCCAGAAACCTCCCTTGCCCTCTTACCACTCAACCTCTGCTGCCACACCCCCAGTGCAAATGACTATTCTGTTATTTGCTTATTCTGAAAAAAATAAGTTTGTTTTGCTTATACTAGAACTGCATATACACAAAGCCATATAGTATGTACTCTTTTATGTAAGGCTTCTCTCACTCAGCCTGTTTCTGAGATTCATCCATTTTGTTGTGATCAGTGGTTCATTTCTTTTATTGCTGAGTAAATATTCCCTGTATGAATATATCACAGTTTGTCCATTCTCCTATTGAGAAACATTTGGGCTGTGTCTAGTTTGGGGTTATTATGAATAAAGCCGCCATGAACGATTTCCAGAATAAGTTGGTTGCCAGGTAACCTCCAAAGGTGATCAATGAAGGATATTTTGGGTACTATTGTGAATTTATAGGTTTGTATATGTTTGATACATTTAACCAATTATAGCCATTATTCATTTTGATGCTCAAATTATCCCATTTTCTAGCCAGCAGGAGCTCCTTTAAGTCAGCTCTCATGCCCTTTTGTAAGACTCTAAACGTCTGCGAAGTTCCTTGCTTTTAGGCAGAAGATGTCCGAGGTTTGTCTTGTGCATTTCTTGCCCCAGATCTGGAACAAACCATTTCTCCATGCACTCTCATTTCTGTTTAGTGGGAAACAGTATTTAAATTCACAATATATTCATTAGGTATGTTATCATTACTGGGTCATCCCTGCTTTGACTTTTCAGTGGACAGAGCTAAAAAAAATGTGTATTTTTTAGAAGGAGAAATATCAATTCATACTAATATATAGTTTTTTTTAAAAATAGAGTTTTTACTTGACTTCTTTGATTTTGTCAAGTAATATTGGTACCTAATGACATTAAGATAATTACTCATTTGCTTTATCCCCTAGGGTGTGTATATAAAAGTACCTACATTACCAGTAACAACAAAACCACCTTACGCTGTTTAAGATTTTTTTGTGGTTCTATTTGTTCTTATGATATATCCTAACCAGGATGTCCAGTCAAATTACTGTTTTGCTATTGAATAAAGTAAGAATTCATGAGTCTGTGCTGATGTAAATAAGTAAATAAACAGAGAGGAGGAGAATCTTTCATGTAAGTATAAAACCAATTAATCAATGTAAAAGAAATTCTGGCACTAGAAATAATCATTTGGCAGTTATTATCACGATAACGGATGCAAGTGAGAAACATCAAAAGGTAGTTACTAGTGGGTAAAAGTCTGAAGAGTGACAGGATATTTGTATAATCTCAGAGTAACTCCCCAGAGGATATTTATTAACTACAAAAGGTAAAATAGTAATTTTCCAGAGAAGCAACCTGGCAGACACTCCTATCAAAGTTACTACTGCTAATAGTGGGACTAATTAAGAGCACGTGCTTCCTTCACTGATAAGCACTCAGCAACACTCTGTGGTATTTGTGTCAAAGGACATAACTACATCGAATCGTGAGGAAACATCAGACCAACCCAAACTGAAGGGCATTCTAGAGAGTACTGGGCCCATGCCCATATTCTTCAAATACTGTTTCAGATGAAAGGGATCAAAAGAGACAGAAAGAACTGAACAGCGAAAATGCGATATATAATCTTGTTTTTATTTTTGCTATAAAGGATATTATTAGGACTCTTGATGAAATTGGGACAAGGTCTGTAGATTACATAAATTTCCCGATTTTGATCATTTTACTGTGGCTATTTAGAGAATTCCTTATTTTTAGGAACTACATAGATGGACAAAGAGAGAAGAGTGAAGAACTGAGAAAGATAAAACCAACGTAGAAAAATGTTAACATGGGGAATTTGAGTGAAAGGCGATGGGAATTCTTTGTATTACTATCGGAACTTTTCTCTAAGTCTAAAATATGTAAAAAAAAAAAAGAAAGAGAAAGAAAACAACAACCCCACCTTATTTTTAAAAAGATTTTATTTAAGAGAGAGAGAAAAAGCATGAGTGGGGGGAGGGGTAAAGGGAGAGGGAAATACTCTCAAGTGGACTCCATGTTGAGTGTGGAGTCCAATGTGGGACTCCATCTCACAAACCTGAGATCATGACCTGAGGTGAAATCAAGAGTTCAACGTTTTGACCGACAGAGCCACCCAGGCACCCCAAAACCCACACTAAAGTCATTTAAAAGAATTCTCTTTGTGGTTATGCTTTCAGTTATTACCCAATGAGGCAAATTTGTTTGAATTAGATTTTGACTTTTGGTGTTTGGATTATATAAAACATGTACATAGGTGCCTGGGTGGCTCAGTCGGTCAAGTGTCTACCTTCGGCTCAGGTCATGATCTTGGGGTCCTGGAATCGAGCCTCACATCAGGCTCCCTGCTCAGCAGAGAGTCCACTTGTCCCTCTCCCTCTGCCCCTACCCGCCCTACTCATGCTCTGCCTCAAATAAATAAATAAAATCTTAAAAAAATAAAACATGTACATAATTCCAAAGTCTA
This sequence comes from Mustela erminea, assembly GCF_009829155.1. NCBI lineage: Eukaryota > Metazoa > Chordata > Mammalia > Carnivora > Mustelidae > Mustela > Mustela erminea. The sequence goes on from NC_045635.1 coordinate 36,662,716, forward strand.
CACTGTAAACAAATGTCATTCGGAGAGGTCTAGCTTTTGTACCTTCTCCTTCCCCTTATTCTCTCCTTCCTCTTTTGTAAGTATTTGTATTATTTTTTGGTTTATCCTTCCAGTGTTTGTTATCTTTTATGAAAATAAGAAAATACATACAGATATTCAAAAGTTTCACGTAACAGTATGATTGGGGGGTCCACAGCAGCATCTAGAGATTTTCAGGGAGGTTTTTGTTTTGTCTTTGAGAGAGAGAGAGAGAGACACTTGTGTGCCGATGGGAAAGACTCCGTGGAGAGGAAAACAGGACTCGGGAGAAAGAAGGGATGGGATATAGTGTGTAGCTGGGGAGAGGGGTTGGCCCCAGCAACACTGAGGAAGGCAGAGTCTGGGAGCACCTGTAGATGCAAGCAGATGGGGATGTAGGAGTACGAGGAAGTTCTCTTCTGAGTACTTCTGTTTTCTATTTACGTTGAAATAAAAGTGATCTTCAGGCGGGAGTGAGGAAGGAGAGGGCGTTGTTGGCAACTTGAGCAGTGTGAAGGTGTGGAAAAATATTTTCAAAGAATGGGACAATGGATTGACTAAGGCAGTGGTTCTCAAACTTCAGCCTCAGAATCACATGGGTTTGCTGGCTTCCACCCCCCCCCCCCCCCCAGTTTCTGATCATAAGGTCTGGGATAAGGTCAAGAACATGCATTTCCAACAAGCTCTTGAGTGATGTTGATCATGGGAGCTATGCTTTGAGAACCAACAGACTAAGGAAATATAGCAGGACTGCTGGCAGCGCTGAGGCTCACTTGAGGTTTGTGGTCATGAATGCTAAGTGAGAACAATCAACACAATTGGGTGTTACCTAGTAGTCCTCATTTCAGCCAGCAGGGTTCCAGTCTGGAGTAGGTGATGAGTTGAATTTAACCAGGATTGGGATTTAGATGGAGAGAGGACGGTGGTATCAGTAATGGATGGTGCCCGACAAACGTATCTATTTATTTATGCTTTTCTACTTCCATCTTTATATAAATGATGAGCTAAGATACCAACAAAGGAGGAAGAGGATACATGAGAATGAGCAAAGAATGAGAGACAGAACGTAGAAAGCTCAGAATGAATAGGAAAAAGCTCATGTAAGGGAAGAACCAGAGAAAGATTACAGATCTTCCTGAACTTACAATGGGGTTATGCCCTGATAAATTCATCATAAGTTGAAAATACTGTAAGTTGAAAATGCAGTTAATACATCAAGCCTCCTGAATGCCACAGCTTAGCCCAGCCTACCTTAAACATGCTCAGAATACTTACATTAGCCTCCAGGTGGGCAAACTCATCTGACACAAAGCGTATTTTATAATAAAGTGCTAAGTATATCAGGTAATTTATTGGCTACTATATCCAGAGTGAAAAAGAGAATGATTGCACAGCTACAGAATGGTTAAATGTATACTAGTTGCTGACGCTTACAATGCTGTGGCTGACTGGGAGCTGTGGCTCACTGCCATGGTCCAGCCAATGCGAAAGAGGATTGGGCCACCTATTGCTTGCCTGGGAAGACCAAAATTTGAAGTGAGGTTTCTACTGAATACATATTGCTTCTGCATAATTGCAAAGTCAAAAAATCGTAAGTTGAACCACTGTAAGTTGGGGACTGTATGTATACTCGAATCTGGTCACAGTAGGGTCACCAGAGCACTGAAGATTAAAGCAGAATTAGTATTTTGCAAATGGAGGCTAAGGTGTAGAAAAATAGTTGGTATAACATAAAAAACATTTATATTAGATTTAGTAAACAGAATGCTAATAAATACCTATTTAGTTATTAAAAAAAAAAACTCTGTCACAAGCACCAAAATATATTTGCACAGCCTTGTTTATCACAGCATTATTCCCAACAGCCTGGGGGTGGAAGCAATCCAAATGTCCATTGACAGGTGAATGGAGAAAGAACATGTGATATATATACATACAGTGAAACATTGTGTGGCCTTAAAAAGAAGGAAGTCATGTCACATGCTGTAACATGGGGTGAACCTTGAGGATATTATGCTCAACAACAAAAAAATCCAGCGGGAGAAGTACAGTATATGATTCCACTCAAATGAATTATCTACAATAGCCCAAATCATATCAAGTAGAAAGGGAATTGCCAAGGGTAGGGAAATGGAATTAGTGTTCAGTGAGTGTAGAGTTTCACTTTTGCATGATGAAAAAGTTCCAAAAATCTGCTGCACAAGAATATACTTAATAGTACTGAACTGTTCAAAAATCATTAAGAAAGCAAGTTTAATACTATCGGGTTTTTTTCTCTTTCTTTCTTTCTTTTCTTTTTCTGTCTTTCTTTCTTTTAAATACTGTGCACACACAAAATTCCTGCCAGACCAACACAGTAACCCTCTTCCTTCTCAGGAGTTCTAAGGGGAAGTAAGAGCTATGAAGTATTTTCATTCTAGCAATTTTAAAATATTTTGTCCTATGTGTCATATTCATAACAAACCAAAAGCTCTGGAGAATATGAGTTCAGAAGAGTGAATGCACCCAGAAATAATGAGAATGTTAGATAAAGCCTAATGAGTTAAATACCATTTAGGGTAAACAAAGCTGCAGGGTAACAATTATGGGGAGGATAAAAACTAATCTTTCACTTCAGATGACAAGGAAAAAGGGGAAATGCCATGAAACTGCAGGGCCAGCAGTTACATAGATGGACAGTCATTAAATACTGGACTAAAAATAAAAACTGTAGAATCCCTTCATTATTTTCTTTAAAACAGAGATTTCAGTTTACTTGGGAGAATTTATTGTAGTGATAAAAAGGGGAGAATACAATCGTAAATTTCATCTAGTCCTAAGACTGTAACATTGTTTTAGAAAATAAATCCAAGGTCTTAAAGGGATTCATGAAAATCTACTAAAATAATGTACAGGCCAAATAAAACTTTAAAAAGCCCCTCAGGAATAAAATAATTCTAATATCTAATATCTAACATCTAATATCTAATAATCTGTTACTGATATTAGTACAATTCAATACAGGAATGCCATTTTATGTAAAAAACTTAATTTCTAAAATGAATCCTGAAAGAAACATATTCAGTGCTTACTATGCCTCATTTCTTAGCAAAAACAGAGAATGCATAACTCTGCTTACAATTTATAAAACTTCTTTGTTTGGGGGAGGGACAAGGGAAAACCTCCCACAATCGTGAAGGTGAAAGGTATTCAAATGAAAGATAGAAATGATTTTCTAAAGGTTAAGTGTTGACTGAGCTTACACATACAATGGCTGCATGCTAGCAGGCTTCTGAATATTTTCACAAGGAATCGGAGGGATGGCATATTGAAGAAAGAAAGAAAAGGGGAAAAAAAAAAAACCTTGTTACCACACGCAAATATAAAAAAAAGGCAACCTCAACCAATTGTACCACGACCGGATGGAGGAGCCCAGCTGACATACAAAGACAAGTCTCTGTGTTTAGGGAAGCTTGGGGTTCTGCTCCTTCTACTGCAAGAGAGCCTGACCTGTGAGTACTCCTTGATTTCAACTCTATAAATGACCCATTATTTCAGTTAAAATTTGATTGTCTGAATACTAAAAGTGAAACCTGCTTTTTGGTGACTAGCAGCGCTTTGCTTAAAGAGACCTGAGTCAACTGCTTGAATGAGACCTCTCTGCCTTGATTTGACTTAAAATGAGGCTGTCCTCTTAGTTACTGGAAGTACTGTAGGTCACTGTGGGTACTGAAGCTCGTATTATCAATATCGTCATGTTGCTTATGCTGTCTTTTGTATATTGCCATGAAGACTTGCAGGGCCACTTGAACCCATTAAGAGTTATTTTCATATGTAATGAACTTTATCTCCAATGTATTATAAATGATCACTTACTAACTTTATTGTTTTGCTGTTTCCCTATTTGCACCAGTTGTGCTTTATTGTATTGTTACTATTTTATGGTAATTGCCAGATGAATTAAATTTTAAGTTGGGTGTTTCTGAAGTAAATGAGGTGAATATTAGAAAAAAGAAAAAGCAAAATATGTGGTAGTTACTTCAACTGAAATGTTTCCAAATGCTTTTTTAGACACAGATAAGTTTATAACAAAACGTAATGAACTAGTAATAGTATTATTTCCAGTAACATGCTTCCAATTGTGATTCTGTATGCAGCAATTAATGTGACCTTTGAAGCATGGCCTGAATGACTCAGTGGCCAGAAAGTCAAACTACAGTGAAAGGTTGCTGCCATTGCCATTACTGCCGAATAGGTATGTATTTTTACATAGCAATATGATGTTTTCACAAACATACCCAGAACACATTTAAAACCTTGGACTCTTTGGAGGCCACAATATAATGTGTTGGGCGCTGCCTCCACTACAGAAGCTGAGGCTTCTACATGTCTATGGACATGAACCAGTTGGCAACTACTGGCCAGGGGGGTGGTGGTGCTGGGTACAACGCAACACTAACACAGGGGGACAAGCATGAGGATTTATCAAGTAACAACCTTAAAAAAAAAACAAAACAAAAACTTTTACCATCTACTCTCAGAAAACCATTGTGACCATGTCAATATAGTACACAAGTCACAAGTAACACCCACTGGGAAATTTGTCCACTGTGCAAATACAGTGGTTTGTTACTTGTTCTCATTGGCCATTCTTAAATGAGTAGTTTTTAAAACATCAATAAATGGCCTTAAGAACAGTGAGTGAGTGACACATTGTAAAGGAGGTGAAAATCAGCCATTAAGTGTAAAACAGAATGTAATCTGTTAATTTGTTAATAAATGACTGGACACTAGCCATCTAATACATGGCTCTAAATGATGGCCACTGTTACTATTTAAACAAATGCATTGCTTTTGCTTTATTTTCTTTAAGCTTACAAATAGAGCAAAACCAGAAAGGTCTATTGGCAACCCTGTCCAACTATTACTAATTTATTTTATTGGCAGATTGAAGCTGGAGCAAATGGTTTCAGGATATGTGCTTTGTAGTAATATCTTGAGGATGGCTTTCTAGAAATATCTTGATGATGGCTTTCAGGCCTAGAAGTAAGTTTGAAAAGATATGCTCTGAGAGATCTGCTGAACATTCTGATGAATGATTTGTGATACTGTAAATGCTGGACTTCTTTATTTACTAAAATGGACAGAGCAAATGAGAAGAGTAAGACCTTTTTCTAAAGAAGTAAAACTAGAAGGTATAATCGCTTCTTAAAATTGCTGCTGTGAGGGGCACCTGGCTGGCTCAGTCGGTAGAGCATGTGACTCTTGATCTCGAGGTTGTAAGTTTGAGCCCCCACATCGAACGTCGATTACTTAAAAATAAAATCTTTTAAAAAATCATTAATGTGGATAATGTTAAAGGAACCATGTCTAGATACTGCTGACAGGACTCAGCATTAAAAAAGAAAATGCTGATCCTATGTGATTAGGAAGAGTGAGATTTAGCGAAAAGGATCATAGACCCTAAAAGCTAGGCAGATCTGAGTTCCAGCTCTGGTAATGCCATTTAAGAGCTGCACGGTCACGGGTAAAGTTGGCAACTTCTTGATCTCTCATTACCTCTTTTGGAATACCTACCTCACAAGGTTACAATGAGGATTATGCAAATGAAGTAATATCAATGTGCTTAACACACTGTCCAGTACATGGCAACTGCTAAATAAATATTAGTTAGTGGTCCAGCCATCTAGCTCAAGGGTTCAATTCTGGCTGCAGATTAGAATCCTCTGAGGAGCTTTTAAAGGAAACCACTGCCTGGAGCCCACTGCAGACCAATTAAAACAGGAGATCTGGGGTTGGAGCCAGGCATGGATACCCTTAACAAGTCCTCAAAAGGATTCTAATAAGCAGCTGGGACTGAGAGGCACTGAGAGTCTCTTCTACAAAGCACCCAATCAGTGGTTATCTCGAGATGTCTGGGGCTGAGACCCCTATTGCCTCCCAAGATAGCCTGTTTCATTCTAAAACAGCATTTCCTTAATAGGAAGCCACATCTGTCTCTGCAGTTTCCAGTCAGTAGTCCTTGTTCTGCTTTCTGAAAACAGAGATCACAAGGTGAAATTCTTTTCTCTGTGGCTCTGTAAAGTGTTCCCATCTCCAGAACTGGGTGCTTGTTTCCTTCAGCTTGCTCGTATGACATGATTTGGGCTTTTCTCCCCTTTCGTTCTGTGCCTGTTTCCACGTGTGCTGTTGGGATGAAACACTACATTCCAGGTGAGGCCCAGAGGTCCTCTCAGCTTGGGACTGGCAGTAACACCCCTCAGATTAGTAGTAATGGTCTTCATCTAAGGCGCTCTGTGTCTACGAATTCAGCCAAAGAAGGGGGTTGGTTCTTGCTGCAGCCACAGCAACCACAGTCAATTGCGATTTCGTTTCTTACTACAGCTCAAGCCCCTCCTGTGCTTGAACAGCTGATTTTGAGATCCTCATGTACAACTTCACCTACTTTTCCACTAAATTCCCTCTTTTATTCAATAATATTTATTGGGCTGAGAGGCAAACGAAAAGGACGTGGTTCTGAACCCTAACGGGGTTTAAAATACAGCACGGGAGGAGGAAAAAAACCCAAACCAAACCAAAGAACTACTTACAGAGGAGTTCTCACAGTTGTTTTGGCTGTCTGAGCTCTCAAAATCCTATCACTTGCCATTAAGTTCCTCTTCACTGGGGGGCAATGAGAGGTTTCTACCTGAGCTTCTGCAAGCTCCCCATGTAACCACACAATGCAAATCCCTCCTTCAGGCACCCTTTTCCTCTTCCTGGTAATCTAGATCGCATTTATCAGCTTCATTTTTTGGCAGCCCGCCATTCTTCCTAGATGGCCCTTTCCTTTTAGAATCTCAGATCACCAGAAACATGCCTGTTAGTTTCTATAAACATCGCCGACATCGGTCTTCCTGCAGTTGAGACACAGGACAGACCTGAACTCTGCAGACAGGCCCTCACCAGGGATTACATAACTTCCTCTTTATCAGTTGGTTCCTCTTCCCTGGAATCAATTTTCCCTCTTTGACAATATTTTAAACTGGAATTTTACCCTCAATGGCATGGTTTCTTCTCGATCAAATTATAGACAGACTTTTAAGAAAAGATAAGTTCTTCCAAATGTTTTTTCTCTGTGTATCATGCCACATCAAGAAGTTACTATAATTCAAATGCACTTTACATGATAGCATTCAGAATCTGAATGTACATGCTTACAAAAACGTTTACTGACAGCAGGAACGTGGTCTTGGTCACCTTTGTTTTCCATGTAGTATTTAGCCAGGTGTGAAATATTTACTAAAGGGAGATTAGTCCAAAGGTGTTTTTTTTTTAAAGCTAATTTTCATGGAGTACTTTTATGTGCTAGTGTTAAGTTCTTCATACACATTGTGTATTTCTACAGATAAGAAAATGAAGGCTTAGAAAAGATTAATTGGTTTGATCAAGGTCACAGAGTTAGGTCTGATTTTGGTAACCTTGCTCTGAACATCTTTATGTTACATCTGCTAAGATGTCGCTGTAGAGAAATGGGGCAGTCGCTCTAAGAAAGGAAGGGGATGAGACCTCCTGGAACCTTCTCTTCATGTCTTCTTGCTCCTTAGGATGGCCTCCCAGGCTGAGTTCTTCATATCAATCAATGCCCAGGAAAAGGCCAAGAACAGGTAGCATTGTTAACATTCTCTGTTGCCACGAACAAGTGGAATCCACACTCTATCTCTTACAAGGTTCTAGCAACAGTTGCCTAACACAGGGCACAGTAAGCTGCAGTTACTTTTTTCAAAATCCTGGAATGTACATCCTGTTTTCCATCTCACTATCACTATAGATTTCTAGGTCAGGAGACTGCCTGGCCCAACTGGTGGCTATTGCCACCTGACTTGGTTTTGTTTGGCTGTTTTGCTCTCCTGTTGCAGTGTTACAACAAGTCTGCCTAAGGAGGCAGGTGCTCTGCTCTCTTGGTCTGCTTGCCCCGCAGGCAAATGATTTTAGTACGCCCAACTCAGTCTTAAGTTGCAAAGGAGGAGATTGAGGACTCTTTCCTATTTATATCTTGGAATGGAAGACTGCCACAGTTTATCTGTCTTATGCTATGTGGTAACCCTTGTCAAAATGAATGAACACCATATCCAAGGGAAGGCGTCAAGGCAAGAAGGTGGGCAGCGGTCAGCAGTGGGCCCAGCTCACTCATGGCTGTAACTACCTTAGGGATGTCTCTTATCTTTAAGCAATGTGAGCTGTCATTTCTCTTTACCTCCGTCTCTGTTCTCTGTTCCTATAAAAAACTCCCTGTGGAAAGTGAAATAAACCTTGAACGTATACTGCAGCCATAGCAAAAGTTAGAGCAGGACATTCCCTAAGACTCTCCTACATTTACTGCTTGTTTTATGATATGGTAATGCTGCTACATACGTAGCATAGATAGTCAAAGTTTCTCATGTCTAAAAATCAATCATGGATTATTTGGGCTTTGAGTTAAAGCAACTGCTATTAAAATGACAAATGACTTGATGCTGCATTCTGTTGCAGGAAAAATCTGAAGACATAAAAGCTACACACAAGGAACATGTCATTGAGCACCTCTGCTTTTTGATCCCTACACCGGACAATGAGAAGTCACATGGTAACGACGATGAGTGCTTCAACCGGCAGCTGGCCTTCCTCCTCCCAGAAAGACAGCTTTATGGCCAGTCATAGCATCCAAGGGCTGAACCATTCAGGAGACCCAAGCAGTCCTAATCAACCTGGTATTACTGCTACTCCAAACGGTACCTGTCCCATGGATGAGAAACTACTCTCCAGCCTGTTAACAATATCCTACTCTGTTATTTTCATCGTGGGACTGGTTGGAAACATAATTGCCCTCTATGTATTTCTGGGTATCCACCGCAAAAGAAATTCCATACAGATTTACCTACTGAATGTAGCTATTGCAGATCTCTTACTGATCTTCTGCCTGCCTTTCCGAATAATGTATCACATTAACGGGAACCAGTGGACACTCGGTGTGATCCTTTGCAAGGTTGTGGGAACACTATTTTATATGAACATGTATATTAGCATTATTTTGCTTGGATTTATCAGTTTGGATCGCTACGTAAAAATTAATCGGTCTGTACAACAACGAAGGGCGGTAACAACCAAACAAAGTATTTATGTTTGCTGTACAGTATGGACAGTTGCTCTTGCTGGATTTTTAGCTATGATTACCTTAACCCTTAAAGGAAATCATAATTCCACAGTGTGTTTCCATTACAGAGAGAAGCATAATGCCAAAGGAGAAGCAATTTTTAATTACGTTCTTGTGGTAATGTTCTGGCTAATTTTCTTACTAATAATCCTTTCATATATTAAGATCGGCAAGAATCTACTAAGGATTTCCAAAAGGAGGTCAAAATTTCCCAATTCTGGTAAATATGCCAAAACAGCCCGGAATTCCTTTATCGTACTTATCATTTTTACTGTATGTTTTGTTCCCTATCATGCCTTCCGATTTGTCTATATATCTTCACAGCTAAATAGCCCATCTTGCTATTGGAAGGAAATCATTCACAAAACCAATGAGATCATGTTGGTTTTCTCATCTTTCAATAGCTGCTTAGATCCAGTCATGTATTTCCTGATGTCCAGTAACATCCGCAAAATAATGTGCCAACTTCTTTCTAGACGATTTCAAGGGGAAGCGAGCAGGAGTGAGAGCACTTCAGAATTTAAGCCAGGATACTCTCTGCATGATACATCTGCCGCAGCTAAAATTCAGTCTACTGCTTAAAGCACTTGAGGGAAACACATAAAAAGGATGAGAAAATACAACCTCTTAATTACTTACAGAACTAAAAATTATGAAACAAAGCTCTAGCGTTTGCAAAGCTCAGACCTGTTCAAAGCTCTTTGCTTATTTGTGATATTTCATTTGCTTAGTTGTAAACTATTTCAAGGGAAAGAAAAGCTTATACTCATCACTAGATTTTAAATCTGTATGTAACGTCTTTTCAAAATAGGCTATTAAGCTAACACTCTTAACACAGATTATAAAGTTAAGTGAAATTTATGGTTTTAACAACAGAATAATTAAAATGTCATGGTTTCTCAAGTCACTAACGTAGTTACTCAAACTCAAGCACTTAATACTAATTTCAAGTGCATTTAAAAGTAAGTTAAATGATTGGCAGACTGACAAGAATGTCAGAAAATATATGTTCTTTGTCATTGAAAAAGCCTGTATAATTTGCTACTGTATTCATTCATGCCTAAACCTTTATAACAGATGAAATAATAAAATTCTAATAAAAAATGAAGTCACCCATTATCTATCACTGTTTAGATCAAATAAAAATAATTTAAATATGGTATAGTAAAGTCAAACAACAGAGAAGCTAAGAATTTGATAGCCTAGCAACAGGATTTGAACCTACGCCTTACTTAAAGCAGATTTAGAAGTGACTCAGCCATCTTGGACCATGTTGTGATAGAGTAAAATTGAAAACAGGCACAGCCTATGGTCTACCATGTCTGATACTAGGTTTACATCTGACAGAACCACTTGAACATGTTTACAAGAAAACTTATACATAATGATGCTCAGTGAACTGCTGGGTCATGATATCAAACAACTGAAATGATCTGAGTTGGGTATCCATCAGCAAAGGAATGGAGAAATACACTATTCACAAAATGGAGTATTACACAGTGCTTTCATGAAATGAACTACACCTGCACGTGTCAACATGGGAGAATTATCAGAAAAATGCTGAATAGAAAAACACCCCAAAACCCAACTGCAAAAAGGTAGACACACCATATGAGATCATTTATGTAAAATACAAAAACACATAAAATACCATATTCTTTCTGGACCTATAGATATGCAATAAAGGTACAAAATGTGCATAATATACACAGCATAACACAACCAATTTTGAGTTATATGGTTACAGCTGGAGAGATTTGAAGCAAACATGGCAAAATGTTAAGTCGGTTAAACCTGTGTGATAGTACTTGGGTATTTATTATATTATTTTTGGCATATGGCTGAGTGTTTGTAATATTTTATAATAAAGAAAACTTAACAGATTAGAATTAAAGGGAGCAAATTCTGAAATCTTCACGTATGCTCAAAATTAAATGGAGAGTAAGCTCTAAGAAAAAGGGTTCTTATTTAGCAAGGGCTCCTGGGAACTTAGTGTACTTCAAGGCACACAGGTGGCCAATAGGTATCTGTTGAATAATTGAATGAGTGAACAAATGAGCAGATGAGTGAGACAGGGAAGGGGGGTTGCTTAATAGAACTGAAAAAGTGGGTGTATCTAGTCAATGTAGTCAATGTATCTCGATATAGCTGCACAGAACATCATACAGTTGGAATCAGGAGCTGTCATTAAGGCAACTATTTTTAAAATTTTGTCCAGCATTTATTCAGTTTTTTTGGTCACACACAGAACCAGAATGCCATTGGGTAAATATGTAAAAGTTGTTATGACAAAGTCCAAGGATCCCCTCATATGTTTGTCACAGAGTAGAATTTCTTAGAGTTAGAATAATTCTTCAAACTTCAGGTGGACCAGTGGCTGGGGAATCAATGGTAAAGAGTATGAAGAATTTTGTTAGGGTTGAATTTATTTTAATGAGATTTGGTTTGTATATAATTACTGTGCAACCGTGTATTAGTGAGTGCACGTGACTGACTGAATAAGGAACAGGTCAAAGCAGAATTATATTTAAAAAAACAAGAAATATTTGAGAATAAAAATGGAAATTTGCAGAAAAATTAGCAGCTTAGAAAAAATTTACATTACTTTGCTCTGACAATGTTAGCAAATACCACCAAATTGAAATTTAGCATTTCTGTTTGTATGGTTTTAAAATGTGACAATACTGGGTGCCTGGGTAGCTCAGTTGGTTAAGCAACTGCCTTTGGCTCAGGTCATGATCCTGGAGTCCCAGAATTGAGTCCCACATTGGGCTTCCTGCTCCACAGGGAGTCTGCTTCTCCCTCTGACCTTCTCCCCTCTCATGCTCTCACTCTCTCTCAAATGAATAAATAAAATCTTAAACGATGGCAACACTAATTTTCTCTCGTGTTCTCAAAGGTAAAAAAATTTTTTTTTATATTTTTGGTAAACAATTTATATCCCTACGTGTCTCTATTATAAACGTAACAGCTTGAATGGTTAGATTACATTGCGTGCGTGCGTGCATGGGGGGGGGGGAAGGGGAGGGGCAGAGGGAGAGGGAAAGAGTTCTCACGCAGACTCCCTACTGAGCATGGACCCTGACACAGGCAGATCCCACAATCATGAGATCATGACCTGAGTGGAAATCCAAGAGTCAGATGCTTGGGACGTCTGGGTGGCTCAGCTGACTGGGCGTCTGCCTTCAGCTCAGGTCGTGATCCCGGGGTCCTGGGATCAAGTCCTGTGTCAGGCTCCCTGCTCACTGGTGAGGCTGCTTCTCTTTCTGCCTGCTGCTCCCCCGGCTTCAGCTCTCCCACCCTCTCTCTCTCTGACAAATAAATAAATAAAATCTTAAAAAAAAAAAAAGAGATGCTTAATTGACTGAGCCACCCAGGTGCCCCACACAATGGCATTCTTTAAAAAATAAAATTAAAAAGCACACTGAGTTAATTCTTGGTATAATAATTGTGGTAAAATAAATTTTGATAAAAGTCAATCTGAGCTTAAGTTTATAATGGATTTTATTTATTGACAGAAGTTTCACTAATAAAGTCTTAGAGTAACCTGAATCTTGCAAATGTTTGTAAATTTTTTTTTAGATTACATATATATTTATTTGACAGAGAGAGATCACAAGTAGGCAGAGAAGTAGCCAGAGGGGGGAGGGGGAAGGAGGCTCCCTGCTGAGCAGAGAGCCCCATGTGGGGCTCAATCCTAGGGTCCTGGGATCATGACCTGAGCTGAAGGCAGAGGCTTAACCCACTGAGCCACCCAGGTGCCCCATGTTTGTATATTTTTAACATGATACTGACTTACAAAATTTAAAGCTATTTATTATATATAATCTTTAATTTCTTACTAAGCATTAGTGTTTTCAAGCAGCAAACACTTGTCCCTACATCCCCCAATCCAACGTTTAGTTCTAGAAGCATGCAGAAAAAGGTAATTCCCGAGTATACATATATCCTCACCTTGCAAAAGATACTCAGAACAAGTTTCTAAATAGCATCTAACATATGCAAAACTAAACAAGGGCAAAATAAAATGCCTGGCTGCCAGGCAGATACCCAATGCTGAGTACTGCTGTTCGTTTTGGAAAACCCAGCAGTGCTGGGTTTGATGATGGTTAGCTTTCTAAGATCAGATCACTAGAAAAAAGAAATTTTGTTCAAGTCCAGAAGGTTTTATTTTCAACTTCTTTGATCAGGTCACTAGAAAAAGGAAATTTTATTCAAGTCCAGAAGGTTTTATTTTCAACTTCTTTTTAAAATGGATTCTTCAGTCCTGCCAGTATAAAAGTAGAACTAATAAAATTACAACTCTTTGAAGCAAAGCCTTACTGAAAGTTACCCACAAGAGAAAACAGCATGAAATGGAGTTCTCCTAGCAGGCAACCTGGATTTTGCAGAAACATATTACCAGGCTATTTTTAAGGTTTTTAAAAAAAGATTTTATTTATTTATTTATTTGTGTGTGTGTGTGTGTGTGTGTGTGTGTGTGAGAGAGAGAGAGAGAGAGAGAGAGAGAGAGAAAGAGAGAGGACACATCAGCGAGTATGAGGGCAGAGGGATTGGGAGAAACAGGCTCCCGACTAAGCAGGGAGCCGGATATGGGCCCAGGACCCCAAGATCATGACCTGAGGTGAAGGCAGACATTTAACCAACTGAGCCACCCAGATGCCCTAGGTTTTTGAAATATGAATGGAGACTTATTTTACCAGATATTAATGTATATTCTTATCTTTCAATAAGGAGAACTCTGTGCACCAGATACAAGGATAAGCTTATCACTGGAACAGAATACACATCTCTAAGCAGGCCCTCAATGATACAGGAGAAGATTATATAACGTGATTAACGCCTCTCAAAAGAGTAGGGGCAGGAATGATCAGAGGGAAACCTAAGATTCTGTTGCTCAAGATGTGCCAGAATCTTGCAAAGTGGTGTTAAGTGAATTTTTGAAAAGTTTTCTGAGTGACTGCAACACACTTTCCTCCCTCAGAAAGAACCACTGCAAATAAAGGGAGATATCACAAAAAGCCTAGGGGAAGGAAGGGATGGATTAATAAAAAGTGCCGTGCTTATTAATCAAAAAGTCAGTTTATAGCCTTACCTCATATCACACACAAAACATTATTAAGATTATATATAGATTGTTGCATGTAAATAATGGAACCATGAAAAGATTTAAAAATAAGTGATTGGGAAAGAACTTCCTATTAATCAAACAGCAGAAATTATAGGGAGAATGCATAGCTTATTTTTTGGTCAAAAACCACAAACATAAACGCAAAAGCTCAAGAGTGGCAAAAACGTTCACAACAGTTGTGACATCTAACAAGGAGAGCCTTTTAGGTCAGGTACCAACAGATGCCATAACTTGCCAAGAAACTTCTATTTTTTCATCAGAATAAAGTATTCAAAACCCAGAATGTAATCGGAATTGTGTCAGCTGAGACAGAAACTAAGGCATGCTCTCACGCTGGCTGAGGCCACGTCTTTTTTCACAGCGACGCGGCCCCGGTGAGCACACACAACGGTATGTGGCTGCAGCAGTACGTCGGTTCAGTCTGGTTTGCAGACAGACACCAGCGCTGGCTGGGGGATGGTAACAGACTCAAAGCTGGAAAGGAAGTGCTAGGTTTGTCCTAAACTTCTGCTAGGCCTCTTATTTCCCCCCTTTCAAGTTCACATGCAAGAAAATGAGCAGCAAAGTTGGAGTTATTTGTGTGTAACTTTTACGCTGCTAGGCGCTGGACACACATGATCGTCACTTAAACTACACTGCAAGTGGTGTCAGGAGAACTGCCTTTTTCATAGGGGATGTGAGTTAGTGGGCTCTGACTCTACGGAAACTGACTCTGCTAAGATAATGCTTTTTGTTTTCATTTCCGTCTGCCCAAGCCCATGGTTAACTACTGAGATGTCTTAAAAAAACAAAAAACAAAAACCCAAAACCCAAAATTGGTAATAACATGTATTTGGGACAAAAAAATCTGTTTACCACTCATCCAAATTGTGTGCAGTCAAAAAGCCAACATCTTAAAGGCTGGTTCTCTAGCTGTGGCACATTTGCCCACTCTGGGAAAGCCCTGCCTGAAACACGGACAGTATTCTAGTACAAGAGCCTACAGGTGGAACTGGGAGGGGGGGATCTTGAATAAAGGTTTGGAGCACTCGCCCTTAATTTTGCTTCTAGCCAAAGAAAGGCATCAAGAACCATCCTAAGATGAGATCTGGAAGAACTTTCTAATTATGGTTTGAGTACAGGTGTGGATGAGGCAGAGAATCTCTTTTTGCTTTAGGAAGTCATACAGTTACTGCAGGGTCCATAGTCAACTTCTACACAGTTCTATTCTGGTGGGCTCATTCCACGTATCATCTTTCTTTAGTTCTAAAACATTTCAAGCACCCAAAAAAGGGGGAAGACACAACATAGCGAGCAGCAAGCACCCATCACCCAAACTGAACAGATGTTAACTTTTGGCCCTATTTGCTTCACTGTTCTCTTGTACCCAGATGTAACCCCAAAGCTAACTTCACTAAAGCTCATCCTGAGGTATCCTCTTTCCCCAAGTTAGTATTGTCATTCTGATGTGCATTTTTCTTCTTTTATAACACAGCTATATATAACGATAGGTATTAGTTTTTGTTTTTTAAAACGGACACAACGAATATCTTACTACTGCACCCTTTTGTAACTTTTTCACTCAATTTCTGTTTGTGCTGATATATGTAGGTCTCCTCACTCACTACACTGATACACAGGGTTTCACTGTGGGAACAAAAAATAGCTCAATTCTCCATTTCACCTGACAGTGGGCCCTTAGGTGGTTTCCACTTTTTCACTATTAGAAACCATGGTCTCCTGTATGCCCTGGGCACATGCGTGAAATTTCTCGATGGCCGACTCCTAGAAGTAGAAATGCTTGCTCATAGGGTATGCACATTCGCAACTGATCTCTGTTGTGACAAATTGCTCTCCAAAGTGATTTTATCGATGTATATACTTCTCCCAACTAGTGAGAGACGGGACTCTAGTGAGACATGAGTTGTTTCCCAATACTTGGTTTTGTCATTTTTACTAACTTTAGTCCATCTAGTAGGTGTGAATGGCATCTCCCTGTGGCTTTAATTTGTGCTTCCCTGATTACAATTGAAATGGAGCATTGGCTCATGTTTTGTCCCCCCTGCCCCATTCAGGTTTCTTCTTGGGTAAATGGCCTGTTTGTATCGGGACCTCTCCCCCCCCTCCGTTCCCCCTTAATTAGTTGCTGCTTCTTTACTCATTTCTTTCAAACTATTGAAATAGCATGTATTCTGGATACGAATCTTTTGGTGTTTTTATGGGTTGTTAATCACTTCTATCAGTGTGGGCCTTGCTTTCTCCTTTCCTTATGGTTTCTTTTGCCAGACACCACAAAGTAAGATGTTTTCTCTTTCGCTTTAAAGAAACTTTCTAGGAAAAAATGTAGATAAACCCTGGCCTTTTGATATACAGCTCTAAAAGACCATGCTAAAGAATTTGCAGAGAGAATTATGATTAGCTTGGCATTTCATAAATGGAGTCCAGATGAGACATTCCCTGAGAACACAGAAATGTTTTCTTATACTACAAATTCAAACACCTGAGAACAGACGTGCAGATGATTTGAAAGCACAGAACGTCTCTTGGACCAGGAGAAGAGTCTTGAGCATTGGAACAGTATCTCCCTCCCATCACAGTTAGGCCATAGTGGGGATCATGGTGGGCTGGATCCAATAGGTCTTCTTGGCCCAATGACAGTAAACATTATTAAATAACAGAACTGAGAGTCAGCGTACCAGCCAGGTCAGAAGGGCAGCCCTTGCAGCGAGACTGCTCGAGTTCAGTGTCTGGCTCTACCACTTACTATATAACCTTGGACAAGCTCTCTTCCTTCTACTGAGAAATTGCTTCCTTCTACTCTTCCTTCTACTTTTTACTTTTTTTTTTCTATGAGAAAATGCCTTCTCCTGTTTTTCCTTACTTCCTTCTATTCTTCCTTCTACTGAGAGATTATTTAATAAGAGTTAGGAGTACCTAACTCATAGTGTTGTTATGAGGACTAAACAAGCTAATAAATATATACCTGGCCAGGAAGAAACATTCAATATATGTTATCCAAATACTCAAATGTCAAAATGGAATGGCCAGAAGCTGAAGGTAAACATTGGAAGTAGGAAGAGAGGCAGTGGAAGCTGGTCTGGAAGCAAGAGAGGTGGGAGGGAGGCGGGGAGTAACTCATGAAGGGTAATTCAACTTCAGCTTTCATGAATAAGAGCACTGCCCAGGACAAGAGCGGTAACAGACCGATCATGGGCTCATCAGAGCCATGCTCTGGAAGTTGAATAAGCGGAAGAGGACAGTGAGGGCACCTTGCAGGATACCAGGAAAAGAGTTGGGAGAATGAGATTACGTAGCCTTATAGCAAAAGACAGAAGGAAAGATATTACAGCAAAAATGTGTGTGTGTAGTTCCAGAGAGCAAGCTGAAAGGATCGGTGAAGGATGGGAGTTGCAAGAGGCACATCTCACCAGATCATGAGAGAGGGTGTCTAATAATTACAGATCTCAAATGAAATAGAGAGCTGGTGACTTACTTGTTAATCGAAGCATTTCAATATAGTATGGATCCCCAGCAGGCTGGGAAGGTAGCCAAGTATTTTCAGCATTTAATAAAGTTTGAATGAGATGTTCTTTAGATCCTGTTAATAGAAATTCTGGATCTTGCGGAACATTCACTGCATCAGCGGCTGGCAAGTAGGGGCCACCTGCAGTTCAGCTGTGCCTTCAGATACTAAAACAGTAATGCCCTCAGGGCAACTCAGGTGCACGTCTGGGGGCTGCTGCTTGATGTATGGTTGGCGGTCCCCAAGCAGTTTCCCGCAATCTTCTTTTGTGGTGAATCTGACCTGTGTCTCTTGCTCAGCACGTAGTAGGCATTTTTATTGCTAGAGAGATTGCTTTTAGGAGCTTTGTGACATTCATGTTAGGTGCTTAGGTCTCTATGCTTTCTTATAGACCCCTGGTTTTGCTCAATAATCAGAGCGGCTAACTGGGTCACCACACCGCATTCTGAAATGGCAACAAGGCACTAAACCTGGCTCAGTAGCATGAACTCATGTGGGAATAGTAATCACTCTAATGGGTTATATTTTCCAATTTTATCCAATGGCAAACTTCTGGGCCAAGAGATTGTAATGCCTTCCATTAATACCACTGGAAGTGCTGCTACAGGCCCTTTCCTGTTATAGACATTTCCTTTCTACAGTTCCTGCCTCTTCTCGTGTTCTATTACTTATTAAGACTTTCTAGTACCCAGTCTCCCACCTCTGCTTTGTTCCTTTCCTGTACACAGCAGCACCTCTTTCTCTTCCTCAATTCAATTTTTGCTGTTTTCCTACTTTCTCTTTAAAGTGCCTTTCTCACAATTTAGTGCGGTGTTCTCTTGTATGTCCCCTGACCTGTCAGAAGCAGAAATGCTGTAAATTGTTTATACTCACAAGAAAAACACTGTTTCCTCTATATTAAAAACAACTTTCAGCTGGTTGCAAAGGGAACTGATGAGGTTTGCATGCATGTTCATATTCAGTTCCCCTTTGTGGCCAGTTAGTCTTGAAAAACATTGGAACACACAGGTCAGCTCGTGTTGGGGACGGTTGCAGAGGTCCAAATATATGTGGCAACTAGTGCAAGGAATCAGCTAAGTAAGTGAATGTGGGTCTCATGCTCTGATAGTTTCCATTTATGATCCTGCAAATAAAGAAATCTTGAGTAGTGAGTACAAACCAGCATGCTGGTGGTGGTGGTGGTGGGGAGCTACCAAAGGGTGAGCTAGACTAATTGTCATTCCACGTCCTTCTAGGCTTTAGTATTGGAGAAGTCAATGAATTTATCCAGCTTTCAGGATCACACTAGCAGAAACAGACTTTTCTTCTAGTCTTACTAAAAAGCTAGAATCTATTCTGGAAACAGATACTTAAAAAAAAAAAAGATTTTATTTATTTATTTGAGAGAGAGACCGTGAGAGAGAGCATGAGAGGGGAAAAGGTCAGAGGGAGAAGCAGACTCCCCTTGGAGCTGGGAGCCTGATGTGGGACTTGATCCTGGGACTCTGGGATCATGACCTGAGTGGAAGGCAGTTGCTTAACCAACTGAGCCACCCAGGTGCCCAGATTCACGATACTTTTGATGCACTTCGTAATATAAGAAATAATCAAAACAAAACAACAGCTCCAGGACCCAAGTGGGACAGAGTGGGCAGCTCTCACAAAGTAAACTCAACTTTTCTTTTTGAAATATTGCCCAAGAAGCCATGAACTCCCAGGTACACATACTATATTAATCCCCAAGGAAAGAGCCAATGCAAAGGCACTTCCAGGGAAAGATATAGAAAATTAGTTAAAACGTTACCACTGCAAGCACATTAAAAAATGTGGTAGATTAAAATTCTCCACAGCTCCTCCCATTCAGAGGTGGAGTCTTTTGCCCACCTCTTGAATCTGGGCAGATATGTGACTTGCTCTGACTGATAAAAGGTGGTGGACATTGCAGGACATTTGAGCAAAACCTTCAGAGGCCTTGCAGCTTCCAGTTTTGCCCTCTCAGAAGCCGAGACCATCACATTAGAAATAAAGCCAATAAAAAGATCACATGGAAACAGACGCTCGGCCTGCATAACCATCCCAGCTGGGGCTCCAGACACAAGAGTGAGGCCATCTTGGACTACCCAGTCTCAGCTATGCTGCCAGATGACTAAGAAGCTACATAGCTGCACAGATGATCCCAGGTAAGAATGACAGAAGAACTGCCCAGCTGAGCCCAGAACAAATTGCAGAATTGAGAGTTGTCCTAAGCCACCAAGTCTGGGGGTGTCAAGAGATAAATGATGCACATAAAATATAAACACAAAGTGTGCGCACTATTTCTAAAAAGGCAACAATGAATACATAGTGAGCGATTTCACTAACAAGAGAGACAACGCCTTGAATTCTTTTACTTGAAAGCTGTGTGTGAGAGGAAGAGAGAAAGAGACAACTATTTTCCAAACCACTGCAGGGTGGGGAATGGCAGGGTTATTAAAGATTTTTTTTAAAGATTTATCTATTTATTTATTTGACAGACATCACAAGTAGGCAGAAAGGCAGGCAGAGAGAGAGAGGGAAGCATGTTCCCTGCTGAGCAGAGAGCCCGATGTCGGGCTCGATCCCAGGACCCTGGGATCATGACCTGAGCCGAAGGCAGAGGCTTTAACCTGCTGAGCCACCCAGGCGCCCCAGGGTTATTAAAGATTTAAACCAACCATGTGTTCTCCGAGATAACAACAAACATATGCTCCCCACTGATGGAAAGAAGGGAATAACGAGGCAACAGGTTAGGGGGTTTCTTAAATGAAAGGATCTTCGGAGTCTGAGGAAGGACTAAAGGGAACACAACAGGGACTATACTGTCTTCATTAGCTGATATAGGCTTTAAATCACATTTATTAATAGACAAGTTTTCACTACAAGCCTTTCAGTATTCTTTGACTTTTGAAATTATGTCCTTGAATCGCTGTGATTAGGAGAAAAGCTAAATAAAACTAGAAGATATGACTACAACTTTCACATACTAAAATGTCAGACTTTCTTTTTTACTGCTCAGGTGATTGTAGTTGTGTTTTACAAAGGCAACTCTTGTGATAATCGCTGGTACAAAACAAAAAAGTCCCCAGAGGACATATCCTGTTAAAGGCAGATGACTGGTACTGGCTTTTCATCTTTAGGATGAAATCGTTAAGGAAATCGGGGTGAAATCGTGAAAGGAATCCTCGCCCACACAATTACTGTTACTCTCTCACATTTAAAGTGTTTTTCAGCTAGTTAAATAATGATGTTTATCATTCTGTTAGAACTTAAAAAAAAAAAAACAAAACACAACTTTTAAATGGTTTTAAGTTTCTGGCTGGAAAACAGAGCAACGCCGGCAGCTTCTGCTTCAGCCTTTCATTGGGAGAGGTTTACCCAGGGCTGGTAATACACTGCCCTCTGCTGGCCACAGCGCTGCCAAAAGAACGAGCTGCAGACTTTGCAGCGAACACCAAACTGCAGCGGTTTTTCTCTTTTCCAGTTTTCTCTACCAGCTATTTCCAGAGGTCGTCACTCCGTAGGACTTAGGTTTCCTGGCCTCAATGCTTTACTTGTTGTTTATTAAAACAGCATATTTTAGGCTGGTTTTTGATGGAGGACAGGGAAGAAGAGAAAATCTGGTAATATTAGAAGCTATGCCACAGATGGCACTATTTGAGAATGATCTCAACACCAAGACTTGTTTAGAGTGCCGCCTTCAAGTGACCACTTCAAATCTAATTTATCTGCGTCCATCAGCGCAAGAACTGACTTAGGTGAGGTTCATCCGTGACTGCTAAAATCAGTGGACTGAAAGGGAAACAATACATAGTCTCAAAATAGAACCCTCTGATTACTTACCAGCTACGGATGGAAAAAGGCACCTCTACAATGGGGAGTTGGCAGGAGTTCATAAACTTCCAGACTGAAAACTGCAGACAGGTATATAAGTGAGATATGTTTTTGGTCACTGGGGATACTGGGTCACCTTACCCAACACCATCAACCAGACTCTGGCAGCAGCCAAGAATATGGGCTCTGAAGTCACATTGCCTGGGTCCAGTTCTAAGCCCTACACTATGGCAGTTCTACTAGCAGCGGCAAGTTATTTCTCTTCTGTGGGCCTAAATCTCATCTAGAAGCTGGTAGTTAGGATGGCATTTAGCTCAGAGATGGTTTAAAAACCGATCGAATATATATAGGAAGCACTTCAGTAGCTGCCATTTATAAGCTTCCTAATAAACGTGGTTCTCAGGCAAGCTTGTTACTTCAGTACTTGGGGCTCTTAAGAGAAAATCAACCCAGACACTCAGATACAGGCAGTAAGACAGGTACTTAACTGCCCCTCGCCTTCCCTTCACATACCTGTTTTGTCCCTTGAATAAGGACATGGAGCAGGGGACTTAACCTCAACACAACAGTATCTAGATATCCAAAGGAAATGATTGGTAATAAACTGGCCAGGAAACCTTGGTCTTGGGAAGAAAGGGACACTGCGGGTTCCAGGGAACGGATATAGGATGCCTTTTTGGTTCTCCAAATCTCACTGCAGTCTGATGTGCTGTTTCCCAGGGCAGAGGTGTAGGGATGTATCTTGTACCTGGGGCAATATGATGGCCTAAATTATTTTTAGAATTCTATCATCAAAGGTTTCATTTTCAGAAAATTTTCTACTTTTTCCTTTTCAAAGAACCTTTTTTTTAAAAGGTTTGAGAGAGAGAGAAAAAGAAAGAGAGCAGGGAGATGGGCAGACGGAGAAGCAGAGTCCTCACTGAGCAGGGATCCCAATGTGGGGCTCAACCCCAGGACTCCCAAATCATGACCTGAGTCAAAGTCAGATGCTTAACCGACTGAGCCACCCAGGCGCCCTTCAAAGAACCTTTAAAAAAAATGGTAGGTTCTGAAGCAGGATATGAATTAAACTTAACTGACTCAAAGATGTTGAAATTCAAAATCTGACTGTCCTCAAAAAGATTTTTGCCTCATCTAATCCAATGCTGAAGTTTCTTCCCTTCCCCAAACCTATTTCCCATCTGCTTCCCTCTGCCACCTCAGAGGGCATTCCAGTTCTTACGGCCGCCACCGAGACTGCTACAGTGTTATTGTGGTATGCGATTCTAGAAGACCACGTCTATCCGGTGCACACAAACCTATATGAAGAGACAAAGCCAAAGGCGAAGCATAATGAAACTTTGATTAGTAGGTCCCTCTATGTTTTGTCAGTGGACCTTCCTTACGGAGCTAATCAGTTTTCTGCACGATGATAAACTTTCAAACTCTGGACTATAATTTCTGCTGTTTTAAAAATAGTTCTTGAGGGAGATACTCCCACGATATACTGAGAAATCAGCTCTTCCTAGTAGAAGTTCTTAAAACCCTGATTAAGGGTGGGATGGCCTGAAGTACAGCTGCTCGAGCAGCAGCAAGAGCCTGCGAGCGGTGCCGTGGGGACGGGGCTGTGGCTAGACACCACATCCTGAAGGGAGCAGGGGGCTCAGCGAGCCTTGAACAAACCACAGCTTTGAGTCAAAGGTCTGTGTTTCACTCCTCAAGGTGACCACTGTCTCGGGTGTGCACTGAACTGGATAAAAGGCTTCCACTGCCCCCCCTTTTGGAGAACCACTTATCTTTTGAATGTGCTGTTCTAACACAGACTGTGTGAGGCCTATCTGCTCTGCCTGCACACCAGCCTCCCGATGGCCCGAACTGCAGACTGGTCAGGAAGAGTACTCAAAAAGGCGAACCACAGCTAGTGTGGACGCCAGCCTAAAATAATTGTGTAGCTGGAGCAATGAGGTGCAGGTATGAGTGATGTGTCTTAGGTGTCCTTTGCATTCTGGCTCTGATGGAAAGTGATGAGGGACCCTACTCCTGACCCCTATAATCCCTGTAAGTCAGGAGAAGTCTCGTGCACCCTTGCTGTATACAGCTCACCACAGACTGTCAAAATAAATTACCACCTGCCTGCCCTCTGAACCATTCTTACTGAATGACTCCAAATGGGTTCTGGGAACAGAGTGAAACATTCCCTTGACACACACACAAACACACACACATGCGTGTGCGCGTATCTCGAAAGCAGGAAACTTAACACAAGGCAGGGCTTGTATTCTGGGGGAACTACTCTAACACCTTGAGAAGTAAATCATAAGGGTCTGAGCAGAACACTCAGGGGATCAGCATTTGGCAGATGATGTAGGAAAGAATTAGAAGTGTTGGACAAGGGCATTTGCACTTGGGTAACAGAAGCGGAACCTTGCAGAGGGTGTGGATGGGAAAGATGAATGAGAAACCAAAGAGAAAGACCGGTGGCTTGAGTGAGAAAAGTCCAAGAAGCCACGTGTACACAGCACTTGCAATCCTTGAAATTTCCACCTGACAAGTTGTATTTTGGCTAATTTTGTATGCTCTGACATTTATGCTTTTCGACCAATTGTAGTAGTTCTTAGAAAAACATAAATTAGAAAATTCCTTATATTTCAGTTAAGGAATTCAAAAATTGCCTCAATCAAAAAGAATTTATACTGCTATCAATGAGATAGAACTTAGCTTAAAGTTCAAAGGTTTCAATGATTAGAAAATTGGACTTGATTTTTCCCATGGTCAATTCTGCTACCTTAGAGCATAGGATGGGAAGCCCTGTTTGAACAAAGTAAAAAGTATTCAAAACTTGACCCCAGTTTACTTACCATAAGTACTACTGAGTACAACTAACTGACCCCTGAGAAAGGCCAGTAATTTCTGCTTTCAACAGCAGAGGAAGAGATTGAAAAAAAAAAACAAAAACATATGCTTTCAAGTTCATTTACTTGTTGTGTTGCCTTGGGCACACAATTTAACCTCTTTGAAACTCAATTTCCTTCCATGTGAAATGGAACCTCTACCACCCATTGTTCGAGTTCTTACATGTAAAATGCTCTGCCCAGTCCCTACCTAGCACAGAATTATAGCTTAGCATGTGTTCCCTTTCCTTCTAGCTCCTTTGGCCTTCCAGAACAACTATGATTCACTGTTTTCTCCTCTTTCTAATTTGTAGAGCATCTTCTCTATCACACATCACACTATATATTTTTTTAAAGATTTTATTTATTTATCTGACAGAGAGAGAGATCACAGGTAGGCAGAGAGGCAGGCAGAGAGAGAGGGGGAAGCAGGCTCCCTGCAGAGCAAAGAGCCCGATGTGGGGCTTGATCTCAAGATCCTGGGATCATAACCTGAGCCGAAGGCAGAGGCTTAACCCAATGAGCCACCCAGGTGCCCCCACACATCACATTATTAATCTGAATTCTTGGCTTGCTTGTGGAATCACTCCTGAATTTCTGGAAACCCTATGTTAGCCTATGGCTAATACACTTCTGTGACTTCCACACAGCACTAGAAACATACTAGGAACTTCAATAAATACTCATTAAATGAATTGCACTGGGGCGCCTGGGTGGCTCAGTGGGTTAAAGCCTCTGCCTTCGGCTCAGGTTATAGTCCTGGGGTCCTGGGATTGAGCCCTGCATTGAGCTCTCTACTCAGCAGGGAGCCTGCTTCCCTTTCTCTCTCTCTGCCTGCCTCTCTGCCTACTTGTGATCTCTGTCTGTCAAATAAATAAATAAATCTTAAAAAAAAATAAATGAACTGCACTGTTTAATACAGAGCACTAAAAATCAAGAGACAGGAAGAAATGACAGAATGTACACCAATCCAGGCATTCTTGCTCGATAAATGATCAGCTGCCTGACAGTCATTTCAAGAGGTACTTTTGACTTTTCCCTAGTCCAATGGTTGACTGACATCTTGTGGTAGCCAGCTTCCAAGATGGCTCCCAGTGATCACCGTCTCCTGCTATCTACCTCTTCATATTGAATCACTGCTGGCTCTGTGTGACCAAGAAAATACTGCAGAAGTGACAGTGCTGACTTCAGAGGCTAGATTAAACAAACAAACAAAAAAGATACTGCACCTATGGTCTTGTTTTGAGTCACTTGCTGTGTGTATGTGTGTGTGTATGTAAGCCACTCATCATGTTGTGAGGACAGATGGCTGCATGATCTTAGGCATTTTTTGTGACCTTTCTGAGGTTGTTTTCCTCATCTTTAAATTGAATATATTTTGTACTATTTATTTCACAGTGTATTGTGAAGATGAAATAAGACAAAACACAGACCAGGATACCTGGCACATAATAAGCTTTCATTAAGTGTGGCTACTACTGGTGGTGATGGGAGAAGCTACAGGAATTGACTGGATGTGAGATGCGAAGGAAAGAGAGGAACCAGGATAATTCCTAGGTTTTTGACTTGAATAATGAGAAAGTGATGCTGTCATTTACTGAGTCTGGGGACAATGGAGGAAAGGAAAGGCAAGAGTGGTCTCTCTCTCCCTTTTTTTGACTAAAGGGGCTTAAGCCTCAAAGTGGTAATATTAAAATGATCTCTCAATCACTTATAAACAGCATTCCACTTCCATTCTTCTCTAAATTAGTTCAAACGGGTTTTTGTTCTAAGTAATTCCTTCCTGGGACATGAGAAATTGATGAAGTAAAAATAATAGGAATTCCAGAGAGGCCAAATTACTGTGCAGTCCATGGCCATACAACCCTGGACGAGTCACTGTCCTTAATGAAATAATAGCAAGCATGACAAAGATGAACAGCAGCAGAACCACTTAAGTAGTTCTCACTTTTGTTTTACAGAGAACAATTATGCAAACAGTAGGGAGGACTTAAGCAATCAACACGAACAAAGATACACATTGGGGGTTATGAGAAATGGCAAGATCCTTCTATTAATTTTAAATGCAGATTCACTGATAACTGAAGTGCTCAAGTTTGATGAAATTAGATTTCTGTTCCCATTCTCTGACTCCCTCCGGGTGGTTTCACTACACAAGGGAGGGTAGTGTGTGACGTAAGTCTGGCTCCTCAGCTGTACCCTGAGCTTTCAGTTAGTTACTAGTTCGTAGGCTCATTACACGATACTATATATACAACTGGATTCTTTATAGCATGATGTAACTATTCATTATATCCGAGGAGTATTTGGTCTTCAGATTCTGGCACTTTCTGGGATTCCCCAAAGCCTTTATGAAATGCTCCAAACCATGGACACTAATCTGAATCTGAATGGGGGCTCAGAGGGCAGTTGGAAGTAGAATGGGTTAGTTCACTTGGTAACCTAGTTGGGACCCAAACTCGAGTGCAGTCTGTATTTACTTACAGTGTGCTACGCTGGGTCTCACTTCTTGCCTTTTCAAAAAAAAAAAAAAGACTATTTATTTTTGTGGAGGAGGGGGCAAGCACTAGTGGGTGGGAGGGGCAGAGGAAGCAGACTCCCCACTAAGCAGGAAGCCTGATGTGGGACTCGACCCCAGGACCCTGAAATCATGACCTGAACGGAAGGCAGACATTGAACCGACTGAGCCACCCTCAGATCAGGTGCCCTGGATCTCATTCACTTCTTTATCCTTAAAATGAAGGGTTTGTATCCATAGATGATCATGAAGTTCTATTCCAGCTCTGTGATATCTGATTTCAGTAAGCCGCTACTGGTAAGAAAACTTTGGGTTTGTTTCCTCTTATTCTTGATAAAGATGAACTGCAAATGAACTACTGACAAGCGATTTTACAGACAAGTTTATACTCATATTTTCTTGGGTGAGTATGAAGTGGTTCCCTCTACCACTGTGATGTATGAAACTAGCTAAGGGGACTAAACCTTTGAACTTAACTTCAGCCAAGCATGTTAATATAAAGCTCCTTGAGGTAGAGCTGGTTCATAAAATAATCATAAGGAAGTACAATATATATATTGTCCACCAACTTCCTCCCACCACAGAAATAGAGAAATGAGGGTTTTTTTTGAGAGGTAGTTGCTACATTTACCATAACTATTCAATTTCTTCAATACTGTTTAATTTCCTTTTTCCCCTCACTGTAGTTGGTGTCATGCAAGAATCTGGTCGCACTGACTAGAACTGAAAGATACTGGATGGTCGGAGAATTTTAAGTCTGAAATTTTGCATCCCTGTCCTGAACAGAGCCTTGATTGGTGTAAACTACTTGTGCAGGTAAGACTGATCACTTACTTGTAGCTTAAAAGTTAACTCTGTAAAAACTCTAACAGGACTAAAATGTTTAAATTTTGATAACTGATCATTAGAGTCTTTTCCCCTCCTTTTTGTTTGGAAACATCTGCTAGTGTGAAATAGCAAAGCGAGGTGACAGTAATAGGCAGCGGCAGATGCTGTCTGAGGTGGGCTAGTTTGAAACAAGGGGAATACGATCTGTGAATACAGAAGCACTATTACCTTTTCAGATTTTAGTATATAACGCATTATCTACACAAGGCAGAGGCAGTGTTTTTCTTTACTATAACCATAAAAGGAAGTTCCATTTCTTTCTTGCCTTTTAAAAAAAGATTTTATTTATTTATTTGACTGAGAAGAGAGAGAGAGAGAGAGAGAGAGAGAGAGAACACACACGGGGCCAGAGGCAGAGGGAGAAGCAGGCTCCCCACTGAGCAAGGAGCCCGATACGGAGCTCAATCCCTAGGATCATGACCTGAGCTGAAGGCAGACACTTAACTGACTGAGCCACCAGGCACCCTGGAAGCTCCATTTGTTATAAAAAGATCTACTTGGATTGAATCAGTTGTTCTTAGGAAACAACTGGCTTATTTCACTCTCTATCTGACTGGTTTTAAATCAGTATGGATCAGGCTTTATATATTTACAACTGACAGTGCACTAATTGCAACCAGATTCCAATCTGCTGGGCTGTACTGCATTCAGACACATACTCCCTCTGAAGCATCTGGACTGTTTTCTAAATAAAAATTGCAAAGAAATAAAATGATAGAAACTGGTAGACATTAGTAAAGGGTCTCCATACTGGAAGCTAGAGGCACTATACAGATCCTCATGCTTTCAAAGTCCTTGTGTGGGGATTGCTTGGTTTAAAAAATTACTTAAGGGGCACCTGGGTGGCTCAGTGGGTTAAAGCCTCTGCCTTCGGCTCAGGTCATGATCTCAGGGTCCTGGGATGGAGCCCCGCATCAGGCTCCCTGATCAGCGGGGAGCCTGCTTCCCTTCCTTTCTCTCTGCCTGCCTCTCTGCCTACTTGTGATCTCTGTCTGTCAAATAAATAAATAAAATATTTCAAAAAATAAAAAACAAAAAAATAAATTACTTAAAAATTCTAACAGCATATTTGGGGAAAAACCCTCCCTATTTCTGTAATCCATGATGCAAAACTTAAAACTGTGACTCTGAAGAGGGGCAGAGTGAAAGAGCTCAGAGGGGCTGGGGACATATATGAAGGTAGATCCATGGCAACATTTTTGTTTTTATCAAAAGACCGAATGTGATTTAAAAAAAGGTTTAAAGAATCTCCACTCTAAATTTTTATGAAAGAGAATGCGGTACCTAGAAAGCTATAAACACAGAGAAATGTGGCACATTCTGAATAAAGCTCATGATTCTTACTTGACCTGAATCCAATAACTTGTAATTCACACCTGAAAGAAATAAGGAATGAACAAAATAATGAAAGAGAGTTTGTATGTGACTCTTCAACATTTCCGGTGTACCATCTTATGCAAGAAAGATAAAAGAAAAAGATTTAAAAATAAGACATGGGGCACCTGGCTAACTAAGTCGGAAGAGCACGTGACACCTGATCTCGGGATCCTAGGTTCGAGCCTCGTGTTGGGTGTAGATGATTACAAAAAAAAAATAAACTTAAAAACAAAAACTAAAACATAAAAAACCAAAAACCATGCCTGTATTTATGCTGTGATTAAAATGTCTTCTAAAAAAATCATATTCTCTGAAAACACAAGGTACTAAAATTATACACAAAGACACATGAGGGCACTCTAACCAACAAGCATAGCAACTACAGTTTTGATACAGAATTTAAAGTAAACTTTTTTAAAAAACTGAAGTATGGTAGTTTAACATTAAATATTTGAAATAGGAAATTTCTGATGTCTTGGTAAAGACCTTGGGATTTTGATGTCTATCCTTGGTCACTATACTTGCCTTCTGTTTGATTCAGGATCTTGTCTGAGTATTTGTGTAGAATTAAGTTTACTTCTGAAATGCAAAATGACACTATTCTAAGGGTATTATATTACAGAGGGTGCTTTAGCATCATCCTGGAGAGAAGCCATTTTGAAAAGCATTTATTAAGGTGGTAATTAAAAGTCTTAAGTAGTAGGGTGGCCACAAAATACTTTTGTAACACTTTCCTTTGGCCAGTATGTATTGCTTGCATGTGCTTTAAAATATTTCAATTACCTTTCTAGGAAAAAAAAATCAAAGAATGATAAATCTCAGGCCTTTAACTATTTGTATCAAATTTCATTTTTTAGACAAAGGTACTGTCCACCATCAAGTCTTACTTGTAGTTCCACTGGACAACCGTGATTAGAAAAGGTGAGAAAGCATCTATATCCTCTCTTTCTACCCAGTACATTTACATTACTATTTTATTTCATCCAATGCTTTTAAAAAACTATTCAGTTTAAACACCATCTATAATTTTAACATTAAATATCTGCCATTCTGTTATAGCTCCTGAGACAAAATTCCAAGAAAATCTGATATAAATGAGCAACAATTCAACATGTATTCAACCATCCAGGATCTCTTCCCTGGCTTTGCCGATCATTTACACCTTCCTCTGCATCATTGGTCTCTTTGGAAATTCTCTCTCTCAATGGCTATTTTTAACAAAGATAGGCAAGAAAACATCAACGCACATCTACCTAGCACATCTTGTGACTGCAAACTTACTTGTGTGCAGTGCTATGCCTTTCATGGGTATCTATTTCCTAAAAGGTTCTCAATGGGAGTATCGATCTGCACAATGCACAGTGGTCAATTTTTTGGGAACTCTATCCATGCATGTAAGTATGTTTGTTAGCCTCTTAATTTTAAGTTGGATTGCCATAAGCCGCTATGCTACCTTAATGAAAAAGGACTCAGTACAAGAGACCACTTCATGCTACGAGAAAGTATTTTATGGCCATTTACTGAAAAAATTTCGCCAGCCCAACTTTGCTAGAAAACTGTGTGTTTACATATGGGGAGTTGTACTAGGCATAATTATGCCAGTTATCATATACTACTCAGTTGTAGAGGCTACAGAAGGAGAGGAGAACGTGTGCTATAACCGGCAGACGGAACTAGGAGCCATGATCTCGCAGACCGCGGGCCTCATTGGAACCACATTTATGGGATTTTCCTTTTTAGTCGTACTAACATCGTATTACTCTTTTGTCAGCCATCTGAGAAAAATAAGGACCTGTACATCCATTATGGAGAAAGATCTGACTTACAGTTCTGTGAAAAGGCACCTTTTGGTCATCCAGATTCTGCTAATAGTTTGCTTCCTTCCATACAGCATTTTTAAACCCATTTTTTATGTTCTACACCAAAATGAGAACTGTCAGCGACTGAATTATTTAATTGAAATTAAAAATGTCCTCACCTGTCTTGCATCAGCTAGAAGTAGCACAGACCCCATCATATTTCTTTTTTTAGATAAAACGTTCAAAAAGACACTATATAATCTCTTTACAAAATCGGAATCCCCACATATACAAGCTTATAGTTGACTTCTGAATAGAAAACACCACCAAACAGAAAAGTGTTTATATGGCTACTAGGGATATTGAACTACATGATCAACAGGTCACAGCTTGCTTGAAAGCAGGCAGTAGGAAAACCTCTTCGGTTTTAGAAATAATCATAAAATTCATTTTACAGCTCTACTAATACTGCAAGTTGAGATGGCAGAGCCTCTCAGAGGCAAAAGTCAAACATATTAAAAGGATCTCACTGCCTATGAAAGCAAAAGACCATCTTCTCTTTAAACGCAACTGTGTATGCTTTTCTTTAAAACACAACAGGTCATGACTGCAGGATAAAGCAGCAAATGGTTTTCTGCTTTCTAGTAGTTGCAGTGTAAGGGCTCATCTATGGCTAGTGTTTTTTGGTAACTTTAAAAACGAGTAAAAGAAAAAAAGTGAATCAGAAATTATGTTGCTCAAGTCCTATCCAGATGTATGAATAGCAGAGTGTAAAAATCCAAGGTTTTATAAAGGCATTATCTTGTATCATCTGCTTATGTTACTGCGAGAAGCAATATTCATTGATTCCCATATTTATTAAGCCAGTGTTTTTATAAATATATTTGAATATTTGGATTAAGTTTGGTCAAAATAAAGAGCGAATATGATGTCATTACATGCCTATCTTCATCACATCTTGTAAATTTCCCTCTGTATTCAATATAAATAATGTAATTAATGACAAATGGTATCTGGCATGCATATATGTCCAATTAATTTTTGTGCAAATAAATGAATGAATAGTAAGGGCAGTATAATAGTATTGTTGTTGAGAGACTGGTCTCGAGTTAGATTCCCTGGGTTCGATCCTAGCTGAAGCTCTTATTTAGCCAGAGAATTCTCAGTAAACTACTTAACCTCTTAAAGTGTTAATTTCATCATTTGCAGAATGGAAAAATACTATGTAATTCATAGGTACTATTATTAAATCAGATGATGTTACTATTCTGAGTAGCTGTCATTCACTAAGCTTTTGCTATGTGCCAGACACTCTGCTTATATGCTTTGCATGTATTTTAATCATCACCACCACAAAGGATGCCAATTTGCTGATGAAAAACCTGAAGTGCATAGATAAGTCACCTCAATTTTCTCCAGTACCTAAATAAATATTTAAACAGTAAGCATTTCTCGGTCATTTCTTTCTTTCATGTAGTCTCGTCAGCAAGATAAACGATGGGGACTATACTCTGTGCTATACACAGTCTAATTAAAAAAACATTTTTTCATGTGTTTTATTTTCCCAAAAAGATCATAAGCGCCCTCTGAGCTGTACTCAGCTTTCAATTTCTACACCCACGGTACTTGCATTATCTGCTCAGATAAGAGCCAGACAAAAACAGTTAAATGAAACTGAAGTTGAATAAATGTTAATGGTAACCTCTTACTTCCTCAGAGACTGCTCAGACTCATTTATTCACTTCGTGGTCATTTCTTCGGTGCTCAGAAAGAAGTGTAAAATAAGTTCACATAGCACTTCCAAGCCTTTAATCTCATAGCATGTTTTGTTCCTGAATTAAAAATGTAGAAACAATACACTTGTACAGATTCCCCAAGAGCCATGTGTTCTATGTCAACAGAGGTTTTTCTAACACATCTGCATAATTTTCATTAAAAAAGAATAGAAAACAAACAGGAAATATCCCCTCCCCTTTTAGTGCAATGCTTAACTGAGAAAACAAAATGTTCAGAAAAACAGCTGAAAAAAATGCATGTTGGCTTCAAATGTTTACAGGGTACATCTATTCTTTTATAGCAGTGATCTGATCTCTGGCAGATTAATTTGCGGACACAAAGGCAGACCTGGGAACTCTAGGTTGATTCCCTAAGTGCTGGCTGTAAACAGAGGTGTCCAATCATTGCTTTCATTTTACATAAGTGATACAGTATTAAATCTCATCATATGTATATATGGATGTGTGTGTGTGTGTGTATCTGTCTATATGTATACCTCCTCTAAAGATCATTATTAAAAACACCACTTTGCCTTGCCACAATTTTAAGTAAAAGATATGAAATATTATCAAAGTAGAGTTTCCTACATTTAAAGAAGAGGAAAAGAGGTATGCAATTTCTCTTTAAGTTACTCATTCTGATAGAAAATTCCCATTTTAATTCTCTATCCTGAGCTTATTATCACCATGCTCTTCTTCACACCACCGATACTTTCCTGAACAGGTAATTGTGAAACATGTAGAGTTTTTTTGTATAATCAACAAATTGACCATTTAATGTCGTGGTAAATATTTTAGAGGAAATACTACTTTCTAAATTACTCTACCTTTAAAGTGTGGATTTCAGAAAAACTGTGCTCAAAAAACTTTCATTGTAATATTTGACACACCATGTCATGTTGTACGTTAGATTAGTTTCAGGTGCACAGCATAGTTGATTCGACAATTCTATACATTATTCAGTGCTCATCATGGTAAGTGTAGCCACCATCTGTGACCGTATAACATTACTACAGTATTATTGGCTGTATTCCCTACGTTGCACTTCCCATCTCCATGACTAGTTTCTTTTATAACAACTGGAAGTTTGTGCCTCTTAACCCCCTTCACCTGTTTCACCCATTCCTTCACTCCCCTGCCCTCTGGCAAACACTTGTTTGAGAAAAACAAGGTTTTTAATGCGTGGGTCACAGCCAAACAAAATTGTAGGAGCCCCAAATGTCAGCCTGTTGGCCAAACAAGCTTCACTACAGAAAACAGGCACAAGTATTTGTTTTCCCTTTTTTTAAAAAAAGATTTTATTTATTTATTTGACAGACAGAGATCTACCTGTCAGTAGGCAGAGAGGCAGGCAGAGAGAGGAGGAAGCAGGCTCCCCGCTGAGCAGAGAGCCTGATGTGGGGCTCGATCCCAGGACCCTGAGATCATGACCTGAGCCGAAGGCAGAGGCTTTAACCCACTGAGCCACCCAAGCACCCCTGTTTTTCCTTTTATCCTTTCCACATACACACTCCCATTAAGGTGGCTTTCAAACTACTCATTGGGAATACAACCATTAAGAAGAGATGATCAGGGCACCTGGGTGACCCTGCTTCTCCCTCTCTCTTTGCCTGTCTTTCTGCCTACTTGTGACATCTCTCTCTGTCAAATAAATAAATAAAATCTTAAAAAAAAAAGAATAGATGAGCAAACTTATGGATAGACTACTCAACCTGGAAGAGCTTCTATTTCCTGCAGGGTGGGAGGGAAGATGTCAATCTTCTTTATTTGGTAAGGACTCTCCCAGCCCATCCCTGGCCTTGCGGGCTGCAGAGTGGGGGTTGTCAGGAACAAATATGGGAAGAAGACAAGCTGAAAGGAAATCTGGCTTGGCAAACTGCAAAAGCAGCACAGAGGGACACTGGTAATTTGCTAAGCATTTCAACCCTACTGCCTAATGCCATGGATCTTCCTCTGACTGCCCCCAAATTCAAATTGAATTGATACTGGTGGGAAGAGTTAACTACAGCTAGAAAGGTTTTCTACCTGACAGGAGAAAATGCTTTGGCCATATCATATGTGCTCGCTGCCCTGGCTCACAAGGACAGCAGCGGTTAAAGAATTCACATCTAATAAGCAAAAGACACAGACATTCTTTTTTTTTTTTAAATAATCTCTACTCCCAACACAGGGCTTGAACTCATGACCTCAAGATCAAGAGCTGCATGCTCCCCTGACCATGTCAGGCCGGCGCCCCTCCTCATTCTTTTCTTTCTAAATCAAGGAGATGATTTCTTTTTGGAAGGGTGGGGTAGGAGAAGAGAAGCGTGGCAGTTAGAAACACAAGACAAATTTTAGATCTTATAATTCATGACGTTTTTCTAAGTAGAATTATTAAAATCCCACATTCAAGCTAACCATGCATTATGTTCAATCTTGCTAAAGTAATGCAGAGGATGAATCAGTGTGCATCTTATAATAAAGAATAAAACCCCCCCCCCACGTTTTCATTTTAATGAGAATTTCAATTTCTTGATACAATATGAGGGACTTCTGGGAAGCTGGAGTAAGAGACGTAGAAGAAATGTCAGCAACCAAGCGCAATAGGGGAAGAAATACTGTATGAAATCCATAATGCCATAGCAACTAGTGTAATGTGATGAACACCTGTTTATCAAATCTGGCCCTCTGCAGGTGAAAGGGGAACTGAGAACAGAAGGGGACCAAAAAGCAGCCAGGCGTGTTCACCACTTAGGAGGAAAACCATTTCAAGGAAGCGCAGGCAGAAAAGCTTGGGTGGAGGCTTTTGGCTGAGTGTCTATGACTGTCTGGCTCTGGGGTTTTGCACAGTTCTGAGAACTCGACACCAAGCCCCCAAACCTCCTGGGCACAGGTCCTACTCGGAACAGAAAGTAACTGTGCGCATGGCCATCTGCATTTAGAGAAGCGGTGTAACTTCAACTTCAGCTATTAAAACTGGATGTCAGTAGGTCAGAGCCACAGAAAGGTCTAAGAATGCTTCATCTCTCCACGCCCAGGTGACGTAGGGTAAAGCTGTCTCCGGGAGTTGGGGGGCGACAAGAAAAACCCACTGACTCTTAATGCTTAATAGAGCCAATGAAGGCAGGCAAGGAGCCAGGCTTTGCATTTACCTTGGCAACTGTACTATTTCTTTCTAGAGTTCTTTTAATTTCAGGGTGAGAGAAGAAATGAGAAAGATGTGAAACATAATGAAAGTTTTCGTATCCTCTCACAAGAAAATGAGGAATAAAAGGGAAGAGGACAGAAAAAAGAAGACACGCATGCCTTAATTAATGCCTGTGGGGAGGTGAAGCAGGAACAATGTAGTATTATACAGTGGGTCTTAACCAGAGGAGACTTTTGTGCCCTAGGGGACATTTGGCAATGACTGGAGACATTTCTGATTGTCACAACTAAGGGGAAATACTATTGCTATGTAGTGAGTAGAGGCAGTAATACACAGGACAGCCTCCCACAAGAAAGTACCTGACTCAAAATGTCACTAGTGTGGGACACTTGGGAGTTGGGAGAAACCTGTACTATGAAGATATGCTTCCCTGAATTTCAAAGTGTTACACAATTGCCTTTTATGCAATTTATGCTTCTCCAAAGCAAGTTCCTACTGCAGGTCATGAGGTACCATATATTCAAATCTAACTTTAATATGACCAAACATTTTTAGACTCAATTATAATGATTTCAAAAAGAAATGCCTATCAAGTTAAGAAAAAAACATTACTAATTAATAAAATGCCAGGACCTCTGGAAAAATCTAATACTTTGGGATCGGTGCACAGGTTATGAGAGAGAAGGAAAGGGAGAGAACATGAGAATATTCTTGGCAGGATGAAAGAGATGATTAAGTAAATTCTTCTAAAAGGAATACAGCATGGCAATGTTTTTGTTATTTTCTTCAGTTAAGCGTAAGGGAAGAAAACTTTGACAAAAACAAACTACAGAAACCAAAACCTATACAGAAATCTACACACAGGCCAGTCACTGAATATAGGCTATCTGAACGTGATGAAAAGCTAACAGGCTGCTTTATTAGCAAACATTAAGAACATGTCAAATAGAAATTTGAAATTACTGGCCATGTGAGATGTACTGTTACTGAAGTTTTATAATGACCACAACATTGGAAAACTCCTGTGGCAAGGTCCTGAATAAAACTACTTTGGGTTACCTGAGTTACTAAAGTTATATTAGCAAACCCTGTTGACCCAACCTTCAGAATATAGCTGGAATCTACATTTTTACTCCGTCACTGCTACCACTCTAGTCCAGCTAGGCAGGACCATCTTCTGTTTGCCTGCTTCCACCTGTAAGCCCCTAGTTCAATGTATCATCAACAAAGCAATGTACTGCTGTTACTGTGGAAAGTCAGATCACAGTGTGTTCAAAACCCTCCGGGGAATCCCCCTTTCTCTCAGAGTAGAAGTCAAACCCCTCCCCTCCTTTCCTCTCTAATCTCATCTACCTATCCACTCTCCTTACAGCTCAATTCACCCCAGCCTCACTGGCCTCCTTGCTATTCTGCAATTAAGTCTGTTATGCTCCTGCTTTAGTGCCTTCACACTAGCTCTTCCTTCTACCCAGCACGTTCTTCCTTTGTGTATCACTCAGCCCACCTTCTCTCCTCCTGTGAGTACTTGCTCAGATGTCATCTTTTCAATGTGGTTTGCTCTGACCGCCCTGTTTAAAATTGCAACCCCTTCTCTAAGCAGTCCCTACCCTTTGGCCACTCTGTTTCCCCTGCAGTCCCTTTCACATCTTAACCTATTATGTAGTTGACTTATTTATGCTTTGGTTAGCGTTGGTCTCCCTGAATTAGAAAGCCAGCTTATTCCACGGAGGCAGTGACACTGTTTTGTTCATTGATAGAGCTCTGGTTCTTAGACGACTGCCTCACCCCCCTCCCCCGAAAGCACTTGATACATAGTTTTGGATGAATGTCTTAATAAAAATTTACCCAAATTCATAATTACTGATTAGCTAAATGTGAGTATTCCATTTACCCATATAAAACATATAGATTTCAGGCACTGAAATATAACGAATGTCAACATTAGTGTATGCTCTGTGTTGAGTGCACTTGCCAACTGGATGATGGTACCTTTTCAGGTGGTTTCTTATTTGCAGTTTCAGAATTACTTCTATCTTCACTTCCTCAACATGTTTCTGGGTGCTTCCTCAAACTTATTTGGCATGTGCCTTAGGGATAATAAACTAATAAAATCTCATGCAAAACTAATTCTGAGCCTTTCCTTGAAAAGCCTCTTGTCTTCATGTAACTTCCCTATGACTCAAGACCAGGCTCAAACATGACCTCTGTGAAGTTTCTCGGGCTCTGTCTTTTAATGTTATTTCCCACCCTCTACCTTGGACAATAATTATTTGTTTTGTTTGTCTGTAAAGATGGCCACAGATAAATTCCTAATGTTGCCCCTCCAACCAGAAGACACAATCTATTTCTCCTCCTCTTGAATCCACGCTAGTCTTGTAATCTATTGACCAACATAATGCAGAGAACACGACACAGTGTCAACTTCCGGCCTAGGTGTCAAGAGACTTGGCAATTTCCACCTTTGCTTGTTTGGAGCCCTGAGACACTGTCCTGCTGGAGACGGGGCCCCCATGAAGACAGAGAGAGAGGGAAGAAGGAGGGAGGGAGGAATACCCTGAATGAGAGACTACAAAAAGGGCCCAGCAAGCTCCTAGCTGTTCTGGTCATTTCAGTGGACATGCCACAAGACTGAAGCCCATGTGGGTACTAGCCATGCTGCCTCAGCCCATATTCTGTCAACAGAATCGAGCCGTCCCCATCAAGCTCTGCCCAAAATTATAGAATTGTAAGCAAATAAAAAGCAGTTGTTGTCTGAAGTCCCCAAGTTCAGTTATGTGTTGATCTGCAGCTGTCGGTAACAGATACACTGCCTCATCTCCCTACTGAGACCATCATAATATCTCTAGGGTTCCAAGCACAGCATTGTGCATCAAGTACACACTCAAATATTTGTTGAATAAATCGATCAGAAGGTAAATAAGAAGCTGAAGCACAATATTCAAATATAGCTACTTTGGGATTTTATTTGGTTTTGGATAATCATATCAAATACCATGACTAATCAAAAGCTGACTATATTTTTATTTTTTAAATATTTTATAATTTTTTTATAAACATATAATCTATTATTAGCCCCAAGTGTACAGGCCTGTGAACCGCCAGGTTTACACACTTCACAGCACTCACCATAGCACATACCCTCCCCAATGTCTATAACCCCACCACCCTCTTCCTATCTCCCTCCCCCCAGCAACCCTCAGTTGTTGAGATTAAGAGTCTTTTATGGTTTCTCTCCCCCCCATCCCATCTTGTTTCATTTATTCTTTTCCTACCTCCCAACCCCCCACGTTGCATCTCCACTTTCTCACATCAGGGAGATCATATGATAGTTGTCTTTCTTCGATTGACTTATTTCGCTAAGCATAATATCTTCTAGTTCTATCCACGTTGTCGCAAATGGCAAGATTTCATTTCTTTTGATGGCTGCATAGTATTCCACTATATATATATATGTATATATATATATATATATACATATATATATATACACACACCAC
This sequence comes from Mustela erminea, assembly GCF_009829155.1. Classification (NCBI taxonomy): domain Eukaryota; kingdom Metazoa; phylum Chordata; class Mammalia; order Carnivora; family Mustelidae; genus Mustela; species Mustela erminea. The sequence goes on from NC_045635.1 coordinate 36,702,197, forward strand.
TTCTTTATCCATTCATCTGTTGATGGACATCTAGGTTCTTTCCATAGTTTGGCTATTATGGACATTGCTGCTATAAACATTTGGGTGCACATGCCCTTTTGGATCACTACGTTTGTATCTTTAGGGTAAATACCCAATAGTGCAATTGCTGGGTCATAGGGCAGTTCTATTTTCAACATTTTGAGGAACCTCCATGCTGTTTTCCAGAGTGGTTGTACCAGCTTACATTCCCACCAACAGTGTAGGAGGGTTCCCCTTTCTCTACATCCTCGCCAGCATCTGTCATTTCCTGACTTGTTAATTTTAGCCATTCTGACTGGTGTGAGGTGGTATCTCACTGTGGTTTTGATTTGTATTTCTCTGATGCCGAGTGATGTGGAGCACTTTTTCATGTGTCTGTTGGCCATCTGGATGTCTTCTTTGCAGAAATATCTGTTCATATCCTCTGCCCATTTCTTGATTGGATTATTTGTTCTTTAAGTTTGATAAGTTCTTTACAGATTTTGGATACTAGCCCCTTATCTGATATGTCATTTCTGAATATCTTCTCCCATTCTGTCAGTTGTCTTTTGATTTTGTCTATTATTATTACTATTATTGAAAGTATTACAGTACAGTATGTTGTCAGTCATTACTTATTATATGATGTTCATATAATTACTCTTCAAGGACAGAATTCAAAAACTGCCTCTTGAGCAAAAGTGTTTCTAAAGCAGTGATATTATATGAACTAAAAATCTGTTTATACATTTTATGTTTTCAAAGTGTCATTTTTATCATCTATTTTATGATATATATGAGGAGATATACTTTACTGTTTATATCTGCATTTTCTTCTATTAATTAAATGTAGAAGAGTAAGACAGCCTGTTACTATCATTGACAATTTCCCTCCTTTAACTTTTTTACACTTGTTATTCTCTTTATTTGTGTAACCAAAAAATACTTTTTTATAAAAGTGCTACGTATCCATTGGGTTCTTCAGTGCTGAGTACTGATAATAAGACTCTCCTTTTCCTATCACATTTGTAAAGAGTAAGATTTTTACAACTAAAGTGTATTCTGTACATTTCTCCAATGATTTTGTTTTTCATTTGCTATGGTAACATTCCACTAGACTGTTTTGGAATTGCTCATGCTTTACTCAGCTTATTTATTATTATTATTATTATTATTATTATTTACATTCAGTTAGCCATTGTATAGTACATCATTAGTTTCTGATGTAGTGTTCAACGATTCATAACTTGCATGTAACACCCAATTCTCATCACAACACATGCCTTCCTTAGTACCCATTACCCAGTTACTCCATTTCCCCACTCCCCCGCCCCTCTGAAACCCTCAGTTTATTTAATGATTCGTCTCCCTCTCTGATTCTCCCTCTTCAGACTTCCCTTCCTTCCCTTATGGTTTTATCTCAGCTTATAACCACAATAATTTAGTTAAAATTTCCCAAACGTTCTAGAAAATTTAACTAAACTCTACTAAATTTCGTAACCATTAAAATATAGTGAAGAGGCCAGGCCTCTGATAATACGTTTTGAGGGAAGGAGAGCCCCATGTCTGTAGATGCTGTGTGTTAGAGAGAGGCCAGTGACAAAATACCAGAGACAGAAAGGGGACAATAGGGCTAGGGAGACCCCAGGGGTTCTTAGCTATTGGAGGCCTTGGAAGGGGCTGGGCATCAGGAGGAAGGCCCACTGTTTCACTTTCTGGCCTGCCTCCATGTTCTGCCTGACAACATTATGAGCCAGGAGCTGACAGTTCTCATGAACTTAATACTGGGAAGAAATAGGCAGAAAGACCGAATAATGGTAGTAGGCACATTCCTAAGGGTGCAAAACTGTATTACATTTTTATTTATGATTTCAGATTATGTTAAAGAACTATGTGCAAAAAATGCTGATTATTATGTATGCAACACTATGAAAATATAAGCATATAATTAACTTTTACTATATAAACCAAATAACCAATATAAACCAATTCCCCCCCCAATTAACTTAGGATAGGATTATTATTTGGTTCTTCCTATTTGTTGGATTTTGCATTTCTCTCTTAAACACATAATGGCAAAAGAGGAATAACAATTTCAGAATACATGTACATTTTAATAAGAATAAGGAAACTGAAATGATAAGTGTTCCTGTTAAGAATGAGTATGACTCTTCAAATATGAAGTAGTTAAAAAAATAAAGTAGTTAAATAAATGTTAATTTGGAAGTAAAATTAACCTTAAGGTGCTCTCTATAAGAATATTAAAGAAACACTTCTGATCATTATCACTTTTATCAGTTTCTCTTCATAAACATTAAAGTTAGTGATAAAATATGGTTTCACTTATTTGTGGAGCATAACAAATAACATGGAGGACATGGGGAGATGGAGAGGAGAAGGGAGTTGACGGAAGTTGGAAGGGGAGGTGAACCATGAGACTATGGACTCTGAAAAACAACCTGAGGGGTTTGAAGCGGCGGGGGGTGGGAGGTTGGGGGGAACCAGGTGGTGGGTATTAGGGAGGGCACGGATTGCATGGAGCACTGGGTGTGGTGCAAAAACATGAATACTGTTACTCTGAAAAGAAATTAAAAAAAAAGTTAGTGATAAAAATGACTTACCTTCACATCCCTGTGAATTATGTTATTATCATGACAATAGCGTAGAGCTTCCAGTATCTGTCTCATGTAATGACTGTAGAAAAACAAAAGAAATCTAAAACTGTAATAAAAATTTTTTATTTTTAAAACTTAATATACAGTGTCCCTACTTTGTAACTCCCATCTTCATGTTCACTGCCCATGGACACTTCTCATTTGAGCAGACAAGTCTGGTGAAATGTGAGGCTTAATAATGAAAAAGTTGGCAGACCCATGAGTTTATAAGCTTCATGAAGAAATATTGTGTTCTGTATTTTCTAAGATAACCAAACCAAAAGAATTTCACAGTTCATAAGTAAAATAGCTCGGCAAAAGAAAAATTCAAGCTGAAAACATGGGGCGGGGCGGGGGGGGAGCGAGTCTCTGACACTCGGTTAATTCTACTTAGTTACAGTGGATTGCTATTAAGTGAACAGTGCTCGGAGGTGCACCATGGATTCTGACTAAAGGAATGGAGAGCCTTTTATCTGCCAGCAGAGGCTGGCTCTCTGCCTTATTTCCATTTAGCTTTAAGGACAAACAAGAGGAAAGAACCTCTTTATGTGTACAATCTCTTTTTGCAAACGTAACGGAGTTTTAGCTGGGGCATCTCTTAACAAAGCAGAGTTGTTCTAGGCTGAAATCCTGGGAAGTCAGACTCATCACGTGGCCAGCGGGGGTCTGTAGCAGCTCCCCAAAAGGTCCAGGGGAAAAACACAGGAGGAGTCAGCATTATAAAGAACAGTCCTTAAAAAGTGCTAACAGGGTCACCTAGCAACAGGGTGTGACCAGAGTAAGGACGTGTATTCGGTATTACTTCACAGCTTGCTTTGACTTCCTCTGTTCCTTAATTCTAGGTTCTTCTTCCTCTAATTCTATTTCTCCCTGTTGAGTGTCTTCTTATCCTCTCTTCCTCTATATTTTACTCCCTTCGTATCTTTCTCTTTTTCCTATGATCCCCCTCCTTTTTCATTTTCCCATTTTCCTTCCAAACAGGCATGACATAGAAATGCAAGATATGCAATGTTATTTATTGTATGTATTGAATTTTTATCTTTCCAGATCTTCTATTCTTCACACTTTACATAAAAATGAAATAATTTACCAGTACTTGCAAATGCCCTTGTATGTACCCTCGTGACAAAAAAAAAAAAATCCCCACTCCTGATATACAACTAAGAGGCATTTCCATCAAGTTCCCTCTCAAGTACACTATCATCAAAACTCACATGAATGTCCCTCTCCTTGACATGTGCATTACTTCATGAACTACAATCGATCAGAAGGTTCCATTTTTTAAATGCAAGGTAGGAGAAAAAACCCAACCCCAGACTCTGTTTCTATACTTATCATTGTCTCCCCATACTTGGTTGGGTTCTAAAGCAGAGAACTTAGCTCATACTGTCCTTAGTACTCCGGTCAATTTTTCTTACTTTGCAGATGCACACAAAGGGGCTATGCTCATATACTCTTTGCCTGGGCCTACGAAGCCTACAGTTAAGTTTCTGTTTAAGTTAGGGGTTCTTAACTTGGCCCTTTCCTGGCTCAAATCAGGGTTTGAAGGCTATGTGGCCCCCTGAAATGGCAGAGACAAAAGTGAAAGTGTTTTGTAAACTCTGAACCATGCTACAAAAGGTAAATCATTATTATTACAATATTATTATTATTGTTAAGTTTAGTCAAAGGTTTAGGAACAGCCTATTCGTGTATCTAGATGTGAACATTAGAATAGTGGGTATGTTTAAATTAGGTAAATTGGACATAGCTTATACTTACAGTATGGACTACTTTGGATACACTGTACTAAGAGAGCCACTTATATGTCTTTAGCCTGAAGAAAAGTCCTATCTCAAAGCCTCATTAAGAAAAAAAAAAAAAACTCAGTGAATGAGCATTTTTCATCTAATTATCAGAGTGCTCAATTATTTGATCCAGATATACATACATATCAGAATCTCTGGAGTGTGTCGGGGGAAGATACAATTTTTTCTCCCCAGATATTACAGATTTAAAGTGATCTTTCTCCACCCTCCCAGTTATGACTCTGGGAGGCTGTGCACGTGAATAGTGTGCAAGCAGAATAAAGAGAGAAGCAAAAATCCACCCGCACTGCCTAGAACTGCTGACTAAACTTTAATTAGAAAGCTTCATTTTCATGAATCATCATGGTGGCCTATACTTTCAGAGAAACTTCGCAATATATAAGTTTGTCTCTATCTCCTGTAAGGATCCGGAATGAGGACAACTCAGTGGAAGGAAAGAACTGAGGCCTGCAATCCACTCACTTCCTGTGGAAGCCTGCATTTCTGGGGTGGTGGAAGAAAGGAGGGAAGGAAACTCTAGGTAAAGAGATGAACACTCTTGCTAGGCATAAGACACCTTGTCTCTGAAATGCTCTTAAGAGAATGTCTGGGGCTAAGGATTACCTGTGGTAAATAGAATCCAGGATCTTTGAGGTATGGCTCGCTTCCTGGAGGAGGTCATGGAAGCTATACGACTCCTTGAGGCATACAATGGAGACGTCTTGTGACTGCAAGGCTCCCCTCTGTGTGTGGGATCCCACAGACCTCATGTCGATACCTCATCTACTCTGGGCCACAGGCGCATTTCTGATGTGGGAAGCTGCCCTTGAAAACCCAGACCTTTTTGTTTCAGCTGAGCCTTTAGGTTGCCTGTATCCTTGTAATTATTTAGTAAAGCTTGGTACTAGGTAAGAAGATGGCTCTGATTTGTAGGAGTGTGATTTGATAATCTGATTCTGTATGTTCGCTCCTTCCACAACTCATCGCCCCTGAAAGAACAGAGGTAATCACTAATTGGGCTGTAAGGACTGTATGTAGTTTCCTTTTATGCCATGCTTTGTTGCTTCTCTTGAAGCTCAGCCAGTTGGAGAAAAACATTATCAATTTGATTTCTTGGTGCCTCGGAGTCTTCTTGCAGTTGGTCTCACTAGAATACTGATGTAAATTTCTCAATGATCAATCACAGAATCAGAGGAGGCGGGCAGGTTAGAAGTCATCCCGTTGAATGCTCTACAGCCCGAGGAAGGCTCTACATGCACTTGTTGTATGGTCACTGATTTTCTGCAAAAGGGCACATGCCTAATACTGCTTTCTGAGGATGCCCCCCCACCTTTTGTCATTATTTAGGAAGGGTCTTTAATAAATTGTGCCAAATTTCTCTCTTTGCAGTGTCGCTGACTGGTCCCGAGGCCACTCTTTACTGGACTATTCTGGAAAGTTCCTTTTGTGTCACTGTATGGCATCATCTCTACATAGGACTATTCTCCCTATCCTGATGCCCAGGACAGTGGTACAGATAGGCTCGAAGTTGAGGAAAAGCCATAGAGACGAGTGGGGAACAGAGTACAAATGGTAGTGGTTGAACATCAACCCTGAGCACATGCACCAGGTACCCAAGTGTTACTCCGGTTCAAAAGGAGAAAAGTCCTCTTCCTTCATCAAACTTCACTGTTCTATAAACTCAATGTTCAGAATTTCAGAATTTTTAGTTTTCCCTATCTGATGATGCTGTTGAAAGAGATCAATGTGGGAAAGTTCAAAAGGCAGGCTGTCTCAAATCCTTGAAGAAGTAAATATGCACAATAATGCCCAAGGGTCTGAGAGGTTCATTTAGTTGAATAAAGCGGTTTACTGCTGTATCATAAGAAAACTCAAGATTACATTGACTATTCTGGTATTAAAGAATGGTTTTAAATATCGAAGCACAATATATAATAAAAAATTTTATATTATGATACAAACTCAAAACTAATAGAAAAATGGGATTAAAAAAAACCCACTAGAGTTGTGGGTTTGAATCCTTTAACATATTATGGTTGGTGACTGAGAAGACCCATGTATTAAAAAGGCAACCCACTGAAGTGGGTATTTATGATATGATTGAATGCCACCAAAGCAGAAAGCTGTATTGCTCTAAATCTATAGGCAAGTGGCCCAGTTCATGGCTCCTGTGATTTTTCCTCTTTATTCCTTATTTTGAGCCACTGGTTCCTTACAACAACTTGACTTAGAACAATGGCCACCATTTGCTTGGGAGATCACACACTGGCCTGAAGCAAATATATTTAGCAGGAGCACTGTGCTTTTATATCTATTCCTTCCTCTGTTCTGGGCGTTTCGTCAGATTAATTGGCCACGTAACAATTTGCTATCACCAAAAGAGAAAGTAAAGAACTAATAAGGCACATCTGCTCAAAATAAAGATTGAACACACAACAAACCCCCAAATCTGATTCTTCATGGTTGCTGAGCTATCAAATCCCCCTCTGAACAAAAGTCATCAGAAATGGTAAAGACAGCAGTACTATGTTAAGCTGTAAGCCTGTATTAATAGATAAATGCATGTTTCAATATTTTGAGTTTCCAGTTGCTACTTTGGTTCCACTAAAGCACTAAGACAGACATGCTCCTTGTAGGAAAGACTGGCAATAAGGTCATCATCAGTTCAAAAAGCAGGTCACTTTATGTGATTTGTCACTTCCTTCTTTTATTTCCACCTTGACCTCTGAGGAGTCCATATGAATGACGTACCTGGCAACAGCTTCACTGTATACAAAACCAGCGTCAGCTCGTTTTACGATTTCAAAACACAGATCTGCTCCATCCATACTGTGGAAAAATATGAAAAAGAATGTCAGAGGAAATTCCAGGAAGAAAACATTGAAAATGAATAGGCTGTAATGAAGTTATTAGTTGGCTTACAGCTAATGATTCTTTTTTAAGATTTTATTTATTTATTTGACAAAGAGAGAGAAAGGGAACACAAGCAGGGGTAGTAGGAGTGGGAGAAGCAGGCTCCCCGCCAAGCAGGGAGCCCGATGCGGGCCTCAATCCCAGGGCCCCCCAGGATCATGACCTGAGCTAAAGGCAGACGCTTAACGCCTGAGCCACCAAGTGCCCCACAGCTAATGATTCTAACAAGTTATTTTAATCTCCTTATTTTCAATGAAAAAGAGACAAATTATAAAGGATATTATAACCATCTTAACACTGAAAATCTACATGGGAAAACATAAAGAACAAGCAAATGGTAGCATTAAATAACATAAGGTGTCAAAAATTTACCCTAAGTTTCCTTTAAGTTATCGCAACAAAAAGTCTCAGAAAATGGCAATGCTGGGGGTTGTGGGCACATTTTTGAGTCAAGTTCCAAAATTATCGGTACCTAGTCATGTCATGCAATATTTTAAGAATCCACAAGGGTTCTAAAATATTTCACTATACTTATCACCACTAAATGGGAATTCAGGCTGTATACCATAGAAGGAAAAAAGTAGCTAATTCATAATTTATTTTTGCTTACACTTCCATTACCAAAGTCAACTGCTACCAACATATTCTAACACACTGATGTGTTGGTGACGGAATGGTACTATTTTGCCACAAACTTAAATATGGGTCTTTTTAAATTTCTCAGCAGATCAGTAAGGCCTCTTGTGTCGGCCACACCTTGCCTCTTCTACCTATCCTATCTAATGGCTCTTCAAGGATACCTCACTCTCTAGGCAGGCTAGTGTTACTACTATCCCCTGAACATACTGTTTTCTTTTTTCTCACATGCTTCTGCATGTATTGTTCCTCATATTCAAAACCTACCTCAATCCAAGGTCCCATTCCAATCCCACCCTTCCCAGAAAGCCCCCTCAGTGGATTACCAGCCACATAAAGGCTTTCATTTGCTTAAATTCTCTAACAACCCTATATGTCCCTATCATTGTATTTGGCCCTTACATACACTTAGCATTTTTCAATACATATATATGAGACTTTGCCAGATCATATCTATTAATGAAATTATTCAAATATTAATAGTTGGCCAATATCTTTATAATGCTTTCAGGCTTATGAAGTGTTTTCAAATGCAGTATTTCACCCATTCACTTATTCAGGAGCTAAAACTGCAATAGATCTGCTACAGGTATTACACTGAAGATATAGAGACTTCTAGAAGGGAAAGTAGAGAAACTATTCATTACTATTACTAATAATTACTAATTAGGCATTAATAACAAATAATCACTACTAATATTATTCACCAAGTATCATGGGAAACACTCCTTGTTCTATCTCCATTCTCACAGTCACCCCATGACATCAGCATCCTTGTCATTCTCAAATAATCTAAGTAAACAAGTATGTGACAGGGACAGGATTCAAATGTGTATCTATATTCAATGCTCTTCCCGTTGTCTACAGCTACATCTGCTAGGTGTGCAAGGGGCAAATGCACATATGCAAGCTCAACAGTGCAACAATAGGGTAGCCCTAAAGAACGAGTATGTTTTATACTTTCAAAATACTCCTGGGGCGCCTGGGTGGCTCAATGGGTTAAGCCTCTGCCTTCAGCTCAGGTCATGGTCTCAGGGTCCTGGGATCGAGCCCCGCATCGGGCTCTCTGCTCAGAAGGGAGCTTGCTTCCCCCTCTCTCTCTGCCTGCCTCTCTGCCTACTTGTGATCTCTCTGTCTCTGTGTCAAATAAATAAGTAAAAATTAAAAAAAAAATACTCCTACCCAATACCCAGCAGAAGACTGAGAACACAGTAAAGAGTCATGAGTAACTGACTATATTATTTATTTTAAAATTTTTATTATTTATTTTTTAAAAAGATTTTATTTATTTACTTGACAGACAGAAATCACAAGTAGGCAGAGAGGCAGGCAGAGAGAGAGTGGGGAGGAAGCAGGCTCCCTGCCAAGCAGAGAGCCTAATGCGGGGCTCGATCCCAGGACCCTGGGATCATGACCTGAGCCGAGGGCAGAGGCTTAACTCACTGAGCCACCCAGGTGCCCTGACTACATTATTTAAAACTTGGTGTGGTTTTAGGTCAGTGCAAACACTTTCACATTTATACAAATCTTTACAACACTTGCCTGGTTTCCAATTCACAGCAAATGAACATTTTCGAATGTCAATGCATAAAATGATCTTTTTGATGGCCTAGTCTACTCTGAAGTAGGTTAGTGACCATTTTCTACCATCAGAAATAAACCCTGAATGAACATGGTCAGATATCTTGTGAACAATCGTGATCACCTGTTGGAGTAGAAGTCCTATAAGCAGAGCTGTACTTGTCCTATAGGTCAAGAGACACATACAATAACACTTCTGACACATTCCTGGCAAAAAGTTAACACAATGTACCTGCTCCTACTAATTGTGAAAGTATCCTTTCCTCTCTACCTCACCTCCACTAGAAGGACTATTCTTTTTGAATCTTGCCAATCAGATAGGAGGGTTAAAAAGTCACAGTTGCTTTAGTTTGCATTTCTTTGATTGCTAGATGATGAATACTTTTCAATTCTTTGTATTGGGAGGAGGAAAAAAATACTATTTTTAAAGCAGCCTGCGGTTTACGCTGGTTGTTTGACCTAGGAGCACTAAAAGACCCCTGACAATGACGGAGTTACAGTTTTTGTTTGGACGGTCTCCTTTTTAATTGTGGAATGTGAGGACGAGCATGTTCAGCTCAGATGAGAGAAGGGTTAGGCAAAGGAGAGCTCAACTGATTGCATCACCAAGCAGTAAGAGCCTGGGGCCTGGGAGCTCTCCTGAAAGCTAGAGGAAGATTTTTTTGGAGGGACCTAGAAGAGGGGAAAAAGGAATCTTAGGGGTCGAAGACAGTCAAGTGGTGAGAGGCCAATGCTTAAAGAGGGAACCAGTCAGTGAGAGAAAACTGGGAATTATTTACTGCCCTGTAATGTAACTACCAGCATGGATTAGCCCATTTCTTTCCTTGTCATTTCTGAAATACTGCTATTTGAAATGCAGTCTCTACACATGTATAGACACACGTATTTTCAGGTTTCTACTCTTTCCTACTGACCCAACTATTCTTGTATCCAGTAACCATAACATTTTTAATACTGTGTTTTTTATTTTAATTTTTAAAGGTAAGCTCCATACCCAACATGGGGCTTGAACATATGACCCTGAGATCAAGAGTCACATGTTCTACTGACTGAACCTGCCAGGTACTCCTATAATAGCATATTTTAGTATTTGGAAAAATAAGTCATTTCATTATTATTCTTTGTCAATATTTTCTTCTGAAATTTTTTTCTCCCTGCTGAATTTTAAAATCAGTTTGTCAAATGCTAAACACTTTTATTATTTTGGTGGAGACAGTATTATATTTATAAACTTGTAGAAATTAACATTTTTCTCATATTCTCATCTACAAAAATGATACTTCCTTTCATGTCTCTAAGTTGCAATTTTAAGGTTTTCTTCATACTGGCTCCAAATATCGATTATTGGGATTTTTTCCCTAGGATACTTTCAGTTTCTCTTATAAATGGGATCATTTTGCCACTGTACTTTTTTTTAATACAATAGTCCATAACCAGGAGTACCAAACAAAATCACCCGTGTAATTTTTAAATATGCAGGCATGTTCTTTGAAGAGCTAGTCTGAAAGTCAGTCATCACTGTGAAAGTAATCTTTTAATAAAGCTGTTTGATTAGTTATTTGTATCACTGATATTAAAGTAAAAGAGGCAATTCATTAATTTTAAATTTTATGAGATATGGAGAAACCAAAAATAATATTTACACAAATTTTACTCATCACTGAAATTTAAAAAATATATGTATTCATAATATAATCTACATATAACAACTTTGAACAAAAAGTTTGATGCCTCAAATCTTTGATAATCTTTATTTGTTAATACTTCTAAAAACAAGTGTAAGGTTTCTTTTATTACTTTTCTCTTTGCTTCCCATCTTAAGGTGTTTCTAGGGCTGCCAAGCTTCAAAAAGTGTGTTCTAAATTTCCTCACTTGGTTCCATTCCGAGGGAGTAAAATAAGAGGAAGAAGAGACCTTGCTTTAAAAGGGTATGGGGGAATGCTTCTATCCTATACACAGAGAAAAACTATAGGAGGTTTACTCTGACTTGTAAAAAAGTGGTGGGATCATGAATGATCTTACCTTTCCCTTCCTTTCATCTGTCTGAATTTTCAAAATTTTAGAATAAAACACGTCTTACTTATATAATTTAAAAAATACTCAAACAGATATGCCCAATAAAACAGATCACAGGTCTAGAGGCAAAATGTATGGGTGGTCATACGTGGAAGGGATTAGAATATGCCACCCCAAAATATGCCACTTTGGCATAGGATGATTTTGAGCTGAAGGCAATCAAACAACAGCAGGAAGAACAGGAGCAACAGAAAGAACTCTCTCCTGTCCTCCATTCTGCCTAAAAATAGGGTTGAAATTTCCCTTTGCAAAGGTGTTCCCCTCTCAAGTACTAGGAAGACAACTACTCTGATCTGTATGACAAATTTTACTAAACAAATCTTATTCACTACACATTTCTTAGTCCCCTTCCCACCACTTACCGCCAACCTGAGACACCCAAACTCCCCACGTCTTCCCTTGTCTAGTCGCTTCATACTTTATTATTCTTTGTTAAAACGGTATAGAAGTGTCTGGGTCTAACTCCCTCTTTGTGGTTTTCACTTTTTTCCTGTGAGGCTGCCCCCTCACCCCACTAGTCCTGCTGTGTACAGACAAAATAAATATTTGCTCTTGTTAGCCTCAGGTTGGTCAGTTTAATTCACACACCTAGTCACTTAACCCTCTTCTATCACGTATTTTCTGTAAAAGCAGAAAAAGAGGGGGCTTGTAGCATGGAGACTCACACTTGATTGAATGAAGAAATGCTTCTCAACTTAAGTGTGGTGAAGGACTAGTGTTTCCCCCTCAGGTATTTATAAATTGGTACTTTTATAAAATACTAGATCATATGCTATGATTTCAAAGCTATGTCAAATCGCTCTAACATCTTCTAAATGTTTACTCTCAATTTCTGTCCTTACCTCATTATAGACTGGCAATCATTGGTAGGTTGGAACTCATCTGCAAACTATTCTTTGAGGAGCACTGTAAAGGCCAGACCAAATCTGAATTTCTCTGACCAGCATTTGCTCTGAAGGTGACAAAAACAACTACAGAACTGGATGAATTAAAAAAATTTTTTTTAAATCTTTAAGAATTAACAGTATAGTGAGTGAAAAACAATCTAGTGAGGATGGGGAAATGTTCTGAGCTCAAAGAGGTGAGCAAGAGCTGTGTCTCCCCTTGGGGTAGGTAGTGGGCCAAGAAAAAGGAGGCTGCCATGAAAGGGGCAGGGTGAATATTTGGGGAACTCTGAAGAAGGGGGGAGGCAGACGGACAGGGTGGGTCCTGACTCTGGGAGGGTGAGATGTCAGACTGACAGGGTCCAGCTGCCTTTGCGCTAGGGTGATCTGAGAGATGAGACAGAGCTAATCTTTTGGCTTACCCCAGAGGAGCCTGCCAAAGGCTAACGACATGATAAAACACCCTACACTCTGGGCTGGGGTGATAAAGAGGTGTATTTTTTAAAAAGCGGGGTACAGAATACATTCTGGTATGGCTTATTAGTAGCATAGAAAAATCCCAGTGTCTACCATGAAGTGAAAAGCTCCACTTAAAAACTTCAGTTAGGATCAACAAATTATTAAAAAAAAAAAGTGACACCATAGATTTGAAAAAGCAAATAGGAATTTCTGAATGAAACAATCTAATGGCAAAATTAAGAACTTAAGCAGATTAGGTTAGTTGAAGAGAAAAATTAGTGAACCAGAAGATGCAGTCAGATTGAAGCATGGAGAGACAAAACATGGAGAATATGAAAGTGAGGATAAGAAAAGATTACAGTGAGAAGGTCAGCATCTATTTTTAATTGAAGTTTCAAAAGTGAAAAGAAGGGTGGGCGCCTGGCTGGCTTACTTGGTGGTGCATGACTCTTGATCTTTAGGTTTTGAGTTCGAGCTCCACAATGGGTATAGAGATTACTAATAGGTAGTAAACAGATAAATACATGAAAAAAGTGAAAAGAAAATGGAGCAGAAGCAATACGGAAAATATAATGTCTGATAATAAGCCAGAAATGATGAAAGATCTCAAAAACAACCAAGCAGTAAAGAAATTTATAGTTAGTCACGTATCTGTGAAAACTGCAGGAAACCAGAGAAAAATAGAAAAGCTCAAAAGAAGTGAAAAGGAAGAATGGACTATTAGACTGAAGGCTGAGTTCTCAATGGCAACAGTGGAAGCCAGCATACAGTAAAAAGGGATCTTAAATCGAATTAGCTGCCAACCTAATAAAATTCTCTTTTCACACACACACACACACACACACACACACACACACACCCTAAAGAATAACGGTGAAAAAATTTTTTTCAGATAAGCAAAGAAACCAAGAGAATTTGCCAGCAGCATACTTATCCCTAAGGGAAATACAAAAGAATATTCCTCAGGTAGAAGGAAAAATGAAGGCCAATGAAAACTCAGAGATGCAGTGAGGCATGAAAAACATAAAATGTAGTAACTATGTAAGTGAATCTAAATGAACAATGGTTATACAAAACAACTATTTTCTCATTCTCTCTCTGGACAGAGAGACCATATAACACAATAACTATTCTGAGAGAGAGAGAGAGACTGACCTTAAATAAAAATACTTGACAACAATAACATATAGGTCAGGAGGCATACTGTAATTTCTAGGACAACCACTAAGTTCTCTAACTTTTTGATGTCAGGGCTCTTTTGTACTTAAAGATTATTGAGAACCCCAAATGGATTGTGTCTGTGTAGGTTTTGTCTATTAACATTTGCCATATTTAAAATGAAAATCCAAAAATCTAAAAAACCATTTATTTTAAAATAACAATAAACCCATCACATGTTAACAGAAATAGTATTTTTTCATGAAAAATAAGTATCTATTATAAAACAAAACAAATTTAGTGAGAAGAAAGGAACCGTTGGATATTTTGCAAATCGTTTTTGACTTCTGGTTTAATAGAAGACAACTAGATTCTTGTACCTGCTTCTATATTCAATCTGTTACAGTATGTTATTGGAAGAAAATCTGGCCTCACACAGATATGTAATTGGAAGAAGGAGGTATATTTTAATTGCCCTTGCAGATATGTGAGAATATTCTTCTTTGATACTGTACAAAAGACTCAAAAAGTGGTAGTTTCTTTCTTTCTTTTTTATTTTTTTTAAAGATATATTTATTTGAGAGGGAGCGAGCGAGCAAGCATGTGCACACACGTCCACAAGTGGTGGCTGGGGGGAGTGCAGGGAGAAGCATATGGAGACGGAGAAGCAGGCTTCTGCTTAGCCTGATGCAGGGATTGATCCCAGGGACCTGGCATCATGACCTGAGCTGAAGGCAGATGTTTAACTGACTGAACCACCCAGGCACCCCCCAAAAGTGGTAGTTTCTTAAAGGTAAACGGCAACGTGGATTCTGAAACCATGTCAATGAATTTTTTGGTACTGTGTCACATTATAATCCATTGTTCAGTCTTGTTCTTCGAATGGATCTTTCCTTTATGGGTGCATGACTTTATAACATCACACATTAGTCAACTGAAAAATACTGGTCCACTGAGTTACGCAGATTTTCTAAACACTGACACATTTCATTACACGGTATAAAAAATCCATATTCATTTGCATCATCATTGATTACATTAGAAACATTAAGTCCTGGGAAGCTGTTAAGGTCATGGTAGCAGGTACAACTTTTCCAAAATTATAATTTTCACTTGAAAATTTGAATTTCATCATTGGTGACACTACTGTGAGTGGTTTCCCTTGAAGCAGCAGGCTCATTTCATTTTTGATTAAATGTATGCTACATACCCAAGTTTGAGTAACCATGGTTTGTTAGTCATTCTTTCAAGCAAAAATGATGCTACATATGCACGAACTCTAGTTCAGCTTACAACTTGAGATAGCACACAAGTGCTTTTCGAGAGCCAATGAAATTTTAAGGCTTGTAAGCACTCAGTGTATGATCCCTAATCACAATGAGTTATGTTAGAAATAAATTAACATAGTAACTAGGAAATCCCCCAAATGATTGCTTGGAAATTGAGAAGTACATGCTAAATAACCTATGGATCAGAAGAGAAATCAAATTAAAAATTATAAAATATTTCTAACAATAATGATAAAAGTACATCTAAAAATGGTGCAGGATTTGGGCATTATGTTTCAAGATTAGCACGCTGCCATCATTAGACCCACAAATATAGAAATAGGGATGAGGAGGTGGGGCACAGTTCCAATCTTCCAGTAGGAGAAGCTACCTACACACACACACACACACACCCCTTGGTATTGGAGAAACTTTTCTTGAATCAGGTAGTCCATTGTTAAAGAAAAATTACATCAATACAACTTTTCTGCCTAGCAATTTTATGGTGCTTGACAAAACCCTTAAAAATGGCCATGTCCGTTGACCCAATAATTTCATTTCAAGAGAAACAATCAGGAATATTTGCCAAGTTTTAATGCCAGGGGCTTATGATATCTATTTATAATACAGAGAAGTATGAAACAATCTGAATAAATGTCTAACAATAGAATTGTTAAATTGTGGTAAGTCCACAGGGTAGAATATTATGCTACAATTAAAATGATGCTGTAGAAATGTATTTATTGATGTAGAAAGATGGTCACAATATATTAAGATGTATAAACATATACATGTATGCATATATATATATATGCATGCAGATGCATAGAGAAATTTCTGGATATCAACAGGGTGTAAGAGTGGGTACATATTCAAAAATTTTTTTGTTTTATCCTTTACTTAAAAGAAAAAAAGAACAGGTCTTACCACTTTTGTCATACTAAAAACAGCTCTAAATTGAAAAAAATGCAAAATATCCATCAAGAATGCAACTAAAACAGTATGTTTTTAAACTTTAAATTACTGAAATATAACAGAAATATTACAAATACTAATGTACAATATTAGAAAATAAGAAAGCTAAAGTGACATTTTATCAGGATAATTGTTTTAAAAGAACAGTAAAGTAAATCCAGTGACAGTAGAAGGAAATAATAATAAGCAGAAATTAATGAAGAAAAAAAGAAATTAATAAAGAAAAAATAAACAATATAAAGGAAGGAAAAAGCAAAAAAAAATAGGTTCTTTGAAAAGATTAATGAAACTGAACTGGAAAGTCCCCAACATTGGAAACTGAACAATATACCTTTATTATACAGATCTCAGGGTAGATTATTAGAAAATAAGGAACTATCTTAAGCTGAATAACAAAAATAAACATAATGTAGGTAAAGTAGTGATCAGAGGGAAATTTACTGCTGTAAATGCATGTATTAGGAAAGAAGCCTGAAAATTTATGAGCCCAGCCTCCATCTGCATAAGCTATATAGAGATCATCAAATTAAACTCAAATTAGAAGGAAATAAGAATAGAAATTAATGAAATGGAAAACAAACATATTAGAGGAATTAGTAAAAGCTAAAAGTTGCTCCCTATGAAATGATCAATCTTTGGCAAGACTGATTTCAAAAAAAGAAAGTGAAGACACATATAGCCACCAATATTAAGAATGAAAAAGGAGATATTTCAAATCCTGCAGAGTTAAAAAGATGACGCTGAAACTTTGTGCCACGGATTTGAAAATTCATATGAAACTGACAAATTTCCCAGAAAAATAAAACTTATCAAAGTGAACAGAAAAATAATTAGGAAACCTGAATATTCTTTATTGATTAATGGAATTGAATCAGTAATTAAAAACCTTCTGGCGTAGAAAACTCTAAGCTTAGATGGCATTTCTGACAGTTCTACTGAACATTTGGAGGAGAAATAAAATGAATAAGAAGCAGGAACAGTCTTCAATTCATTTTATGAAGCTAGTTTAATCTAGATACAAAACCCATTAAGGACAGCATGACAAAATTAAAGGACAATCTCATTAATGAACACAGATGCAAATAACCCAAACAAAACAGCAGCAAATCAAACCCAGCAATACATAAAAATTATATCAGGACCAAGCTGGATTTATCAGAGGACTGCAAAACTGTTTTAACATTGGGAATTTGATTAATATAATTCTAAACACTGAGACTGACTAAAGAAGAAAAAATTAGGATACTTTCAATAAATGCCAAAAATTTAATAAGATTATGTATTTAAACTTTATGAAACTCTTAGATCAAGAACAAGATGAAAATGCCCACTCCAAAAACTTATATTCACCACTATTCTGGAGGTCCTAGCCAGTGCAGTAAGGGCAAGATAAAGAAATAAATTTGGCTAAGATCAAGTGTAGAATTGAAAAAGAAGAAACAAACTGTCATTATTTGCAGATGGCATAAATTGCACTTGTAGAATAACCACAGTAATCTAAGGTAAAATCAGAATTAATCAGAATTTAGCAAAATTATTCTCATACATCAAAAGAAAAATTTTAAAATTTGGGGATAAAATTTTTTTACGAATGTAGAAATAGGGGCGCCTGAGTTGCTCAGTAGGTTAAGCCTCTGTCTTCAGCTCAGGTCATAATCTCAGGGTCCTGGGATCAAGCCCCACATCAGGCTCTCTGCTCAGCAGGGATCCTGCTTCCCCCTCTTTCTCTGCCTGATTCTCTGCCTACTTGTGATTTCTCTCTCTGTCAAATAAATAAAATCTTTAAAAAAAAGAATGTAGAAATAAATTTAATAGTATAGGACCTGAAGGGAGATAAATATGATGTGTATTAAGAGAAATTAAACAGCTAAAATAAATGGGCAGAAAATTATCCTTTCATAGACCAGAAGACTGAATACTGTAAACAGCCACTCCTTCCCAAATTGTAGCAAGAATTCAACAGAATTCCAATCAAAATCCTAGCAGGTTTTGTGGAAGCTGTCAAGCAGAATCTAAAATGTATATGGCACTGTAAAAGGACAAGAAGATGCAAAATATTTTGGGAGAACAGTAAGGTGGGAAGATTGGCTCTACTTGATTTCAAAATTTCATAATATAAGGCTTAGTAATTAAGACTGTGCTACAGACAGTAGGACACACAGAACAGCAGAACATAACAGCCTAGAAACAGATCCATTCATATGTGCATGCTTGATTTACGATGAAAAGGTGCCTGGATTATTTTGGGCAAGGATACTCTCTTCAAATAAGTGTGTGCTCACGTAGTCACGTGGACCAGGAATCATGTGCCTGGATGTTCACAGCAGCACTGTTCACAACGGGCACCAAGTGTCAACGACCCAAAAGTCCACTAGTGGTAGGAAGCATTGGTATATTCATACAACAGAATACTACACAGCAATGAAAAGAAATTAACTACAGGTACACAAAGTAATTTGGCTGAATCCTAAAGATAAAATACTGAGTGATCGAAGCAGACAAAGCAGAACACAAACTGTATGATTTCCTCTACATACGGTTCAAAAACAGAAATAATCTTATTTTGTTGTAATAAATAAAGCTAGCATTTACTGAGTGCTTACTACGTGACAGGCATTTTCTAAGTGCTTTACATGCCTGAATCCATTCAATGGTTATGAGAAGTGTCTGAGATAGATGTTATTACTACTCCTACTTTACTTAGGAGAAAACTGAGAAACAGCAAAGTTTAAGTGACTTGCCCAGGAAATCATACAGCTAGTAAGTGGCAGAGCCAGGATTCAAATTCAGGTAGTTTGGCAATAGAATCCATGAATAGTCCCTGCAAAAATGTTCAGGTTACAAAGAGGAAAGCTTCAAACTTCTGCTCAAGGCTCTGAGTTACTTAATGGAAAAAAAAAGGGATTACAGCTAAGTAGGTAAAGTCACAGTACAAGGGAGGGCTCTGTATAACAAAGCCATTTTCATGCCTGTTATGAGGGCCCCATGCTCCAGAATCACCTAGGGACATCTTCAAAATGCAGAGCCTCTATCCCCACTGTTCCCAATGATACATGTGTCGACGCTGTGCTATCAATATCGTTTAAATGAATTCTACATATTTCATAAGTTTGCCAATAAATGTTTGAATCCTGGCATATACAAATCAATCTCTATTGATTAGAAAAAAAACTTTAGTTCTCCTTTATTTTGGGGCTTTGCTTGTGGTACCATCTTGATGTCTTCACAAATGTCCTGTAACCACCACCTTTTCCCGATCCCTTTGCTTTCTTTAAGCCTCTGCTAAGGATGACCTTTTCCCACTTCTCCACCTAGCTCTCTCCTACACTGACACAGACACCCTTCGCCAATGTTGTACAAGCATACATGTCTGCCTGTTCCAGCTCCCAATGGTTTCCTCCACTGATCTCCTAGGGACCCAAGAATCTCTGCCTCTCTATGGTCCTTTAGACCTTTACTATTGGTTATTATTTATTTCATGGACAGACACCTGTGTGGTCTGCCCAGCTGTACTATGAACAACTTGAGGGCATCAACAGGTCTTTCGTGGTCAGCATAACATCCCACATATTGATGAATATTTACAAATATTTGTTGGTGGTAAATTCTTTTCTGAAAGAAAGAGGCATGCACGCTTGACCTTTCTTTATCCTTTCCTTACTCTGAACTACTCCAATTTGGGGAAGGAGTTAGTCACAACAGTGCGTATTAGAGTTTCAAAGGAAGGGAAGGGTAGATCTTTGAGGGATACAGACAGGGAGCAAGCAGCCTCTGAGATGGGTCCCAAAGATGACTCGGGGGAAGAGGAAGAAGAGGAGAATGGGGGAGCGAGAGGATGGGGACTACAAGGGAATCAAGAGGGCAGCCACTCAAGCCATTTCTTCTGACAAGTGAACAACAGTAAGGCCTAGAGCACAAGGAAATGAGTCAGCATGTTAGGCAGGTTTGGAGGAGATTCTGGAAATATTTAAGGGACTATAATTTGAGCTCAGCTGAGCTTTCCCCTCTCACCACTACTATAAACTGTATACAATCAGTTTCCTGCAGTATGAACTTGACCAGGGCCCCGAGAAGATACTGACACAGGATTGTTAACTGTGTTATGTAAGTAGACAGAAATCTTCATTTTCTCAATGGGGAAAGGGGAAGTTCACTGTAACAAGAATTGCCGAATAAAGCAAATGTTGATATATTATGAAAGGCATTAAAATGACTGAGCATATCCCATACATCTATGTACCAAGTGTATTTCTTTTGGTGGGAACTGACTATTTCTGTCCTTGCCCATTTGTACATGAAGCTTAATATCATCCCTTTCATCACAGTGAGTTCTTATCGATGTTTAGTAGAATGGAACCCTTTTAAGTCAATATGAAAGTGGATTATTTTTCCAGGTTTTTTCAATTTTAAATCTGTTCATGTTTTCCTTTGTGAATCCCAGTTCTTTGAAGTTGTAAAAGCTCTCCAAAGATCTGTTAAATAATTTTATTTTTTTGCTAGCTTTCCTAAGACTTGATTTGTTTATATAAACTGTTCTGTCTGTGGTTTTCTTTCTTGGAGAGGGGGGTCGAATCTAAATCGACTTCTGAATTGCTAATTAGTTTTTCTCAATACTATTTAAAAACAAACCGTCCTTTTCCCTGGTATATTTCCTGCACAAGAACTTCTGCCCTGCTGGAAAGGTATGTCTGGTGTTTCCCTGGCCTGGAGCGTTCTAGGTGGAGCCCCTGGCGGGTATGCCTTATGGTAGTTTTGTGGCCCTGAAAGTTGAGCAGCACCTAAGAAGAAGACTCCCAGATTAGCTAAGGTCGGAAGGGGATTCCTCATTACTCCCTGAGGGAATGAGCGTGCTAAGGTGGGGAGACACAAGGAGACAGAGCCAAGGAAGGGAAAGGTCACTGAGAGGGAATGCACAGCACATCCAACCAATCCCGCCACCTTGTGACTTTGCTAGGGACCAGGCCGGTACTGCTTCTAAGCTGTTTCGGCCTGCAGGCCACAGGTGGCCTCCCTCTGCCTAGCCTCACCCCTAACACTCACAGGGCCTGAGGCAGGTGTACAAGTGGGAGCCCATGGCTCCATACACTGAAATGGTCAAGAGTTACAGGACAAACTTACTAAATGCTAAATATGTTCTAACTTTCGACTCTGCCAAATACAGATTCATTAAGGACCTGGACGGTTAGGTTCTAGTAGGAATTCTTGGGTTCCTCAGAATACCTCACCATGAACGACATGGCATTTTGGGGTATCTGGCCCTTGGTATGCTTTTTGCTGCTCCCAGCTCCATGTCTCTCATCTTACAGCCTCCTTTCGCTGGGGCTGATATCCCAAGGTACAAAAGCTGTCAGTCTCAGCAGAGATTTCAGAGACCACAGACTCCCCTGACAGTGGGGTCATGTTCTGTCACTTCTCCACTGATTTGGGTATCTTAATGCTGGGTTGGTTAAGGCTCTGAGTTACAAGAAACAGAAACCAACTGTGGCTGATTTAAGCAGCACAGGAGTTGACTAATGGGACCAGAGTGGTAGGGAGGCCTGTCACACCGAGACTGTGGTATGCAGCCAGACACAAAGCCCTGAATGGATCTGATGAAGGCACCGTGGCAGCTGATCTCCACCAGCTGCAAGAGCTTGCACTGCTGGCCCCATTAATGGCAGATGTTGGAAGCCATCCTGACTGTCACTGCTATGACTGGCCCAGTAATCATCCCTGCTGTCACCTAAGAGTGCCACATGGTCCCTGTTCTTTTTGTCACTAGCTATTACATCCTGGGTGGTTGTGTCTGACTCATGAAACTGATGTTGTATGTCCATATCTTAAATGCCAAGAAGAGCAAGTATCTGGCATTATTAGCTTCTACAGAAGAAGGTGGGCTCTGTCCCCATCAAGACTCTTAAGATGGGTGATTCTTCAAATACTGGAAGAGGGTTCAGATGTTGGACAGCCAAAAACAATGAGAAATGTTCCCTACTTACGGGTTCTGTTTGCAAGCCTACCTTTAACTGTCCGGGGGACCTCGATCATGCCACTTAACCTTTCTGGGTTGACAATGACTCCTCAATAACATGAAGGGCTTTGGTTTGTAATCTCTAAGGTCTCTTGATATCCCACGGAATTCTGATTCTTTAAAAACAGACTGGCTTGAAAAAATTTGCTACTTCCAAAATTAAAATGCAGTCTAGGATACTGTTCATCAAATTTTAGAAGCAGTGCTGTGTTAATGCCTGTCTAGATATCAAAGGTTGATTTGTCACCATTTCCAGGGTCCTAAATTTACCACTCTTTTCTTTTTGCCAGA
Organism: Mustela erminea; assembly: GCF_009829155.1. NCBI lineage: Eukaryota > Metazoa > Chordata > Mammalia > Carnivora > Mustelidae > Mustela > Mustela erminea. The sequence goes on from NC_045635.1 coordinate 36,724,889, forward strand.
CCTTTTTCTCCTATCCAGTGGTTTAAAGAACCAGCAAAGATCTCCTGACCCCTACTCAATGTTGCTTGACAATGGCGCCTCCTAGTGGATGAAGAAACTCTACCTACAAGAGATGGCAAATGTTCTTATTAAGATAGGAGGAACAGCAGATGTCTGGATTAGTTGTTTATGTTAACATGTCTCTCTGTATGGTTTTCTGAAATTCCCAGAAAAGGCAGGCAGGCAGTTGGGAACAATCCCTGTTCTGTTTACTAAGGAGGAACTTTGCTGTTAGACCTCGGTGTTCTCACTAATCTTCACAGCTCAACACCTACCTCCCCAACCACCAACATACATATATACATTCATTCATTCATTCGTTATCTCCTTCACGTGCAGACATACACACACACATGCTTTCTCTTCCAATTAAGGCTCTGAAAGAAGAGAAAAAAAAAAGGAGGGGAAGGGGCCTCCAGACAGAATCATGATGAGTCACATTAGGGGGTTTTAGAACTGAAAGTTTAATGAAAAGACTTGCTTCAGGTCAGTAACTAATGGCAGTTGGGACCAGAATCTCAGCTTCTTGATTCTTGGCCCCCTGTATTAACTCCATGTTCTCTGTTCCCCTTTTTGAGGCAGGTGGTTACACTCCTCCCTTCCCCTAACATGGACATACATGCATCGCTGAAAGCATAATGACAGGCTAACACTTTAAGAGGCTTTTTTGGACTGCAAATCACACGTGAAGGGAATCTCTCCTGTGCTTTCTTTTCAATTAACCAGGAGACAGCGTGTCATGGTGCTAGGTAGGAACTAACTTTTCAAGCTACCACTGTGTTGTCAACTCGAGGCCTACAGAGTTCACCTAAGACATTGGTTACTGTGTGGCCCCAGTCATGTCTGCATAGGGCAAAGTGTCCAAAGGTCAAGAGGTCCTTGACCTCTCTTTTCTGCCCTACCCTCTCCCCTCCAACAAATCCTTTAACTTCATTAATTCTAAAAAAAATAGTTACTATTGCAGATACCTTACATGTAATTTTTTATCTGCTGGATATATTAGTTTAGCTTGTTGAAACATGTTTTGCTCTTTTTTAAAGTTTCTTAGACTTTGATCTAGTCCTTCTTTTTGCAAGTAAGAGCTGGGACAGTATCCGTGCTGCTCAACACCAAATCATCATCATCATATCACTTTACTCTCGGTCCTGCATAAGTTCCTGTAACTCTCGTGTGGGTGAGTATCTATGAGTCTTCCTGAAGTCTTTCTAGTTCTTCTTTTGGCCTCTCTCTCTCTAGCTCCTCAAAGCCTTGTCTTCCTCCAAAGGCAGGGTCCTCAGTGCAGACTCTGTCTGCCGAACAGGAAAGCTGCGAGCCTAGAGGCAGCACACCTTCCAAAGATGGAGACAGGAAGCTCACAATATGTTCCTTCTGGCCTTTTGTGGAATTCAAAGATTCAGGGTCATTCTTTCACCATTCTTCTGACTCGTCCTCTCTTTCAGCCTTGCAGAACATCTAAAGAACTGCATATAATTGTGCCAGACTCTGATGTGCGTGGTCTTGGAGATAAGAAAGGGGGGCTAATTTGGAAAATGATCTCATCTTGAATAACCAGACCACAGATTAAAACAATCACATGGTTAATTACTGATTTTCTGTTTTCATGTTACTGCCATTTGCACTCTGAAATCAAACTAGCTGGTATAGTTCTTACTTCTAGGCAAGTTCTGAGCTAACGAAATGTTAATGTTGGTACTTATAAAACTACAGATGTATAGATATAAATGAAAAGAGGCATAAGAATGGATATCTTCCCAAGACTGGATTGTTCCAACTCAGCAAGAAAAATGGAACCATTACAGTGCCCTCACGAGAAGAGTCCATCTGCGTGTGAATTATTTCTAAGTTTCAAACGTGACAAGAAAAAAGTAGGGAGTTCCTGAATGTTCAAATAACATCATGGCTAATTTGCAAACAGCAACAAAGCTCTGCATGTAGACAAATAAAAGTCAGCAGTTAACTAGACTGAACCTTTCAGTATTACAGGAAGACACAGATATCTAAATTTATTATCCTCATAGACCAGGATTTTCACATTAGTCACCCCTCTGGGATAAGATCCTGAAGGCTCCTGTTAAATGCAGAGATGTTAATAGCTAATAGCAAAGATTTACTGAGCATTTAACTATACACCAAGTGCTATTTTAAGTGCCTTACATGTAATAACTTATTTAATCCTCATAGCAACACAAGGAGACAGGTACTACTTTGCAGATGAGGAAATTGAGGCTTAAGACAAATGTCATATAACTTGTCCAAGGTCATATGGTTAGAAAATAGCAGAGGCAGGATTTGAACCTAAGCAAGCTGGCTCCAGAATCCTGAGCTCTTAACTTCTAATCCTGAGGCTTGATGATAAATAGAATTTATGACCATGAATATTATGCTCGAGACTTTGTAGACCTTTGATTATGAGAGTACTTTCACATTTCATTTTGTTCTTGCAAGTTGGTAGGTTGAAACTGAGGTGCCAAGTGTTGAGGTGGGCCTTGTCCTAAAGGTAATGACTCCTCAACTCCATCTCTAGCCCAGATTCTTCTCCTGGGGGCCTTACTATTACAGGCAGCTGCGTACTGGCCACCTACAGGCAGGTGTCCCACAATCATCACACTCTAAGAAGGTCCAAAAGTTAATTCGTCATTTTCTTCCCCAAACCTTCTTTCTATCTGAAGGGAATAGTCTTTCTTCACCTTGTGGAAGTTTAGGGCTGTCATCTGAGTAAGGCCTCTCCTCTCATCATTCCTTCTATGTTCTACAGAATTCCTGTTCATGTATATTGGATATTCTCGATAGGGCCTGCATGAGTCTTAGCTTCTCCTTCATACTTATCATCTCGAACTGTGCTTTATTCTATACTGGTTCCTCAATACGGTCTTTCAGCTTAGCCATAGTGATTCCCAGCACAGACAACACAGTGCACACACATGCTCTCTTCAAGATTTTACAAAATTTATGAAATAGAACAAACAGCCTCTTGTTCTATGGATGTTACCCCTTCCTTTAATCTTTTTGAGGACTTTGAAGTCCCTTTCAGATTCTTCTATTATTTCCATTTCCTTTAGACCCAATTTCCTATCTGTTGGGTTTGTTTCAGGATGTTTTTCCATGTGTGCTTTGAAATTTTCACTTGAGCATTAATCTTAAATGGGTGTTCCTTGGGTTTTTTTTCCCTTCTGTCCCCTTTAGTTAGCTACCTAGCCTTCTATGATGGCTACAGCTCTTCTCAGCCACTGTTTGAGGCTGATGGGCTCTGTCCCACCCCTGAATTTCTCACGGGGAGCCAGACTCCAGTTCCCTTCCCTCAGGGGCCCTTGGTCCTTATTACAATGAGGAAGTTGAACTCCAAATCCCATCTTGCCTGGAATTATTTATGGACCCTCTGCTACATTTTTCATACCAAGTCTAAAGGGTCTCTCTCTCTAATGCACAAATCTTATTTTGTTATTGCCTTGGTAAAATTACTTCATGTCTCTATCAACTACAGAATAAAATTTGAAGTCCAGTCAAACGTCACCTCTCCTCAGAAAGGGCTCCTGTGAACACCCTGTCCTCATCACTTTCTATCCCTGACCCGGCCCTTGTTATTCATAGTCCTCTCATCACTACTTGCTATCGTTACTGCATACTTCTTTGTCAGTGTGTCTCTTCCACTAGAATTGAAGTTTCATGTGGGCATGGACTTTGAATTACTCACTGTTAAATCCTCAGCACCTAGAACAGTGTCTGGCACATTGTACGTATTCTATAAAAACTTGTGAATGGATGAATTAAAATCTTTAGCAAGGCATCCAAAGCCCTAGATGTGTGGTGCCTGGTTGGCTCAGGTGGAAAAGCATGTGACTTTTCATCTCAGGGTTGCGAGTTCGAGCCCCATGTTGGGTGTAGAGATGACTTAAATAAATGTACAAACTTAAAAAAAACAAAAACAAAAACAAAAACCAGCCCTAGATGTATCAGCACAAGTAAGAGTGCGGGCACTAGAGTTAAACAGCCTAGGATGGAATCCTGGCTGCAGCATACCAGCTTTGTGACCTTGAACAAGTCACCACTTCCTAAGCTGCAGTTTTCTCATCTATAAAATGGGCACGGTACCTAATCTAAGTGGGTTGTTGAGAGGAAGTGAGAAATAATCAAAAAGTATAAAGTGTAGCATTGTAGTCACATTACTGGTGGTTTTATTATTATATGTTCAAACTTATCTGTGGTCATTCTCTCATCCTGCACCTTGCTCCAAAGTAAGAGCCCACCATGATTAATAGTGCCCAACAATATAAACTATATGCATTTCTGGCCATTCCACGTGTTCTCTGCCCTGCTTGTAATGTTTTCCTCCTTTCCCACTAATGGTCAGTTTGCCTTCCATATTCTATTCAGCTCTCCCACCTAGAAGCCCAGCCCAAGCATGTAAACAGCAGTGGGCTTTTTTTTTTTTTAAGATTTTATTTATATATTTGACAGAGAGAGATCACAAGTAGGCAGAGAGGCAGGCAGAGAGAGAGAGAGGAGGAAGCAGGCTCCCCGCTGAGCAGAGAGCCCGATGCGGGACTCGATCCCAGGACCCTGAGATCATGACCCGAGCCGAAGGCAGCGGCTTAACCCACTGAGCCACCCAGGCGCCCCCAGCAGTGGGCTTTTATTTGCCCCTGGATGGGACATGGAATAGATCCTTGATTCAAAAGGAGGTTATCCAGGGCACTTGGCTGGCTCAATTGGTAGAGCACATGACTCTTGATCTCAGGGTCATGAGTTCGAGCCTCACATTGGGTGTACAGATTACTTAAAAATAAAATCTTAAAAAAAAAAACCCAACCAAACAAAAGGAGGTTACCCATAGAGGGTCAGGTCAACAACTTAGGCTACTCAGGGTTCTAGAAAAGAGGGAGACTGAGAAAAATCAGATAAATTCACCCACTCACTCATTTGCATTGTCTGTCTGTCTGCCTGGAATGAAGTAAGTAAGAAAACAGAAAGAAATAACTTGGACTTGAAGGTCATGCAGATTTGGGTACTGGGGAGCCTATTTGGAGGATATCTGCAAGTCCTTGAATAAAAAGGGAAAGGTGCTCTTTCCAGAGTAAAATAGATGCAAAGTCCTGAGGAATGAAGGGAGCAGTGACCTTGGTTCCTGAGGTCTTTGTAGTTCTTATGAGGACTGGATGCATTCTGTTTTCTTTCTTTAAAGTTCATGAGGCTTCCGTATCTTGACATCTTTAATACTTTGGTCTGGTCTCACCCCTGCCACTACCACTTGGCAAACTCCTGTCATCCTTCAAGTCTCAGTATTCCTCCTCTATGAAGGCCCTCTCCTTTCCTTCTTCTCTCGCTCCCTTCTCATTGTAGTTGCTTCCATATCTATCCATCTCTGTCCTGTGCTTCTAGCTTTGTCTCACAGGTAGTAGGCATTAAGAAACAAAATTACTAAATGGATAAAGTTGGTGGCAGAGTTAGGACAACAGTAGGGACCTCTACACTTGTCCTCCAACATCTCACTCACTCTCTCCTTCACTAAGGAGATGGGCACCTAGAGATGCCCACCTAGAGATCTCTTATCACCTAGAGATACCAAATGGGAGCAAAGAGATATGGAGAGATAGCAAATAGAGGAGCACATCTAAGAACTGAGCCAGGATGGGAGCTCTGCCTAGTAGGAGTGCAGGACACTGGCTGAGGAATAAGGGAGTTTAGTGAAGGATGAAACTAAGGTGTGTCCAAACTTCATTTCCCTGCAATATTTTTCTTGATATAGTCTCTTTGGCTGGCTTCTCTCACACCTTGCTGTCATGGGCTTTCTTCCATCTCTTCAGCCATTCCTTCTCTGTCTCATTTGTTAGCTATTCCTCCTGTTCTCCAACCTTCTAAATTTGGGAGACCCTCCATTCTCAAGTCCTGTTTTCTTCTCCCTCTCTATACTCTCCGAACCCAACTAAATAGTGACTATCCCCAAGCCTCCAGATCTCTCTCTCTGTGCTCTTAATCCACATATTCCACTTTGTTTTTTAGCAACTTCACTCAGGTGTCTTACAGAAACTTCAAAACTCAGCATGTCCATCTCCACCATCTAATTCCAGGCACCATCATATAACAGGTGTTCATTCAAGCCAGGGACCAGACTCAAATCTGTCTCCTGCTTCCTTACTTCCTTTATTCAATCATCAAATCCTGTCTATTCTAATTCCTAAATATCTTCAGGTTCTATTCACTCTCTTTCATCTCTATTGACACTGATCTATCCTAGACATCAGTGTTCATGTTAGAACACTGTAATGGTCTCCTAATTTTCCCCACATCCAAATCCAACCCTACAGCAATACTGTAGCCAAAGAATACTTTAAAAAAGATGTCTGGTCATATAAGTTTGCTTGTGATGGCATCCACAATTTTTTAAAGATTTTATTTATTTATTTGACAGAGAGAGATCACAAGTAGGCAGAGAGGCAGGCAGAGAGAGAGGAAGGGAAGCAGGCTCCCTGCTGAGCAGAGAGCCCGATGTGGGACTCGATCCCAGGACCCTGAGATCATGACCCGAGCCGAAGGCAGTGGCCTAACACACTGAGCCACCCAGGCGCCCCGGCATCCACAATTTTAAAATTCAAAATCCTTGCCATGTCTTAAATAGACCCATCAAGACTTTGCCCCTATTTCTTGGGAACCTCTTGAGCCCTCAATAATGTGCACAAGAAATATGAAAGATATCTTTAAGACAAGCAATACTTTCTAGAGTCCAGCAAAAAAATACTAATATTCAAAGAGACTGCCTACTGACTCAAGTCAACAGTTGGTGGAAGGGCAAATGACTTTATCTCTACTTCTGAGTATTACAAATTTTCTTGGGCCCATTCACAATGATATAGCATCCACTGTAGTTAACATCATTCTGGTCAAGTCCAAAGACACCCATAAAGGCCAAACAAATCAGAATTTATCTACACAATTCTCTCTGCTGAGATTTATGTATCATTTTAGAATGAAATATCATGTTAATTAGTAAATACCTGAGAGATTAGTTTAGTTCTTTAGATCACAATTTAAAATTAAGGTCTAACTCAAACAATGCTGGTGGGAATGCAAAGTAGTACAACATCTACATAAGGAATTTGACATTAGCAATAGTATGAAATGACTTAGGCACAAGGTTATTAACGTAACAGAAGAAGACTGGAAATGATCTAAATGTTCATTAGTAGGGGACTGGGTTAACAAACTATTCTATATCCATAATGGATTATTAAGCAGGTATAAACAGGAATGAAGATGCCTACATAGTGCTATGGAGAGATCCCTCGTGTCTTCATATTGTTAAATTAAAAATAAGGTTTACAAGAGCATATATGCAAGTGTGTAAGAAGGGCAGGCAGTACAAAAACATGTAATATATATGTATCTTCTTATATTTTCAGAGATAAATAAAACTAACTAATCAAAATTTTAATTTTAAGAAATAATTTTCTTGAAGGAAGGAAATCAATGGGGACTGGGATGCAAGCCAGACCTTTCTGAATGAACCTTATTAATAAGTTTGACTTTGTAAATATGTACATGCTTTTTGCAATCTAAAAACAAAATTAAATCAAGACAAAAAAAGAGGCAATTCCTACAATTAAGAACAAACTAACGTTGATATCTGAATAAGGTCAGTAGAATGTATCAATGTCAACATCCTGGTTGTGATATTATACTAGTTTTGCAAAATGTTAATGTTGGGAGAAATTGGGCAACATCTACAAGGATCTCTCTGTATTCTTACAGCTACACGTGAAGCTATACTTCTCTCACTAAAAACTTCAATTAAAAAAAAAACCAAACGGATATAAACAACCCTAATTCTATATCCAGCTTGTCACATAATCAGGAAGTTATTTAAGTGACTTTAAATCCCAGTGCTTGTGATTGTGTATCTCTGGTAGGATACACCCTAAGGATGAAAAGAAGGAGAAAGAAATCCTAATCCACCTTCAGTAGTCTTACTTTTATCTTTAAATCAGTAGGATGAAGCAAGTAAGTATGTTAATATGGTAAAGAACCCAGATCTTCTGAGAAAAGATGTACGAATAAAAAACTAAAAAGCAAAAACTACTTTCTTTCTCACTTAAAAAAACACTGGAGGGCGCCTGGGTGGCTCAGTGGGTTAAAGCCTCTGCCTTCAGCTCAGGTCATGGTCTCAGGGTCCTGGGATGGAGCCCCGCATCGGGCTTTCAGCTCAGTGGGGAGCCTGCTTCTTCCTCTCTCTCTGCCTGCCTTTCTGCCTACTTGTGACCTCTCTCTGTCAAATAAATAAATAAAATCTTTTTTAAAAAATTGGAAAACTTTCAATAGGAGAGAGTGTAGAGTAATGAAGCCCTATATACCCATTACCCTGCTCCAGCACCTGATAACTTCTAGCTAATCTTGTTTAACCTATACTTTAAATCCAGTACCCACTACTCACCCCTCACCTGATTCTGAGGCAGATCCCAGACATTAATATCACCTCATGCATAAATAGTTTAGTACTTATCTCCACAAGGTAAGGACTCTTTGTAAAATGGTTGCAATAACAAAATTATGTTAAAAACCAAAAATTCCTTATATCTAGTAAATGGCTAATAAAAATCTGTAATTATTATCTTAAACTGGAAATAATGGTATAAACTTGTGGTTTTGTTTTTGTTTAGTTTTGACTGAAGAAAACTTTTTAGTTTACAATAATTTTTTTAAAAAGATTCTATTTATTTATTTATTTATTTGAGAGAGAGAGAAAGAGAGCGCGAGTGAACATGTGCACAAGCCCGGGCAAGAGCAGAGGGAGAGGGAGAAGCAAGAAGACTCCCTGCTGAGCAGGGAGCCTGACACAGCTCAACCCCAGACCCTGGGATCATGACCCTGGGATCATGACCTGAGCCAGAGGCAGACGCTTAACTGACTGAGCCACTTAGGCACCCCTAGAGTAATTTTAGATTTACATAAAAGGTGCAAAGATAGTACATAGTTCCTGTATGCCTCTCACCCAACTTCCCCTAATGTTAACATCTTAGGTAACTATAGTATATTTGCTGAAACTAAGAGGTAACACTGGTACATTGCTATTGATTGAACTGCAGACTGTAGTTTGACTTCGGTTTGCTGAGTAATGTACTTTGTTCTGGGAGCCCATGCAAGACAGACTGCACAACGCATTTTGTTATTAAGTCTCCTTAGTCTCCTCTGGTCTCTAACAATTTTGCAGTCTTCTCTTGTTTTTCATGACCTTGACTGCTTCCAAAAAAGGAGCACTGGTCAGGTGTTTTGTAGAATATCCCTCAATTTTGATCTGCGTTAAGTCCCCATCCCCACCTCCCTGCCGCTGTCAAGGGGGTTGTAGATTTTGGGAAAGGATATCACAGAGGTGAAGTGTCCTTCTCCTCCCATCACCTCAGGGGACACTTGATATCCACATGACTTATCTCTGGAGATGTTAACTTGATTCTTTGTTTAAGGGGAAGGGAGTGAGCCAGTTTTCTTTACTGTCAAGCTGCTATGTTCTCCTTTCCATCCTCTGTTCTTTGAAACTGAGTCATCACGTCCAGGGAACACAGAAGGAAGGATGGGGATTATCTCCATCTGGGGGAGGGGAGTAGTAGCTACGTATATTGTTTGGAATTCTGTAAGGAAGATTTGTTTCTTTTCTCCCATTGTTAATTTAGTCAATAATTTATGTATACCAGTATGAACTCATAGATACATATTTTATACTCTGCATTATAATCCAATATTATGTTATTTTGTTGCCCAAATTGTTCCAGGTTTGGCCACTGGGAGTTCTTTCAGGTTGGCTCCTGTGACTCTTTGACATCACTCTATTTTTTTCTTTTTTTGAGCATTTCCTTCCTTTCAGACACTATAAAATACTCCGGGCTCATCTTCTATTTTCTCTGCCCCAGTCCTAGAAGTCATCATCTCTCCAAGGAGCCCTTGGCTCTTCTAACAGAGAATGATATTTAGAAATGAAGATTGTTCTCTCTCTCAAATAAATAGATAAAATCTTAAAAAAAAAAAAGAAAGGAGGATCTGGGTGCGGGTATGCTCATTACTACTACAGTTTCACTGCTTCTGGACCCTCCCAGTGGGCAGAGCCAGGAAATGCATGTGTGTACTAATCCATGCACACGTAACCATCTTCATTCTTGCTTATTTGTAACTTTTTTCTGACAGAATGTAAACTTCTGCCTATTTAAAAAAATCAACACAAAAAAAATCCAATACCATAGGCAAAATTCAATAGAGAAAATATTTGCAAATATATGAAAAGGGTTAATATCCTTAGTAAATACTAAAATTCTTACAAAATGGCAAAAAACTAAAGAAAAGAAATGGGTAAGCATACTTAAAATAATATTTGGCCATGCTAGTAACAAAACAAATGCAAATTAAACAAAAACATCATTTCAACTTATCAAAATGTAAACATGGGTGCTGTCCTCTATCACCGGTTTGAATAAAATCGGTACAATCTGTGTGGAGAATGATAAGATACTATGTAAGAGAAGTTTTAACTGCACTGCTGACATCTGCTAGGTGATGTTTCCCATTGAAGATGAGAAAAAAGTGGGATCAAAAACTTCTGGAAGCATCAAAGTACTAACCAAATTGTCAGGAATGTTGGCTAAAATCTGGGAAAGAATGGGAACCCAGAAAGGTTAAGAGTCCTTACCCTGGGGACAAGGTCAGAGTCCTTGTCCTGGGGACATCTGCTTACAGGACAGATCTTTAAGAGAAAAGGGGTCAGAATTCCACGGAATCTCACAGTTAACTCTTTGACCTGGAGCTAAAACCATAAAGAGCTAGGGATGAACTAGAAATAATCAGCCCAGCCCCTTCCTTCACATACTTACAATCTGGCTTCATCTCTGAGGGGTCTTAAAAACATAAGCCTTAAACCTTAAGATGGTCCCAAACTGCTAGGCCTGAGGGTGCCTAGTAGAAGCAAATGAAAATCCTCTCTCCACCAGAGAGGGGGGAAGAAAGTGTCATTCTAGGCCAGTGATTTTTGGAATTAATTCCAACATACAGTCAAAATGAATCTGGTACTTGAAGGGTAAGAGATCTTGATCAAGACCCAGCAAAAATGATAGACAAATAAAGGCAAACCCACAGGGACTTCTTATGGTGAGATTGTCCCGCACAGTTTATCAAATGATGAAGCTTATTATGTCCCAGAACATAACAGCTGAGCTTGAATTTTTTTGGCAAGAAAATGAAAATAATGAAAAGTAATATACATTTTCAAAAGAAAAACATGCAAAATACTGAAAAGAAGGGAGAGGATATAGAGCATACCAAGGTACACCTGTGTCTATGCTTAACTGGGTCACAAAGGTGATGAGAGGAAGGCAGGCAACAGAGGCAATATTTAAAGAGATAACAGCTGAAACTTTCCCATAACCACAAATAGTATCAGTACACCAATTCAAGAGACTTAAAGAATCGAAGGCAGGACTAAGACACCCACATGCATACACACATGCCACAAAGAAAACGAAAGATGAAGAAAACATTTTTTAATAACCTGTGAAGTAGAGATCATCCTTAGATTAGTGACAGACTGCTACCTAAATTTCAACATCAATGGAAGCCGGAAGACAGGAGAATGGTATCTAATGGAAAGAAAAAGCCGACCTAGAATTCTCTACTCAGTGAATATCCTGCAAGACTGAGGGGGATAGAAGGAAATTCTGAAACTAATAAAAATGGAGAGTTTGCACCCAGAAGACTGACACAGGGAAAATGAATCCAGATAAAACCTTAGACATGCTAAAAGAATAATGAACAAAGAAAGGACAAGTGTGGGGGTAAATATAAACTAATAATAACAGAAGTTGGAGTGATGTAAATACATGTGTCTTACACATTTATGCACACAAATATAGATCTGTGAAAACAACAGCCTGTGCATCAAAGGAGGGGCATTACATCAAATTCATGTGTTCTACAGCGCTTGTCCTGTTCAGGAAGACACCCACGGTATCAGTATTAGAGCACGATGCATCTGAGAGCTGTGCAGGTACACACTAAGATAACAGAAGAGAATACTTAAATTTCCAAATTAATAGAGAAAAACAGAATGACAAAACATATTCAATTGACCCAAATAAGTCAGGGAAGGCAAAAAAAAGAAATACATAATAGGAGGTACAATAGAAAGCACATAAGAATACTACAGATGTAAGTCAACTACCCCCAAATATCATGAAGTGTAAATGTACTAAACGCTCCAATGAAAAGACAAAGATTAAGAATCTAGAATTTTAAAAAGTATATGCCTTTAAATACAAGACACATCTAAAACCCATGGGCACAAAAAGGTTGAATCTTAAAAGGGGGGAAACAACCCCTAGAAAAATTAAACCCAAAGTAGAAGGACGAAAATAACAACAAACAAATTACCGAAACAGAACATAAATATGCAACGAAAAGGATTACCAAAGCTAAAAGTCATTGTTTAAAAGACTGATAAAACTGGCAAATAGCTAGCAAGGCTGAGAAGGAAAAAGAAGAGGCAAAAATTTCTAAAGAATGGAAATGCAGAGATATTATGGACCGATTTGTGCCAAAATTGTTTAAAAAGTTTCAATAAAATTCACTCATCCCTAGCAAAATACAATTCACCCAAAGTGAGGGTAGTAAATAGAAGACCAAATATTCCTATAAATATTTAAGGAATTCAATCAGAAATGAAAACCCTTCTCACAAAAGAAGTCTGACCTGAATGGGTCTACAGGTGAGTCCTACCAATCATAAAGAGAACAGAACAAGCAAGACCAGAGAACACTCCCTGACTCATTTTATGAGGTTAGCACAATCTAGATATGAAGACCTGGTATAGACAGGATAAGAAAATTATAGTATAATCTTTCTACAAATACAGATACAAAAGGTCTAAAACATAAATACAAACAAACTAAATCTAGAAATACATAAAAGGGAATATAAGGATTATACATCGTGACCAAGTTTGGTTAGACGAAGGCTCAATGAAATTCACTGCATTAATAGATCAAAGGAGTTATATGATCATTGCAAAATATGCAGGAAAAAAGTATTTGATAAAATTCACCATCCATTCATGCTTAGCAAACTCTAAGATCAGAAATAAAGATAAGTGCTATCATCACTGTTCTGCATGTTTAATCTATTGCACTAAAGGCTAGGAAAAGAAAAATGTATAAGAATGGAAAAGGAATAAACAAAATCCTCCTTATACACAGATGATATGATCAGATACGCAGAAAATCCAAGTGATTCTACAGATAAATTATTGGGATTGATACAGCTTGATGAACAGAAAGTAATATAAAGTTAATACAAGGAAGGACGGGAAGAGAAAGGAGATGAGAGAGACAGATCTACCTTTAAAAACAAATACCTAAGAATAAATCTATCAAAAGATGTGTATACAAGCTCTGCAGAGTAAAGTATAAAACATTATTGAAAGAAATCAAAGATCTAAATAAATGGGAAGATAGACACCATGTTCATGAATTGGAAGACTCAATATTGTAAGCATGTCAATTATTCTCAAGCTGTTATAAAGATTTGATACAATAACTGAAGGCAAAATCCCAATAAGGATAGGTGTGTGTGCAAACAGATAACCTGTTTCTAAAATGTATACGGAAAAGGTGGAGAAGTACATCCCTCAAGAACTGGCCGAAGAAGAGCAAGGTACAAGGCCCTGATCTACTAGTTACCAGAACTTAATACAAAGCTATAGTTAATAACTGCTGTTGGCACAATGCCAGAGAAATATACTAATTGACCAGACCAGACCAGAACCTGGGAACAGTCACACATGTATAGGTGCTTGATCTATGGCAAAAGTGGTACTGCAGAGCAGTCTTTTCAATAATTTTGCTGAGACTGCTGAATATCCACACAGAAAGAAATGAAATTGGACTGCTACCTTAGAGTGTACTCCAAATTAATTTCAGAGGGATGATAAAACACAGGAGGATATCTTCACAATCTCAGAGTAGTAAACATTCCTTAAACAAGAGCCAAATAGTAATCATAAAAGAAAAAAACTGATAAATTGGACTGTATTAAAACTACAAATTTCTGGGGCGCCTGGATGGCTCAGTAGGTTGGGCTCTGGGATTGAGCCCTGCATCGGGCTCTCTGCTCGGCGGGAAACCTGCTTTCCCCTCTCTCTCTGCCTGCCTCTCTGCCTGTGATCTCTGTCAAATAAATAAATAAAATATTTTTAAAAAATTACAAATTTCTGTTAATCCAAAGATACCATTAAAAGAATGAAGAGATATGTCACACAGTTGCCATTAGGGAAGAGTAATCAGGAGAAATCACAGTGAGATTGCACTATACACGAAGTGGCAAAAATTAAAAATACTGACATTGCCAAGCATCAGCAAGAGTGTGCAACACAGACAATAAATAATCATGAGAAAAAAGGAGAGTGCTGTTAATAAGGACTAATGACAGGTTTTTAAACAGGGGCAGTGCCAGGAAAACCAGGACTTGAATCACCTTAGGAGAGGCAAATACCATCGGTAAAGGGTTGGTTGATACATCCGCTTTAGAAAATAAACTTGGTATGATCTTGGAAAACTGAAGTTGTATAAACTCTAAAACCTATCAATTCCACTCCTAGGTTTATGCCCAGGATATATGTACAAGATTGTTTACAACAGCACTGTTCAAAATAGCCAAATCTGCAAACAACCCAAATACATAGTAACATTAAAACGATTAGGTAAATTGTGAATGTTTGTTCACTGCAATACTATATGGCAATAGAGGAGCACAAAGCAACCTGGATCAAAGACTATAAGAGAGTATATGCTGTATGACTTCATTTAAATAAAGATTTTAAAAGACAGATAACACTGAAATTATATTACTCAAGGATACTGTATGGATGGTATAGACATGAAAGCAGGAGGTGAAGTCTAGATTAAAGGTAATCTGAGAAAAGAAGGGGATTGTGGTTAAGAGTATTATAGGCAGTGTTTATATTTCTTGACCTGGTTGTGGGTAATGGTTCTTCAGTTTACAATAATTCCTTAAGCTGTATAGTTCTGTGTATGCATTTTTCTAAATGAAACAGATTGTATAAAAAAAGGTTACATCTATATGTGATGTACATGTTTGTATGTATCCATACACTCTTTCACCCAGTAATTCTATTTCTAAAAGCTTATTTTGAGGAAATAAGGCAATCAGCCAGTGGGAACAGAAATTATGTACAAAAATATTATTAATCATAACATTACTTCTAATACAGAAAACAGTGTAAATGTCCAACTATAAGGAAATCATTAAATATGGCACGTGCATATAGTTGAGATATCTTAATGCAACCATTAGACTACTGTATCTAAAAAATATTTAACGGCACAGCAAAATGCTTAAAACTAGTAATTGGAAAGAATTGGGAAACAAAACTGCATATATAAAATGAGTGCAACTGTGATCATGAATATAAGTAGAAGAAAATGTTCTGAAATGTTCACTGTGATTAACTTTTGTAAGTGGTATGATTTTTATTATAATTTTTCACAATTTCTAAATTGGTACAAAGTATGTGTATTGTAAAGATTATTTATACTAGAAACTACTTATAATTTTTATTTTTAAATGAATAAACGTCTTTCAATAATGGAAAATTAACTAAATTTTCCTATTTTATGTGCATATAAACTTATTTCAAAATTATTTTTAGTGGCTAAGATCAGCTTTCATATACAAAGAAATTTACCAGAGTGACTTCAAATTCATTTCTAAGATAGTAGACATCAGAATGTAGTTTGTTTTCTAATGTAGCATTCAAAAGTTAAAATTTATTCTACACCGTAGCATCTCAATCTAGGCTTTGTTTTAAAGAAAAATTGGGATTCCTACATTCTTCTGTTAATAGACGTCAAAATGATACAGTAATTACAGTTAAAAAAATCCAAACTCCACAATTTACAGGTAATTATATTTTGTTTGCAGATCCAAGAGTTAATCAACTTAAACCCCTTCCATTTATCTGTTTTTAGTTTGTGCAGAATAGAGTTAAGATAGCAGGCCTAAGCTTTTGAAAGGGCTTGAAAGGCCTGTCTATGGAGTTAGCTCTCCATTGGCATCTGGCAACTTGGACGGGTTCCTCCCATCCTAACTGAAAAGCGTGGCTCACTGTGTCTAAATTGTGCAAACAATATGATTTATCCCGAACACCTGCTTTCCCTCTAGGAGGCTGGAAGATGGTACTGGCCAGGCAGAGGGTGTCTACATGACCAGCTCCCAATAAATATCCTGGGTGCTGAGTCTCTAATGAGCTTCCCAGGTTGGCAACATTTCATACGTGTTATCACAACTGGCTGCTGGCAGAAGACCCTTGGAAGCCTGTACCTGACGGCCCCTGGACTTCAACTCATATACCTTTTCTCTTAGCTGGTTTTGCTTTATAGAATCTCTGAGCTGCAATAAATCCCAGTTGTGACTACAACTAGATGCTGAGTCCTAGGAGTCCTCCTTAGTCAATCATCAAACCTGGGGGTGTGTCTTGGGGGACCCCTGACACATAGTTCTTAAAACTAATATAAAACTAAACATTTAATTTAGTGGTGAAGCTAGTTCAGATAAATGTTTAATTTTTTTTAAAAAAGTTTATGATGATAGTTTTTTTCCTTTCAAATGGTATTTATCCAAGGTCTTCACAGGCACCCAGCTACATCCTCTCATGAATCTAACTGCATGACCTTAAGTATCAAGTTTCTGATGTTTACTAGGACCAAACGATATTTTTCAACCATTTCCTATTACCCAGCACTTATGCAGGCATTTGATAAATATGTGCTGATGAATGAACAGCATTTTTATCATTACACATAAAAACAAAAAAACCCCAAAAGATCAGACTAGCTCTAAAAATATGTACAGATCTTCATATAATTTTCAATGCCACAGTGCAGACTTTTCTTGCTCGATATGAAATAAATATACTTTCCTTTCCTGGGCAAGTTTGCTAGTAAGTAGAAATCAGTTCTACCTTAGCAGCATAAATGAATTCCACAAATATTCCCTTCCCCAAGCTTAAACACCAGACCAAAAGGAAAAACAAATAAAATTTAAAAAATAAAAAAGCTATCAGTCTATCTCCTCGTGAGCTTCAAAAATACAAACTGCTAATATTATTTTAAAAGATACAAACTATTGTTTTCATGTCACATGTATTTTATATCCATATTTAATTACTACAAAAGTCTCCCTGTGGTATATGTAATCATTCTATAATAAGGTAATTAAAATTCCTCGGCCAGCCAATTTAGGATTTACAGCTTAACTCAAGTATCAGACACTATTAAAGACAAGCCCGGATGTGTTACTTAGAAATAAACATTTAATTTAAGTGGGCGTGGCACAATACAGCCCCATCTTCAAAATTGGACCTATATTTTCAAATATGTTTCAGCAAACTATTGTAGACAAATCCAAATTTAAGTGTAATCCCAAAGCAATGGATCCCAAAGCAATCAATCTAGTGCAAACACATGCAGATATCTAACAAACGACTGTGTTTGTTGGGGGGAAATGACAACACAGTCTCTAAATAGTAATGCCCTTACTTTAAAGGTCAATCATCTCTTGACCTCCTCTCACTTTGGGACTTGGCAGTTGTTGAAACTGAATATCTAGGGGTGGTGCCTGGGTACAAGCTTATTTGACAAGCTCTCCTTAGGATTTTTCAATGTTAAGTTTTGAAATCTACTGCTTTAATCTTTTCTGGCTCTAAAATTCTGCTTCTGTGAGTCTCTGAGTTGGAATACGCTTTTAACTTAAAACCATTTGTAATTAAATGGGTACCAACGAGCTGGACAGGTTTTCTAACATAAGCAACCTGATCGGGCCATGTAATTTCATGACTTTGGCTTAAGGGGAAAAAAAGAAGAGTTGGTTATACACAGTCTATGGCAAAGGCAGATACGAATACCTATTAAGAAAGTCACTGATTTCTTTTTCTTCATCAAAATTTTCAGAGCGGGACGCCTGGGTGGCTCAGTTGGTTAAGGAGCTGCCTTCAGCTCAGATCATGATCCCAGCATCCTGGGATTGAGTCCCACATCGGGCTCCTTGCTTGGCAGGGAGCCTGCTTCTCCCTCTGCCTCTACTGCCACTCTGTCTGCCTGTGCTCACTCTTGCTCCTCTCTCTCTGACAAATAAATAAATAAAATCTTAAAACAAAAACAAACACAAACAAACAAACAAACAAACAAACAAAAATTATCAGAGCTGTTTCCAAGTAGCCAAAAATTGCAAAGTCAACTGACCTTATTTCATTCGTTTTCCCTTTGT
Organism: Mustela erminea; assembly: GCF_009829155.1. Classification (NCBI taxonomy): domain Eukaryota; kingdom Metazoa; phylum Chordata; class Mammalia; order Carnivora; family Mustelidae; genus Mustela; species Mustela erminea. The sequence goes on from NC_045635.1 coordinate 36,743,231, forward strand.
CTACTCTGTATTTGCAGCAGGTCATTAAAACTGGGAAACGGATCCGGATAACCCATCACCTGAGCAATGAGTCCGTGGATACCAGGGATCATTATAACTATTGCCAGAAACACAGAACTAATTCTGCAGTAGCTTTGTCGACATTTCAACTGTACAATCTCTTACCTAGCCAGTAGGTGGAGGCACACACAAACTTACTGCTTTGCTCTTTGAGGCAAAGGACCTTAAATCTTCTAGTAAATTGGTCTTTTGTTTATTCATTTGTTTTAAACCCAGGAGATCAAAGAGAACACAAAAAAGTGAACAAGGACAACTGTTGATGTGAATTTATAAAAAATGATACAAGGAACAATTTTATATTTATATTTTGTTTCTGGCCCTTTTGAGAAATAACTAAGTTACTTTAACTGTGAATTCATAATCCACTTCCAGATCCCCAGAGCTAATAAAATAATTGTAAATTTAGAAAGAGATCTTTTAAAAATTCATGTTAAATCAGGGAAAACTGAACGTCAACCAAATGTGATCTAATACTAAGGAATGATTATTTTGCTAGGTATGATTATACTATTATGATTGATATCTATTTATATCTATACATCAAGTCCTTCTTTATAAATCCAAACATGAATATTATAGGTGACATGGTATCCCTTTAGAAATCACCAGGAAAAAAAAGAAAAGACAACAGTAAATGCCACACAGAAAAAGAATGGCAAAATGTTGATAACTGTTGAATTCAGTGACAGGTGCACTGAGGTTCACAACTATTCCCTTTTTATCTAAATTTTCCAAGACAAAAACTTCAGAAAATTAATTTATAGGGCCACATTCTTGTGATGTGGGTTAACACTGAGATGAGATGACCAGTAGATATGCAACTTTAATGAAGTCTTATCTCCATACATAGGCACCAAGGAGTTATTTCAATCATGACTGAATCATATGAAAAATAAGCTCTATAAAATCTAATAGAATTTAACAGGAAAGACTAAAACTAACTTGCTAAATCCCCTGGAAACAATACTTTCCAGATGTAGAATACTTCACCACTTTACAAAATGAATTCCCGTTTAGTTCTGATAATCCTTATTAAGATTTTAAAGGTTAAAAAAAAAAATCCTGAGGCTCAGAGAAGCTAAATGGCGTGGCTGGGGTCACAAAATCTGTAAAAGTGATGGAGCTGGGACAGTAACCCAAGTTTTATAACACCAAAGATCATCTTCTCTCTACTGTACTATCACTTCGATCCCATTGAAACAAATAGCAAACGTGATGAAATTTAGGTGAATCTTAAAATTTTGCCTTCTGTGCTCATTACCTTAGAGAATATGACAAAACTGGTTTTTTTTTTCATTTTCTCAGTGAATAAAAATACGGATAAAAACAGATTCCTTGAATAAAGAATAAAATTAAATCAGAGAAAGTTACTGAAAAAGAATGATAACATCTTAAAATTGGAAGGGACGCTAGCAGCCCTCCCAAGCCCAAAATCAAACCCTTATCTTTAGCCTCCTTGCTGGGTCCAGCTTGAGCTCAAAGTATTCTTAGTGAGGAACTGCGTACTGTGCGAGACAGCCTGCTTTATTCACTCACTTAGTCTGATTGCTACAGGGGCCTTCCTTGCTTAGGGGTGGAACTGACCTCCTGCTAGCTGATTCCAGTTATAGCCCCTGACCCTACACTGAACAAACATATAATCCTCTTACATATGACACCTTTTTAAGTAACTGAAGACTTCCATTATGTTCTACCATGGCCTTTGTTCTGAGGACTCTCTCCGCAGAAAAAGAAAATCAGTGGATACTTGAGTAACTAAAGCTTCCCAGTCTTTTCAACAACTCTTCCACGGTCTTCAAACTGGGATTTGGGAATCTCTCGGAGTACCCAAGGCCCTTCCATGAGATATGAGAACTAGGATATTTTTCAAGGCAACCAATGTCCATTTCTTCACTTGCCATAATTTAATATGTCTGAAAACAAGTCTACGGTCTGCTGAGTTTTCCTTTTACATCACCACTCATACAAGCCCATCTCAAAAGACGAACTGCTCACCCAACCCGAAAAGTCTGCCTAGCTTCAGAGACAACTAGGGAATGCAAAGCTCCTGAGGGAGAGACTCTTGAGAGCAAAACATCGCTTCAGAAAGAACGAGAAGAGCCACCTTATTTCATCCAGACAATATATGCACGGCAAAGCCTTATCTATTTTAGAATTAAAAATCAATCATAAAATGACTGTCACAGGGATATCTATTAACATTTTAATTTTATTTGGAAAATGAAGGCAGATTTTTTTCTGACAGAGTGAGTCTGATTTGGCTGACTGGCTTGACAATGATGACTAGCTCTGCCATTTAGGTCACACAGCAGACATTTTCCATAAGCTGGATGAGATAAAGGTGCTGATCTACCGTTTTGAAGAAAATATATTTAAAAGAATACACAAAACACTAAAAATGATAGCCCCACAATAGAAGTTTTTATTTATCAACTCAAAAAGTATGTGAGGAGGTACATGGTTTTCAAAATTCTTTTAGCAGGTATGTCAACAAAAGTTTTGAACGCTGTGGCTCTAGGGCAAAATTTGTAGACTCTTTCCCACTCTCGTTATTCCCTTCAGGCAGCATGCCAGTGTCCTGCTTACTATGAACACTCTAGGGAGAACAGGTAATATATAGTAACAGTGTGAGTGTGGGCTTCGTTCTAAATACTATCTGTATTTAATTAAGATAGCCAAAGGTTCCATTCAGGGCTTTTTTTAAAAGCTGTTGCAACAACTACCTTTCAAAACATTTCTCTTTTTCAAAGCAGTTGCAACTAAGCTTATTGTGATCTTGCACTTATATAACTGAATGAGTGAGTTTGTATTAATTGGTCTTAAATTTCCTTTTTTTTTGTTTCAGCTCCTTTGCTATAAACTTGTAAAATATTTTCAAAAAATTTTGATCTAGAAATTCAGTGTGTGAGCCAGCCTTCCATGATAAGGAGTGGGGGCCATGGAGAGGGCAGCTTCTGACATGGCTCCCAAGGATCTCCAGTATCTCTTGGTGCTCACAACCTCATGTAATACTCTGGCCTTATGTGTGGGCTGGATCTGGGGACTTACTTCTAATTAACAGAATATGGTAGAAGTGATGGTGTGTGATTTCTGAGATTAGATTACTAAACTGACTTCCAAATGGAGAGGCCCGAATAAAAAACAAACAACAAACAAACAAACAAAAAAACAAATGGAGAGGCCTGGTGACAAGGAACCCGGGGAAGCCTAGGCCAATGGCTCACGCAGAACTGAGGCTCTTAGTCTAATAGGCTACTGCCAACAAGCATTGTGAGTGAGCCTAGAAGGAAATCCATCCCCAGCGGAGTCTTAAAATGACTCCAGTCCTGGCCAATGCCTCGATTACCACCTTGTGAGAAATCCTAATCAACGTCACCGATTAAAATTCTGGAAAGAACAGGATACCATCCCATAAAGCTTACACAGTCTCTTTGGACACAATTGTCCAATTAGCTACAAAACTACCCAGTTATACTATCCTTAGCTCACATTTCTCCATCTTACTGACAAAAATTCTATGACAAACATGTCAAGTGGTTTATTAAAATCAAATACACTGTTATCTACAGAATTTCCTTAATACGCCAATGTGGTAATTATATCAAAATAGGAAGTGAAGTCTGTTGTTACTTGTTTTTCGTTGCCAGAGAGGTTTCCAACATGGAGACCTCTACTCCCACTCCACTTCTCTTCAACAAGACTCCTATGGTCAGAATTTTATATTTTGGGGCCTGCTATTCATCTGAACTCTTTCTACAGCCTCGTCTCTGAAGTATACTAAAAATGAAGGTTAACTAAATATGCCCAACTTTTGCTTCCTCAGCCATTGTGAACCTTAAGATGAGATAATCCTTTTATTCTGGTTACTTTTTTTAAACAGATGAGCTCACAACTATTGTTAAATTTTAAAAGTGTTAGCATTATCCCAAACCAGCACTGCTAAAACTTTAACCCTTAAGAAAATAAAAATGTACACTCACAATTCAAAAACCATGTAAAGCATTCCATCTGAGCTATATGTCTCCAATAACTCGACAATATGGGGGTGTTTCAGCATATGACAGATACTGGCTTCCCGCTTTAGATCTGCAAAACAAACACAGCACATACTTTGTTAGGTAAGAACAAAAGACAATCAGAGTGAATGATGAATGAATGGATATGATCTATGGTAACATGAAGACTTCTCTAACTAAAGAGATGAAATCCCCCATTTAAACTAAGCTTTTTTACCCTTTAAAGTCTTTGATGATATAACTTTTTCATATTTTTGCCAGTTGGTATCTATCTATCTATCTATCTATTACAGAGTCAGCTCTTATTTTTATTTATTTAAGTAATTAAGCTCTATGCCCAGCATGGAGCTTGAACTCATGGCTCCGAGATCAAGACTTGCATGCTTCAGCAACTCTGCCAGCCAGGCACCTCAGCTCTTATTAATAAGAAATGTAAATAGCATGAATACTTTCCCCAAACCCTTATAAACAAGCCTCAAAATTTATAACTTTCTTGATCTGGTAATAAATAACTCAATCCGCTGTTCTGAATTGTACCTCTTTTTCTTAGTTTTCCTAAAGTGGATTAGAACATGTTGTCTGTTCTTTAGCTTAAAATCTAGCATTTACAGATACATAGCAGGGAAGTTACATGGAATAAAGGGCAAAATGATTTAAACAGTAAAGGCACTGCTTCTACCCAGCATCAAAGTCAGAAATTTATTTTACATTATCTATAAAACATATTTAACAATTCAGGACACTAGTTATGGTGTTATCTTGAAGAACAAATTCAGACAATGTAGGGTAGACTACTGTGTAAATTACAGAACGCTATTTGGAAAATAAAACTGTCCATACCATGTCATCATTGTTCGAACACATTTTGGGCATAGATATCCCTTGCCATGTCCACATGGAACAAGAGAACTAAAGCTTTCCTGTGTCAATAGCACTGGAGTTTTACCCGTTTGCAGGTGAATAAAATCCAGTGTGACATTTTTATATTTGGAAGTAAAAGGCAAACAGGTAAAGAAGAACCAAGCATGAGGATGTACTACATGAAGCGAAAGAGACAATGTTATTTCCTCTCTGATTTATTAATTCAACTTGGCTTTGTCAATAAGAGCAATTGTTGTAGATCGAACTACAGAAGACTTGTATAAGGGTAGGATGAGGAAGTCAGTAAATTAGACAAAAGAGAACCCACTGGAAAAAGAAGAATTAATAATACAATATTAAGAAAGTCAAGGGAGTAGAGGGAATCAAGGCATGAGTAGTTGGAGAAGGCTAAGAAAAGGCTGTTTAAGAGTCAGCCGAAGACCATTAGCAGTCTGGGCAAGATCAAGTTCTGTGGAGAGGTCAGGTCTGAAGTTCGTATGCAGGAGACAATTATGTAATAACAGATTAAAATTTATCCTGTTTCTCACTGGGCTAAGTACTTAATAGAGTCATTACTCTTGCTGAGCCAACAACCCTACGAGGTAGATACTTTACAGGTGAGGAAGCTGAGGCTTAGAAATGTGTTCAAGATCACACAGCTAACCACAATGGCTAGGTCTGAGCCCTGGCCTGTCCAACTCCCAAGTCAGCAGTCCTTTGATGATGCCATGCCAGGTTTAGACATGATGAAATCAGAAGAATCTGGTTGTAGGAAAGGAATGGCAAAGTTAAAGAAGGTTTGATTTTTCTGTTGTTGCTGCTGTTTAAAAACAAAACACTGTGTCAGTGGCAGTGATGAAAAGCCCATGGGATTTATAGTCGGAGACTTGGGGCCGGGTCTGCCACTTGCCAGATGACTACTACCCTCTACAAGTGCCTTCCTCACCTCAGATGAAATAGGGCAGGCTGGAGGGGATGCAGGGCCTGCAGAGTCTACTCAATCGCCTTCAGGGGGCAGCGCTAGGATTCCCATGAAAGAATGGCTGTGGGGGGCACCTGGGTGGCTCTTTCAGCTCAGATCACGAACTCAGGGTCCTGAGATGGAGCCCTGTATCAAGCTCTGCACTCAGTGGGGAGCCCGCTTGAGATTTTCTCTCTCCCTCTCCCTCTGCCCTTCCCCCCACTTGCTTGTGCGCTCTCTCTTCAAAATAAATAAATCAATCCGTGTTCATGGGAAAGGAAGAGGCCAGAGGCACATGAAAGATGATCTCCATCTCCAAAAGTGCTTGGGAAGGTCCTGCAGGAGAGGAGAGGTGTGAATCAGGTGTGGGTTTTGTGTAGAAAAGTCGTTAACTTGAGGAAGGCTTTTGACAAGTGTTGCTGGAAAGCCAGGCTGAAGCCAGGAAACATAAATCAGGTATCTGTGCTGTTTTTTTTTTCTCTCTCCTTCTTCAAGAATGTTCTACCTCCAGATTTTACGAAAAGCTCAGGAGTTTTAATTTTTATTTTGCCCTTTTCATGTAACTACAGTGTGTTGCAACTTTCATACCCACTTTGCCAGTGCCACGTCTGTTGTACCAAAGGACGGCAAGTAGAAGCGGCTGTCCTAAAGACCCCTGCCATCTGACCTGCACAGTTCTGCTTGATACACAGCTGACTGTGCTCCTGGCCTAGTCTCTCATCACCTAACCACCCTCCAAACGAAGGCACAATTGCTGTGGACCCTCCCTTCAAAGACTAAAGCCATTGAAACATCACTGGATCTGGCATTTCAGGGTCTAAAGAGCAGAGCACTGAAGAGCACAAAACTAACAACATAAAAAGATATTTGAAATTATAAGGGCAATGATGCAAAAGATGGTTTACATCTAGAATAATTATGGCACCATTTTCCATAATTGAGATATTGATTGAATGGGTATACTAAGTAGCCCAAATGGAAAATCATGGTTTGAAAAATACAAATGCATTATATAAGCATTCAAACTATAGATTCCAGGAGTATTAAATTCAGAATGCTTGGTTTTAGATGTGAATGTGAATTAAAGATATATTAAGTGCTATTAATTCCTTGCTGATATAGCAAACTAAAAATAGCATTTTCCTACGAACCAACTCATGAGGCAGAGTAGCAAGGAATTCAAAAGTAGGGGATAACGATTTGAGGTTGTGATGAACTGCTCTGAGATACTAGCATGGAACATGCCTGTGAGTGCCCTGACCGAGTCACGATGGCTGCTTTCCAGGGCTATACTGTCCATAATGACTGGTACTTCTCTCCACAGTTCCTTGTATCTTTTCAGTTCGTATTTTTCCAATTTGTTCAACTGCAATTTATAATCTTCGACATTTAAAAGATTTAAAAAATAATTTCTATTTTTACTGCACTGATACTTAGCTATGTGCCTGTAATAATGCATTTATTTCCCTTTAAAGGGGGCACTAATAATACTGAAAGTAATATTTGGTTTTCGGACCGTAACTGGAGAAACACACTTAAATCAATCCGCTTACTATGTATGAGTACTACTACCACCACTAGCAGTTTTCTAAGAACTCTGGGCATCCAAGAGTAAATCAACTATGCCCCGCAGGCTTGACCTCTCCAGTCTGTTCCTCAAGCAAGGGAGAGTTAAGGAGACTGTTTCAGGTGGTCTCTTTTATTTGAGTGTGTGTGTTTTTTTTTAAATTTCTTTTCAGCTAACAGTATTCATTGTTTTTGCACCACACCCAGTGCTCCATGCAATCCGTACCCTCTCTAATACCCACCACCTGGTTCCCCCAACCTCCCACCCACCGCCGCTTCAAACCCCTCAGGTTGTTTTTCAGAGTCCATAGTCTCTCATGGTTCACCTCCCCTTCCAATTTCCCAACTCCCTTCTCCAGGTGGTCTCTTTTAAAAAGAAGTTTCCAGGGTGCGGGGCTGGCTTTGTGAGTGCAGCATGTGACTGACTCTCGATCTCAGGGTCATGGGTTTGAGCCCCACGTTAGGTGTAGACATTACTTAAAAATACCATCTTAAAAAAGTAAATAAAAAGAAGTTTCCTGGAAAGTATTGTTCATTCTACTACTAGTTGTTCTTATGCTAGGAGAATTCTTCATGCTGTCTTTTAAAAGTGGGATACCACTTACAGAGTAACACAATTCTGTAACAAGTTAATGTGACCATGGATCAAAACTAATTTGGGTATTTACAAATAGGATTGAAGAAACAATTTCTGACAGTATTAGAGTAGCAATCTTGACCTCAATATTTGAACTTGAAAGTATCTAAATTTAAGAGTTAGCTCGCAGAGAGCTGTTCTTCAGATCAGCACTGTCCAATGGAAGTATAATGTGAGCCACATATATAATTTTAAATTTTTCAGTAGTCACATTAAAAAGTAAAAATAGGTGAAATTTATTTTAATAACATATTTTATGCAATCTAATATATTCAAAGTAATATTTAACATATGATCATATTAAAAGTTATAAATATGTTTCTTTTCTATAGGAAGTCTTTGAGATCTGGTCGTGTTTTAGATTTATAGCACATCTAAATTTGGACCAGCCATATTTCAAAGGTTCACATCCACAACATAGCTAGTGGCTACCAAACTGGAACAGTGTAGCTCTGGATAAGCCACCTTTAATTCTTATCCTCTCTCCATAGTGGGTTCTCCTGCATTTCCTACACAGATAGTTGTAAAGACATCCGGTCATTCAATAAAGATTCTAAACTCAGAAGAGGTGTTTTTTAAAAACATTTCCATAGAAGGAAACTCTACTTTCAACAATCCAAATCCATCAGTTAACAACTTAAATCTGGAATTTTTTCACTATTGTTAATCTTAGTCCTTCATTTGGCGGTTTTAAATTATTTTATCTTGTTTAATCTACCAAACACAAAAATAGTGGTCAACATTTACTGTACTTTTCCTGTCCTTTGTACACTTCCAGATTTATTGAATGACCTTACACTATTAAATACAACATTTGATAGTTTAACTGCCCCTCTATAAATCCTTGTTTAGTAACTATAATAACCCTGTGAGATAAATATGCCAATTCCCATTTTACCGAGGAGGAAAGTGAAGCCCTGGGCTCAGTGAGATGAAGAAGTTGCTGAAATCATACAAATAGTAAGTAAAGGAAGAAGGCCTAATAATGGAAGTCTGGGGCTCTTTTTTCACGCCACAATGGCTCCTGGGGCTGTACAGTTTTCACATGTGCCCTTGAGATCCAATCACACAACAGTGCTAATGTGGAAACACTAATTTGGGTGACAAGCCTTCAAGATTGTTACAGAAAGAATTTATGTCAGCTTGCATGGTCACCAACGATGATTAGAAACTAGACACTGTTCTTTTCCTGACAAATGCATAAATATTGTCATTTATTTCCAATTTCTAACTTGTGTTAGAAACTTGACAGTTAGCAAAATTTACTAAGAGTTGACCCCAGGCTCCAAATGCACATAAAGAATATTCTAATCTAGTTACAGAAATAATTAGGACAAGAATTAATGCTTCAGTTGAATCAATATTAATAACAAAATAAGTAAATGAAAGTCATTATTGACTCAACATTTTTTCCTTGCTGTACTAAAATTAATGACCATATGATATTGCAATAGGGGAATCTGAGCAGAATCTTGGAAAGATATAGAAACAAAGCCAAATTCTGTTGCTGAGTACCACCTTCATATAATAACCGACTTGAAAACTAAAGATCCCAGCTGCCTTTGGCAAGAATACAGGTCAGGTTGGCTTTAATGAGGCTATCTTCCTATAAATCAGGGAAGTTGACCTTCTCTACCAGTAGAAGACTAGAAGCCCAGACAAGCCCACACCAATCTGGGTTAACTGCAAACTCATTATTTTTTTGATCTTTTATATATTTCACTACCACCCTATACATTTTATTATCTTTTTTTAACAAAGAGAAATCCAGGCAGCCTCTAATGTTTTGAATACTTGCCCACATTTTTTTGATACTATGGTTTAAAAATCCCATCTCTCAGGTGAATAAAGAAAGGAAGCAGTATACCATTAACTGAGAATATCTGATTAAAAATTTTTCTTAAATAGGCAAAAGTATTATAAATCAATGTTAACTACATTAAGCATTTACAAATCAATGAGGTTTTCGTAACATATTTCCCAAATAATTTTTCAGTTCTGATAAATACAATAAAACAGCCTGCCCAGTTGAAAACCAAATTTAAACTGAATTCAACACTGCATTTATGAACAACTAAAAGCTGTAAAGTAGAAACATGCCATTTATTCTGAGAACTACTTGTCTTCCCTCTCACTCTTCATTAGGATGAATTTGGCAAATAATTATCTAAAGTACCATTTATTTTCTAGGGACTTAAATTTTATAAACTCCAGGTCATTCCTAATCAATACTAAATTACTATAAATCACTGAACTTACTAAGTAGATATTAATAAAATTAGAGGTAACCAATTCAATGATCTTTATTAATATTTATCTTCTGAGATGTTACAATCCTGAAAGAAGAGCATTTGCTTACAAAGCCATTGGTGGATAAGAGCCAACATTAGGTTAAAGAGAAACCAAATTATTTGTCTCTTAGAAGATATAACTGAATCTTCTATTCAAGGAGTTACTCAACCATGGATTGGGTGAAAATCTGTTTTGCAATCAACTAATAAAATGTTCATTATACGGATAAAAGGAGAAGGCAGAGGTTACTGAAATCCAAACCAAACAAAATTCCAGTATTAGAGCTTTTCTCAAGCAAATAAATGACCATTCTTAAGATATTTTGTACCTGACAAAGAAAAAGATACCATATTTTAAACATTTATAGAAGGTACAATTTCTCTATTGCTTTTCTTTTTGGGAAATGTAAACCAAAAAGCTCTGCAAAAAGGTAGAAAGATGGGGCATTTTACTATTATAAAAACCAGATACCTATTTCAAAATGGTACTCCTAATTTTATGGAAGAAAATTAGAGAAATACTAGTTTATGCCTCACTTACTTTTCAACATTAGAGCCTTAAAAAACATACTCTTTAGGAGCATGAAGGAACTTTGTGGAATGACAGAGTGTATATATTTGTTAAAAGCCACTGGACTGAAGACTTAAATGGGTTCATTTTATGGTACATAAATTTTTATTCAGTCAAGTTTACAAAGAAACTTCCTGCAATAAGACAGGAATTCAACTAATGTCTCTCAGTCAAAAAATGTTACCCACATATCTGTATTTTATACTCTTAATTATCTTACCTATCATTACCTTCTATTTTTATTTACTTACTGATAGCTGAGGAGTTCAACAAGCATATGGGCCAGGATAGGCTTCCTTACTATCCACTTCCTCCCACCCCTCCTTCCTCCAGGATAGGACCAGCCCAGGAAACACTGCCAGCAAGACCAAACGTTTCCCCAGAAAGCAATTTATAGTCTGTGCTAATACATAAATAAAAGAATTACTGAGGCCAAGATTCTGTGTGGCATAGTGCATTTGTTATCAGTTTTGTTCTTTTAAATATAGGTTTCCCCATCCAGCAGAATCCTTTTATCAATAAATCTCATAAAAATAGTAAAACACCAAATTTATAGTAAAAAATAAGTATGGTTATATGTACTCATTGTGAAAAGGATCAATAAAAACAATAAGCTAACTGTTTTGATAAATAACTTGCAATCAGGGATTATGGAGAGCTCTGTGGGCACGCGGCCTCAACCACCAAATTATTTCTTTATTTTATTTTGTTGGGCCCACTGGCAAAATTTGGATTTATAGGACTAGCTTCAAATGGCTAATAGGTGTATGTAATTTAAAAAGCTTGCCTTATAGTCAAGCAGAGAGAGTCAATTATCATATGGTTTCACTTATTTATGGAGCATAACAAATAGCATGGAGGACATGGGGAGTTAGAGAGGAGAAGGGAGTTGGGGGAAATTGGAAGGGGAGGTGAACCATGAGAGACTGTGGACTCTGAAAAACAACCTGAGGGGTTTGAAGTGGGGGGGGGTGGGAGGTTGGGGGAACCAGGTGGTGGGTATTAGACAGGGCAAAGATTGTGTGGAGCACTGGGTGTGGTACAAAAACAATGAATACTGTTATGCTGAAAATAAATTAAAAAATGATTAAAAAAAAAGCTTGCCTTATAGTCTTAATTTAAAAAAAAACTAATCAAGAAGCTTTAAAGAGTAGTAGAAATTTTAGTTTCAAAGTAGAATTGCTGACGGCAGTAGAAGGTGGCAGCAGGGAGAGGATACTTCTGGTACACAGTGAAATTTCGGACTAAGGGAAACATAGGGAGTTCTGAAAAGGCCGTATTTCTCCTTTTTTTTTTAAGTAAAATTTTAAGTAAATTAATACACTGCTTTACCCTTAGAACAATCTGTCTTCCTTTAATCTTTTCTACAAAACCAGGAGGTAGCAAACTTAAGTAGCTGAAAATGTGGCAGCTATCTAGATCAGAAATTCTTAATTTGGGATCAGAGACCATTTTATAATCTGTTAATGTGACAGATACTCTGACCAAAGGTTGTCCATAAGATTTAAGAAAAGCACAAAAGCCTAAGAGACTGGCCTAGATACTGATGTCCAAGGATCAAGATCATGACAGATAATCATGTAACCCAACTTCTGGAGGCCACAAGAACACTGCAGAAGGTGGAAAGCCATCGAAGCTAGTGCCTCCTTACAACGGGCACTATTGAGGACAGTGGGATAAAAATGGGCATGATTTGAGGATAACCACGATTTGAGGATAAACATTACTAGATTTTAAAAAATAAGCAATATTCCCCATATCATTTTAGCCTCTGCTCCAATCTTAGCACTACACTCTGTGGAATGCATGAAGCCACCATATAGTGTATTTTTCTTTGTTTTTTGAAAGTTTACAAAAAGTTCCTTTGGATTCCATGTGGTCCAATTTCCTGCTTCCCATCTGACAGCAAAACAATATAAATTCTTTATTAATTAGAGTATGTTTACACACACACAAAATAAGTGTATTTTATATATTTATGCTAAACATTTTCTCCATTTGTCATAGGCTGAATGCCAGGATATGTATTTTCTTACTCTTGAAAGAATGTATGTTTATAATCAACCTGCCTTCTTTGGCTTTTTTCGTAACAGCTCTTTTGTCATTTTATCAAACTTGGACTGGGTAAAACATAAGTTCTTTTAGAAATTCAGATGGAAGCACAGGCTTCTAGCATCTGATTTACACACAATTGAGCGCAACCCTGGCAAGGGAGGATGTTCAGAGCAAGTAATAACAAGTAGAAGGAAGTCAGGCAGGGCCTTAAACCCTCCTCTTCACTTAAGAATCCATTTGGCATTCAGTAGTAACAAGAGACCTAATTCAGGTCTCAATATTAAGGGACACAAAAACAATCAAGATCTTCTGTAGGTCATTCTACATAAAAGTTTATTTCACAAAAGTGACTTTTCCAGAAGGGTACCAACTCATCCTGGTTTGTCTGGGATTTTCCAGTTGTAGCACTGAAGATTCTGTATCCTGAGAACCTGCCCTCAATCCCAGGCAAACCGAAATTGTTGGTCACCCTATTTCTACAGAGCTGGCACTTATCTTTCCAAATGCTAACACTCTTCTACAGGAAGGCAGTTATGATATAAGAGAGCAACAGATTTGTAGTCAAAAGGCCTCTTTTTTTAAGAGAGAGAGAGAAAGAGAGAGTGCATGCTCACACGAGCAGGGGGAGGTGCAGAGGGAAAGAGAATCTTTTTTTTTTTTTTAAAGATTTTATTTATTTGAGGAGAGAGAGTGCACACGCATGTGCGCAACAAGCTTGGGGAAGGCAGAGGCAGAAGGAGAAGCAGACCCTCGCGGAGCACAGAGCCAGACGTGAGACTCGATCCCAGAACCCTGGGATCATGACCTGAGCCCAAGGCAAACACTTAACGACTGAGCCACCCAGGCCCCCTGAAGAGACAGAATCTTAAGCAGGCTTCACACCTATCATAGAGCCCAATGCAGGGCTCGATCTCATGACTCTGAGATCAAGACCCAAGATAAAATCAAGAGTCGGTCTTGATTGACTGACAAGTCACCCAGGCACTCCCAAAAGTTCTATCTTTAAATCTTATCTTTATAGCCTAATCACCTGAATATCAGTTTCTTCACTGATGTTTTCTTCACAATCAAAAAAGTAAGAGAACAGCTCTCATACAGAGTTGAAGATAACCCTGGTATGGGGGTTAAGTATGGGGACCTACTTGCCATAGTGTGGGACACAGAGCATGTGCACAGTTAAGTTCTGTGTCCTTTCCCTTTGACCATCTTTGGTGGAAATAATTCTTTCCTACCTTTACCAAATGTCGATCAAACCAAGTCTGAGGACAAGAAGTTGGCAGTGTGAACATGCAATTACTAAGCCACACCACTATGCAGTTCTAAACTTACTTTTACTTTGCAGTTTTTCATCTACAATTTTTTTGGGAAAATTGTGTAATACAGCTTATACAGAACTGAATCTGAACCTGACCATAGGACTATTTGGGAAAATAAGTAAAAATACAGGTATTCAAAGTACCTAAAGGTAACACTGATTAAAAAAAAGTGAAGGAGAATCCACAGAGCCAGATAGATGTGTGTGGCCTACTGACTACAAGCATCATTATTCTTCCAGACAGCCCTTGGACTCATCCTCAGCGTCAACTACTACCTCTCATCCACTTCCGACACGTAGCTGCCAAAACCTGTTCACTCTATTTCTGCAACACCTGTCAAAATGATCTGCCCCTTCCTGCACTTATCCTAGTTTCAGCCCTCATGGATTCTTGTCTGGGTCTTTTAATGGGTTTCTTTGCCTCTAGTTCCTTCTTTTCATTCTACTCATTAAATTGTCACCACAGTTTCACTCTAAAACAGGTATTATCACATCACTCCAAAATCCTTCGTTGCTCTGCAGTGCTTATACCAAGACATTATCATCTCTCAGTTTGGCTTTGGAAGCCTTCCAAAAATGATTTTAAGACCAACAACCTAAGTGGGTCCATAGAGCTATTTAGCAACATAATTGAAAATGGAACCAAGTTCTCTTGCTTCTTAGTCAAGTAAGTTAGGTTTGCTTCCTTCTTTCTTTCTTTTTTTTTTTTTTTGGATGTCCCATATATTACATTCCTTTCCAGCTTCATCCATCATCCTCCCCAACATCCCCATCCTGAACTACCTGCAATGTCTACAACCCTCCCCTCTTGGCCCATGCTCTCTATGCTCTTGAAAATGCTGCTTTCTGTTCGACACTCCATGTGCTTCCTTCTCTGTTTGTAACTCGGGAGTTACACTCACACTTTGCCTCAATGTTCTCCCTGACAATCTTGCCAGCTGACACAGGCATACCTTGCTGTGATCTAAGAACATTCTTCCCCACCCCCAGACAAACCTCAGTATCTCATCATTTGCCCAACTGTACTATATTGCTGGTGATTTCCATTTCCACCAACTCTGCTGGAAGGCAGCACCAAGCATGCAGAACTCCACTTGACCAATGTCTATTACATCTTCTGGCTCACAGCAGAATCAAAGAGAGTTAGAAATGGGAAGGACAGTAAGAGAACCAATATCCCGTGTTCTTCTCTATCCTCACATTTTACTCATAAGAAAAATGAGATCCTAGAAAAGCAAGTGACATGTCCAGTTACACAGCTAGTTCACTGCATAACTGGAAGATGAACTCAGCCTCTGACTCCCAACAAGCAATCTTTCTGCTGTCTCATACCTTATTGGAAGACAACTCTAAAAATGTCCCAAATCTGAGGCAATCTACTCCAGGTAGTACCACCATATTGACTGAAGTGTTTTCAGAATATGACCAAAAAAGAAAGTGACATCTATGTGTAGCGAACTGGGTGCTAATATTATTCTGCATATTGTATTACCATGACTTAAAATGGAAAACTTCAAGGTACTCTCACTATTAAATGCACTAGCTTTACACAAATGTAACATACGCCTAACATTTCTAGGTCACTGCATAGAGTATGTACCAGAACTTCATTAGTTAAATGATCATAACTCCAAAAGAAGTGGAGTGGAAGATCTAGTTTTTTCCTCTAGTGGGAAAAGAGCAACTAGAGGACACTAAAGATCATATTAAAGTTATTTAGACAAATAATATCATCAATATCTCTGGCTATAGACAGAAATATTATTAGTCTTGATAATAAAAAGATGAGATGATTACTTGCCCTTGACATGCCCAACACAAACATCTGATGAGTATTTTAAGTCAAGCTTGATTTGAGATCTGTCAATTCATTCAACCCTCCCAACAACCAAAAGAGGCAGATGATACCCATTTTACACATGAAGTGGTGGAAGCAAAAGCAGTTAAGAAACTCACCCCTACAACTCAACTGTAGAACAAGGATTTGAACCCAGACTGTCTCGCCCCAGTACCTATGCACTTCCCACTTCACTATACTGCTTTTTAGCTCTACAACTACTCAATTCCAAAGATAAACCTGACAGGTAAGCTATTTCTCAAAAGTGAAATATAAGGTCTCAATTAAAATAAAATGCAATCAGAGCAAATTTCATAGTATGATCATAATACTTTTCAAAAAAATCTGAGTTTAGTCCTTTCAATTCAAGTCATCTGATTATATTTTTGAAAAATTACTTTGCCATTATGTGCAGAATCATTACAAATATAATGATTGGGCAGGGCTGCTGGATGGCTGCGTAAGTTCAGGGAAACCTTCCCGAGAGAGAGAGAGAGAGAGAGAGAGAGAGAGAAATTTGACTGACTGATTGATTTAGCTGGTCAAATTAACCACCAAGGTCTCCAAAGACTGATCAAAGGGCTTACAATAAATTGAGAAACACTTACTCAGTAAAATCCATAGAAATGAAGAACAATGGGAAGCTGTGAAATCCAGGATAAGGACGGCACCTGTGCCTCCACAGCCTCTGCCTTGGGTTGGAACTGTTCTAAAGGGCCCAGCATCTTAGGGGCAGATCAGCTCCTTGAGGTGGATGAGCTATTTGGGTCGGATTTTGCAACTGGTGAACACTGGGAGATACCATTTTGTACAGTTCCATGCTGTGGAAGGCGTATGTTGTTGAGTGGGTGGTAGAAGCCAGATGGCAGCACCCATTCCCCAACACCCACCTCCAGCTCAGAACAGATTATCCAGGTGCGGGAGCTGATAAAGAGTGCAGTCCCTCCGCTCTGTGCTGCAAGAGAGCTACAGAGTTGGACTTGGCAGCTAAGTGGTAGCTCCCATCTCCTTCAACTTCCTCAGCTGAAGACCTTGTCCGAGTACACTTAGCACCTGGTGAACACTGGCAGATGTCATCCTCCCTGACCTGGGGTATGAAGGATCCATACTGAATGCTAGTAGCAGCCAGGAGGGGGGACCAGTTCATGTCTTTCCTCCTCCAACACATAAAGACCCGCTCTATAGGGAGGATCTGGGTGGAGCAACTAGTGAGGAGTGAATTCCCCATTTGCCCTGCTCTTGCTCCACATTACACAGATTCTGGTTAGAGGAGAATAGAGCAAGCTTAATAGACTAACAAACCCTGCCCCTGATGAGGGGCCAGACTTGAACTGCATCAGACTATGGAGCAATTTACACCACAGGGCATGGTCAAAAACAGAATCAGCTAGCAATTAGTACCAGGTGATACCAATAGAGGTAGATCATTTTAACGGGAAATCCGGGGACGAGATAGTCAAAGAGACCTCAGGTAAAGCCACAGACATTCCTGACTGTCAGTAAGGTTGTGGTCATGCCCAAGTCTGGGGTGGAGAGAGACCCTGGAGGTTACAGTGAACTAACCCAGCAGATTACTAAATAAGCAAACAAGAACAAGCCCTAGGGGCCAATATCCAGAGCTGCTGTGACATAAATTTAGGACATTCAAAAAACAGGAAAGTGTGACACTAACACAGGTTCTTAAAAGTATAGAAAATAAAAACTGCCTTTGAGGGGGTCAAGATATTGGACTTAAGGGTTAAGACTTCAAAGCAGCTATTATAAATGTATTCATAGAACTAAAGGAAATTCATGCTTAAAGAATTAAAGCAAGGTATGACAACATCTCAAATAGAGAGTATCGATAAGAGATATTATAGAAAAGAGCAAATATTTATTCTCGGATTAAAAGTATGATAAACAAGATCAAAAATTCATTAGAAAGGCTCAGAAATAGAACTGAACTAGCAGAAGGATCACCAAACTTGAAGATTGGTTGACAGAGATTATGCAATCTGAAGAACGCAGAGGAAAAAAGAAAGCATGAACAGAGCCTCAGAGAAATGTGGGACACCAATTAACACACTGACATATGCATAATGGGAGTACCATAAGGATAAAAGAAAAAAAAGAGCTGAAAAAAATACACTGATATAAATGAATGGGTAGTGGTGTGTGTGTGTGTGTGGGGAGACAGACAAACCTCCCACATAGAAGATATTCAAATACTAATCAGGTTATCTGATTCTATTCTTTAAGACTTCACGAATCTTTCCTTTTTTTTGGTCCATCCCAACTGCCACCTGGGAGTTAGTTGAGGCCATCGTTTATCTTATATAGACAATGGCAAAAGCCCTCAAATCTCATCCTCATAACTATGGTCAAAGAGCTCTAAAATGAAAAGTCAATCATATCTGACTATATTTTCCCAAACTCAAACTCCATTCCCCTTAGATGTGGCTTATTGGTCCATTTGGAGCTTTTCAGAATCACTGCAGTACTTATTTTAAAAACAGACTCCTGGCCCACACCCCAGATCTACTAGCTTGGACTGAGAAAGGGGCCCAAAGATCAACCAGTGGTTTTAATAAACACCACCCTCACCCTCTCTCCCACAATTTTTCTGCATAATGAAGAAAGAGATCCCCAGTGAAGTGGCCCCTGCTTAGGTCTTCATCCTTAGCTCCTGTTGCTCCCAGAAAGTTCCAAATCACGAACATTATAAGACCAGAGAGTGCTATATTGTAGGAGAGGTTAACCAGAGATTCATATAATAAATATATAATGTATATGATTTAGGGAATCATAAATCAAATGTGTGAATAAGTAAACCAATAATTCTACTTAAATATGGTGGTCTAAATGCTAGACCCACAAAGATTAAGAGAATGAGAAGAGGGAGCAGCACACTAGGTAGGGAAACAAAATCTCGGATGGTAGAAGTGAATGGGCAAAGTTAGTGGATCAGAGAAAGCTGAAATCCAAATGTGGGAGCCATAAGATGAGACTCCCAATCTCTGACCATGGGGATTGCAAACAACTGACAATCCCAAGTGTAGCACTAGAAATCCATCACTGTGATCCCTCCAACACCATGTCTTTCACAGGCTATTCTCAGCCAGTGACTAAAAGCAGCAGGCTCATTTCTATGATACAGGACTCTGATGGCCAACACTGGCTTGAGGTCTCCCAACAGGCCTCACCAAAACTTTCTTGGAACTGCACCTTAGTCTAAGATTTTTCTTACCCAGTCTCCTCCCCAAAAAGTCAGACCTGTGTAACCTGTGATGGCTCTCCCAGCCTCCTCTGGCTCCTTCCCCTTTCGTTTTCACTCAGAAGTAGTTTCCTAATAAATTTCTTGCACATCTAATCCTTTCTGGTATTTGTTTATTGACCTGAACTGACATATCATCTGCAACAAGGCAAGCCAGTAAACAGCAAGCTGATATGCCTATCAAAGTGTTTCCAAGGAATTTTTAGGAAAAGGAAATGCAGGAAAAATTTTAAGAAAAGGAACCTGACCCTAGATATCCTTGACCAAGAAAATTATGCCTCCCTCCCAAACTCTTTGGAGATTTTGGATACCACACTCAAAGTTCTGGTCAAAATCAAGCACCATACTTCAACAGCAGGATTAACTATAAAGTTTAGGTGTTAAATAAAACACGTTAAAATAAAAACCCTCAGCCTCCTTCCTCAAGGCAGCTTAGAACCATTGCCATCAGGCTTAGACCTATGTACAGCCATCACGCCCTCACCCTCCAAATAAAACACCCCTATCCCAAAGTAGACGACTGAAAGATTGTTCACTGTGAAACTGACCTGCTTAAGAACAAAAGACCTACAGATACTAATATCCATTGGGGCTTTGAAAAATGGTCCAGTCCTTGTTGGATCACCTATATTAAGTTACCCATGTATACAGAGTTTCTAGGCAACTCAATACTTTCATCATAAAAATGAAAGAGCAGCCAAGGATCACCAGACATTTGGGGAAAGCTTCTAAAAGAGATTAAAAAAAAATAGAAAAAAATTATATCTGAGAACACCATTTCCTATAAAAACAAGGCAGAGAAAAATTTTTTTTAAAAAGATTATTAATTTATTTATTTGACAGGCAGAGATCACAAGTAGGCAGAGAGGCAGGCAGAGAGAGAGAGAGAGAGGGGCGGAAGCAGACTCCCTGCTAAACAGAGAGCCCAATGTAGGGCTCGATCCCAGGACCCCAGGATCATGACCTGAGCCAAAGGCAGAGGCTTTAACCCACTGAGCCACCCAGGCGCCCCAAGGAAGAGAAAATTTTTAAAAAATACAGTATTTTGGGACACCTGGGTGGCTCAGTGGGTTAAGCCTCTGCCTTCAGCTCAGGTCATGATCCCAGGGTCCTGGGATCGAGCCCTGAATCGGGCTCTCTGCTCAGCAGGGAGCCTGCCTCCCTGCCTACTTGTGATCTCTGTCAAATAAATAAATAAAACCAAAAACATACAGTATTTTGAGATAGAGAAGAATGAAACCTATGAAAAACAGGAAACTATATAATACTAATAATTTAAACACAGACATTTAGGAAGGGACTTGAAAATTTTTAAAAATGAGACTTAAAACAGAAGATTCAAATAAAAGGGTTAGAAGATTAAATTGAGAAAGTATTTCAAAGTAGAACAGAAAGACCAAAAAACAAAAGGAAATAGGGGAAAAGGTTAGAGATAAAAATCAATCCTGTGAACTCTGATATTATTTAAATAACATGCAACTGCAGAAAGGGAGAATAGAGAAAGTAGGGGGAAGAAATTTATCTAAGAAATAAAAAAAGAAACTTCTCTGAACTTAGGAACAATGCATTTAAAAAGATTTAAAAAAGATTTCTAAGAACCCAGCATAATAACTTTTAAAAATGCCTACACTAAAGCACAGCACCATGAAATTTTAGGGTATTGGGATAAAGAGAATATCATTAAGGTTTACAGAGAAAGGGAAAAAGGGCTAGGCACTGTTCTAAGTGCTTTACTTGTGTTACTCAATCTCCTCAATAGCTCTGGAGTAGGAAAGATTATTACACTCAATTTTTAGATGAGGAAACGGGTACAGAGAGAGGTTACGTGACTTGCCCAAGCCACACAGCTGATGTGAACCCAAGTCATTGGGTTTTAGAGTATAAGCTTTTTTTTTTTTTAATTTCTTTTCAGCATAGCAGTATTCATTGTTTTTGTACCATACCCAGTGCTCCAACCAGGTGGTAGAGTATAACCTTTTATTTCTTTTTTAAGGTAGTCTTCTGGGGTACCTGGGTGGCTCAGTGGGTTAAGCCTCTGCCATCGGCTCAGGTCATGATCTCAGGGTCTTGGGATCAAGCCCCACATCGGGCTCTCTGCTCAGCAGGTAGCCTGCTTCCCCTTCTCTCTTTGCCTGCCTCTCTGCCTACTTGTGATCTCTCTCTTTCTCTGTCAAATAAATAAATAAAATCTTTAAAAAAAAAAGTAGGCTCCCAGCCCACCATGTAGCCCAATGTGGGGCTCGATCTCAAGGCCCTGAGATCAAGGCCTGAGCTGAGATCAAGAGTAGGACTCTTAACCGACTAAACCACCCAGGCTCCCCTCAGAATATAAGCTTTTATACACATTTTGAGGGAAAGTGACTTCTAATCTAGAGTTCTATACCCAGTGAAATTATCAAATTGCTCGAGTACAATAAAGACATTTTCAGATACCTCAAAAAATGTACCTTTCTCTGGAACTTACTAGAGGGCATACCTTGCCAAAATGAAGATGAAAATAGAAAAATACAGGAAATCTAGGAAACAGGAAATCTAGCACAAATGAAAGGCAAAGAGAATTCCCATGATGACAGTCCAGTAGGCCAAGACTGCAACCAATTTTGAATGAAACAGATAGGTAGATGAAGGGCAAGAAGCACCTTTTTGTTGCCAAGACAAAAAACGAGATAAATTATCCAATGAGGTTGAACATAACATACTGAGAATATATATAGCTCAGTGGGACAGTCTGAGGGTGAATTTGCTATAATACAAAAAAAACAAAACAAAGAAATAAGTCAATTATTTATTTGTGGCATAGCAATAAATTATGTAAGAAATATAATCACATTACACTGATGACTCAGATATACATAATGTTATAAAAATGGGAAAAGGAAAGTGAAGAGGGATGGGGGTAGCAACACAGGAGAGCTACATCTTTTGCAGCAGTATATCAGTAACTGATAATATCTAAATCTATAAAATCAAGAAGTAGTAA
This sequence comes from Mustela erminea, assembly GCF_009829155.1. Taxonomy (NCBI): domain Eukaryota; kingdom Metazoa; phylum Chordata; class Mammalia; order Carnivora; family Mustelidae; genus Mustela; species Mustela erminea. Next base: position 36,765,634 of record NC_045635.1, read on the forward strand.
TATAAGCATATGTGCATAGCTACAAAAAAAAACAGAAAAAAATGATTACAGTAGTTATCTCAGATAACAGACTGGAGGGTTTGGAATGAATTAGAACAGAAATTGCATTTTGCTATTATTAGAAGTAATATGACTTAACTTTTAAAACCTATGTGCTTATATTACTTAGATAAAAGTATAAAAGTTTAAAGAACCAGAATAGAACTTTATATTTAATTCATCCAACACCATATATTAATGATTAGTGAAGAAAAGGGAGACATCAGTAAAGTCAAGATGACTGAGGTTTTGAATGTTTACAAATTTAAAAACTAAATAAAAATGTAACTATAAGGAAATAGCAAGTGCTCCCTGTTATAAAGGCCACTAGAAAAAATACACAAATATGTTAAAGATAGGGATATATACTTATCTATATTTAGAATTTTCATTTATAAAGTCAGTGGTGTACTTTTTCCTTTTTATTATACCCTAACCCATTCCTTGGGCTCCAACATGTATTCCAATCTACAGGGCATAAATTATCTGTATATTAAGAAAAAAGTATAACAATGATTTTCAAGTGATTTAGGAAAAAATATTCAATTGGTCATATTCTCTCACCAATTCTCTATGACATACAAAGCTTCAGAATTTTTGGAGCTGGGAGTGAAGATTTTCTTACACTGGCATCAACCCACCATTTGCTAAATATTTATACATATGTATAGAGAAACACACATTTAAAATACAACAGAACAAAAAAACTTGAGATATAGAAGACAGAAAAAAGAGCACAGCTGTGAACCAGTGTCCTTAGAAAGTCCAGCTTTCCAACTAAAACTGCTAAGGTGACACCAGCAATTTGTGACACGTTTACTTTGTAAGTAGCTCAACACTGGTCATGGCTCTCCTCTTTTCTGGGAACTGTTATTTTATATTTATATTTATAAAGTTCCTTGCAAAGGATAACAAAGCTGATGAGATATGCTAGGGCTGCCAAAGCGTATCACCATCAACAAAAATAAGGAATTTCAAGCTATTTATTGTTTCAACTTCATTCATTAGGCAATTTAGTGTTTGTTTTCATCTGTAATATTAACAAAAAAAGCCCTTCTGTTACAGTAACAAATTCAAAAGGCATCATCTAAACCATGGTAAGATTCATTCAGGTATTGGATACTATCAACTAAATCCGAGGCTTTGTCCTATAGACTGATGGCTCTCCTGCCTTAACATAAGCACTCATTTTATACTATACTATACTCATTTTATATTTTAACATAAGCACTCAACAAATGATTTTTAAAAGTCATTTGATGCACTGGTAATAAGTACTAAAAACCACAATTAAAATTGCTTTTTTTCTTGGTTAATTACAATCTTCAAGCAGACCACTAGAAATAACTTCCTTTAAAATTCTCTGTTTTGCCGATTTTTCTTTCTTTTTTAAAAAAATACGGCACTGGTCTCATTAATGTCATTAGTTGCAGTGCCTGCTGAGAGAAAATGCTGACTTTGTGAGCATAGAATCAATTTTCTGAATTAAAAAAGGCTTTTGTGGGGCTACTTCTTGCATAGTATTTATTTTCTCAAAAGCCTTCACTGTAGGAAATGCTTTAATTACTGTGGTAGGTGCCAGATTACCAAATCTACATTTATGTAATGAAATTACATGAACTTTCTTGAAACATGTTCCTTCACTAGTTTCAGCCACTTAATCTTGCTGCAACCTCCAATGCATGAGGAAGCATACGAAGTCCTTCCTCAGAAGACTAGACAGATACATTTCCTAGCTTTGTATTTGTGGATTTGGCGACAAAGGTTATTTTCCAGTGAAGCAATGTACAGTGACTGAAAAGATCAGGAAACACACAGGGTATGTGGGGAAAGGGGAGAGGGAAGGAAGAGATGGCATCATATGCAGAGTTGAGGAGTGACAAGGTGAACAGGTCCAGGACAAAAGAGGTGCGAGAAGCCAAATACTATGGATAGGCTTCTGAGGAAAGATACTAAATTCAAAGATGCAAAGTCGAACACAGATCTTGAAATAGAGTTGAGACAGTGTCCCCAGGCAGCCAACACAGAGATTGGAAGGGCCCTGCCTAGCACAGATATATGGCCACTACTGTGACAAAGCACCATAGGTGAGCTGCTTTCAAAAGTCAGGGCGGGGGTTGGGGGTGTTGGGGAGAAGGGGCCAGGTGGCTCAGTCCGTTAAGCGTTTGCCTTTGGCTCAGGTCACGATAGCAGGTCCTGGGATCAAACCCTGCATCCGGCACCTTGCTTAGTGGGGGAAACTGTTTCTCCCTCTCCTGCTTCCCCTGCTCATGCTTGCTTGTGCTTCCCCACTTCCCCCTTTCTCAAAAAAAAAAAAATCTGGGCTGATACTCCCATATGGACATCACATAAGTCTTTAAGGGAAATAAGTCCAGCACCTTATGAGGTGGGGCTGTTAAAGCAATAAGGAATATTGGAGAAGAGTGAATATTGGATAAGAGTGCAGAGAGATGAGGTACAGGACAGGAACATGGTACAAAGAAAATGGTTAGAGTAATATAGAGGAGAAAGGGGCGCTGGATTTTTTTTTAATTATAATAATCCAGAGTATCTGGTACATTATGACTTCATAGGAACTGAAATTACCAGGACTATTTAAAATTAAAGCATTTCTAAACATCACACGACCTTCTTCTCTGACACACACCTGATGATCAGATATCTAAATGTTGTCAGTGTTGGGATGCTTTTGCTAGGATGCTTATAAATAGTACTGAAATCACATTCAGTGAAATAGTAATAGATGACAAAAGCCCTCTACTTGTGTTTTCTAGAAAAATAAATGGTTAAAAAAATAAAAGTATTACTGGATTAGCTACTGTACATCAGGGAGAGGTAGATGTTTTAAAAAGTAGTTTAAAATTCCCTAAGTTTCTTAAGGGTGAAAACTGCACATTGCACATCTCCATTTTCTCCAAAATGCCAGCATCCACTTGATGGAAAACATATAAAGTACATGATAAATATTTACCAAAAAGATTTTAAAGATTTTTACTATTTGACAGACAGAGATCACAAGTAGGCAGAGAGGTGGAAAGAGAGAGGGGAAGTAGGCTCCCTGCTGAGCAGAGAGCCTGATGCAGGGCTCAATCCCAGGATACTGGGATCATGACCTGAGCTGAAGGCAGAGGCTTTAACCCACTGAGCCACCCAGGTGCCCCCAAATAAGATTTTGAAGATTGTAAACCTAATGAAAGATAAGGAAACAAGGACAATTTTGTTATGAAGTAAACTCTAGAATGTATATTAATTAGTGGGGGGAAAACCCCCAAAACCTAAAGACCCAGAAGGGGTGCCTAGGTGGTGCAGTCAGTTAAGTGTCTGAGTTTTAACTTCCGCTCAGGTCATGACCTTGGGGTTGTGAGATGGAGCCCTGTGGTGGACTCTGCACTCGGTAAGAGTGTGCTCCAGATTCTCTCTCCCTCTCCCTCTGCCCCGCCATGTCCTTGATCACGCGCGTGCGCTCTTTCTCATAAAAAAAGAGAACAGTGTGTAGAATATGCCACCATTTACGTAAGAAAGAGCAAAGTATGTTTGTGTGTTTACTTATGATTTTTAAGAAAAGACAACAAAGAATAAACCAGCTAATGCAAATGGTTACTTACAGAGGAGGAAGATACTAGGGATGGAAGATACATTTCTTAAAATTAGTCTTTGTGACCATGTAAATGTTTTACTTAATTGCAAAACAAAATTAAACCAAAATAAGAAAAACAGTACCTAGAAATAAAAGTCAAAATGAAATAATCTATTAATATAGAAAGTTGGTGGGAAAACTCCAAAGAGAACTATTTTCACTAAATCTTTTATTTTAAAAACTTTTAATTTTAAAATAATTTCAGACTTAGCAAATCACTGAATGTTTTGCTTCTGTATATTTGGCCACCACTTTCCAGTCATGTAATTCTACTTTCTGGTATTTTATCATTCTTAAAAAACTGCCTTGGGACGCCTGGGTGGCTCAGTTGGTTGGACGACTGCCTTCGGCTCAGGTCATGATCCCGGAGTCCTGGGATCGAGTCCCGGATCGGGCTCCCAGCTCCATAGGGAGTCTGCTTCTCCCTCTGACCTTCTCCTCGCTCATGCTCTCTCTCACTGTCTCTCTCTCAAATAAATAAATAAAATCTTAAAAAAAAAACTGCCTTAACATAGAATTACAGTAAAAATCATAGCCAATGACAAGGTTTCTAACTATCTAACCTTGCCTTAGATTTCTACTTGCATGTTGATAAGTGGAAAACCAGCCCTTAATGTTACTTAAACGATGTCTGACTTGACTTCTGAAGTAAAAGGAGGTAAAAATATGACTCAAGACTGCTGTACAAAACCTAGAAATGGGGCCCAAAAGTATTGCATCCCAGACTCCCAGTACACTGAAGCTGATTCCATAACAGTCACAGCTACCCATATACTTTTTATAAAAAATATTTTATTTATTTATTTGAGGGAGACAGAGAGCGTGAGAGAGCAAGAGCGCAAGCATGGGGGCAGGCAGAGGGAGATGGAGAAGGAGACTCCCCACTGAGCAGGCAGCCCACTGTGGGGCTCAATCCCAACCCCCTGAGATCATGATCCAAGCCGAAGGCAGACACTTAACAGATTGAGGCACCAAGGCGGCCCATCCATATACTTCTTTTAAAGGCAGCATGGCCATGGTGTTGATAAACAGGGCTTTGGGAGTTTGTCAGAACTGAGATGGAATCTGGGCTCTGCTCTTTACTCAACTGGTAAGTGAGCTTAAACACATCACTTAACTACTTTTAAGTTTCAATTCCTTCATCTCTAAAATGAGCATAATATAATACCTAAACAATAAGACTGTAATGAGAGCTGAGACACGTTTTAGTAAGGTGCCTTGCATCACTAAAATGCTAAAAAATTTTAGCTATTGTTGGCATATTACTCTACTACTAATTTGTGCACTGTAAAATTCTATCCTTCTATTTCAACTTCACAAACTTCTATTTTTAATTACATCAGAAATGCAGAGCATTAATGGAAACAAGCTAAGTTCTACCATTGTATTTGACAAAATTTTACCCAATAGTAAATTCATTAGAATTAAGATTCTTTAAAATCACATTAAATGCCATGATAATGACTTCTGCTTCTAATCATGAAAGTTTAATTGGAACAGAACTTTTTTCTCCCACTAAACTAAAAGTCTGAATATTTTCAGTCATTGGGACCCAACAGGCAGTAAAGGATTATGATTCCTATGGGAGGGAAAACGAATGGAGTGAATGCTTAATGACAGGCCTGGCTTCTTTCTGGAAGCATTTCCTAATTCCCAGTACAAGGAGGGGAAACAAAGCAGAGCACGGCATGTCACTGAGTTGAGGACATAGAGATCACAGTTCAGGAAGAACTGTGAGGAAAATGGAATGTTCACAGCAGAATACCAAGGAGAATGGAGCTAAGTATAGAAAAAGTTCCCAAAATCTGCACAAAGAACACTATGTGTCTTTACCTTAATAATAATTTGCGCACACATAGGTTGAAACTCCATGAGGCTGGGCAAAAAGAGCATGGAGACACTGGAGTTCTAGTAAGTTCAAGAGAGGCCTCCCTGAACTCTAAAGACAATCAGTAGAGATCTCAGAAAAGTCACATCTAAGTATGGAGCTCAACTAAGCCCTAGAATAAAGGCTACTCTAGATCTGGTCTAATCAAAGGAAGCACCAAACTATAAAATAGAACAACAAAAAGGCTAATCAACACAAATGGACCTATAAATGGCAGACATGAAGACATTATGTAAGGCAGGAGCTTCAAAATATCCTGGGAATATGCTCAAGGATTTAAAAGAAAGCATGAACTTTATGAGGAAAGAAACAGAAAAAATAAAAAAGAACGAAAAGGAGCTTCTAGAATTGAAGAAAATATATTACCTTAAATGAAAAGTTCACTGGATGAACTAAACAGAACATTAGACAATGCATGAAATGGTGAAGTTAAAGACATGGAACAGAAATTTTCCCAATATAAAGCATGAAGTTTCCCAAGAGAAAAAAAAAGACTGAGATTAAAGTACAGAAACTCAATGACATGTGGGACAATACTAAGGGGTCTATCATGCAAAGCCCCCAGAGAGAAGAGAGAACGGTAGATACAGAATTAAAACCCGTCAAGAAATAATATCCAAATTTGCATACCAGTACAAGATACTCCAAGTACCTTAAGCAGATTAAAATACAAACAACAGGGGCGCCTTGGTGGCTCAGTGGGTTAAGCTTCTGCCTTCGGCTCAGGTCATGATCTCAGGGTCCTGGGACCAAGCCCCACATCGGGCTCTCTGCTTACCAGGGAACCTGCTTCCCCCCCACCCTGCCTGCCTGTCTACTTGTGATCTCTCTGTGTCAAATAAAGAAAATCTTTAAAATAAATAAATAAATAAATAAAATACAAACAACAACAACACAAGTCACATCAATAATGGACAGCATAAAACCAGCGATAAAAACAAAAATTTTAAAGCAGCCAGAAGAAAAAAACCACACTGCAAAAGGAAAAAACAGGAACAAAAAAAGGTGATAGTAATAAGGCAGTCAAGTCATCAGGAGGGTATAACATTCCTAAATGTATGTGCGCCTAACAGAGCTTCAGAATACAGGAAAGACCAAAATGATAGTACATTAAGAAATAGATCGACAATTATAATAGATAAAATAAATAGGCAGAAAATCCACAAGGATATAGAAGAGTTGAACAATCCTATCACTTAACTTGAAATATGCTTAGAACACTACACAAAACAAGAGGAAATTATACCTTCTACTTAATTGCACATGGAACATTTGCCAAAATGGGCCATACTGTGGGCCACTAAAAATGTCTCAATTAATTTAAAACTTATTCATTCATATTCAGTTCAAGTCACACAAAGCGTGTCCTCTGATCCTAATGAAATTAGAACTCAATATCTGAGTTTAACTATTTGGAAATTAAATAACACTTCTAATAACCCATGGGTCAAAGCAGAAATCAAAAGAGAAAACTGAAAAATTTCTCAACTGAATAAAAATATAAAATATAACTAAAGCAGAACTTAGGGTGAAATTTATAGCATCAAATACCCACATTAGTAAGGAAGAAAGGCCTCAGGGGCACCAGGATGGCTCAATAGGTTAAGCATCCAACTCTTTATTTTGGCTCAGGTCTGATCTCAGGGTCATGAGATAGAGCCCTACACTGGGGTCCATGCTGGGTGGAGCCTGCTTAAGATTCTTGCTCTCCCTCTGCCCCTCCTCCCCTCTAAAAAAAAGGTTTCAACTCAAAGATTTTAGTTTGCAAATTAAGAAACTAGCAAAAGATGAGCAAATGAAACAAAAATAAAGATACAAAAGTGGGGGGGGAAATAAAGCCCAAAATGGGAATAAATGAAATAGAAGAAAAATGGAAAAAAATCCCTAATTCTTGAAATAGGTCAATGAAATTGCTAAACCTCTAGCCAGGGTGATCAAGACAAAAAGAAAGAGGTATTACAGAAATCAATTTCCCAAAACTGAAAAGGTAGGAACACTTCCAACTCATTCCATGAGGTTAGCATTCCCATGACACCAAAACCAGACAAAGATATTACCAAAAAAAGGAGAAAACTACAAACATCCAAAATTTCTAAGAATATAGGTTTGTCATTATAAAAATCAATATAATTCACTACACTAATAAACTAAAAAGAAAAATACTCATGATTATCTCAATAAATGAGATACGTCAGAAATGTCAGAAAAATAATCTGACAAAATCTACCATCCATTCCTGAGTAAAAAAAAAACCAACTCCCCCCAAAAACCTTGGCAAATTAAGAAAAGAAGGCAACTTCTTCAACTTGAAAATGGTTATCCACGAAAGGCCTAACCGTTAACATGATACTTTATGATACAAGATCAGGAATAAGACAGTGTCTGCTCTTATGACTTCTATTCACCATTATACTGGAGGTTCTAGCCAATGCAATAAGGCAAGAAAACCAAACCAAGAGAAGTGTAAATTGGAAAAGAGATTATGTTCACTATATTAAAGATGACATAACTGACATGCTCTTTCATGTGAAAAACCATATGAAATCTACAAAAAAGCTACTAGACCCACTGAGTTTAGCAAGACTGTGGAAGACTGATATATAAATCAATTGTATTTATATATTCCAGCAACAAAAAAAAATGGGAATTGAAACTAAAAAAGTGCCATTTACAGTCACATCAAATATAGGAAATACACAGAGATAAATCTTACAAAATATGTGAAAAACATTTACATTAAAAACTAATGCTGCTGAGAGATGTTTTTAAAAATACAAATAAAAGAGAAATATTATGTTATTGGGTTGAAGACTCAATACTGTTAACATGTTATAATAGTTATCCTTTTTGGGCTACTATGACAAAATACCACAGACTGGGTAGTTTATAAACAATAGGAATTTATTTCTCACTGATCCAGAGGCTGGAAAGTCTAAGATTAAGGTACCAACATAGCTGCATCCTGGTGAGACCTCTTCCTGGTTCATGGCCAGTGCCTTTTTACTATGTCCTCTTGTGGTGGAAGGAGGCTAGGGAGCTCTCTGTTGTCTCTTTTATAAGAGGACTGATCCCATTCACAAGAACTCCATCCTCAAAACCTAATCATTTCTGAAAGGTCTTATTTCCTAATACTATCACATGGGGCACTAGGATTTTAACATATGAATTTGGCAGAGAGGGGACAAGCATTGGGACCACAGCACTCAATTCTCAAATTATTCTATAAACAGTCTGTACCTGCTTTGCAAAGTACTGTGTTAAATGAAAAAACGTGCATGTTGAAACCATGCAAAGTAAGGACTTGCCTCCAATATGTACATGTTTCAGTTAACATAATACTATGCAAAGGTAAGAACACTCTGTATTCTAGATAATTCCTGTCAAAATCCCAGGAGGCTTTTTTGGGGCAGAAATTGACAAACTAATTCTAAAATTCATATGGAAATGCAAATGACATAAAAAGTTAAACAAATTTGACAAAGTAAAACAAAGTTGATGTATGAATACTGAGTTCAAAACTTATTTAAAACTATAGTAATCAAGATGGCATGTTATTGTCCCTAAAGACAGACCAACAGGTCAACGGAACAGAATAGAGAGCTTTGTCTCACATATTATTTATCTGACAGGGGGGAGAGAGACAGAGAGAAAGACAGACAGGAAGCACAAGCAGGGGGAGCAGCAGGCAGGGGAGCCTGATGTGGGGTTCGATCCCAGGACCTTGGGATCATGACCTAAGCTGAAGGCAGATGCTTAACTGTCGGAGCCATTCAGGGGCCCCCAGAATAGAGAGATCTAAAACAGACCCATATTTATATGTACCACCAACTTCTAACAAAGTTAGAAGTAGGATTCAATGGACAACGAAGATTCTATTCAACAAAGAGTTCTGTATACTTACTTTGTATCACATACAAATATTAACTCAAAATGGATCACAGACCTAAATACAAAACCTAATACTAAACTTCTAGGAAAAAACATAGGAGAAAACCTTTCTGACTGACCTTGGGTTACGCAAAGATTTCTTAGAAACACAACCAAAAGCGTGACCCATTAAAGAACAAATTGATAAACTGGACATTACCATGACTTCTCATCTTCAAAAGACACTGTTCAGAAAATTAAAAGTCACGGACTGGGTAAAAATACTTGCAAATCATGTATTTTATTAATGCCTTATATCCAGAATTGATAAAGAACTCTCATAAATCAATAAGAAAACTGAATACGATAAGGGCAAAATGCTTGAACAGAGATCTCAACAAAGAAGATATGCAGATGTAAAATAAGTACATGAAATAATGCTTAACATCATTAGTAATTAGGGAAATACAAATTAGTAGTACAAAGGGATACCAATACATCCTTAGTAGTTTGGTTAAAATCAAAAAGACTTATCAGAGCAAGAGTTGTCAAGGATGTAGAGAAACTCATGTACTGCTGGTAGAAATGTAAAATGTACAATCACTTCCGGGGACACCTGGGTGGCTCCGTTGTTAAGCGGATGCCTTTGGCTCAGGTCATGATCTCAGGGTCATGGGATCGAGCCCCACATTGGGCTCCCTGCTCAGAGGGAAGCCTGCTTCTCCCTCTCCCACTCTCCCTGTTTGTGCTCCCTCTCTTGCTGTGTCTCTCTCTATAAATTAAACAAATAAAATCTTTTAAAAAAATGTACAATCACTTCGGAAAACAGTTTCTTAAAAAGTTAAACATACATGTACTGTATGATTCAGCCATTACACTCATTTACCCAAGAGAAATAAAGGGATATATAAATAACTGAATTTCATAGCAAGTTTACTTCCCCATAGAAAGTTTGCTTCCCCAAATCAGAAGCAACCCACATGTCCACCAAGAGGTCAATGAATAAACCAACTGTGGTATATCCATTTAATGGAATACTACCTAGCAATTAACAAGCATCAACTACTAATACATGTTACAGCAGCCCGACCAAAGTGTACGATTCCATTTATATGAAACCCTAGAAACATAAGCTAATTTACAGTGACAGAAAGAAAATCAGTAGTTGTCTGGAGAATGGCTGGAGTCTTTCAGGGGAATACAGGGAAAGTAAGGAGGGTGAAATTAGAAATGTCCATAAGGAAACTTTTAGTCCTGATGGGTATATTCATTGTCTTAACTGCAGTGATGGTCTAATAGGTTTATATATGTGTCAAAATTTATCAAACTGTACACTTTCTATATGTACAGTTTATTGGAGGTCAATTATATTGAAATAAAACTGTCAAACTAAGACAAAAGATTCTTTAAGGTAAAAAAAAACAGTGTACACAAGGTTTAACATATACACAAACAAAAGTTATGAAAACAATAGTGCAAAGGATGGGAAGAGGTGTTGTAAGGAGCTTATACTACAGGTGCAGTGGTAAAATGTTATTTGAATGCAAACTGTGATATATTAAAAATGTATATTTTAAACCCTAGAGCAACCACATAAAAAAGAAATTTGCCTAAGAAGCAAACACTGAGAATAAACTAGCATGTTAAAAAATACTCAACAGGGGTGCCTGGGTGGCTCAGTCGTTAAGCGTCTGCCTTCAGCTCAGGTCATGATCCCAGGTTCCTGGGATCAAGCCCCGCACTGGGCTGCCTATTCAGTGAGGCGCCTGCTTCTCCCCCTGCCTGTGTTCCCTCTCTCTCTCTGTCAAATAAATAAATAAAGTATTTCTTAAAAAAAAATACTCAACAAATCTAAAGTTGGTGGGAAATACTGGGCAAAAGAACATAAACTAGACAGGAGGAATAGACGAATAAAAAGATGAATCAAACCCAACCACACCAATACTTAAATTATATGTAAGTGGTCTAAATACTTCAATTAAATGACAAATTGTTAAAACAGATTTTTTAAAAAGATTTTATTTATTTATTTGACAGAGAGAGATCACAAGTAGGCAGAGAGGCAGAGAGAGAGGGGGAAGCAGGCTCCCTGCTGAGCAGAAAGCCAGATGCGGGGCTCAATCCCAGGACCCTGAGATCATGACCTGAGTGGAAGGCAGAGGCTTTAACCCACTGAGCCACCCAGGCGCCCCAAAGCAGATTTTTTTTTTTTTAAAAGCAAGATCCAACAATATGTTTTCTATAGGAAATGTTTTAAATGTGAAGAAATAGGTTTAAGGCTTAAAAATGGGGAAAAATATACCATTCAAGTACTTATCTTCAAAAGCTGACGTGTCTATATTAGCATCATGTTAGGACAAAGAAAGATACCTCGTAACAATAAAAGGATCAATTTATCAAGAAAATATAATACAAGGTAACATACTGAATGGGCGAAAATATTTGCAAATCATGTACCTAATAAGGGTTAATATCCAAAATATATAAAGAACTCATAACTTAATAGCAAAAGAAAAAATCCAATTAAAAAATTGGCAAAAAGGGGCACCTGGATGTCTCAGCTGGTTAGGCATCTGCCTTCGGCTTGGGTCATGATCCCGGGGTCTTGGGATCAAGCCCCATGTCAGGCTCCCTCTGCCTCTGCTGCTACTACTGCTTGTGCTCTCTCATTCTGGCTCTCTCTCAAATAAATAAATAAAATCTTTAAAAAAAAAAAGTGAGCAGAAGATTGGCATAGACAATTTTCTGAAGAAGACATCCAGATGACCAATGGTACATGAAAAGATGTTCAACAGCATTAATAATCAGGAGGATGTAAATCAAAACTGCAATGATATATCATCTCATGCCTATTAGAATGGCTATTATCAAAAAGACAAGAAATAACAAGTGTTAGTGTGTATGTGGAGAAAAGGAAACCCTCGTGCACTATTGGTAGGAATATAAACTGGTGCAGCTACTATGGGAAACAGTACAGTGATATCTCAGAAAATTAAAAAGAGATGCCATATGGGTATTTATCTGAATAAATATTAAGATAAAATACTTCTGGGTATTTATGTGAAGAAAACAAAAAAGTTAACTTGAAAAGGCACCTGTACCCTTACATTCATTGCAGTATTATTTACAATAGCCAAGTTATGGAAACAACCTAAGTGTCCATTGATGGGTGAATGAAAAGTGAAAGAGAGAAAGAATACATGGAATAATATTCAGTCACAAAAAAGAAAAATCTTGCCATTTGTGACAACATAAATGGATCTTGAGGGCACTATGCTAAATGATGTAAGTCAGAGAAAGACAAATACCAGAAGATCTCACTTATCTGTGGAATCTAAGAAAAAAAAAACAACAACTCATAGATACAGAGAACAGATTGGTGGTTGTCAGAGTTAGAAGAGCTGCAATTATTCAAAAAGTCAGAAACACAGTACAGAATAACCCACTGGACAAGAAGGTATCACACAAGGGAAACTAGAAAATATTTTGACCTTAAAAAAATCCAGTGGGATCCAGCTAAGACAATTTTTAAGACAGAAATTTATACATTTAAATGCTCATATTAGAAGAGGTTAAAAAGCCCCAAATCAATGACTTCTGTTTCCATGCTAAGAAGACAGAAAAACAGCAAATTAAATACAAAGTAAATAGAATAAAAAGTTAATGACCTACAAAATGAACAAATAGGTCAATGATATCAAAAGCTTGCTCTTGTAAAGATCAATAATAAACCCCTAGCTAAACTGATCAAGGAAAAAGAGAGAACACAACATTGTTAATATTGGAAAGGAAAAGAACATCTATGTCAGGTAGGAAAATTTTAAGGAATACTATAAACAAGATACATTAATAAACCCTACAAATAAAATAAATTGACAAACACCTGAAAATATTCAAATTACCCAAACTGAAAGAATAATCTGAATAGCCCTGAACCTGTTACAGAAATTTAATATATAATTTTAAATCTCCCCACAAAGAAAATCTCAGGCTCAAATAGTTCCACTGCTGGATTTCACCATGAATTAAGAAAAAGTAACACCAATTCAATATAAACTTAAAAAAAAAAAAAAGGATAAAGCAGTTCGGTCAGCAGAACGACCTGATTCTACTTACACAAAAGCCAGTAAAAACTTAAAAACAACTAGAAAGCAAAATCTTTCATAACCATTGATGCGAAAATCCTTCTCTTTTAAATATAGTAATTTATGGGCTCCGTCAAACATATCAAAAGCTTGACACACTCTGACCAAATGAGGTTTATCCTAGTAATAAAAGACTGTTTCAATATTTAAAAAAAAAATCAGTGTGACTAACAGAATAAAGAAGACCTATATAAAAATCTCAATACATAAAAAGAAGGCATTTTTAAAAATTCGACAGCTGTCCAAGATAAAAATTTCAACAAATTCTAGGAAGAGAAAAATTCCTGAGCCTACTAGGGAGCATTTGTAAAAACCCACAGCTAATAACATACTTAATGATGACAGAGTGAATTCTTTACCCCCCAAGATCGTAACTGGATGTCCCAGCCAGGCAGTTAAGGAAAAGGAACAAAAGACATATGAAATGGAAAGAAATAAAAAGTCTTTATTTGCACATAACACAATATGCAAACAGAAAATCCTAAGGAATCTTTTTTTTTTTAAAGATTATTTATTTATTTATTTGACAGAGAGAGAGAGAGAGAGAGAGAGATCACAAGTAGGCAGAGAGGCAGGCAGAGAGAGACAGAGAGGAGGAAGCAGGCTCCCTGCAGAGCAGAGAGCCCGATGTGGGGCTCGATCCCAGGACCCTGGGATCATGACCTGAGCCGAAGGCAGAGGCTTTAACTCACTGAGCCACCCAGGCGCCCTGCTAAGCAATCTTTTTTTTTTTTTTTAAAGATATTATTTATTTCAATCTCAAGTAGGTGGAGAGGCAGGCAGAGAGAGAGAGGAGGAGGAAGCAGGCTCCCCACTGAGTAGAGAGCCTGATGTGGGGCTTGATCCCAGGATCCTGAGATCATGACCTGAGCCGAAGGCAGAGGTTTAACCCATTGAGCCATCCAGGTGCCCCCCTGCTAAGCAATCTTTAAAAAGCTACTAGAAGTAATGATTTTAGCAAGATAATGAATGTAAGATCAATACATGAGAACCAACCGTCTTTATTTCCATATGCTGTCAGCAACTGTTAAATAAAAAATTAAAAGTACCATTTACAAAAACATGAGGTCCTAAAAATAAATTTAAGATCTCTACTCTTAAAAATATGCAGATGTTGGGGCACCTGGGTGGCTCAGTTGGTTAAGCGAGTGCCTTTGGCTCAGGTCATGATCCTGGAGTCCCAGGACAGAGTCCTGCATCAGCCTCCTCGCTCAGCAGGGAGTCTGCTTCTCCCGCTGACCTCTGTCCTCTCATACTCTCTCTCATCCTCTCTTTTTAACAATAGGTAAAAATCTTCTAAAAAAATAATAAAAATTTAAAAAATATGCAAAATGTTGCTGAAAGTAAAGAACTGTATAAATGGAGAAATATATTATGTTTATGGACTCAAATAATATTAAGATTTTCAATCTCTCCAAATTATATAGATTCAAAATAACCCCAATCAAAATGCTATGCTTTTTTTTTTTTTGCAGAGACTGGCAAACTTACTCATTTTTAAAATAGAAATGTAAAGGACCTAAAACAGACTCAACACTTGAAAGTCGTACCAAACTGAATCATACCATTTCCCATAAAGACATGGTGTACTTCAAGTTCGAGTCATGGAGGATGGTCTGACTTTTAACTTGGTGTTTTCTACCTCTCAACATTCATCCTTGGAACTTGGCAGCAATGCAGCAAGGAAGCCTCTCCATATGGAGAGGCCAAATGAAGAGTGGCCAAGAGTCCCAACTAAGGTCTCCCAGTCAACAGCCAGCATCAACTGCAAACTAAGTGAGTAAACCTGCAGATTATTCCAGCTTCTAGACTTCAAACTTTCCAGCTTATGCCCCAGACACTGTGGAAGAGAGAAACCATACTCCTGCTGTGCCCTGTCCAAATTGATGACCCCCAGAAGGTGTGAGCATATGAAGCAGTTGTTTTACACCACCAAGTTTTAGGGTGATTTGTTACGCACAGTCCCTAGGATACCATGTAGTGAAGCAAAATGTTTTGATCAAAACTGCCTAATAGTCCTAAATGAAAATGCATTCTTGATTTTGTTTGCGCTCAAATGACATGTCTAATGATGCATCATGCTGTACCTTCCCATTTATTGACATTATACTTTATTTTTAAAAAACTTTATTAGTTTCTGAGGTAGAATTTAGTGATTCATTAGTTGCATAGAATACCCAGCGCTCATTCCATCAAGTGCCCTCCTTAATGCCCATCCCCCCCATCACCTTCTTCCAGCATCCCTTAGTTTGTTTCCTCTGATTAACAGTCTCTTATGGTTTGCCTCCCTCTCAATTTTCATGTTATTTTATTTTTTCCTTCCCTTCCCCCATGGCTGTCTGTTTTGTTTCTCAAATTCCACATTTTAAATTTTTATTTATTTTAATTTAATTTATTTATTTGAGAGAGAGAATGAGAGGCGGGAGCATCAGAGGGAGAAGTAGACTCCCTGCTGAGCAGGGAGCCTGATGCCGGACTTGATCCTGGCACTAAGGGTCATGACCTGAGCCGGATGTAGTTGCCGACCAACTGAGCCACCCAAATTCCACATTTTTAAAAACATTTGTTGAACACTTATTATGCAAAAAAATTCAAGATGGCTTAAAAGTAACTTTCCCAAGGTCAAATCTGAACCCAAGACTTCCTAAAACTAACTCCGTCATCCTTACGGTACCGTAAGTTGCTCCTACACTTGTGTCACCACAGCTTATTGTGACTGGTGATAAACTGACCAAGAAGAATTTTTTTTTTATTATTTTTAAAAATTTCTTATAAACATATAATGTATTTTTATCCCCAGGGGTACAGGTCTGTGAATCGCCAGGTTTACACACTTCACAGCACTCACCATAGCACATACCCTCCCCAATGTCCATAACCCCACCTCCCTCTCCCAAACCCCCTCGCCCCAGCAACCCTCAGTTTGTTTGGCGAGATTAAGAGTCACTTATGGTTTGTCTCCCTCCCAATCCCATCTTGTTTCATTCATTCTTCTCCTACCCCCTTAACCACCCATGTTGCATCTCCACTTCCTCATATCAGGGAGATCATATGATAGTTGTCTTTCTCTGCTTGACTTATTTCACTAAGCATGATACGCTCTAGTTCCATCCACGTCATCGCAAATGGCAAGATTTCATTTCTTTTGATGGCTGCATAGTATTCCATTGTGTATATATACCACTTCTTCTTTATCCATTCATCTGTTGATGGACATCTAGGTTCTTTCCATAGTTTGGCTATTGTAGACATTGCTGCTATAAACATTCGGGTGCACGTGCCCCTTCGGATCACTACGTTTGTATCTTTAGGGTAAATGCTCCGAATCATTGTGTTTTCATTATCATTTGTTTCCATGAATTTTTTCAATTCTTCTTTAATTTCCTGGTTGACCCATTCATTCTTTAGAAGGATACTGTTTTGTCTCCATGTATTTGGGTTCTTTCCAAATTTCCTCTTGTGTTTGAGTTCCAGCTTCAGAGCATTGTGGTCTGAAAATATGCAGGGAATGATCCCAATCTTTTGATACCGGTTGAGACCTGATTTAGGACCCAGGATGTGATCTATTCTGGAGAATGTTCCAGGTGCACCAGAGAAGAACGTGTATTCTGTTGCTTTGGGATGAAATGTTCTGAATATATCTGTGATGTCCATCTGGTCCAGTGTGTCATTTAAGGCCTTTATTTCCTTGTTGATGTTTTGCTTGGATAATCTCTCCATTTCAGTGAGAGGAGTATTAAGTTCCCCCACTATTATTGTATTTTTGTTGATGTGTTTCTTTGATTTTGTTATTAATTGGTTTAGATAGTTGGCTGCTCCCACGTTAGAGGCATAGATATTTAAAATTGTTAGATCTTCTTGTTGGACAGATCCTTTGAGTATGATATAGTGTCCTTCCTCATCTCTTATTATAGTCTTTGGCTTAAAATCTAATTGATCTGATATAAAGATTGCCACCCCTGCTTTGTTCTGATGTCCATTAGCATGGTAAATTGTTTTGCACCACCTCACTTTAAATCTGGAGGTGTCTTCGGGTCTGAAATGAGTTTCTTGTAGGCAACATATAGATGGGTTTTGTTTTTTTATCCATTCTGATACCCTGTGTCTTTTGATTGGGGTATTTAGCCCATTAGCATTCAGGGTAACTATTGAGAGATATGAATTTAGTGCCTTGTATTGCCTGTAAGGTGACTGTTACTGTATATTGTCTCTGTTCCTTTCTGAGCTACTACTTTTAGTCTCTCTCTTTGCTTAGAGGACCCCTTTCAATTTTTCCTGTAGAACTGGTTTGGTGTTTGCAAGTTCTTTCAGTTTTTGTTTGTCTTGGAAGCTTTTTATCTCTCCTTCTATTTTCAATGATAGCCTAGCTGGATATAGTATTAGGCTGCATGTTTTTCTCATTTAGTGCTCTGAATATATCATGCCAGTTCTTTCTGGCCTGCCAGGTCTCTGTGGATAAGTCTGCTGCCAATCTAATATTTTTACCATTGTATGTTACAGACTTCTTTTCCCAGGTTGCTTTTAGGATTTTCTCTTTGTCACTAAGACTTGTAAATTTTACTATTAGGTGACAGTGTGTAGACCTATTCTCGTTGATTTTGAGGGGGGTTCTCTGCACCTCCTGGATTTTGATGCTTGTTCCCTTTGCCATATTAGGGAAATTGTTTACAATAATTCAATCTACTATACCTTTGGCTCCCCTCTTTCTTCTTCTTCTGGAATCCCAATTATTCTAATGTTGTTTCGTCTTATGGTGTCACTTATCTCTCGAATCCTCCCCTCGTGGTCCAGTAGCTGTTTGTCCCTCTTTTGTTCAGCTTTTTTATTCTCTGTCATTTGGTCTTCTATATCACTAATTCTTTCTTCTACCTCATTTATCCTAGCAGCGAGAGCCTCCATTTTTGACTGCACCCCATTAACAGCTTTTTTTATTTCAACTTGGTTAGATTTTAGTTCTTTTATTTTTCCAGAAAGGGCTTTTATATCTCTCGAGAGGGTTTCTCTAATATCTTCCATGCCTTTTTCGAGCCCGGCTAGAACCTTGAGAATTGTCATTCTGAACTCTAGATCTGACATATTACCAATGTCTGTATTGATTAGGTCCCTAGCCTTCGGTACTGCCTCTTGTTCTTTTTTTTGTGGTGAATTTTTCCACCTTGTCATTTTGTCCAGATAAGAGTATATGAAGGAGTAAGTAAAATACTAAAAGGGTGGCAAAAACCCCAGGAAAATACGCTGTAACCAAATCAGAAGAGACCCCAAATCTTGGGGGTAGAAAGGGGATAAAAAGAGGTTCAGAAAAAAAAAATTAAACAATTAAAAAAAGAAAACGAATAAAGAGATAATGTAAAAAAGAAAAAAAAATATATATATATTAGATAAACTAGTTAAAAAACGTTTAAAAAGAAAAGGGTAAATGTTAAAAAAATTTAGCAGAAGAAAAAAGAAAAAAATTTGAAAAAAACAAAACAAAACAAATTAAATTAACTGCAAGACTAATGAATCATGGGGAGAAAGCCATGAGTTCAGTGCTTTGCTTTCTCCTCCTCTGGAATTCCGCTGCTCTCCTTGGTATTGAACCTGCACTCCTTGGTAGGTGAACTTGGTCCTGGCTGGATTTCTTGTTGATCTTCTGGGGGAGGGGCCTGTTGTACTGATTCTCAAGTGTCTTTGCCCCAGGCGGAATTGCACCACCCTCACCAGGGGGCGGGCTGAGTAATCTGCTCCCGTTCGCTTTCGAGAGCTTTTGTCCCCTGAACGCTTTCCCTAGAGTTCCGCAGGATGAGAATGAAAATGGCAGCCTCCCAGTCTCCGGCCTGGAGGAGCCGAGAGCTCGGGGCCCCACTCCTCAGTGCACCCTCAGAGAATAGCATCCAGTAACTCCCGTCTCCCTGGCCTCCGGCCGTGCTTCGAGCTCACCCAGGCTGCGACTGGTTCAAGGTAACCCCGAGCTGAGAGCTCACTCCTCGGCTCTGTCTCTGAAGCTGGCTTTCCCGTTCCAGTACCGGCAAGCTCTGAGACACTCAGACACCCTGGATCCTTCTGTGACCCTGCGGGACCTGGGGCCACGCTGACCCCGCGTGGGCTTCACCCCAGTTTAGCCTCTGGAGCGATGTTCCTCAGCGGAACAGACTTTTAAAGGTCCCGATTTTGTGCTCTGTTGCTCCGCCGCTTGCCGGTAGCCAGCCCCTCCCCCCGTGGTCTATCTTCCCATCGCTTTGGATTCACTTCTCCGCCAGTCCTACCTTTCAGAAAGTGGTTGATTTTCTGTTTCTAGAATTGCTGTTCTTCTCTTCGATCTCCCGTTGGATTTGTAGGTGTTTGCAATCTTTAGATAAGCTATCTAGCTGATCTGCTACCTGATGTATCCTCAGCCTGCTACTTCTCCGCCATCTTCCAACTAGAATATTTTTGTTATACCTCTGAAAACCTGTGTCCCCATCCAGCTCTATGGTCTTTTCTCTTGCCATTCATTTCAGCTCTCCTGATTCCTTCATCCATCATGTCTGCTGTGTGTGAGGCCTCCCACTCTGGGGCAATCTTCCCACACCATTCTCATCTCCTCGGCTGCAGGCTAATTATTACTGCTGTGGGAAGTCCATTGGCACACTGATGGTGTTACTGCCACAAGCTTCTTGCATCTAGCCTCAGCTGGGGCCCTGAAGCACCCTAGCAATTTCTCCTCACAGCTCCCTTCTATTTCTCAAATGTGCTATTACAAACTCTCTCCATTCTCTATCACCACTGTTCTCAGCAGGTGGCTCTTCCTTTACTCTTCCAAGAGAATCAAGCCATCAGCTGAGGGACATCCTCTGCTCCCTCCTGTTACCTGTAGACCCAGCTCTATGGGTACCTCCACTTCCTGCTGTCTCAGTGGAAGAGGAGCCCCTCTCTCATTTAGCTTTAGACCCATGCTCCACCTGCTGCTTATCAAAGACCTCACTCCATTGGTACATCCTCCTCCTTTGTATTAGCTCTTTTCCCCCAGTATAAAATGGTGACGTCCTCCTATCTTAATCTCAACTTCTATTCCACATGCCCCTTACCTACCCCTGTCTCTCCTCTTCTCAGTCTAGCCTCTTGAAAATGATTCTGTATTTACTCTCCCCACTTCCTCGGTACCCACTCCTGCAGCCTACTACAATCTGGCTTCCATCCTCACTGAAACTCTGGAAGTGCTCTGGCCAAGGTTCTGAATGATTTCTATGTCGGCAAATTCCATGGACATCACAATTCTTCCATCACTCAGCCTTTTTATAGCATTTGAAACCACAGAAGACCTTCTCTCTCAGCTGCTGTGACTGCATTCTCTGATGATAATTTTCTTACTTCTGTCGCCTGCCTGGTTTCTCCTTCTTGGCCTTGGCCCATCCTTTCTTCCAAGGTAAGTGTTCGTCAGGATCCTAACCTTGACTGTTTTATTTTCATTGCTGTCTTCAAGCATTGTATACTCTTCTAGGATTTCATCTGTTACCTACATGATGAGGATTCTCAAGTCTTTTCTTCTTTTGCTCTGACCTCGGTCCTGAGTTTGAGACTAAAACATCTAACTGCTTACTGATCACCAAAATTTAGATCTCAAAGACTCCTCAAATTCAACATGTGCAAGACTCATTTATTCCCTCAGACCAACGTACCAGTGGGCAGTGTTTATTTGAATAAAACAAAGAGTGTCCCTATCCAATTTCTCAAAATCTGGCACTCCTGCCAAAGCTTTAATTCAGGCACCTACCTCTTTGTGTGGATCACTGCAACACCCTACCTACTCTTTTCTCCTTATGTAACCTCCTGCACAGTACTACCTGACTGGTCTTCCTAAAATACCAATCTGAGGGACTCTCCTATCTAAAACTCGCCAGTGGTTCCCCAGTGCCTAGAAAATACAGTTCACAATGCGTATGGCTGCTCACAAGGCATTCATACCCTAACGGGTGGTATCTCTCACCCTCCCTTCTGCCTCAACTCCAACAAAATCAAACTACTTGCACTTTCCTGAACATGACTTGCTAATAATTCACAGCTCCGCATCTCTATACACATTTCCCCTTCCTTTCAATGTCCTACCCCACTAAGTCCATTTGTGAATAGCCTCATTTTGTCACAACAGAATTTGTCACTTTCCTCTCTGTGCTATAGCGGGGAATGCTTACATTTTTCTATTTATTACACTGTGTGTTAATTTTTTACTGTGGCTGTAACAAATGACCTCAAACCTTGTAGCCTAAAACAACACGAAGTTATTCATTTACAGTTTTGGAGGTCAGAAGTCTGCAATGAGTCTTTCAGGACCAAATTAAGGAGGAGAATCAGCTCATTGCCTTTTCCAGCTTCTAGAGACTGCTCTTATTCCTTGGCACATGGCTGTGTTATCCCAATCTCAGCTTCTTTGGCCACGCTGCGTTTTCTTGTAATTAAATCTCCTTCTGCCTCCCTCTCATAAATAACCCTGTGATTACATTAATAATCCAGATAATTCAGAATAATCTCCCCATCTCAAGATCCTTAATTTAGCCACATCTGCAAAGTCCCTTTTGGATGCAGGGTAACATAGTCACAGTTTCCGGGATTAGGACAGGAACATCTTTTAGGTGTGGGGGAGCATTATTTAACCTTCGACACATTGTAACAATCACTTTATTTGCATGCCTCCCTGACTGCACTGTGACCTTCCCTTTATGGAAGGTTCATTTTTCCCTTCTCAGCATCTGACATTTGGTAATAAGTTAACAAAAGTCTGTTAAATAAATCTAACAAAGGATTCATGTTGGGAAGTAAGACTGGCCTGGTAATGTGGATCTAGATACCAAACACCAGAAAACCCAATTTATTAGAATTTCAATTCAATCCTACAGCAGTAGGGCAATAGGGAGAACCATTATTAATTATACATTCCCAAGATTGGGAAAAATTATGAAAGTAGTAATTAAGGAAGATAAAAATTCCAGTAGTCAGCAGAGTAAATTAGACACAGGGTGGGACTAGAGAGAACCCTCTAAGAAGATTCTTGCAGATGGGCAATGAGGAGATTAGGATGTGGTTGGGACACTGGTAAATGGGAATGGAAAACACAGGTTTAAGATTTGTGTTGTTAAAATAAGTTAACAAAGGAATAGTGGCCCTACTGCAGGGTACTGAAGAGACCCATCTGATCACACTCCCTTCCTCATATTGTACTTTAAACTTGCTTTATTTTCAGAGTAACATTCTGACTTTAATCACAGAGTAGTAATAATGCTTTCATGAAAACTCATTTGGACATTCAATATTATCCTACACAATCTATTTAGGTAACATATGTGAAATGCTAATATCATAGGAACAAATATGTAACATGGACTAATGTAATATTCTAAATCAAATCACAGGTCTATTCTACTTAAGTGGATGATTTTTCAGGTAGAATTTGATTTTTAAAATTTAATTTTGCTGAAGTGATGATAACCAATACAAAAATTCCACTTTGAATTATGTAGTTGCTAATCATTTAAGGGGAATAAGGAACAGGAGAAAAAGAAAAGCAAAAGAAAAACACTGCCAAGTCTCACAGATGGTTGTTGCTTAATACGACAGGCTCCTCAAAACTATAATCACTGCCATACACACCAACCCCATGCCAGTTACCAATCCACTGTTCTCTCAGCTCCAAACCCACCCATCACTGCCTGCCCTGAAATATAGGAGCCGGACTCTAAATATATTTCCAACTGGCACAAAATGAAACTTCCTTGGTAGAGGGCAATGGAGGGACACTGGAGGACAAAGAGGTTTGCCTTCCTGGTCCCACTGTTATTCTCATCAGGCTCTTGCTGATGTATGCAGTTTATCCGCAGGGCCCAGGGGCCAGGAGCATGTGGCACCTTTCCACGGACAGGTGGCTTTGCAGCAGAGCGCTACTGTAAGGGCATCTTCCTTATAACCAGCATCCCCTGGAACCCCCAGCCAACTTTGCAGCAGCGTGCAACTGGTAGGTCACCTCCTACAAACACCTTTTTCCAGCACCTTCTTGGTCAGCTTGCTGCAAGTTCAGAAGTGAGGCATCTCCCTAAGGATGTCTTCTAGACTCCAGACGGCAAATGTCCACATCCCACCAGCATGAGAGCTCAGCGAACTTTTCTGTAGCAGAGTGAGCCCCCGCCATGAACACTGCAATAAGGTTTACCTCTCAGCCCTGCTGGGAGGAAGGCCAGCTGTTTTCCTGGAAGGTTCATCTCAGTGCTTGGGGGTAGTGGCTGTTCACTGTGTCTGCCATTTCTGTATTTTGTGAAGTTCTCCAATTCTCACTAGCCAATTCCCTACTATTCTAATTTCTTGGTAATAATTCTTTTAAATAAATTTGCCTGTTCAAAGGAACTGTTTGGTTTCTGTCTCCTGACTGGGCTTTGACTGATATGCCATCCCCAAGCAGGAAAAGAACCCCAAACTGCTCTGACTGGGTTCCAAGAGGCCCCTGATATGACCAGATTATCTAAAGTGATTAAAATATTCACACTAGATACCAAATTCTTTGTCTAAAATTATAGATATTAAACTGGTCACATACAGAATCAAAGGAAAGAGAGATGTTGGTTTTAGAATTTTTTTTAGAATCAAATAGTTTTCAATATATTTTCAAACCAGTAAGAGCAAGTATGCGTCATTTTATGAATTTTTTAGTTGAGCAGTCTACACCTGCCTATTCTGATGAAATCAAACTAGCTCTGCACTCAGTTCTGAGGATTTCCCAACATAAGAGCTTTATGATGTGTTCCTGGGCTTCTGAGCCTTCTGGTGGCTACACAAGCAATCACAGACAGATGATCTATTCTTCCAAATTGTTTTATAGACCTAAAACTCTTGCTCAAAATGAAAAGCACTTTACAGTTCAAAAGGTAATCACTACTTGTTTCCTTGTATTATTCTTCTGGGAAGAGTGTCAAAACCATATTACAATAACCAACCTGCCTAAAATAATTTATCTTTTGATTATAAAAAATAGTAAAATTTGGTTTCAGCAAACGGGGCCAGATGAGATTTTAGTCTCTAATTGCAGAACACAATATGTCCTTATTTTAGTCTATTCACAGTGACAAATTATTCACTGCTGTCATTTGTAACCTGGATTGATACTGAATTAGGGGCATTTGATCCTATGATAGAATTTTAATACTGCTTTGGAATGAAGTGGCACCAGCTACTTACTCAAACATTAAGGCAACAAAGTTTAAAAATTTCCTGGCGTGGCTGATTAAAGGCAGCCAGAACTGAAGGGGGGCAGAAATCAGAGAGGGAGACAAACCATGAGAGGCTATGGACTCCTGGAAACAAAATGAGGGTTTCAGAGGGGAGTGGGGGTAGGGGGATGGGGCAGCTGGGGAATGGGTATTAAGGAGGGCACATGTTGTAATGCACACTGGGTGTTGTACACAGCTAACTGAATCCTTGAACGCTATATCAGCAACCAATGATGTACTGTATGGTAGCTAACTGAACATAATAAAAAAAAAAGGTGGCTAGCAATTTTTTGTCATCACTCCTATTTAGAGGTGGGTTGTACATCCCCTCCCCTTTCAGTCCAGGGGTGCTCTGTGACTTCTCTGATCTGTGCACTGTAGTGGAAACAAAACTGTGCCAGTTACCCTGTGAGCATGATGGGGCATTTTCCATATCATATGCACCTGTGTCACTATACCACTCTGGCCTCTGGTTGAGATTAGTTTTCAAGTATCATACATTTGAGGATGTCTAGCCTAACAGCTGTCAAATTTCACTTAAAAGAAAACATACATATTACTTTACTGTAATGTGAATCCTTCAATTATTCTTGGCTTAATTTTAATAATTACTTAGTAGAATTTCCTGATAAGTTCCCATTTTTAAATGATTTTTGTTTATTTACTTGATAGAGAGAGAGACAGTGAGAGAGAGAACACAAGCAGAGGGAGTGGGAGAAGCAGAGGGAGAAGCAAACTCTCCACTGAGCAGGAAGCCCAATGTGGGTCTCGATCCCAGGACCCTGGGATCATGACCTGAGCTGAAGGCAGACGCTTAACAACTGAGCCGCCCACGTACACCAAATTTCCATCCTTTTTAATGTATACTGGTAAAACCATGATTAGTTTCTTTTATTGAAGTGTTAGCAATAGAGTAAGACAAAAATATGCTTCAAAAGAATTATACTAATTCATTTACTTTGATTACCTTAGAGAAAACTCCAACAGAAAGTAGCCACCACCTAAAGTCTGAATTGGGGAGGGAAAATCACTTGATGATCTCAGTTAATAATCCTGAGAGAAATTTTAAGAAAAAAAGAAAACACAAAAATGTCTTCAAACTAAATCTAAGTCAGAAATACATGCTAGATAAAAGGAGAGTTTCAAATAATAAACCAGCCAGATGTCAATATACTTGGTAAGCTGGAACATAAATGGGCCCATTCTCACCAAATCAGCAGTCCTTACTAAAGACATCTCAGTCTTATGAGTGGAAAATTTATCAGCCACCCTGCGGGTAGAGAGTTTGAAAGAAGACATGAAAAAGCACGTTGACTTTTTTTTTTATTTTTAAAAGATTCCATTTTTAAGTAATCTCTGCCCATAAGGTGGGGCTCAAACTTACAACCCTGACATCGCAAGTCACATGTTCTACTGACTGAGCTGGGTGGGTGCCCCTGACATTTTTTCAAATTTAAATTTAAATTTTTATGTATTTATTTGAAAGAAAGAGAGCAAGAGAGCACACAAGCAGAGGGGGTGCAGAGGGAGAGGGAGAAGCAGACTCCCCACTAAGCAGGGAGCCCCATACAGGGCTCGATCCCAGGGCTCCGGGATCATGACCTGAGCCAAAGGCAGACATATAACTGACTGAGCCACCCAGGTGCCTCAATACATTTAATTTTTAAAAAAATTTTGGAAATTAGTTTTGTCTAACAGTATTAGAAGTAGTAAAATTTCAGTTGTTGACTGAACCTAGAAAACTATTTTACTGTAGCTTTATTTAAAAAAATAAAAGGAAGATGAGATAATGAAAATAAGTAAAGGGAAATTACAGAGATGGAACTGAGGTGGGCCAGATGGAGGTAACTCCAGAATGAATCTAGAAGGAGTCTCAATGGAGGACAGGGAAATTATGGCCCACCACAAATGAGCACCACAAAGTGCTAATCGTGAGTGGAGATGCTTCACAGGGATCATCACCCTTAATCCTGTCACCAGCTCTGGGAGGACAGTATTATTACCCTCACTTGACACCTTGGTTTATGAAACTCGAGGTCACATCACACAGGACAGATGTGAAATGTCTGACTTCAACTCTTCCCATGCTTTTCCTACAACAATGGATCTGTTAAAAAAAAAAAAAACACTGGGAAACCTTTAGCTATAGTTCACTTAATATTTAACAACCTCAAACTTGCCTTGAATTTAATAAGAACTCAATAGGATAGTCCTGTACTTAGTCTCGTGAAAGAGAGACTGTTTCCAAGTAATAGAGAAGATGATCAAATTAAAAAGATAAAAGCTTAGTTTCCAAAGCTCAGTTAAAAAAAAAGCCATTGTATGAACAAATAATTAAGGTGGGGATACAGGAAAAGCTTGGTAACATTATCATTCATATATTAGAAGTGTTTAAAAATATTAGGTACACATTAGAGAGACAAACTGGCAAGGCTTTTCAGAAAGCCTGTATTGCTTATTGACTCCGCATTAAAAAATGAGCAATTTGGCCATCATCCCTCAAACAGTAGTCTTAACGTTTCCTGGCAGTTATTTCTGAAGAGTAAACAAAATAGATAAAATCTACCCCACTGATAGGGAGAAAACAGAAGCAAGCCAAGATAAAGGCAAATACCACAGACAACACAAGGCCAATTCAAATACACTAGTGGAATTTTCTCCCATAATCAGTTCAGAAATGGTCTTTCTCATGTCATAATCTTAGATGCATTTTGAACCAAATGCATTGCTCTGGGTGCTAGTAACTGAATGAGTTCACAGAAAATTCATCAAACTGTACTATTTTTCATTATTTCTTAAGCAGCCAGTAAGAATAACAAAACGAGACTCATCTGCGTCCCGAGTTGCTCTCCCTTCTTACTATTTACTATCAAGAATGAGAATCTTGGGGTGCCTGGGTGGCTCAGATGGTTAGATGTTTGCCTTCGGCTCAAGTCATGATCCCAGGTTCTGGGATGGAGTCCTGTGTTGGGCTCCCTGCTCAGCAGGAGTCTGCTTCTCCCTCTCCCTCTACTGCTTCCCCTGCTTATGTGCTCGCTTTCATGCTCTCAAATAAATAAATAAAATCTTAAAAAAAATGAGAATCCTCAGTCTGGATTACTAGATTTAACGGTGTTCTATGTTTTATTCCTATCTATACCCACCCCAGCATTTAGCATTCTGTACAGAATAAATATCTGATGAGTCTCCCCCTCCAACCCCTGCTGCCCCACTGAATGAATGAATGCTTCTGTGAATTAGCAAACCTACTAAGGCAAAAATATCCAAATAGCCGGGACAGGTATTTTCCCCTGACCACATGAGCTGGCAAAAATCAAATTGCTTTACCCTCTTTCCCTTGACACAATGTATAGCTAATTCCTTGTACATAAAACCTAAGTGTAGAGTTTGATGAATTTTCTGTGAACTCATCCAGGTAACAGCAATAGAACACGACCAGCATCTCAGAAGCCCCTATTATGCTCCCGTCTCAGTCACTACCACCCCCCAGAGGTAACAACTATTTTAATTTCAAAGGTCATAGATCAGTTGCACTGTTTTTTTTTTTTAAGATTTTATTTATTTATTTGACAGAGAGAGATCACAAGTAGGCAGAGAGGCAGGCAGAGAGAGAGGAGGAAGCAGGCTCCCTGCCGAGCAGAGAGCCCGATGTGGGACTCGATCCCAGGACCTGAGATCATGACCTGAGCCGAAGGCAGCGGCTTAATCCACTGAGCCACCCAGGCGCCCAGTTGCACTGTTTTTATACTTTAAATAAATGGAATAATAGGGTAGGTAGCCTTTTATGCCTGGCTTCTTTGACTCATCATTTTGCTTAAGAGATTCATATGTGTCTTATGTACACAAATCCATTCTCATCGCTTTTTAATACCTCACCATGTGAATTCACTCCAATTTATGCCATCATCTTGTTGGACATTTGGGGTGTTTCTTATTTAAGGCTATTACAATTCTGCTAAAAGTATTCTTATATATATTTTTTGTGGACATGTGTTAAGGCCTTTTGGTTGAGTATATGCCTAGGAGTGGAAATGCCAGATCATAAGGTACATACATATAAGTCAGCTTTGGTAGATCTTTCCAGATTACCAGAGTGGTTGAACTAATTTAATTTACACTATTAGCAATCAGAGTTCTAATCTTCAGCTCTGTCTTCAGCAATACTTGGAATTGCCTATCATTTTAATTTTTTAGCTATTTTGTTGGGAATGCAGTAGTATCACACTGTGGTATCACACTGTGCTTTTAATTTGCATGTCTCTGATGACTAATGAAGTTATGTATCATTTATTAATCACCTGGATAATCTTTTCCCTGAGCTATCTTCCAAGCCTTTTCTCCATTCCTGAGACTTCTTGACCTATCTCTGGGATCACTGCACAATCTACCTGATGATACCTAAACTTGGCTTCTTTCTCATAGGAGAAGGGTCACCATCCCCCCACCATAACGAATAACATGACCTCTCTAGAGCAATGTGCAGAACAAGCTTGCCCAGCAAAGCAGTCTGGATATACTAGAGTGCTGACCGGGTAAAAAGGGATAAACACAGAACAGTGTGTTTACAGCCCATCTTTGGACTCCTAACCATGAAAGTGTAAAACAGCCTATTTACCCTTTACAGATGTAATTTTTCCCCAAAAGAAGAAATCTTCCTTTGTTCATCACTCTTCTTTTATGGTACCATTCCCCAGAATCTTCAGTAAATTCACAAAACTGATGGGACATTCTTTCATTCACTCAGGGAATATTTACTAAATAACTCCTTGGTGGCATGCACAGTTCTATGTGCTCAGAGTAAAGCTGTGAAGAAAACAAAAATAACCCTGCTTCCAGTTCACACACACACACACACACACATACACATACACACCTCTTTCCTTTTTTGTGGAGGGTGGGGTGCATGCATGAAGCCAAGGATAGCTAAGTTGTAGCACAGAAAGGGTAAAGGCTCTGGAGTTCAAAAGAGAGACTAACTTGGGTTTGCCTGGCTCTATCACTTCTGCGCATGAATTGAAAAGTTCTTAAACTCCTCTGATCCTCAATATCCTCTGCAAGATGTAGTTTTTTTTTTTTGCAAGATTTCTCTGAGAATTAAATGAGAGGACATATACAAATAGCACCCAAGAGAATGCCTGGCATTTTAAATAATGGATGATTGGTACATGGCCACAATTAAAAAGGAGAATAGGTTGATTTCATTTAGTTACAGATGAAATCTTTACTACAAAAACAGAAGCACAAAACTGCTTCTGTTCATACCTACTGCTCTGATGTACTATTATGAAAATCTATTATACAGTCAATTATTCATGCTACTGGAGAGGTAAACTGTTAAGATATTAGAAAGCAACAGTTCATAAGAAAACATCAACTTTTACAGCATTAAGCTTTAACTCATTTACATGCTCAACTTCCTTCCCAGAGGAGAAGGCTTAAACCCTCTAGATTCAATCCCATAAATTGGTCTTGAAGCAACTGAGCAGTGGACAAGCGGAACATGATGGAGAGCTGGTATCATGAACGGAGGAAAGAATGAACGGTTCTGGAGTCCATGGAATGTGGGGATTTCTTATAGTTGGCCTTGACTCTTGAGGGGCCTTTGAAAGCTATTCCTGTGGATGTATCACAAGAGATACTGACTCCTCTGTGTCATGGGCTTAGAAGATCTCACCTCTTGGTCTTGGTTGAGTAAGAGGATTCAGCATAAATTCTCTAATTTTTATGGATGTGAACACTAAGAAATCTTGTTCACAAAAACAAGTAGATAGGACTGCATGATTCAGCAATTCTACTCTTAGGCATATACCCAAGAGAATGAAAACATGTGTCTGCATAAAAATACATACAGTCGATGTTTATTATTCACAGTAGTTATGTTCTACAAAGTCACATCAACACTGAGTGAGTGAATATGGAACTGCTGCTCCAAGAGGAGATATAGCATTAGGCTCCTTGTGCATCTCTGGTCACATTTTGGTCAGCCAGTCTACACATAACCTTATTTTATGTGCATTTCTGTTTAAGATGCTTTCTTTAATACATATTGTCAGTCTGTTAACATTGAACTCACGGCTTAGAGTTCTTGAACTCAAGCCTGAATGAAGCTTCTCTAACAGAGAAGCTTCTCTCTATAAGGCACATCACAGCCTGCCCATGCTTAGAAATGAGGAGCACCAGTTCACCATTATGCCTGGGGCCTATGTGGAGGAATAAATGCATCAGCAAAAAGCACAGAAATGTCAAACTGTGGCACTCAATAGATGGCAAAAAGGACATGTGTCTACTTGGCACTTGAGCCAAAATAAGAAGGCAGAGTGTAGCTGGTTTCACCTCAGCTGGGAATATGTGCCTTGAGTGACTTAAATTTTTGGCTGCTCTGCACAGGTCTATGAATGACTGCGAAAGTGCTGAGTATCTGATTTGGGGTAACAAGTAAATTTTAGTGAGCAGGCAAATTTCCAAATCAGAATTCATGAGTGGGGGTAGACTGTACATGAATGGTCATGGCAGCTAAAAAGTTGATATGGCCCAAATGTCATCAGCTAATGGATGAATAAAACATGGCCTATCCACACAATGGAATATTATTCAGACATAAAAAGGAATGAAAACAGATACATGCTACAACATGGAGGAACTCTGAAAACACATTAAGTGAAAGAAGCCAGACACAAAGGTTACATTATTACGAGACTCCATTTATCTGATATGTCCAAAACAGGCAAATCCATAGAGACAGAAAGTAGAATAGTAGTTGCCAAGAGGCTGGGGAGGGGGAAAATAGTTGGTGTCTACTAATAGGTATGGAGTTTCTTTTGGGGATGATGAAAATGTTTTGGAAATACTGGTCATGTTTGTGTTTGTACAACTCTGAATATATAGAAACCACTGAATTATACAATTTAAAGGAGTAAATTCTGCGGTGTATGAATTATATCCTAATAAAGCTATTATTAAAAGAAAACAAGAAGGAGCGCCTGGGTGGCTCAGTGGGTTAAGCCTCTGCCTTTGGCTCAGATCATGATCCCAGGATCCTGGGATCGAGCCCTGCATCGGGCTCTGCTCAGCAGGGAGTCTGCTTCTCTCTCTCTCTCTCTCTCTCTCTCTGCCTGCCTCTCTGCCTATTTGTGATCTCTGTCTGTCAAATAAATAAATTAAATCTTAAAAAAAAAAAAAAAGACAAGATGATGGGACTAGATGAGGTTTTGTTAAAGCAAACTTCTTCCGCGGTACTTGCCATAGATGGCATAATGACCTAAAAATTACCGTTAATGATCCATCAGCTAACAGGTTGGTTCCATTAATTTTGTCGCAAGCAACAGCCTGACTTGAAAAAGTATGTGTTACTTAGTCTTTGAGACTTACTTCCTCAACACTGATGCCAATTTTTAAGCTGCTTCTTTGTTTGGCATCCTGGAGGTTTCTGCACAAATTCCAATGCATCTTATAACACATCATGATATGATTCTGGATTGCGAAGAAGGCTCATTGTGCATAAGGATAGAAGAAATTGTGAAAGGGAACACGAGAAAAAGTCTGTATGTCCATTACAGGCATTCTCCTGGGCACATCAACTTTAGAAAGAATACCTATAGAAGAATTTGGAAACTGATTCCCTTGTAACTACCCATGCCTGATATCGCTTAGAAGTCTGTAAACACCTAGGAACATGTGCACCCACATGAAGACAGCCCCTTAAGGAGTGAAAACTCAAATGTCAGTTTCCCCCAGTCCTTTCCCTTTCTCACCAGCAACTTAATTCAGGCTTCCATTTCTTGGCAGGTAACAGTTACTGTTTTAGGTCTACAACTATCATACTATCCCTAAGAGGTTTTTTGTTTATTTAAGTAGGCTCCATGCCCTGCATGGAGCCCAACATGGGGCTTGAACTCACAGTCCTGAGCTCAAGACCTGAGCTGAGATCAAAAGTCAGAATGAGCAATTCAGGCGCCCCCTAAAAAGGTTTTAAATTGCAAAAGGACAGACTCCCTCTTGTGTTTCTTTTTATTCCCCTGTATTACTAAGCATGAACTTTGTTAAAAGGTATTGAGCATGCATAAAATTTTGCTAACAATAAAACCTACTCCTTACTAAAGAAAACCAGGCGGTGTAATATTCCTGTGTAAATCGGGAATAATAGGACTGGATAATGAATACGAATGATTCTTCAAAGCCCTCACATTGGAAAATGTTGAGCCCTCCGACCCTGGAAAACAGCAGAGACTGAGAAAGCTCCACCCTCTTTGTGTTCCAAAAACAGCTTTCTGCACGGAAACCCCTTCCCCAGATGACTTAAAAAGATTCACAGATGCCCTCCCCTATTTGTTTACCTATGATAAAGTCAGACAAGCCCTCCAAATGTCCATTCTTTGTCTCATAAGTGATTAGCCCAACTGCTTGTCCATACTTATGAATCAGAACAAGATGCTTTTTAACTAAAGCTTGGGGAAGCTCTTCTACTTCTCACCAGTCCTCCTGTCTCCTTGCACTCAGTTCTTTCTGTTAGCCTTGTTTATTCCTCCCTATAAAAACAAAAACTTTTTTTTTTTTTTTTGCCTAACTTGAGATACTTGTAGATCTGTCAGGTCATTCTATTTGAATAGACTCCACTGCCTACTGCAACAGTCCCTTCCTCCTCCTTGAAACAATCCTTTCAAATAAAGACTTTTCCTTACTAATTTGGAATTTGTGTTTTTGACACATTATATAAAGCAAATTTCTTTCAGAATAACCATACTCACAGAAGACTTACATCTTAGCCTGTTTTCAAGGCTATTCATATAGATGGTATAATTGCAACTTGGACATTCAATATATCCAAGAACGACCCTACTCTACTTCTTCAGACTTAAATTTTAGTAACTATACTCTGAAATTCTTGTGACAGTATATAGATTGTGTGTCCCATCTATTAGTTCCCATATATCAAAGACTATGCTTCCTCTGAACCACCCAATCTGCTACCACCTACTTCTGTTTCTACAGCTTCCTGAGAAATTTTATGAATTGTGTAATTTAAAAGCTAGCAAAATGCAGATCTGAAAGGAAATAGGTAGTTACTTTTATGGGGGGGAAAAAGCCCAAAATTATTTAAAACACGAAGCATACTTTAGTCCATATAGTGGAAGAGGGGAAATTTAAAAAGCTGCTTATTTCAGAATAAAAAAAATGAACAGTCCCTCATCTCACAGTTTTTCATAGTGTTATATTTCCTGGATGTGATATTAAGATGAAATTGAATATACAAACCAGAGAGCTCTGAGAGATCTAGTATATAAACATGACAGCCATAACTAAGTCATAGGAGATGGGAAATCCAGCCTAAAAGAGGTTTAGGAGTAAAATGATATGAAAGATTATGGCCAACACACTTTATGTGATATCAAGCCATGTTTACACCTGGAATTATAATGAACAAGTCATTTCAGTTTAACAAATGGCCACATACTTGCAGAAGCAGAGATGGCAAACTTAAGTCTTCTCTGTATTTTTTAAAAGGCAAAACAATAATAAGATGAAAGAAAGTGGGATTTTCTTTTTCCAGAGTTGATCTTCCAACAGTCATGATAAATTGCCTCAGCTCTAGATTCATCAGCACTTACTCACAGAACAGTAACTGCCAACAGGATTTGATTAGCAATTCAATTATAAACTTGACATTTGTAAAATTCAGATCTTATTTTAAATATTGTAGTCCAGAAATGCTTGCCACAATATAGCAAAATGATCTAATCATTAAAAAAGCAGATGGGTTTTTAAAAGTTGACTCTTCAGCCTCGAAACATTCAATACTGTCACAAAAAAGGCCAGGAGGGAAAACAGCCAATGATGTACCATGGAGGCAGTTTGCTAAAATAGCACTCACAATTTATTGCCTAAGGTCTATAGAAATACTTGATTTTTCTATATAAAATGTACATGCTTTAAAAATAAAAAACCTGGGGCATCTGGGTGGCTTATTAGATTGAACATCTGACTCTTGGTTTAGGCTCAGGTCATGATTTCATGGGTCATGGGATCAAGCCCTCCAACAGGCTCTGCACTCAGTGGGGAGTCTGCTGGAGATTCTCTCCCTCTGCCCCTCTTCCCCCCAATTTGTATGCTCTTTATCAGATAAATTTTTTTTAATTAAAAAAATAAAAATAAATATCTTAATGGGAAAACCCCTTCAGCAATATATGTTACCCAGTGAGCCATATAGTAATTAAATGACTACTATGGGTCAGAAGTTATGAAAAGGGAGCATTTTGTTGAAAATTATTCACTAGGTAAAAGATGGTTTCTAGCAGTTTTTCTCAAACTACTCCATGAAATGCAAAACCCTATTGTCCCCATAGAACAACTATTAACAAACATGATTTTTAAAATACTAGCCAAGTTTAAGGATTCCCATCAACCATAAGAGTCTATGACTATTAATATCAGTGCTCAGATAATTGTGACATGATAACTCAAAGTTAAATTAATATTTTTCACATGTCTATGACATGGCACATAAAGGATAATTCATTAATGTTTGAAACAATGGGTCTTTCCATTTCAAATATTTATTGAATTTGATATATTAAATCTGTGGTCAGGATTTAAAAACACATGATCAAGCTCCTCAAGAATCCCATTTTATGGTATTTAATATAGCAAAATAAAACATAAGTATAAGCCTGCAATTTGCTAGATTATTTCTAACCATTTCAATTGCAAAACACAGTGGAAGAAACAGTGACATTAAGAAAATGCAAAGCAAAGAAAAGGTTTTGGCAAACAATTTCTGCATGCAAAAAGAAGAGATGGAGATTTATTAACTAGACCAGTAATTATTCCACATAACGAACATAAATTCACTATGTAAATTAAATCTATTAAATATTCATTTTTTCTGCGGAAAACAAGTGACAGTTTTTGATTATGCGATCAGCTACATTAGTCGGAGTTTGCCTATACAGAACAATTTAGATTATTTGGAAATCAAAACCTGAAGTTAAAATGTTTTCGCCTATATGTCCAAATCTTCATGGGCGAATTATCCATTTTGTGGATGAATGCATTGATTAGGAGGAAATTTTTAAAAGTTATTTATCTTAAAATAATTGTTCATTAATAAAAAGTACAAAAATAGTACAGACATTCTACATACCTTTAAATCAGTTTCCCATGTCGGGGAACAAAATTTGCCACCCCAGAAAGGTTTTTTGGTATGTGGATTATATTAGGCTGCTTGCTTTTAAAAGAAGAAATATCCTGGAGATCATTTTTAACCCTGGACATTTAGGTGGTTTTTGGAAGTAACCACTCTTAGCATATTGATATGGATCCTTCTAGTTCTTTGTGCAGGTTTCTTTCCTAGTTAACATAATACAGAATATTATACTGTGAATTTCTTTCATTTAAATAATAATAAAGGTTGAGGTGGCTCTATGGCTTAGTTGGTTAAAGCACCTGTCTTGTAAATAACAATAAAATTTGGAGACTATTTTATGTCATTTATATTCTCCTAGGCTGGTTATTGTTTTTTAAGATTTAAAAAAAAATATATTTGACAGAGAGAGAGAGAGAGAGAACAAGCAGGGAGAGCAGCAGAGGGAGAGGGAGAAACAGGCTCTGCTCTGAGCAAGGAGGCCGATGTAGGACTGGATCCCAGGACCCTGGGATCAAGACCTGAGCTGAAGGCAGATGCTTAACTGACTGAGCCACCCAGGCGCTCCTAGGCTGATTATTTTTAAGAAACAGAAGACTTAACAAGTTTGTTTTATCTTTTTTTTTTTTTTTTTGCCTTCTCTCTAAATGGTCTTTAAAAAAAAATTAGAGGACCTGCTCCATGAGAAAGCTGTCACCATAGATAACTACAGGATAATATGAACTAGGTACGGTAGACAGCAACCTATTCCACTGTTTCTAGATGACCCAGCAAACATTTGCTTACCAAACACTTACTCTTTCCATTCTTCCTGTGAATTGCCTTCCTCCGCTTTGAAGTACCAGATTCATATCCCCTTTTCCTTAAGTCTAGAATGACATATATACCTCATTTTGCCTGTCTTTGAAATCTCATGTTTATGCAGATTTCCTGTACATAGGTAATTAAACTTGATATTCCCCTGTTAATCTGTCTCATGTCAACATAATTCACAGAGCAACTGGAGGAAATCTTAAGGGTATCGGAAAATTTTTCCTCCCCAGGACGTCTGATGTTAATACCTTCTGTAACTTACTATAGTACAGGGTCAACACCAGGAGGCTGACGGTACAATCGAGAGACCTTATTCAGATTCCACCAGTTTCACATGGACCTGTGCGTATGTAGAGCTATTCAATTTTATCACCATGTGTAAGTTCATGTAGTCACTATCACGACAGAAGTAAAGAAATGTTCACAAAGATCCCCCGCAACGATCCTAACATACTAGCCCTTCAGAGTCATACCTGCCTCCCCTTCTCTCATGCTTCTCACAAAAACTTTGTGATCCTTAGTACTTGACAATCACTAATCTGTTGTCCAGTTGTATAATTTTATTACTTCAAAACGTATATAAAGGAAATCATATGGTATATCAACTTTTAGAAAGTTTTTTTTTAAACATAGCATAATTCCCTTGAGATCTACCCAAGTAGTTGCATGCATCAACAGGTTTTGTGGGGTTTTTTTGGTTTTTTTTTTTGCTATATAGTCATTCCATGGTATGGATGTAACTCAATTTGTTTAACCATTTATCCACTGGAGGATATTTTAGTTCTTTCTAAATTTTACCCATTTCAAATAGAACTGCTATGAAAACTTGGTTGCAGGTCTTCGTGTGAACATAGGTTTTCCTTTCTCTGAGATGTACACTTCCCTGGAGTACAACTGTTGAATTGTTCAGTAAGTCTATATTTAGTTTTTCAAAGAAATTGTTAGACTATTTTCCAGAGTGACTTTATCCTGTATATTTCCATCAACAATGTATAAAATATCCAGTTTCTCCACATTTTTGCCAGGACACAGTATTATTTTTTATTACAACTGTTGTAATATCTTGTTGTGGTTTAAATTTGTATTTCCCTAATAACTAAAGATGTTGAACATTATTTGCACGTGCTTGGTACAAACTTGTACAATCCATTTCTGGAAAAAGTTCATATTTTTTACCTGGGTAGTTGGAAAATGTTCATGTTTTTACTGGATAATTGGATTTTTAAAAATTAATTTATTTTACTGTTGGATTTCTTCTCGTTATCTTTATTTTTTTTAATTTTAAATATTTTATTTTTAAACTGCTATAAATGCTTTGTACATTTCAACATAAAGTCCCCATAACAGAAACGTAACAAAATGGGAATGGTTGTGAAAGGGTTAAAGTGGCATAAATTCACCAAACAAGCATCGAACTACACATTTTCAGAGGTAGATTACTTTTAAAGTTGAGAACAAAAAACAACATGAATAAAACCAAGCCATTTTCCACCAACTTAGTCATCAATTAAGGGGAAGGCATAGAATGCAGAGAGAAGCAACACTTAACATCCACTTAGGACAAGGCCAGTTTGGGGGCTTTTTGCTCTCTTTTAGAGATGGAAGTGTAAAACCTGGCATGTAAGTTCATTTATATTTACGTGTGCACATACATCTATAGAGGCCTACGGTGCATCCTAGCTGCAGATATATTGCTACATAGTCTCCGATAATAGTTATAAATTAGTGCCAGATAATCATCGGAGAGGATAACATCCATCTGGATATATGAACATGACAGTGGAAGAAGTATTTTAAAAAAAAAGTCCATATCCAATCTGGTTTCCTCTCCATTATGCTGGCAATCTGCTTGTGATATAAATTTAAAAAACAAAAACAAACAAACAAAAAGAACCAATATGCTGAGAGAAGCTAAACGCCTCTCTGTAGAGAATTCATTTAAAAGAAAGGCATCAAGATCTGGTGTGTGACCAAGACATTTTAGAGTGAGTGCGTCAGAATTTGTCATCCCTGAAATCTACAGAGAACAATCATAAACCACAACTTGCTCTGCAAAGTTAAGTTCCAATCATTCCCTTCTCTGTTGTGTGCCAAGACCTAGGGCTGTGCTTAGATCTGAGCCCCCAGTGCCGTGGCCACATGCCCTCCTCCTGGTACCCCGATCGCCTGGAAGCCCAGCGCACGTGCCTGGGCTCTGGCAAAGCGGTATAGATTGTACATTTGGTGTCATGTCTAAGAGATCCATAGCCTAGGTCCTGATGATTTTCTGGTAATTTTCTTTTCAAAGTTACATAATTTTATGTTTTACCTTCAAATCTAGGATATGCTTGGAGGTAATTTTTATATAAAATGTTAGATTTAGACTGACGTTCAATTTTTGCCCAATGAATGCCCAATTGTTCTATTACCATTTGTTAAGTGACACTATTCTTGTGGCACCTCGGTGGCTCAGTCAGTTAGGCCTTGGACTCTCGGTTTCAGTTCAGACCATGATCTCAAGGTTGTACTGAGGACCACACTGGACTTCATGCTCAGCTGGGGGTTCTGCTTGTGATTATTTCCCCTTCCCTTTCCCTCTGCTCCTTACCCCACTCACTCATTCTCTAAAATAAAATCTTTAAAAAATTATTCTTCCCTCATTGAATTGGGTTTGAACCACTGTCAGAAATCAGTTGGCTGTACAGGTGTAGGGCTACTTCTGAGCAATCTAATCTGTTCCATTGATCGCAGTCTAGTCCTCTGCCAGCACCACACTGTATTAATACCTACAGCTATATAAATCTTAACAAATGGGGTGGAATGATTTCTCCTGCTTTATTACAGCTTTTGAAAATTGTTTTCTCTGTTCTTATTCTTTTTGCCTTTCCATATATAGCCCAGGATAAGCTTTCCACACCCACAACAAATACTCCTGGGAATTTAACTGGAATTGGAGCAAATCCATAGATAAATCTGGGAAGAAATGACATCTTCACTTCGTTGAATCATCCAAACCATGAAGAAAGTATATCTCTCCATTTATTTAGATCTTGGAGTTCCTTCATCAGAGATTTATAGTTTTTACAAGGCTTAGAGGTATTTTGTGGGATTTATACCTAAGAATTTCATTTTGTTTTGGGCAACTGCAAATAGCACCCTGTTTTTAACTGTGGTATCTAAGTGTTCTTTATCAAGTATATAGAAAAACAAATATAATTGGTTTGGGTCTGTTCATTTTACGTGGTTGATGAACTCACTTATTAGTTCTGGAAGTTTTGTTGTAGATCCTTGGGATTTGGTACATAGGCTTCTGCGTCTTCCTTTCCCTGCCTTATTGTGATGGCTTCCAGCACGAGGCTGAACAAGAATGGTAAGCATGAACAGCCTTGCCTTGTTCCCATTCTGAGAAGAAAAGCATTTTGAGTAAATTTTTGTGGAAAAAAAGTAAGGTCTTTGTCCAGATGTCCAGTTGTACTAGCACTACTTGTTGAAAAGAACATCCTTTCACCACTGCCTTTGTTACTTAAAGATCAGCTGGCCATATTTGTGTGTATGTATTTCCAGGCTCTCTTTTCTACTGATTTGTTTTTTCTTTCATACATACTACACTGTCTTGATTATTCAACTCTAAATTAAGTACTGGAGTAAAGTCAGTCCACCAACTTTGTTCTTGGCTGCTTTAAGCAGTGATCTCTTATATCAGGAAAAAAAAGTTGAAATCAAAAATACATGTGTGCTGTCTTTCATGTTCACATATGCAATTACTTTTACTGGTACTTGTAGTTTGTTACTAACCAGTGTTTTCTTTTGAGCCTAAAGGACTACTTTTACTATTTCTTGTAGGCCAGGTTTGCTAGTGACGAATTTTCTCAGTTTTATCTGAGAAAGTCTTGAACCTTCATTTGTGAGCTATTATTTTCCTGGATATGGAATTCTTGGTAGACCATCTCTTTCATCACTTTGAATAAGTTACCCTCTTGTCTTCTAGTCTCCATGGTTTCTGACAAGAGGTCTGCTCTTAACCTCATTAAGGATCCCTTGTACATGACGAGTTACTTCTGTCACTTTGACAGTTTGATTCTGAAATATCTTTGAGTTTACCCTACTTGGAGTTGGAGTTGCTTGGGTTTTTTGAGTGTGTAGATTTAGATCTTTCACATCTGAGAAAATTTTGGTCATTGCTTCTTCAAATATTCTCTCCCTTTCTCTCCTCTCCTTCTGGGACTCCAGTTATACATATGTTCACGTGCTTGATGGTGTCCTACAGGTCTCTGAGGCTCTTGTAATTTTGCTCAACCTTTTTTTCTTTCTGTTCCTCAGCCTAAATAATCTTAATGGACCCATCCTCAAGACTGCTAACTCTGTTGTCTGCTCAAATCTTCCATTGAGTCCCTCCAGTAAAACAGTTTTGGTTTTTTGCACTTTTCTACTCCAGAATTCCTATTTGGGTCTCTTTTTAATTTCTCTTTATTGATAGTTTCTATTTGGTGAAATTATTCTTATTCTCCTTTAGTTTTTTTAGACAGTTTTATTTCTTTGAACACATTTAAGATAGAGGATTTAAACTCTTTTTCTAGGGGGCACCTGGATGGCTCAGTTGGTAAAGCATCTGTCTTCAGCTCAGGACATGATCCCAGGGTCCTGGGATTGAGCCCTGCATCAGGCTCCCTTCTCAGCAGGGAGCCTGCTTCTCCCTCTCTCTGTTGCTTCCCCTGCTTGTGTGCTCTCTCATTCTGTAAAATAAATAAAATCTTAAAAAAATAAGCTATTTTTTCAGTAAGTCCAACAATTCAGTTTGCTCTATTGATTATTTCTATTGATTGCTTTTTTTCTCATTAATGAGCCCTACTTTGTTTCTTTGTATGTCTCAATTTTTTGTTGTTGTTGAAAACTAGGTGTCTTAAATAATGTGTCAACTTTGGAAGTTAGACTCTCCCTTCCTCTAGGTTTTGCTGTTACTGTGGCAGTTTCTGTTCTTACTTGTTTGGTTAAGTTTTTGGAATAAATTCTGTAAAGTCGGCAATCTTTGTTGTGTGTGGCCACTAAGTCTCTGCTTGGTTGGTTTGGTTGTTGCTCAGGCAGAGGCTCCGTATGCATTGGGGCATACTTTCAACCCTCAGGGAGTTGACAACTCTGCCTTAGCATTCAATTCCTACTGGCAAAGCCTCAAAGTTGGTCAGAGTTCAGAGCTTAAGGCCTTGTTAGGTCTTTTCTGGGCATGTACACAGTCCTATGTATGTGCATGGCTTCCTTGATTTCCAAAGATATGTTTGTTTTTTTCAGAGCTCCTACAGACCTCTCAATATCCAGTTTTTCTTTTTAAGCTTTTAGGTTAGCTTTTTGTTTGCCCCAACTGTTACTCTACGACTTCAGGTAGCTATGAAATTAAACTGCCTTTAAAAATTTTCAACAAATGCCCCCAGGCAAAAGTTATTTTGCAGAAGGCAGTCTCTGAGTCAGACCAAATAAAGAGTGGTGTCCCTTCGAGGGAACTACCAGACAGGTCAGATAATGACAGTTTCATAGGCATGAGGCTTTCAAGGAACTTCATCCCTGTTCTGCCTCCTTTGGAGGACTACCTCCTGGTTTGCACCATAATTGTGAACTCTTTTTTTCAGGGTTACCATGGGACTAGAGAGAGGAAGGTGGGAATGAGGTAAGGTAAAATGCCACAAAGCTCACTGTTCTTAGCAAGAATCAGTGGTTTTTCCTGAATAAATTCTTCCTGCATAGCTGCAAACCTTTGGTTAATTTCCAGAGTTCTGAAAAAGTTGATTCTATTTTTGCCAGTTTTCCCCTTGCTTTTATGGAGAGAACTGTCAAAGGCCCTTACTCCTCCAATTTTGCTGACATCATCTGCTATCTGGGACTTTCAGAATGAGATATTCTTAAAGGCTAGGTAAATTGGGACCCAATCTATATTCTTTCTAGAAGACAATCTTCTTCCAAAATAAAAACTGCCTTTTTAAACTTTTAAAATTGAATCATAAAGAACTGAGTCCCTTCAAGATTTCAGAACTGTCAATTCAATTTCCATTTCTATATATCTTATGTTCCTTAAAATTTCCTTATAACAATTGCTAAAGTTAATTTTGATACCTATTTTTAAAACAAAAAAGTCAAATTTAATTAGTGGTTTAGTAGGGATAAAGAGATATAAGAGATAAAATGTGCACTCATTAAAAGCTTTAAGATATTCATCAAGGAATTTCATTAATGGAGGCTGTGTATGTATGTATGAAAATATCCTCTGATCAGAAGTAATATCCTAATATAAATTCAGCCAGCTTTCATTTAATAAAAACTTGCTATTCGTCTCATGTTCATAGGCATCAATTTCATTTTTTCATACATGTGAAAGAAGAAATTCAACCAGTTACGAATAATATGTCTTTTTAGGAATCTAATAAAAGCTACGGATTTCCTTCCTAAGAAAATGAACATGTATTTATAATTGAGCTTACAATTTAAAGGGTTCTTGGATATCCTATAACCTGTAAATTAAGAACCGCTACTGAAAAAAAATAGATTTTAATGGGAAAAATAGAAAACAGATATTCAAATAATTACATCTCCAGTGGAGCATCAAGAATTTAGAATATTAAAACATAAAAGTGGTCTCAAACTAATACATAGTATTTCATTTCAAAAGCTGCTTTGTAAATTATGTATTTAGGATTTATTACATGTTCTTATTAAAACAATGGTTGAAGACTCTTTAACTGTAAGCCTCTTAAAAGTAGGTGCTCTTGGGCACCTGGGTGGCTCAGTTGGTTAAGCAACTGCCTTCCGCTCAGGTCATGATCCGGGAGTCCCCGAATCGAGTCCCATGTCAGGCTCCCAGCTCCATGGGGAGTCTATTATTCCCTCTGACCTTTTCCCCTCTCATGCTATCTCTCATTCTCTCTCTCAAATAAATAAAGAAAATCTTTAAAAGTGGGTGCTCTTTGTATATGTCTTCATATTATAATAATCTGTCGAAGTAAAGAGCATATGTTAGGACCTCAGGTAACCCTTTACAAAACCCATTTTACTCAATAAAGTGTTTGAATACAAATGCCCTAAAACAGGAAAAAATATTGAGGCAATGACAAGGCCAAATAAACCACAAAGACAAAAATTAAAAAATAAAATGGAAGTGATGAATCACTGAATTCTACTCTAAAACAATACTACACTATATGTCAACTAAGCAAAATTTAAATAAAAAATAAATTTAAAAAGTGGAAAAAGAATAAAGAATAAAACAGATTTTAAATTATGTATCGCTTGAGAGGCCTAATTAGAAGAGAATGTAACAGTAAATACAGCTATTTCTAGATATTTAAACTTATGGATGTCTTTTTACTGTGTTAAATTTCACTTCATAATATGTTTTTTCTTAATATAGCATCTCCTACACTTAGCCATGAATGAGGTCATATTTGGACCCTAAAAGTTAGTAAATGGACTGGAAGGGCAAAAGGGTTAAGATGTTTTGCCGTCAGTGACTGGAAACAAGTTAACAGACATTGGGAAGGGGAAATTAGCCAGAGATTTTATAAATAAAATATTTATTATATATATCTTAAGATGTGTCCAG
This sequence comes from Mustela erminea, assembly GCF_009829155.1. Classification (NCBI taxonomy): domain Eukaryota; kingdom Metazoa; phylum Chordata; class Mammalia; order Carnivora; family Mustelidae; genus Mustela; species Mustela erminea. The sequence goes on from NC_045635.1 coordinate 36,809,931, forward strand.
GTTAAAGTAAGATAGTGTAAGCATGAACAGTAAGAGGATATGGGAGCACCCCTGGAGGGAAGGAAGGGCAGAAAGGAAGGGGGAAAGAAAGAAAGAAAGAAAGAAAGAAAGAGAAGGAAAGAAAGGAAAGGTGGGTGAGTAATGGAGATGGAATTTTGATTTTGCTTCTTCGTCACTGTGCCGAGGAAGACAGGAAAACTACATTTCGGGGCCATAAATATAAAGGACAAATGGCACATTCTCATTTGAGTAGCAATGAACTCTTATCAGAACTAGATAAAATCATAAGTAATAATCAGAATTCAACTGGTATCATTTACTATCTATAGGATGTGGCCCTTCTATAGGATAAATGAAATGACCTGGCCTTGTCTTCAGAACTGGACTTGAAGACGTTTATATAGCAAAAGCAATGCCAAAACAATGAAGGAATGAACTACAATTTCAGTGACAGGCTCCCATATATTAGGTAAAGACAAGACAAACTCAGAGACATGGATTACATCCCAACCCTCCCCGTCCCACCCCCACCTCTTTTTTGTTAAGTTTGGCATTTGACTCCCTAACTAGGTGAAAATGGGGAAAAAAAAAAAAAAAAAGGTTCAGCCTGGAAGCTGGAGTCTATAGTGCCAGAGATCCCTTGCTGAAGAAATCTGTCAATAAACAATCTCAGCAAACTGAGAAAGTAATCAATTGCCTCCCTAAAAATGTCTTTAGCCTGAAGAGATTCAGAATTAGATATAACAATGAGCTAAATCAATATAAAATTGGTATATTGAGTAACTGATTTAGACTTGTGATTTTAAACTAGACTCTAACCATATCAACAGTAACAAAACATTAAGAGAAAGATTGAACACATGTATAGGTTTAATAAACTATGTTCAAGACCTAGGAAGGTTTTATTCATTGACAACTGAGGTAAACAAAATCACATACAGTATATTAAACTTAAATCCAGCTAAGTTTTAGGAAACATAATTAAGTTGCAAAGCCTGCTTGGAAGTAAATTTTAAATTCTGCTAAATTCATAAAATAATTCATATTAAAAAGTAATAATAGCCAATTCCAGAGAATGAAACCATGAGATCTAAAACCTCTGAATCTTACCATAACATTTTAAGGATTAAAGCACTTAAAAAAATCAGTGCTTTTTGTGAGTAACAACTTCTAAGACTCTTCTATAATCAGTATATGGATAATAATAATAATAATAATAATAATTCAAAGGGTTAAAAAAGTATTTAAAAGCAGGGATCCTGAAAAAAGATCTACAGAAACAGATTAACTTGGAGCACACGGAAGGTGGGATTCTACTTTCCAAAGTCAGGATAACTGGATAAAATATAAATAGGCTACTCTGCCTTAGGTTTTCCAACTTCAGTGACCAATTGCATTGTTCCTGGGTGGGGGAGACTGTAGGAGGGTAGCTTTTACTGCACTGTTAAATAGCCTGTATTTGGAAGACAGGCTAATTAGAAAAATAAATACAATCAATTGTGCCAGCTGAAGTAGGAGCACACTGGAACTGTGGCCAGGTGAAGCAAGGATGATATAAAAAATAACTATATAAAAAATAAGTAACTTTAAAATGTTTACCTATTGTTTAAAAACATTTACATATAAATATTATTAACCATATCAATGTCTTAAAACCAAAGTTTAAGTCCTGCACATCATAACCGTACTGATCTTTCCAATTTTCACATATGCACTCTAAGTGACTTAAGCCAAATGGGATATAGGAGCCTTTAGTAAGTTACGGATTTGGAGGGAATTCATCCTAGTTTCTTTTGAACTGCAATGATCACATCTTTGCCATTATTTCCCCTCCCTCCCTTCCCATCCCATCTTCCATACCACAGGACTCAAAATTAGACCTTATAAATAGATATCTAGATTTCACTTCTTCCTAGTCAAAAACAATAGGCCTAGAGCAATGTGTTTCTATAACTGTAAATTACTCTAGCTATCTTTCAAATACCATGTTGTAAAACTGACAAACTAGAATGAAATTTAAACTGTCTCCACCCACTTCCCACTACATTAAACCCACCACTTCCCCACCCCCAGATGAAAGTTAGGTTGATAAATGGATTTTGGAGATGAAATAAAGCCAGACATCAAATAACTTACTTGAAATCCATCTCTTACCTTCTGTACTTAACCCTGGACTTGATGTGAACTTGGCTACATCAACAATTTTTACAGCAAATTGCTGCCCAGTTTCTCTGTTGATACATCGTCGTACAACACTGAAGGGACCCCTTTAAAAAAGAAAAAGGCCAAGTTTAATTCATTGCTTTTAATTAATGTCCCCATCAACATCTTACTGATGTTTCAGTGTCTACTATGGCTGTAGTTTAGGATCAAATTTAAGTACAACAATTTTGAACATGTTTTTCTACAATCCATGAGGTAAATAATTCATGTTATTAAACCAGAATAGAAAGCAAATCTGTATTTAAAAATGACTTATGAAAATTCTTATTATTCTTATACTCAAGGCAAATAATTTTTGTAATATTCTACATATATTATCAACATCTTAGAGTAAGAAATCACAGTGGCAGTACACACAGCTTTTACCTTTTGAAGCAGTAACTGAAGTCATTCTTGACCCCTTCCACTTTCACCTCACCTACTACCTACCCAATCTTCATTAACAAGGCCACTGACTTTCTCTCAACTCTCTCTCAATCCTCTCCACCTCTCTCCATGTAACATACCCAGATCTAAGCTACTACCATCTTCTACCAGGACTGCTGAATAACTTGCTTCTCCCACTCATTCTTGAAGTCATGTTTTAAAAATGGAAATCTGATCTTATATTTCTGCTCAAAATCCCACAGGAAAGAAGGTATTTTCAATGCACATATTTAGCTAAGAACCAAAACACATAAATAATTCCAAATAGGAAAATATACCCCAGTAAAGTCTGGCCAAAATACTCGAAGAGGCACTTCACAAAGAGAAAGCCCTGCATGATTTTGCCTCCAAGAGCCTCTCCAGTCTCACAAGACATGACAGAGAAATCCATCTTCCTTAAGTTTCAAATTGGAATTGTTCTAAATTACCATAGAAAAGGAAGTACTTTCTGCCAGAAGAGCCACTGGGCTACTCATCTGAGTCACCCAGCTCTCTCCCTAAACTGGTGGCTTTTAATACTGGCCATAAAATTGAATCAACTGGGATGATTGATTAAAACACCAATGCCCAGGCCCATGCATTACATACACACACACATGAGTACACACAGTTCCTTGCAATTAATAGTTATCAAGTAAGTACCTGAACCAAAGATAATCCAAAGATTGAATTGTATATGGACATGCTTGAATTGACTACTGAATAATACAGAACACAATAGCAATATACTGTAGCAATTTATCTGAAAGCAAGTTTAAGTCATTAAATACATGTACATGTATACACAGGTATATCCCTCCCACCAGGAAAAGTAACACCCTCATTAGCTTTTACAGGTAAAAACAGTACATGTGGATGCCCATGGTCAATCAGCAGGTAAGTTCTTCATTTACATTGGGGCACTTGTGATCCTGCTTGCCTTAAAAGAGTTTGTCTTTCTCTCAATTAGGGGACAAGAAAAAAAAAAATAACCTAACCCAGACTTAAACATTTCTCTAACATCATATGAATTAGTTGATTTCACTGTGCCATCATCTGGACATCTATTACACCACAGCCTCAAATCTCTCTCTTCAAGCAACCTAACAAAGCTCAACTGGAAGGAAGAAAAGTGGTAATAATGTGCCTTTCAGAACTCTGAAGAAAGAGGACCTTTTCAAAAACCACTCCAAACTGCTCAAAGATTTTGCTCTAAGAGAAGACAATACAACAAAGTGAGGCAGGACTCCCACAAACGTTTTCATTCTCAATCTGGATGCCTTACTTGTGACTACTTATCCTGACAACAGCAAGCAATTTCAGGAAATGCTTATTGTAATTTGTTTTTGTCCATATATAAGCCCTTGGGATTCTATTTATATATACATTCCTATAGTGTGCTTCAATTCACTACATCTTTTAGAAAATTTCAAAGATCCATATGCAGGATTATTTGTGGACAATAGAGTCAATTTTTAACTTTTTCCTGTTTGATGTAAGGTGAGGAAGAAAAGCATAGTGTCTCTCCCTGCCCTTTTAGTAATAGTAAAATGAAGAAAGCTACAGAAAAAGGAGAGAAAAGGGAATTTGGGGGTGGGGGGGAGAGGCATTTAAGTCTATGAATAAAAGTCAAACCCAATCCTCAATTCTTTAGGCTAATTCTATAATGTGAAGCAAGGAAAAAGAGTTTATTAAGTACTGATGACCTGAAGACAGGTCAAAAAGTAAGGTGTTTCAATGGCACCCAAGAAGTTAGCAAAAGTGAATCAAATTTAGTACACAAAAAGACACTGAAATATACCTTAAGTTTTTCTTATGATTTAATCCATCAACCAGATACTCAGTGGAAATTGATAAAAATTTAAAGGAGTATACAGGATTTGAGTACCATTATTTGGTTGATAGGTTGAAAATGGGCAAGTAATACTCTGAATATTCTGGCTTGGTTTCCCATCTTCAAAAAAGAGGGTGTAATAAAGTATGTGTAGTACAGTAATTGTTTTACATTTATTATACTTGAATGATATTTTAAGGAACAGCAAAAATTCAGAGGGCCTAAGTCTGGCCATTCATCTGGCCAAAACTCTTCCATGCTTGAAATTTCACCCATACGTGGTTTTTTTTCCGGGGGAGGGGGGTATCCTATGGTACAGATAGTTCTCGAGTATTTATGTGGAGGAAAATATTGACAGATAGTAGTAAGCCACCATCATAAGCTATTATCTTTCTCTTATTTCTACTAATTCTGGCCAGCATGTTAATCAAGATGAAATAAGATAATTGATAGCACTTCAGATTTGATAAAATAGATGTTCTCTCTTCAACTTTTATTTATTTTTTTTAAAGATTTTATTTATTTATTTGACAGAGAGAGATCACAAGTAGGCAGAGAGGCAGGCAGAGAGAGAGGAAGGGAAGCAGGCTCCCTGCTGAGCAGAGAGCCCGATGCGGGACTCGATCCCAGCACCCTGAGATCATGACCTGAGCCGAAGGCAGCGGCTTAACCCACTGAGCCACCCAGGCGCCCAATCTTCAACTTTTAGAATAATGATTTTCGATTAGGATTGTGGCAGAAAGTTCCATCTGAGGCAGGTGGCATCTTGCAGAATTCTGTTTATTTTTTTTTTAAGATTTTATTTATTTGATGGAGAGAGAGAGAGAGAGAGAGAGATCACAAGTAGGCAGAGAGGCAGGCAAAGAGAAAGGGGGAAGCAGGCTCCCCACTGAGCAGAGAACCTGATGTGGGGCTCGATCCCAGGACTCTTGAGACTAGGACCTGAGCCGAAGGCAGAGGCTTAACCCACTGAGCCACCCAGGTGCCCTAGAATTCTGTTTTTAAGTAAAAGGTCAATGAAACCAGAATATGTTGCAAGTGAATAAATATTGTTGGACCTTGGCCTATGGTTCTGAAAAGAATGCAGCTGTGTCTCTATGCAGTCAGAGAGTCATCTGGTATTCATTTATGTGAAAAAAGGTTAAGTCTAGGAAATGAGCAATTAAAAAAAAGATTTATTTATTATTTGAGAGAGAAAAAGAAAGAAGAGGGAGAGAGAGAGAATCCTTAAGTAGACTCCTTGCTGAGCAGGGAGCTCAACACAGGGCCCTGAGTATCAGGAACTGCGCTAAAATCAAGAGTCGGATGCTTAACCAAATGAGTCACCAAGGCGCTCTGGAAATGAACAATTTTGATACCAAAAGTAAATACATCAAAAAAGGACACTAGAATTAAGGTTGAAATCAAGCTAGAATATGGCATATTGGTTTCCAGGATAACAGATTTAACACAATGCATCTAATTCATCTTCCTCCCCAGACCCCACTAAAATGATACCAAAGGGGCTATCACTTTTGAAACTAGAAGCGACAGTAGTAATACTCAAATTTGGGAAGCAAAAAAGCAGTGGTGGAGTAGTGGTAACTGACTTAGTAGAGTCAGGAAAGCTGAAGTGCAAAGAGAAAATAAAGCAAGTTCATAAACCAAACACATTCTATACTCCAGAATCCTCAAGAAACTCTTGAACTGGCTGCACCAGATAACCCTGGAACTAGAAGGTGGGGCTAAAAGAAGAGGTTTGAAAGAAATCTCTAGAGCAGCAGTTAGAGCCCGAGGCCCCCTCCATACCCACACTCCATCCCACCGTGCAAAGGCCCTACCGTCATTTTATCAGAGACCCGCTCTACAGAGGGTAAAACATAGGGTCTGAGAACTGGGGCACAAGGCAGTTGAGGAAGTGGGTAAGAGTAAATGGAAAGCTACGGGATTGAGTGATCACACACAAACTGAATACAGACAGCCCCACCTCTTTTCTCCTTAACAGGGGGTTGTAAGAAGCTACAGCTTTAGCCTTCAGGCAGGAGGAGAAAAGATTTTCTGTTGTGTACCTGACCAGGCCAGAAGGAAAGACCTATAGATAATGACTTGAATTGCTCAACAAGCCCCACCCACAAGTTCAGAGCTGTCAGTCAGCTTTCAGCCCCCCTATTGCAGGATTTCCAACCTCATCACTACTGACATTTTGAAAGTCTGGATAGGTCTTTACTGGGCAAGGATATCCTCTGCATTGCAGGATGCTTAACAGCAATCCAGGCAGCACCCCCGACCAAGTTCTGACATCCAAAAATGTCTCCAGACATTGTCCTATGTCCCCTGGGTGGGGGTAAAAACTGGCTCCAGCTGAGAACCACTGCTCTATTCCTAGTCATAAGTACACCTCCAAACTTCCAAGATATCTGGAGAATAGTCTGTAATTTGGAAGATAGAGGTCACAAAACAGAAAGAGCAACCTAAAGGAAAAAAGACTAAACAAACAAAAAAACCCTTCAGACTACCATGAATATCCTCAGAAAGCTATTATAACTATGAAACAAAAACAGAACTTTCAGAAAAGAAAAAAGGGGCTCTTTTTTAAATTAATTTTTTAAATTTATTGTCAGCGGAACAGTATTCATTGTTTTTTGCACCACACCCAGTGCTCCATGCAATCCGAGCCCTCTGCAATATCCACCACCTAGTTCCCCCAACCTCCCACCACCCCCACCTCCCACGCCCGCCCAAAAGAAACAAGTTAAGAAATTTAAAACTCAATAGAAGGGCTAGAAAATAACTTTGAGGAAATAGCCCAGAAAGTAAAGCAAAAAGAACAAAAAAAATGGAGTGGAAGAACACAGAAGAATCATCCAAGAAAACTTCCCAGAACTCAAATCAGGAGTTTCCCAAATTGAAAGGACCCACCAAATACTCAACAAAATAGATCATAGGCCCATGTCCACACATGCCATTGTGAAACCTAAAAGCACTGTGAGCCAGATTTTCCATTTCTAGAAGTAGAAGGAAGGATGGTGTGCTGGGAGGGGAGGATCATATGGTTCACACAGAAAGATCAGGAAGCAGAATGGCTTCTAAGTTCTCAATGGCGATACTAAAAGCAAGAAGACAATGGAGCAACAACTTCAAAATCATGGAGGAGATTTCTAACTTTTAATTCTATATCCAGTCAGAAAAATCAATAATCACAAAGACATTTTCAGACATGAAAAAGCTCAATAAATTACTCACAATGCATACTATCTGAAGAAGTTATTTTAAGATATGTTTGCCGAAACAAGAGACTAGATCAGCAGAAAGGATGTCAAGAGACAGCAAAGAGGAGACCCAACACAGGAGATGCATAAACGGAGCCCCCAGGAGTATAAGGGAGACTTCGGGCTGACAGCAGGAGAGGTTAACCAGTCCAAACTGTGAGCTGTCGAAAATTCCCACTGCCAATGATCCCCTAACCCCAAAACAAGGAGAAGTAGGTGTGCTGGGCCCAGATTCTTCTGTTTGGCTTTTTCTGACCAGGGGCTGTTAAGATTCCTGCTCTTCTCTGCTGCCTGGATTAGCAGAAGACGGTCATTTTGCTCCACAGCAGTTGGTATATTCCTGAGAGCTGGAGGCGGGTCTCAGGGGACTGAAAAGCAGGAGAATGCACAGCAGCCCAAGCCCCCTGATCATATCCCTGCAGAACAGTAAACCAGCCCCCATACACAGCACTGGTGTCCTGTCTGTGAGGAGCCCCGTGTCGTGGGATTTACTTGGGACCTTGCCAGCTGACTTCCCAGACAGGACTCCTATATACTCTCAGGGTATCTGAAGCCAGACTGTGACCAAGAGGCTCTGTTCAGCTTTTCTTCTCCTGAGAATCTTCATACAATACTGGTAATATTGCCCTTTCCTTACATACCTAAGTTTGTCCTCATTACTTAGTTTTTAAAGACTAAATAATATACTCTTTGGACATACATAGCTAGGTGGTCAATCTATAAAGAAAACCAAAAGGAATCATTAATATAAAAGCCAGGATAGCAGTTGGGGGGGGCTGTTTTCGGGAAGGGGCATACAAAGGGCTTTTAAAGGTACTTAGAAATATTCCCTTTCATCACCTGGATGGATTCATGAGTTTTCATTTCACTACTTTTAATATACACACATACTTAATACAATCCTCCATACATCTATTTCATAGTTTAAAAAGTGATTTTAATGGCTTAGAGGTATATCTCTAAGATCTTGCTAATCAAAAGTCTTAATTTTGTTTACATATCTGTACAAATTATTTTAAGTGACTTGATATACATAAATGAAACCAATGTTTAGATCTCAAACATTAAGTTTATAATGTTATTAAGTTAATATGAATTACGTTCACTGTAACAGTATGAACTTCTTGTCCATATCACAGGTCTAGAAGCTTCACTGCTTTATAATAGATTATGCAATATACCACAAGGATACAGGAAAACCATGAAGAAAAAGAAACACCAATTAACAAAAGGAAAGAAACAGATGGGGGAAATAAAGACAAAGAACAAATTCATATTTCATATATATATATATATTTACACACACAAACACACAGTTGATATATAGTCAATTCTAATTACTTGTAGAGTATTTACAAAGTCACTTACTAACATTTATTTGTAACCCCAAATCAATACCCACTGTACTTTCACAGTCATTCACAAACACATGCCCAACAGTGAAATACCTGAGTTGCCTGATGTGGATGTTACCAGCTAAGGGTGAACAAAGTGACACTCAGCCTTCATGTTTCAGTCGCCATACTGTAAGCAAGTGTCCTTTTTGCCATTTAGTGCATTGTTTACACTTTGTGCCTCTTGTTGGTCATTTCACTTTTTAAAATGGCCTTCCAATGTGATGCTGAAGGGCTGTCTATCTAAGTGCAAGAAGGCTGTGATGCGCCTTAAGGAGAAAATACATGTGTGAGATGAGCTTCATTCAAGAATGAATTAGAGAGCTGTTAGTATTGATTGAAGGTTAATCCATCAACAATATATATGAAATAAGGTATCTTCAAACAAAAATACACATAAGACAGGTTATATATTGATTAGTTAAACAGGTGACCAACAGCTCGCAGGAGCATAACCCTGTATTGCCCCTAGGAGCAGGGGTGCAGCATTCATTTAGTGTTTGGGGCAACTTCATAGAACATAACTGTGGGAAATAATGAATATCACCTGTGTGTGTGCATGTATGCATATGCATACACATAAACATGTGTGTATTTGAGTTATGTAATGTATATTTATAATATGTAGTATTATGTTACATTTAGAATATACACTCAATGAGTACCTGGTATATATTAGACCCTCAGTAAGTATTTGGTGAATGATGGATCAAAAATAAACTAGGAATGAGCAAAGCCACTGATAAACTTATCATAGCACACAATTTTACACAAGTATATAAAACTGAAAAATTATGGTACGTCTAGCTATTTCTCTACCAATTTACTAAGTCTGTACTTTTCCTACGATTTTCTATATAGTTCTGATGTGAGTTGAGGGAAAAAAATGGTGGCTGGGTATAAAGGAAACAAATTACAAATACAATAATAACGACATTAGCAGTAAGAATGAAGTCTTAAGAACTACATTCTATAGACACACAAATATATATAAAAATAATACTTAATAAAGGTAATAGTGGTCTTTTCCTCTTATTTCTCCATTGTTAGTCATTGCCATTAAAGAAGAGCTCAGATATATCATTCCATCAAGAAATGCTTTCCTTGTCTTCCTATAGTTTTCTGGCAGTGATAGGGCAGGAATGTTGCTCTGACACTTGTTTTTCTCTTTAATACTTCTGGTGCCACCCCACCTGCAACACACACACTTATATATACACATACCAAGCTGGGTTACTTTAGGTACAGTGACTAAAACAAAGGAAAAAAGCTTGCCTAATCATAGCTACTGCTAAAGAAATACATGAGATGGAAAATAATTAAAATCAAAGTCTCGGGAACTATTGCCTAAATGTTAACAATTAAAGACCTGACACTTCGAAGAATTAAGCTCAGTATCATTCATATTGTTCCTTGAACATAGAAAGGGGAGGCTTATTTGAAAATTTGGCAGTGGCTCTCCAATAAGCTAAAAGAACAAATCTAGCTCAACTGTCAAAGCTGAGTAATTCAAAGAGTTAAGACTAACATTTACTAACTCGGTACTTATACTGGCATAATTAGTACCTCTGTCAAACCTTGATAGTTCAGTGAAAAGTTTAGTAGACCTTTCTTTAGATTTTATGTAGCACACCATTCTCTGGTCTACTCTATGCAGGATATATTCACCACTTTTATGAGAGGACTGACTGTAGAGTATACATAGTAATTTCTGCTAATCCAAAAGTTCTGGAAAACTTGACTGATATATATATGTGTGTGTGTGTGTGTGTGTGTGTGTGTGTGTGTGCGTGCGCACACACACACGCGTGCACTTGCATGCATGTGTTTGAAGGGCCATAGTAGGATATGGATTCTAAGTCTTGGTTAGCTCATATATGATGGAGCGTGTATCAAGGAGACATGCTAAGAAGAGAAAAAAATATTGGATATTGAAGCACTGACATTAAAAAATTCTATTGATATTTGCACATTTTATTCATTTACTTCATTTTCCCCCATGGAAATAAGACCAGTAAAAATACAAATAAACAATTATCTATTTGTTCCTGTGTCCTCAGGAAACACCTAATCTTACCAGATTACTGTTGGTACATATACATGATTTCAGTATAATGTTATAGAACAAGGAATTAAAACAGTATAATACCAATAATTTATTATCTGTGGAAAGGAAGGTGGTCAGAGGAAGCCTCTAAGACAGAAACACTTAGGAAGGCTTGGAAAGGTAAATACATTTTTCAGGCCAACAAGGGAAAGGGGAAAATTCCAGAAATTAGTAGGAGTATGTGGAATAGCCTACAGCCAAGTCAAAACATGGTTTGTGCTGGATACTACAAGCTATTTGGTATTGCTAGTTTGAAAAATCAGAGGGTGAGAAATAGCTAGAAAGAGAAAAAGGCAGAGGAGTGGAAGATGGGTTGAATAATGAATGGGGCCAGTTAGGAAGTTACTACTTTAGCCTAAGCATGAGGTGATAAACACTAAACCAACAGAGTACACGTAACAGAGATACTTAAACTGACAATGTAGTGGGGCACCTGGGTGGTGCAGTCGATTTGAGACACCGACTCTTGGTTTCAGCTCAGATGCTGATCTTGGGTTGTGGGACTGAGCCCTGTGTCAGGCTGTGATCCGTTCAGAGTCTCCTTGGGACTCTGTCTCTCCCTCTGCCTCTGCCCCTTCCCCTATGATCGCACGTACACTCTCTCTCTCAAATCAATTGTTTAAAAACTTTGACAGTGTAATGAATGACCAGCTTGGGGGGGGCAGCTGAAGAATGATTTACAGACTTCTGGCAATAGTTACTGAGTAAATAATGATACCATCAAATGAGAGGGGCTACATGACAAAGAGCTAGTAGAAAACTGAGAAAGGAGACACATGGTGGTATTTTCAAAACACTGATTCAAATCAAAATATGGATTTCCATGAACTATCCAGGAAGAGACCTACAGAGGACATTAGACAGGAATATGAAGTTCAAGGAAGGGGTCAACATGTAGATGAAGACAACACCAACTACCACTGACAGCATACCATTTGCCAAGCATGCTGCTAAGAACTTTACATGGATTCTCTCCTTTGTCTATTGTAACAGCCAAGAAACAACCCCCCATTTTATAGATTAGGAAAACTGAGGCCAAGACAGGTTTTCTAGGGCCAGACAGTGAATGGCTGAGTCAGGACTGGAACCAAAACATAAGGAACTCCAAGATCTAAGTTCTCAATCCCTGTACTCTGTAAGGAGGGACCAGTGAACAGGAGGTAACTTAAGCCATTCATGTGAACGAGATTACTTAAGAGTATAGACCAAAAAGGACAGAAGACAGAGCCCCAGAAAACACAAACATATCCCATTTCTCCAAAAGGAACTGCTAGAAACATCCCCCTCAGAAGGACTGCAAGAAGCCCAGAAAGACAAAGTGCTAAAGGCAAGCTCTTAGAACATAGTATGTTATAGAAATAGAGACACAAAACCAAGTGCTTAGCAGGGTCTGCCCTAGGCATGAGCACATGGATTCTCCCCATTCCTCTCAAGGCAGGCACGAGAAAAGCCCAATTTTCATTTTTAAATTAAGAGCTGCACAGTCCCATTGTTATTTTCTACATGTGGGACTACTATGTCAGAAACTGACCCAAAGGAAATATTTCATAGAGAAACAACTTTTTGGAAACTTGCTCCTAACTTTCTACTAGTGTATAACTAGTACTAAAATTAATTATCACAATTGTCAAATTCTGCATGCACACTCTAGTCTTTAAAAACTGAAACTAAAAATTATGGAAGGCTGGCAGTATGAGGTTACATTGTAAATTATATTTATAAAAGGACGGTGTTCTGTTAATATGCCACTAACATAGTTCTCCAAATGCTACATTATTCCTGTAATAGCATGTCTCCTGCCATTAGCTATTATTTGGGCCCAGAAGTTACTATCTTCGTTAACAGGTTGTTTTTTCACTGATACTTCTGTAGAGTACTGTTAATTTCTTCTCACTCAGAACCATGTTTTATGGATCTTCATAACAAGTTAGACCTAATTCAGAATTAAATAAAATTATCTCATTTAAGTTACATAAATTAGCGAAAGAAACCTCAAAGCCAGCAATATGCTCCTTTCTCTATTATTCATTTTAGTTGCAACAGGATTATGTAAAGTTTATATAGCAGCACAGAAACCAAAATGGATTTAGCTAACACTCTAAATTGGGGTTTCCCAAATTGGCATCTTGTGGAGTCCTTAAGGAATAAAAGTTTCTCTGTCAAGTCTGGCAAACACCATATAAAATACTTACCCCCTCATCCCCGCCCCATATTCAAATGTGAAGACACATCAGCAGCTAAGTCTTGAAGTCAGAAAACCAGCATCTCTCCTTCATCCTCAACTCCCATCACCCACGCTGCACCTATTAATCATCAGTGTTCCCTGGAAAGCATGCTGGACTGGTGATCTAAATTTTAATATTTATAATCACACTACAAATTACGAAGTTGTAACTGCTGTGAGATATTCAGATTTCCAACTTTTCTCTGAAACAAATATTCTCCCACCCTCACAGGGCATATAAATTGTTGTTTAAATTCTTACAGAGAAGGAGATAATCCAATTGTTTGCTTAGTAAAGGATGGAAAAGATTTAACTATGCAATTTAAATGTCTATTCATTAATACTCCCAAAAGTAATTTACTTTTTACAATTGTTAATATAAGCATATTCAGCAGGCAATAATGTAACCTCTGGTCTTTTAACCAAAAAACAGTTAACAAAAAGGCAAAGCACACAAAGGAAATAAGCATTTATACCTAATTACCCAGCTCAGTGCAGGGCAGCAGAAAATAGGTTTTGAATCATAATTGTAGTAATCAGTTTTTAGGTCTAAAGAAGGAGATGATCTGGAAAATAACTGCTTTAGGGGAAAAAATAAGAAAAGAAGAGTATAAAATAAGTGGATATAAACTGTTCAGGCAAGACAGTAAAATCGAATATTCAGACATTTGGAGAATTTTTCAAGTTAGGTAAGAAAGCAAAGTCCCCGCATATTACAAGGAATATGCAAGTTAGTAAAGCTTATTTTTAACCAGTTTCCCAGGGATGGATCAACTGTGCTTTTCTAAGTACTTCCTTTTAATCAATCAGGCTTGTAAGAGAGCACAGGGGACAAGAGAAAAGGACTAGCACATTCCTCAACGCATAGGAAACTGAGCCCCTGCGCTTTCCAGTCTTTCCCCTGATCTCAGTTGAAGGCCAACTCCACATTTCCTTCCAGTTGCTTAGCCAAAAGGTAAGGTGCCATTCTTGATCCGTTTCTTTCACAGTCCAACTCCGATTCATAAGGTAATGCTCTTGGCTCTACTTTGCTGAGATCTTTATTTTCATTTGTTTCAAGAAAATTTGTAACCAACTGTTGGAACAGTTTTATGACAGCTGAATTAAAACTCCCATGGAATAATTCCAATATCTGATTCAAAGTCGGTATTGGCCTCAGCGGTATTGGCCTTTTCTCTTTCAAATTGTGGCTTTCCTGGTGCTTAGTAAGTATCTTGGACACTGTGGTCTTTATTAGACTCTAGATCAAAGAGTCTTATATTTTAGCAGGTAGTCGTACTTGATCTCACTGGGTGACCTTAAAGGAGAACGGGGTGCGGTCAGAAGCTCCCAGGCCTGGGTCTCCTCTGCCATGGGGTGGACAGCAGGGAAACAAGTAACAGCTGCTACCATGGCCTGGCCTTTGTTCTTGTTGCTGCTGTAGGCAGATCAGACGGCTGGGGCCTAGTTGTGGGAGGGGGACTGAAATGGCCAGGGCTTTGATGCTGCTGGCAGATCAGACCACCCACCAGGGCCCCAGGCTTTGCTGTTCTTGCTGGGACTCTGGGCAGATCAGACTGCCCACTGGGCTCCAGGTGTGGGGTCCCACTAAGTCTCCGTTAAGCTTTCCCTTGCCTGGGGAAAGGGGTTAGAGAAAGCAAGCTTTTGTTTTTGTTTTCTGTGCCTTTGGTGGATCTGGGCAGTAGGTCTCTCCTACACCCAGTCCAGAAGTAAATGGGAGGTTAAAAAAAAATCCACTGAACTCTCCACACTGTCATTCTTCAAGTACTGCTACTCTACCTTCTTTCCATTTCTGAGCTATTTTATTGATGTCAGTTAAATAATTTCCAAGGTATTTATAGTTGTATTTATAGGGGTGGGGCAGGAATAAGGGAGTCTAAACCATCTTGTCCCAGAAATGGAAGTCAGTACATTTTCAACCTCTTCTGTTCAAGCTGGTATTTGGAATCCATGCTATTCAAAATTCAGGAATGAGATGCAGTTCCTTTAAGTCCAATACAGCCAGTTAAAAATAGCAGTCATTAAACTTGTCAGGTCCATGCTATAGTTTCCAGGACTCCTGGCTCAGAATTTTAGTCTCCATCAAGTAACTGATGTTTCTCAACCTTCTGCAGTTTGAGGAATGCCGAGCTAGACAAGGTATACTAGAACAGGGGTATCTTTCTCTTGTCTCCACACACGTGTGCGCACACATTCATACTTGCACATTTGCTCACCCCGGCAGTCTTCTGGAATCTGAAAGGAGATCTAAGATACCAGAGTCTCTTGGGTGTATTTTAGTTATGCTGTATTGGTGGGAAAATGGTGTTTTTAATAATCTCATTATTTGATCCTCCCTATTATAGAAAGTGAGGAAAGGTGGGGCATAGTAATTCCCATAAATAAGGTGATGCACAATCGAAGATCAGCTCTTAATAAAGGATCTGTTAGGTGACTAAACTAGTACTTTGAGGGCAGGGATTTTTGCTTATCCACACTGTTTCTTAGTATATAGAACTATGGGTGCCATTATGCTTGTGGAGACGCAGATGCTTTCTGGATGGACAAATGGACTCAAATCCATTTTAGGATGCACAAACAAGACCCATTAGCATAATTATATTTTATTTCATCTAAATTATAGTTTATAGCTTTCTAGCTCTTTAATCTCTTGGAGATTTTCACTTCTCTAGTAGAAATAAAACTTTTAACTTGTCAGTGCCAATTACTGAAAGGCAGGCAAAAGTTACAAAATCATATAACATGTTAATTTTTAAATAATTCTTTAAAAATACATTCTTTTGTTTTACTAGAAATGTGTGCCAGTTCAAAATCTTTCTAATGCTATTATAATTAAAACTCAAAAACCAGACTTTTTTACTTCTAACATGTAGTAACATCTGTTCTTAAGCACTTTGTTTTAATGATTTGAAACAGGCCTTGTAAACTTGAGGCATTTTACAAAAGCAGTATTTTGTAATGGCACAGACCCAAACATAGCTCCTAAAATTTAGAAAGCTTTGCAACCTAAAAGTTTATAAAATCTGCTGTGATAATGATTACCTCAAAATCAACTGAAGCTTTTTGTTTACTTGAATGTTTAAACAGCTTACTAAAACAAATTTTACTTTGTATAATCTGATAAGATTAAATATGAGCTTCAATCACAGTAACAGTTTGCCACAAGATATAACCAAATGGAAATAAACTATTTATTTTATTCATATGATCACTTTTTTGATGAAATTACAAATAAATAAGCTCAATTAAGAGTTAGAAGACAAAGAAACTCCATGGCTCCTAATTAATGCTGGATTGAAGACTAAATTTTAAGCACAGGCTTAAATCATAAGCCTTAAAGCATAATATGAGATGATAAAATTAGAAACATTCTATAACCAATGACTAATCATCCACCCATTAAAAATCAATATATATGTAATTACCATTTACTGTCCCTTAACCAAATCCTTTATTTCATAGCGGCCATTAAAGAAAAAAAAAAGGAATGAAGCATGCAGAATATCTAGCAGAGATACAAAACAGATGGGTTGAGATCACATAAAAGAACATGATGTTGTTAACATATGAATTTTTGGGGGAGCTCCACACAGTGACCGCTGAAATTTCAAAAGGGAAAAAATTATTCTACTAGCCCAGAATCCTTGCATGTGAAAACTACGTAATGAACGTACAACTTCCTTTTGGCATGCCCAAGCAACCTACAGGTCCAAAAACACCAGCTGCAAATATTCCTTAAGTATGAAAAGTCGCTTTAAGAGAAGACACTTTAACTCTTGATAGACTTTTTCCTCTTTGAATCAAAGCCAACACAGCATAAACAGAGGATAGGCTTCAGAATTCCAAAGACTTGGGGCTGAATCCTGGATCTGCACCTTACTAGGATGACATCTGGGCGGTCATTCAGTCTCTCTGAGTCCACTTTATTTAAACTGTGAAAAAGACAGCTACTTCAAAGAATTCTGAGGAGATAAGAGAAAGCATCTAGGCCTGTGCCTGATAGGCACAAGAGGGGACTTCTTTAGGGGGTCATCTGTTACTGGACAAGGATCTCTTCACTCCTCCTTCCCTACAAAATACGAGACATCTTCCATACTACTAAGGTGCCATTTCACTATCAAAACCAAGAATCAGGAAAGAATCAGGGAGAGTTCTGTTCTTATTCATAGTGAAACAGGCAAGCAGGACCAACCTTCCTACTGTAGAACAAAATAAAATCCAGATGCAAACACGCACCTTTTCTCGAAAGTATAAATATTTTATAAGGTACTTA
Organism: Mustela erminea; assembly: GCF_009829155.1. Taxonomy (NCBI): domain Eukaryota; kingdom Metazoa; phylum Chordata; class Mammalia; order Carnivora; family Mustelidae; genus Mustela; species Mustela erminea. The sequence goes on from NC_045635.1 coordinate 36,827,639, forward strand.
AACTTTGCCAGTTGAAGACCTAGGAGAACACGAGAACCCACAGCAGTAAGCTCAGCCGCACACAGCTTCTTTTGCCTACAGGGTAATTCTCTACTCCTCAGAGGGAGCTGCTTCAAAAAGATGGCCTCATAGGAATGGGCAAGTAAAGAGAAGCCTTGCAATTTAATTGAGAAACCAACCCCCACTTTATTCTGGTTTCTTCTGAAGAGCTATGCCTATGGTAGAGGTGAACCAAAAGCAAACCTAGCCCTGCATGAACTTGGGATTGGGAGTATGGTTCCTCCTTATCTAGTAGCTCACAGAATCTCAAACCTTAAATTTGGATTAGGGCATTCCTGGCCATGAACTCTCCTCCACAATCCTAGCAAGGCAAACCCTCTCTTGAGAAAGATCCTGCCATCTTAGTATGAGCAAGAATCAGAATAAGGGACCAAAGAAAAAGACCAAAGCATGAGATATTGGGACAAAAATATATAATAGCCAAAATTTAAAACTCAAAGTGTGGATTTCTGGGAGCTGAAATTAAGAATTAGTAGAGGGGAATACAAATCAGAAGAAATGATCTGGACTACATCATGAAGAAAACAAAGAACAAAGTAGGAGACTCAGATGAAATAATGAGAAGATTTCATGTATGTTAATTGGGGTCCCAGCAGGAAAGAAGACAATGAGGTCAAGGCGATATCTGAGGAAATAGTGGAGAACGTTTTTATAGAATACTTTTCACAGGTCTAGCAACAAATTCAAGACTCTCAGTTAATCACAGAATAAACAAAATCTATACCCAGACACACCAAAGGAAAACAAAGACAAAGAGAAAATAACCAGAGGTTTAAAAAAAAAAAAAGATTATCTTCAAAAAAGTGACAGTTTGACAGCTGACAAGAGAATCCAGAAGACAATGGAACAATTCAATGAGATGAAATAAACTGTCATCCAAACAATTTTATACCCAGAGACTTCAATCATGAAAGCAAAGGTGAACATAAACTGAAAGAGGGAGTCATAGCAGACCCACACTAAGCCAGTTTCTGGGAGGGAAAATTACCCCTGATATAAGATCAGAGATGCAAAGAATGAAGAGCAAAACAGACATAAATATATGGGTAAATCTAAATACAGACTGCGTAAAACAATGTTCTGTTGGTGTGCAAATATAGAGAATTAAAATGTATGACATGAAATCAAGAAGGAATGAAATTCAAATTTCCTAAGATCCTTGTGCTGGGTGAGATAAGGGTTATAAGACTCCCCAGTATTACACTCCGTAAATGCATAATACACGTTATTTTAAGGGTTACCACCGAAAGAACGGAAACAATGTCTAAATCCCAAACTAATTGGGGGAGGGAATGGAGTGACAAAAAAATACCCATGTATGAAAAAAAAATCAAAGAGAATAGGCAGGACAGACAAAAATACAAAATACATTTAAACTCAAGTATATTACTACCTATAAACATAATAAGGAAATTATAAAGTATATTAAGAGGGGATAAGTCTATAGGAAAAAAGTAACATTCAGGAATCGAGAATACTAAGGGTAGTCAGGGTAAGCCTCATTAAAAAAGGTCGCCTCTGAGCAAGACTCCTTCCTTCTCTAGAGCCAGCCTAAAGGCACATACCTTCTTCAGCCGCAGCTCTGGGCCTGCCATTGTGGGGACCATTATTCTCAATGTCTTTTGTTTCCTGCCCATGTCTGTCACCTTTAATTTTGTTGCTTTAACTTTCTCTACTCCTAGTACTTTGGCAATTCTTACAAAGATTCATTGTTTCTGAAGGCATGTCACAGAGTGGAGAAATCTTATACTTTCCAAATTAAGTAAGTCAAAATCTCCACAAGTAAGTATTCCTTAAGCAAAAAGCCTAACAAACTGTGACTGATTCTGGTCTACTTTCCCTGTCTACTACTTTTATCCCATTTAGTACACATAGGTCAGCCACCATTGTACAGCTTAATAAATCCTTCCCTCTCCCTGAAATGCAAAATGAATTCAGAGAAGATTCTGTGCAGAAAACAACTAGAAGTTTTAGCTGTATTGTGTTGCACTTGGTTGGCACCCTTCTTTAGGGCTCTGAGAATCAGGCCGGAGTACAAGGACACCAGGGTCATGAAACTCCCAATCCATCTACTAGCTGTGACCTGGCTGCTGATGCACAATTCTCTACCAGTGAACTGAGGAAGTGGAAGAGCCAGAGACTAAGCTCACCCTGGGCTAAAACAAGCCAGTTGAGAGTTGGCCTTTGGCACGGACTCTCTTCCCATTCTGGGTCCCCTCTCCTCACCTGGTGCTGGCCAATGGCCGGCTCTTCCTCCGTGCTGGCTGCTGGTCATCACCGACAGCATAAGCAGACAGGCCGGGTGGCGAGGGCCTGTCGCTTAGAGAGGCCAGAAGGAAAGGTGTTAGTGGCAGGTGCTCTAGGAGGAGCTCAGAGAGGACTCTGTTGGTCAGTCTCCTCCCCGCTGCCAAGGGAAGATGGGCACTCAAAGTCTGAATCGGACTGGAGATCAGGATCCAGAGGACTCAGAGCAGGGGCAATCTGAAGAGGACAAATGTGATCCAAGAACTGAGAAACTTCAAATCCATGGAACTCACCTGAACTAATCCTGTATAAGATGTCTAACGCAATAGCTGAGGTCATAGGTTCACTCGGTTTCCTCCTGTGCCCTGAAAATGATCAAATACTTTGTGGCTGAAGAGTAAAATAAGTGAGAAGCTGACAGAAGAGTGCTGGTGTCAGGAAAAATATGACAAATGAAAGGTCTGAAATCATGCCGTTTGAATAGTATCTAAAATATAAGTTTTCAGAAGAGCTTTTTATCGGAAATATTTAGTCATTCTACTAAATTTTAGCAAAAAGAAGAAATCCATATTTCTGACCTTGACTCAATTCTCCCAACTCAAAGAACAGCTTGAGAAGCAAATACAAAGTTATGCTGACCTTGCCTTCTTTATTGGAAAGAAAAATGAGAATCCAATTATGTCGCCTAGAAAGACATATTTATACTGCTTAGCATTAAATGCTCCAAACAAAAGGCTAATACTGAAGTAAAAGGTGAAAAACGCAAACCAAGAACCAAGACTTTGAAACCGTACATCTGGTATGCAATTCATTGCAGGGCTGTAGGCAATTAGGTTTCCTCCAACATCTTTCACAGAGCCAGCTACAACAGAGAAGAAATGAGTTCCACTGCACGGTTCTATTTTATTTTGGCTGTAACACTATTAGTAAATAACACTGAAAGCACTGAATAACAAAGACTATCAGTTGGGGGGAAAAATCACAGAACACAATTCCTTCTAGGGAACACATCAGAAAAGCCATTACCATTCCATTTGTTGGAAAATTCTGGTATTTCCACAGTACACAAATGCATAGTTACTGTAATTAATGAGATTGTAGTTTGTCCCTTTCATGTAATAGACTGGATTTTTTAGCCTGTTTTATACCTCTGATTTACCACAAATATTTTGCTGATCCATAATACAAACATTCCAGAGTATTATACATCTGCTGCTTTCATTCTTGGACAGATAAAATGGGCCTCAATACCAGCTGAGGAAAGGACATTAGGGCTAGATAGCTCATCTACAGGTAATACACTATTGATCAAGACTAAGCATTCTTTCTGAAAGAGATCACTCAGCTTAAACCTTAACTCTAGTTGGTAAAATGTATTCAGGTGATCAGAAAATAAAGATGGTTGTATTGACTGGTGGAATTAGCAAAGGCTGCTATTTCCACCACTGCCCAGGATGCTCTTGGCCTTTGCCATAATGTTGCTTTTCACAGAACCAAGACAAGCATGGGTGGCAACAGATTGCTTACTGGTTTAGAGGAGTACTTGAATCAAATATACAGTGCTTTGTGTTTTCCAATCTTAGTAAAGCATTACATGAATTCAACTACCAACCATCGTGCACAATGCTAAAGTTATCAGAGCAAATCTGTTTTTATTGCTTTCTCTAAAAATCTTGGAGAGATTCCGCCCCTAAATTAGGAAGTCACTTCTAAGAGAATAGTTTCAGTAATGTGCTCTTGAAAAAGTGAAGTTCTGTACTTCTGTCTTTGCCTAGAGTAGAACTGATCAGCAACAGAGCATATTTGAAAACCATCATGCTAACCCGTCTGGTTCTTCCCTAAATTTCAGTGAGCCTTCTTTATGGCCTGTTACAGCCTTCTGGTCCTGTCAAAGCTCCTGCTCTTGAGGAGGCAGTTTCCTTAGAGCGTTTGCAAAACCAGTTCAGCCTTCTTCCTGCTCCCACCTTTGACTCCTCATACAGAAAACATCTCGGTTTTCTCTCAGCCTCAGCCATGCTACTCTCCTTGTCATCAGAAACCTCATTATGGGGGCACCTTCACCCCTCATCACTTAATGAGTCACAATCTACCTCTGCTTATGCTGACTCGGGGTATTGAGATGCTTTGAAGGGGGTGGTAATAACAAGAATATCAAAGTCAGGGGAAGCCAGTAGAGAGGACTGCCAGGGAAACAAGAACACATGTGGAATGAGGAATGATCTGGAAGGCCTCTTTTAAAGAAGACTATATTGGCTGGTATATTAGTGTAAAAATGATAAAAGTGACGTGTGTAAAAGAAAACTTACAACACCATTGTTTTAAAGATTTGGTATTTCTGAAAGCCTGATTTTAGGACTTCTACAGAAAAAAAATTATCCCAATACTTCTAGGAAAATACAGAAACAGAAAAAAATTACAAACGGTTTAACTGTATGGTACAGAAAAGTGATCAAGGAATTAAGTTGGCTTAGTGGAACCATCTGGGCTGGGAAATACTTTCTCAACAAAAAAATTCATTAATATTGGTTTAATTCTGATTAAAATATTTATATTTACATCCAAGTAGTGAAAAGCTTCCATAGGTCAAATATCCTGCACTTACCAAGATTACCCATTCACATGTCACATTTCCCGCAGTCTTCCAATAAGAGCAGTAAGAATGATAAAATTATTAGTGATAGGTACTGTATTAGGATATGTTAGAATACAGTATTAATATTATAAGGTATTGAGCACAATATGCTAGTCATCTCTCTAAGACTTGCTGGTATTAACTCAAGTTCTCATAAGTACTCTCACAGGCAGTGTCTTTATTCCACTTTACAGAGGAGGAAAACTGAGGTACAGAGAAGCTTAGCCCAGCCCCAGAACCAGCAACTGGTTCAACAAGAATTCAAATCCAGAAATTCCAGATCCAGAGCCCATGCTTTTCTTAATCACAAGGTTATCCCTGCTTCACACCTGTATCAGACATATATATGCCCAAGGTCCCCTGCTGAAGTTATCCAATCTTTATCCCCTTTATAAAGGCAAAAACTCCCCTGTTGTATTTATCAGGAAAATCTGCAGACTTCAGTTGCCTAGTATGTTTATTTATATTCTGTAGTACTTTGGGTTTTCTTTTTAAAAAGTATATAGTAAGTATTCACTTACGATATGAAAAAAACACTGTATTTTGAAGAAAGCATCTCCATGTTCAACGTTTATTTGAAAAACAATTTTCAAACTTACAAAAAAGTGAAATTAATACTGCATATTGACTTAAGTTTCCTTTCGGCTATATAGTTACATTATTAAGTGGCACTAAAAATATCTTTAGTTGGTTAGGAGGTGATGCAGAACTAGAATATTAATAATATTCCTTCTAGGGGCGCCTGGGTTGCTAGTGGGTTAAAGCCTCTGCCTTCGGCTGAGGTCATGATCCCAGGGTCCTGGGATCGAGCCCCACGTCGTCGGGCTCTCTGCTCTGCAGGGAGACTGCTTCCTCCTCTCTCTCTGCCTGCCTGCCTCTCTGCCTACTTGTGATCTCTGTCAAATAAATAAATAAAATCTTTAAAAAAATAATATTTCTTCTAGAGTAATTCTATAAGTACATGGCAACGACAATTCTACCAAATGCTCTGTAGGCAAATAAATGAACAGAGTCACACTCCCATGAATCTAGCATTAGAGCAAGAGTCAAGAAATATGGGTGTCCAATTCTGGCTTTACAAGTGATTTTTGAGTTACAGTTACTCCGTGCCTATTTCCTCTATTTTCATAGACAGTGTTAGAGGTAGGTAACTACTCCCATTCTGCCAAGATCTAAATTTGGACTTAGAAAAAAAAATCTGTAAGGCACTAGAGGTTTCCTCAATAGGTTTTTCTACCAATCCTGTCCATGTTTCATCAACCACCACAATCATCACCTGTGACTGGAGAGAAGAATGTGTGCATTCTAGTTCTAAAATTCAACACCAACTATTAGTCCAACTCTCTGGTCTTCCCTCAAAAAGGGGAATTAGACTGGTCCCTACTCTCTTTTTGTAGGGACAAGTCACTTCATTTACCCAAAGACTGAAGGTTAATGACCAGGAGTAAGAGGGAGAATCTGCTCATGAGACACAGCACCTCCAGCCTAGAACAAAGATTCATTTCTGACAGAATCTGGAAGAGATTTCAGCCTCATTGCCAAATAGACATTGTAGGCAAGGGCGAAACCTATAGTTTTAACTTCAGACTGCCAGAAAGACCAAAGCCAAGAATGGAGAGGGTATGCCAGTACATAGGAGATCTAACTCGGCATTTCTTTTGCTTGAAATACTCATTACCTTAAAAGAATGCTGTGGCAGTAGAATACCGACGATTCAATAAGGTACTTGCTCATTTCAAGTCTGACCAATCAGCTCAAACTACAACATCTACCAAAGGATTTAGTTAACTAAGATCTAATACTAGGCTCTGAAGAAGTCATTTAACCAATTCTATACCATGAGTTTCTCTCCCTTACCATAACATCTAAGTAGGATCATGGTATCTTTAGAATTTAGCAGAAAATTATCCTGGTATAAAGTGCTGTAAAATACAACCAAGTTAAATCACAACAAAGCCTTGCTTACCAAAAGGCTAACAATACATCTTAGACACAGTTGTACTATATTGTGAATGCAACTAAAGGCATTAAACTGTACAGTTAAAAGGGCGCAAGTAGCAAATTTCATGTTATATACATTTTACTACAATTTTTAATAATTTTAAAAATGGGAAGGAATAAAAATATGTCTTAGAATGCAATTTATTTTCATGAGGCATGAGTATATATTTTTTAAAAATCAACCAGTACATGTTTAAAGTGAAATAAACACATTATGACACTTGAGTTTTAAAAGACCAACTTTTTCATTAATAGCAGTAATCAACGTCAATCACATAATGGCGAAAACAAAAACAAAACAAAAAAACCTCCCAAGGATGAGAAAGTAAATGCCTATAATTACAGGTGGATTTAACTTCTACATGTTATGCTGCTGTAAACTTAGTTATATGTGAATTACATTTAATTAGACTGGAGGGAAAAAGTGACAAAACTCAGCTTGAGAAGCTGATTTCTCCACAGTGAGAGATTTCTTCCTATAAAGTAAGTGAGTGCCTAACAAATTACCTAGAATTCTAGCTTCTGTACAGAGTTTTGGTAAAGTGAGGCTCATCTAGAAAAAACGTGAGATGTAGAGATGATCCCAGGTGTCACTTGTTCCAGTCCCTCATTTTGTAGACGAGGACTCTAGGTCAAAAAATGCAAAGACAAGCACCACTTCCCACACATCCTCAAGACACATACTCATGAACACACAGACACATGACATCTGGTGACCTAGGACCTGAACTCTGAAACTCAAAGTGCAACAGTCTTCATTCTCCTCATACTGTTCTCCATTTCTCTTCCTTCCAACCACCATGGCTCAAGAATGCCAAATAAAGGTTTTAATTCCTACGAAACACTTGGTTACTCATTTTTTAAAAGATTTTATTTATTTGAGAGAGAGAGAGAGAGAGAGAGAAAGAATGAGCAGGGGGAGAGAGGAAACAGAGAAGCAGGCTCCTCACTGAGCAGAGAGCCCGATGCGGGGCTTGATCCCGGGACCCTGGGATCATGATCTGAGCCAAAGGCAGATTCTTTGAACTGACTTAAGCCACCCAGGAACCCCGGTTACTCGTTTAAAAAAAAAAACAAACACTTATTTCGAGAGAGAGACTGCACACAAGTGTGCAAGTAGGGGGAGGAGCAGAGGGAGAGAATCTCAAGCAGACTCCCTGCTTAGTGCAGAGCCTGATGCGTGGCTCGATTTCATGACCCTGAGATCATGACCTGATCTAACATCAAGAGTTGGACACTTAGCCAACTGAGTCACCCAGGTGCCCCAGTTACTCATTTTTTAAATGATTTTTATCCCTATCACATTTCCTAAGGTATGTTTTGAGGTTCACTATTCTTACAAAATGCTCTACGACTCAAAGGTTCTAAGAGTAAGGTACATTAAGAAGACATTCAAGAACACTCCTATTTTTTTAAAGATCTCAATGCATATTAGCAAATTTAAGGCTCTGAAAGGTCCCATGGAAAAGAGACTTGTTAAATTTCTTTAAAACTAGAATTTCCTAAACTTCTGAGCATACTATACTTAGAAAAAAAAGATGGAAACAATGTTCTTCAAACATATTTTGGGGGGCACCTGGGTGGCTCAGTCAGCTAAACATCTGCCTTTGGCTCAGGTCATGATCCCAGGGTCCTGGGATCAAGCCCCAGCATTGGGCTCCCTGCTCAGCAGGGAATCTGCTTCTCCTTCTTCCTCTCCTCCTGGCTTGTACCTGCTCGCTCGCTCACTTACTCTCAAATAAATAAAATCTTAAAAAAAAAGAAACATACTTTAGGAGATGGTATCCTATAGTTTCATTCAAGATCTGGAGTATTCACGTATCTGTGGAATTGAATTCAACTCTGAACACATCAAATAAAGTGTCCACAAAAAACACAGCTATCAACTAACTATATGTTTCACTGTTAGGGGAAGGAAATATATTAGTGTATAAAGATAATAGACATTTTATAGTAAAAGAGTGAATTCTGGCAAATCAGATTTAAAATATGACAGTTTAAGGTCATGTAAACATAAAAAAGCAAAACAGATTCTGATGTGGAACATGTTTACTACATAGACTCAAAGATTTTCAAAGAGGATTGTGACATAGGTAGACTAAACACACGCCACTCCTCCACAGAACAAATATTCTTAAGACTGGTGTTCTCCCCATGGCTTTGGGGAGCAGTCTTTCTGTTGAAGGTTATACAGATTTGGTGGTAACCTGAAGTGATTATATAGGTATTCTGATAACCTGAGGGGAGAATTTGGGAAACTGAAGCTAAACAATCAGGACAGCATTTTGTTAACTCTAGTACCAGGTATGAGCTTTTGGGAATTTGATATAAAATATAATGATATACACCTTATGTACTGTGAAATGTTCTATCTACTGGCACTAACAACAATGGCAAACTATGGAATGTCAGTTTATGTTTCCAAATTTTTGTTTCACACTAAATGGCAGGGACAATTAAAAAACAAATTCCTTCCTGTCCTAATTAAGTAGGTCTGTCTAAACAGTATGCCTCTTGCCTGAGGAAGACAAGCTCTCATGCTGTATGGGAGAGTCCTTGTTCTAATGAGGAGGGGTTTACATTTACTCACCGGCCCATGTGACCACTTGGTAGCCTTTCAATTCTGGCTAAACAGCCAGAGTACTTGAGCCAAATACTTGAGAAGGATTAAGGCAGTTTCTTTTCCTGGGCATGTTTTAGTTTAAACTACCTAATGCTGCGTTCACATTTAAGATACCCTCTGTAACCATAAACCAGATTCTGCCTTATTACCAGTGACTAGACTTCTCCTTGATGTGGGAAAAAAACAAAACAAAAAAACACCACTCTTACACACCTACCTGCATACCTCTTTCAGAGCATCTATCCATGCTAAACTTCATCCAGAAGACGAAGAGAAGCTGGGTTCCTGAAGGATCTGAGTCACATGACAATGGGGGCACACTGCACCCCAAAGTACATACTCTGGGCAGCATTAGCATATGTGCTCGGCCTCTCCACTTGTCTCTACTGTCGCAGGCCATGCTTGAGACCCAGAGACCCATCCCCAGTGAAATGGACTGAAGTCGCTGACTACATGAAACAAAAGGAGAATGATTCAAATGCCCAAGCAAGTTTATGAAAATAGGAGTCAAATGATATTTGGTTCTAATTCTTCATTCAATTTCACATTTTCAACTTCTACTTTAAAATCTGGAAACCCTAGGCAATACTCAAATGTTTATTACAAGTACAGCTGCTCTATTTGTTTATTCTTTAGAACTATACTGTCTATGTTAAGAACTTCCCAACTAAATCACCAAATAATTGAAAGAATTCAATTCTTTCTGAACTTCTGCACTCAAAGATTATTTGATTTTTTAAAAAAGATTTTATTATTTGATAGAGACACAGCAAAAAAGGGAATACAAGCAGAGGGAGCGGGAGAGGGAGAAACAGGATCCCCACTGAGCAGACAGCCTGATATGGGGCTTGATCCCAGGACCCTGGGATCATGACCAGAGCTGAAGGCTAACGCTTAGCGACTAAGCCATCCAGGTGCCCCTCGAAGATAATTTTAAATATCAAAGAGGAAATAAATAAAATGACCCTACCTTATAGAATTTAAAAATCATAGTTCACTGTTTTTCATTTATAGGTAAATTTCAGAGTCCTCTTAAGGGGGTCCAATAAGATGTTGTGGAGGGAAATAAATTTGGAAGCAATAGGGAAAAGTGCAGAATTACTGTTGTGGTGACTACAGCTAGTGTCATTTGTTAGAGTAAGCATCAATCTGTCAACGCACTAAATAAATTAGAAATTTTTTTTCAGAAAGTGCTACAAGAGTGTGTGGTTTCATTTATGATTACTCAGCAAGAAAGCAATTATTCAGTTAACAGGACCAAGAACACGAAGGAGGACTTCCTGTCCTAAAATCATTCATTAACATTCAGGTTAATATAAGGAGATTCAACATCAGATCTCTTGAAACCTAAAGAGAAATATTTGGTGAATTCAAGGTTTGTGGGTATTTTCAGATTGCAACTTGCTTTTAATTCTGGGAGCTACCATTCCTTGAATTTTCTCAAATAATGAGCAGTTTCATATTGGTAGAGCATTAAAAAAATACATAAGTCGCTTTACTGAGTCCCAAGAATGACATTTTTTAAAGTGGGTTCTACACCCAAATTTGGGGGCCCAAACCCATGACTATACTGATGGAGACAGCCAGGTGCCCCAAGAATGACATCATGCATAAATTAACAGTAAGGCATCACGCTCTGCTTGCAAATCTTTATGGTTAGTTTTGGATGGTGGTTTTGTCCTTTGCTTTGCCGTTTTCAGACTTCCTTGCTCATTCACCCCCGATTTAATAGGTTTATTAATAATATCCTAAGTAAGCTCTATACAATTTCGGAAACTTGTCCTACTTCCTCGGGTCTAACACAGTGCTAGAGCTATTTAACTTCACTTGCACAAAACTACCTGAGAGAGATCAAAGCACTTTCTGTCCTTTCTCAACACTCCTGAACAGTGAAGAAGACAGTATTACTCTATTTTAAGGATAAAAATGGAAGTGCAGGAAGTGCAAAGATGGCTCTGTCAATAGCCTCATTTCTTGCCTTGAGTGCTGGCTACAGAGGCATTTCAGTCTGTAAAAGCTCATCGAGCACCACATGCTTACGGTCTGTATATTCTTCTGTAGTTTATGCTATACTTCAGTAAAAAGTTCAAAAAAGGAAAAAAACTAAAGACCCAAATTCTCAAATGTCTAGTGACTTGAACATCAGTGGCAGAGGCTGCCCCAGATGCAAGCCATGCAAAGCTTGGCTTCGGTGTTCCACATTCAACTGCCATGTTGCTTTCCCTGTTAATCATTTCTTTCCACTCAATCTCCCAATCATTAGCAATAAAATACTCTGCCTCATCAGAATATGCCTGGAACATCACACTTAGAAAACCTTTCCACATGCTCAGCACGGACTCTGCTTGGGTTTCTATCTCCCCTCTCCCTCTGCCCCTCTCCCATCCCCATACGTTTTCTCACCCTAGCTCTCAAATAAATAAGTCTTAAAAAAACAAACAAGCAACTCTTTCTTCATGTCAACTTAATCTTATATGCATGCAGTAACATAGATTCCTCCAACACTCAAACTTCGTCCTAGCTAGGTCATCCAAATGCATTTCACTTATTGATAACCATGCTTTAGTAGTCTGACTGCAACCCTTACAGTTATTGCACTGCATACAATTATGGTTGTTTTTTTTTTTTAAGATTTATTTATTTATTTATTTGACACAGAGAGATCACAAATAGGCAGAGAGGCAGGCAGAGAGAGAGACAGTGGAAAGCAGGCTTCCTGCTCAGCAGAGAGCCCGATGTGGGACTCGATCCCAGAACCCTGAGATCATGACCTGAGCCAAAGGCAGTGGCTTAACCCACTGAGTCACCCAGGCACTCCTACAATTACGTCTTTAACCAAAAAATGTCTCATTATCTATACTGAGTCCATCCTTATACTTTAAAAATGTTAATGATTAAAATGTGGAAGAGAAAAGAATCTTACTCCATTCCCCTATAGCTCTTAGATTATCTGAAACGATGGGGAAAGGTCAGTAGAATAACTTTGCAGAAACAAAATTTGGTTACATAGATATTTCTCATCTATTTTTCTCCTCTCATCTCTCAATACCACCTAGACACATATTACATGTACCTATACTAACCACAATCATCTTAAAAAGATGAGATTCTCAGCTGCCCCCAATGCCTTTGTACTAACTTTTGAAAACTGTTTCCTTTGCCTAGAATACACTTCTCCTTGTCCAATCCCTCTCCACTAATCCTTCAAGATTTAGCTTTAGTATCTAAGAACTGTTTTTATTCCCCTCTGAGCAAGTAAAGCTCTCTTTCCCCTTAGTGCTCACAAAGCACAGGACTTCAGTACAGCAACAGCAAGAACAGTAAAGAGTCACAAAATTCAATGATAAAAAAATTAAAGTATGTTGTGGAGTCTTAAAGCTAGCTCCATTCAGAAGCTGGAGTACTCCCCCATTTCTCACTCCCGAAGCAGGGTGAGCTCCCTCTCTCTGTTTTGTCATAGCATCCCTTTGGCCTCCCTTCACGGCACTCACAAGTGAGTTTTAAACAATTACTTATAGAATTATTATTTAACACTGGTCTTCCTCTGTAGACTAGTAAGTTTCATTTAAAAAAGGGCACCTTCCAGGTGTTCAAGGCTGTTATCTCCAGGGCTCAGAAGAACTTGCGACATAGTAACAGCTCACTACATTTTGTTGAATGAATGTTTCCAAGAAGCTACATACCATTTTGGTTCATTTGCTATGCCATTTTTGCTCACTTGATAGACAGGTTTACTGCTTTAAAAATAATATTCTGACTTAGCATGCCCCAGTTGCTTCACATATGCAACTTATCTTTACAGGCACTGTGAAATAATCACAATATGAACAAACGAAGAAAGTAAAATAATTCAATTTGTTATTTATATGTTTACTTCCCCGATAGAGTTCCCAAGTGGCAGGGTCTGTTGGTACAATTACAGCAAGATAGCTGACCAGGGGTGCCTGGGTGGCTCAGTGGGTTAAGCCTCTGCCTTTGGCTCGGGTCATTATCTCAGGGTCTTGGGATCGACCCCCGTGTTGGGCTCTCTGCTCAGCGGGGAGCCTGCTTCCCCCTCTCTCTCTGCCTACTTGTGATTTCTCTCTGTGTCAAACAAGTAAGTAAAATCTAAATAAGTAAAATCTTTAAAAGAAATATATCCAAAAACAAACAAAAAAAAAGGTAGCTGACCAATTCAGAGGAGAGAGTCAAACCTCCTTAGGCTCCCAGCTTTACCATTTGAGAGCTTGGTAACCCTGGACAAGGGACTTAAAACTCTCTGAGTCTCTGTTTACATACAGCTGTAGTGAGGATAATACTATCTCCCCTCCTGAGATTGTTGTATTTTTTACACAGTTTTACTGAGGTATATTTGAAAAATATTGAGATACAGTGAAAGTTGTATATACTTAAGGCATACAATATGATTTGATATATACATTATGAAATGATTACCAGAATCAAGTTACCAGAATCAAGGTACCAAGTTACCAAGTTACTTGATTAACATGCCATCAACTCACACATTTACCGTCTTTTTGTGGTGAGAACATTTATGATCTATCTCAGCAAATTTCAGTCACATAATGTAGTGACTGTATTCAATGATATAATAACTACAGTCAGCATGCTGTACATTAGCTCTCCAGAACTTATTCATTCTGCACAACTGAAACTTTGTATACTTTGAGCAATATCTCCCCATTTCTCCTACCACTCCAGCCCCTAGCAACCACGTTATACTCTCTGCTAGGAGTTAGACTATTTTAGACTCCACATAGAAGATCATGTATTGTTTGTCTTTCTGTGTCTAGCTTACTTCACATAGCATGATGTCCTCCAGATTCATCCATATTGTCACAAACAGCAGGTTTTCCTTCTTTAAGGCTAAACAATAGTATGCTGTGTTTGCACATACATGCATATCCCATTTCCTTTATCCTTTCATCCACTAACATTTTGATGGTTTCTAGATCTTAGCTGTAATGAATAATGTTCCAATGAACAAGGGGGTGCAGACTCTCTTTGATACTGATTTCATTTCTTTTGGATATACACCAAGAAGTAGAACTGCTAGATCATATGGTAGTTCCATTTTTTGAGCATCCTCCATACTGTTCTCCAAAATGGCTTTATCCATTTATATTCCCACTAACAGTGTATAAGGATTCCTTTTTCTCCACATCCTTGCCAACACTTGTGTTTTTGAGAACAGCCACATTTCGATGTGCATTTCTCTGATGAGTAGTGATGCTATGAACATCCCTCTTAGAACTGCTTTTGCTGCATCCTTTAGGTTTTAGTATGTCACGTTTGCACACAGGTCCTGAGACTGATTAGACTGCCTCTAGGATTACAGTTGAGTAGGGATGAAGCCAGGTCTTGTGGTTGTTGGGTTCACGTTGACAGGCCTATTACCAGGGCTGCAGTCAAGTGCAGCTTCCACGACCCCCCTGAACATCCTCCTACTGGGTTGCTGGGCTGCTTGGGTGGAGCAGGAGGTGGGGCTGGAAAAACACCTTCCAGGCTTTGGTATAGCAGGACTGCAGCCAGGTCACAAGACGGCTTCAGGGATTACAGGCAGATCTGAGGTTGATGGGCCTATTATTGGAGGTACCTAAGGGCATGGTTTCTACCAGGTCCTTAGGTGGGCAGGACTGCCATGGGAACAGGTAGAATGGGACTGGACTTGGGTCATGGGCCTGCAGTTGGGTTCAAGGGTCAGCAGGCCAGTTACCAGGAACAGGGAAAGAGGTGGCTCCTCCTAGGTACCTTGATGGAAGGGCCTGGAGGCAGGACTGTAGACAAGTAAGGCTATTGCCAAATACTCAAGAAAATGCAGCTGCTTCTGGTCTGCAACCAGGACCACAGTTAGTGGGCCTAAACAGATCTACCTTCTCAAAGTGGCCCCCTTCGGTCTTGGGCTCCACCAAGGTTTTACAATCTCCTAACTGGATACCAAAACTCTTGTTTTGGTGCTTCTTGTAGAGGTACTTTTGTTCATGCACAGTTGCCAAATATTCTGTTGGGGAAGGTTGGGGGGATATGGGCTGGGGAATCTCTATCTTGCATCTAACTAGGCAATTTAACAGAAGAGATTGTTGTGAGGATTAAATGAATATATGTAAAATGTTTATGAAATAGTCACAATGGTAATTACTCAAAAACTGTTACTTACTAGTATTAAGTACTACTGTCTAATTTAACAGCTGACAACTGGTGCTCAAGTATTATTATTTGATGAATCTTCAAAACATAGGAGAATTTGAAAATGTGAAATCTTAGAAATGAGATTCTAGTGCCCAGGTACTACTTATCCTCTTCTTTTTATGTTAATTCTTTTCCTTTTTTTTTCTTTTTAAAGGACTACCTTGAAGAGAGCTAATCAGGGAAAACCAGCAAGGTACAGAGGTCACAACACTACAACACTACAAGTAGCATAAAACATTATTCTTTATTAAAAGTTGTCTTTCAAGACTCTCTGTCTAGGACACTGCCAAAAGGTAAAGTTTACAGAACTTAAAAGTCTTAACTTTGGATCAACTGAGGATATTTACATAATGGTCAATAATTAGCATATATATAACATATATTATATATAATAATCAGCAAATATATACATATGTAATTGCTAAGTACCAAATAAAACAGCCACAAAAGAATTTAGTTTCCATTTATAGGGGAAAATTACATACATCCAAAGGTCCTAATATTGACCTTATAAGCATCTAGTTGCCAAGTTCACTTTCTACTTAACCCATGGAAACTGTCCCCATGGACAAGAACCAAGACCCTGGGTAAACTGCATCACCTGGTGGCTGACATCAAAACAGCTGGCACAACAGCTCTTCTGCTTTAAAAGAAACCACCTATTTTTTCTTGACCATTTACCCATCACTGATTAACTTTTCTTGGAAATTATGTCCACATACTTCTTTGTTCACACTTTTCCTGTCTTTGCCAAGTGTTCCTGTACTTAGGAAAAAGTACTCCTTGCTAGTCTTAATTTCTCCCAATTTAGGACTTAAAAAGCAGATGTACACCAAGCTGCCCATTGGTGCTTAGAATACACCTATATGAAGGTAGGGAAAAGATTTTCTTGAAAATTTGTCTTAAGAACTAATGGCAGTCTCTAACAAATTCAAAGTGACTTTAAAGCTGGTTACTCTTGTTAGGTGGTAGCAAAATACTTGATAACGTCACATGCCCAATCAGACTGTAATTTAGGGAACTTGAGGAAGATTTCAGGACACGAGTATATGATGGCTTTTTCGTGCAGCTTTTGAGTCCAGTCCCAGGAGAGGCCAAATCAAACTAGAGCTAGACATTCTATGCCTGCAGCCTTCAGTCTAGATTGACTGAGAGTCACATAATTTGAAGCTTTGCAGGGCTGTAAATATCACAGCCTCTGTACCTCAGATTGAGGTGATTTTAAGCAGTAACTCACAAGTGGCTGTCTTAGCAGGAGATAAGACCACAGCCCCAAGCTGTTTTAAGAGTTCTTTTCAGGACAAGGAAGAAAACCAGCCAGCAAAAAAAATCAGATTAAGGATGTCGCCTACCCCAAGGCAGCTGGCTATTAATTTAAGAGCTAAAAGAAAAGAGCTGAGCACAGAGGACAGTGAGCAGAAGAATTTAAGCTAGATGTGGCTTCTACTCCATGGAGCTTACTGAAAGCAAAATATCAAACACCCATAAGTTCTTGAGGGAATGTCATAGAAACTGTAAGACTGCACTGTAGCAGCCAGCAAGTATTAAGTCTCCAAAAATAATTCGTGGCCCCAAATTCTCACCAAGAGAACATTTATTAGTTGTGAAAGCTGTGCTTTCCCCCAAGAAAAAGTATGTTCTTGAGATGGGGCCATGGAGAAGAATGGACAATAAAGAATCTCTAGAGAGCAGTTAGGGGCCTGCTCCAAGGCAAAGGAAACCCCCTGTATTATTCGGACTATTCCAGTTGCTGCTTTGACCCTGATATTTAGCTAACCACACCTACCTTGCCTCTAGGGACAGAGTGCCACTTGGCCTCTGCCACACCACGATCCAATTACCCACCCTGTATTTAGGTTTGTGAATCCAATGGCAGCAGTTCCCACTATAATTTCTGACCTATAGGGAGGAGCAGTCAGAGAGCACCTTGGATGCTGGGACTCTCCTCACAAATTTATTTCCCAGGCAAAGGAAATCCCTCTAGAGAAGAGAGCCAGGGACTGTCATATAGGCCATTCAGGGAACTTTCTCAGCTGGCAGGGCAGGAAGTCTTTGCTCTTCCTGCCCAGTAGGGTTTGGTCACTGCTATCTTTCCCAATCTCCCCTCTTTTGTGTGTGGGAACTTTTCCTATAGTAATCAACTATTTTTTTTTCCTATCTGTGTAACAATGGGGGCATGGCAGTTTTGTGAAACATCAGACAAGACATAACTAGACCTAATGGGGTAGACTGCACATCACCAAGAAATGGACTTGGGAAAATGGACACAATGACTAGGTAATACTTTGGAGGTAGTTCCACTGAGGACAAGGGGAGCATGTTCTTTGTATGGGAAAAAGATTCAATAAGGATCAGGGTAGTTAATGGGGTATACTACAGCAAAGAGTGTTAACTACCCCCCCAATATCCATTCTCCCCCTTTTTTTCTTGATACCAGAAGCCCAAAGTTTTGGGGTTGCAATGTGCTCCAGTAAAAATACATGCCCCAGCTTTCTGGTATATAAGGGGGCCATGTGATACAGTTTGGCCAATGACCTAAAAACAGACTTCACTGGATGTGCTTTACAAGAAAGTTCTTTAAAGAGGTCTTATGCATCTAGCAGACACCATTTTGCTCTTTTCCATCTTCCAGCCTGCCTAGAACACAGATGGGATGACTTGGGAATAATGCTATACCCGTGAGCATAGGCTAAAATGGCAGGGAAGAAGGCTAGAAGGCACCTGGGTCCCTAATGGTATCCTGGAGACCCTGTACCAGCCCTGGAATGCTGAATTTTGGAATTGTCATGAGTAAAAAAATTAACTCAAATTTAAGGCCACCATTATGTTTTCTATCGCATGTAGTAAAATTAAATTTCTTAACCGGTACACATAGCATCCTTTAACTTACTGAGCATTCAATACAAAATCTACAAAGAAACTATCAGGTACCTTAGATTAGCTAGCATGACTGCTACCTATTTGCCATCCATAGGTTGCCCCCATGTCCACTTCAGACGTGGTTCAATCAGGGGCATTCTCCCCCAGTAAGTTGGAAGTAGGCCTACAAAACTATTTCAACTCCAACAAGTCTCAACAGTTACAACTCATTTAGCTGACGTGGCACCCCGTATAGAACCCATTTTCCATTTGTATCAATTGCAGTTTCTCGGAGCTCAAGAATTCTGAAGACAAAATTATAGACCTTGTAATGGAGAAAATGTGTCAAGAGTTCTACCTACCAAGGAATGCAGAAAAAATTAATATAATCTGAATTCTACAACTCTGGACCAGTCACATTTTGTCAAAAAACTGGTTCCTTCATTTGTGAGATGGAAAAAAAAATACAGGAAAATCTACTTACCTCATAGGGTTGACATGAAGATCATATAGAAAGTGAGTGCAAAAAACAGTACAATAAAACTTTGAACCTGAAATTACTATGAACACATAAATCATTAATCTATAAAATGTTACTCTTTACAACTAGCGTTACTTTCCTACCTATTAGGGATACTCAACATCTAAAATTCATTTCAAGAACAGGGTTATATGGTCCTGTGTGGTAGTACAGACCATCCGAAGAGTTCTTTCTGATTTTACACTGAAGAAATAATAGACTAGGGTGGGGGAAGCACAGAAAGATCAAGGGTCTCTTCCAATTGTCATAGGGTCTCTCTGATATGAGGAATTTGAGAAGCAGGACAGAGGGAGGGGGTCCTGGGGTGGGGGCAGAGAATGAAGGAAAAAAATGAAACAAGATGGGACCAGGGAGGGAGATAAACCATAAGAGACCCTTAATCTCAGGAAACAAACTGAGGGCTGCTGGACGGGAGAGGGTGGGAGGGATAAGGTGGCTGGGGGGATGCACACTGGGGAGGGAATGTGCTATGGTGAGTGCCATGAATTGTGTAAGACTGATGGTTCACAGACCTGTACCCTGAAGCTAATAAGCATAATGTTATGTTCATAAAATCAAAGAAGAATTAAAAAAATAAAATAAAAGCAATCAAGGGTCTGTTCTAATCATCTTTATAGCCTTAATTCCACAATGCAGAAATAATACTACCACTCATGAAAGAATTCAGTTTTTATCCTATTGGGTTAATCTTAAAAACAGAATAAATTAATTTCATTATGCAAGGGGGACGGCCAGTTTATCACATGTGTTGGTTTTGTTTTTTTGGTTTTTTTTTTTAAGATTTTATTTCTTTTATTTGACAGAGAGAGAGATCACAAGGAGGCAGAGAGGCAGGCAGAGACAGAGGGGGAAGCAGGCTCCCTGCTGAGCAGAGAGCCCGATGCGGGGCTCGATCCCAGGACCCTGAGATCATGACCTGAGCCGAAGGCAGCGGCTTAATCCACTGAGCCACCCAGGCGCCCCTGGTTTTGTTTCATTTTTAACTTAAAGGGGAGAAATCTCTTCAGCTCTACAGACTAAAGTTCACAATAAATGTAAAAATAACTAGGCAAATTTAATCAAATAAACAAATATTTGATTGCCAACCAAATATGGTAACTTGCTGCTATTACCAAAGTGAATTACCAACAAACCAACTTCAGTAAAAGCAGTGAAGTAACCCCTGAGATACAAGTCTTTGTACCCAGGGTAACATGTAATTTAAGTTTCAATGTTTGGAGAGGCTTTAGTAATTAAAAAATAAATGTACCCATTACTATCTGAAATGGTCTTTAAAACACGGGTTACATACATATTACCAGCTTAAGTTCACTGAAGTTTTCCAAAGCTTACTTCAATTTCCCTTTCAACATTTTAAAACCATTTAGAACTACTTGGAAAGTCTAGAAACTTACAGAAGCTAGGAAACCTAACACTTGAAAAAGGAAACAGTAACAATAAGAGACAAGTCACAGAGACATCTTTAAGGTCAAGCTTCCTCAGATCACTTCTGAAGTACCTTACACACTGAATAGAACCTAGATCCCAGCTACAGAAAATAAAAGGCATCTATGCAGATAAGCACTATATTCTACAAGTGCTATACAAATTACTGTGTCCAGATGTTAAAGGACCTTAGTTCTAAAATATGAACAAGGACATGCAAGCAGAGTTAAGAAGTTTCCAGTCAAAAGTCAAAACATTCTGGTTAGTTGAGAAAAGCTTCTTTCCAAAACACATAGCTACCTGCTAGAGACAAAAGCCCTAGTTAGACCCTATTGTCTAGACCATCCTCTTACTTGGCTAATGCAGATGGAAAAGCCCCAGTAACTTTCTAAAAGCCACTGTACATCACAGGTATATTGTAGCATACCTTTGACACTGGGCATGTACACCCACAATCAGGAGACATATGCTAGAAGTTGTGATATTAACAGCTTTCTCCCTTGTTATTACTATCCACAGTGGGCACCATCTGGAATGATTTAGAGAATCACACAAGCAAAAACAGAGGATTTAAGATGCATTGTATATTTTCCTGTACAAAGTTATCTACATACTGCTACCTAATAAACTCTACTACCTCTCGCCAGACCAGAAGTAGCACCTTCTGAGGAAAATGATGAAGAAATAAAATTTGTAGCAAAACACAAAACTGAAGTACTGCCTAATCTTCAAGACCACCCACCACATGGAAGAGAAATTAGAGTGGTATATGCTAAGTGTTTAGGTCCCCCTAGAATTCTCATATTTGAAACCTAATCCCAACAGGATGATTTTGAGGTGGAATCTTTGGGATAGGATTGGTTTATGAGGGTGGAGCCCTCATGAATGGAATTAGTGCCCTTATAAAGGAGATCTCTCCTTGCCTTCCCTCACCGCGAGCCGACCCCAGGGGTCCTGTTGAGGTCACAGTGAGAATACAGTCACATCACACAGGCCCCCACTAGACTCCCAATCTGCCAGCACCTTCATCCTGGACTTCCCAGCCTCCAAAGCTGTGAGAAATAAATGGTTGTTGAAACTACCTAGTTTGTTGTACTGTTATTATAGCAGCCTGAAAAGTCTATGACAGAAGGCAAATTCTTCATTGCAAGTACATCCCAAACCAGTTTCTAAGTTTTCACTCCTGGCTTCTGACCAGGATATATTCATTTTTTCCCCCTAGGCTAACTGAGTCCATCTTTTTTTTTTTCCACAAATGTCAAATTCTAACCAAATACTCTAATGTTTCTGAAGATTATCTGCTACCTAAGCAAATAAAACCATGTATAGGCTACATCTGTGCATTAGAAGATAAATGCTCATGGGTATACTAGACATGTCCTAGACAGACAAACGGTGAAAAGGTCAAAACTTAATGTATTAAATGGAAGAATTATCTTCGAGTCAAAAGAAGCAGGAAGCAATACAGGGTGTGTAGGTACAAGGGAGTGGTTGAGATCGGAACAATATTACCCTTTTCATTTTAATGCACCAGGCACAGCAATCGCAGCAAATACTGAATTAAAAGCCTAACACCACTCTTTTTGAGACTTACACAAAGCAGTGATAGCTTTCTAATTAGTTTAAGCCAGGTCTCTGAAGGCACCGAAAACAAAAATCCTATCTGAAACTATCAGAAACTATCAATCCATTACAAACATCACTTTTCTTCAGTTAATTCCAGGTGAAGAAATGTAACTCTAAAAGGAAAACCCCAAAGCAGTAACAACATCAATCTATAGCCACATTTTTCTGAGAACTGTCAATAATTCTCACATTCACAGAAAATATCGCAACCTTCAATATCTCCTTTATTTCACTTTCCCCTCCTGGAATGGAAAGATAAAACAAAGCTCTTACACAAGGATTCCAATTTAGCCATCTGCCAATAGATCATCAAGTCATCTGAAATTTTAGACTACAGAAGCCACAGGTAGCTCCAGATGGTCTAAAAAACTTGGGGACACTTGCTGCATGTGTTCTGCTAGGCTTTCTAGCAAGAACCCCTAATAACCTAAAACTGGAAGAGGGCAAAAGGGCTTGCAATCGGTACTTTCCAAAGTAAGGAAAGAAAACAACTTTAAGAATCAGACGGTAGCTACACTTGTGAACATAGTGTATAAAGTTGTGGAATCGCTAGGTCTTACACTTGAAACTAATGTAACATTGCATGTCAACTCTAGTCAAAAAATAAGGCCATGCAGCTGAAACAAATCTCCCATGTTAGTTGTATGCTTTAATACAATGCTGATGAGTCACCCTGAAGTGACTTGTAATACAAATAAATGTTGGGAAGCTTAGATAGAACCTATCAACACTAAATATTTTGAAAATAAAATTCATACAGTGATCACTTAAAGAGCAAACACTTTAAAACAAAATAAGCACTAATACCACTGTATAATAAAATTTCATGAGTAACATTTGCTTCACAGCAACTCTTTAATATTAATTCCATATTTCCCATATAATACTTGGAAGCTATCCATAGCCTTAAACAGTATTAGACTATTTCACTAGCTGACCTAATGCTATGGCCCAGGAAAAAGCAATTATTTGCACTGAGAAGTTGACTTATTCCAAAGGCTTACATAAAATGCACCATAATTCAATGAAATTACCGAAAAGAATTTCCAAGCAGAAACTGGTAATACAGGAGGGTAAATCATGCTTTCAAGTTTGACAGGATCCACAGAACTTTGCTTAATTCCTTCCTTGCTGGCATACCCTTTGTTAATAAACTACTTAAGGACGCCTGGATGGCTCAGTTGGTTCAGTATCTGACTCCTGATTTTGGCTCTAGTCATGATCTTGGGGTTATAAGATCGAGTTCCACAACCAATGTGGAACCCACTTAGGATTTTTCTTTCTCCCCCTTTACCCACTCCCCTCTCTAAAAAAAATAAATAAACTGCTTGATTGTTTATGCTTTTTAAGCTGCTTAATAAAATTTTACTCCACTATTACACACATAGAGAGCTCAGCTGCCCACTAAAATGGCCATTTGGGGGCAGGGACTGGGTTTTAAAAGAGGGTCTTAAGAATTACCCACTTCTTGCTAACTCTGTTCTTACCTAATTACCCCATTCTCTCTTTCATGCATGGGCACACTCACCTCTCACTATTCTCTACCTGCCCTGCCCTAGCTCAAGGACAATACTGACTTTCCACTCCCAAGACTAGACTAATTGAGAACTAGAAATGACAGTTTTGATCAGTCACTTTTATGAAAGTACTTGCTATACTGGAAAAACTGGCACATTATTTGAGGATGGAAAGTCTTATCTAGATCCATCATGGTGAACAACAATAACTCGCAGATGAATCAAAGAGTCAAATGTAAGAAATCAAAACAAAGACAAAATGTAGGTGAATTTCTACAGGACTCCCTGGAAGGGTAGGACTTCCACCATCAAAACAATTACAGAAATAAAAGGAAGGAATAACAGATTTTGACTATTGTAGAAGCTCTCCTAATCAACCTCCTCTTAGCCAATTCCACAGACTGTATCATTCCCCAGTCCCAGTGTAGAAACCCCATGCCCATTGCTGAGTGTTAACAGGCTACTACGTACTACACTTGTCCATGAGCCCTACAAATTAAGTTACCTACTTACCAAGAGTTAGGTTATAAAGGTGATGTTAGTTAAGTGTGGCTGACAAACCTGCAAAAGACTGGGGGAGGGGGGTGGGGGGGAGAGGCAGGGAGCAGGGGGCCAGGTCAATTACCTGAAAGGATCCTGCCTAGACTGCAGTTCATTAAGGTAACATTCCCCCTTAAAGAGACCAGAACTGGAAATCACGGATGATGCATTTTGGGTAAGATGTAAATTAGAAATATTCTACATATACATACACACACACACACACACACACACACACACACACATATATATATGTCTAATCAATTAGAAAGGGCAGGTGAATACAAAAGCATTAGCTGCTTAGTGTGTATTCTGAAGCTTTAATGTTTAAGACACATTGTTACCTTTTTTGGGCTACCCCTTCCCCTTAAACAGTCCAGCTAAAAGATCTAATTACACTGAAGAGGCTGCTTCTGTAGGATTTCAGTTTCTCCATATTCACACTCATCAGGAACAGAATCAAAAGGTGAACTTGAAAAATATTTGAAAGACAAGGATAATAGGTTAATTGCCCAAACATAAAAAGTTTATATAAAATGGCAAGAATTTTCTGAAGCCCAACAACAGGGGAAATATCAAATAAATTATGAAACATCCAAACGAGATGATACACAGCCATCAGAAATTACTTATAATGAATTGTATCAAGGACTGAAGTACTTCTAAGTGAAAGCTATCAAACTACAAATGATATAAAAAATACACGGAGAATCTAAGGTGGGGGGCAGGACTTCTAGGGGCAGAATGAGGGGCTCACACATGAACAATCCTAGATACAACAGAGAGCATCTGTGGCATCCTAACTTGGGGCTGCTTCCATTCCCATTACAATTCGGTGGCATTAAAGGGAGCTGCCATTAAAGGGAGCTGACCTGATTTGGAGCTCCAAGGGAAAGCCCCACGCATGCAGCTTTGTCAAAAACAATAGGGATCATTAGGGAACAAATATCACAGCTGCCTAAGCCTGCAGTACTGGTTGCGGCAAACAAGACTTCAGCCAAACGTGCGAAAGGGGAGACCTGGGGAACCAGACAGCCAGAAGGGGCTTAAAGCTCTGACAGATTATTCCTGTGCTGCAAGGCTGGATGCATGTGAGGAATTGTGGATAAGGAATAAGGATCAAGGAAAGAGGAGAGCTTCCCAACTTATCTACCAGAAAGATTTCGCTGATTTTAAGTTTCTGCACAAGCAGAAAGTAAAAGCCAAGGCAGACTTGTAAACTGCCTGAACTTTGAATGTGTGGGTTGGGGCACACATTCAAAGTTCATTCATTTAATAAGCCTACTACATGGCAGACATTATGCAAGTGCTGGAGATATAAAAACCCTGGTTCCTGCCTTTGAGAAGCTCATATTCTAAGGGTAGAAGCAGATGTCGAAGTAGTAATTAGAAATCCAAAAGGGGGGAAAAGATTTCAGGGGAGGGAGGGGGCTTTTGATTAAACACAGCTGATTGAATATAAGCATTTATCTACCTCCCTCTAGAGACCATGAGTGGGATTAGAGACGGTATGAATTTACAAGAAAGTCAGAGAACCTGACAGCAAAAGAGGGACAACCACAAAATTAGGAATAAAAACACTTGGAAAAGAGGTACTAGCCTGGCTGTAGCTTTCTTCTTTCTGCCAAGCACCTGCAGTAGGAGAATCTAAATTGAAGCCCAGTGAGCTAGTTCACTCCTGAGCACCCTGGAAAAAGCAGAAGGTAAAGAAGCCCAAGAACTGTAGTTTCCAGGGACATTTAAAGGAAACAGAAAATTTTTTAAAGGTGGGGGAGGGGGCAGCTTGGGGCGCCTGGCTAGGTTAGTCAGTGGAGCATGTGATGTGATTTCAGAGTTGTGAGTTCAAGCCCCATGCTGGGTTTGGAGTCTTTAAAAAAAATGACTAAAAAATAAAGCGGGGGGCTGAAAATTCCTTTAAAAGAATAAGACTCTTGGTTTTCTCGTCCGCCAGGGCAGGAGGGCAAGCAACTGCCTCCATCCACCCCCAAACACAGAATACTTAAACTCTCAGGCAAGACTGAACCAAAGTATTCCTGAGCTTAGGAGCTCCAGTCATAACCGAGAACAGAAACAGGATGCCTTACTGAAAAACAAGGAGGAAGTCAGTCTTTATGGCTGATGGTGATAAAGCCAGCTTTTTGCAGGCTGGGCTTCTCAATTCTAGAGGTGAGCTTATTACCACCAATTTCCCTCTCATAAAAGATTCAAGGAGTCCTATATAGAAAAACTGGCTGTAGAAAACAGAATAAATATGGAGTTCCCCATAAATGCCCAGGTTTTCCCCCCAGACACACCAGACCCAAACCCAGGAGTCAACAAGCCCCACTCATGAACACGGTTCCCAATCAGCTGTTCCTTAACAGAAACAACCTGCCAAAGATGCTTGAGGAATACATGTAACATGAAAGACAGGCACAAGACTGAGCAAGGGAAAAAAAATGGAAAAAACAGACAATACAGGGGAAAGAAAAGGCCAACACAATTATCTTCCTCTCTGAAGACATTAGATCTAGCACCCAAGAAACAAAAGTCAACCAGCGGGGGGCGGGGAATACAGCTGTCAGAAATGAATTACAGAACCGGAAAATAAGTTGAAGGGAACTTCCAGAAAGTAAAACAAGAGGAGAATACATGCTAAATATGAGAGAGAACGGAGGGCCAAAAATCTAAGAAATAAGAGTTCAAAAAAAAAAAAAAATAGAAGGCATTATTTAAAAAAAAAAAATCTAATTTTCCACAACTGAAGAAAATGAATCTTCAAATCGGTAGGCCTATGAAGTGTCCCATAAACTGAATACAAGAGCATCCATACTAAAGTCTATAGCATGGTATTTTGAGAACCCTGGGATAAAGCCTAAAAAGCAGGTAGAGGGTAAAATGGAAAAAAAAAAAAAAGTCGCAAAAGATAAACAACTTTACAGAGAACAATGTAGCAATGCCTTCAAAGCTGAGAGCAAATTATTTCCAACCTGGAATTCTATCTTAATAGCTACATAAATTATGTCTACATAAACTCTCAATACCGACACAATACCGACATTTCCATACATGGTGTGTTCACAGTTTCCTATTGCTGTTGTAAAAAATTACTACAAACTTAGTGGTTTGAAGGAACAGATTTTTTTTCTCTTCCAGTTCTGGAGGTTGGTAGTCTAAAATCAAGGGGTCGGCCACATTCTTTCTGGAGGCATCAGGGAGAATCTGATTCCTTGCCCTTTCTGGCTTCTAGAGGCTGCCTGTATTCCTTGGCTCGTGGCCCCTTTCTCCATCTTCAAAGCGCATCACCCCGGATTCATGACCTGAGCTGAAGGCAGACGCTTTACTGACTGAGCCACACAGGCCTCCCGGCCCCTGTTAGTTCTATTCTCTTGTCTCCTCCTATTGACTCTGAGCCGCCTGCCTCCCTCTTATAAAGACCCTTATTTCCATGGGGCTCCCCTGGATAATCTCCCCACCTCAAAATCCTTAACTTGATGACATCTGCAAAGTCCTTCTTACCATGTAAGGCAATATATTCACGGGTTCTGGGAATGATGACGTAGGACCTTATTTAGCATGTTATATACAGTCTCAAAAATTACTTCCCGTTCAATCTTTCTCCAGAAGCCACTGGAGGATATGCTCTACCAAAACCAGAAAATAAACTGAGGTCAGCATAAGGTCAAAACAAGATGACCTCAGAATCCAGGCAAAGCCTTGGAAAGAGCTCCAGAATTCAATCAGGTATCTTTTTTTTAGCATCAAGAGTTTTGCAGATAGAAAAATACGAAAACATGGCAGGCTTTTATCGAGTTCAAAGAGCCTAAGCAGAAAGCTGTAAGAGGTGCTTGACAAGTACTGTAGCAGTGAGGATGGAGAGGGTAGACCTTTGGGAGTGGAAAGGAGAAGGTAATGTATATAGATTGAATTCAAGGGCCTGGACAAGAAGACCACTTCCTTCCCTGTTACAGCCACCAACAGAGCAGCTACAAATAGGGCTCAGTGTCTCACAGGGTCAACACAAGAATCCACCCCACAGTTTCACCCAGGGGAGACAGCAGCCCCCAACACTGCATGACATAATTGTTCCCTTAGTGGATAAATATCTTTTAACTTTGGGACTATTTAGAACTTAACTACGGAAACGTTAGCAGAAAAAGGCTTCAGACTGGAAGGGTAGGAAAGCTTCACAAAGGAAGGTTTAGTTCAGCAGCACCTTGAGGGGAGCGGAGCAGAGAGACACCGTAGTGTTCGGTGAGGGCAGGTGGACAACGGGAGGGCTGGCTAACAGACCTGCTTCTGCCAAGGCAGAAAAAGCACTGTGCATTTAAGGTACTGTGAACAGCTCTCTGTTGGGCTGGCAACAAAGTAGGGGCGGAGGATGGGTGGCAAGAAAATAACAAATTCCATAAGGAGACGGCAACAATATAGCACAGAAGGAAAGTACATGTGAAGTAACCCAACCTAGGGAAGAAACTTGGCTGGGCCCTCACTAGCTATGCAAATCTCTTAAACTCAGTAAAGCCCCCATTAATTCATTTGTACAAAGTGAAAACAACAGTACCTCCTTCGTGGATTTGAGAATTAAATGAAAATACTTTGGGGGCTGCCCAGTGGAACAGGCAGAAAGCAACAAAGAGTAAAACTGCCCCAAAGTAACATTTCTCCAGAGCATAATTCACATAATCTGCCTTCTATTCCATTCTCTCTGTGATTTTCAGCCTCTGCTTTTTCCTTCCTGCCCCTACCCCACCCCTGGAGCCTTTCTTTTGGTCCCAACAGAGAAACTCGGTTCCTCTAGATCATCACTTTCTAACAGAACTTTCTTGTAATGATGGAAATGTTCTAAGTCTGCACCATCCACTCTGTAGCCACTAGCAACATATAGCTATTGACAACTTGAAATGTGGCTGGTACAGCTAAGGAAAGAAGTTTTAAAAAAGAACATCTTCATTGAGATGTACCATCAAGTTCACCCTTTTAAAGTATACAGTTCAGTGTTTTTTCAGTATATTCACGAACAGGTGTCTTGATCAGTAAGCACTATCTAATTCCAGAATTTATAAGTAATCTCAGAAAGAAAACCCACACCCTTAGCAATTACACCCCGCCCCCTGGACATTTCATATAAATGTGGTCTTTTCTGTCTGGCTTCTTTCACTTGGCATGACGTTTCTGAGGTTCAGCCTTGTGGAAGCAGGTACCAGTACCTCATTTCTTTTCTGGCTGAGTAATATTCCACTGCCCACAACTACCCCATTTTGTTTCTCTGTTCATCAGAAAATGGAAATTTCCATTGTTTCCACCTTTTGGCTACTGAAAACAATGCTGCTGTGAACACTGATGTACAAGTTTTTGTGTGAACATACATTTTCAGTTCTCCTGGGTGTATATCCAGGAGTAGAACTGCTGGGTTGTATGGAAACTATAACTTTCTGAGGAACTGCTAAAGTGTTTTACACAGTAGGTTGTGCCACATTACATTCCCACCAGCAATGTATAAAGAGATACAATTTCTCCACATCCTTGCTAACATTTGTTATTATCCCTCTTTTCAATTATGGCCATCCTGGTGTGTGTGAAGTGGTATCTCACTGTGGTTTTGATTTGTACTTCCCTAACAACTAATGATGTTGACAACCTTTTCAATGTGTTGTATTAGCCATTTATAAATCTTTAGGAAAATAGTCAATGGATTTTAAATTTTATTTAATTTTAATTAACTTCAAATATGCACATCTGGCTAGTGGCTAAAGTATTAGGCAGATGGTGGGATTTAACAGTTGGTTGCTTAACTTTGTTCAAGGTAAGGAGGGGCTGGCTAGGTGACTGAAGCTCTATCCCAGCTTCATGACTCTCCCAGATGGAACCCAGGAAAGGGAAGCTGGTGCAAAACTTGGGAGGAGGGGACACCTGGCACAGAGCCTGGCACTTAGGAAGCTCTCAAAACTCACTGTTGATGACGGAAGCAACTGGTGTCTATGAGCACTTCTGAAGGGCTAGGAACTGTGCCTTTATACCCACTTTTTCATTCAATCCTTAGAACAACCCCATCAGGTAAATTCTACTGTCTCCATTTTACAAATGAGGAAGCAGTTTTAGACAGATCAGGTAAGACTTAGAAAGTTTTCTCAATCCAGTTAATTATGGCCATGATCTTCTAGATCTCAACCAGGGAAGCTAAGTGTTATTCGGGATTCCACCCTCATGTGCAGCACCTATGTACAATTCTGTATCCACTAATCTACCGCCGAGGGATGGTCTGAGAATGAGATGGTTTTTGAAGCAGCAAAATATTAGCACTAAATGAAAATATGAATTCCTGACTGTGTGCATAATGAGCCAACTTATATCTTTTCCAATGTGTTCAGCTACTTCCTCCTCTTTGAATTGGTTCAATAACTATGCAACACTGACTGTGTTACCATGGACAGCCAGATGCTGTCCTAGGTACAGAGATACAGCAATGACTATGACAGCCATGCATCCTGACCTAATGAAGCTTAAAATATATATTAAAGAAATATATGGTTTTAAAAATACACAAGCTCCGATAAGTTTATGTCACATGGAGGCCCTGCTGCAATGTCTATTTCATAATGAACCTTATCCCAGCGGCATAAGAAGCCTTAAATGGCACTCTCTGCCTACTAAGAAATTCTGAGTCTGAACATTATAGCCTTTAAAATGGCTCAAAATCCGTGCATTTGGCAGAACTCGTCTATAAGAGTTGCTTCTAGGAAAGCAGCACCCAGCTCCCAAGCACGGCCAGCTGCCAAGAAATAAAGGGATTAAAGCTTACCTCCAGTTCCACAGGGCTGTCCGAAACTCCTATGCACATGAGGGGAGGCCAACACAGCAAGAGTCACGAGAGCATTTCTCCTGCCTAGAGAGTGATTTCCCAAGCTTTCATCACCACCCACCTCTGACCCCTGTTTCAGGTAGATAAAACAGAAATGATGAGGTTGTTCAGATGATTCGTGTGGGTGGCTATTGTCCTGACTGGGGCAATAAGGCTGCAGAACATTACTCTCTTTTTAAAAGTTCTCATTTTATTCTTTGGTATAAATAACAATTTAATTTTGGAAACAATGCACGTCCATGCTGTATTGTACAAAACGGTAAAGCTCAAGTTCTCCTGTAGATGGGCTGCTTTTGGCAATAGACCTAAGTAACCACACTGAGGGCTGGCCTTTGCCTGACCCTCTCTCATTGTACCTCGCCTCTGGGATGAGTCAGCATGGCAAAAAGTATGAATTAAGTTGATTGGGAAAGCCTAAATAAAAGGTCTCACTCAATCGTTTCCAGTTTTAAGCTCACTATCTCCTGTGTCTTACCCGACCAAAGTATTCCACCCGAATATGCCAAAAGAAATCATGGACCAAACAAACTCATCAGTGACACAGCTTGGGATCATTTGGCCAAGTCATGTTTCTTAACTTCAAACCACCATGGAATCACAGTTGCAAAAGCAATACTTTCCTCGCTTTTGCTACTAGAGTGAATGGAGATGGTGAGAAGGCTTTTCGTTTTGTTTCTTTTTTTTTTTAAGATTTTATTTATTTATTTATTTATTTGAGAGAGAGAATGAGGGAGCATGAGGGGGTAGGGACAGAGGGAGAAGCAGACTCCCTCCTGAGCAAGGAGGCTGATGTGGGACTCGATCCTGGGACTCCAGGGCATGATCTGAGTCAAAGGCAGTCGCTTCATGGACTGAGCCACCCAGGCATCCCAAGAAGGCTTTTCAGAAGCTATTATACTGCTTTCAGTGGAGTGGGCAGAGTGAAAGATTCCAAGTGCATCAATAAGAACAAAATTAAAATTCGGTTCCAGTATTTCATATGACACTGGCCACCAATTCCCTTAAAGGCAGAGAGCAAGAACAAAAGAAGATGGTATTTCAACTAAGGATAGAAATAGCCATCCTTGGTATGGGAAGGCTAACAGAACCTTGTCTGGTGAACATTCTAGGATTACCCACAATATTCAGTATTTATGTGCTCACGAACATCTTTGTGAAGTACCAATGACCACAGCACTCCCGGCCAAGGATAAAACATTTCCACATGGGATGGCACTATTTCCATGGATCAGAGTACACCAAATGGCTCCCAAGAATTCCTAAACTCAGCAGCCACAAGGTAGACTTTCACTTGACGAAGTTAAAAGGCAGTAAGACCTGGGAAAAATGAAGACTATAAAAGATAATTAAGTCAGTCTACACCAGAGTACAGGAAGAACCAAGAACATATCAGAGCAGAATCAGTGAGGAAATGTCACAGAAATGTTAAACAGGCTACCGCCGTTAGCAAACATAAAAGGAAAGGACACAGTTGTGTATTTTCATTCACAGGTCTCTAGCCACTAAATTACAGTTTGCTATCAGAGAGAAGAAGGGGTTTACAG
The DNA here is from genome assembly GCF_009829155.1 of Mustela erminea. NCBI lineage: Eukaryota > Metazoa > Chordata > Mammalia > Carnivora > Mustelidae > Mustela > Mustela erminea. The sequence goes on from NC_045635.1 coordinate 36,860,281, forward strand.
AAATAAGAGCATCAGGTGTAATGGCAACAAAAAAAAATGGTGTTTTACCTACAGATTTCAGAAATTTGCAGTTTCGTATAACGGGCAAGAAAACTGTACCAAGGCTTCAACTCAAGCAAGGATCAGCAAACTTTTTTGTGTGAAGGACCAGAAAGTAAAAATTTTTGGGTTTGTGGGCCATGTGGTCACTGCCGCAATTACTTACCTCTGCCCTTACATGTAGTGTGAAAACAGCTACAGACAATATTTAAATGAATGGGCATGGCTGTATTCCTAAAAAACTAGAAAAACAGAGAGTGGTCCAATTTGGCCCAGGCACCATAGTTTACTAGACCCTGATGTGGAGTTCCAAATCAGTGGTTCCCTAACATTAATGTACTTCAGGACCCCTTGGAGGGCTGTTAAAACAGATTGCTGTGCTCCACCCCACCTTGTTTCTGATCTGTAAGGCAGGCCCAGGACCGCATTTCTAACAAGTTTCCGCATAATACTGCTGCAGCTGGTCAGAATAAGGTCCACACTTTGAGAGCCACTGCTCTAGACCTTACTACTAAACAATAAGTTCAATATTTTAAGTAGCTGCCACAGTTCCCATCTGATTGGTTACAGAAATTTGTTACTTGTAGTAAGTTCCAAACTTCAAAGCTCAAGCAAAATTAAATAATACAAAGAGAACAAAGGAGAAACATACTAGTCAGGGCTTTTTTTCCCTTCAGTGTAAACATTGTCCCACCAGTAAAATACACATAATTCATCCTCAAGTCTCTTACCCAACACTTTCACATAGCATGTTCTAAGTCCTATAAAGAGTTGAAAAGTATTAAGTTCTAGAAATAAAACAAAATACAACGAGTATTAAAGACAAAGGTAAGCCATTCTTGCAAAATCAAAGAAAATTCAACGCAACCCATTGCTAAGAAGTGCTTCATCTCAATAAAATCAAAATATGGGGGTGCCTGGGTGGCTCAGTTGGTTAAGCCTCTGCCTTCGGCTCAGGTCATGATCTTAGGGTCCTGAGATTGAGCCCCACATCAGGCTCTCTGCTCAGCGGGGAGTCTGCTCCCCCACCCTGCCTGCCTCTCAGCCTACTTGTGGTCTCTCTCTCTGAGTGTCAAATAAATAAATTAAATCTTAAAAAAATCAAAATATGTAAGACAGCTTAAGAATTTTAAAGAATTGTGTCATTTTATCCTAAGAATCTAAGGAGATAGATAATACAGCATTTACTATCTTTCTTTTACAAGACGAAGAAACTGAGGAAAACAAACGAAGTGGTGATCTGTCACCATTATTTTAAAAAAATCCTTAAAATACTATTTTTCTTGGTAAGTTCTAAGCCACATTGATCAAATCCAACTTTCATATGTCTTTTCAGGACTATGTCTATGAATGTGTCTTCATGAGGAAAAACCTCATTCTAGTAACATCTTCAAGTCTATATTCACATTCATGGGCCTAGTTCTGAAGCCACTCCCACAAGTCTAACCAAGAAGCCTGAACTTTAATCAGATGGCAATTTTAAGCATCGACCTTTAGTGTGAGTGGGTCATAGATTATGGAAGTATGGTGAACCTTTCCAGCAGTACAACAGAAATACTTGGCAATGGGAGAAATACTATTAATGGAGATAATCCAAAAAGTAGAGCAGCAAGCCCAGAATCTCCCTCTCTAGATACCCAGGCTCTTTCTGCAGTGATAATAATGAAAATGTAGTCATTTGAATAGATATTTACACAAATCAGTTTCACATCCATTATAAGAGGTAAATGTTTTTTAAAAAGAAGGGAAGAAAGAAGAATAACCCACATTGCATATGGTCAGTAGAGGTTGTTTCCATTCCTATTAGCACTCTTTTAAAAGTTTTATGTAAGTTGATTATAATGTGAGATAATTACATTCTCACTCTAACCTGTGATCCGAATACTCCAGTAACAATTTTTTTAATTTATATGAAACATAATTAAAGAAAGTTCTCAGTGAAAACACCTTCTTGTTTGTTTTACAAGTATCTAATTATTTTACAAGTGACTAAATTAAAGAAAAAAGTATTTATTAAAAAGATCATTTCAAATTCAATGCCATATATTACTGCCAGGACCGATATCCAGTTAAGATGTTATTAAAACCTAAGACGATCAGTAAATATTCTATATAAATAAAAGTAGACCATTCTGCTTTTGAGATAATGGCTCAGATGGAAGTCAGCAAAATCTTCAAACCTGAAAAAGTGCAATATAAATAGTACTGTTCATGGATTATAAGAGGAAAGGGTGCCTTCTACTGTCCTCTGAAGCCAACCTAGAGAAGTATTTTCATCAAAGTAAGTGATCTAAACAGATTCCAACATGATCATTCTTCCGCCTGACAATGTAATGTGACCTTGTGGATGAAATGCCGCTCTGTAAATTTAGGGAATTTAGAGTCAGTGGCCAACTGTGTCAGAGACTGCCAACTTTAGGATCGTCCTACCTCATTTTGCTCACTGTTAAAATGTGGACACTGCTGCCATAATAAAATGTGGGGAAGTTACATAAAAGAACACTATAATATTCACAAATCCTTCATATGGCTATTTTCTAAATATATATTCTGAGATTTTCCTTGTCTCCTTTCTAAAATTTCCAATTTGAACAATTAATTCAACTGTCAAATGCCCAAATGCAAAGACAAAAGCTGTGATACAAAATTCCCTCTCTTAACAGTCTTTGGAGCTTTTCACAACACTGCAAAATTACAATCTGGAACAGTCTTGCAAACAAATTACAAAAAGCTCTAAGCACAAAGAATACTATCTTTCTGATGTACCTAAGAGGCAATGACAGGTTTTTTAAAAAAGATTTTTATTTATTTATTTGACAAAGAGAGAGATCACAAGTAGGCAGAGAGGCAGGCAGAGAAAGAAAGAGGAGGAAGCAGGCTCCCGGCTGAGCAGAGAGCCCGTCCATCCCAGGATCCTGAGATCACGACCTGAGCTGAAGGTAGAGGCTTTAACCCACTGAGCCACCCAGGTGCCCCGCAATGACAGTTTTTTAAAGCCACAAAGCACTCTACGTATTGTAGGTCTATTACCACAATATATATTGAGTAAAATGAATTTCAAACACAAAATAGAACCTGAAAAGGTTTTGTTTACAACACACATGCACGCACGCATACTCACACCCTAATTAAACAGTGACTCTATCAGGGGCTCTTCGAGAAGTCATAAAATATACATAGATGGCACATCACAACTCTCAAATTAGGGATGGAGATTTAGCTAGTGATTTTCCCCCTAACTTTATTAAAGCTAGTATTTTAAATAATCTTTCATATCTGAAAATTTTTAGTATATTCTCATTTCTATTTTCATCCACTCTACAGGCAATAGGCAAGCATGAAAGAAAGAATTTCTTTTAGGAACTCTACATTTATATTGCTTCTGGTGAAACAATCTTAAAAGAATTTTGATGGGTTTTTTTTCCCTTCTGAGGATTGAAAAAAAAATCCAAAAGCAGTAAAAAAAAATTATAATAAAAACAAATTTAAAACCCACAAAAAACTAAATGTATAGCTTTTCCCCATGTAACAGTGAAAACAGTTCAGTGAACCAGCTTCCATGTATACATTTTTTCAGAAACAACCTGCTCATTATGGGGCTATTCAGACCACTGACAGAATATCCCAATCTTGATTGTAAATAAGAAAAGGAACTGGATAGTAAGCTCCAGTTTCATTTTTAATCTACAACAGGATCAGCAAATTACAGCCTGAGAGCTAAATCTAACCACCTATTTTTATAAATAAAGTTTTATTGGAACACAGCCACACTCATTTGTTTTCAGATGGTTGTCTTCACGCTACAATGGTAGAGTTGAGTAGCTGTGACATCTGCTGTAGGGCTCACAAAGCCCAAAATATTTACTATCTAGTAGTTTACAGACAGTTTGCCAACTCTTGGTCTACAACATCTAAAATTGATGGAAATCAGTATAAATAGGTCTGTGAGATAAAAGGTTAACCAATAACCCATAAAATTTACTTTTATTTATGTTACAGTGTATTGAACAGACTCTACCAGCAAACTCTGATAGTGCTCACCTGATTAAAAAGCATTCTAACCCTCATACACTGCTGGTGGGAATGTAAAATGGTGCAACAGCTTTGGGAAATAGTCTGGCAGTGCCTCAAAATGTTAAGAACAGAGTTAGCATTTGACCCAGCAATTCTACTCCTACATATATACCCAAGAGAAATAAAAATATATGCCCACACAAAAACTTGTAGGTCAATGTCCACAGCAGGATTATTTATGATAGCCAATGGATAAAAAGCACCCAAATGGCCCATCAGTTGATGAATGGATCAACAAAATTGGTATATCCACACGATGGAGTATTACTGGGTCTTAAAGATGAAATGCTGATACATCGACAACATGGATGAACTTTGAAAACATTATGCTCAAAGAAGTAGTCACAAAAAGACCACATGTGGTATGATTCCATTTACATGCAATGTCCAGAACAGGCACATCTGTAGAGATAGAAAGTAGACCAGTTGTTACTTAGGGGTAGGGAAAGACGGGGTTGGGAGCTAACGTGTACTGGGTTTCTTTTGCGGGTGATAAAAATGTTTGGAAATTTCTCATGGTGATGGTTTCACAACTCTGTGAATATACTAAATCCCACTAAAATGTACGCTTTACATTGGCGAATTGTATGGTATGTGAATTACATCTCAATAAAGCTGGTACAAAAAAAAAATGTGTTCTATGAACCTGCTGAAACATCTAAAATCAGAATGTTAGAGTCTTATATTTAGGACTAGCCTTTAAAAGACAACCAGTCTCTGGTATACTAAATGACAAGCAGTAAAACAGTACTGAAGAGCAAGTGCTTAGATGGGTCATAAATACCCAGGTATGAATCCCCATGTTGCCACTTATTACTATTGACACTTTGCCCAGGGCAAGTTACTGATCACCCTCTTGCTTAGTTTCCTCATCGGTTAAAGGGGAAAGGATGATTGCCTCAAAGGGAAGGCTGGTAGCCAAGGTTAAATTAGAAAAATATAAACAATTTAACACTGTGTCCAGCATATAATACTAATATAACACTCAAGCCATAGAATTCAAGAACCAAAAAAAGAGAAAAAAATTCCTACTGTTATCCCTAAAACATTTAATTTTATGCTTATTGTTCAAATTTCTTATGTAGGTTGTCTGTGTCACTAAACTAAAATAGGAGCTGTGAACCCAAAATTGCTCAAAAAAATAAAGTTCATTATTTTAAAAAATAAGATAAACATTTTTAAAATTTCATAAGAGTTCTTTAATTTTCCTGACCTGTATTCCTCTACTCTGTTTTCTTAATGAGGAAACAGGCATAAAAAGATGACATGAGTTACCCAAGAAGAAGACTAACAAATCATTCAAGCCTGGCCTCCTCTGTAAAAATTTCCCCAACTTCCTTTTATGGCTAGGTGGTCACAGTCTCTGGATTGTTCATTTAACACTCACTCTTTCAACAACTGAATACTTACTGTGTGTCAGTTGTGCGGAGGATACTAGCTGAACATGTCAGATGCAACCCTGGCTTTAACAGGACTTAATGTCTAGTTAGTTGAGATATGAGCCACTTTTCAACTTCTCCCATTGACAGAGAGCTCCTTGAGGCCAGAGAACTCAAGCATTTGGTGAGTAACAGGGCACCTGGCTGATTCAGTCAGTGGAGCACACAACACTTGATCTCAGGGTCATGAGTTTGAGCCCAATGTTTGCAGTAGAGTTCATTTAAAAAGAAATTAAAAACATAAAAAAATCGATAATGGCAATTAAAATAACAACAACTATCTTTAGTCATTTTACACAGATCACATTATTCAATCCTCACAACAATCCTGCAAGGCGTATAGTATCACCCTCATTTTGCAGGTAAAGAAACTGAGACTCAGAGAGGTTAACTAACTTGGCTAGGGCCACACAGCTAGAAATGCACTCATAAATGAACAAATGAAGGAACTGTTAACACCACTAACAATTTTACCCATGTGATAGGAAAGAATGTTCATTTCACCATATTATTTATGTAATAGAGCCTGTGTTTAGCATTGAGAAAGTGCACATTTGGAAATTGTTGAAACTTATCTACATAGCTGCCAAAAGTAATTTGAGTATCTCAGAGACATTCTAGAAATAAAAAATACTTATGCTGCACTTTACAATCACTAATCCATGCAAATAGCTTGTGAAGTGGCCATCATTCTTTCTATAAATAAGAAGAAAATGGCCACACTGTGCCCAAAGGCTACCATATCTGATCTTAGGGGGCTGCCTCATAAGATATAAAACAATGTCAATCCATATGTTTGGGGGTAAAGTACATACCAAGGGTAAGCAGAAAGGCTGAAAATCTATGACGTTTCCTAAAAACACAAATTAAATTCCATAAAATAGCAGCAGTATAATGGTAATCTGCATGTCCTAGCAGGGCTAGAGAACTCATAATTGCATTAATAACATCAAGAGTATTTTAATAAAACATTAGAATCTGCATATAGCTAGGCAGTTATACTTCCACTTTAGATTTAAATACACCAAGATATTCTAAACTCAGGGTTACAATTAAAAAGCCTGAAATACAGACTCGACATAGTAGAGTTTGGATATTATTAAACTACACTGAGACAGACAGAAAGAGAGCACAGTCATCATTCCAAAATAAGTGATTCAAATATTCAAAACAATGGTAACAAAGCAAAAAAAAAATGTGTATTAAAAGAAATAAGAAGGGTGCCTGGGTGGCTCAGTCAATTAAGCATCTTCCTTTGGCTCAGGTCATGATCTCAGGGTCCTGGATTGAGCCCTGTGTTGGGCTCCCTGCTCGGTGGGAAGCCTGCTTCTCCCTCTCCCACTCCCCCTGCTTGTGTTCCCTCTCTTGCTGTGTCTCTCTCTGTCAAATAAATAAATAACATCTTTTTAAAAAATAATAAAGAAATAAGATTGGAAAAAATAATGTGCAACAGTTCAGTGATAGAACACAGGTGTTAAAATGAAATAATGTACACTTACCAAAAAATTGGCTTAAGTGCAATAAAGTAATCATTTCTTATTGTGAATGGGTATGGCACAACTACAAAAAGCCAATGAACAAATTTAGTTGCACAGTGGGAGGTAGAGGGACATTAACTACACTCATCCAATGGGGACCCAAAACCTTGAGACAAGGAAGGCTGCAGTTCCCTGTGGGGAAGGGATTTTAAAAAATAAGAATGGTTTGACTAATATCAAGAACATAGAGTAAATGTAAAGTATATAAAATTTACCATGTCATTTCATTAAAGGCTTCCATTTAATTGAAAGTTATGAACCAAGCTGAGGAATGAAAAATACCTAATCTTAGGAAAACCAAATGGTTTTACCTAAAAGCCAGCCATCAGAATCTACAAAACACAATCATAACAAAAAAGAAATCAGCTTCCTTTTTTTTTACCCTAAATATGCTGCTGTTGAGGTGGAATCACAGAGAAATAGTGTATTACCAACATGCACAGAACCTTGCTTTTCAGTCACAACATGAATTGATATTTAACATTATATTTATTTTGAAAGATGCTTTAAATTGCCTCTATACTATAAACAAGCCTTTTTTTTTGATAGTCCATCACAGTGTGCTGGCATTTTACATTATTGATCCTCCCTACTTTAAAACTTCTGTGAAATCCAGCTATTCTGACTCTTCTAGCTCTGTGAGTTACACAGCAAACCACATCTCTCCAGTTCAGTCACCTGTCAAGAACTCATTCACTCAGTTTTACTTTCCAAACCTTCACTGTCATTCCAGAACTCTCACCCAAACTCCAGTTCAGCATTTCCAATGATGTCTGTCTACTTACAAATGGCTTGCACTCAACTCAAAGCTGCAATAATCAATCTATACCATGGAATATTGGGCAGCAGTTTAAGAAGAGACAAAGTTCGACAGAGATGTAGATGGATATGGAAAGGTCATCAGAGACAGTGTTTGTCAATGGAAAATTAATATTTCAGCATAGTGTACAAATATGATCCCATTCTGTTTTTTAAACAAAGACCTTCCAGAAAGATGTACAAGAGCTGGACAATGGTAACCTCTGGAGAATGGGGCTATGGACGGTGGGAGAATGGAGAGAGGGGCACATATACCTCTGTACATTCTAGAATTTAAAATTAATTTTATAATTTATTTTACAAAGACGAGTCAATTTACGAAGAGAAAGTAATAGAAAATTATTGACTCTCAACATTGCAAATGCGTATTAACTTCCTTTAAATCAAACAAGCTCCAGAAATGAAATCTTCCTGGTGTGGATGAAGGGAGACTCTCCCTTTACTGACTCTGGCTCCATAATGGTCAGAAGGGTGATTACATTGGACTCAGTTCAAAGAGGAATACCCAGACAGGGGGTGGCCCCAGCAGAGAAAGAAGAGAGCGGGTCCTGTCACACCTTGAACCCTGGAGCATGAATTCAGAGCTGTATCTGGTGGTTTTAGAATCTGCACTGTCAGTTGCCAACTAAAAAATAAAACCCCAAATGCGAGAGCTGCACCGGCCATCAGCTTGTTGGTGGGGGTCAGGGACCTGTTCAGTAACTCACTCACTCGCCTACTTAGGTGTGCCGTGCTGGCCCCCAGCTGACAAGCTCATTGCTCCGCAGCTGCAGTTCCACACGTGGTTTTCAGAGTCAGGGAGAGCAACTGCAGGATTTGTAGCACAGGATATAGGAGCAACGACCCAGTGGAAACCACTCCACCCTACTCGCAACAAACACCCATCTCCTACACCTCATCACGTCTGGTTTGGCAAGTTAGGAGTCATTAATCAACGATGCTGTTTGTTGGGGCAGGGGAATGGAAAAGAAAAACCTGGAGAGTAAAAGGTGTAGAGAAAGTTCCAAAACAAATTGTATTTTGGATGAATGGACAAGAGTCTATATTTCCACTGCTAAAGAATGCAGAGGCTTATCAGTTTAGTAACAAACGCGGCTATCTCATTAACAAGAAAGACAAAAAGAAAAATGGGTGAAACAATGAAGGTAGTATGGAACCTCCAATGGAGGAGTGAAAAATAGAACTAGAGCGTCAAACAATTAAAAATTGTTGTAAATAAACTCTGAAAATGAAGGCATGGGCCTCGCTTTAAAGAAACCCGATGTACCATATTTAACTACCGCAATTGGCAGGAAATGAATGAATGGACTTTGGAACCAGTTGCAATTTCATGTGATCTTGGGCAAGTTACCCCTCACTGAATCGCAGTGTTTTCTGTAAAACAGGTATAATCAGAGGAGATAATATATGTAAAGTGCCTAACATTAGAAGGCATAAATGTCAACTCCCCTTACGAAGTAAGCATTAAATGATGAAAGATTTTTTGTTTTTACCTTTAAACAATCTTATGTCAAAGTTCTTTTAAACAGTGCTTCTGGCAAATTTAAAATGTGAAAATGTTTTTAAAAATGCAGTAATTCAAGAACAGTCTCAAAAAGGAAGGCATACTTGCTTCTTTAATGTGTTGAGTAGAACTACAACTGGGAACGGTAAAAGACTTTTCGATTTAAAGGCAATAACCAGGAACACCATTTAAGGTGCACGAGAGATGGTTTGCCAGGTGAAATGCTGCAGATTAAACAGAGAAAACAGGGGGGTTGTGAAGTGCACATGTCAAGGACACAGAAGCAGGTCACAGTTGTAGAATGCAAGGGAGTCACAGGAAGTCTTTATAAAGAAGACAGGCAAACGACACTTCAGAAACTCCAAGTCCTAAGGCATTCTGTAAGAAGCAGGCATGAAGAGACTCAGAGAAAGTGCGCACACGCAGGAAAGCTCAATTCCCTCCAAAATGGTCCCAGAAGCCAACTCCGTCATCAGGAATCAACACTGCTTACCTACTCCCAAAAAGGCTGGCCATGTGCAGGCATCTACACCATGTGAAACAGGTTTCTCTTCCATGGAACTGCAGCTAATCCCCCTTGGCTTGACTCTTTCTGGGCCACCAATGGGCTAGCTGGTGACTGTGTTTCTCCTGCCTTGCTACACAACTGTCACTCTGATCAAACACTTCTCTCATAAAACATCTATTCATTTCTAGTAAATTCCTGGTTCCTTCGGGCTCACACTTTTCCAGACACTAAAAACTAATTTGCCTACAATGTCTACATAAAATTTCCAAGAAAGATGTTCCAACATATTATAATGTTGCTCTCTGTGGTACTGGAAATCCAAATCAGTGGGCCAATCAATATATGTGCAAGCCATGGTAATTAGTAAAAAGAGTAAAGCTGAATTTTTGTCATGTTAAATTACATATTTTACCAATGATTAATCCCGTGTTTGTATAAAGGCTGCATTTAATTCAATTCTCTGGTAAATGGTTTTACTAGAATTTTAAGTGTGGACGTGAAGTATATAAGCAAAATAACCACACTCTTTTAATAAAGTATATGTATAAACACAATCCATACTGAACTGATAAATCTCTTAATATTAAATTAAGTTGTTGTAGTGGACAGCCACAGTTATTGAAGCAATCCTCGTTCTGTGTTGTTCCAAACATCAGTCACCATGTTAGCATTAGATGAGCATCATAAATCAATGCGAATCTTAAAAGACCCAAGAAATCAAAGCCAAACACAGGCTGAAACAAAATTCTGACGCAACAGGGCTCAGAGACATAGCACAGAGGAGATAAAATCCACATTTTGGTCTTCTGGCTTCAATACCACCCAAAAAGCATTTGTTCTACTTTTCAAATCCTGTAAGCCTCTGAAAACCCAGTCCCAAAATATTACATACATTACCTAAGTTTTAAACCAATGACTCAATCGTAGCTGCACATTAGAATTACTTAGAGAGCTTTCAAAAAATGCCAGTGTCCAGGACCCACTCCCAGAGATTCTGATTTTATTGCGCTGACACAGGGCCCTGGCATTGATCTTTTTTAAAAGCTCCCCTGGTGATTCTGATATCCAGCCAGGTGGAGATCCATTGCTTCAGACTAATACAGCCTTTTGGGACGGTAATTGCTCTGAGGTTGATAAACATGCTTTTTGCCTTTTAATGAGATTTTATTAAAACTACTCAATTCATCCCATAGCTAATGAGCAATGGTTATGTCGCAGGCCCTGAGTTAAGTTAACGGAGAAAGATATATATGTTCCCTGTCCTCAAGAAGCTCCCTGTTCACTAGGCAGAGAGACTCATGAATAAGAAACCGTAATTAAATATGGTAAGTACTCTCAAAGTATAAGCAAATTCAGCATGCCTCACAAACTTGCATGTCATCCTTGAGCAGGGGTCATGCTGCATCATTCCAAGTTTAGTATACATCCTACCAAAGCAGGAAAGTCAGAAGTTACAGGTTACTAAGAATCCTAAATACCAGGGCAAATACTCAGCTCATGCAAGATGAAAACGGTGTGCCTTTTGCTATTCTCATTCACAGAAACTCCTGTACCATGAAGGTAGGCATTTCTATGTTTTAATTTGGATGAATCATCTTAAAATTGCCTTCATGTAATATTACTGACTGTACACTTACCTCTAAAGCTATACACTTGGAAAAGATACAGTAAATGATCATGGCATAAAAATGAGCCAATTTCCTGCATTTGCATAAAATCTTTCTTTCCCACTAATTGCTACATTTGCAAGGATGAGAAGTTTTGGGACTAGGATAAGGTCCCATCATTGGAGATTTGTTTCAGTCACTTGAAAGACGTTACACAGGAAAATGTTATGGAAACAACGGGCATTCAAAAGATCTTTTGTAAGACTTTCAAAAACAAGAAACGCGGGGAAAGAGTTTAGTTTTTTTAAAACAAGAAATGGCATCCTTTCAATATTCCTAACGAATCAGGCACATGATTCCCTCGCAGACAGTGGATGAGTGAATGAGCTGATAAGCAGTGAGGTAGAGGAGTGAGTGGGTGGTCAATTGATCTTGAAATTGAAATCTGTCTTAAAGTACCTCAGTGGAAATTTAAACCTATTAACACCTAAGGGTCAAAAACAATTTGTGATGCTAATGTGGTATACAAGAAAATCACAATTCTAGAGAACTTGGATAGAAATCAACAAAAGGGTTTCCAGTACAAGTGAACATCTTCAAGGCCTTTCTGTTTAAAGCTAGAGCTGAACAAATGCTAAGTTAAAATGTATGCTGTCAAGGTCCCTGCAAGAAAATCTCAAGTGAATTTCAATTTCCAGATCAATATATGCGGAGACAATTTACGGGAGAAACCTTCAACCTTTACACAGGGTGAGGAACACTATCATTACATTCTTTACCACGAAGGCTACCTTGAATTCATTATTTCACGAAATGACACATTATAAATGGCACTGACCAAGTCAGATTTTGTAGGGTATGAAAGAGATTTCACATTCACAATAGTTAAGGGAGCCATAGGGTACCTATCACCTCTGAATCAGCCTGCTCTCCCTCCTTATGCAGCTCTGAAGCAACAGAAAAGATGAATTTAGTTCTACCAGAGGTGTTTCCTGAAAACATTCTATCAATTACAAGCCAGCAGAATCCTGATTGTGCTAATGTGATGCCGACCACTTTGTTCTGATATCCAAAGAGATCATGTCATCACTCTTTAAGACCTTAAGGAATCGGAACTGGTTACTAACAGTGATCCAAAGATGGCTATATTCCGTCATCACGATATAATTAACATTTTAATTTCACATTTTCCAATTATGACTTTGCTGGCTCATTTAAAGCAAATATAACTAAGACACAACAAATATCATTCACCCACACACACGATCATTTGGGAGCTTTTGGGAAACCCTAATTTACCTTTACCGGGTGCTAAGAATGAAGAAACCAAGGAGATTTTTTTTTTTAAACATGTTTGTCTCTACAGAACAGTGCTTGCTATCCACATATGGCTGTGGAGCACTTGAAATGTGGCTAGTCCAACTGAGAAACTGAATTTTCAATTTTATTTAATTTTATTTCATCAAAATTTAAATTTAGAAAGAGATATCAATTAGGTTATTAGAAAACTTTTAGATATGTTTGGGGAAACTTGGGTATGTGAAGCTACTTTTGCAAATGCAAATGTTATGAAACCTAAATACAGATCAAGTATTTCTGCTGAAAATTTAGCTTAGTGTCAGAATTAAGATGTGCTGTAAGTGTAGAATACACACTGGATTTCAAAGACTGAGTACAAAAGAAAGGATGTAAAATATCTCATGAATAATTTCTGCCCTGATTATGTGTTGAAATAATAATAGTTTGGATCTAGTGGGTTAAATAAAATATTTTATTAAAATTGATTGCACCTATTTGCTTCTGATTTTTTTAATGTGGCCATTACAAAATTTGCATATGTAAGATTTTTGTATAGAAAATTACACATACGTCTTGCATTCTGTATCTTTGGAAAGCACTACTCTAGAGCACTTCCAAAAGCACTTTACAGGGCACACTGGATATCCTTCCTCTAGTAGACAAGCTGGTCATGTAACAATAGGGGCAAGGAGTAACATGTCCTTGTATCAGTTGGGTCTGAGGAAAGTGTGTAGCAAGCTCTACCCATAATTTCACCATGAGAGGCAACACGGTAATACCTCAACACAGAAGAAAAAAAAAATGAGTTATCAGCACTTAAACAAATTGAAATGCAGTACAGCAGACAACTTAAAAGGGATACAGCCAACTGCTCTAAGGTCTTGGTTTCATTTCCCAACTGCAGACCTTAAAATAGACAATAAAGCAGGGCTTCCAAAAAGAGGTAAAATATTTCAATGGTAGCTACCTAGCGATCCTTAATAAAGCAGCAAAAATTGCTCTTAAATCTTATCTCCTGAACTTCTAAAGGCACAGAATACACGCTGAACTAGGAAATCAACTTCAGATCGCCAGCCTTTTCCTTCACAAGCAAATTAGCAGGATTGTGCACTTGGAATACTGTTTGACAAGAATGAAAAGGAAACTATTCAAAACAGATTTAAGGAATGGACAATTAGATGAGGAACTGCAGATTTAATTCTCAATCAGCACTGTGATTAATCTGATTCCCTGCTTTTCCCTAGTGTAATTACACAACACAGATGAAAGGATGAGCATTTGGACTGTCAGTTCTATATTCTAGACCAGCCCGGTGACTCAAAGCAGACGGCTCCACCACCATCCCAACAACAGTCGAGGGAAGCCTTGAACACTGATTTAACAGTCATTGCATAACGAGGCATTAAAAATTCGGATACCCCCAACTCTTTCCACGCTGGTCTACACCAGGTGAGCAATTTGCTGAAACTGAACGCACCCCGTCTGAAAATGACCCCCTCCAATCCGGGCACGGGGTGAACACAAAGGCATCTCTCTAATATCCTGCACAATAGACACACACCCCACAATTAAAAACCCTGGACGTTCTCTCGCTATCGCTCCATGCAAGCAAAGGAAATGCAAGCTGCTCTTTTCGTTAATGGTCTGTGGTACACGCAAGGTAACAATAACCCCAACTGTTCCCGGGAAGCAACTATAAAATCGGGTCTGCCACGTCCCTGTGCAACCGTCAGATAAAATGCAGACAGCGGATTTCGGCCGGCCCCACGCCTCGTGGGGTGGCGGACCTCGGCTCGGTGGCTTCCACGGATCGCTGAGAACCCCCCGGACCCCCGCCCAGCAGGAGGTCCAGGTACACGTCTATAAATACGCCCGGGTGAGGACGAGGGAGGCGGAGGGGAAGGGAGGGCAGGGGGCAGGCCCGGAGCGGGTGCCGGTGCGGGAGGACCCGGGCATCACTGAAATGCATTTTTCCACACTCCCGCTCCCTCGCGTGGGAACTCACTTGCCGATCACCTCGCAGAGCTCGTACACATCCTCGAACAGCACGTCGTCGTCGGCCATGGTCCGGAGGGGACAGCGGCCGCAGCGTGGAGGGCTCCGAAAACGGGGGGTGGGGGCGCCAAAGAGCTCAGTGACCGGCCCCTGGCTCGCCTCTTCCCCTCAGGACCCGCGAGTCCTCGGTGCTGAGGACGCTCGAGTAGGGCTGCGAGGCCCGGAGACTGCGGCGCCTTCCTCTGCGGGCGACCGCCCCGGCGCGGGCGGCGGGGCCGGGGCGCAGGAGCGAGGGCGGCCCGGGCCCGGCGCCGCCCGCCCGCCCGCTGCTCCTCGCTCTGCTCGGGCCGCGCTGCCCGGCGTGCGGATCCTTGGGGACCGCGCGGCGCCGCGCTCTCCGCTCGTCAGCCCGCGCGGGCCGCGAGGCCGCGACCGCTCCCTCTGACGAGGCTGGCTCCGGCGCGGCGCGGCGCGGAGCGGGACAGCTCAGGCTACCAGGGGGGCCGCGGCAGGACCATGGAGGGAGGATCGCCGCGGAGGGAGGTGGCGGCGGCAGATCGGCGCTGGGGACCAGGAGGCGGCGGCAGAGACGCTCCCTCCTCCTTCTCCTCCTCCCGCCGCCGCCGCCGCCCGCCTGAGAGTGGGAGGGGGCTTCGCGGGACTGGCTGTCTGTGCGGGCGGGAGTCGCGGCCGCCGCCTTCAACTCCTCCTCCTCCGCCCCAGCCGCGGACCAGCTCCCGAGCCCCGCGCACCCGCCTCGCGCACACACACCCTCCTCCCCCTACGACCGCGCGGCTTCCAGAACCACAGGCCCCGCCCACTCCAGCCCGTCGGGAGGCGGTGGCCAAGGGACGGGGAACCGGGCTGAGCGGCGCATGCGCGCGCCGCGGGCCACGTCACGGCGAACGGGCGGGCGTCGGGGATCTAGAAAGGGTGCGGGGTGGCGGGGGTTGGGGGGGCTTGGCCCGAGGGGCGCGCGGGCGGCAGCTGCTTAGGCGGGGGCAGGTCGGGTCGTCCCCTCCGCGACCGAGCTGCGGAAGGGGGTCCTGGGACAAAAGGTCCACGACCGAACGCACGTTCTTGGCTCTCTGCGGCGAGAGGCTCTAACCCCGGCCGCTCCCCTCTCTTCTTTTGTAACCGCAGGAAGCCTTGCCCGGTTTTTGCTCGGGAAAGAGGCTGGGAAAGGGTCCTAATGAATGGGAAAAGCAAGAAGAGAGGTGGAGACGCTGTCCTTCCAGACCGTGCTCGGCGGCGGATGCTTTTAGAGCCACTCTGCGTTCCTTATTTCAAATGAGGGCTGGGAAATGGGGGTCGTCTACCTACAAGAAGAACCAGACAAAAACTGTCCAGGAAGGTATGCAACAACAAGTGACAATTCATAGACATCTTCTCCCGCATTCTGCCCCAAACTCAACAAATTGCTATCCAGCACTTGCCCTCAGTAGAGACAGCCTATAGAGCGGTCAAGAAGGCAGGGACAGAGTTTTAAGCCCCTTTGTATGTTGCCTCCCCTGACCGCCAAGATTTCACTACCTACCCTGCTCCCCGCAGTCCCTATAAATGTTAGACATGTCAGGATAAAAATGCAACTAGAGGGAGTGGATGCACAGGGTCAGCCAGGGAGTGGGGTTCTGGGTGTTGCCGCTGTGCTAGGTTGTATTCAATATGAAGATTTCTGTTCAACTGAGCATGTGCAGAATGAGCCAACGCCATCAGACAGGTATATGCCTCAGTTAAGGACCAATAAAAAAAGTCTTTGTTCCTCTGCACAGCAGAAGTGCCCAATTAGTTCATAAGTCAGCTACTAGAAATCATCTGGTAAAATTCTCAGTGCGGTAATTAAAAAAAAAAAAAAAGAGCTAGTATTTACCAAAGTGGGGGGGGGTGTGTGTGGAAACTCAGCCTATTTTCTCAGAAACGTTTCGTGCAAACCACTTGACCACTCCCTCAAGAGACTGAGAGATTTACCAGTGTTAAGGATTTGAGTACGAAACATTTTTTACAATGCAAATCAGAGGGAAAATGTAATTGTATGAGGTCTTCCTCCTTTCCCCAAGAGCTAGTGCATTCTCTAGACAAGGGAAATTTCGAGCCTGAGAAACATTGCCTCCATTAAGGGTGCAGCAGTTCCAAGTCACTGTCACCCTAAGTTGTTATGTCCACCTGGTGCACAGGGACTCTCACAAGTCACTTTGTCAGCTTCACTTCCCCTCCCCACCCCAAGTCTGAGTGATGCCAAGACTTAGCTTCATTTTGGGGCTTGTTATCTTCCACAGGGGCTTATATTCAGAGGTAGAAAAGGACAATTATAAAATTGTGGAGTTGAATTAAAAAAATACAATTATAGAGATAGGATTGCACCCCGCTCATGGAATCACAGCCAGTTTTGATCTGGAAAGAGCCTTAGACATCAGCCACTCTGACTCAATCATTTACAGATGTGGGCAATGTGATGGTTGCCCTGTCAGGAGCCATTCTACCCCTCCACGGTGGGGATGAGGCTCTGGGTTTGACTGGGGTTTCAACCACCTCACCTGGAGAGGTGGGTCCTGATTCATTAAAATAATAAATGCAACCCTCCTGCCACAAAGAAAGACCTAACCTAATCAGTTCCTGGCATTTGGTGCTTACTGACCTCGAGTGGTTCAAAGTCTCCCAATCAGCACAAAGTTCAGGACTTCACCCTCCCTCACCCATGATCTCTCTTTCTCCCCACCCCAGTCCCCAACCAGCACATTGGCTTTGAAGGAGAAGGTATGCAGCTTCAGTTGCTGCCATCATCATACATCTGTACCTGCGAGGGTAGTCAGACCTAAGATGAAGGTGGACTTGAGGGCCAGCAGGGTGATGTCCTCAGTGACATTTTCAATCTCTTGTTTAGCCAAATCTCTACAGTTTCCGGGCAATGAATTCGCTTATTGTCTATGCCATTTTGAGTTGAGTTTCCTGTTACTTCTAGAGAAAGCATCCTACAAATGGTACAACAAATGGGAAAAATTCAGAGACAAACATATATCCATATCACGAAACATCTCATCTGAGCCTAGATCTCCCAGTTCTGGCGTAGAATTAAGTCATGCAGAAATTCTCTGTAATGCACATCCCTAAGAACTCGTAGCACACATTGTAGCTGGAGGTAGCTCCTCTCCGGTTCTGTAACTAAAATGACCAAAGCTTTTAGGAGCTCCTGAGTGGCTCAGTCGTTGAGCATCAGACTTTGTCTCAGTTCATCATCTCAGGGTCCCAGGATCGAGCCCCAGGTCCAGCTCCAGGCTGGGCTCCAGGTGTTCAGGCTCCAGATCAGGCTCCGAGTCATCAGGAGTCTAGCTCTGTGCTCAGCAGGGAGTCTGCTTCTCTCTCCTTCTCTGCCCCTCCGCCTGCTCTTGTTCTTTCTCTCTTTCAAAGAAATAAATAAAATCTTTAAAAAATAAAATGACCCAAGCTTTTAAAGTTAAATTAGTTAATTCTTCTCCTGGTTTCTTACAAAAATCTAATATTCTTCCAACAAATATGTCAGGTATAAATGGTCAGGTGTCAATAATCTGTTTTAGTTTTCACGAAGAAGTGTTAAAGCAACTAGGTGCATCAGTTAGGTTGTGTCCACATGTTAATAACGGAATATAATGGCAGTTTAAATAAATGGGGGGCTTATCTTCCTCAGAGAGCCAGAAGTCTGGAGGCGGGTGGTTACTCACACTGGCTCAACTACTCCACAGTATCATCAGTGACCAGGTTCTTTCCCTCCACTCTGTGATCCTGGACGTGTCACCCCAGGCTTGTTCTCTGACCATCGCAAGACGGCTACTGCAATTTCCAGCATCCAGCTGCATTCAGGGGCAGGATTCAGAAAGGCAACAAGGGTAGGCAAAGCCATTTTGTTCCCTCTCCCATCTCTTAGTAGGGAAAGAAAATATCACTTCCCCAAATCACTGGCCAGAACAGTCATACAGCAACTCTTGCCTCCATAGGAAGCTGGTGACATGGGTGTCTGACTTTTCCTGCCTCCTCTTTGGAGGTGGGCAAGGGAGAAGCAGGTGGGGAATGGACTTTGGCAACCAATCGGCAGTATTTCTAATATTACCAATGAAATAATTCTAGATCTTCATCACAACATAGAAATATACCTCAAGTATATGACTGATGGAACCTTACTGAGATGTGTGTGTGTGTGTGTGTGTGTGTGTGTAATAACTTAAAAAATTCAGGAATATTTAAAAATCCACAAGGATGGAGTTGGTACTAGAGAAATTTGATTCTCAGATGGCAGTGGAAATCTTCAATGACTTTGAGACATTGGACTTCCTCCCAGTCACATTAGACATTCTCAGGTTGTTGGGCTCCCAGGTAATTTCAACATGACACAGATATAAAAGGGAGTAACACACTCTAGAGAAATATTAGCATGAGAACAACACAGAGGTCAGGGTGGCATAGGGTTGATTTAGGCAATTTGGGGTTCAGCCTCATCCCGTAGCTATGACTGTTTAAGCAAAAAAAAAATTACTGAATTAATGAATAAAATTAAAACTGACACTGTTTCTAAACTGGAATAAAGTGATTGCCTTGTGATACAAGCAGGCCATTCTAAGCTGAGATGAAAGACACCATCAGTGTCTCTGGAAAATCTGCATTTACAAGACTTATACTCTGATATCATACTGTGGATCATTTTTTTATATTCGTCTTCAATATCATGTTGCAAATCATATGTTTTATACTCCTTGCCTGAATATCTACTCTAGCCACTGAGGTTACAGCTACAAATAAAGCAGACATGGTCTCTGCCTTGGCCAAGTTTTGCTCTTAAAGAAAACAAGTATCAGACAAGTAATCACAATGAAAACTAACAGTCATTAGGTTGTGGGAAGTATGGGGAGCTAATAGCAAGGGGACATATAGGCCAGGGAAGGCCAACTGAGGCAATGTTTAAACTAAGGCTGAAGAAAGTATAGAAATTAACAGGGTGAGAAGAGTGGGAGACCGTTGATCATAGGTAGAGAGAACAGCATTTGTGGAGTCCTGGAGAGGGGCAAGACTATGCTCTTTCGGAGAAGTAGGTCATGGCTGAATCACAGAGTGTAGAAAGAAAGAGGTCAGAGGTGTTAGAGACATAGGGAGGGTCTGGAAAGCAGCAGATGTCAAACACCGTCTTAAACAGTTTTACCCCTTAGAAGTCTGCACACTTCAGTGGTACTAGTGTAGCCTGAGCCCCTTCCTTCAGTTACTTAAAAAAAAAAAAATACAGGTGCTCCTGTAGTAAATGAAATCCCTCCAATCATTTGAGCAGACACTGTAGGTACTCCACTCAAATCCCCATCACTCCCTTTTAGTATATCTGTGTGTGCCCCTCCCCCAGCCTCAGCTCGGTTTTGATTCCAAAGCCCACGCCTGTGACTTCAGAGAAGTTCCCACAAGCTCCTGGAATCATTTTGCCCACATGGAAGTGCCTGGGCATTTAGGTCTCTCTGGCTATTTAGTGCAGGAATGTAGAAGCCCAGTTACCTTCCCTGAGGGACAGGGGACAACTTTGTGGGTTTGCTTACATCGTCCCTTTGGGAATGGGACAAACAGGACTTTCCCCTGCTCCTGTCCCCTCCCTCTCATACTACTTCTTTCCCTTATTCCTTAACAGGTTTCTCCTGGGAGTTCTTCCTGACCTCTGTGTTGTTCTCATGCTAATATTTCTCTAGAGTGTGTTACTCCCTTTTAAATCATTTGCTCATGAACCCCTTTATCAAGTTTCGCTTTGGGAGGGACCCCACCTAAGACGGTGGTGTTTCTCAAAGGGACAATTGCCTCTGAATCACCTGGGAGTTTACGAAAATTGTTTCGTATGTTGATTTCCGGGCCCTTCCCAGGACTCACTGTATCTGAACGTCCTAAAGCATGTCATGGGAATCTGTATTGTTGTAAGCTCCCCAAAATGAGCCCTAAACACGTAAAATTAAGAACCATTGCTCGAACACCAGCCACTGAATAAGCTCTATGAAAAAAAGGAGGCAGTGCTGACCTCATCGTTAGGTTGGAGAAACCATAAGAAATGCAAAAGAACACTTCAGGGAGCAGAAATGGATCTGAATACAAATGTGTTTTCTTCTGTACAACTCTGTCTAAAAATTCGTGTTACCCTTCTTCCTTCAACATCAGTGGACAAGTCACTGGAAAGTTTTGTTTGACAGTAGAAACAACATTGTCTCCGGACACAGCACAGTGTCACTGCACACTGAGCACATCGTAGTCAAAAGGTAGCCACTTAAGATCACAAGTATTCCCTTAACCCCTGGAGACTCAAGATTGTGCTGCCTGCTAGTGGGGATTACAATGGTCAGGCTTTTTTGGCCGCAAGTGACGGAAGACCCAAACCAGCTTAAACAATATAGAGATTCTCTTGGTTCACATAATTGAAAAATCGAGATGTAGGGTAGCTTCATGTAAGACCTGAACCAGGATTCAAAGGATGTCATTTCTTCTAGTCTTATTAGTGTGCATTCTAAGATACTAGCTTCATCTGCAGGTTCAACGGAGAGGTCCCCAGAGCTTCAGGCTTGAAGAAGCAAAAGAGCTGCCATTGTTCTAGACTTCACCTCCTTAGACATCAGCATCCAGAAAAGGAGGGAAAAAGAGAGTTATCCGGTAGGCCCTTCCCATATTTTAGGATTCACTCTCTCTCTTTGGCCTTATGGAGGCACATGACCCTCCCTGAAAACTCACTGTAGGCAGGGAGTGAGTGTCATTGAACAATTTAACCAACGAGGGCCCACTCTTGAGCTGGATGTGGGAATCAGTCTTTGGGTTGAGAAAACAAAACAGGAACATGCTCTGAAGGAAAATCAGATGCTTTGGGCTGGAAAAAGGCAGAATAAATGGTGAAAAGGCTTCTTGGCTTTCCTAGTTACCTAAACGCTGTCATTGGCTTCGTCTTCGCATGTCACTTCTTTCTCCATGTTCAACCAGTCACTTCATCCTGCTGATTTTTCTTACAAAATTTCTTTGAGATTCTCTACTTCTTTTCCATTTCTTTTCTTAAAAAAGTTTTTATTTATTTATTTGACAGAGAAATAGAGAGCACAAGTAGGCAGAGCAGCAAAAAGAGGGAGAAGCAGGCTCTCTGCTGAGCAGGGAGCCCAATGCAGGGCTTGATCCCAGGACCCTGGGATCATGACCTGAGCCAAAGGCAGCCACTTAACCGACTGTGCCACCCAGGTGACCTTCTTTTCCATTTCTTTAGTCTCCACCCCAACCCACTCTCCCATCAACCCATGTTTAGATATTGCCTCACTTTACTCATTAGGCTCCTGCCTCCAATGCCTTGTCCTATCTTGTTCACCATAGGGAGACCCAATTAAGGCCAATGAAAGAGAATTCTGAGCATCTAGAACAGTGCCTGTTGTGTAGTAGGCATTTAAAAGGTTATTTGTTGAATGAGGAATAAATGAATGAATGGTTTCACAGCCCTTATCATTTCTTGCAGTTCTTTTATTTGTTTTGTGGATAGCCTTTCTTCTTCAGCACTTTAACTTAGAAATTGTCTAGAACATAGTAAGTACTTCCTATGTATTTCTTAACCAAATACATGCCTATGTTTCTTGAATTGGATTAGAGTCACTCATAATTAAGAAGAGATTGAGGACCCAGCAGAAGCAGTTAAAGAGGTTGGATTCTGGGAAGAAAAAGCATAATGGAAGAAGGAAGATTTTTGTAGAGGAGGAGAAAGTCAACAGTATCAGAGCTGAAGACATATCAAAGAGAACAGGGCATTGGATGCATTTCTACTAATTGAAAGTGATTCTGCTAGCTTTCTTTTGCTTAGAAAAATAAATTAAAATCTCACACAGCATTTGGAATTTTGCCTTCTGT
The DNA here is from genome assembly GCF_009829155.1 of Mustela erminea. Taxonomy (NCBI): domain Eukaryota; kingdom Metazoa; phylum Chordata; class Mammalia; order Carnivora; family Mustelidae; genus Mustela; species Mustela erminea. The sequence goes on from NC_045635.1 coordinate 36,882,960, forward strand.
CTTTACTACGAGAGATTTTGAAGGTGAGGCAGAAAATTAAATTGGTATCTCCTGAATGTTCTCCTCTGGGTTTCCTGGTGTTTTCTTTCCAGGTTGCTGGCAAACTATCATATTATGTGGTAAAAACACACGATCAGCAGCAAAATGTCCAACGGGTGACTTATATTGAGACCAGCCCTGGCTAAATTGCAGAGAGTCACGTAAGTTACCCAAGCCTCAGTGGAAAGGAGTACAATTTACTATGCTAAGTGCACTGTGAAAAAGGTCAAGTGATTAATAAGTCACCAACATGAAATACAAGCCTATGGACACTGGTAGGTTTAATCATTTACCCTCCTCTGGGCACAGATGTAGGAGATCCTCTCTGGGGGTCTTTTCCGGTGGTATGAGTCTGCAGAACTCTCAAGTAGCTATTTTCTTCTTACCATCCTTTTTCATATATGATACTTTCCTTTTGTAAATGGAGACTTCTTTCCTGAAAAATCTTTTTTCTCATAGAGATCATCTATAATGTCGGGATCTGCACTAACAAGATGTTTTCCATTTTGGTCAAGGAAAGAAAATCACTATTAGATTTTCCACAGGCTGTTTGTGGTAATTCTCAGATCTGATAGGAACTCTTCAATGATATTTTGCCTTAAGTATTCTAATCAAATATTTCCCATTCAAGCTTATTTACCCTTGTTATCTATTTTAAATTGTCTTGTAATGGAGACAATAGCTAAGAAAGTAACCTTTTAAAAGACAATAGCAAAATCAATCTAAAGGGAAGAGATAGAGATTGTAATGGTCTGTAAAAAATAATGGAAGGACTATTTATTGAGGGCTTATTATAAATGCCAGACACTATACAAAGACATTACACATATTTCATTTAATCCACATAACAACTTTGTGAAGTAGATATTACTTCCCGCATTTTACGGAGAAAGAGGCTGAGACTTGGAGGGAAGTTGACTAATGTCCCAAGGATCACACAGTCAGAAAGAGATGGACCAATGTTTGAACGAGTCGTCCAGATTGCAAAGCCTGAATGACTGTGCACCCTGACTCTGGCTTTCTTGTGTTCCTCAGAGGCAGTACCTTTCATTTTCATTTCTTTTATTGTAAGCAAAGTGTGCCTCAGGCAAAAGGTACAGTGCGTTGAATAAAACAAGATTAACAGTTCCTGCTTGTTGAAATGTTATTTAGTGGTAGGCATTGAGCTTAGTATCTTTCAAGCATTTATTTGCTCATTCAGTAAAACTTTATTGAGCCTTTATTACATACGAGGTGCTGAGGAGACAGTAGTGAGCAAAATCAACATGATTCTTACCCTCCTGGAGTTCATAACTTAGTGAGGGGGGCAGACATGAATCAAATACTCACAAAAGCAAAAGTATAATTAATTGCACAGGGGTGCCAAGGCTATTCAATGGGGAAAGGACAGTCTTTACAACAAATGGTGTTTGGAAAACCGGATATCCACATGCAAAAGAATGAAGTTAGAATCTTACCTTATACCATGTTTAAGAATTAGCTCAAAATCAAAGACCTAAGCATAAGTCCTAAACTATAAAACTCTTAGAAGAAAACATAGAGAAAAACCTTCATGACATTAGAGTTGGGGATGGTTTCTTGGATATGACACCAAAGGCATTGGAAACAAAAGTAAAAACATAAATGGGACACTATCAAAATGAAAAACTTCTGGGCATCAAAGGACACAATCAACAGACTGAAAATGCAACATATGGAATGGAATAAAATATTTTACAAACCACATTTGTGATAAGAGTTTAAATTCCAGACTATAGGAGGAATTCCTATGACTCAACAACAACAACAAAAAAAACCCCAAATAATCCGATTTAAAAATAGGCAAAGAACTTGAAAAGACGTTATCTCCAAAGAAGACATAGGAATGACCAACGAGCAATGAAAAGGTATTCAACCTCACTTATCATTAGGGAAACATAAATCAAAACCACAAAGAAATATTATCTCGTATTCATTAGAGTAGCTGCTATCAGAGAAAAACAAATGAAAGAACAAACAAACAACCCCCCCGCACACACACACAAAACAGTGACTAGAAAATAACGAGTGTTGGTGAAGACGTAGGGAACTAGAACCCTTGAGCACCACTGGTGTGAATGTAAAATATGTAGCTGCCATGGAAAACAGTACGGCAGCTTCTCAAAAAATTAAAAATAGAGCTACCATATGATCAGCAATACCAGCTCCGGGTATCTATCTAAGAGAATTGAAATTAAGTTCTTGAACAGATGTGTACATCCCTGATGAGAGCAGCACCATTCACAATAGGCAAAAGGTGGAAGCAACCCAAATGTCCACCCACAGATGCATGGATAAACAAAGTATGGTGTATCCATACAATGGAATGTTACTCAGCCTTAAAAAGGAAGGTGGTTGTGATACATTCTACAATATGGGTGAACCTTGAGAACATCATTCTGAATGAAATAAGCTAGTGAAAAAGACAAATACTGTAGGATTTCACAAATACTTTTATGAAGAGTAAACTCATAGAAACAGAAAGTAGAATGGTGGTTGCCAGGGGCCGGAGGGAAGAGGGAAGTGAGAATTATTATTTAATGGGTACAGAGTTTTAGTTTTACAAGAGGAAAAATTTCTGGAGATCAATTGCACAACAATGTGTATATACTTAACATTGTATACTTAAAATGATTAAGATGGCAAATTTCATGTTCTATGTATTGCATCTCAACTCTACATTTAAAAATAATTTTAAATGTATAATTTAAACATGTATCTCTAATCTTTTTAACAACACTATGAGAGAGATTTTTTATTGGGCTCACTTTGTAGAGCAAATTCAGTTTTAGAAAGGCTAAGTCACTTGCCCAAGGTGACACAGTTAGTCATGGGTGGGGATGGAATTTGAACCCATTTCCTGAGCCTAAAGTTCATATTCTAAACTGTCACCCAACTTAGTTAGCCAGGTCTTCAAACAAATGAACCAAACTACGTCTTTCTGGATTGGGTCACTGTGGTTGGAGAGATCACAGGGCACCAAGATTGAGAGTGGAGTATGGGTAGCATTGGGGGTGAAGGGTCCTGTTGAAGGGTGTGTATCCCATGACCAGGTCAGTTCCTCTCCCCCTTCCCATGAAAACTGAGTATAAGCCTAGAAACAGGGTAACAGTTTGGTTTCATTTATTTCTATTCTATACGTTTTCTATAGGTAAATTTCTAAGATAACGACTTAAACCCAAGCAGAAATAGAAAGCTTAGAAACTTTTAGTAGAGTAGCTGCCTTAAAAGCGTGTTGGCTGGGAAGAATGGCAACGAGGGTAAGTTCCTAAGATAAAGCCCCTGGTTACATTCTGGAGTTCAGGTGAAATCACAGATTGCTTTAGCCTGGATGAGGTAACTGGTGGATGGGTACTGAAGAGCAGTTTTCCAGGGAAAGGAGAAAAAGTGGTGACCGATACCTGGCCAGACTATCCCGGGGATTGGGGTGAGGGTGAGGGCTGTGACCTATTGAAACTTCCAAGGACCTTCAGAGTGAAGTCAATGTAACAGCAAAGAAAGTGCTCCACACGGAAGGGTCTCGCAGACCCAGGCTGCTACTATTGTGAGGACCATGTCCGGGGCCAACAGAGAAATACAGGCACTGGATGGCAAGAAGAGACTCGGTGGTAGGCCAACGGGCTCCCTGCTTATGTAGGACCAAACAGAGACAGCACTTTGGCCAAGTGAAGCAATGTAGTCCCTCCCTGAGCTCAAAAATAAGCTAGCTCACACAGAGGGGGCTGACATAGGTTATGGTTACATAAACAAATTATAGCTTCATTCCCAGAAGGCCTAAAATTCTCTAAAGATTCTCTATGACCACGAACTTGAGAACATAAAAAGGGCTGGGAAAGGATTCTGGGTATTTCGGTTCTGCAGCCTCTCACCCCAATGTGATAATTTTTAATAAGAAAAACCTAGTGAAACTATTGCACACACTACCCACCCTCCCACCCCCCCACCCCCACCTTAGCCTGTGGGCTATTTTCCTCACAATTACTTTTTCTCAGAGCAATATAACCAATGCTAAAAAGAACACTAGATTCCACAGTGGTCTGGAATGAATGTTTTAAAGAGACAAGGAACATCACTTAAGTGGACTTATTCCATGAAAGACCATACAGACTACGTAGAATAGTCTGTCGAAGTTCTCGGGCTGAAATTAAAGTCACTCATTCCTTTATGACTAGATCAGTGACAACGAGCAAATTCGTGGTAGGCTTGTTAGAAAAACCCCACTAAACGTGAATGTCTCTGATTCAGAGAATTCTAAGACACAGGGGGGCGTCTCTTTTCAAACCTGGGGTTATTTGAAGTCAGAAAACCCACCATGGAAAGTCATTATATATCCACATATGCACAGATAATTGTCCCACTGTGATCTCTTCTGCCTCAGACTTTTGACTGAGAGGAATAAACACTGCAGTAGGTCTCCAAGCTGAAATTTGCTGACTCATGAATCCTTATTCTTCCTGACCTGGGTAGTAGGACACTGCTGAGGAGGGAGGCAGGGAGGAACTTCCGGTTAAGTCATCATTTATGTCTGGAACACTGAGGCAGTTTTATTGTACCTTACCAGGCACTAGTGGGAAGCATTGCCTCCTCAGGGAGACCAGGCGCTGAGGCTGTGCTGGAGAAAACAGTTATAGGGAAATGATGGAAGGCATCATAGCTCTCAGAAGCGAAGGGACAGAACACATTTTGGCAAGGAAAAAATGGCTTTCTTTTAGCAAGTTCCTATATAACTGGGTTTTTAAATTAATTTTCTTTCCCGTATCCACTTTAGCGTCTCTCGAATTCAGAGAAATAAATGTAATTTTGAGGCAATTCATTAATATTAGTCATGCACTCATTCTTTCTTTTCATGCCTACTGAGTGCTTGGGAGGGCGCTCAGCCTGGGCAGCTCTGGGTGGAGCAAACTGAGGAAAACAGCTTTCTCGAAGGATCAGAGGAAATGGATATGGAACGTAAACGAACGTAAGTCCTCTTCGGGGGAGACACCACTTTGGGTAAAGTGGGAGGTTAACCCAGACTGGGAATCTAGTAGTGGAAGGTCAGATAAGACGCCCCTAGCAGAGTCATGAACTAGGCCAAGGGTTGGGTTTGGGGGTGGAGAAGTCCAGACTGAAGAAATAGCTCAATCAAAGGCCTTGTGGCTTATTTTAGGAACTGAAAGAAGGCCTGTGTGACAGGAACAAAGGGAGTGAGTGGGAGAGTGACCCAACATGAGGTTGGGGGCGTAAGGATTTTGATCCTTTCAGGAAGCAACTATTAGGTTTTAAATAGGGGATGTAGTTTGGAGAGTACATCGGAGGGGAACAAGAGTGGATGATGAGAAATGACTTAGGCTTTACTTTAGCAGAGATGATGATAGATTGCATGAGAGCGGCATGCTGAATGTTCTCTATTCCCCGCCAAGCTTTCTCTCTACCTTCTTCCTCCTGCTTTATACCCTGGGAAGCTGAACTGTGCAAACCACATAAACAGGATCCTGTGCCCTCTGCATTCTGGTTGAGTTTGGCCAGTGGGGAGCCCCTGTAGAGGCCTAGAGAATTGGAGGAGAATGAGGTCAAGATAATTATTTTCCCAATTCCCTCCCTCCTAGGTTGCCTCTGGTTGGCTGTATCCTTCATCCGAAGAAGATATTCCTCTCAAATTTACCTTCTGTCCATGTCACTCTCTTTTGAGAGTACTGCTCCCTCCCTGGGTCCCTTCAAATCTAGGGGAGGTGATAGCTTTGCTCATATTGCCAAGGATTTGTCTTTTTTCCTTGGATTGCTCTCTTTTTTATTCTGTGTGGTTTCTCTCTGTTCACCCCCTTGTAAATAACCCCCATCTCCAATGGTCCCAGTTTGATTGTGCCATGTGTTTCCTGTTGATACACTCACTGACATAGGTGGTGGCAGGATATAAAGGGAAATGAATAGATTAGAGATGTATTGAGGAAGTTAAATTAGCAGGATTGGTGATTGCAAAAAAGCATTACTTATAGACATAAAAATATTACAGTAATAGTACTTGTATTTTTACCGCTAACAAAATAGATGCCATGGAGTATTGGCTGAAAATTATATTTGTGTTCATCATCATTTACAGGAACTGTGATTTTCAAAAGCAGCAAGATTCCAATAGCCTAAGGGAGACAACAGTGACGGGAAAAGTAGTATTTGGTAATTCCACTTTTACCTCCCTCCTTTCTCTTCTTCTGAATCTGCCTGTTTTTCTTTTCTATAAATCTGTTGTTGAATATCTTAACAGGAAAGCTAGTCCTATAATGCTAGATTCAAACTCTAGGCAAAGACTTCCCCCAATTAACCTGTTTTGTTTTGTTTGTTTTTGTTTTTGTTTTGAGAGGGAGAGTGTGTGGGATGGGGAGATGCAGAGAGGGACAAATAGAATCTCAAGCAGCCCCCATGCTGAATGGGGAGCCCAATGTGGGGCCCAGTCTCACAACCCTGAGATCATGACCTGAATTGAAAACAAGAGTTGGACACTTAACTTGACTAAACCACCCAGGTACCCCCTTGTTGTTGTTGTTGTTTTCTTTTTAAGCATGTGTTCCCTGGTAACATCCCCTGGGCTTTGCTCCTAAGTCCTTTACCATCATAGGGAAATACAGGCAAAACTACTGAAAGATCACTTGTGACCTGTGTAATTCCGAAGTGTCTAGGGTTGGCCCCGCTTTTAGTGGGATTGTACTTAAATCATACCAAAGTAAATAAAACCTCCAGGTTTTAGATTCTTCCTAAAGGAGATGCCACAATCTTCTTTGATGAGTGAAAATACCTAATGATGTCGCAATCTGTGCCCCTTCCTGATTTCTGTGGGGATTAAGACTAGCTCATCATTATAGTATGAATAAAAGATGCTCATTTACTTGAAAACTTGATCTATCCAGAATTATCTGCCCGTTTCCTGATTTACCTTCTGTAATAGTTTTCTATCGCTGCTGTAACAAATTACCACAAACTTAGTGGCTTAAAACAACATACTTTTTAAAATTTCCTCTTACAATTCTGGAGGTCAGAAGTCCTAAAAGGAGTCAGCAAGACTGGGTTCCTTCCAGAGGCTATAAGGGGAAATCTGTTTCCTTTCCTTTCTAACTTCTAGAGGTCATCTACCTTCTGTGGCTCATGATCCCACCAGCCATGTCCAAAGCCAGCACTGTAGCATCTTCCCCTGTCTCTCTATCTTTTTCTCTCTCTGGGCCCACCAGGATAATCACCCCATCTCAAATTCCTTAACTTGATCACATCTGCAAGTATCCTTTGCCATGTAAGGTCACATATTCACAGGTTCCTGGCCTAGGGACATGGATATCTTAGGGCGGGGGGCTAATTCAGCCCACCACAGCTTCATTCTTCTTGGTCTACTCCAGACACACCTCCTCTTTCCCAGCTTCACTCTATTTGTTCCTATTGCTAAACTGTTCTGCTACTACCTCTCTGTGTGTCAAAATCATCCTCCAATCATTGTTAACTGAACAAATATTTTTCTGAGTCTTGTGCTAGACTTGCACATAAGTGTGAATGGGATACTGCTAAGACGTCACTTTCCTCTGAAACCTTCCCGCTAGGCTTACACTTTGGGGAGGGAAGCCTTAAGAGGCAGAGCTGAACTCTGGGTTTTGTTTTGTTTTTTTAAAGATTTTATTTATTTATTTGAGAGAAAGAGAGAGAGGGAGAGAGAGAGCGCGAGCGCATGGAGGGGGGAGGGGCAGAGGCAGATGGAGACAGACTCCCTACCGAGCCAAGAGCCCAAGGCAGGGTTCCATCCCAGGACTCTGAGATCATGACCTGAGCCGAAGGCAGATGCTTAACCGACTGAGCCACCCAGGTGTCCTGAGCTCTGGGTTTTCACTGGGAGCTTGGAGCTGTCTTGAAAACACACATATTTAAATTCTTATTGCCCTGATAATTTCTCACATTTTTCCCCCCGAAGACCTTTCCAGCATTCTAGTGGGTTTCTGCTATACTCTTTTCACATCCTTAGTTTGGGAATTTGGTACAAGACACACTTTTCTAGAAATTTTTTTAAATGTTACAGGAAATAATCAAAGAGAAATTAATCAAAGATATTATTAATAATATCTTTGCAATCACAGAGGGGGCACATGGAGGGAATATTTCTGGGTGATTTTCCTTATACTTTAGGTACTTATCAAATACTCCACAATGAACATGTAGTTTTCTAATTAAATAAACATACAAGACAAAAAGGCAAAATGTTTCCAGTTTTCAGGTCTTAAAATTCAAGTGCCATAGTAACAAATAATACTATATTTTGCATAGACCCAGGAAACAAACCTGCTTCTTAATTTAAGTAATTGTTTGTAATCAGGACTCACTACATAATTTGTGGGGCCCAGTGTAAAATGAAAACACAGGTCCCTTGTTCTAAAATTATTAAGAATTGGGGCACCTGGGTGGCTCAGTTGGTTAAGGGTCTGCCTTTGGCTCAGGTCATGATCTCAGGGTCCCCTTGTTGTGCTCCCTGCTCAGTGGGGCATCTGCTTCTCCCTCTCCCTCTGCCCTCTGCTTGTGTTCTTGCTCTCTCAAATAAATAAATAGAATCTTCATAAAAAATGTAAAATTATTAAGGATTCCACAATAGCAACAACAGCAGAGCACTCCACGAAGTGTGAGGTTTCTTCTAAGCACAGGGTCCCATGTGAGTGCGTAGGTGGAATGCCCAGGAAGCTCACTCTGGTTGTCATCATTGTCACACATAGACACAATGGCCTTTTCATCCCCTTAGGCAAAAATCTGAGAACAGGAACTCACTTCTGCAAATTTTGGTGGTAAGAAACAAGCTCTGTGGGTGGTAATAACCACATGGGCACTGTTTGTCATTTTCTTCTTCTTTGTACAGTTTTGATAGTAATTACTAGTTTGTGTCTGCCCAAGACAAAAATTCATCTAAAAATGTGAGACATTCCATCAGTTGCCTAGATCTCTCTGGAAAGCTAGATATCATATAGTAGACAACAAACCTATGGAAGCTCAACTTTTGATGACTAGGCACAACCTCACTGTGCAGTCTCCAGAACACCTCACCAAGCCTGTCCTTAGCGGAGTGGACTATTTTACTCAACTGACAAACCATTTGAGCCTGGCCATTGAGTTAGTGGTGAAAATATGGTGCCCCAACGACTACCCAAGTTTCTTCCTGGCTTTGTGTTTTTTGGTTTTTTTTTTCTTTTTAAAGATTGTGTTTATTTATTTGACACAGAGAGAGAGAGTGAGAGAGAACACAAGCAGGGGGAGTGGGAGAGGGGGAAGCAGGTTTCCCGCTGAGCTGGGAGCCCAACTCGGGGCTCGGGGCTCGATCCCAGGACGCTGGGATCATGACCTGAGCCAAAGGCAGCCGCTTAATGACTGAGCCACCCAGGTGCTCAATGGCTTTATGTTTAAATGGCCTCGAATAGCTTATTTCATTCTGCTGCAGGAGGGAAATAATTAAATTCTTCGAAGTCCCAACCCAGAAAGGTACCCAAGGAAGTCAATGCTCTGAGAGCCTCGGAAAAAATATGCTCTGAAAATGCAAATCTTCCCTTGCTTCTTTGGCCCCTTGCTTCTGTTTAGCCAAAAGGTTACCTTTTTCTAGGTGCTTTTTTTTTTTTAAGATTGTATTTATTTATTTGAAAAAGAAAGAGAGATCACAAGTAGGCAGAGAGGCAGGCAGAGGGAGGGGGGAAGCAGGCTCCCTGCTGAGCAGAGAGCCTGATGTGGGACCTTGAGATCATGACCTGAGTCGAAGGCAGAGGCTCAACCCACTGAGCCACTCTGGTGCCCCTCTAGGGTTTTTTGTTTGTTTGTTTGTTTGTTTTTTATTGCTTCCCTGACCCAATCTCTGCTAGGTGCTCCTGCGGCAACCTGCCTGCTATTTAATCTATTGTAGATTTTCCCATCCTGTGACAAATTATATTTGGATCTGTTTTTCCCACCACACTGTGGAAGACACAGAGGTGCCCTACCCATATTTGCCTTCAAGGAAGGACCTGCAGTCCAGATGCAGGCAACGTGGTCAGCCCCTTCAGGGACAATAGACAGCCCCCTGGCCCTAGGTCATGCCTCTTCCTGGGCAGCCCACACTCAGTGAATGAGCAAGCTGGGGATATAGAGTCTCAGCCAGTCCAGCCACATATAGGACAATGCTGACGGACAATTCTTGCTCCAGAGCCCCCTGCCAGCTGGAGGGACACTATCAGGCTTGCATTGTAGTTCAACTTCTCTCCTTGCCCAGTCCTGCACCCTTCCAGTTGTTGATCCCTAATGACCATCACGGACCCCAAAGTCCATCTCACCATCTGCTTTTAGACACTGCAGTCTAAAAGGTGGACTATGCCTTTGTACTCACGAATCTTAGCATTTTGCCACAGTATACACCCAATCCACGCCGCCTGAACTGAACAGTTTGCTATGGCCTTAAAAACTATAGTATTATTCCCACTTTTCCCTCTCCCTTTCACAGAGAACCATGTGACAAAAATCACTGCGAAGCTCTCTAACATTGTTAAACATACCATCAATAAAAAAAATGTAATAAAGTGGTGCTGAAATATCTTTAAGCAAATTATTCAGCCAATATAACCTTTATGTGTTATCTGTATAATTTTTTAACATGATACATCAGCGTTTTAATACGGTATTAGACTTTGCCAGTCTCTTTATACGCTCTCAAAGTGGTGCCTTTGTTTAAGCCTTGGGAAAAGCTTTATTTGTTGGTAGAAATGAAGGCAATCCCCAAAGTGCTTTTGAATATGAAGAATGCAGCATGGATTCTTAGTTATGGGTTTTCCTTATAATACATTTTTGTTTGTTTGTTTTCAAACAAGATGCTTTGGAAGAGAAATCAGGTTGGGGGAACTGAAAGAAGCAATGAAGAGAAGAAATAAACATGTTTCTAGCAATATCAGGAGGCTGTGAGTGACGTTACAGCTGCTAAGTCAGTTCCCACAGCAATTAAGATGGGGAATAAAACTGGAGGAAAAATCAAAAGAAAACAAAACAAGTGCCAAACAACGTCCCTGCTACTACGTCCTCCTGAAAAACACCCCCTCACCAAGCCACAAAAGAATTACCTATCCAATAACCCAACATCATGCCGAAGGCAGCAGCTTTCATCTCCAATGATTCGGCACTACATTAATCTAAATGCAATGGGTTTTGCAGCTCCAAAGATGCCAGAATTGAGGGAGAGAGGCTTTCAAATGCAGAAGGATGAGAAGAAGCAAATTGGGGTAAGAATTTGCGAGGATACAAGAAGATTGCTATAGTAATCATCTACTTGAAGAAGTTTAGGGGGCACCTGGGTGGCTCAGTCGGCTAAGCATCCGACTCTTGATATTGGTTCGGGTCGTGATATCACAGATTGTGAGATCAAGCCCAGTGAGGGGCTCTGTGCTCCGTGGGGAGTCTGATTGAAGATCCCCTCTCTCTCTCTCTTTTTCTCTCCCTCTGCCTTTTCCTTCACTCATGCATGTGCTCTCTCTTTCTCTGAAATCAATCAATCAATCAATCAATCCTTTCTTTTTTTTTTTTTAAAGAAGTTTATCAGTTTGTAAAAGAGTATCCATAGTGTCTTCTGAAAAAGGTGGAAAATTCGGTTAAGCAAGGTGTTACAATTTCTGAATGCTTTGCAAGGGTTTATTGTAAATAGTGCTTCAATCAGAGCTATAAAGGCAGCAAAAAGATCAGTGGTTGGTGGAGAGGACAGAAGGAAAGAACAAATGGGGGGAGCTCAGGGGGTGTCGAGGGCACGGAAATTGTCCTGTATGGTACTGTAACAGTGGATACATACACGACATCCCACATTTGGCAAACCCCATGGAACCGTGTGACACAAGGATTGAGCCCTAATGTAAGCCATGGACTTTAGTAAATAATAAGGTATAAATACAGGTTTGTCAACTGTAACAAAAGTACCACACTCAGGTCAGATATTAATAATAGAGAGCAGAGGGATGCCTGGGTGGCTCAGTCAGTTAAGCGTCTGCCTTCAGCTCAGGTCATGATCCCAGGGTCCTGGGATCAAGTCCCACATTTGGCTCCTTGTTCAGCAGGGAGCCTGCTTCTATCTCTGCCTCTGCCTACTACTCTGCTTGCTTGTGCTCTCTCTCTCTCTCTCTGACAAATAAATAAAAATTTAAAAAAATAGAGAGCCAGAGGGGTCAGAGGTTGGCAGAGGGAGTAAATAGCACTCTTTGCACTTTCTGCTCTATTTTCCTCTACACTGAAAACTTCTCTAAAAATTAAAATATATTAATTAAAAAACCCTATTTCTGTGTATGTTAATGACTGCTCAGAGAGAGATGAGCAGGTTTGGGTTTTGTCCGCCAGGAGCTCCTTTTCCATACTTCGGCTGGTAACAGGTCCCCCCTTCCCAACCCAGTAAATGGATAAATGACCCAGGTCTGACCACCCTTCTTCGGTCACAGGAACTAGTCCGGAGCTTATGAGTCAAAGTTGGATTCCCCCAGAGACCTCCCCTGGGACAGAGCTCCCTTTCCATCAGTTGTCAGTTACAACTGAGAGCATGGACACCTGAAGAATGTCTCAGAATGAAGCAGGAATGATGGGTGGACAGAGGATGTGCAAAGTCCCTGGATCCAGTCACCCAAGGCCATAGTCTTTGTTTGGTCTCTTGGCCCAACACAAGCCATTTTCTGCTTAAGCTTGTTTGAGTTAAATTTTTGTTTATTGCCATCAAGAGTAAAATGGGATTTTTGCTTTTTTCCATTTTGAGCAAGTAACCAGTTATTGGGGACTTATTATGTGCCAGGAGCTTGCTGTATAGTCTCATATGATTTTTCCAGGCAGTATATGAGGCAGCTCCATTGTATATGTGTTGAAATGGGAGCTCCCAGAGATTAACTTGCTCAACTTTGCACACTATAAGAGGCAGGATTTGAACCTAGGTCCAACTCAATCCAAAACCCAGGCTGGTAACTAGGGTGCGAAATGTGTATAGTGTATCTTTACTGTCTACTGAAGCACAGCTTATTCTACCCTGGGCTACACCTAGCAGGACTGCTTTTGGAACCACAAGCTTTGTCCTTGATCTGTGTTCAAACCTCTACCCTGATTCTTAGTATTAGGTTCAAACATGAGTTTGCGGGTATTTGACCATTGGCAATCTATAGCAACGGCATTTTCATATAATTCCGCTCAGTGGCTTATGGCCTGGTGTGCATGATCCAACCTTTTAAGAGTTTCAGTTTCTTAACCTATTAAATCGGGATGTAGTCAAAATAGACCCTGAGTTGAGCGTTTGGTTACCAGGCTCTCACACGAGGATTTAGGTGCAAAGATTTCATTTTGGAGGATTTTACAGAAAATCTAGTGAAGGAGAGGGGGAAAGAGAGATAAGGAAGGAGAAAGCCAATGAAGGTTATGTTGATGAGCAGCTTAGTGCTGTGGGCAAGGGCTCAGTTCTCTAGGAGAGCTTCTGAGAGACGGCGTGAAACACATCTTGAAAGTGTTCCTCCTGAGAGCCAAGGAAGCTGGGTATATCCACCAATGCCCGTTGCTCACTGCATGAAGGTCATTCCTGGACACTTCCCTCTTGTGCTTCATGCAGGTCAAGTAGGCTCCTGCCTCCAGATCAAAAGATGCAAGAAGGGACGCCTGGGTGGCTCAGTTGGGTAAGGGGCTGCCTTCCGCTCAGATCATGATCCCAGGGTCCTGGAATCAAGTCCTGCATGGGGCTCCTTGCCCAGCGGGGAGCCTGCTTTTCCCTCTGCCTGCCGCTTCCCTTGCTTGTGCTCTCTCTCTGACCAATAAATAAATCTTAAAAAGAAATAAGAGAGACATGCAAAAAGCAGGGCCCGTAGTGAAATTTACCACAGGGGACCTCTGGGGTAGGTCATGGAATATGAATAGGGCACTGACAGGGAGTGCAACAGAGATGTTAACACTTACTTTATGGGATTTTTGGTAAGGGTGAAATACATGTGATGTGTAGTTGTCAAAATAGCCAATCAATTTACGCGGAGGGTAAGGACCAGATTAAATTAAAAGACTCGATGATAGCTCATTGATTTGGAAACTCAGGTACTTGATTTCCAGGTTTTCCTTATCTGTCCCAATAAGCCTACCGGTGTGAATATCTGACCTTCCCATCACCTGACACATATGGGATTATTCTGGACATACTGTTTGGGAATATTGGACATTATATCTTACTCTTTTTAATGCCTGCATGGTATGCGCTGCTGTCTTTTGTATGGATTTACTACAATTTCTTTAACCTTTATGGTTTTGATAGGTAGTTATCTTATTTTCCTGTTTTTCACCATTACAAAGGGAGCTGCAGGGGCCGTCTTAGATGCATATCGCTGTGCCCTTACGGGAGGGTGCCTTTACATAAATTCCTTTTAGTGTAGTTGCAGAGTCCCCAAACATGGGCCTTTGAAGTGTCGATAAATATTGACAGATTGGTCTCTGGGAAGCTTGCTCCTATTTGCACACTAACAGTGTGCAAACTGCCATTTCCTCACACCGTTAGCCATCCTGCTAGAAGTTATTTTAGGTGCCGTTTGGGGAGGTTAGCACATTTGGAAATAGTTTCAGAGTTGTGCGATGATGAGCTTTGGCATCTTTTAAATTACAGTAATAACAATGGCTGGAATGGATCCTTTGTGGATTCATTCAGCCCATATGGTTTAGAGGCTACCATGTGACAGCTCTGTACAAAGGGCTAGGGGCTAAAAGTCAGTAGGGATATGGGTAAGGATTCATACACACAGTCGTAGTCACTACCTCGGTGGAAAACTGCAGCACACGGTGGAGAGGGTAGCTGTTGCTGGTGGTGCCCTGCCCAAATCCCTTCACTCTTATCACTCCTATCACTAGCACACTGGCTCAAAGGTTTTCTCCGTCCTCCAGAGCCCCCGTGCAATCCACGGGGCAGGCCGGAAGGGCCAAGAAATTAACGCTCCCCTGGGAGTATTGCTCAGCCAATAAATGACAAGAATTCGTGTCTAAATACTCCAGCTCCCTAGGCCCTTGGGAGGAATAAGTCTGAGGTGTGTGTGCTCGCTCCACTGGCTCCCAGAGCTCCCCAGTGAACTGGAGTTCAGGTTGTCCACAGCGGAAACAGGCGGCTTTGTTGTTGGGTTTTTTTTTTTTCCCCTTCTTGGTCTCACTTCTCCACACTGCTGTGGAGTGTCTCATTCACCCTCCAAATGAAATACTTATACTTTAGTCCTTGTTTCAGAGTCTGCTTCTGGGCGAGCCCACATTCAGGCCTATGCTTGACCTACATTTTTACTTTGATAAATTATCCTGTAAGTCTCGCTCCCATAGGTAGCTTTCATGAGCTCTGTAATTTACGAGCCAACCAACCAGGGTCAGTGGGGTTGAGTTGAGTCCTAAGAGTTTACTTACAAAATATCTCTCAAATCCAGAGAGTTCATAATGAGCAGTGGGGATTTTAGTCTCAGATGATTAAAGGAAACTTTCCAAACCCCTCACAACGTGACAGCCGCCTACACACTTTGTCCTCTGGGATTTTAAAATATGCAACAATTGGCATGCTTGGCTTCTGGTTCTAAATCTCTGCCACCTTCTATGGCCTTACCTGACGGTTGTGTTTACAGACCTCACGGTCTCTTTGCTTTTGCCTAATTTTGCCCCAGTAACGTGAGTGCAAATACGTAGGGGTTCGCTTGGATTCCCCAAACTTAAACCCAGCCAATAAGCAGTCAGTGACCAAACTGAAAAGATTTCTTTGTCTCCAGTAGGTTGATTAAACATGGAATTCCATAAAGCTACCACTGGCCTGTGAACCGGGAAGGTACAATGCACTGAGTTAACTCGCTTGGGCAAAAAGGTGCAGGTGCCATTACGCATCAGGGCTTCTAGATAGAGTGCGGCTGTGAAATAATTTCATCTTAAAGCTAGAATGCCAATTAAGGTTTTTTTCTTTCAGATTTTAATCACTTAAATCTCCACCCCCTGAGGGCTGTGAGGGAGAGGGAGGGACAAAAATAAAGGGCACATTTCAGAAATCGAATTCTTTAGTAACAGTGTGGGTGGAAAGGATGTATACAATTTCAGGGACAAACAGAGACCTGAGCCACTGTTGTCATAGCACCTCCGGAGGAAGTTTTTACTTGCAAATGCAAAATAAATGAAAAAGGGCGACCTTTTCAGGAAAACGCTACAGGAGTGTACTTTGGAGCAGTTTGCGCACTCAGTAAGATGTGAAATTATCAGTGGTCCATGAGGGTCTACTGGGTGGTGTGTCTTGGTGCAAAATGGAAAGGCAGGTTTATGAGGACAGTGTAGACATCATAGGACAAGTAGCTTACTTTCTAGGCGGCCTAGGTACACAGACCATAATCCACCTATATTTCAATTTCACAGTTTCTTGGCTCTGAAAGGAAGCAATGATACTTCTAAGGACAGAGAAAATAGGAGAAAGGGAAATATCCTATCTGACCTGCTGGGCAGCTCCTTTTTTTAAAACTTGCAGTTTTTTCCCCAGCGGGCCTCCCCCCCTTCCACCCTAGTGATACTAAATACTGCCCAGGCAGCCTCAGAGGAGCGGGGGCTCAAACAGAGTGAGATCTGCAGAAGTTTCTGTGTGCAAATCCCAGAAGCCTTTATTATTTGTTTGTTTGTTTGTTTGTTTTGTTTATAAAGAATTTATTTATTTATTTGAGACAAAGAGACAGAGCATGAAGTTGGGGGAAGGAGCAGAGGGAGAGTAAGAAGCAGACTCCCGCTGAGCAGGGACCCTGATGGGGGGCTCGATCCCAGGACCCTGGGATCATGACCTGAGCCCAAGGCAGACTGTCAACCAACTGAGCCTCCCAGGCGCCCCTCCTGGAAGCTTTTGATGAAGATGCTGTCTAGAATCCCCAAGCTTTGAAAACCTTTATGTCAAAGGTTTGAGGATAAGCTTGGTTTTTTTGGGTCTGTGACAGACCCCCTGTGGGGCACAGTGATTGATCCGTAGGCTCCCTCTCTGCCCCTCTACCTGCCACTCCGTCGGTGACAGCCTCCACACCCAACACGGCTCCCCAGATTTGGAGTAGCTCTAGGAAAACAGAGGACGGTTGTTTATTATGTTCTAGTTAGAAGTATAAAGGGATCAGTTCTGTAAAAAATGATAAGTTTCAGGATAGTAAACTGAATTTGCGCTACCTGCCCGGCAGGAGCCCAAAGTAGTAATTGCTTTCAGTGAAGTGATTTTTTTACATTCCCATTCCTTGTTCCATCTGACTTCTTACGCTGCTTTATTGTTTATTTAAATCCTAAATGTTCTGTGTCTTATCCTCCTTTTAGTGGCTTCTACTCACTTTTATTTTTTCCTTGCTGTTACCTTTTTGGACTTAATAGGCAAAGACATAAATTTAAATATTGGCTCCTCAGGCAGAAATTTCAGAAATAACTCCAAGTCCCTTGCCAAATAAACAGATTTCTGTATGTGAATATTTTCCACATGTCTTGTGTCTCTTTTCCCCTTTCCCTTTGCATTCTTTTATCATATCAGTAGACCACCTACTTGTGGATAGGTAGTCCCCCCCCTTATTCATGAGATATACTTCTGAGACTTCCAGTGGATGCCTGAAATGACAGATAACACTGAGCTTTATTTATTAGTTAGGTGCAGTAAGAGATTAATGACTACAACTAATAATAGAACAATTATAACAATACACTGTAGTAAAAGTTGTGTGAATATGGTCTCTCTCTTTCTCAAAAAAAAATCTTATTTTGCTGTACTTTACTCACCCTTCCTGGGATCATGCGAGATGATAAAATACTTGCATGATGAGATAAAGTGAGGGGAATGACGTAAGCATAGTGACGTTGCGTTAGGCTACTACTGACTTTCTGACCACCCATCATAAGGAGGACCATCTGCTTCCGGACTGCAGTTGACTGTGGGTAACTGAGATCAAGAACAGCAAAACCATGGGTACAGGGGGGACTACCATATATACTGAATATAAGTGCACAGTTCTACTCAATCCATATTCTCAGTCACCCAGTTTCCCTGCCTGAAGGTAGATCTTGTTACCAATTTTCTTGTGTGTGTATATTTTCAGAGGTATTTTACGCATATACAAGTTATGCACACTCACACACACACACACAAGCCTATAAGTTATGTACATACAGGCTCCCATCCGTAGTTCCTTTCTCCCTTCCTACCAACATGGCAACCTACCATGCACATTGGCCTGCATCTCGCCTTTTTTGCTTCAAAAAATAGTGAAATAATCCTCATCTTTATGTGTAAAGATTCTCCTTATTCTTTTCTATGGTTGCACAGCATTCTATTGTATGGCTGGGTCATGGTTTATTGAACAGGCCCCCTTATGGATGAACAATTGGGATGTTCCCAATCTTCTCTCTTTCTAATGGTTCTGAAAGGCCCAAGTTGGTACATGCTTTGTTTTCCCGCATGCAAATATATCTGTAGGAGACGTTCTCAGAAGTGGAATGCTAAATTCAAGGTCATGCACTTTTTGTACTTTTGATAGCTGGGGCCAAATTGTCCTTCACAAAGTCAGCCCAAGGTGTTGATCTATATGCCCCCCCACCCCGAGCACCACCACTATATTTGCATCCTATATGTATATCTGTCAGCTTTCTACTCACTTACTACACCTGGGGACACTGTTACATCAGAATCTCTAGTCTTTTTGTCAAGCACACAGGACATGAAATGTTCTGGTCTTATTCCTAATATCTATTTAAAAAGGAAAATGGAAAAAAAAAAAAGGAAACTGGAATCCAAAGATGTAGTAGGGGCAAGTTTTGGTTAGATTTCTTACCTGCCTTGCAACCTTGCACAAATGACTCATCTACTCTGGGCCTAGTTCTTCCATCTAAAAACTGGGATAAGTCTACCACTTCAAATGTTTTGTGAAAATGAAAACATATGATGCATGAGAAGCGTTTGTATTTTCCTGACACAACATTAGGAATCCTGTAATTGATGGTTCCTTCTCTTCTTTGTCCTATTCCCCTTTGGGTTTTATAACATTATTATTGTTATTATTTACTAGCACATTTTATTATTACAAACTAAAAATAATAAATTGGTTGGTTAAAACCGACCAAAACCAAGCAACGAAACTTATCATTACTGAGCATATCTTTAACATAAATCCAGTCCCAAGACATCTAATTTCTAGGCCTTTGATACAAATTGCAATATTGTATAATTAGCACCAACAGTCAACCAAAGAGCAAGAGAACCATAGAGCCACCTTCTTGGTTTCCTTATTGTTTTTTCTTTAAAAAAGCATAAAGTTGGGGCACCTGGGTGGCTTAGTTGGTTAAGCAACTGCCTTCAGTTCAGGTCATCATCCTGGAGTCCTGGGATTGAGTTCCACATCAGGCTCCCTGCTCAGTGGGGAGTCTGCTTCTCCCTCTGACCCTCTCCCTTCTTATACTCTCTCTCTCTCGCTGTCATTCTCTCTCAAATAAATAAATAAAATCTTTAAAAAATAAAATAAAATAAAAAAAGCATAAGGTTCCTGAGAGTGTAAAATTAAAAACTATGTGGAAATGTTTTGGAAACTATGTGGTAGACAAAATTCTAAGAGGACCCCTAATGACTCATACCCTTATTGAGTCTCCTCCCCTTGAATGTGGGAGAGACCTATAAATAAGACAGGTTATTGTTCCCATGATTCTTTTATGTTATATGGCACAGTTGACTTTAAGAAAGGGAGATTATCCTCAGTGGAGCTGACCTCAGTGAGCCCTTTAGAAGTGGAGAGTTTTCTCTGGCTAGTCATGGAAGAGGAAGGCAGCATGACACCAGCTGGCCCCGAAGAAAGCAAACATCCACTATTAACTGCCTTTGGGAGCCACATGGCAAACAACTAGGGGCAGCCTCCAGAAGCTGAAAGCAGTACCCCAGGCACTAGCAAGCAAGCGAATGAAAATCTAAGTCCTACAACCCCAAGGAACTGAATTCTGTCAACAAACCAGTGAACCTGGAAGAGCACCCCAAGGCCTGGTTGAGAACCCCAGAAGCAACTGACAGACACCTTGATGTCATCCCAGGGAGATTCTGAGCAGGAACTTGGGGCACACTGCGCCCAGACTCTAACCTACGGCACTGTGAGAAAATGCATTTGGGTTGTTTTAAACCACTAACCTTATGATAGTTTGTTATGCAGTACTAAAAAAATGAAGACTATATAAATCATTTGTCCAGTGAGATAAACCAGTGAAGAGATTGTACAGAGGCCACAGAAAAGAAAAACTAGTATCTCACTTTCAATACTATACTAGCATGATTTATTTATGTTTCAGTTGATTCAATGCTCCTATTCTTTCTGGAAGCCAGTTTCCCCAAACAGAAGAGTATACATGGCACCTTAATATTCCTGTTATATTTTGAGGGCCTTAAGTTCACAGAATGCCCTTGCTTGCTTCTAAGAAAGCATTGATTTTTTTTTCTTAAAACAAGTTTTGATTAATTTGTGAGCAACTAAACTGTGTTATGTTTTGAATGACAGAATCTGACTTTAATGTGGATTTTGGTCAGTTTCCTTCTATTACTTGGAAATGGTGGCACTAACGTCCACTCTGGCAAAGATTAGACTGAGGATTCCATATTCTGATTTCGTTAGTTTTCATTATCTGCTCTTTTTGCCTACATTTAGTGCATTTTGAGTCTCTTATGAAGATAATTGTTCATTCTAAGTAAGATGAGCAGCTAGTAGTGGGTTTCTTGAAGAGCAAGCCATTAGGTGACTTGACTTTAACTGATATCAGTGGTGTCCGTAAGAACAAAATTATGAATCAGGGGAGCATGTAGAAGCTTAATTTGAAAGTTTATGAAGGGTATAAGACTCGCTATTATATGGTAACAATTATCCAAGAAATAAAACTGATAGATCCTATAAATGTTTTAACTGTGCTGGCTAAGACTTCTTAACTTTTCATATTATTGCCTTAGCCAAGCCTTTTAAAACCCTGAAAATTAAAACAATTATTATTCATTAAAATATATCTAATAAGAACAATATAATGATCAGATATAGCTTGTCTAATTTTGATTGATGATGTTTCAAAACACACTTATTTAAAATTTTATATTTCTGCATTCTGACTCACATGGTAACATGGAATCTTATGCACTGAGATATTTGTATGCCTTAAAAAGGAGTTTGGTGTCCATGCATCCACGTTTCTTTTCTTGGTTGTTAACTTGATAGATTAATGGATTAGGAGCTACTAATATGGTGATAAATGGTGCTTATGTTTATTATTTTTTTTATTCTAAAGCTATGGGTTGTTTAAAAATTCATTAATTTTTTTAAAAGATTTTATTTATTTATTTGAGAGAGAGAGAGTGAGAGAGAGAGAGAGTGAGAGGGAAGAGGGTCAGAGGGGGAAGCAGACTCCCCGCTAAGCAGGGAGCCTGACATTCTGGAACTCCAGGATCATGACCTGAACTGAAGGCAGTTGCTTAACCAACTGAGCCACCCAGGCGCCCTCATTAAATTTTTCTAATTTGAGTGTAGTTGACACCCAATGTTATCCTAGTTTTAGGAACACGACATAGTGATTCAACTTCTTTATACATTTTGCTATGCTCACCACACATATAGCTACCATGTGTTGCCATATAGTGCTATTACAATACCATTGACTATACTCCCTATGCTGGACCTTTCATTCCCATGATTTACTCTTCCATAACTGGAAGCCTGGACCTCCCACTCCCCTTCACCCATTTTGCCCATCCCCTCTCCCCTCGGAAAACCATCAGTTTGTTCTTTGTTTTTTATAGGGCTAATTATGCTTTAAAAATTCATTCATGATGGTCTGACTTTCCTAAATAAGGAAGTGGAAGTGTCAATGCGAAAGCAACCTGCTCCTAGAGTGGTCTATTAGACAGTGTCTAGTTAAGAAGCTTCAGCTGCTGCCTCCACACCTCGCTTTCCCCTTTGGAGCTCAAGGGATTGTACAATTAATCCTCCTAACATCCATTTACACTTGATTAAGAACAGGTGGAGGGATCTTCATTTCACAAATAAGACTCTTACACATAAAGAGGTTAATGATTTGCTGACAAACCCGCAGCAAAACTGGGCCGGCCGTCCTCATGACTGCCCTCCTGGCCCAGAATTCTGTACTCTGCATCATCACCCTTCTGTCTGACTGTCAGTGAGATGGGTTTTCATTGTAAACCACATGTTTGTTTTCTGGATGAAAATGGAGAGCTAGATAAAGCAGGTCTTTGATCAGACTGTTTTCATCATATTCCTCAAGTAGTCACTGATGAAGGTATTTGCAAAATCATTTTTGTTTAGTACTTTGCACCTTCCCCAACCACTTATCCCTGTACGTGAAGATGTTAGAAAGAAATGAAGTGGTCTATTGCATTTTTCTTTGACAAAAGCCCTTGGAATGCTGTTATAATAACAATACCCGATTTTAAAGTGAAGGACTAACATCAGATCATCCTCGCAATGGCATTAACATAGCTGAATACCAGAGGGGGAAAAATGTTCTATTCTGTGAGAATGTCACAGAGGTGAGCTTGCTTTGTAACCATGTAAGTAAGTCTGCTAAGACACTAAGAGCTTTTAGGCAGTCATGACTGTAAAACAAGTCTCAGGGTCTGGGGAAACGTCAGAAAACCTCAGGCCCACATTGTACAATCAGAGTAGCCCCACTGCATTATAAAATTTAAAATGGAAGGAAGTGATTGTTGGCTCCACTTCGAAGATATCAAACATGAAAATTTTACTCAAGCTGCCTCCCCTCTTTCCAGCTGGCAGTACCACCACCAGAATCACAAACAACAGCAGGTAATTTTAGCAGAATATGTCTCATCCAAAAGAAAAAAAAGGTGAGTTGTACCAACAGACAAGAAAATTAAACAACGAAGCAACAATGAACAAATAATATGGCTTCACTTCTATAAAGAGTATTTGAGAATTGTTACCAAATTTGGAAGAATGCAAATTAACTTTGCTGGGAAACATTGATCTAACATACCAAAAACTCATAGTTGTTTCATGTGGTCAGGAAATGGAATGCTCTTATAAACCAACATTTTGATGAATAGAGGTAGCATGGTATTACATAAAGAATGCTATGCAGTTATGGGTCAGAAGATCGACTCTGCATCGAGCATAGTGTGTGCCTTTTGTTCATAAGTTTGACCTCTCTGAATTAGTTTTTTCACCTGCAAAATGGGATAGTGGTGGGAGTAATACATATTCTTTCTATTTCATGAAGTTATTACAAGGGCAGATATGTTTGCCAAGTTTAAGGTTTTGTTAATACCATATGGGGCCCAGCTGGGGGTTGGGGGCATCTAGCGTTCAATCATTAGGTTAGAAAATACTACACATGACACAAAAGCTAAACTGTGTATAAATACATCTTTGATTAAGCACGGGTGTGGTATTAATGAAACTTACTTCACAAACCCATGAGTGCAGAAATGACCTTTACATTTTTCTAAAATATCACATTAGTCATTGTGGGGTTTTCCTTCTCCAAATGCCGTCATCCACTGTCTGGGATCTTGCTCAGGACCAGACTATTTGTGTGTGTGTGTGTGTGTGTGTGTGTGTGTGTGTGTATGTGTGGGTGTAAGGGTCCATGTGGTCCTCTTAGATTGGTCCTCATGAATACATACACGGGCTCTGACCATGTGACCCTCATACCTCTCTTGGGTCTTGCTCCGCCCCAAGCTGTTATTGAGAAGCTGGGTCTGAGGGAAGTCCTTTTCTCACCTGCTTCTTCCAGAAACTCTACTGTAGACCTACAAATCTCCAAAAGACCAGGTTTTTAGAAAAAAGAACCATGAAGGCCTGCAGCCTTTTTCAGCTTTCCACCCTGCCACCTACCTTCCCTGAGAAACCAAGCTGACTATCTGATAGAAGGTGGGTATGAGAAAGGAAGGAGAAATTCCAGGTCCCTAGTCATTTGTTCATTCAACACAAGGTTATTGAATACCTACTATATAGTAGACACTGTGGTCTGTCCTTGGCATAGAGCCGTGAACAAGACAGGTACAATCCCCACTCAGGTGCTTACATTCTAGAGGAGCCAGACATGCAAACATGACTGAAATGAGTATTTGCACAATTGCACTTGTGAGAAGTGCTAAAGAACATGGAGAAAGGGGTGCCTGAGTGGCTCAGTTGGTGAAACCTTCGACTCT
The DNA here is from genome assembly GCF_009829155.1 of Mustela erminea. Lineage (NCBI taxonomy): Eukaryota > Metazoa > Chordata > Mammalia > Carnivora > Mustelidae > Mustela > Mustela erminea. Next base: position 36,907,165 of record NC_045635.1, read on the forward strand.
TGATTTTGGCTCAGGTCATGATCTCAAGGTTGTGAGATCGAGCCCCATATCAGGCATGGAGCTGGCTTAAGGTTCTCCCTCTCTCTCTGCTCCCCTCCCACCCCCATCCCCGCACATGTGTGCATGCTCTCTCTCTCTCTCTAAAACAAACAAATAAACAAACGAACATGGAAGAGGTGTTAAGAGCAGGTATAAGGGGGAACTGATCTAATCTGGAGTCAAGACAGGTTTCTATGAAACCTAAAACTATTTAAACTGAGATCTGAAGGACAAGTAGCAATCCAATTTGGGACGGGGAGAGGACATTCAGGCAAAGGAAAGAATATGTCCAGATGGAAGGGTAACGGCCCATTGAGCCAGGCTGACATCACCTACCATGAGGCAGATGTGGAAAGAAATATACGACATTATTTTCTGTGATCAAATGCAGCTTTATATCAAGGGAACTCTCTAGCTTAAACAGGTAGCTTATTCGAATCCTTTCTGGTATGCTTGTTCCAATTTACTAATTTTCCATCCGATTCAATGACCATTATTTGTCATTATCCAATTCAAAAGAGTGCCAATTATCATTATTAGCTAGTATCCATGACCACTTATGAAATTATTGCATTCCTGCACAACCGTCTGGGGATTTCTAACTCTTCTATCCTCTAGATTTTGAGTCACAGGGCAAAGGTGCAGGGTGGGGGGAATCCTGGGCACTCCTATGCAAACTTGAGTGTTAACGTTTCCTCTCTGTGTGGAATCATGAGTGGTTGGAAGAGAGCTCAGAGAACATGAGAGACCAGTTAGGAGGCTACTGCCATGGTCCAGGTGAACAATGGTGCGAGCTGAATCAGAGGGATAGCAGTAATGATGAACGAAGTAGATGGACTTAGGACATATAGAGTGGAGGGAAAATAAATGGGACTCAAAGTGTTGATTGGATATATGCATGAGGGGGCATTTAGGGAGGAGGTAGAGACTTCTAGGGTTTCAGACAGGTGACATACCACTTCCTAAGGTATGGAACATTGGAAAAAGAAGACTAGGGAGGATTTTCTTGTGTGTGGGGGGTGCATCATCAAAATGGTTTCTTTCTGGCAATGGCTGGCACTCTTCGAAATGAAGCCTAGCTATTAATGGACTGTGGTGTTGGTTTAACTCAAGAGCAGATCCTGATAATTCTCTCATGATGCAACTGCCTCCTTAATATGTCCACTTGGGTGTGTGATTGGCATCTCATACTTCACATTTCCCACACGGAGTGTCTGATCTTCTTTCTACACCCACTCCTCCTTCAATGTCCTTCTTCTCAGGAAATGATGAGTCTGTCCTTCCAGTTGCTCTCCTTATACCCTAGGCATGCAATCAATCAGTGAATCCTTTGGTTTCTACTCCTGCATCTATCCAGAATCCAGTCCACTTCTACTGCTACCCCTTTTGAGCATTTGATCATCTCTCATTTTTGTCATTTCTCTTCTGAATTGTTGCAGTAGCCTCTCACTGGGCTGCTTGCTTCCATTCCACCTCCTCTATGGTCTGTCATCTACACAGCACTCCGACTGAACCTGTTCCAGTGAGCCAGATCTTATCACTGTTCTGTTCAAACCCCTCCACTCTTACCAAAGTGAAAGTCAAAATCTTAACAGTGGCCTCCAAGACCCTATGTGATCTGATTTGGCTCCCCCTCTGGCCTCATGTTCTACCACTGTCTCCCTTGCACACTCCTCTCAAACCACCCTGGCTTCTGAACTTTCCCAACTATGCTAAGCACACTTCCATCTCAGGGTCTTTGTAAATTCTATTCTTTCCTTCTGGAATGCTTCTCCTCTTTACATATGCACAGCTTACTTCCTTACCTCCTACTCAAATGACATCTTATCAGTGAGGCCTTCACTGATATCCTATTTAAAATTGCATTCCTATTCCCACAGTCAGTCCCCCTCTCTGCTTTATTTTTTCCCACAGCATTTACAACCATGTAACACATAATACACTTCACCCTTTAATCATCTGCTTCCCATCACCCTCCCCAATGCCGTGTGCAATGCATGTCTCCTGAGGGCAGGCTTTTCTTTCTCCCATGCTGTGTTTTCTGGGCCTAGCTTGGTACTTGGCACCTGGGAGGGACCTCAGGGGCATTTGCTTGCAACCAGTCCAGCTGCATCCTTAGGTTTGGCCTTCTGTTTGGAGGGATCAACACATTTGTCAGCTGGGAGGACTCAGAGCTTTGGAGGAGATCCAGGGTTCAGAGTTATTCAATTCCTTTGGCTCCTTCATAACATCCTCGTTCCAATGACCAAGATTTGAGTCTTTTCCAATTAGGGCATTCATTTTAACCTAAGGAACGGCCTAGAAGCCAGACAGTGCTGTTCAGCTGGGTTCACAGTGGTCTCCTCGTGTGGGTCCCGGTACACTTAGACCTTGAACACAATGGATTGGTTATGGCTTAAACTCAGGAGTAGAAGATTTTATGAGCCTTTTAAAATTCAAGTTCTTTTCCTGTTGAACAGCTCCTCGTGAAAATCAAGGCAGTCTTGGTTCAGGGATGGCAGCAGCAAAAAGTGAAATTGTATCGTGGCAGCTGAATCTGCAGCAAGGCCCACACGGAAATGGAGTTGGGAGTGCGATAGGTTTATTGGGAGTAAAGCTTATGAGAGATAAAGGGGGGCTGAAATAGGATCAGGCAGAATTGAGCCCACAGACCGAGATGCAGTTCCCATAGAAGTCTTATCAACCCAACCATGAACTCCGGAGAAAAGTTGCCGGGAGAGGAGTCCCCGTGAGGCAGAAATGGCCAGTCCCTGGACTTCTGCCATGCTGAGTCACTGGCTGGGGCTCCCTGAGAAGAGCTCGGCCTCAGTCCCAAAGCTAAGGTAGCTCCTGAAGGCATGATAGCTGGAGGCCGTCTGCCCATTGAGTTCCACGGCCTTGAATGGCAAGTTTTTTTCTTGACGGGAGATCTGAGAAGCGTACCTCCATGGCTGCCACACATCCTTACTTAAATGTTTTTTTGAGGGCCCGTGGGTGGCTCAGTCGTTAAGCCTCTGCCTTTGGCTCGGGTCGTGATCCCATGGTCCTGGAATTGAACCCCGCTTCGGGTCCCTGCTTGGTGGGAAGCCTGCTTCTCCCTCTCCCACCCACCCCTGCTGCGTTCCCTCTCTTGCTGTGTCTCTCTCTGTCAAATAAATAAATGAAATCTTAAAAAATAAAAATAAATGTTATTTTGACTACCCGTGGATCTCCAAGTTGGCCTGGGGTGGCTTCAGGAGGGAGGGACATGGAAAACAGGTTTACATAATTGTTCACCACATCTGGGGAGATGTTGGCCTTACCTTAGTTGGCTGAGGAGTTGTTGGTCGCCAGATTTCTTTTCTTTTCTTTCTTCTTTTCTTCCCCCTTTGGTTGGGAGAAGACAATACCCAACAACTAACTGATCTTTACCACTTTGCTTGAGATAACAACCTCAAAATAGGAGCTTTTGAGCATTAACCAAAGCCTTTGCTTTCAGTGACAGTGAGATCCAAGGCTATGGGAGAGCATCGATCCTGTTTACATATTTAAAAATATCTCTCACAACGAATGCAAATCAAATGCTTTAAAATTTTAAAGCATTCCCACTCGTGCACACTTCAAACAACAGTTTGAAGTTATTACATCATCTTAAAAAAAAACCACTCTTGTAATCAATTAAACTCATTACACCTGAATAATCATTACCAATGATGTATAATTTAAATAATCTCTGCAAGATGATTTATTTATGACTGGCAGGCCTCTGAACAACTTTCCAGAACGTCACTCAGTAGAGTCTGATAAAGTTTCCCGTTGAACCTGGTTCAGACCCAAGGGAGTTTCCAGCTTTGCTCTGGGATGCACGGTTGAAGCCAGGAAGAGCAGCCCATGAAAACTACTGGAGTGCCTTGTTTTCCCTTATCTTCCTCCAGCTGGGCACTCTGGAAGGAATCTGTCTCTTCCTTGTTAGTCTTTACTTAAGCCACCAGATACAACCAACTCCCTCAGATATCCTTAGATTTGGCTACCTTAAAATCCACCCCCTCACACTTGACAGGTGTCTGACGGGAGACCCTTGAGACAGCTGGCTGTAACTTAAGCAGTTGCTTTTAGCACCTTGCATGGACTACCATTTTTCCGTCCTGGGATTGGGGGCATCTTACAACCATTGACGTTACTACTATCACTCCACATTTTCTCTCAAGATCTACTGTATGCAACTTCACTCCAGTTTAGAAATGTTTGATAGCAAGAGTTCGAAATCTGCTCACACTAGCTTAAAGTGAAGCACGATTGACAATAATGTGACATGCTACAATCTCAGAGACTCTTGAGGATAAGAACTGGATTCTGTCCAGCTGTACAGGGATGGGAACTAGGATACCAGGCACTGTGGTTGTGTGTGTGTGTGTGGGGGGGAGGGTGTTGTAGCATGGCCTTTTCTCTTGGCAGCCTTCCCTGGTCCTATCTCTTGTGGCTTTTCTGCACCTCTAGAACTTGAGCTCCTATATGGCTTTAGTTTGCCTTGGCATTGACCCCTCTCCTGTCTCTACTTGATTTTGTTTCCAAGATGCAGTCTCTCAATGGCCCGATTTTTGAATTAAGTTTCATAGTGTTCCAATTCTGAATTCCTAGGAGAAAGTCGGGTGTATGCCCGTTGTCCAATCAACCGTGATCTGGATGGGCCTGTCATAACACTCCAGTGCTGGGAGTTTCTAAGAAAATATTACAGGTGGCAAGGTAATGATAGGCATGTCAATTGAAAGTTGGGATGAAGTCACTGGAGCCCAGTAAGTGGTTAGGAAGAAGGATAAGAATTTGCATAAATACTTAGAGTAATTCTATGATCAGGAGGTAGTATCGCATAATGATTAAGAGAAAAGATTCTGGAGTCAGACTTACAATGTATATGACCTTGGATATGTTATGTAATTTTTCTATATCTCAGTTTTCTCATCGGGAGAGTGGAGATAATGGGACCTCTCTTACAGTGTTGTTGCCAATTAATACGTGTAAAATATTTAAAATAGTGCCTGGCTTGTGACAAGGGCTAAATAAGCATCACCCATCATATTCTTAACCACAGTCTTCTTAGAGCTCTCTACTGACTATATATAAACTTTATTTACATTTTATCGTTCTAATTCTACTTATATTAAAATAAACATTATTATTTGTGTTCTCTCATTGTCACCGACTGGTTAGCAAATGGCTGGTGTGTGTAGACAAATACGGTCAGTTTCATGGCTCTTTGGGCTGTTTGCTTTATTACTTAGCACAGTAAAATATTTAAGATTTTAGTCCTGTAAGTACTGACTTTTGGAGTAATTTGTACACCATGGATCTTCCTAATTAACATTTTTTTCTAAATTAACACACTTAGGTGAAGAAGTGTCTTTTTAATTTAATTTTATTTTTTTAAAGATTTTATTTATTTATTTGACAGATGGAGATCCCAGAGCAGCAGGCAGAGAGAGAGGAGGAAGCAACACACCCCCCCCCCCCGCCCCGCTGAGCAGAGAGCTCAATGCAGGGCTCGATCCCAGGACCCTGGGATCATGACCCGAGCTGAAGGCAGAGGCTTTAACCCACTGAGCCACCCAGGCACTCCAAGAAGTGTCTTATTTAAAAAAGATTTTATTTATTTGAGATAGAGAGAGCACAAGCAGGGGTAGGGGCAGAGGGAGAAGCAGACTCCCTGCTGAGCACGGAGCTGGACAAAGGGCTGGACAGAGAGCTCGATCCCAGTACTCTGGGATCCTAACCTGAGCTGAAGGCAGATTCTTAACCAACTGAGCTACCCAGGCACCCCTGAAGAAGAATCTTAACTACATTTCCTTAAAGGAAGAAACACTTTATTATCACCATAAAAGAATAACCTGTATCACTTGCCTTATGTAGAAGATAACCATAGATATCAATACACTGAAAACAGCACAGTGTGCCAAAATTCTAAGTAGGTAACGAAGTTACACTTGCCAGCTCAGAACGGGGGACAAGGTGGGGGTTGGCTTTCTGTAAAAAAAAAAAAAGAAAGAAAGAAAAGGAGATCAGCAAGTGTTTATGAGCAGCACTGAGTTAAAACTTTGGTCGTGATACAATCAGAGGCTTAAAAAGAATTGAGCGGGGGGAATAACACTTTCACTATGTGGGTAAATGGTGTTTAATGGTTGGACTGCTGAAGCCATCCCAGAAATTACTTCTTCTACCCCCGGTTACACTAGTTCCGCACAATAAGAGACCACTGTTCTGGAGGCACTGAAAGCCTCTAAGCAGGGAGAGGGGTAGGCACCGTGCTTTACTTTTTTTTCCATCCATTTTCTCCACAGGAGAATTATACCTCGAGGAAAGTAGGGGGTTTGGAGCTCAGATCCCTTCTCCAACACTTACTTGGATTGGAAGTTACTTATCATCTCTTGTTTCCTTACCTATAATGTGGGGCGGGGGAGTGGAAATAATAGAACCTGACTTGCCAAGTTATTATGAAGATTAAATATGACCACAGCTAAGGAGTGCTTAGCACAGGTCCTCATGGCAGCAAGCACTAATAAATATGTATATTTTGCATTTAAAATGAGATCATGAATATACCAACTTGCTTTTTACTCTCAGTAAGATTTTACAGTTATTTCTCCATGTGAGTTCATATAAATCCACATTTTTTTAAACGGTTGTGTAAAACCCTGAAGTATATATATTCAAACTTTGCTTTAACCCGTCTTTTCCAGGTGGGGTGCGGTGGTGGCATTCAGGTGGTTTTCTGCATGTGTCTGTGTGTGTATTCATTATTCATTTTACAAGTGAGGGGATCGAGGCTTCATGAGGTTAAGGCAGCCTGAGCAAACCAAAGTCGTAGCATTTTCTGTCCTCTACACTCTGAGACATTGTCAACAGAGCCTTCATTCCCACCAATGGCGACGCCCTATCTACACATGACAGAAACATCTGCTGTCCCTAAGTGTTGGATACCTGGAGTCAAGGCAGTTTGTGCCTTGTATCTTTTTTTTTTTTAAATTATTTTTTTTACATAGGCTCCACACCCAGCATGGAGCCCAAAGCAGGGCTTGAACTGATGAACTTGAGATCAAGACCTGAGCTAAGATCAAGAGTCAGATGCTTAAGCTACTGTACCACCTGGGTGCCTCTGAGACAGTTTGAGTCACATGTAAAGGGGGAAATGATATTACTCAAGGGGGTTACATAGAGACCTCACCCCCTGCCTGTGGAGGGCAGAAGTGTGTGGGGATGGAAGTGAGTGGGACTAGCCAGAGGTCCTGCGGGTTGGGAAACACTGGAAGGACACCTGGGGATGGAGGGGAGAGCGGGGGTGGAGACAACACAGAGACTCACAGCGAGAGATCGGAAGGGAAGAGGCAAGAAAGCTTTATAGGCTCACTCTGCACACAGCTCAATTTTGCATCCTCTTCTGTCACCTGTTTATGGTGTAGAAGCAAGAGCAAATTACATTTCGGTGCCTGTCTAGCACAATGCCTCCTCCTGCAAATGCTCAATAAATATTTACTGAGTGAATGAATAGATTTACATTCCTGATTACCTAAGACTTAGGGAATCTTGAGGCAGGCATCTAGGTGTGGCAGGGACAACCATCTGGCAGTGAAGGCACCATCCAACTCGGCCCCCCACCGACAAGGGGAGTCAGACGAGTGAACAGAGGCAAGTACTGAAGTTTATGGTTGCCGCGTGGTGTGGAACACAATTCACAGCATTGTTTCAGGTTCTAGCGGAGGAGAAAAAAAATCTTGAAGAACCATTATAAGACTTCTCATGTCCTTTGTGCAGGATCATAAAAACTGGATATCTTGCCCAAGTTTATGATTCAATTGCAAAAAAAAAATAAAGCCATTAGTAAATCTAAGGAAAGATATTGACTGCACATTTCTTCGGCCAAGTCTGTTTGCAGAATATATTGAATTGGGCTATGTGGCCCCCAAGAGTGAAATCCGTGAGTTATTTTTAGTGGAGACCAAGTCTAAATAAATACAAGTTTGTCTGCCTTGAGTTGTTCTGTATGGTAGCAGGATCATCCCCTTTGTATCTATCCTATAACGCTTTCAAAGTGCAACACTTTGACCACAGGTAGTCTGTGCTCCTGGTGAAATAGCTGTGAACTGAGTACGTTTTGAACAGTGGCTCTCATTGATTTAGGTTACATAGTTTGAATTCTGCTTGTGCCTCATGATTAGCCATGATTTTGCCGAAATAATGCTGTGTAACAAATAACTATCACCTGTCCTTTGTTTTTCTCACTTGCAAGCCAGGGAACTGACTGTGGCTCTCTTGGGTTCAGCTGGGATCTGCTGGGCTTGGTTTCAGGCTGTAGGTTGTGTTTAGGACTGTTTCACGTATTTTCTCATTCTGCAGAAGATAGCTACCCAGGGTATATTCTCTCATGATGGATGGAAGAAGTGAAAGGAAGTCAAAGCACACAGGCACATTTGTTTATTTTTTTAATTTAAATTCAATTAGCCAACATAGAGTAGATTAGTTTCAGATGTAGTGTTCAATAATTGATCAGTTGTGCATAATACCCAGTGCTCATCATATCACGTGTCCTCCTTAATATCCCTCACCCAACTGCCCCATCCCCTCCACATCCCCTCCAGCAACCCTCAGTTTGTTTCCTGGAGTTAAGAATCTTTCATGGTTTTTTTCCCTCTCTGATGACTTGCCATTCAGTTTTCCCTCCCTTCCCCTATGATTTTCTGCTCTGTTTCTTATATTCCACATATGAGTGAAACCATATGATAATTGTCTTTCTCTGACTTATTTCGCTCACCATAATATCTCCATTTCCATCCATGTTAATATAAATGGTAAATATTCATCCTTTCTGGTGGCTGAGTAATATTCCTATACACACACACACACACACACACACACACACATATGTATCTATATATATATATATCTATATCACATTTTCTTTTAAAAATATTTTTAAAGATTTTATTTATTCATTAGAGAGAGAGAGCACAGAGGGAGTGCTAGAGGGAGAAGCAGGCTCTCTGCTAAGCAGGGAGCCCAATGTGGGACTTGATCCCTGTACCCCAGTATCATGACCTAAGCCGAAGGCAGATGCTTAACTGACTGAGCCACCCAGGTGCTCACACCACATCTTCTTTATCTATTCATCTGTCAATGGACATCTCAGCTCTTTCCATAGTTTGGCTATTGTGGACATTGATGCTATAAACATTGGGGTGCAGGTGCCGCTTCAGATCAATACATTTGTATCTTTGGAGTAAATACCTGCTAGTGCAATTGCTGGGTTATAGGGTAGCTCTATTTTTAACTTCTTGAGGAAACTCCATACTGTTTTCCAAAGTGGCTGTACCACCTTGCATTCCCACCAACAATGTAAGAGGGTTTCCCTTTCTCTGCATCCTCACCAACATTTGTCATTTCCTGTCTCGTTAATTTAAGCCATTCTCAATGGTGTGAGGTAGTATCTCATTGTGGTTTTGATTTTTATTTTCATGATGACAAATTATGTGAAGCATTTTTTCATGTGTCTGTTGGCCATTTGTATGTCTTCTTTAGAGAAATGTCTGTTCATGCCTTCTACCCATTTCTTGACTAGATTATTTGATTTTGGGTGTTGAGTTTGATAAGTTTTTTTTATAGATCTTGGATACTAACCCTTTGTCTGATATGTCATTTTCAAATATATTCTCCCATTCCATAGGTTGCCTTTGAGTTTTGTTGACTGTTTCCTTTCCTGTGCAGAAGTCTTTTATCTTGATGAAGTCCCAACAGTTCATTTTTGCTTTTGTTTCCCTTGCCTTTGGAGACATGTTTAGTAAGAAGTTGCTGTGGCTGAGGTCAGAGAGGTTGCTGCCTGTGTTCTCCTCTAGGATTTGGATGGATTCCTCTCACATATTTAGGTCTTTCATCCATTTTGGGTTTATCTTTGTGTGTTGTGCAAGAAAATGGTCCAGTTTCATTCTTCTACATGCTGCTGTCCAATTTTCCAACAGCATTTATTAAAGAGACTGTCTTTTTTCCATCGGATATTCTTCTCTGCTTTGTTGAAGATTAGTTGACCATAGAGTTGAGGGTCCATTTCTGGGTTCTCTATTCTGTTCCATTGATTGATGTGTCTGTTATTGTGTTGGTACCATACTGTCTTGATGGTGACAGCTTTGTAATAGAGCTTGAAGTCCAGCATTGTGATGCCACCAGCTTTGGTTTCCTTTGTCAGCATTCCTCTGGTAACATTCTATGCTCACGGATTGGAAGAATAAATATTGTTAAAATGTCTATGTTACCCAGAGCAATCTACACATTCAATACAATTCCATCAACATTTTTCACAGAACTGAAACAAATAATCCTAAAATTTGTATGAAACCAGGAAAGACTCCAAATAACCAGAGGAATGTTGAAAAAGAAAACACACAGACACATTTAAAACTTCTATGTGTGGTCATGCCAACTAACATTGCATTGGCCCAAACCTATGTTAATTGGACAGGGAAGTATATTTTTTCCATGGAGAGGGGACATGGCAAGAAGAAAAATTTGTGAGCAAATAATGCAATGTAGCACACCATGGGGTCTTGGGTAAGATGCTGAACCTCTTTGTGCCTCAGTTTTCATTATCTAAAAAATGGGCATCTTTGGGTTGCTTGAAGATGTAAGAGTAGTTGGACTGGTGCCTGGCTCATAGGAAGCACTTGGTGAATATCAATTATTCATACTTAAACTATTTTCTAAGCAAGCAAAGGAAAAGTTCCTGATTTCTAGGAACCCAAGTTCCAACAAACTCTGACAGAAATCTTATGTCTATATTGATGAGGATGATGGGCATATTAGCACACATTTAGAAAGATGATAGAAGAGAGCAGGAGTAAGTAGGACCTTGACTAAATCACAACTCAACTAGACTGGCTGTAAGAATTGTAGATTGTTAATATTATCGTGGACAGTAGAGATCCTCTAGCCTCTGAAAGAGCATGGACTTGGAGTCTGAAGGTAAGGGTTAGGATTGTCTCCTCCACTTGGGCATGTCCTTGAACATCATTTGAAACACATATAAAATTGGGATAATGAGGTTGTTGCTATGATCAAGTCAGATAATATGCAAATATTACATTAAAAAATGTAAAGCACTACATGAGCAGCAATGCTCTAAATTCATTCTCTTTCATTTTTACGGAAGGCAGAATTGAGGCCCAGGGAAAGACCAAAGTTACACAAGTTCATCTCATTGCAACAGAGCCAGGAGTAGAATACTGTCTACTAAGTCAAAGTCTATTCACTTAAACTTAAACACATTTCTTTTAGCACTACCCTTTTTGAGAAAAAGACAAAAGACAAAATAGGTTTATATCAAGTGTGTAATAAAAAGTTTAAAATTACCTTCTAGTACATATCCTAAGGTCAGTGAATTTTTAACCTGATTTACTCCATTTTCCCCCCTCTATAGTGCTATTTAGAATAATAACACTAAGATAAAGGAAAACTATGAATTTTCTAAGGGAGAACAATTACTATTCTAAGAAAAGCAGGAAAGTTAACTGATATATTTTAAAAGCATGTTAAGAATTAAGGTTGAAATGAAGAAAATTTGCTCGTTAACCTCTAAATTACATGTACCCTACTATGCATTCTGCAGTTGCTATCATTCATCAAGGTTTTAATAGATTATAAAATGTGAGAGTCTGGTGTTGAGAAATTTTATGTTAGAAAATGTGAGTTGCTGACTGGAATGAGACTATTAGAGGTAGCTTGATGCAGCAGAAGGAGTATAAGCATTGGGATCAGAATATTAAGTTCCAATTCTAGCTCTGCCCCTTCATAGCTGTGTTTTGGGCAGGTTACTTAATTTCTCTGTACCCTGCTGAGTCATGTCAAAGATTTTGAGAGAACATAGGCTCCTTTCAGGCAGGAGCTTTGTTTCATTGACTGCTATGTTCCTGGTGCCTGGAAGAGTGATTGGGAGAAGAAGCATTAGAGATAACCCATCACATGTCCAGCACAACATCCAGCCCACAGCAGGTGTCAATCCAAGGTGGCCATTTTTATGATCAGGAAGAGAAGAATAAGGTTTTTAGGAAAATTGTATAATCTCTGTTTCTAGCTAAGTAGGGGACACAGGGCTCACACCCAGGGTAGATGGTCAGAGGCTTGAGGAAAGATAGGCATGGAGTCCAAGGCATTTAAAACACTACAACCAGGGGCAGAGCTGAGGAAGGCAACCAAAAAAGCTAACGTGAATGAAATACCACTCCAATGAAATTGGGAAGAGAATGGAAAATTCTATCCTGAATCCAGTGCTTGGCATTTAGAAGGATTTACCAAGTATTTGTTGAATGAAAGAAACAATGAATCTTTAACTTGAGGCCTCAAGTGGAACCCATGACATTGGGAGAAGAATAAGAAACAGAGCCAGAATTAAAAAAAAAAAAAAAAAAGCAGGACCTAAAAAGGTTCTTTGAGCTAGTTCTGTAACAAAGCAGGGGGAGGAGTCTCTTAAACGCCCACCAAGAGAGGAGTAGTAGGGGGCCTAACTTACAGACTGTGTCAACTGTACATTCTCCACCAGGGGAGAATGTATAGTACAGTGAAGAATTACATGGAAATATGATGGGACTTGGGGACAGCCCAAATGGATTGAGCACTGGTCACTGAGAGAAAGATCCTTGACCTTAGTTTAGAGGAACACCATGAAGTTCTGAGGATACGATAAACATAATTAATGAGAATAAGGGGGAAAAATTAAAGCAGCCAAAATGAAGTTTCTCAAGAAACAGAGAAGTATTTATTCAATTCATTCTTATCAAGAGTGCCAATACCATTCAATGGGAGCAGGAATAGTCTGTTGAGCAAATGGTACTGGGACAACTTGCTATTTACACACAACAGAATGAAGTTGGACCCTACCTTACATCATATATAAAAATTAACTGAAAATAGTTCAAAGACTTAAATATAATGTGAGCAAAATTGACAAAACTCTTAGAATAAAACATAGGGGAATTTCTGCATAACCTTGGGTTTGGTGATGGTTTCTTAAATATGACACCAAAACAAAGGTGTTAAAAGAAAAAATAGATAAATTGTATTTCACCAAACTTAAAAACTTTCGTACATCAAAAGACACTACTAGAGAGTGAAAAGGCAGTCCACACAATGGGAGAAAATCTATTAGCAAATTACATATCTGATAAGAATTTAATATCCAGAACATATAAAGAAGCAACTGAACTACAAAAGACAAACAACCCCAGTTTAATAATGGGCAAAGGACTAGAATAGACATTTCTCCAAAGAAGATCTATAAGTCAGCACATGAAAAGGTGCTCAACATCACTGGTCATTAGGTTTTGTGAAACAAAACTATGATAAGAGACCACTTCACACCTGCTAGGATGGTTATTTTAAAAAAATGGAAAATAAGGAGTGTTGGTGAGGACGTGGAGAAATTAGAACCCTCACACATTGCTGATGAGAATGTAAAATAGTGCAGTTGCTGTGGAAAATAATCTGGCCTTTCCTCAAAAAGTTAAATACAGAATCGCCACATGACCCTGCAATTCTACTCCTAGGTATTTATCCAAAAGAATTGAATTGTGGGTTTCAAATGGATACTTGCACATCCATGTCTATAACATCATGACTCACAATAGCCAAAAGATGGAATCAACCCAAGTGTTAATCACAGATGAATGGATAACAAAATGTGGTACATACATACATTAGGCTATTATTCAGCCATAAAAAGGAAAAAAGTTCTGATCCATGCTACAACATGGGTGAACCTTAGAAATGTTATGCTATGTGAAGTCAGACACAAAAGGACAAATATTGTATGATTCCACTTTTATGAAATATCTAGAGTAGGCAAATTCATACAGACAAAAATTAAGTGAGCAATTACACGGGGGAGGGAGTCATTGCTTAATGGCTACAGAGTTTCTGTTTGAGGTGATGAAAGGGTTTTGAAAATAGGTGGTAGCGATGGTTGTACAACATTGTGTATGTGTTTAATGCCACTGAATTGTACACTAAAACTGGCAAATGTTATGATATATGTGTATTTCCTGGAATAATAAAAAAATGAAAGAGAGATGTAGTGCTGTCATCTGGGATCACTGTGGTAGACTGAATAATGCTGTCCCCTAACCCAAGATAGCTAAACTATAGTCCCTGGTGTTCTGTTTTTGTATGTTACATTATCTGACAAAAGGGGCCTTGCAATTTTACAGTTTTACAGATCTTTTAAAAAGAAGATTTATTTATTTATTTTAGAGAGAGGGATAGGGGACAGAGTGAGAGGGACAGAGAGAGAAAATTTCAAGCAAATTCCCTGCTGAATCTGGAGCCTGAGGGTAGGTGGGGAGCATGACTGCTCCACCCAGGTCATGACCTGAGCCAAAATCAAGAGTTGGACACTTAACAGAATGGGCCACCCAGGCACCCCTAATTTTACAGTTCTTAAAATAAGGAGATTATCCTGGATTATCTGGATAGGCTCAGTGTAATCACATGAGGCCTTAAAAGTGGAAGAAGACAGAAGAAGGAGGTTGGGGAGATGCTGTGGAAGAAGAGGCAGAAGATGTTCAACGTGTGAGAGGGACAAAACCATTCACAATTTGCTGGCTTTGAACATAGGGGAAGGGGGGCTGTGAGCCAAGGAATTCAAGAGAACTCTGGAAGTTGAGAACAGTCCTCAGCTGACATCCAGTAAGGAAATGGGATCTCAGTCCTCTAAACACAAAAATCTGAAGTCAGCCGGCAACCTGCAGGAACAAAGAATGGGTTCTGCTTTGGAGCCAGCAGAAAAGAATACAGCCCTGCAGACAGGTTGGTTTTAGCCTGGTGAGACCCATGTTGGAATTACAGAAATACAAAATGATAAGTTTGTGTTAAAAAGAAAAAAAAAAGGAATGAAATAGGGTGTGGTGGAGGTGGTTATTGCTCTGTGGTTGGAAGACAGCCAGGGCTCAGGTGAGAGGTTTTTCTGAGTAGTCAGAAAACAGCAAAAATGACCATCAAAAGTGTTGTAGCAAGTTTTCCTTTTCCAGGGATGGTGACGACAATATCTCTCATCCCACAAGTTCTTCCTCAATGAGAACTTGCCACTCCACCATCAAGGTGTCCCTCTCCTTGAATCTGGGTTGGCCTTTCATTACACTCAAAGGAGTGTAATGAAAGCAATTCTGTGTGATATCTGAGGCTGAGTCCAAAGAGACCATGTACTTCTGCCTGGTTCCCTTAATGCCTCTTCAAACCCAGGTTCCATGCTGTGAGAAGACCCAGCCACACTGAGAGGCCTGCATAGACTCTCCAGTCAACAGTTCCAACCAAGCCCAGCCTTGGAGTCATCCTACTCAGAGGATGAAGCCTCCAGAAAATTCCAAACTATAGTTGTTTGAGTCACTTCCAGCTGAATCAAAATCTTTGTGCCCCCAAACCGCAGCATATAGATTAGCCATCCCTGCCCAGCCCAGTCCAAATTGCTGACCCACAGAATCTTTGAGTGTTAAAAGGTCATACCTTATGCCACCAAGTTTGGGGTGTTATGTTATGGAGCAATATATAACCAGAATAAGTGTGAAAGCAGAAGAAACAGAATTTAATTTGCACCCACAGGGATGCAAAGCAGTGAATAGGCATGGATCATGCCAGAGTCTCTTGCTTGAGGGCTAGGAAAATGGTGGTCTTCATTACTTATGGAATGCAGATGGGCAAGGATGGAGAAGAAGTAGGGAAATAGAGAAAGAAGCATGATCATTCCTCTATGGAGCAGCAAGAAAATGAGGGAGCCTTTCTGTTTTAGTGAAAGGCTTGGTTGGGATTTGGCTCCCTATAACCACTCTTAGAACTTTGAAGAACAGGGATGTTCCCTCTATCCCTATACTTTGAAGCATTTTAATCAGGAACGGATGCTGGATTTTGTCAAATGCTTTTTCTGCATCAATTGAGAGGACCATGTGGTTCTTCTCTCTTCTCATATTAATTTGTTGTATCACATTGATTGATTTGCGAATGTTGAACCATCCTTGTAGCCCAGGGATGAATCCCACCTGATCATGGTGGATAATCTTTTTAATGTGCTGTTGGATCCTGTTGGCTAGGATCTTGTTGAGAATCTTAGCATCCATATTCATCAATGATATTGGTCTAAAATTCTCCTTTTTGGTAGGGTCTTTGCCTGGTTTGGGGATCAGGGTAATGCTGGCTTCATAGAAAGAGTCTGGAAGTTTTCCTTCTGCTTCAATTTTTTGAAACAGCTTCAGGAGAATAGGTGTTATTTCTTCTTTGAAGGTTTGGTAGAATTCCCCAGGGAATCTGTCAGGTCCTGGGCTCTTGTTTTTTGGGAGGTTTTTGATCACTGCTTCAATCTCGTTATTAGATATCGGTCTATTCAGGTTGTCGATTTCTTCCTGGTTCAATTTTGGTAGTTTATATTTTTCCAGGAATGCATCCATTTCATGTAGGTTGCTAAGCTTATTGGCATATAACTGTTGATAATAACTTCTGATGATTGTTTCTACTTCCTTGGTGTTAGTTGTGATCTCTCCCTTTTCATTCATAATTTTATGAATTTGGGCTTTCTCTCTTTTCTTTTGGATTAGTGAGGCCAATGGTTTATCGATCTTATTGATTCTTTCAAAAAACCAGCTTCTAGTTTCATTGATACGTTCTACTGTATCTCTGGTTTCTACTTCATTGATCTCAGCTCTAATCTTGATGATTTCCCTTCTTATGTGTGGAGTTGGTTTGATTTGTTGTTGATTCTCCAGTTCTTTAAGGTGTAGAGACAACTGGTGTGTTCTGGATTTTTCAATTTTTTTGAGGGAGGCTTGTATGGCTATGTATTTTCCCCTTAGGGAAAATACACCTTTGCTGTATCCCATAGGTTTTGGACTGAAGTGTCTTCATTCTCATTGGTTTCCATGAATTGTTTCAGTTCTTCTTTGATCTCCTGGTTGATCCAAGCATTCTTAAGCAAGGTGGTCTTTAGCTTCCAGGTGTTTGAGTTCCTTCTGAACTTTTCCTTGTGATTGAGCTCCAGTTTCAAAGCACTGTGATCTGAGAATATGCAGATCGAAGAACAGCACTGTAATTCTCAAAAGTACTAAAGTATCAATTTTTTGGAGCCAGGCTGACTCTGACTAAGGTTTGACCAGCCCACAAGAATTATTGTCAGGGGAAGGAGCAAGATGGTGGAGGAGTAGGACACCTAAATTCTGTGGGATCCCAGGAATTCAGCTATATAGTTATCAAACCATTCTGAACACCTACAAACTCAACAGGAGATTGGAGAGAAGAAGAACAGCAATTCTAGGAGCAGAAAAGCGACCACATTCTGGAAGGTAGGACATGGAGAGAAGTGAATCCGAGGTGATATACGGGAAGATAGACCATGAGGGAAGGGGCTAGCTCCCAGCAAACGGTAGAGCAGCAGAGCACAAAATCGTAACTTTTACAAGTCTGCACCACTGAGCAATGTCACCCTAGTGGCGAAGCAGGGAGTGGAACCCTTGCAGAGACAGTGTGGTCTCAGGTCCCTCAGGGTCACAAAAAGACCCGGGTGTCTAAGTGCAGCAGAGCAGCAGGTATTGGAATGGGGAAGCCACTGCAGAGACACAGCCAAGGAGTGGGCTCGCAGCTTGGGGTTACCTTAAACCATGATCCAAGGCACAGTCGGACCACTACTCTTGGAGGAGAGACCCACAAGTGGCAAATCCAGGGAGACTCACCTTCCTCCCCCACAAGGGGAGTGACATGGGAGCGTGTTGCAGGTATGCTGGGTTTGGAGACTCCAAACGGAGCTATGTGCCAGAGAAAGAAATGCTCGGTCACAGGCTGGGTGAGCACAGAGTGCAGCTGGAGACCAGGAAGACGGGAGTGATTGACTGTTTTTCTCTGAGGGTGCACTGAGGAGTGGGGCCCTGAGCTCTTGGCTCCTCCTGGCCAGAGATTGGGAGGCCGCCATCTTAATTCCCACCTCCCAAAGCAGTACGGAAAGCGTTCAGGGAAAAAAGTTCCCGAGAGCAAACCTGAGCAGATTACTTAGTCTGGCCCCTGGAAAGGGCAGTGCAATTCTGCCTCAGGCAAAGACATTTGAGAATCACAGCAACAGGCCCCTCCCCAAGAAGATCATCAAGAACATCCAGCCAAGATCAAGTTTACCAATCAATGAGAACTGCAGAACTCCAGAGCCAGGGGAGCAATACATAAAATTCATGGCTTTTACCCCATGATTCTTTAGTCTTTCAAAGTTAAATTTTTTAAACTTTATTTTTTGCTTATTCTATTTTTTAAATGGCCAACAGACACATGAAAAAGTGCTCCACATCACTTGGCATCAGGGAGATACAAATCAAAACTACAGTGAGATACCACCTTACACCAGCCAGAATGGCTAAAATTAACCTGTCAGGAAATGACAGGTGTTGATGAGGATGTGGAGAAAGGGGAACCCTCATTACTGTTGGTGAAAGTGCTAGCTGGTGCAGCCATTCTGGAAAACAGCATGGAGGTTCCTCAAAAAGTTGAAAATAGAGTTACCCTATGACCTAACAATTGCACTACTAGGAATTTACTCTAAAGATACAAATGTATTGATCCGAGGGGCATATGTACCCAAATGTTTATAGCAGCAATGTCCACATTAGCTAAACTATGGAAAGGGCCTAGATGTCCATCAACAGATGAATGGATAAAGAAGAAGTGATACACACCTACAATAGAATACCATGCAGCCATCAACAAAAATGAAACCTTGCCATCTGCAATGACGTGGTTGGAACTAGAGGGTATTATGCTAAGTGAAATAAATCAATTAGAGAAAGACAATTATTGTACGATCTCTCTTACATGAAGAATTTGAAAGGCAGGGCAGGGCGTCATGGAGCGCAGGGAGGGAAAAATGAACAAGATGGGAAGGAAACAAACCATAGAGACTCTTAATCTCTGGAAACAAACAGAGGGTTGCTGGGGGGTGAGGGGAGGGATAGGGTGGCTGGGTGATGGACATTGGGCAGGGTATGTGTTATGGTAAATGCTGTGAATTGTAAGACTGATGATTCACAGACCTGTACCCCTGAAACAAATAATACATTATATGTTAAAAAAAGACGATTATTATCAGTTGGCTAGAGTACAGATGTGTACATTGAAGTGCTAGTGAAGGATGCATTCGAACATGCTGAATTCTTCTGAAAAACTTAAATAGTGGAAACTACCACCGATGCTTGCTGTTGGCCTTTTTATATACTTCAATTAGGACTTTTCAATAAACACAAAACTGAACAAATTATGAAATTAAAGAATTTTGTCCATAATGAAGCCATGCTCTGAGGATCCAAAACAATTCTCTCATAGAAAGCAGTCTAACTCTCTCATAGAAAGCATAAAACATAATTGTACCAAGAAAACAAGTAGTGGTGCAGACGTAAATAGGAGAGCTTCAAAGATAAGAATGAAATAAAATAAAATAAAGTAAAATAAAATAAAATAAGAGAGTCTCAAGATGAATCAGAGATTCATCACAATTCCCCATAATCTTGGCTACAAGGAAAATCAAGAGAAAAAGTAGCCTATAGGTAACACTGAGGTTTGACACAAGATTCCTCAAAAGCAACTTCATAAAAAAATAGTTACTTTTTAGTTTTTTTTTTTTAAATTAGTGAAGATTTCAATAGGAGGCCTTAGCTATGTTCCTTAGAACCCTCTGGAATCCACATCACATCACCATTCATTAGAACTGCATCATTTAAGATCACCATAGGACTAAGTACCATTGGCCAAAGTCAATGGTACTAATTCAACTTTAATTCTTAGCTACTCAGCTATGTTATATTAAATAATTTAACTTCTAAATCTCTTTCCTCCCCTACATTCTAGTACACTACATTGATGCGTGTGTGTGTGTGTTTTTTTTTTCTTATTTGTTTGATTCTTCTATATCTTAGTTAACTTTTCTCCTTCATTAACTGTAGTTGGTTTCTAAGGCCCATTTTGTGGCATCTGCTCTTCTCATTCTGGACTTCATACCTTCAGGAAGCTTATCCAAATATATGATAAGTTAGTTTTTCTTCAAGATCTACTTACTACATCTATATCTTCCGGTTCTTTCTACTAACCCATTCTTCAGTTCTACCCCTCCACTTAAATGTTTTTTCCAGTTCAAAAAATATGAAAGCTCATTCTGTAAAGTGATTAGAATGAGTTTCAAGTGGTCATCATACCTTTTTATTTTAATCTAATGAATTTGCTTTGCAATTTGTTTTGAATCCCATTTTCAGTAATAGCATTCAAGTGAATGCCCAGTCAGCCACTCTGAATTGATATGATCCAAATTATGAGGACTTTTAAAAGAAAGCTAAAATCAATGTTAGGTAGCATGGATATTATCTTGCACACTTTGGGGACAGAGAATTCTAAATTGTCTCTCCATTAACATAAGAAGTTGGGAGTAGATAACTGATTTTGCAAACTGGACTGCATGAGCACGGAATGAGCACTATCTGTGACCTCCCTTCAGGGGTGCCAGTGGGATGAGAAGGCAACCAAGAAGTAAGAGCTACTCCAACACTTGCTCTTCACAAGTGTCAACCAGATGACTTCACTTCATCAGTTTTTTATATTGTGAGATTTTATTTGTACAAAGGTTTCTGAGTCTATGTTTTGTTTTGTTTTTTGAAAATTTTCAGACTAGCTCCAAGGTTTTTTCTAGTTCTTATAATTCCATGGTTCTGTCAAATCACTGAAGAGTGGTTAAAGGATAAGAACTATAAACAGAATAGTTTAAATAGATCTTCATAATCTATCTTCATACCTTAGATGAATTCAGACAGCAAGTGCAAAGGGCAGTTCATTGCATTGTGTTGTACAGCTCTACTGATGCTCTCAATTTGCAAGGGCAATAGTGCTCCTGCTTCACTGCAGTCCTTTTGCAAAATGAAAGGTGCCCACATTTCATAATCTCCTGTGTCTCTTAAGGCATCTTTGGGTATTGAGTAGCTAGAACTTGAAGACTTAGCAGTCAATGTGGCAGATGTTGTTGGTACCCACGTTTATTCTTGTTTTCACCACTCCCATGTATGCCCACAACTTCTTGCCATAAGCACCTGCAACCCTCTGCCCAAGGGCTCTCTCTTGCCACAAGTGTATGCTTGGTCTATGTACAAGGAAAGCTGGAAATGCTGGGGACTTGATTTTTCCAAAACTAGCCTTCAGGTAATGCAGGACAGGAGGTGATGGATAAACACTCCAGTTTCACCACCCCTTGGATGGTACAATTTTGAATCATGTTCTACAGAGTTACCTGAGGTCCCTGATAGCCTTAAGACCTAATGGCTCATAGCAGTAACTTCATTAAGCCACCCTGCATTTCCTTCCTTTCCCTCCCCATCTCTTGTACTCACCTCCAAAAGAAATTACTCCCAAATAAACTACTTACATTCATACAGTTCTTGTGGGGTCTGCTTCTGGGGGAAAGCCAAGTGTATCAGTCAGGGTCTAGTCAGGAGACAGAAACCCTACCAGTTATTTTGACAGCAGAATTTAACGTAGAAATTGTTAGGTATAAAACTATTAACTTGCTCTCTGTATTGGTAGCTTCCTGGGGCTGCTATATCAAAGTATCTCCAACTGGGTGGCTTAAACAACAGAAATTTATTGTTTCATAGTTCTGAAGGCCAGAGATCTAAATCAAGTTGTCATCACAGTAAATTTCTTCTGAGGGTCATGAGGAAGAATCTATTCCATGCCTCTCCCCTAGCTTCTGGTAGCCTCAGGCTTTCCTTGGCTTCTAGATGGTGTTGTCCTTGTGTATTCACATTGTCTTCCTTCTGTTGAATTAAGGCCCATTGTAATGACCTCGTCTTAACTTAATCATCTGCAAGGACTCTATTTCCAAGTAAGGTCACATTCAGAAGAACTAGGAGTTAGGACTTCAGCCTCTTTTGGGGGTGGGACACAATTCAGCCCATAATGTTACCTGAAGAGGAAAAAGAAATATGTGAGGTATCATGGAGGTAGGAATTTCAGGACATAGCTACCATCCTTGGCATGAGGGAATAAAGGGAAGATGTTGAAATTACTAAACCAGCATAGGATGGAACACAGATGCTTGAGGAATGGACACCCGTTGAGCAACCCTAGTGTCTATGTGCTGAAAGAAGACACCTTGTGGGGGCCTGGACCCAGCCACCTGAAAAGGGGGTATTACTGTCTGGTGCTGATGTTGCTAGGTGGGGTGTGATGAGATGGGTTCTGCAAGTGTTGGAAAAACTGCAAACTATATTCAGCTGCTGCTACAGGAAGGGACTGCCACTTCTGGGATTAAGAAGTGAGGTTGGGGTAACTCTCACAGGAACAGGAAGCAGATAGGGAACCCCAAGAAACAAACGGGAAGTAAATAGGAAGGAGCATGAGCCTTCTTCCGCCTTCAGCCTTGCATCTCCCTCTAGCACCCTGTATGGACAAAACCTAAAAGAGAGCAGCTAGAAATTCCAGTCCCAGCATCATAAAGCAGACTATAGAAGATTAGGTTTGGAGCTGAGAAAGAATAGCTTAATAATTGGCATACCAACCTTAGATGATCAGGAAACTCAGAAAAATAAAATTTTTATCCCAAAGAAGGTAAAGATTAGGCCAAGGAACATCAACATAGGTGCTTGATTAATGGTGGTTAATGAGGCAGTGTCTGAGTGGAAAAGAAACACCTAGGTAAAGGTGTGGCTATAAAGTAATGTGATTGAATTTTTAACAACTTACTAGAACTTCAGCATACAAATGAGAGCAGTTCTCTTCAGAATAGTTCATGGAAAGTCTTCAACTCACTCTTTTAATACAGCCATGGCTCAAAGAATCCTTGGAGCTCAGCATATTGATTGGCCTGCATTTTGATTCAATCCATGTTGCCAATACTTTGCCTGTTACAGGTGAGTTAACTTTTTAGAAACAACTTCATGTCATCCCATGCTAAACTTGGTGAGCAAAAGTCACATAATCAGGTTTGATTCTATTTTTTTAAAACAGGTTTTGGGGAGGGGTTTTGGGGGCGGTGTGTCGTAATCAAGGTATAATTTCTGTCTTAAGGTGATATCTGGCTAGTGGTCTGTGATGCTGTAATTCTCAACTTGTTGGTAAAATGATACGAACACAAAAAATGATGAAGGCTCACAATAACAAATCAAATCAAGACTAACATTTTGTTGTTTTCCAACTCTGTTTAGAATCTCACCTAATTATAAGGGTGATTCACTTGCTTGAAAAGTACAATTTGTGATCTACAGATGCATTGCTGTCAGTTACAGAAAATAATCTGCCAGTGTAATAAAAAAAGGTCATTTTATGCTTCCTTTATGAAATGGAGGGCTTCGGTGGCTCAAAATCATCAGGTGTGGGCCTCACAGAAAACACAACAGCCATCTGCTTACTAGTGGGGAGCTTTTATGAGATAGCCATGACTTTCTTACTTATCTCCTTTTCTATTATTATATATCTTATATTTAGAAGAGACCAGAAATCTTCCAGAAAGCTATTTGCAACAACATAGACAGGTAACTGATGCTACCTTTCTGCAGTTGAAGAGACCAGAAGAATCTTTGCCATGGTGCACAGTGATTACAGTTTTACATATTCCTTATTGATTTAGAGCATCATAAAACCAAGCTATGGGGTGGGGGAAGGTTCCAATTTGGTACATCAGAGTTTCTCAAAGTGAATATCTTCTGGGCACTGGAAATTGGATTGAGAGCCAGGTACATCAAGATCATTGAAATCTCAGAACGCAAAGTGAGCAATGCCCATGGGAAAATGAAGACAAAGTTTGTCATATGGCAAGAACTGGGTTAGGCTACATCCCTCTTCATTTTGGGGATGAATAAAGGGAAATAGCTTACACAGAGGTCTTTGAAAAGTTTGGCAGAGCAAGCGAAACACTACCCTGAAGACTCAGGAGAATAATGCCAACTGTGAAATGATTTACATTGAAACGAATAGAAAATCATATCCTTAAGGTTGCAAGAAGATGAAACTTCTGCAAAATGGGAGCAGAGTCTCAGGGAAAGTAGTAGAAATGAAGACAACTGTAGGGGAAAATGGTCATGATAAAGAAAAGAAAAAAGAAAAAAAACTGATAATAAAAAAAAAGAACTAGAAATGCAATAGCAGAATCAAAAATTCTTCCTGGAAATCAAAAAGAGCAGGATTGACACTAAAAAATTGATTTGGTTACACAGAAAACAAATAAGAAAAATTTCCCTGAAATGCAGGGAATAGATTAAAAAAAAAAGATGAAAGACATACTCAGAAAAATGATCAAACCTAACAATTTTAGATATACCAGAGAAAGACATCGCTATGACCCAAACACAATAAATAATCAGACATAATTGAAGAAAATCTTCCTGAGTCAATGAAAGACCTGATTATAAAGACTGAAAGTCCAGAATGTTCCAGGCACAAAAAGTTAAAAAGAAATTCTTATGTAGACCTATTTTGAATCATAAGTATTTAAACATCTCTTACATTGTTGTTTAGTTCGTTTACTTATAAAAGAGAGGAAAATCGAGCTAACTTCAGTGTTTTTAAAGCAAATGCTAAGAGACTATAGAATAATGCCCCAAATATTTGGAGAAAAAAAGATTTTGTTCAAATCTTTATTTATTTCTTAATGAAGGCAACAGAGAGATTTGAGTATTACTAACTCAAAAAACATGTCATCCATGTTACCTTTTGAAAAATAACTTGAATACCTATTACATCTGTGTAAACATTTGCCATGTATATTGCAAAAGTTTCTAATGTTTATATTTTCTAAAAGACTAATGATAAAAACACAAGCAATGTATAAAAAACACGTGTCTTTAAGGGAACAAAAAAACATCAAAAAAGGCATGAAGGCAATGAAAAATCAGTTCTAACAATAAATACAAATTGTTAAAACTAATTAAGATAGAAATACTCTCTAATTAAATTACAATATAAAATTTACACATATATTGCTTATAAGATACAAAATGACACTGGATCTTAAAAATTAAAAGCGAACAAGAATGTATTTTTGTTGGCAAGTACAAACAAAAGGAAACCAGAATTGGCAATATTAATTTCAGGCAAAGCAGATTTCAAGGCTAAGACCATTATATAGAGCAAAGATAAAATACCTGTGAACTTTCTATGCCATATAACTTACTATCAATATGTTTTATTTTATTTTTATTAAAGTATAATTAACAATGTTATGTTAGTTTAAGGTGTACAACAAATTGATTCAACAATTCTACACATTACTTAGTGCTTAGTGTCAATATTTATAAAGCAGAAACTGTCAGAAACTCTTTGATAAACTCACATATATCTGATAGCTGTTTAGAGACTTTGATAGAACTATCACATAAAACATATAATGCCCTAACAAAATTAGGGGAAAACATATATTACGCAGCAGTTTGAGTTTCAGAGACAGAAACTGCTGAGTCACAGTTCAGATGACCAATGACATCTTGCCATAAATCTTGTTTCTTTCTTGAAAAAAATAAGTCAGTGGAACGTTAATTTGCATACACTGGGTGGTAGTGAGTCACTACCACATTAGTTAAAAACGTTTTATTTTCTTTGGGACACACCTACCTAATATTCAAGCTGATGTAGGCATGAGCACATAACTCCAAGCAAAATGTCTGGGGAGCCCCCTCCTTCCCTTCCTGGTTGCCTATTTTCCATACAACAATCAGAAAGCCACTTCCTTCCTCTTCTTCTTTCCTCTCCCTTCCATCTTCCATTTCTTCTACCCCTTTGTCTTACTGGGGAAGCTTAGATTTGGAGTTGGTGGTTGAAACAGTAGAGATAAGATGTTAGATGAAAGAAAGTCTCACGGTAGTTCTCTGGATTGATGGTACTGCTTGGAACAGATATCATGTGTCCCTACCCCTATTGCCAAGGGCCTTGTTCAGCAATACATCATCCCTATCAAGACAGGAACAGTTGTGATACTACTGAGAGACAGGTGGGTGGAGAGAACCTATGCTGTCTTTCAGTAAATACTTGAGAAGGTCAAGGACTTAACAGATTAAAGTTCTTTGCACAAATTAACTTCAATAGAAAACTAACATTGGTGGGGTACCCAGGTGGCTCAGTCTGTTGGTTTCCACTCAGAACATGATCTCCTGAGTGGTGGCATGGAGTCCGGGTCAGCTCGGTGCTCAGAGGGGAGTCTCCTTGAAGAGTCTCTCCCTCTGCCCCTCCTCCCTCACTCCTGCGTGCACTCTCTCTATTTTATTTTATTAAATAAAATAAATCTTATAAAAGAAAACTAACATTGGTATAGATGCTGTTTAAAACATTATTTCCCAGAACAGAATGCTAATCATGAGCAGTAACCATGAAATGACAACTTTTAAAAAAGTACTCAGCATGGATACATCAAACTTTCCACATCTAAGGGATGGCTTCCTCTCAATAAAGATAGAGATGTAGTCAGTGAAATAATTGCTATAGTTTAAAAAATCTATGGTGATCCCTAGACTTTTGCACTAAAGCTGTCCACTTAATAAATGTAACTATCAAACTTAGATTTCAGGGGCTATGTCTTGTGACTAAATACTACCTAAATAAACAACAACCAGAGTAAGTTTGTAATGGTCTAGTAAGCCAGCTGACAAAAGGTGACTCACGGTCTGGTTCCAACAACACAGGGCAAGTATGTGTCAGACGCAACTGTAGTTCTGTACCATTCAGTCTCTGACTGGGCATGTGGTTCACACAGGGAGAGAACTCTGTTTTGTCAGGAACATGGAAGTAGAAAGAGAGGAAGCATGTGCATCCATCCATTCAATTGTTCTTTCATCTAATGTTTACTGAATCCCTACTGGGAGTTAGACATTGTGTTAGGCTGTGGGGATGGATTAAAGAACTCCAGGGCTCTTCAGTCCAGCCAGTGGAGATGGGACATACAATCAAATATAACACACATAAAATACATGCTGCGCCAGTGCTTCTCAAACTTTAATATGTGTAAGAATCACCTGGAGAGCTTGATTAAAACACATGCTACAATGGAAGTCTACACAGGGCATGGTGGGTATATGAAGGGGGAGCTGTCTATTTTCCCTGCAGGTGATGATTGAGCTGAGTTTCAAAAAATAAGTAGATATTTATGCACCAGACAAAAAAGGTGAAGTGGAGAGAATTCAGAAACAGAGCTCACTGTGTTTGGGACCAAATGTGTAACAGATAAAGATGTAGAGATGAGTGTGGGCCACATCCTGAAGAGTGCTAAGTGTGGCACTGAGAAATTTAAAATTTATCCTGTCGGCAGTGGAGTGCCATTGAGAGTTTTAAGCAAGGGAGTAGGCCATGCAGGTATTCAGCATAGAATGTTTTAGTGAGGAGAAACAGCAACAGTAAATACCTTGAAGTTGGGGTGTCCATAGACTGTTTGTGGACAAGCAAGCAGGCCCTTGTGGTTGGAATATGAAGGGGGATGTACTAGGGGATGAAGTCAGAGAACTAGGCAGGGAAGGGCTGGATTGTGTAGGGCCTTAAGCATCATAGTATGAATATTGGATTTAATTTTAAGCCTGTTGGGCATAGGTATGATGATATCACTTAGATTTGAAAGTATTGCTCTGGCTATCATGTGTACTATAAAGTGGCAAGAGTGATGGCAGGAAAGCATTTAGGAGATTACTGTAGGAGTCCAGGGGAGAGTTGATGGTGACTTGGACCAGGGTTTTTTTTTTTTTTTTTTTTTAACAAATTCTTATATTAATGTATGTACTAGTGCAGGCATGGCATAGAACAGTTCCATTATTCTAAAAATTGCTTTATGCTACTTCTTTGTAGTCACCCCTCTCAAACCCCAATTCCTGGCAACCCCTAATCTTATTTCTGTCCCTGTAGTTCTGTCTTTTCCAGAATTTCACACAAATGGAACGTTTTGGATCTGGCTTCTTCTATTGAACAAATATATTTCGCATTCATCCCTGATGCTATGTGAATGAATAGTTCATTTCTTTTTATTGCTGAGTAGATCTCCATTCATGGACGCACCACAGTTTGTTTCTTCATTTACACCAACTGATGGATATTTGGATTGTTTGCAGTTTTGCTGATTATGAATGAAGCGGCTATAAATATTTGTGTGTAGGTTCTTGGACGAACATAAGTTTCACTTCTTTTGGGTAGATATCTGGAAGTATCTTGGTATGTATGGCAAGTGTATGTTTAAGTTTATAAGAACATGCCAAACTGTTTTCCATTGACAGCATACTGCTTTGCATTCTTGCCAGCAATACACAAGAGTTCCAGTTGCTCTGCAACCTTGTCAGCATTTGGTATTACTGGTATTTTAATTTTAGCCATTCTAGCCGATATGGAGTGGTATCTCCTTGTGTTTTAATTTGCATTTTTAATGACTAATGTTGTGGAGCAAAGCAGAGCCAGAAGGATTTACTGATGGAATCAGTGTGGAATGTGAAAGAGTGAGGAGTCAAGCATGGATTCAAGGTCTTTGGCCTGAGCAACATGATAATGAAAGAGCTAGAGAGAATTCAGAAACAGTTAATGGGACATGATTTCAGTGGCTCAGGAATAGTCATTAGGAACAAGAAAGCGGTTATTGTCATTGGACAAAGGGAAAGTGGTAGCACCCTCTTACCCTATATTCCCATCAGGAACCGCATGTGAGATTTACTCAGAGCAAATAGAACTAAAGATGATTAAAGAACTTTCATGGGTGGTGTGTGGGTGGAAAATGAAAGGTGTCACCCTCAGGGAAAGACCTGTCAGTCTTGGAAAAGCAGGCTTCTGTTAACATCTCAGGGATGTGATTCACTATGAAAGCCTGAAACCTGTTTTATAGCCTAGGTGGGCGGTGGCTAGGGCAGAGTTGTTTATACTGAGACAAAGAACAGAGAGAAGTTGATGGACTGGATAATGGAATCTGGTGCCTGGGCGTAATGGACCATGATGTCATCTTGAATAAGCAAATCTAAGGGAAGAATTACATGGGTCCACACTAAGAAGAACCTTGGGAAAGCTGGCAAAGCAAGGGAGCCTGCCAGAAACACTATGTCCTGGGTTTTCCACCTGGCTTCAGAGGGGGACCCAGGATAATTGTCCATGTGTAGATTATCAATCATCTCTGGTTCAGGTATAGGTGAAGGTGATTTAAGGAACAATAAAGAAGAGATTATCCGGTATCCTCTTGACTCTGGTGCCATGGTGACCAGCTTCAATCAAAGAAGACGGATCCTCTTTCTACCAGAGCTCTGGGATGCTTCATTTCTCGATTTCTAATTCTACTTTGGTTTCTTTATTAATTCCCTCTCTTTAACTTTTTACATTTATTGTCACTTATTGTTTTTAGCAATGAAAATAGCATTATTGTTCTGAGTTTTCCTTTGCAAAAAATTCAAACAGTTTAGAAAAATGTGCTAAAGAAAGTAAAAGTTTTCTGAAATCTCACCATACCAGATTAATGTTTTGGGAGACCATCCATTTCTTATGTATGTATATTCACAGTTGT
The DNA here is from genome assembly GCF_009829155.1 of Mustela erminea. NCBI lineage: Eukaryota > Metazoa > Chordata > Mammalia > Carnivora > Mustelidae > Mustela > Mustela erminea. Next base: position 36,936,683 of record NC_045635.1, read on the forward strand.
ACTTTTACTTAAATGACATAACACCACACATAGTAGTTTCTTTAAATTACAGCAAACTTTTGAAAAACTTACTTTTGTTTCATGTTTTATTGACACCCCCACCTCCCACTGACATCCCCAGTAACCAATGTAAATAACTTGGTGTTTATTCTTCAGGAATTTCTCTGTAATCATATAATTTTACACACACACACACACACACACACACACACACACACACGAACTGTTTAACAAAAAATAGGCTCTGGGCCACCTGGGTGGCTCAGTGGGTTAATCCTCTGCTTTTGGCTCAGGTCATGCTCTTAGGGTCCTGGGATCGAGTCCTGCATCGGGCTGTCTTCTCAGCAGGGAGCCTGCTTCTCCATCTCTCTCTGCCTGCCTCTCTGCCTACTTGCTATCTCTCTCTGTCAAATAAATAAATAAATAAATAAAATCTTTAAAAAAAGAGGCTCTTTGTAATGTACTTCTCTGAATCTTCCTTTTCCCATTGTACTTGCATCATTCTTTTCTATGGCTGCCTAATGTTCTGTGCTCCAATTGATTGACACTAATTTTGCTTCCTTTTTTTTTTGCCACTTCAAACATTGCTACAATAGATATCTCTGTGTATTCCTTATATACTAAAGATTTGTTTTTCACGCTAGCATTTTAATTTCTATGTGATAGAGTCCAAGAAATAGGATTTTCAAGTTGAAAAATATGCACAATTATAGTTTTAATAAATATTGCCAAATTACTTTCTAAAATGATTGCTTTTGATATCCTCATTATGTTTTTCTATCTTTATTGAGATATAATTGACAAATAAAATTGTACATATTTAAGGTTTATGACTTGATGTTTTGATAAGTATGTATGATGAAATAATTGCCACAAGGAAGCTAATTAACCTATCCATCACCTCATACAGTTAACATTTTTTTGGTGTGGTGAGAGCGCTTAAGGTCTATCCTCCCAGCAAACTTCAAGTATATAGTATAATATTAACTATATTCATATTGCTGTACTTTAGATTTCTAGAGCTTTTTCTTTCATAACTGAAACTTTATACTCTGACTATATATATAGTTTATCACTTCACCTGCTAATGGACAGTTAGGTTGTTTCCATATTTTGGCTATTGTAAATAATGCTACAGTGAACATGATCATGCAGGTATTTCTTCAAGATGTTGATTTCATTTCCTTTGGAGATATACCCAAAAGTGGGACTGCAGGATCACAAGGTCCTATTTTTAATTTGGGGAAAAACTTCACAGTTTTCCAAAATGGCTGTACCAACTTACATTTCCACCAATGCTGTACAAGCGTTCCCTTTTCTCCACAACCTCACCAATACTTGTTATCTTTGTCTTTTTGATAATAGCCATTCTAACAAGTATAGCATGATATCTCATTGTGGTTTTGATTTGTATTCCCGTGATGATTAGTGACATTGAATACCTTTTCATATATCTTTGGCCATTTCTTTTTTTTTTTTTTTTAAGATTTTATTTATTTATTTGAGAGAGAGACAGTGAGAGAGAACATGAGCAAGGAGAAGGTCAGAGGGAGAAGCAGACTCCCCATGGAGCTGGGAGCCTGATATGGGACTCGATCCTGGGACTCCGGGATCATGACCTGAGCCGAAGACAGTCGTCCAACCAACTGAGCCACCCAGGCGCCCCTCTTTGGCCATTTCTATAACTACTTTTGAGAAATGTCTATTTAGGAGCTTTGCTCATATTTGAATGGGGTTATTTGTTTTGCTTATTTGTTTCTGTAGTTGAGTTGTATGAATTCCTTACGTATTTCAGATATAAGCTTCTTATCAGACATATGGCTTGCAAATATTTTTTACCATTCTGTAAATCACTTTTTCACTCTGTTGATTGTTTTCTTTCCTACAGAAGCTTTTTAGTTTGATGCAATCCCACATATCTATTTCGGCTTTTGTTGCCTCTGCTGTCAGTGTCATATCCAAAAAATCATAGCCCAGACCAATGTCAAAGAAGCTTTACCCCTATGTTTTCTTCCAAAACTTTTATAGTTTCAGGTCTTATGTTTAAGACTTTAAACAATTTTGGGTTGATTTTTGTATTTGATGTGAGATAAGTGCGTAACTTTATTCTCTTTATGACTATCCAGTTTTCCCAACACTATTTATTGAAGAGATTATTCTTTTCATGTGTGTTCTTGACACTTCTGTTGAATATTAGTTGACCATAGATGTGTGGATTTATTTCTGGGCTATTTATTCTTTTCCACTGGTCCCTGTGTCTGTTTTTATGTCAGTACCATACTGTTTTGATTACTGTAGATTTATAATATATTTTGAAATCAGGAAGTGCGATGCTTCTAGTTTTATTCTTCTTGCTTAAGATTGCTTTGGCTATTCAGGGAGCTTTTGTGAATCTATATGAATTTTAGGGTTGTTTTTTCTCTTTCTGTAGATTACTTTGGGTGGTATGTCTATTTTAACAATATTAATTCTTCTAATTTATGAACTCAGTATCTGTCCCTTTATCTGTGTCTGTTAGCTTGTTAGTTATATAGTTTATGATTTTATTTTAGTAGTTTCACTCTAAGCATGATGATGTGATGAGCTCCATGACTTGTATCCCAGTAAAACTGGTGAAATTATAAAAATAACCCAGTCATTTAGAACATCAAGAGATGGTTCTGTGGGTAAAGAGTAAATGAAGAAACATATATTTAAGAAAATTATCTAAAACTTGGTAAGAACTGCAAGAGTCTGTGGCATTTGAAGCATGACTTGTGCTGTCCTCTCCCCATTTCCCACCTTAGGAATATGGAAACTCCATTCCAGACTGGTATGTTGATAACACATGGATCCCTCTTCCCTCAGCTTCCATTTAGAGGGCTATCTTCCAAGGATGGTCAAATTTTCAACATTTATCATTCTGTTCCTAGCTACCTGTTGCTGAAACTAAGTTCTGCAGTGAGTGGGGCAGAAAGGTGGGGCTCCCATCTTCCGCTCAGCTCCTCTCATGAGAATTGAAGCTACATCTTGGATATGGTAATTCTTAGGATACTGTGGCCCAGATCACCTTTGCCCTGGCTCATGGGGCAGAAGTTCTATGCTGAGAGATGCAAACTGATGCACCCCTCTTTCATTCAGAATGCTCAGTTCCTAAAGCAGTGGTGTCACTGAGAAAGAAGAATGTTCTCTTGGTACTCAGTACAGAGTCTTGGTTCAGAATTTGGGGCAGGGGAGAGGAACAGATCGTAGAACCGAGAACTTCACATCTTCCTCCAAAGGATCCTGTTTGATTTACAACAGATGTGAGGAAATTTCAGTCTAAGAGACTCACAAAACAGTGGAAGCTATGGTAAAAGTCAGTTGAGAAGATTGATAGACTTGTTGGAGATATAAGCTAAAGTGTAAGCCAACAGGTTTCCCACAAAAGAACAGGGAAAGAGACAGCTGTCTATCCTATAGATTAAAACAAGCACAATGGACAAATTATAGTTTATTTTAAACAAATACTTTTGTTATTTCCTGAACATTGTAAGAACTTTTTAAGTCTTCAGTGCTGTTTGTTTTCCTCTGCCTTTTCATGTTACTGCTGTTGATATTTAATTCTTTATGTATTTTAAATCTAAAAGTATTATTTCAAACCTTAAAGACGGTATATTTATCTGGATTTAGTTACATACTTTTCCATTGCTCTTCATTTTTTTCTTACATTAGTCTACTTCCATCTGGGATCATTCTCCTTTCTTCTGAAGAACTCCCTTCATTACTTCTTTTAGTGAAGTTTTGCTGGAATTAACATTCTTATTTGTCATAACATTTATTTTAATTTATGTTTCAAAAAGTTTTTTACCTAGTGTAGTTGGCATTACACTGGGTGAAATCTATGTTGGTACTTGGTCTTTAAGTATTTTATAAAGATGTATTCCACTGTCTTCTGGCTTCTATGGTTTCTTTTGAAAAGATAGTTGTTGGTGTTATTGTTATTTTGATAACAGCTTTTAATGTCTTCCTTTTGGAAAGGTGTTAGATATTTAGGAGACTTACACAGTTCCTTTGTATTTATCCTGCTAGGTGTCTATACTGATTCTTGAACTGATATTTTCATGTCATTTTCTGTTTTGGAATATCTTGGTCAATATTTCTTCAACCACTATTTCTGTTTTGTCTCTTTTCCTGAGAATCCAACTTATACACCTTAGATCCTTTAATCTTATTCCATGTTTATTTTCTGCATTTTTCTGTATTTTAATTTTCTATCAATTATGGATATTTCATATTGACCTATAGTCCACTTCACCTGTCTTCTCTTCTGCTATTAAATACATCTATTGAATTCCTAATTTCAGTGAATGTGTTTTTCTGTTCTAGAATTCCATTTGACTCTTTTGATACATGTATATAGGTTTTAATTCTCTGGTGAAATTCCTCACACATTTCTCTGCTTTCTTAAGCCCATTAGTCACATTTATTTATATTCCCTGTCTGATTACTCCAATATTTGAATTATCTGTTGATCTGCTTCTATTGTTTGGATTTTCTCTCGATTTTAAGCATTTATTCATGTTTCTTTTATTTTTTTTTAAGATTTTACTTATTTATTTGACAGACAGAGATCACAAGTAGGCAGAAAGGCAGGCGGGGTGGGGGTGGGGGAAGCAGGGCCCCTGCTGAGCAGAGAGCCTGATGTGGGGCTCGATCCCAGGACTCTGGGATCATGATCTGAGCTGAAGGCAGAGGCTTAACCCACTGAGCCACCCAGGTGCCCCTATTCATGTTTCTTGACATGTTAACAAAGTCCTTGTAATTGGATGCAGGAAAGTGTATATTAAAGATTGTAGATACTTCTTCGGCTTATGTTAAATTTCTCCTGGAAGGCAGACATAGCACTATAAGATCATCTTGATCCAGGTGATGGCAGGTGTTAGCCTTTATAATGTCTGGTCTTTTCCTAGTTTCTTTCTACTGGTAGAGTATCACCTTTAGTTTCAGAAATTTTTTCTTATGGAGTAAAAGGTCTACCCTGGTTAGTTGAACCTGAACTTCATTCTCTAATTCCCTAACCCTATCAGAATTCTGATGTATTTTTTTCTTTCATGAAGATAGAATCATTTTTATTTATTTATGTTTTCAGCTAACATCTTCTTTTCCTATATTTAAATTCTATACCAGTATCATTAATTTCAGATGTAGTGTTCAACAACTCATTGGTTATTTTTTTTTAATTTCTTATAATTTCTTGTTTTTTTAAAAAATTTATTTATTTTCAGCATAACAGCATTCATTATTTTTTCACCACACCCAGTGCCCCATGCAATCCGTGCCCTCTATAATACCCACCACCTGGTACTCCAACCTCCCACCCCCCCGCCACTTCAAACCCCTCAGATTGTTTTTCAGAGTCCATAGTCTCTCATGGTTCACCTCCCCTTCCAATTTCCCCCAACTCCCTTCTCCTCTCTAACTCCCCATGTCTATTTGTTATGCTATTTGTTATGCTCCACAAATAAGTGAAACCATATGATAATTGACTCTCTCTGCTTGACTTATTTCACTCAGCATAATCTCTTCCAGTCTCGTCCATGTTGCTACAAAAGTTGGGTATTCATCCTTTCTGATGGAGGCATAATACTCCATAGTGTATATGGACCGCATTTTCCTTATCCATTTGTCTGTTGAAGGGCGTCTTGGTTCTTTCCATAGTTTGGCGACCGTGGCCATTGCTGCTATAAACATTGGGGTAGAGATGGCCCTTCTTTTCACTACATCTGTATCTTTGGGGTAAATACCCAGGAGTGCAATTGCAGGGTCATAGGGAAGTTCTATTTTTAATTTTTTGAGGAATCTCCACACTGTTCTCCAAAGAGGCTGCACAAACTTGCATTCCCACCAACAGTGTAAGAGGGTTCCCCTTTCTCCACATCCCCTCCAACACATGTTGTTATGTTTAACACTCAGTGCTCATCACAGAACATGCCTTCCTTAAGAATTCTGATGTATTGGGGTGCCTGGGTGGCTCAGTGGGTTAAAGCCTCTGCCTTCGGCTTGGGTCATGATCTCAGGGTCCTGGGATAGAGCCCCGCATCCGACTCTCTGCTCATTGGGGAGCCTGTTTTCTCCTCCCTCTCTCTCTCTGCCTGCCTCTCTGCCTACCTTTCTGCCTACTTGTGATCTCTGTCTGTCAAATAAATAAAATCTAAAAAAAAAGAATTCTGATGTTTTTTATTAGTTTTTCAGCTCCCCAGATCTTGATTTCTTCTTGTTTTTTTTTCTTTTCTTCTTTTTTTCTGGGACTCTCATCTTAGTTGCATACAACTTAGGAATCAGTAAACATCTTGAGGTGAAATTGATTCTAGAGTTCACTTCTCTCCTATTTGACTTTTGGTCTCCTTGGTACCACCATATTTTGACTTTTTTTCTCTACAACCCTAAGAGATTTCCACAAGCCTTGACCACTGTTTACTGCTAGGACTCTATTCCCAGTGCAGTGAACTAGCAAATGAACTAAAGAAAAAGTCAAAGGCAAATGAGGACCTCACCTCAATGTACCTCCCACCTCTGTGAAATTTATGTACCTGGAGTACATATGTACCTTGGAGTCTTATGTACCTTGATATTTTTCAATGATTTCACACACATACTTTGTGTATTTGTACCAGCTTTTTAAATGGTTCTTGGAAAAACAATGGTTCTTGACAGTCTTGAGACAAGTTGCTCCTTTGTGGAAGTTGAAGTCCACCTGCTTTGTGTTTTGTAGTATGTTTCCTTTTTTATTTTAAAAATGTTTTTTAAAAATATAATGTATTATTTGTTTGAGGGGTATAGGTCTATGAATCATTAGTCTTACACAATTCACAGCACTCAACATAGAACATACCCTCCCCAATGTCCATCACCCAGCCGCCCTATCCCTCCTATCCCCTACCCTCCAGTAACCCTCAATTTGTTTCCCGAGATTAAGAGTCTCATATTGTTTGTCTCCCACCCCAGTCCCATCTTCTTTCATTTATCCCTCCCTTCCCCCCCAAGACCCCCCTGCCTTCCCTCTTAAATTCCTCATATCAGAGAGATATTATGACAGTTCTCTTTCTCTAATTGACTGACTTTGCTTAGCATAATACCCTTTAGTTCCAACTAAGCTGTTGCAAATGGCAAGATTTCGGTTTTATTTTTGATGGATGAATAGTATTCCACTATATATATTACTACATCTTCTTTATCCATTCATCTGTTGATGGACATCTAGGCTCATTCTATAGTTTGGCTAATGTGGACATTGCTGCTATAAACATTTGGTTACACGTGACCCCTCGGATCAATACATTTGTATCTTTAGAATAAATTCCTAGTAGTGCAATTGTTAGGTCATAGGGTTGTTCTATTTTCTACTTTTTGAGAAACCTCCATGCTGTTTTCCAGAGTAGCTGCACCAGCTTGCATTCCCACCAGCAGTATATGAGGGTTCCCCTTTCTTCACATCCTTGCCAACACCTGTCATTTTTTGACAGGTTAATTTTAGCCATTCTGACTGGTGTGAGGTGGTATCTCTCTGTGGTTTTGATTTGTATCTCCCTGATGCTGAGTGATGTGGAGCACTTTTTCATGTGTCTGTTGGCCATTTGGAGGTCTTCCTTGCAGAAATGTCTGTTCATGCCTTCTGTCCATTTCTTGATTGGATTATTTGTTCTTTGGGTGTTGAGTTTGATAAGGTCTTTATAGATTTTGGATACTAGCCCTTTATCTGATATGTCATTTGCAAATATCTTCTCCCATTCTGTTGGTCATCTTTTGTTTTTTTTGACTGTTTCCTTTGTGTGCAAAGGCTTTTGATCTTGGTGAAGTCCCAATAGTTCATTTTTGCCCTTGTTTCCCTTGCCTTTGGCAATGTTTCTAGGAAGAAGTTGCTGTGGCTGAGGTTGAAGAGGTTGCTGATGTGTTCTCCTCAAGGATTTGGATGGATTCCTGCGTCACATTGAGGTCTTTCAACCATTTTGAGTCTATTTTTATGTGTGATGTAAGGAAATGGTCCAGTTTCATTTTTCTGCATGTGGCTGTCCAATTTTCCCAACACCATTAGTTGAAGAGACTGTTTTTTTTCCACTGGACATTCTTTCCTGCTTTGTCAAAGATGAGTTGACCGTAGAGTTGAGGCTCCATTTCTTTGCTCTCTATTCTGTTCCATTGATCTATGTGTCTGTTTTAGTGCCAGGACCATACTATCTTGATGATGTAATAGAGTTTGAAGTGTGGAATTGTGATGCTGCCAACTTTGGTTTTCCTTTTCAACATTCCTCTGGCTATTCGGGGTCTTTTCTGGTTCCATATAAATTTTAGGATAATTTGTTCCTTTTCTTTGAAAAAAATTGGTGGGATTGCATTAAATGTGTAGATTGCTCTAGGTAGCAGAGACATTTTCACAATATTTGTTCTTCAATCCATGAGCATGGAATGTTTCTCCATTTCTTTGTGTCTTCTTCAATTTCTTTCATGAGTACTTTATAGTTTTCTAAGTAGATTCTTTGCTTCTTTAATTAGGTGTATTCCTAGGTATCTAATGGTTTTGGGTGCAGTTGTAAACAGGATCAACTCCTTAATTTCTCTTTCTTCTGTATTGTTGTTGGTTTATAGAAATGCAACTGATTTCTGTGCATTGATTTTATATCCTGACACTTTACTGAATTCCTGGTTGAGTTCTAGCAGTTTTGGCATGGTCTTTTGGGTTTTCCACATAAAGTATCATATCACCTGCAAAGAGTGAGAGTTTTACTTCTTTCCCAATTCAGATACCTTTTATTTCTTTTTGTTGTCTGATTGCTGAGGCTAGGACTTCTAGTACTATGCTGAATGGCAGTGGTGATAGTGGATAGTCCTGCCATGTTCCTGACCTTAGCATTAAAGCTCTCAGTTTTTCTCCATTGAGAATGATATCTGCTGTGAATTTTTCATAGATGGATTTGATGATGTTGAGGTATGTACCCTCTATCCCTATAACGTGAAGAGTTGTGATCAAGAAAGGATTTTGTACTTTGTCAAATGGTTTTAGTGCATCTACTGAGAGGATCATATGGTTCTTGCCCTTTCTTTTATTAATGCAGTGTATCACATTGATCTGCAGATGTTGAACTTACCTTGAAGCCCAGGAATAAATCCCACTTGGTCATGGTGAATAATCCTTTTAATGTATTGTTGGATCCTGTTGGCTAGTATTTTGGTGACCATTTTTGCATCCATGTTCATCAGGGATATTGGTCTATAATTCTTTTTTTTGATAGTGTCTTTGGTTTTGGGATCAAGGTGATGCTGGCCTCATAAAATGAGTTTGGAAGTTTTCCTTCCATTTCTATTTTTTTTGGAACAGTTTCAGGAAAATAGGTATTAATTCTTCTTTAAATGTTTGGTAAAATTCCCCTGGGAAGCCATCTGGCTCTGGGCCAGATGGAATACTAAAGAATCATGGGGAAAAAGCCATGAATTCTATGTATTGCTCCCCTAGCCCTCGAGTTCCACAGTTCTCATTGATCGGTAAACTTGATCTTGGCAGGATGTTCTTGACCTCTTGGAGGAGGGGCCTGTTGCTGTGATTCTCAAATGTCTTTGCCTGAGGTGCAATTGTACCTCTCTTGCTAGGGGACGGGCTAAGTAATCTGCTGGAGTTCGCTCTCGGGAGCTTTTGTTCCCTGAACGTTTTCCATAGAGCTCTGGAGGACGGGAATGAAAATGGTGGCCTCCCAATCTCCAGTCAGGACGAGCAGAGAGCTTGGGGGCCCACTCCTCAGTGTGTCCTCAGAGATAAGCAGTCAGTCACTCCTGTCTCCCTGGTCTCCATCCGCACTCTGTGCTTACCCTGCCTGTGACTGAACATTTCTATCTCTGGCAAACAACCCCGTTTGGAGTCTCCAAACCCAGCAGATTCCTGCCACGCTTCTCCTGAGCCACTCACCCAGGGGGAGGAAGGTGAGTCTGCCTGAATCTGCCACTTGTGGGTCCATCCTCGAAGAGCAGTGGCCTGAATGTGTTGGGGATCATGGTTTAAGGTAACCCCGAGCTGAAAACCCCCTCTTTGGCTCTGTCTCTGCTGCTGGCTTCCGTCTCTGATACCTGGGAGTTCTGCCACACTCAGACACTCCCAGTCTTTCTGTGACCCCGAATGACTTGAGACCACACTGTCCCCACAAGTGCTCCATCCTCCGCTTAGCCTCTGGAGCTACGTCCCTCAGTGGAGCTGACTTCTAAAAGTTCTGATTTTGTGCTCCGTTGCTCCACTGCTTGCCGGGAGCTGGTCTATCTTCCTGTATATCTCTCCCTGTGGTCTATCGTCCTGTATATCACCTCGGATTCACTTCTATGTATGTCCTACCTTCCAGAAATTGGTCACTTTTCTGTTCCTAGAGTTGCTGCTCTTCTTCTCTTCGATCTCCTGTTGAATTTGTAGGTGTTCAGAATGGTTTGGAAACTATCTAGCTGAATTCCTGGGACCCCACGAAATTTAGGCCTCCTACTCCTCCTTTTTTATCTTTCAGACCATCAATTTGGATCTCAAAAGTGACCATATTCTCTTTCATTTCATCCACTGAATTTTAAAAAGTGAAAAAGATCATGTTTCTTGGTTCCCAAAAGTCTTATTTTGAACCATGGTTGATCATCACTATGTGTTCCTTCTTTTCCTCCATGTTGTTACCAGTGTCCTTTAGTAATTCTGTTTCAGTATTGTAGTTCTTCTCTAGTGTGTAGAAGCACCAGGATGAAGCTTCACTGCTTATTCTTTTTGGCTTGAAATATCAGACTCTTGTAGCCTCTCTGGCAGGGAGGACTCACTTCCATACTCCGTCCCATTACAGGTCCTCCTCAGACCAGTCCCTATGGCTCGTATTACACCTCCTCTGAGGTGGGATAGGTCTTGAGATTTTTAGGGAGCAAACTTACCTCTAAGAATGGAGAAGCTCTGGTTCTCACCTCTACAGTTTTTCACCACAGGAATTTCTTGGACTCTGGTTTTGAGGGAAGCCAAGTTCTGTGACAGCTCCTTCCTTAGGAGTATAAGTTATCCTTCTAGGCCTTCCCCATCCCCTTCAGCCTCTACCTGCCGCCTGGAGCTTGTGGAAGCTCCTGTTCAGAAGTGAGAGACATTTGGATTGGCATTGTGAGGCACTGGATTGTAGGGATGCATATTTCTGCCGACATATTCCCAGAATGCTCATTAACCTTTTCTCACCTCTGAATATAGGTGTTGTCCACAGGAAATTAGGTCAAGGCGATTGGTGCATAGAAAACCATGTGAGCTGAGGTTCTGAATAGTATTAAATATAGTTTAGGTTAAGGCATTTAAAAATCACTCTACCATCAGCAAAAAAGCTAAAATATAATTTACTAAAATGAAAATTTGGCTTAAAACTTGAATATTATACCAGCAAACATGATTTAGTTAGTTCTGGGTCCCTATGAAAGAAAAGTAAATAAAGTTTTATAAATTTTAGGAATGTGTGGTATCAATTCCAGCACTTTCCAAACTGGCTTTAATTGGAAGGTTAATAAGGGTGTCAAATAAGTTTATTTAACTCTTTTTTTTAAAAGATTTTATTTATTTATTTGAGAAAGAGACAGTGAGAGAGAGCATGAGCGAGGAGAAGGTCAGAGGGAGAAGCAGACTCCCCATGGAGCTGGGAGCCTGATGTGGGACTCGATCCCAGGACTCCGGGATTATGACCTGAGCCGAAGGCAGTCGTCCAACCAACTGAGCCACCCAGGCATCCCAAGTTTATTTAACTCTTAAACAAAGTTAAATAGGTTTTTGTTTTGCTGTTGGAATTTTCAATATCATTTTTATTCTAATGTGTATTGTAAATCTCTAAGCAGGGGAAATCAGTGGTCACAGATAGCCCAGTGATTGCTGTTTAGTCATTGAATTATTGCTGTATTTCAGTGACTGGTAAAATAGCAGATCATTCTGTCAGTCATCATTGACATCCCCACTTGGCTGAGCTATTGCCTTTTGATTTGGATCCCCCTTAAAACATACCTTATGAGTATGTCTGAGTGGAGAGTTTTATTTGAGACATAATGTCAGGAAGCCCTACTAGGGACATAGGGAATTGAGACAGGAAAGAGAAAATAGCCAATAGAGAGTGTGTTAATGTGGGTAATTGGGGATCAGCCTTGCTGAGGACCTCTAGGAGAAGGAATAGAATATCTCACTTGGTAGGTGAGGAAGCTGAGGAACTTATCAATCAACTTCCCTACCTTTGTATCTGAGGGTAGTGTATAGAGAACACTGAGTCCCAAGGGGATAATGGGTTGGGTTCTGACAGTATCTGCTATATATTGTAAACAGTATTATAAAAAGTCATGCATTTCACATTTATACTTTGTATTTCCTGTCTTTGTTCCTTTGTCCCTCATACTGCTGTTTCTTGAAATCTCAACCAACCTTCATCTATGTCAAATAGTACTTCTTCCAGAAAATCTTCCTTAATTTTCCCAGCTATAAATGATAGTTGTTCTGTCTCCCATCAGAGCATCAGTTTTAAACCCTTACTTGAATAACTTTACTTTCCTCTCATGCAATTTCTTGCTAGTGCATTATAGTTATTCACAATTAAATTCTTTCTCTCTTGCTAAGACCCTTCACCCTTGAAGAGAAGGATATATCCTATTCATCTATCCTATTCATCTACTTGCACCACTTAGCACCTGCTTGGTCACGACAGGAACCCAATCAATGTTTGTTGAATGAACAATGAAGGTCTTCAGATCCCAGAACAAAAACAACATTAACACAGTTTGATTTAACATGAAGAATTCAGTTGTTACTTCTACAAATAAGAGGATGGCTTGAATCACTTATTTTTGGAAAAGTCGTTCTCATTTGTTGGATGAATTTTGTATCTAGATGGCCAAACATTTAAATAAATGCCAAGAGGGGCTGGGGAATTTCTTTATTTCATCTGGACTGCAAGATATGTGTATGGGTGGGTCTGTTCTGAAGGCATGTTTAGAAGTAGTTAACTATGTCCTTGGGAATTTTCTGATTTTATTCAGACAGATGTTTTCTCTAACTAGTATTGGTCTTTGTTTAGATAAATATAAAAGCCAGGATATTTCCATTTTGCTTTTTCAATAGAAAAAGCTGTGTTTCTTCTGCATTCATAATGAATGTTTATAGTCATTTTTATATATTAAATGCTATTAATCAAGAGAAGTAATCTGAGTTAAGCTACTGCCCTAAATAAGTAAAAAATAGGGGTACAATTGGAAATGGCTTCCCCCTCCTATTTTTGTACTGTTCTACTTAATATTTGGCAGATGGAGTATGAATAGAAATGCTTAAGTTGGAATGCTTTATGAGGTTTTAAACTGTTGTTAATTAGTCATGAAATAATTTTAATTACTTAAAAATTTCATTATGACAGAGCTTCAAATATGTGTCACATATTGGCAAACCATTACAGACCATTGTTTTGTAAATCATTTTACTTACACTTACATGGATGGGAAGAAAAATAACTTGAATATATTTAATATATTTGTAAAGAAGAGATTTGACAGGGTGAAGAAAAACTGTTTACCTCAAATTGGGCTATAAAAATCCAGAAGCCTTTGGGTTTTTGTCAGCGGTTCAAAGCCATTACTTTTTAAAAAATGGAAAAAGCAATGTGAAAGAAAGAGTTACATCAACTGAGTTTAAGCCCCTTTTTCCAATCTCCTCTTTTTACTATTTCAATTCTTTATTCTGGCTATTTGCACTTTTTTTCCTAGCCCAGAAGAAGGAGGTGACAATCATGACTATCGAAAGTAGCCTTTTAATAGCTGTGGAAAGATTTGTTGAGAAAGGCCTATGTTATATATAAGGAACTTGGGAGCAAAGAGAGATTCATTCCTTTGTTCCTTTAATCATTCAAATATTTGTTGAATTAATAAATGAGAGATTAGGAAAACATAGTTCTTAGCTTCCAGAAATCAATAAGCTCGTAGGAGATAGAACACATGTAGTCATAGGGCTATTATAAAATATAGGCTATGAAAGTATGTGAAGATAGGTTAGAAAACATCAGAAAATATATACAAGAGGGAGAATCATCTCAAGTTTTGGGGGTGGGGTGGTGGTAGAATCTAGGAAGACTTCTTCAAAGAGGTAGCATTTGAATCTTACCTTGAAGAGTGAGTAGAATTTAAATGTGCTGGTTGGAAATATTCATAAGAGATACATTAGCCTTTTCCCCTTCCTCTAATTGTACCCTCTCCTGCACAGTGCTAGTATGCTGGGGATAACTGGCCCCATTTCAAGCTCCAGGGATGGCCTTTGCTTACTTAGCAGATCAGCAATTTCTGTTCCCCAGGCTGAGGTAGGGAAAGGTCCAGGGCAAACAATGGGTCAGAAGCACAGGCAAGGTTTCTGCATCAGAGATATGGACTGGAGGAGGATCAAGAACCAGAAGTTGAAGTGATTGGGCAAGTAGGGCTGTTAGAACATTGGCCACTTGAATGGCATAGCAAATATCCTGGATCTGTTGCTTAGTTTGGGGCAGTTAATTCAATTCAGAATGGTATCAGATTTGACTAACTGAGGGAACTTATTCCCATGGCATGTCCAAAATCTGATGCCTTTTAACACACTGGCTTTGTTCCACTTGACCGTTTAGCCTAGTTTTAACATGGCATCCCTCACCTCCCAGCATAGTGATTAATTTCTCAATTGTATCTTCACGAATTTCTCAGATCTGTCCACTTTTCTCTGTCCCCACTGCTGCTGGCCCAGTTTTCCCCAAATCCAAATGACTGCAATCTTCTCCTGAGTGATTTCCTTGGCCTCTTCCCATTTCAGAATGACCTTTTCAAAACAAAAATCTGATAGTGATATTCCCAAGCCTTGTCTTTCTTTGCACCTCCACCTCCATCTATGCCCCAGTGGTGCTGAGCATTTGACAACTTCCTAAATATAACAATACTCTCTACCTATACACGTGGTGCTTCTTTGCCCATAACCCTTGAGTCTCCTTCTTCTATCCCCAGTTTATGCCCTAGGCCTCCCTCAGAATATGAGTATATTGGGACCTCTTCCTAATAATTCCCAGTCTGCTGAGACTCTAAGGGGGTCAGGGCATTAATCTCCTGGGGCTTTGGAGGTGAGCCCCGTGCAGCAGAGTGTTGGCTAGCTTCAGTGAAGTGTTTTAAGAAATGTAGCACAAGGGGTGCCTGGGTGGCTCAGTTGGTTAAGCCTCTGCCTTCAGCTCAGGTCATGATCCCAGGGTCCTGGGGTCAAGCCCCATACTGGGCTCTCTGCTCCGCAGTGAGCTTGCTCCCCCCACCCCCGCTCACCGCCTGCCTCTCTGCCTACTTGTGATCTCTGTCTGTCAAATAAATAAAACCTTAAAAAAAAAAGAAATGTAACACAAAACTGAACTCTTTTCTGGCTCCTGCCCCAACCCTCATGAAGCCAACAGTAAGTGAGGGCAGTGCATTGGAGGACAGGCTGGCCATTAACCAAGGTCAAGATAAGTCAGGGTCTAGAGGGACATGGGATGTAGAGCAGTCAAGGGCTTTGAAGCAAGACTGGGAGAGCAAAGAGTTGAAGACTCTAGTCTCTAATGTCCCCTCTATCTTCTACATTTGTTTTCCCCAGCTTGTCTGTACCAACCTCACCTCCCAAAGGTGGCTGATATAAAATTACCTTGATGCTGAAGGGGACTGTTTTGCACTATTTTTGAATTTCCTTAGGAAGCTTAGTAACATACTTCTAGTTTTGAAAAAGTTTACATTATGAATAACTTTCCCAGCAATATTCATGTTTAAATTAATTTTGTTCTATAGGTAGAGAGAGCTAATTAATTAATTCATAAGAATGAGCTTTTAGAATAATTCCTCTCTTGCCTCATGCTGTGTGGAATTTTAACTAAGTACCAGATAAATTAGTTCTGCCTTTGTGGCGTTTTCCATAGCTAATGTTTTACAACTGTTCAAAAACATAATCAGTCATTGTAAGACAGCAGCTTTTGCAGCTGCATTACAAAGAAAGTTGCATGGTCTGGATTTGTCATCTTCAGCAATCTTAATGTTTTTGCTGTTAAACTCTTATTAATAAGGATTAAATAAACTCACTTATTCAACAACAGTTTATTGAGCATTTAGTATAAACAACACATTGTGTTAGGCACTGGCAGGAATAAAAGGTGTAAAAACACTTTGCAGCTCTTAGGGAGAGAATCTGGTAGGGAATAGAAGGTACATAGAGAAAAAGTAAAAATAGAAGGAAAGATGTATTACATGTCCTCAAAGGGGTATAATGTGCAGTAGTTTTTCCACTGGAGTGGTTGAGGAAGGATTATTTGAATGTATACAAGGAGCAGAGGTGAGGAGGGAGGAAAGGAATGTCTAGGCAGAGATAATTCCATGAGCAAAAGCTCAATGGAAAGAAACTATAGGCCTTGTTTAGGGAGTGAAAAGGAAGTATTTGATACTTGAAAAATGTTGATTGGGGCAGAGTACACAAGCCTTTTAAAACATGCTGATGTGATTGCTTATTATTATTTATTTTTTATTGCCAGTGGTTCTTAAAATGAGATCTACAGACCTATAAGATTCAAGTCCTTTCTTTTAGACTATTTTTATAATTATCATGGATTATTTCTCATTCATATTACATGTACATTACGGGTCTGCTGTGGCTCTGCTTCATTCTATGGCTCTGCTTCACTCTAGGACCCAAGCTATTACTATGGCATCCATCTGGAACAATTCTTGTTGGTAGGACAGAAGAAGAATATGGAAAGTCATGCCATATCATTTCAAGCTTTTGTTCAGAAGTGATGTGTATCATTGGCTAAATAAAGTCTATGAGAACTGAGAAAGTTTTATTTTTTTAGACTACCATCTAAAAAAAATTTGATGTAATTTGGATGATCTGAATATTCACCTTTGGACTGAGAACAGCCATGATATTTCAAAACTATGTTGGCTTCAGTGATTAGAGAGTATCAAATAGTACCACTGGGTTGTTTTATTATCACTCCCTGGGCAATCAGAGGCAGTTGGAGAAAGCGAATAATCCTGATGTTTTGTCCCAGTTGAAGCCAAATGTCATCACCAGTGTACAATGAAGATGTCCCAGGGCTTTGAATACAGAAGTGGGAGGATTTAGTAACCACAGGTGCATTGCAATATAGGTGTGCCAAACAACAACAGTGCCAACAACCAGCCAGACTTGTGCTGTAGCATTTGTGCCATCCTTATGTTAAAGATGATAATTTAGTTTAAGCCAACTATCACTGGTCATGTTAAATCCATGTTGTTTGAAAGGCTTTTTATATTAAATTAAATTTTTTACTTATTTTAATTTTTTAAGTAGGCTCTTTCCCCAACATGGGCCTCAAACTCATGACCCCAAGATCAAGAGTTGCATGCTATACTAACTGAGCCAGCCCGGCATCCCTAAATTCATGTTAATTTGACATTTATTGGTTTGGTAGTTTTATTTCATTTGTAAAGTTATTTTAGTTTAGGATTGTATATGACGTCTAAACATAAAGAGTTGATGACACTTCCTTATTTTCTGTAAGCAAAATGTTGATAAAAATGGTTAAAAAAATTTCCACCTTTAAGGGTTATCCATGCATTACTAAGATTTGAGAAATATTGAGGTAGGCAATGAGAATGCATTGGAGAATTTTGTGGATATGAGTCAAGTGATCAGGGGGTGCCTAAGGAAACTGATCTGGCAACAATATGAAGTGGTTACTAGAAAAAGAAAAGACAGGGAGAGGAGGGAGAATGTGATTTCAAGATTCCAGGTGTGTGGGAGTAAAAGCTCATGGGTATGGGAATGAAGGGACATATGGAAGAGATATTGGCAGAGAAGCATTCATGGGAAGGTCTCAGGGACTACTTTGATGTATGGAGGGAAGGAGAGGAAGGAGTCAAAGCTCTCTTGAGATTTTTATTCTCTGCAAATATACATATATATATACATACCATGAGCAGAAAGTAGAGTAATAAAGAAGCAATCAGTTTAGCAAAGGCAGAGTAACTTTAGACATGATATTTACTAGTATAATAGTTTTCAAATAGGTTAACAAATTTAAAATACATAAAAGTAAAGAAGAAAAAAGTGTTTTTTGAGTGAGGGATACTTATAGAGTAGTTTACCAATATACAGTTTTATTTTTATTTATTTTTTTATTTTATTTTATTTTTTACAGTTTTATTTTTAATCTCCAGTACCTAGAACATTGCTTGGCACATAGTATGCATTCTATAAATGTAAGATGAACTGAATTAGTTGGTATGAATTAAATAGGACTATTGAAAAAGATTAATCACTTTGATGTCTGTTCCTGGCATTATGGCTAAACAAGAGCTTTGAAGAAGCCTGCTGCTTCAGAGCAGTCACATTCTGCATAGAACATACTTTTGGAGACAGAGCTTGTCTTTCTAGAGGAAGGGATATCTTCAGGGAGCACTCCCAATATACCATAAATTGGTGCCAGAATGGCAGGGAACTGGGACGAGGGAAGTGAGCTGTGGTGAGAGGCAGATTTTCCCTGAAGTTATGTGGTAATAGAGGTGTTGCTGCTGGGATATTGAGCCTTGGGACAATGAGAAGGTAGGGAAGATGATCCAGGAACTCCTGCACCAAGCCAAGCCCTTCAGGCTGAAGCAAGCTCTTGGGTTCCAGAAGAAGCAGAAGCCAACACTCTCTAGAGAAAAGCTTTGCCAAATTTTGTCCACCAAACTCCCGATGATGAAATTGAAACAAAGAGCTCCCAATCAAAGATTATGAAACCCACTGGAAGGCAGTTCAGAATGGCTGAAAACCAGCAGGAATAACTAATAATAGATTTGAACCCTTCAAGGATGTAGATATTAAAATGACCAGATATTGAGATTACAATAATTGAGTATGAAATGTTTAAGGAAATAAAGGGCCCCACAGTAAATCCAAGCATACAACAAGATTCTATCAGGAATAACCAGACAAAATAGAGAAAAATTTCAATCTGAGAAATAAAAAATATAATTGTTGAAGGACGCTTGGGTGGCTCAGTCAGTTGAGTAACTGACTCTTGATTTCAGCTTGGGTCGTGGTCTCAGGATGGTGGGATGGGGCCCAGCATCAGGCTCTGGACTCAGTGGGGAGTCTGCTTGAAATTCTCTCTCTCCCTCTGCCTTTCTCCCTGCTCTCTCTCTCTCTTTCTCAAAATAAATAATTAAATCTTTTAAAAAATAATAAATCTTAAAAAATGTGTGTGTGCATGTGTATATCTGTGTGTGTGTGTGTGTGTGTGTGTATATATATATATATATATATATAAAATTGCGTTGAGACTAAAAAAAACCTCAGTGGCAGATTAAACAGTGTATTAGACAAAGATGGAAAATAGTAAAGAGAAATAGAGTACTCCAGGGTATAAACACATGTGAAAAAAGTCCCAAAACTTCCCCGTATTGCTCTACAGAAGAATGGATTAAAGGATGTTATGTGTATAAAATGGAATATTATACAGCAGTGAAAATGAGTGGCCTGTATCTCCAAGCAGCAATGTGGATTATTCTTGGAAGCATAATCTTAAGTGAAAAATCAACTTCCAAAGTTTGCATGTGGGTAAACAATTTTGAGTTTTTAATACTCAAAACAAGGAAACTCAATGGTGTAGTGTTTAGGCACATATGTATTATTGAAAAAACTATAAAAGAGGACTCGAATGGTGAACCAAATGTAGGATAGATAATACTTCTGGTAGAGAGGTAGGAGGATTAGTTAGGAAAGAAAGCATAAGTAGACAGAAGTGGTTTACAATCTTACAGTGCTCAGGTAGTGATTTCATTGGTTTTTATTTTATTCCTATGCTTTATAATTTATTTAGATGTTTTACTTTTCCTTGCCCATGCATAAAATGGACACAAATACAAAAGGAAACAAAATACTTAAAATTAACCATTTACAAATTGGGAGTAATTTTTGTCTGAGCAGGCCTTTTCATTTGACCATAATTTTCATCTAGATTCTTCAAGTAATCCACCTTCTTCTTAAGTTCTTTATTCATCATAGTTTCTGTGTCATACTCATTTCTTTTTCTGGGAAAAATACCAAAGGAAACCTTTGATCATTTTTGCTTAGTAGTTTCTCCTCCAAAAAAATGTTAGTCATATGAAACTACCAAAAGATTTAAACAATCTCCAATGAAACATTTGTCACCCTCCAAAGAAACTCTTTTAGCCCATGTCATTCTGATACAATAGTTCATTTTAAAAAATTTAACTTCATTTTATTTCCATAGGTCTGTCATGTTCTGTGAAATATTGGTTCAAGGTGTCTAGGAAGATTAAAAATCTGATAAAGGGAATTCTGAGTTAAAAAATGACCCATACAGACCAAGTGGTGCTGGCTTATGAAGAAAAATCTTGCATATCTTCCTTCTTCTCCTTTTGGATGTGTATAGATGCCCTTTTCTCTTCAATTTGGACATTCTGGGAAATGATTTTCCAAAAAGTACCTTCTCTTATGGAAATATAGTGAGATGTTTCTGGGTTCTCTACTTTGACCCCCAAGGGGTAATCTCTGCTGCAGAAAAGTGGTGCAAGCCTGAGGACAATGTCACACGTGAGGATGACCTCTAATTTCTCTTGGTCTTCCCTGTCCATGCCAATCTGCCTACCCCAGCTCCTTTGCTCTATTTTCAAGGCGTGGAATGAACCTACAGCTCCATAGAGAGAGCAGATATGTGTTAGGGATAGAGTTTCTCAGTTTTATACCCCATCTCTGTCAATTTAGGTCCTTCAAATTCTTTTTTTTTTTAAGATTTTATTCATTTGAGAGATGGGGAGAGAGAGAGAAGAAGAAGAAGAAGCAGGGAAGAGGGGCAGAGGGAGAGGGATAAGCAGACTCCCCGCTGAGCAGAGAGCCTGATGCAGGGCTCGATTCCAAGACCCTGAGATCATGACCTGAGCTGAAGGCAGAGGCTTAACCAACTGAACTCTGGGTTTTCCAGTTTTTATCTTTTAGCTCTCTGTAGCATTTAGCACTACTGACCATGCTGGACAGGAAACTTAAGTTCAGTGAGCAAGAGTAAGATTATAGGGTGGGGACTGAGTGAACACAAGAGCTGATTTTTGCTGTGTGAGAATGTGAACTGAGATCTTCCCGGCTTTCAAAAGGCACTGGAGTTATGGATGTTAACTAGCTACAGAAGCCCAGAAAACATTTATCTCTTGTGACTTTCTGTCCCCAGGGTGGAATCTTCCCCTCTTTCATAATGAATTCTGGTATCTTAAGGAATCTGTTGCAGCTTTAGCCACAACTGGACTACAGTACCTTCCCTTCTTCACCTGATTCTGCTGGAATGGTAGGAGCAGTTTTCTGAGTTGGAGAACAGATACCTTTTCTTCTAGAAATGATGATGGCGCTCAGTTACAGTTGGACTAGAACCCTTAGTGCAGTGCAATCCTTCAGATACAATATGGGTTAAAGAGGCACGCAGCTCTGTTTTTGCCCGGAAATCTAAACAACCTTTCATGACATTGTTTCTAAGGGAAATGCAGTGTGGGTTCCAAATAATCAACTTATAAACAAACACATCCAGTGCCTGTGTTGGGGACTGCCTGCTGTGTGGGGTTCTGCAAGCTAAGAATTTCATTGTTTTTAAAAAGTGGCTTTCCCCTTGTTTCCTTAGGTCAGTCATACTTTTCAAAAATCAATTGTTAGGTGTTTTACATCAATTAAAATAATTTCCTCTGAAATTATACTAGAACATCTGTTCATTCATCCATCAATATGCCCTTCCACTTTGAATAGTATGCTCATTTTTGAGGTGTTATTGATATAGTATTTATTAAAGCATTTCTAATTTTGAACTGTTCTTCTCCTATCTGCTAAGGACTTTTCATCTCAATTGATTGTACATTGTTTTAATGGATGAAAGCAAAATGGAAAGTTCCAGTGCTTGCTTTACCAGCATGTATACTAAAACTGGAACAATATAGAGAAGATTAGCATGGCCCCCGCCCAAGGATGGCACATGAATTTGTGAAGTGGTCCATATTTTTCAGATGTGTAAACAGAACTTTTCTAAGTGACAAAAAAACAAAAAGAAAGAAAAGAAAGTTTCATTGGTCTATAAGCTTCTCTACTAGATGGTAAGGTCTTCCAGTGCAGGACTAAGTCTAGTTAACTTGGTACCCCCTTTGCTGAAGAAATCTTTCTTACACTGACCTGAAATGCTGCAGCTCTGACCCATTTGGAAATATGTTACATGGCACTTGACAATAAAGGACTTACCGCATTGTAGTTGTCTTTCTTGGCCACTGAGATTAATCAGGTTCAAATCTAGATTATGCAATTATTGTTTTCAGGAATAAAGAAATTATTTTAGATCCTTGTGGTACACACTGGCTTGCTCATCATGCCCATTTCCTCTTCCAGGTATGAGTGCATTTCCCAAGATCCTTTGTAGTGAGAGGTGGTCCCGAGTTCTAGGCAATGAAAGTGAGTGTGCCACTGCCAGAGGATGGTCCACAGATATTTCTCATGGATGATTTCCCATTCTCTTTCTCTATTTATTGGTTGAATGTGAAGGACTCTGAGGCCTAGGAGGAATATAGAGTACCCAAGGGGCTTCTGGGTGGCTCAGTTGGTTAAGCATCTGCCTTAGGCTCAGGGCAGTATCCTGGGGTCATAGGATCTAGCCCCACATCAGGCTCCCTGCTCAGTGGGTAGTCTAGGAGTGTACTTCTCCCTCTGCCCCTCCTCTGCCTCTCTCCTGGCTTGTGCTCTCTCCTTCTCCCTCAAATAAATAAACACCATCTTTAAAAAAAAATAGAGAGAGGGTACCTAAGATGGAGGTAACCTGGGTCCTTGAGTGACCATGTGGAAACCTACTCAGTCAGGAACACACATTTGACTTCCTATGAATAAGAAATAAATTTCTACTGTATTCAATCACTGAGATTATGGGGCTTCTCTCTATTAGCAGCTAGCACCACCCTAACTAATACAATCTTCCTTAAATGTATTTGAGAACTGTTTTGTCCTTTGTATATCTAGATGATGACTATGTTCTGACAACAGCTCTCTGACACCAACTGCGTATTCAATTCAATTCTGACACTAAGTAGAGTTAGCTCAGATCCTACAGGTTAAGGGCTCAGTACTTGGGCTTCTCCCACTTCAGATGCCTACCACAAGTCCTGGATGTTCCCAAGCCACCTGTACCTCTGCCTGGTTAGCTAAAAATCTGGGAATTCCCCTGACCACTCCTGCCTTCAGGTTCAGTAATTCACTAGAATGACTTAGAACTCATGGAAAGTACTACACTTATGATTACAGTTTTATTGTCAAGGATACAACTCAGGAATAGCTAAATGAAAGTGATCAATTGGACAAGTCTTGGGGGGCAGGTGGCATAGAGCTTCTATGCCCATTCCTTGTGGAATCAGGGCACACTACCTTCTAGGAGCATCCACGTATTCACCATTTCATTATGTAACATGATAGATTAAATCATTGGTCACATGACCAATCTCCAGCTTCCCTCCCCTTCTTAGAGGTGGAGTAGGGATGGGGCTGAAAGTTCCAACCTTCTAATCATATGCTTGGTCTTTCTGGTCACCAGTCCCATCTTGAAATTATCTAGAGACCCACCACGAGTCACTTCATTAACATGAACTCAAGTATGAATGAGAGAGGCAGTTAGGAAAAGGCACTCTTATCAGGAAATTCCAAGGATTTTTGAACCTCTATGCTGGGAATGGGGACAAAGACCAGGTATATTCTTTATTATATCATGGTAAATGACAAAGGTCAAAAATTTATTGTTAGAGCTTACTGACAAAAGAAAGTCTTTGGACTGGAGCTCACCCACTAGACCATTCTCCTTCAAGCTCTGAAATGTTCTCCTGTGTCTTGGATCTTCTTTGTGCTCCTATTACAGCCCTAACATGCCCATGCTTTCCAGTTAAGTTAGAAAGAAAGTTCCCACTCATATCTAACTGACCAATAGCCTGTTCAACTTCCCTATTGCTTTGCAGCTCTTTATGCTTAGAATTCTGCTAGTAACACTATAGTACATTTGTCTGTAGTCTTTTTGTATGCATATATTTGCAGATAATTTTTTTCTCTTTATACAATTAGAATTTTAATGGATATGTTTGGTAATGCATTTTCCCCCTGTCTTTATATCATCAGCATTTCTTAGGTCATTCATTATTCCTTGAAAACATCACTTCTATGGCAATAAAAAAATTCACCTATGTATTCTATCTATAGATATATCATAATTTACTTGGATATTCCCAGGTGGCCTGAATATTTTGGCTTTGTGTTTTCAGTGTCATAAATAGTATGATGACTATCTTGTTTCGTAAATCATTTTGTGTATCTTTGATCATTTCTTTAGGTTTATAAACATCTCCATTCCTTTTAAATGCAAAAATTTAATATATTTTGGGTTATTTACATTTTCAACAAGATGTATATCTATATGAATAGCAATTTGGCACCAAATCATAAGAATGAAAATACTATTTGTATCTTTTAACCTGGTTATCCACTATTGGGAAGAAATCCCAGTGAAATTAAAAAAAAGAAACTTGTCCAAAGATGTGCATAGCACTGTTTATTCATAATAATGAATCACAAAAAACTACCCAAATAATTTGAAACTAGACATGCATGAGCATAATACATAGATAGAAAAAGTGATGTGAATATATTGCTACTTGGAAATAGGTATACAAGACAACATTAAACAAAAAAGAATAGAATGCTTATACTGGTTACAACTAAGTAAAAAATATATTCCTGCATATTTATAAAAATTTGGAGGGAATTTTTAATTATTTATTCATTTGACAGAGAGAGACACACTGTGAGAGAGGGAACACAAGCAGGGGGAGTAGAAGAAGGAAAAGCAGGCTCCCTGCTGAGCAGGCAGCCAGACATGGGGCTTGAACCCAGGACCCTGGGATTGTGACCTGAGCTGAAGGCAGATGCTTAACGACTGAGCTATTCAGGTGCCCCTGGGAGGGAATTTAGAGCTAGATCAGTATTGGTAATTTAAGTATGGCAGTCTTTTCTGTAAGCTTTTTAAAATATTGTGCTGGTTGGATTTTTAAACTCACTTCCTCAAGTTACCCTAAGAAAAGGGGAATTTATTGTCTGGATATCCTAGCACTAGAAATCAAGAGTGGAAACACATCAGCAATGGATGGGGTTCTAGGAGAAAATCTCTTTGTCTTACAGTTCTTTCTTTCCTGTGCATTATCTTTGCTTCGCCCAAGGATCTACCTTGACTTGGCTCTTACTGCTCTTGCCCTCCTTTTGACTTTTTGATTCCCACGATACTGTCAGGCACTCAGGGCTCTCCCAGAACCTTTATTGAGCGAGGCACTCTGATCTTAGAAAATTTCAGCTTGAAGCTGCAGGTCTTGAGGGTACTGATCAGTCTGGAACCTTCTGCCTGCTCCCGCCCACCTCACTTATACTGATAAGTGGTATTGTACAAGGCCATTTTGGTTCAGCTCTTCTGTTGTAGGTCATGAGGTTTTCCCAGATATTGGGGCAGACCCATCAAAATTTAGCCTAGGAAAGTGTGTGTGTGTGTGTGTGTGTGTGTATTTGTGTTTTAAGCAAATGAATGTCTAGGTGCTTGAAGTTCAGATAATATAGGGAAGGTATTTAGGGTAAGATCTCCCCATGGACCATTGAATTGTTCAGTTGACTCCTTATTCTGCCATAAATGAGTAATAGCAAATAAATTCTCTAAATTCTACAAGGGTTTAAATGACTGAGGCACATGACCTCATTAGGTCCTCCTTGGGACAATATGTTAGGGTGAGAGATAATAAGAAAAACCTGGGACTGAGAAAGATAGGAATGTCAAGAAGGTAGCTCTCAGCGTTTTTCTGTGCAAACAAATTAGCTTCCCTACAAGTGAAATCTATGATTTATGGCTTGCAAGCTTCATGTTGTCACTAAACTAAGTGGTCCCAAACAAGTTCCCATTCATTTAAAATTTCTCCAGAATCTGGAAAAGGTCTCTGCTTCCATCTTACAGTTTTACCATCTTGCAGCTTCAAATTTGCCAGCATGTCAAGGGGCTGGTCAGGGGTTGGGAGGGAAGAAAGTATAGAGGATCACGCACACTTAACCCCCTTAATCTGGAAGTGATGATCATCAGTTTAGCTTACATGTCATTGGTGAGAATTAATCACATGACCCCCCCCTCTCCACACAGCATGCAGGGGTACTATTTAATGTAGTCCAGCTGAGTAGCCATCCTCAAGCACCCATTCTACACCATAAAAGGTATGGATAGATTTTTATTGGTCAGCTCGCTGTCTCTAATTATACTCTGCTAATTTGTTTTCTGGTCTCCTCTATCTCCTTAATTAAATCTAGCCCATGCATTGATAATTAATTAAGCAGCTCTAATCACATTAGTTAATTGCTCAAAAACAAAACAAAACACAAATCCATCCCATCATCTATGGCTCCCCATCATCTGTCAAATTAAGTGCCAGCTCCTCGCCTTGGTACTCAAGTCCCCAAAGAACAAATCCCATCCTACTTTTTTGGCCTCATCCTCCAGCACTTCCCTACCCTTTGCAGATATTTCAACCTCAATGGGCCACTTGCTGTTCTTAAAACACAGAGTTGTTCTTTCATCCTATGTTTCCATCTGGTGTCCTATCCATCTCTCCATTCTGCCTCTAATGGGTGGTACACATTTTAAATAAATTTAGCATATTTTTCTTATTTTATGTCTTTCTGAGTCCCCTAGTGAGTGTTGCCACAGAATTCTAAATCGCCAGTGTCAAAAATTATGTCCCTGTTGAACATTACAGCACTCGGGAGCAGCAGGAGACTCAACCCGCCAGCCTTAGGAACCAGGTTTTTCATTGACATGTTACAATTAACACCCACAGAGACAGCCGCTTACGCACATTCTGCTGTGTGTAACCGCTAGTTTAGAGTGTTTCCATGAAGTCATTTCCTAGTGTAGAGCATTTACTGGATAGAAGTCAGAATTTTTACCTTCTTTGTAAAGCAAAAATTTAGGGCGTTTTCTGATGAATATAAAGATGTGTGAGAGTAAGAGAACAAACGCATAAGAAGGAAGAAGCCATATAGGAAATGCAAATGAAACATTTAAATCCTGAGCAGTAAATCATATAAAGAAGCAGAACATTGGATGCGAACTTCTGAAAAAGATCTCTAAAATTCTTAACCTAAGATCCATACTGCAGAAGAGGTAATCTCGCAATGGACACTTGCTTATTTCCATGCCTAGGAGACCAAGTTGATGTTTCTGGCTTTGAATATTCTGTAACATTGCTTCCAGGCAACCAAGAGAGCAGAGCAATCTTGGCTGTTGTCACCATTTTCTTCCACTGGAATGACCCCTTTACTCCTGAGTTTCTCAGTCTGACTTTTAGAGACAGAGACGTTGCCCCTGTTGACTGTGTTTTCAACGTTCACCCTGCATCCTTTCTGTCTTGGCCGGCTCTCAGGATCTACTCATTTTTATAATAACTATGATCCTTAGAGCGCTGCCAACAACCCAGTTGTTGGGTTGAAATGAATGTTAAAAATGAATAAATAAAATGTTACATTCTTATTTTTTAAGATACAAAGAATGAGAATTGATAGCCAGCCTCTCTAAATTATTAAGTAAAAAATTCTTTGACATTGTCCCTTCCCCATCCATTCTTTCAACCACCCATCCATCCATTCAGCCATCTAATATTTATTGTGTGCTTACTCTGTGTAACCATTGTACTATATGCTCTTGCTGAAGTCCTTCAATAAAAGAAACAGGAAGTGTCCCACTCAGCATTTACTCTAACCATGTTGTTTTCCAGATTCCTGGATATTTTTTGAGCTGTTCTGTTTTGTTTTTAGATTTGATGGGTGGTCTGCAGCTTACATTAATGGATACTTGAGAGGGGAAAGCATAAGGGGGGTGGTAAAGGGCAATTGTGAGTCAAATGACTGGGATGAAAGCTGAGTTCAGTTCCTACTCATGTATTCCCAAATTATTTGCTGAGTCCCTACCATGAGTAAAACTTTATGGTAGTCTTTTTGAGTGATATGATGCATGAAACGAGATTTGTATACCTATTGAGCTTATTTTCTCTAAGACAGTAAAAGATGAACGTAAGTAATTAACTCATGGTAGGCTTTCATGAACACAGAAGCAACAGTACAAGGAGTCTGAGTATTTAGAGACAAGAAAGATCACCTCTGATTGAAACTAATCAGGAAAGTATCCTTGAAAGGAAGATATTCTAAGTTTAGGATTTGGAGGATAGGTACAACTTCAAGAGAGAAAAAAGATATTCCAGGCAGAAGGAACAGCATGAACAAATATAAGGAGGAAGGAAAGTAAAAAAGCATAGTAGGAATGGATAAAAGACCCCAATGTGAGGCAGGAGTCTATCAAATTCTTAGAG
Organism: Mustela erminea; assembly: GCF_009829155.1. NCBI lineage: Eukaryota > Metazoa > Chordata > Mammalia > Carnivora > Mustelidae > Mustela > Mustela erminea. Next base: position 36,965,096 of record NC_045635.1, read on the forward strand.
GAGAACATAGGCAGTAACCTCTTCGACATCCATCACAGCAACTTCTTTCAAGACATGTCTCCAAAGCCAAAGGAAACAAAAGCGAAAATGAACTTTTGGGACTTCTTCAAGATCAAAAGCTTCTGTGTAGCAAAGGAAACCGTCAACAAAACAAAGAGGCAACCCATGGAATGGGAGAAGATATTTGCAAATGACAGTACAAAGGGCTGATATCCAAGATCTATGAATAATGTCTTGAACTCAACACACACAAAACAAATAATCACATCAAAAAATGGCCAGAAGACATGAACAGACACTTCTCCAAAGAAGAAATACAAATGCCTAACAGACCCATGAAAAAATGTTCATCATCACTAGCCATCAGGGAGATTCAAATCAAAACCACATTAAGATACAACATTACACCAGTTTAAATGGCCAAAATGAACAAGACAGTAAATAACATGTATTGGAGAGGATGTGGAGAAAGGGGAGCCCTCTTACACTGTTGGTGGGAATGCAAGTTGGTGCAGTCACTTTGGAAAACAGTGTGAAGATTCCTTAAGAAATTAAATATAGAGCTACCCTATGACCCTGTAATTGCACTACTGGGTATCTACCCCAAAGATACAGATGTCGTGAAAAGAAGGGTCATCCGTACCCCAATGTTCATAGAAGCAATGGCCACAGTTGCCAAACTGGAAAGAACCAAGATGCTCTTCAACGGACAAATGGATAAAGAAGATATGGTCCATATATACAATGGAGTATTATGCCTCCATCAGAAAGCATGAACACCCAACTTTTGTATCAGCATGGATGGGACTGGAAGATATTATTCTGAGTGAAGTAAGTCAAGCAGAGAGAGTCAATTATCCTATGGTTTCACTTACTTGTGGAGCATAAGGAATGACACAGAGGACATTGGGAGATGGAAAGGAGAAGGGGGTTGGGGGAAATTGGAGGGGGAGACAAACCATGAGAGACTGTGGACTCTGAGAAACAAACAGGGTTTTGGAGGGGAGGGGGACTGGGGGTTGGGTGAGCCTAGTGGTGGCTATTATGGAGGGCACGTATTGCATGGGGCCTGGGGTGTGGTGCATAAACAATGAATTTTGGAGCACTGAAAAGAAAGAAAATAAAATGAAAGAAAAAGCATAGTAGGGAATACTTAAATGCAGATTTTGGAAAACTGTTGTGTTGGCTTTTTCTCTATATTATTCTCCATTTTAATCCTGTTTTGGTTTTTTTTGCTCTTCTCTTTCCTGCTCTGTGCCTAGGGAGGCTGACGCTGGACTCTCCAAAGCTTCAGTGGAAGGCACCAAGGAGAGATTGGCAAGAGGGAATAGAGGGCTCAGAGCATTTCTCCCTACTCCTTCCTTGCTTTCATGCAATAGCTGCATACCTCCTTAACCTCAGTTCCCACCAGACAGCTATACTTCTGTGGTTCTAGCTCTCAGGAGGCTCTGGCAATATTGTACCTTCCTCCTGTCCCTTCAGCCTTAGGGAGTGCTAACAGCTTCCCATTCACTGTTGCTAGTCTTTGTCTCAACATCCATTGCTAGTTCCCTTGACATTAACCACATGTCTGTAAATAGTCCCTTCATTAAGTCTCTTCATTTGAATAATCTGGAGGAATTCTGTTTCCTGCTGAGACTCTTTATTGCCATAAATGCTAAGCTAAGATGTGATATATCACCCTATCCACAGCGTCTTAAATCCTGAGTACATCCTGACACCCATATGTCTATTAATGGTGTTTCCACTCTCAAAGTCAACCTGGAGTCATCCTGGACTCTCCTTTTCCATTATCTTTCGCCTCAAATGATTTGTTGAGTCTTGCAGATTTACCTTCATGATGCCTTTTGCATTTTTCTTCTTTTCATTTTCACAACCACTGCCCTAGTTCAGGTCTTCATTGCCTCTGAATCTGTAACAATGCAAAAGCTTCCTAACTTTTTTGATTCCAGTCCCTTTTCACCAAACCTCCCATAGACCATGACTTAGACTAACAGCTTTGCCTGTGTTACTTCTGTGATCAAAAATCTCCAATATCCTTAAAACCAAGCAAAACATCCGAAATCTGTTAGACAATGTAGAGGGAGTGAAGTATTAATTTGTCAGGTTGACCTTCAAAGATGTTCATTATATGGGCCCTTCCAACTTTTCCCAGCTCACCTCTAGTAATTTCCTTCTTCTATCTAATTATCCTAACTGGACTTTGCAGTTCCTTGAAATGCACTGCCCCCAACATGCTCCTACCCCATGATCTTTAGTAATGTGGCCCCCTTCTCCTTAATGCACTTTTACTCAACACCACCAGTCATAATCCTATTCATACTCAAAGATCTTATACAAATGATGGATATTTCAGTCTCCCTGGGCTGCTGTAACAGAAATGCCACAGATCATGTGGCTTATAAATAACAAGAATTTATTTCTCACAGTTCTGGGGACTAGAAAGTCCAAGATAAAGTCCAACTTCTGGAGGCTGGCAGATTCAATGTCTGGTCAGGTCTTCCTTTCTGATGCATAGATGGCCATCCTTTCACTGTAACCACACATAGCAGAGGAGGCAAGGGATTTCTCTGAGGTTGTTTTTATAAAAAGCTCTAATCTCATTCATGAGGGCTCTACCCTCATGACCTAATCACCTCCCAAAGTCCCCACCATCTTTTTTTTTTTTAAAATTAATTTTTTATTTTTTATAAACATATATTTTTATCCCCAGGGGTACAGGTCTGTGAATCACCAAAAGTCCCCACCTTCTAATACCATTACCTTGGGGCTTACAACTTCAACACACGAGTTTTAGGGGGCAAACATTCAATCCATAGAAATGAAGTTCTTCAAGTTTGTTTTTAAAATATATACCAAATCCATTTATCCCTCTCTTTAAACATTGATAATGTTTTATATGTATGTGTGTGTGTGTATACTTCTCCCAAGGCAGTTGTTAAATACAAAAATAACTTTAGTTTAAAGACAATCCATGTTTTCTTCCAATTAAGGCTTATCTTTTTCAATTATTGAATCTAGGGAACACCTAGAATAGTTTTATGCACAATTAGGTTTGCAATGAATGTTCATTGGCTTGAATAGACAATGTTCAGTCTTCTAAGCAAAGTCTGTAAGGAGGATAGTGCAGAGCCAGGGAAGAAGGGAGAAACACTAAAGGCTAAGTAGGAAGCTATTGTTATTACTGAGAGGTTAAAAAAAAGCATCTGCACCTTAACCAGGGTGGGAATGGAAAGGGTGGGGGATGGATATGAATGTCTTTGCAAAGCATGGATTACAGGAGAAGGAGGAGCAAGAAATAGACATAACACCAAGGACTGCAGCCTGGGTGACTGGGAAAATGGTAGAATCATAAATAAAAAAAAAAAAACACAGAAGAGGGAGTGGTTTGGGCAAAGGGGTAGGGATAGGAGGTAGGAAGATTGTGAGTTCTGTGTTTTAGGTACTGAGTAGAAGCACAGGTAGAACCAGATAGGGGTGCACAATAGGTGAGTGGAAATGGGGCCATTGTGTCTTGGAGGGCCACCAGCTTGGAGAGGATGGCTGGGACTGAATGAATGAAAGAGATTTCCCATTAAAACAACAACAACAACAACAACAACAACAAAACCAAATAAAACTTCAAGGAGCCTAGGAAGAGTGTCAGGAAATAGAGCCTAGCAAATGCCCATATGCATAGAGCATTGTCTTGTGGGGCTTTTCTTTTGTGATGATATTTGCTGGCATAGATCACACCCAGCACTTAGCCGTCTGTTTCATCGTTGCTGTTGAGATGATTTCTGTGGTTGTGGGTTTTCTCTCTACCTAGAACTTAAACTAGAAGACAGGAAGCTATTTCTAAAGCCTTCCAATCTTGGTGCTTTTAGAAAGCACCAGATAAACTAGTTACTTTTTAACCAGAGAGCAAGACAAAGTGTACAAATACTGAAGATAATGAACAGACTTATTCTGCATATCAGAGCTAAGTGTACTTTGAACTTGGAGTGGAGAGTAAGGAGAAATACATAACTGGGATGAGAATATATAACTCGGATAGGAGGTGGAAAAATTGCCCTTGGGAACTCTATGTTTAGGTGGAGCCAGTCCAGAAACTCTCAGCCTTTTTTGAGAAAATTGGGAAAGCTGCCTAAATAGACTTAAGAAACATCTATTAGACACCTACTATGCTCCAGGCCCTGTGTTCAGTTTTTTCATATTCCGTTTCCCCCCAAACCCTGTGAAATAGGTATACTCTTCATTTTCAGAAGAGGGTATCCTGGACATTTTTGGGATCATGAACCCTGAATTATCTCTGTTGGCATCACTGCCAGGGGTAATGGATGCTGTTTTCACTGCTCTCTCTAGATGATAGCTTCCATGGTCCCAGAATCCTCTATTGGCTGGTTCAGTCCTAAGAGGGGATCTCTGGTTGGCTGAGCCTAGTCCTCTGCCTGTGTTCTAGCTGCCAGCATTGACTTTGGGGCTTTTGTAGTTGCTTCTTCCAAGGTTCACACAACTGGGACCTCTTGCCCTCTGACAAATGTGAAAGGGGATCAGATGCTGGAATGCTTCTAAACCATCAAGAAAAATCGATCACCATGAGGAAAGTGGAGTGTATATGCCCAAGGACACTATTAAGCACCAGAGTTGAGGTCAAACCCAGATCTTCTAGGTGGGTGATTAATTTTTCCATTATAGTGTAGTTGCTGCAGCTGTTTGAAAGGAACAGAGCATTTTCCCTTTTCCAAAACCCCACACAATTAACAAAACTTTTTCCTGGTACTTCTAATGTACCAGATGCTGTGTTGGGTGATTTATATACATTGTTTCATCTATTTCAAATCCTTTGGGAGAGATATTATTGGGAATTAGCATTCCCATTTTACAGATTAAGAAACCTGAGGTTTAGAGAGGTTATATGAATTGGTTCAAGATTGTAAGTGGTGGTGGGGGGGGTCTGTCTATCTGATTACAAATTCAGAGGTCTTACTACAACATCATGATGCCATCAGGGGCTAACGCTGGCTAGGGGCTTGAGCCTTATTTGTCTTTGGTTTTCTTCCTAGCTCTGGCTTCTAATTCAGTGACTGGCAGATAGCAAGTCCATATCAATGTCTGTTGAATGAATGAGCAGGTATGCCAGAGCTTCCTGGAGGGGGTAGGGAAGAAAACTTTAAAGAGTGATAGCATTAACAGGGATGAATTTAGGGGTGGAAATGAAAGAAAATCATGCAAAGAGGTAGAATGGTCTCTCACAGGATTAAAAAAGGGAAGACAAATAGGTTAAGAGTTAAGACACACTTATTTCTTTGAGATACTGATTTCAATTCTTTGGATATATACCAGGAAGTGGGATTGCTGGATCATATGGTAGCTCCATTTTTAGTTTTTTAAGAAGAAATTTTCGGAGGTGATGAATTAAGTCTGTGATATAAGTTATGGTGATGGTTTCATGGGTGCATATTTATCTCCAGACTTACCATACTTGTTGTATATATAAATTATGTACAACCATTTATACTGTTAAAAATACATAGAAACTTAAAAAAAGGAGCTAAGATACATTTAGAAAGGTTACACTGTGTGGGTTCTACCTAGGAATACAAAAGCCTAGCTCCCTTGCCTTAGATATAGACATCTCTGGGATGTAACTTATACTCTGGGATTCTCCCTTATGGGTCAGAATGCAACTACTCTCTGAAGGATTTGCCTTCCTCCCCATCTCTGTCCTGCTTCCTCCACTTCCTTCCCAGCCTTGCTGGAGAGCAGGTTCTTATTAATCTCTTGTGAACAAATCCTCAACTCAGGAATCTACTTCTGGGTAACCCAACCTAAGCCTGGGGGTTATTCTAGAACAGTATGCCTGGCATCATTGGACACTAACACAGTGAATGAATGAATGAATGAATGAATGAATGAATCTTAGAGCTGTTTCTCTCTGTCATGCCAGATATCCACAGGGCCACAAAGTCTAAGGGGTTATTCCTTCTTTATATCCTTTATCTCTTTCTGCTCCTTCTTTTGCCATTGCCTTAGTGAGATGGGACCTGCCTTACTTTCTCACTTCCATGATAGCCAGAGTCTTTTAATGGTTATCCAGTCCTCTCTAGTTTACCCTCTTTGTTGCTGCTACTAATTCTGAAGTTCAGATCATCGGTCGCTCCTTGTCTTGAATTCCTTCAGTAAATTTCCCTGACTTTCAAAGTCAAGGAAAAATTCCTTGCTAATCTTGCCTTACTCACTTGCCTCTTTACCTTACTTCTCCCTACTTCCCTGCTCTAGGCATGCCATTTGCTCCAGGCACACTGAACTACTTGTAGTTTCTGGAACATGCCAGTCTTAGACTGTTGCATTTGTAGATGCCCATATGTTGTTTCTTTATTTCTGTGAAATGCCTTCCTTCAGGTTTTCACCTGGCTGGCTCCTACTTCCTCTAAACTGTGCATCAAATACCACCTCCTCTTCTGACCAGGCCGTCTGATTTGGCAGCCTCAGTGGGACTTCCTCTGTGCTTCGGTGCTCACTTCTTCTGTATGGCATCTAGCACACTGGGCAGCTTGCCTGACCTAGAGCAGAGAACATGTTCCATTTGACTTCGACTAGCACAATTCCTAGCACTCAATATATTGTTGCAATGGAAGAAGTTCTAAAAAAAAAAAAAAAAAGCCTGGACAGTGTGAACACACTGGGGAGTGGGGTTAGGTATATTGCCCAGGCAGACACACTGGTTTAACCATAAATTCTGTAGTGTTTCTCATCTCAAGCATGTGTTGTTGTACCTCTACTACTGAGGTCTATTCTGGGATATACGTCTATGACATAAGGATACTATAATTTTAAACAAATGTCTCAGATATTTTGAGATCCAAGTTTAAATACAAGTATTTTTTATTGTAGTAAAATACACATAATATAAAATTTATCATTTTAATAGTACAATTAAGTGGCATTAAGTATATTTGCAATGCATACAACTATCACCATTATCCATTTCCAGAACTCATCACTTATTAAAGGATAGCTCTCCATTCCCTTTCCCCTCAACACTTGGTAACCTTTATTTTACTTTCTGTCTCTACAGATTTGCTCATCTTAGATATATAAATGGAATCATACAATATCTGTCCTTTTGTGCCTGGCTCATTTCACTCTTTATGTTCATCTATGTTGTAGCATGTGCTAGCATTTCATTCTTTTTTAGTGTTGAATAATATTCCCTGGTGTTGACCACATTTTGTTTATCCATTCATTTGTTGATGAACATTTGAGTTGCTTCCACCTTTTGGCGATTGTGAATAATGCTACTATGAACATTGATGTGCAAGTATCTGTTTGAGTTTCTGTTTTCAGTTCTTTGGGGTATTTACTTAGAATTGGAATTACTGAATCATTTGGCATTTCTATGTTTAACTTTTTGAGGAACCACCAAAATGTTTTCCATAATGGCTATTTTACATTTCCATCAGCAATGCACAAAAGTTCTAATTTCTCCATGTCCTTGACAACATTTGTTATTTTCTGTTTTTGTTTGCATTTTTTTTTTATAATAGCCATCTTCATGCTGGTATCCATTGTGGTTTTGATTTGAATTTCTCTAATGATTAATGCTGTTGAACATCTTTCATGTACTTAATGACCATTTGTGTATCTTCTTTGGAGAAGTGTTCATTCAAGTCCTTTGCTGCTTTTGAATTGGTTTTTGTTTGGTTTGGTTTGGTTGTCATTGTTGAGTTGTAGGAGTTCTTCGTATATTTTGGTATTACCCCTTTCTCAGATATATGATTTTCAAATATTTTCTCCCATTCTGTGGGTTGTCTTTTCACTTTCTTAATAGTATACTTTGATGCATACAAGTTTTTAAGTTTAATTAAGTTCAATTTATATTTTCCTTTGTTGCCTATGGCTTTGATGTCATATTTAAGAAATCATTGCCAAATCCAATGTCATGGACTTTTCTTTTATGTTTTATTCTAAAAGTTTTATGGTTTCTGCTCTTACATTTTAGGACTTTGATCTGTTGTGGGTTAATTTTTTATATATAGTATAAGGTAAGGGGTTCCAACCTCATTCTTTTCCATGTGGATATCCAGTTTTCCTAATATAATTTGTTGAAAAGACTGTCCTTTTCCCATTGAATGGTCTGGACATCTGTGTCAAAAATCAAATGACCAATAATATCAACAAACTGATTCTAAAGTTTATATGGAGAGGCAAAAGACCCAGAATAACAATACAATATTGAAGGAAAAGAACAAAGTTGGAGGATTGACATTATCCAACTTCTAGACTTACTCTAAAGCTACAGTAATTAGGACAGTGTGGTATTGGCAAAACAATAGACAAATAGATCAATGGAACAGAGCAGAGAATCCAGATAGGCCTGCAGAAATATAGTCAACTGATCTTTGACAAAGAAGTAAAGGCTTCTTTGCTTTGTACTGAGAAAAGATAATCTTTTCAACAAATGGTGCCTGAACAACTGGACATCCACATGCAAAAAATGAATCTAGACAGAAGTCTTACACCTTTCACAAAATTAACTCAAAATAGATGTAAAATCCAAAACTATAAAACTCCTAGAACATAAGGACAAATATATATGACTTTAGGCATGGTAATGACTTTTAGATACAACACCAAAGAAAGAAATAACTGGTAAGCTGGACTTCATTAAACCAAAAAATTTATGCTCTTCAAAAGACACCATCAGGAAAATGAGAAAACAAGCCACAGACTGTGAGAAAATATTTGCAAAAGAAGCATCTGATAGAAGACAGTTATCCAAAATATACAGAGCACTCTTAAAACTCAGTAAGAAAAGGGGCAAATTAAAAAAATGGGCAACAGACTTGAACATACACCTAGTCAAGAAAGACTTTCAAGTGACAAATAAGCAGAAGAAAAGATCTTCCACATCATATGTCATTAGGGAGATACAAATTGAAACAACAAGATACAACTATGTATTTTTTAGAATAGCCAAAATCCGGAACACTGACAGTACTAAATGCTGGTGAAGATGCAGAGCAATAGGAACTCTCATTCATTACTGGTGGGAATGTAAAATTGTACGCCATGTTGGAAGACAGTTTGGCAGTTTCACACCAAAGTAAACATATTCTTGCTATGTGATCCAGCAAACTTGCTCCTTAGTATTTACTCAAATAAATAATAACTATATCTACTCAAAAACCTGCACACAAATGTTTTTTTAGCAACTTATTCATAACTGCCCGAACTTGGAAACAACCAAGATGTCTCCAGGAAAGCCTGGGTTGTTCAGTCCGTTAAGTGTCTGCCTTGGGCTCAGGTCATGATCTTGGGGTTATGGGAGGGAGTCTGTTTTTTCTTCTCCCTCTGCCACTAACCCCAGCTCATGCTATCTTTTGTGCATGGTCTCTCTCTCTCTCTCTCAAGTAAGTAAATTATTTTAAAAAATATGTCTTTCATTAGATGAATGGATAAACAGTGATACACTCAGACAATGGAATATTATTCAGTACTAAAAAGATGTGAGTTATTAAGCCATGAAAAGACACTGAGGAATCCTAAATTCATATTATTAAGTGAAAGAAGTCAGTTTGAAAAGTCTACATACTGTGTGATTACAATGATATGACATTCTGAAAAAGGCAGAACTATAGAAATAGTAAAAAGGGAAGTGGTTGCCAGGGATTAGGAGGGAGGGATGACTAGGTGGAGTACAGAGGATTTTTAGGGCAAACTACTCTGTATGATACTACATACAGAGTACTACACTACATACAGTGACGTGGATGCACGTCACTATAAATTTTCCCAAACCCATGGAATGTACAACACTGAGAGTGAACCCTAATTAAAGCATGGACCTGGGTGATAATTATGTATCAATGTAGGTTAATCAATTTTTAAAAATTAATTTTGATTTTATTTGTCATTGAAGTATACTGAACACACAGTGTTATATTAGCTTCAGGTGTATAATATAATAATTCAACAATTGTATACATTACTCAGTGCTCATCAAGAGAAGTGTATTTTTGGTCCTCTTTATCTGTTTAACCCCTCCCTCCATCCATCTCCCCTTTGGCAAGCCACCAGTGTGTTCTCTGTATTTAAGAATTCCACAGATGAGTGAAATCGTCTAATTTTTTTTTTTTTTTACTTATTTCACTTAACATTATCATCCATGTTGTTGCAAATGGCAAGATCTCACTCTTTATTATGCCTGAGTACTACTCCATTGTGTATAGGTGGTAGGTTAACTAATTTCAACAACTGTACCACTCTTGTTGATATTGGTGGAAGCTATGCATGTGTTGGAGCAGGGAGTATATGGGAAATGTTTGTACTTTCTGCTCAATTTTGCTATAAATCTAATAAAACCACTTGTAAAAAATAAAGTCTACTTAAAAAATCAACTGACCTTATATGTTTGAATTTATATCTGAAATCTTGATTCTATTCAGTTGGTGGATATGTTTATCTTTTTTTTTTTAATTTTTTATTTTTTTTATAAACATGTATTTTTATCCCCAGAGGTACAGGTCTGTGAATCGCCAGGTTTACACACTTCACAGCACTCACCAAAGCACATACCCTCCCCAATGTCCATAACCCCACCCCCCTTCTCCCGACCCCCCTCCCCCCAGCAACCCTCAGTTTGTTTTGTAAGATTAAGAGTCATTTATGGTTTGTCTCCCTCCCAATCCCATCTTGTTTCATTGATTCTTCTCCTGATATGTTTATCTTTATGCCAGTAGCACACTGTTTTGATTACTATAGTTTTGTAGTAAGTTTTGAAATCACGTAGTGTAAGTTCACCATCTTTGGACTTTTTCAAGATTCTTTTGACTCTCCAGGGTCACATGAGATTCCATATGAATTTTAGGATGGTTTTTCTATTCCCCCAAATCCCCATGTTTTAAAATTTAACATTTATATCTATAAATATTCTTTTATTTTCTTCTTTTTTTAGAGAGAGAGCATGCATGCAAGTGGGGAAAGGGGCAGAGGGAGAGGGAGAGAGAGAATCTCAAGGAGGCTCCATGCCCAGTGGGGAGCCCAATGCAGAGCTCAAACTCGTGATCCTGAGATCATGACCTGAGCCAAAATAGAGTCAGATACATAAGCAGGTGAACCACTCAGGAGCCCAGCTTTAAATTTTCTAAGAACTGCTTTAGTTGAATCTCATGACTTTTGATATGTTGTGTCTTTGTTTATACTTATCACAAAATATTTTTAAATTTCTCCGTTGATTTTTTTCTTTGACTTGTTGATTATGTTGGAGTGTTTTTTTTAATTCTCATGTATTTTTGAGTTTCCCAAATTTATTTCTGTTATTAATGTCTAACTTTCTTCCATAGTGTTTGGGGAATGTATTTTATCTTATTTCTATCCTTGTAAATTTATTGATGTTTGTTTTATGGTTCTGCATGTGGTCCTATCCTTAATAATGTTCCCTGTGCACTTAAGAAAACTATTTTGCTCTTGTTGGGTGGAGTATTCTAATAGAGATGTCTGTTAGGTCTAGTTGGCTTCTACTTTGTTCAAGTCTTCTATTTGCTTATTAATCTTCAGCTTAGTTGTTTTATCCAATAATTAGAGTGAGATATTGCAGTCTCTGTGATTATCAAGTTGTCTATTCTTTCATTTCAGTCAGTTTTTTTCTCAAGTGTTTTCATATTCTTTTGTTAGGTGTGTATATGTTTACCATTGTTACACATTCCTGATGGACTTACTCTATTATCATAAAATACCTATTCCTATCTTCTTGTCTAGTAATGTGTGTGTGTGTGTGTGTGTGTGTGTGTGTGTGTGTGTTAAAGACACACAGGGGTGACTCCACATAGGGAAAGTCTCTGTTATTTGGCAACAATACACCTCTTCATAAATAAAGGACAATTGTATTCATGTCAGTTCCTAATTCTCTTTACTAATTTAGCATACAAAAAACATTGCAGAACTGAAATTCACATGTAAACTTCCAAACTGAATTTAAGTATTAACCCCCCCACCCCCGCTCTGCCACTTCTTACTTGAGTCCACAAACTTGGGTGGACAAGACACATTACTTTGTATTCTTTAATGTTTAAAATCAAATCAGATCTGACTTTATTCTCCATCTTGCCTGGACTTTGGGAAATCCTGTGGTATGAATAGGTCGTTGTCTATTCCTCCCTTGGGCAGTGTTGAATCCTGGTTTTTAGATCACAGGATTAATCTGGCCTCACTGTTTAAGCCATTTAAGCCTAGGCTGCTTCCAGGTCAGTTAGCCACTGGGGACCTTTGTTGAGGCTTCTGGTGCCATAGGGTATGTCTCTGTGTGTTTGTGGTTCCCCAGCCTCCTTAAGGCACTCCAGTCTCTCCCCATTGAAGTCCTACCCAAGTCAGTGTTCAGGGATCCATCCCAGATTCAGAGATTCCTTCTCTCTCTCTCTCTCTCTCTCTGATTTAGCTGCTTCTACTTCTGGAACTCCCAATCCCAAAACAGGGAGGGTCTTGTCCTTTTCTACACCTTTCTGGGACCTAATTTAATCATCTCAGTAATCTGAAGGTTTTGAAAACAAAACCCCCAAAATGTACATCCTTCCTAGCCTGCTTTCTGCTATGTAACAGCACCTCTCTCTCTCCTGCCAGCACCATGTCCCCATATCCCAGACAAAAGAATACAAAGGCCTTTCTCCTTTTTTTGGAGAAGGGAAAAATACGGTAAAAAAACCAGATTAGTTTATCACTAAGTGTTCTTTCTGTGGTTACTAATAGCTATACCGTTTTCTCCTTTTGCCTTGCCTCCGCTCTGGTGGAGGCATTTCTTAGTGAGATGGTTAAAGGAAGAGAAAGAGTTAAAGGAGAAGTTTAGGGCAGTAAGACAAGGTAAACTGCAAGATGAATGGTGGGTTCCTGAATTAGTGATCTATATGTGCCGTGGTACCAGGTGTGAATAACATTTGGTGACACTTCAGATGTCCTTTCCTTCCTCTCTTCACAACTCTGGGGACAACACCAACTCCTGTGTCCCTTCAAGTGTTTGGTTTTTGCCTTAAAACACATGGTGTATTTTCCAGGCGATTGCCCATAGGACCTGTGACTCTTCAAAAGTCTTCCCTACTAGCTGCCTCGTTCTTGCAATTCCACCATCTGAGCCCTGGTCACTCAAGTGCAAATAGCCTACGAGGGTCGCATTAGTTTTTGAGGCCAATCATAGCAAAGAACCTTCAGACAGCAGCAATGTATTCTCCCACAGTTCCGGAGCTCCGCCACACACTGGAAATCAAAGCTGCAGATCTGCAAGGCCATGCTGCCCCTGAGAGCTTGGCAGGAAACTCTGTTCCATGCCCATCTCCTGACTTCCGGTGATTGCCTGCAGTCCTTGGCAGCCCTTGGCTTGCAACTCCACAACTCCCCAGAGTCATGTGACCCTCTAACCTGTCTGTCTGTCCCTCCACATTGCCATCTCCTTCTGAAGACCACAGCCATTGGATTTAGGGATCTCTCTAATCCTGTATGACCTCCTCTTCACTTCATTCCATCTGCAGAAATCTTTTTAAATAAGGTCACCTTCACAGATCCTGAGGATTAGGACATGGACATATCTTTCGGGGACTGCCGCTGAACCCATGACGGGGGTTAGCACTAAATTTTTGACATTTACTTAGAGATTGGTGTGAAGGAAGCATTTCTTTGCAGACTTTCTTTGAGGAGAACTTTTCCTCATCACAGGGACAAGATGTGAGGAGTCGGGGCCTGGGAGGTGCACTGCTTGCCATGATTCTCTGTCAGTTGGATCATCATGGGGAAGAGGAGGCTGAGAAGACAGAGGAGCTGCAACTGGACAAAGAAAAAAGAATCACGTGACTTTGTGGAAATTCTAGATGAGTCCAAAGGGAAACACATCTTGGCACGATTGTCTGTGATTTGAGTAAAATGCTTCTCTCCAATTTGAATAGTTTGGAGAGGTGATTGAAATCTCACATTCAGAAGCTTTAAAATTGGGCCTCATCTTTTCTTCATCTTTGGTTGTTTCATAATTGAACTACTTAAAGTTTGGCTTTCTGTTTCCTTTAATGGGATTCATTTTCAATCCTAGAGAACCACCAGCTTTTTTCTCTTTTACAGTTGTTTCATCTTAATTATTTAAAGACTGGGAAAACTGTCTAAGGAAAGTGTCAAAGACAAAACCAAATCCGAGGCACAATTAACTGAAGCTAAACCTGCAGCAAGGGACCCCTTCCACAGGTCACTTTGATTTCAGTGGACGTTCAATGGTATTAGCAGGGAAAATCACTTGTATAGTGGAAAGTAGGAAGATATTGAGACAGTTGCTAATTGGCAAGCATTCTACTGAGATGGGAATGTCAGAAGCAGGGGAGACTTCCTAATTGTCTTTAGGTACACTTAACAGTCTCTGGTTGGCTGCAAGGGGGTATAGGAGCAATATGGGTGGGGGCATTTCAAGAGGAAGGGTTGCTTAGTAATGGGATGGCCTGTTTGATGTGGCCAGCTATTTTCTGGAACAGGTGGGGGCTGATGGGGTGCAGTCAATTCTCATCGCAGTGGAGCAGTGGGAGCTGCCATGACAGTTTCCCCAATGTAGTGACCGCCATAGATATTAAGTGAGATCTGATGATGATGTGTCCCATTGTAGTAAAAGAGACTACTTAGTGGCAGTTGGAAACAGAACTGAATTTGTTTGCTTGGGAACTCAAATATGAGCTCAGCAAGACTCTCTTAACAGAAATAAAGGTCTGGATATAGAATGAAAAAGGAGGAAAAACTTCAAATGAAGCAAGAGTCTGAATTCAGAGCTCTGGTTGTCTCAGAAAGCAGACTATAAACTCTTCCGTGCATGTGGCCACTTTGAGGTTTTTCATTACTATGTGCCAGAAAACCTGGTCTCAGAAAAGTCCCAGATGAAAACAAAAATCTTAAAAAAAAAAAAAAGGGAGGAGGGGGTTGCCTGCATGGCTCAGTTAGTTAAGCCTCTGCCTTTGGCTCAGGTCATGATCCCAGGGTCCTGGGATTCCAGAGTCCCACATCGGGCTCCTTGCTTAACAGGGAGCCTACTTCTCCTTCTGCCTCTGCCCCTCTGCCCTGCTTGTGCTCTCTGTCACAAATAAATAAATAAAAATCTTAAAAAAGAAAAAAGAAAAAAGTTCCAGATGGGATGTGCTATATTCCAGTGGGTCTAGATTCATCAGTGGAATGCTCATATGTGCATGCAAGAAGCTCAAAAAGTTTTCTCTTTAACAAGGAAAACATAGTATATCAACATTAAAGACAACTGATGCCAAGAAAACACCCATCATCTTACAATCCTACCCTTGCCTACAGCATTTTTTTTTTTGAACCAGGCCAGTGTGGAGCCCAACATGGGGCTTGAACTCACATCCTTGAGATCAAGACTTGAGTTGAGATCAAGGATAAGATTCTTAACCAACTGAGCCATCAAGGCACCTCCCTGCTCCATCCAGTGTTTTATTTTGGGGTATGGCTTTTATGTTTGTGTCCAGTGAGCACATATTTAGTAGTTGTAAATATACTACACATGCTGTTGTATATTTTGCTTTCTGACTTGACAATATCCTGAAATATTTTTTCCATGTTACTACATGGTCTTTGTTATTAGGGTTTCAATGGCTATACGTTATTCTTTCCCACATGGTTATAATATCAATATTTACTCCTGTCTCCCAGTTTTGAACATTTGGTTGTTTCTAATTGCCTGTGTTTCTATGTATAGGGTAGCAGCGAACATGTTTTTGAATCGAGAATTTTTTTCCTGCTCTTGAATTATTTAAGTTAATTCCCCCAAAGTGAGCAAAGGAAAAAAAAAAAAAGAAGAAAAGAAGCATCTTCTGACTCCTTAGCATGAGGTACCCAGTTTCTTTCCAATCTCCAGTGGGCATTCCTTTCACCCCTACCCTGCCCTAGGATAGTAGATGTGCCCCAGCTTTACCCCAACTTTGCCAGCACACATTGTTCTTGCCATTAAAAAAAAATCTTGCTAATTTAATAGTGTAAAGTGACACCTTGAGATTACTTTAAATTGCATTTCTTTTTGCAATTAGGAGGATAAGCACTTTCTCGTATCTTTATTTCCTAATGTTAATTACCTTTTTATGTCCTTTGCTCATTTGATGTATTTGATTTTCACCCAAAATAACACACTGCCCTCCCCTCAACCTATCTCAATCAAGACTTAATGAAAAGGAGTGCTCTTTTGTTCTTTACCTTCTGCATGGGGTGGCTTTATTTTTAAAACCTTCCTCTTGAAGTTCAGCCCCTATAATATAACTAAGAGTGCTTAGGCACACTTGTCTTTGAGGAGAAGACAGATTTTTGCTATCAAAAGAGGCCTCCAAGAAGGGAGTTGGGGGAAATTGGAAGGGGAGGTGAACCATGAGAGACTATGGACTCTGAAAAACAATCTGAGGGTTTTGAAGGGATGGGGGGTGGGAGGTTGGGGTACCAGGTGGTGGGTATTATAGAGGGCACGAATTGCATGGAGCACGGGGTGTGGTGCAAAAATAATGAATACTGTTATGCTGGAAATAAAAAAAAAAAATTAAAAAAAAAATAAAAAATAACAAAAGAGGCCTCCAAGAATAATGCAAATGTTTTTTGCTTCTGATATTTTTTTCTCAGCCAATTTAAATGGTAGATTTTAACATCTCTGATCTATTTGGTCCAGATGTGCGCCTTATAGCAATGCCTATACAAAAGTGTTCCTATTGAATTTTCTTTGATTTGCTACCAATTGCAACCAATTTATCCTTTTGTATTGTGGCCCTACATACCTCTCTACCTGGTGTCCCTTCCCTACCTTGATGTTGAAACCATCAACTTACTTTCTGCATTGCAAGGGATATATCATTGATTAACCTCAAACACTTTTCCCAAATATTTTCACTTTTCCATAGACTCTTTGTTTTAGTGGAGATTCATTACCCAATATTTCCACTGTAAGAAGAATGAATGTGTGCAGAGTCTTGTATATTTAGCCTTATTTTGCAATTTCATATAAATATCATTATTCCTCCATTCCTAGGGCTTACCCCAAAGTCAGTGCATAATTTTACCATCAGGTAATTTTTTTCTGTGAAGGCCCAGATAGTAAATATTTTAGGCTCTACTGGCCACATTAAGTTCTCTGTTTCTCCTCTTTTTTTGTCCCCCCTCCCTCCTCCTCCTTCTCCTTCGTAGTGCTCATCATGTTGTCATTGTCATCACAGTCATCACTACAGTCTTTCGAAAATGTAAAATCACCAGTTCTCTGTATTTAAAACTGTTTTTCCGTGTCTTTTGTTGTTGTTGTTTTGTTTCTTAAATTCCACATATGAATGAAATCATTGGTATATTTCTTTCTCCGTCTGACATCTCACTTTGCATAATACTCTTTAGATCCACCCATGGTGGTTGTCAGATGGGAGATGAGTGGGGGTGAAATAGATAAAGGAATTTAAGAGTTCACTTATCATGATGAACAATGAGTAATGTATAGAATCAATGAATCATATTATACACTTGAAACTAATGTAACACTGTATGTTAATTATGCTTTCATAAAATATATGTAAAAACATTCTTAGGTCTAGGCCTTACAAAAACTGGCTGTGGTGGGAATTTGGGTTTGGCATGTGACCTGTCCTTGGCCATCCCTAATCTAGCAGAATCCAGAAAAAAAATTGAGATTATTATATTTTCTTAGTGAGTGAAGTGGTGCATGAATAAGGTTAGTTAGTTTTTTAAAAAATTAATTAATTTATTTAAATTTTTTAAAAATATTTTATTTATTTATTTGACAGAGACACAGTGAGAGAGGGAACACAAGCAGGGGAACAGCAGAGGGAGATGGAGGAGCGGGCTTCCTGCTGAGCAGGGAGCCTGATGTGGGGCTCGATGCTAGGACCCTGGGATCATGAGCTGAGCCAAAGGCAGATGCTTAATGACTAAGTCATCCAGGCACCGCCCCCCAGCCTTTTTTAAACAAATTTTAAACAGTAACAAAAAAGCATCTTCATGGCAGTGAGGATGAGCCCCAGCTGAATGGTTAATATCATTTATCTTAACACAGCTATTTTTGAGTAGTTGGTAGTATTCTTTAAAAAGAAAAAATAAAACAAAGCTTCCAGGCAATACTTGGAGTTTGGATTTATCTTCCACACTTCTGCAGGAAGGTCTTGCAATAAGTACCACAATGATTACATTTCTTGATGGTGCATTGGGAAAGCTAGTGGTGCTGATTATAAGAATGTGTTTAGAGTTGAATTAAAACATGGGCACTGAAACATTGGCTTCATACCAGTGTAGTTTTTTTGGTGCTTAGATTTGTATCACCAGAATGCTAATCAGTTGTGTTTTACATTGACCAAAAGGACTTATTGCACAAGTATGCAGATGAAGGTCAACTGTGGCAATGGAATTTTAGCTTATAATTTTCCAGTAGGTCACATAATGGAAAATCTTCATTAATATTTCTTTTATAATATTTTATTAGAATTTTTTAAAGTAACTTCTTTTTTTAAAAGATTTTATTTATTTATTTGACAGACAGAGATCACAAGAAAGCAGAGAGGCTGGCAGAGAGAGAGGAGGGAAGCAGGCTTGATGCAGAGCCTGATGCAGGGCTCAATCCCAGGACCCTGAGATCATGACCTGGGCCGAAGGCAGAGGCTTAACCCACTCAGCCACCCAGGCTAAAGGGTGGCTAAAAGTAACTTCTTATCCAGAAACTCCACTCTGAATAACACAGTCAGGATCCTGAGTGTTGCACCCTCCCTCCAAAAAACCACCCAACAAAAAACTCTTTAAGCGGTCTGTGTCCGTCTGCTCAGGCAGCCATTAAAGAATACCACAGACTGGGTAGCTAAACAAGAATAATTTATCTGGAAGTTCATAATCAAGGTGGTGTTTGGTGAGACATTTGTCTGAGCTTGCAGATGGCTACCTTCTCCTTGTGTCCTTACATGCATGGTCTTTTCTCTGTGTGCCCATACAGAGGTGGGGTGAGCTCAACTGTCTCTTCCTCTTCTTACAAGGTCAGAGTCCTTTAGGGCCCCACCCTATGACCTAACATAACCTTTATTACCGCGGTATAGGTCCTACCTCCAAATACAGTCACACTGAGGGTCAGGGCTTCCACACAGGAATTTTGAGGAGGACATGGTTCAGTCCATAACACAGTCAAAATAGATATGACAAACTTCATTACTAACTCCCTGGTCCCTTACTCAGAATCTGTTTACCTCCTTCTATAATCAATTCAAAGAAATTTTTATTTCATTTCTAAGCCCACCCAAGGTTTGTAAAAGCAAATTAGAATAAAGGAGAGGAGCTGCTATAGAGAGATACACTGCCTGACTGCAGGCAGAAAGGGACTTTGGACAAAAGAATGCCTGAAACCAAGGGACAGGAGAAAAAAAAAACACATGAAAAGAAGATTCAAACATTGATTTGTACACTATTCTTGGGCCATGGAATGCAGAGACAAATGGCCCTACAGATTTTGAAAGAACCTGAGGACCTGAGGGCATCACTTGCAAGAGCTGCATGGCAACGAATTTGAATGATGACCAAGCCACTAAGAAGAGGTCCCTTGTTGAAGAAGAATGTGACACATCTTAGATAAGATAATTTCGGACACGGACATGTGACTCCTTAGAAGACAAACCTTGAACTCCCTGGAGAGGTCTTGGCACATCTTTAGGGTCTTCTCTTCCTGAGAAGCAAGGTCCAGGGCCCACACTACCAGATGGTGTGTCTGTTCTTCTCCTCTCCTCTCCTCACCTCTGTCCAGAGGAATCTTGCTCTAGTTTGGCTCCTCAAATCTTTTGTGCTTCATTTTTTTCCCCCTCAAACATGTTCTGTATTCCAGAGGCTCTCTGTTTTCTAGGGTCTCCTAGAGGATTAAACTTCCGGAAACCAAAGCCAGGAAACTTATAGACTATTTCAGCTTCCAGTCCAACAGGGGAGAGGCCAAACCTAGAAAATCAAGAACACATGCATTGTTTCCTAGACTCTTAGTGACCCTCTAGGGTAGATAATGTTCATCATCTTCATTGTCTAGAGGAGGAAACAGACTCAGAGGGGTCAAGTTGCCTAAGGTCAAACAGTCAGTAAATGATTAGGTGGTAGAGCCAGGTTTTAAACAGGTTTGCTCTGCTCCTGAGCTTATAGTCCCTCCGTGGTATCCTCAGAAGGGAGACAGAGGTTTCCTAACTGCTGTGATGAACTTTGTAGAAATTAACTTTGCATTAATTTCTCTACTTAACAAGTCATAGGTGCTTCATCAGTCCTACTTTATGAGATCTTGTATTTTCCATCAGCAAACCCAGACAACGAAAATGACTTTCCTGAGAAATGTGGCTTGGCAATTGGAGCCAGTCACAGGAATAAACCAGTGTCAAAACACGCAGACCATGTGGCCCATATGGTTGGGCCTTGCTGGGCATTAAGTAACCAGATAGATACACAGAGGATGTCTCTTCATTGTGGAAGTCCAGGGGCAGTACTTAATTTTGTTTTCTAAAGAAAACAATAAGCAGCCCACATAATTAGAAATTGATGGCCATGGTCTGAATTATACAAACAGCAGAACAGGAGGAAAACATTAAGCAAAAAAATGTAAAAAAACTCTTGTCAGCATTATTTTTGCTTAGCCTGAGTCTTCGTGGTTGACTTTTGCACAGTGTTTTTTTTTTCCTTTTTTCCCTTCCTGTGTCAGCGGTGTTCTCCACATGGAAGCTGTTGTTCTGGATCCCAGAATCAAGTGCTGGAAGGTTCACCCTGCGAAAAGTTGAGGCTGGCTTTTTTCAGCTGGCTGAGAGTTCATCAATGGTTTCCCTTCAGAGCCATATGTTAATAAATAAATGCTGTAATAGAAAACAAATTCAGAAAATGAGTCATGAACTTTTTGTCTCCTCCTAGGAAAGTTACATTAGTCATACAATGAAGGAAAATTTCACCCTTTCTCTTCACCTGTGTATAAATCCTCATCCTGAGTTTCCAAGGCCACAGCAAACCCTGTTGGAAGCAACGAGTAACTTGAATGGCGAGCTCCCAGTGGAACTGGATGTGACAACCACAGACAGGGCCAGCATGAAACAGAAAACAAGCTGCCACACAGCCGGTTGGTAGATTCAGAGGCCACCCTTTCTCAGAGTCTGGATTTTGGAATGGTTCATAGGGTGAAGTCATCATATAAACAACCAGCTGTGGAAACTAAATAAGCCTTTTCATAGTTTCCACTTATGCAGCTGTGGAAAAACATGCAAAATGAAGGTGAATTTGGTCTGGAGGCCTATTGTTAATTAACACAGGGCCTTCGAGGATTGAAACTCATTTTATTTTAGAGAACAGTTGATTATTCCCAATATTTCTCCATTTAACAGACCAATTTGGCCTGTTCTTAAAACCAGAAAGGTTGGAAGCACCTCACAGTGGATCACTGCAACCATAATTCCATGGTCCCATCATTGCAACCATAATTCTATGGTCCCATCCCATAATTCCCTGGTTCCCCCATATCAGATATTATTGAAATTACTTACTCCATCCAATCTTACCTGCTCTATCCAATCAGCAACTGGTAAATACACTGCAGTCATAAATTTGGCTGATAGGTTTTGTTCACTATCTATTTCAAAGCCTGTCAGCCAGTTTGCTTTCACACCTGAGGTGACTCAGTTCTTCTTTACTGGGGTACCTGTGAGGTATCTCCACAGCCTTGCAGTCACACACAATCTTGCAGACAAGATTTCAAGAATACCCAGCATTCTCTGAAAGGACGCTTAGGACATCAAACGGATCACATTCTTCTCCTTCATTTGCTACACTAATGCAGAGAATAGAAACACAAATGAGCTCACAAACAAGGAGTGGGCAGTTGTCCCCCACACAGTACAGTGCCTGGCCACCTTAAAGTCCTGACATTATCAGGAAACAGTGATTGGCTCTCTTAGCATCCACAGCATTAAAACAAGCCCAGCAACTTTTAGGCTTTTTGGGTTCTGGAGATAACAAATTCCTCATTTACAAATTTTTTTTTAAAAGATTTTATTTATTTATTTGACAGACAGAGAGAAATCACAAGTAGGCAGAGAGGCAGGCAGAGAGAGGGAGGGATGCAGGCTCCCCACTGAGCAGAGAGCCCCATGTGGGGCTCGATCCCAGGACCCTGAGATCATGACCCGAGCTGAAGGCAGAGGCTTAACCCACTGAGCCACCCAAGTGCCCCCTCATTTACAAATTTTATGTAAGCCCATTTATACTTTTCCTTACATTTATTTTATTTTATTTTTGTAAAAGATTTTTATTTATTTGTGTGTGTGTGTGAGAGAGAGAGAGAGAGAGAGCAAGCACAAGCAGAGGGGAAAGGCAGAGGGAAAGGGAGAAGTAGGCTCCCTGCTGAGCAGGGAGCCCAATGCGGGACTTGATCCCAGGATCCTGGGATCATGACTTGAGCCAAAGGCAGCCACTCAATGGACTGAGCCCCACAGGTGCCCCTGTTCCTTACATTTATACTGTTATAGTGTTAATTACTGAAGCCCACTTTTACTGCATATTTACTGTTACTGTTTCTAAGTAACTTTGAATGGGGTTACCTACAACAGAAAGCTCTAGGAACTCCTGTTAATGCCCCCCAGAGACTGTCACTATAGAGCATTTAGCCACCTTCTCTCAAGCCTCCTGGAGTCCCTGGACCACCCATGATGGTCAGAAATTGCCAATGCACAGGGCCTGAAATGTGACCCTCTGGACCCAGCTGACGATTATGCCTTGAATCATGAAAGCAGCATCCTGCCAGCTCAGCATGGCCACTGAAGCTTCCCTACTACCAGATGGAGCCAAGCCTGTATCTTCTGGCATATCTTACCTGTAGTTGGGAGGTGGGTAGCCTCTCTTGTCCTCAGTTCTTTGCAAAATGTCATGGTACGGAGATTACCACTCTCCAAGACTCCACTTTCTACCTGAGAAGTCCCTCAGGATTAACAGAGCAAACAACAATGCAGACTTGGACACTTTATGTATGGTATTGCTGCCATCATATGTAATAGGGGTTTGTGGGAAAGTTTCTGCTTTTCATCCCTTAGTCAGATCTTACCTGATCAAGGATGGGACCTTAGCACAATTGGCTGAATTTCAGCCACTGTCTTAGCAGTGGAGGTCCTGGTCAGCAGTTGGCCTCCTTTGCATATTTTACACACATGGTGCCATTATCAGTGGTCTGGCTGTCTGATTTGGCCAATGGCAGCAACAATTCTTTGTCCAAGGTGGCCTTTTTCAGAGTAAAGAACTCTGGGAGGCTCTTGCCTCACACATATATAAATGAATGTCACATGTCTCTGCATATACTAAAGGCACAATACAAGACTTCACCAAGACATTCTTTATCCCCTTCAGAATTCCCAGATGATGATTGACCAAGTGCTCATTTTATTTTTTATTTATTTTTATTTTTAAAAAGTTATATGTATGTATTTATTTATTTATGACTGAGAGAGAGAGAGAGAGTGTTGGGGCAGGGGTAGAGGGAGAGAATCTTCAAGCATACTTAACTCTGAGCTCGGAGCCCTACATGGGGCTTGATCTCACAATCCATGAGACCATGACCTGAGCCAAAACCAAGAGCCAGATGCTCACCTGAATGAGCCACCCAGGTGCCCCCAAGGTGCTCATTTTACTTCTCAAAATACATAACACCGAGCTCTTGGATAAGGCATTCAAAAGAACTTTTACTTCTCTTATGGGCTCTAGGCTTCATAGAACACTCTAATGGCCTACTTATGCAAGTTCATTCAGTTAAATGAAACATGGAACATTTTAGCCATCAATCAAACATCAAGAGTAATTGTAATAGACTCTAGCTCAGTTCTTGACATGTGACAGCTGAGAGTTTTATAACGCCACCATTTCCTCCTTCCCTTCAACTGCACAGCTAGGCAAACGAGTTTAAAAAGCCCAGGCATTCCCTCCTTTGGTGCTGGTGGGAAGATCAAACCAGGCAAGCCTTGGTTCACATGTGGGAACCCTCACCCCAGCCCTGCCCCCTAACCACCATTAAACTGCAAGCCAGTTGCCCCTTCCTGCTCTCTCATGCCATTTTGGGGACCTCCTTGGGGCCCTGCCCTTCTCTTCCCAGAAAATCTCATTATATGAATAATCTTTTCAGATGCTAATGGTATATGTGTGGCATCATCATCCAAACATCCAAACCAACTTTTAGGTGGAAGTTCATCCTGTTTCTGTGAGATGTCCACAACATATATTATGGCCCTAACATAACAGAGTTTATTTCTTGCTCACATAAAATTCCAATTGCTCAATTCCAATTTCTCATCATGGTTGGTTTTCTTCCACATATTGATACAGAGACACAGGTTCCTTCTATCTTGTGGCTCCACTATTCTCTAAGACCTTATTTTTGTTATCTGTGACTAATCATGGAAGGGGAAAAAGATCATGGAGAAGGTAGTCCTGTTTCTTAAAAGTCTTGGTCCAGAATGATGTACTTTACATTTTGCATTCTATAAGTTTGCATTCTATAAGGTTTTTTTTGCCTTCTGTAAGTTTGCATTCTATAAGTGACAACTAATTATATGGCCACACCTAGATAATAGGAGGTGCTGGGAAGTGTAGTTCTCTGTGTCTTAGTAATAAGTCTCTACTTTGAAGGGGAACAAGAATTTTTCATGGACAGTAAACCATTTTTGCCACAGGGACATAATCCATGTTTATGGATGTCTGAGAACCTGCATGGAATACGGTCCTACCTTGGCATAAAGACAAATGTGTGTATGATAGCCTGGTCTTCTGACTATGGAACAACTACTTTTAGAGTGAAGTTTTGGGGATCAGGTATTTCAACTGTTTTGGTAGCTTAATCTTTGCTTTCCCTTGGGTGCTTCCTTCCTGCTGCTACTTCCTTCTCTTCCTCTTCTTCAACATTCATGAACAAAGGCCAAAGTAGCAGAGATGATGTGGTGGGGAGAAAGTAGCCTGGATCAGTCTTGCTTGGCTAGATTAACAGGGGTATGGGTGAAAAAAGGAGGACCAATCCATTCTTCCCTCTCTGTTGCAAGCCCTGAGCCAAGCTCCAGCGAGGCCTGTATGCCAAAACTTTTGTAGCTGTTCATGAGGTCTTAAGCTTCTTAGCTCCTTCATTTCCAAGCAATTAATTTTGAAATTAATTTGGGGACAAATATGCTTTCTGTTGAGAAAAGAACCCAAATAAATATTTATTTCTATTCAAGTCTCTCATACTGACTCACCCAGAACCCACGCTTCCCCTTTCTTTTATTTTTCTATTTTATTTCCTTAAAAAAATAACTGTGATGGCCTGGAGACTTGGTGACAACACCCAGATTATCCTTATGTTAGGGCGTTTTTTTGGGTTGTTGGTCATATAATCACTTACACGGTGTTCAGGCTTATGTACTGAATTTTAACACTGCTCCATGAATCAAAATATCAATAACAAGCTAATAAAATCATATCGAGCTGGGGTTGAACGAGGGGAATCAGTGAGCCACAGGTCTCTCATGCTTTCTCTTGGCATATAGATTTAACATCACAACTGATCTAAATCCATAGAGTAGCTAAGCCCACCATGTGCTGTTTTCATTAAAAAACAAAAAAAAAAGCCCTCTCAGACACATCTTTCCAGGTCTTTCTGTCAGTTTAATGCCTTTTTAAATGATTGCAAATCAGATTTTCCCACTGATTATGCCTTTTGTCCCAAATGATAGGGGATGGCTTCTGTCTCCTCCCTTCTCTGGTTCTGAATGGTGTTCAAAATAAGGCAGCCCTTTGCACTGAAGCGTTTGCTGCTATCAGAGAATTTCTGCAGGATGTGAACTGAGCTATGGTGACATCAGTGATTGGATACGGTCTCCTTCAGAGCTGTGTGCACTGCACAGACCAGACCATTATGGTGTTTCTGTGTGTGTGTGTGTGTGTGTGTGTGTGTGTGTGTTCCCCCAAATAACTGTCCTCCTTGTTTGGGGATTTAAAATGTTCATGTAGTTTCAAGTAAGAGAAAGAATAAAAAAATTCTTGGCAATCTAGGATTTGGTGAATGAACCCTCATGACATGGGATGTATGACTTTCCGCAAAACTTTTAACCTCCCTGAGCATCAATTTGTTTGTCTGTAAAAGGAGGAGACTGGAAGCCTCAGTGAATTTTCAGGTCCCTTCTGTGTATGAAATTCCAAGTTCTATGTTTGGGGACTTGAAATGCTTGACTCGAATTGTTCACATGGCTTTTCTCAGCCCATGGTGTTCTTGCTGCATTCTTTGTAAAGCTCTACAAGATCTTACCTCTGTTTAGAACAGCCTTCCCCCCAATTTTTCTTTTCTCTCCCTTTCTCCTTCTTTCTCTCCCCTTCCCTCCCTCTTTCCTTCCTTCCTTTCTTAGTGCCCGAGTCTTAGTCTTTTATTGTTGTGTCACAAGCCACCCCAAGAATTACTGGCTGAAAACTATAATGATTTTGTACTTTTCACAAACGCAGGGGTTAACTGGGTGGTCTCATCTGTACTCATTTGTGCAGACCACTGGCAGCTCAGCTGGGGCTCGAAGGTATAAGATGGACTTGCTCACATTGCTGAGGTTTGGGCACTGCCTCTTGGTGATGGTCCTCTCGTCGTTCTGGGATCTCACTTAGATTTCTTACATGGTGGTGGGAGAATTCAAAGAAATTAAAGGTGGAAGATGCAAGGCCCATTGAGATGTAGGTTCTAGAACTCAGTGTCACTTCCTCTAGATTCCGTTGGTTAAAGCAGGACAAGAGTCAGTCCGGATTGAAGAGGTTGAGGACATAGACTCCACCTTTTAATGTGACGAGCTGCACAATCTCATGGCTGAGTTTAGGGCAAGCTCAAGTTCATGGACAAACATTCCCTATTCTATTCATTAATCCATCCTTTAATTCAACCATCCATTCATCCATGTACAAAGAAAATATATCAGGTACTTCATGTCAGCCAGCTGCTGGGCATTGAGAAAAACCTGGAGGCACACTCACTATGGCCCCACCACCTTCTGTCTCTACTTTATCTTATTTCTCTTATTATGTTGCGATTGTTTGCACATTGAATTTCCTTAGTAGACTGTGAGGTCCTGGAGGAGAGAAGTGGTATCACGTCTCACTTTCTGTGGGTGTGACAAAGAGTTATTTTAAAGCTAAGAATATTTTTTTCCTTTGTTTTGTATTGTTCCTGAAGGGTGGTAGCATGTCTGTCTGTGGAGAAAGACAGCTGTTTTATTTAGGGCAAAAGGCTCATCACTTGGAGAGTCTTTTGTCTATGTAAAGTTTGAGCCCTCATGTGTTTCATAGGAAAGTGAAGGGCAAAGCCAAAGTGCAAACATTCCAAGCAGAGAGAAAACCTCTCTATCAGTGCTTGTTATGCCAGGAAGGAACTTAAAACCCCTAAGTTAAGTCTAAGAAGTAGACTAGGCAGGTTTCTCTACAGGAAAACAGTGACCGGGGCTCTTTATCCTTTGAATGTCATAATCACATTCACTAAAGAGTGAAATGCTGTTAAATAAGATGGCCCAACAATTGGACTTCATAGGAATTGTCTCTTTCATGTCCTGGGAAAACATGGAGGAATGATTTTATTAGTTCTATTGTTTACACAACCAACCAGGCAGGGACTTAGTTTGAGTGCTTGAATGGGTTTGTTTGTTTAACAATATAAATGAGAAGAAGCAAATTCTTCTTATGTCGAAGGACATAAAACCTAAGATTTTGTGTTTTATTTTTTTAAAGATTTTTTTATTTGAGAGATAGAGAGAGAGAGAGGAAGAGAGAACGAGTAGGGGTAGGGACAGAGGCAGAGCAGGGAACCCAGTGCAGGACTCAATCCCAGGCCCCTGGGATCATGACCTGAGCAGAAGGCAGATAGTTAACAGACTGAGCCACCCAGGCGCCCTTGTGTTGTACTTTTTCTTTTAGTTGGATTTTTCCTTTTATGCCATTTGTTACCACTTACAAAAAAACACATACCCATTTTTCCAAATTCACAAATGTATATATACACAGGTGGATCTAGGTACTCATTTATACATGCGCACATCACCTGTACCAAATAGTTGAGAGATTTATAGCTTTTTCTTTTTCACAGAATTAGGAGTCTAGTGTAGAAGAAGTTGATATACGTATATTTCCACTTAACATTATCACAAGCACTTTCCCATATCATTAAATTTTCTTTGAGGAAAGAATTTCCAGTAATGGATGGTAATGTAGCATAATTTATTTAAACATTTTCCCACTGTTGAGTAGTTTTTAGCTACTGTAAATAATGTTCCAAAGTATTTTCATGAACATAAATTTTTGTGTTTATCACCATTTCCTTGGGATATGTTTCCTAATGGCTAATTAGTGGGTCAAAGAGCATGAATGTGTACACATTTCTTGCTCTATATCACCACATTGCCCTTTAGAAAGGCTGTAACAACATACAATTTCTCGAATAGTGTAGGAGGGTCCATTCCTATGCACTTTCTTTTCCTGTATTGGTAATTTCATTAAAAATCATTTTGCTAAGCTGATAGTGAAAATGGCATGCTCTTGTTTTTTTATTTGTCCTTTTATTTATTTTATTAAATGATTTATTTATTTGAGAGAGAGGGAGAGAGTGGGGGGAGGGACAGAAGGAGAGGGACAATCTCTCAGCAGACTCCTCACTGAGTGTGGAGTCCAATGTGAGAGCTCCGTCTCAAGACATGGAGATCATGACCTCAGTCAAAATCAAAGAGTTGGATACTTAATAGACTGAGCCACCCAGATGCCCCTATTTGAAGTTTTAGATCCTTAGAACCAGAGATACACAGTATTTCTGTCTCCTTGGATTCTGAGTTCATGTCACTATTTTCTGAGCTAGAAGTTAACTCTTTTTCATTAAAAGTTAAGTCCAGGTATCAGATATCTCCACAGCAACCTCTCTGAACTCCCCATGGGAAATCTATTCACACAAAGTAAAGTGTCCAATTCACTGATGATTTTTAGGGCAGACAGAGGAAGGAGTTGACCTTGCACACCTCACCACAAATGACTCTGATCTTCTTGAGATGCTGTGCTGACCTTTGTGTTCTGTTCTTTCTTCTAGCTGTTTCCCCAATGTCCAAGGTCTCCTTTTAGCTCTTTCTACATGTGGCTCTCAATCTCACCAGGTTCTCCCCAGTTCTTGATTATCCCATTATATCTCAGCCAATTAATGACCCTAATTTGTTAACCAGCCATGTTCTTTGAGGTTCTCAAGCCATGCCCCCACCCCCAAGAGACCTATCAACAGATTTTTCCCATTAGGAGGGAATGAGATTTTTATGTATCAGCTGCTAAGGAAACAACATTTTCTCCATATTCCCCAGATGCATTATGTACAATTTTTGGTAAAATTAAAAATGATGTATTTCCTAGGTCAGTTTCCCAGTTTTTTCTTGGAGGGGAAGATCCTTGCCCTCAGGATCAGCATTTATAAGGGAGTAAAGGAAGCAGGACAGGGCAGAGGAAGCAGTTGAGCTGTAATGTGGTCACAACAGAGGCCTCAGCAGGTGCAGTGGGGAGCTCTGAAATTGACACGGTTCTTCAGAGTTACCCCAAACTAAGGCAAGGGGGCTGGACCTTTGTACCTCACACCCACGGACCAGTCTTTGGATGTGGCTACCCTCAAGAGAATGGAAATAACTTTGGGCAATTCCTACCTATCAAGTTCAAATCCTAGGGAAGGACTCAGCTGGGAATCTTTAGCAACCAGTACTCTGGTTCTTGAGAGCCTCGGCTCTCAAGGGGGATCTGGGTGATTTTCCTGGAGACCATTATTTTTGAGATATGCCTACAGTGGAAATCTTTTTGGCTCTAAGGTATGCTTAAGAATCATGCTGGAGGTGTGTGTGAGCTGGAGAAGCAGAGTGACATCTTCAGAACTGGCTGGAGATGTCGGCTGGAGTACTGATTCTGGCCATTTCATTTCTATAGTCTCACGCAAGGTGCTTCCACACTCTGAGCTTTTGTTTCTTCATCTGTAAAATGGCGTGCATAACACCTTTCCCCTTAAAAAAGTACATAAGAAAATTACCTAATTAATTAATTAGAGCCCATGGAGACATAGGAGAATTTAAATATGATAACTAATGTCAGATATTTAACATGGGGCCTCTTGACCTTTTGTAGATGCTCGATATGCATCACTTTTGTTTTTCTTCCTCGCTCCTCATTCTCCAGCATTTGTTTCAAGAAGTTTTCTCCCCTTTCACGGTGTGGAACCCTTGTACCCTTACTATTAGTGAATAGTCTTTCAAGTACTTAGAAGCCCGGGTTGGGAAATCGGGAGCTTAGACCATTTGGTCTTTACCTTTAGTTCCAGTGTTTTGAAATACTGTTCTAACGTTCAGTGGTGATTCACCACATTAGAACACAACCACACGATTAATTCTTATCTCATTAGTATTCTTACTCACATCACCTTGGTTTTAATGAGCTATGTTGGCTATCCTGGTGCTCTGTGTATCAGGTGTTTCTGGTAATTAGAAGAATTACATGAAGAAAATCTTTGGGGACAGCTTCCGGACCAAGAGCACTGAATGATATTCTTTAGTTGCCAGCTCCTTGTAGAGGAAACACTGATCCTGTATCTTTAAAAAGAGAGTTTCTGCTGCATGAAGAACAAAATGAGAATAATTAAGTATTTTACACACATTAGTTCTCTCTTCCTAACTAAATAGTGAGCTTTTAGTTGACAGGAATGGTCTCTCCTATTTCTTGCAATGCCACGTTCATACTGATTGATTAGGCAGAAAACCCTTGTCACTGATCATCACTGCTGGATAGCACAGGCACACACACACACACACACACACACGCACACACACGCACTTTGATCATTCAACATCATAGCAGCTGAGTCAATTAACTGCTGCTGTGTGTACTAATTGCTCCTTAAAGATGGTCTGGGAATTTCTTTGTATATTGTGGACTTCCAAATTATCTGTTAGCTCGTCCTGCCATAATAAGATACTACAGACAGGGGGATTTAAACAACCGCAGTTTATTTTCTTACATTTCCAGAGGTTCGAAGTCCAAGATCAGGGTTCCGGCAGGACTGTTATTTGGTAAGGGCCCCTCTTCCTGCCTTACAGATGGCCTTTCTTCTGTGCACATGCTCAGGACGAGAGAGAAAGAAAGAGAGAGAGGGAGAGAGAGGGCGGGGAGAGAGAGGGAGGGAGAGAAAGGGAGGGATAGAGAGAGAGAGAGAGAGATCTCTGCTCTCTCTTCCTCTTCTTTTTCCCTAAAGATTTTCCATTTATTTATTTGAGAGAGAGAGAGAGACAGAGCGAGAGAGTGCTTGCAAGTGGTGGATGGGGGTTGGAGGGGCAGAGGGAGAGGGAATCTCAAGTGGACTCTATGGTGAGTACACAGGGCTCCGTCTCATGACCCTGAGATTATGATCTGAGCCGAAATCAAGAGTCAGATGCTTAACAGACTGAGGCATCCAGGTGCCCCATCTCTTTCTCTTCTTGTAAGCATGCAGTCCTGTTGCATTAGGGCCCCATCTTTATGATCTCAGTTTACCGGAATTACCTCTTTTATAGGCCTTGTCTCGGAATATAGGCACATCAGGACCTAGGGCTTCAACACATGAAATTTGCCAGGATTGAAGGGAGGAACAGTTCAGTCCATAATAATCTAATGTCTAAATTGGATTTTGGCTCTTGTGTAACTATCCAAGAATCAGGTACTCTGTTAGGCAAGTCACTCACTTTGTAATTCACCAGTTCTTTAAGACTTAACTATATATAACTACATATGTACAGAGTGATGGTGACTTGTTCTTGACGTTATGAGGTCTGCAGACTCAGGACCTATTCCATTTGGTTATTCTCCATTCAAGATTTCTTTTTAATGGTTAGTTCTGGGGCATTTAAATCTTCATCTTTTTGTGACTATTTTCTGTTCAAATTTCCTTTGTATTTTAAACTTTTTTTCTGAGCACTGATTTGCTATGTTATGACTGGTTTTCAGAGATGAAGCTCTTCTGTTTCATTTAGGTTGAAAAGTTGCTGTTTGAAGCTGTTTTATGTGAATTTTGCCTCCTCTTTCAGGATAAATAAGTTTTATTTATTTATTTTCAAGGGAGCGGTTTCTCAGAAAAATGATTCCCTATAGGTTTCCAATGGTTTTAATACATCCATAAATAAGGCCATTTCTCCAGAACTACCATGTTACTTAAGAGAATTCTTTTATTTGTCTTCCTTCAAGCCTATATTTGAAAATAATTGATTTTTGCTTTACCTATTCAAATCTCGCTTTGAGCTCTGTTTACCAAGTGCCTGGGAAGATTTGGCGGTAGATGGCCATAGCTGGGTGAAACCACTTGTTTTGAGCTTCCTTAGTTGTTTTTCATTTCTGTTTCTATGGGTCGCAGAGCAAAGGAAAAAAAGCTGTCTGCGCTCGGTCTCCTACTCTTCCCCCACAGGACCTTTTTGCAAGCTGTAATTTGCTTCCACCCTGAACAACCGATTCTTTTTTTTTTTTTTTTTAAGATTTTGTTTCTTTATTTGGCAGAGAGAGAGAGAGAGAGAGGAACAGCGAGACAGGGAACACAAGCAAGGGGAGTGGAAGAAGGAGCAGCAGGCTTCCTGCCCAGAAGGGAGCCCGGTGTGGGACTCGATCCCAGTGCCCTGGGGTCATGACCTGAGCCAAAAGCAGATGCGTAATGACTGAGCCAGCCAGGCGCCCTGAACAAAAGATTCTTAAGAGATTCCATGTCCATCATGTGTTGAGTTGTGTTGCTGATTGCCTGCTCTCTGGAGGAGAATGGAGCTTTCTAATCCATAGCTGCTCAGACTATGGCCTATTCTGTGTGGTTGGTGAACCACTCACTGATGGTCCAGGATATGTTAAAAATTTAGGGGCGCCTGGGTGGCTCAGTTGGTTAAGCTACTGCCTTCAGCTCAGGTCATGATCCTGGAGTCCCGGGATCGAGTCCCACATTGGGCTCCAGTCCCATATTGGGCTCCCTGCTCGGCAGGGAGCCTGCTTCCCCCTCCCAATCTGCCTGCCTCTCTGCCTACTCATGATCTCTTTCTGTCATATAAATAAATAAAATCTTTAAAAAAATTAGAGTGAGCACTTAAAAACTTTCATAGCAATTTGCCATTGCAAAGATATCCAAGTGCATAGTCACTGAACTCATTTTCTTGAGCAGGCTATAGACCTCCACTATTCAGCAGGATAGCCACTAGCTGCACGTGGCTAATTAGCGCTTGAAGCGTGGTTAGTCTGAACTGAGATGTCTGTAAATGCAAACTACACAGTGGATTTCAAAGGCTCAGTCTGATAAAAAGAGTCTAAAATATCTCATTAATAATGATTGTACATGTTGCAATGATAATATTTTACATATACTGGGTTAAGTAAACGATATTACACAATTAAGATAGCTTGTGTCTTTTTACTTTTTGTTTCTTTTTACTTTTAACTAGACTTGACTTTTTAGAGCAGTTTTAGGTTCACAGCAAAATCAAACAAAATTATAGAAAGTTCCCATACATACCCTGCCCCCCTCCCCCACTGTCAACATCCTTAACCAGAGCTGTACATTTGTTATAACTGATGAACTTATTATTATCACACACATTATTGACACATTATTATCACCCAAGTCCACAGTTTACACTAGAGTTCACTCACCATTGTAGATTATATATGGGTTTGAACAAATGTGTGATGACATACATCCACTATTATAGTATCATACAGAAAAGTTTCACTGTCCTAAAAGTCTTCTGTGCTTCACCTACTCATTCCTCCCAGTCCCTAACCCCTGGCAACCCCTTATCTTTTTACTATCTCCATAGTTTTGTGGAACATGTTTTCATATTGCTTCTTTGAAACCTGTGTATCTTCTTTGGTGAGGTGACTGTTCAGGTCTTCAGCCCATTTTTTCACTCAGGTTTTTCTTTTCTTTCTTTTTTTTTTTTTTTTTGGTTTTGTTTTCTTATTGTTTAGAGTTCTTTGTATAGTTTGGATAATAATCCTTTATAAATGTTTTCTCTCAGTCTGTGGCTTGTTTCTCATTCTCTGGACAGTATCTTTCACAAAGCAGAAGATATTTAATTTTCATGAAGTCAGGCTTATCAATGGTTTCTTCCACGGATTATAGATTTTGTGTTGATGCCCATGGTCCTCTAGATTTTCTTATATGTTATCTTCTGGGAGTTTTACAGTTTTGTATTTTACATTTAGATCTAAGATCCATTTTGAGTTAATTATTGTGAAGCCTGTAAGGTCTGTATCTAGGTTTTGTTTTGTTTTGTATTTTTGGATGTGGATGTCTAGTTATTCCAGTGTCATATATCAAAAAGATGATCTTTTCTCCATCAAATTGCCTTTTATCCTTTGTCAAAGATCAGTTGACAATATTTAAGTGGGACTATTTCTGGGCTTTCTATTCTGATCCATTGATCCATTTGTCTATTCTTTTGCCAATACCACACCATTTTGATTACTGTAGCTCTATAGTAAGTCTTGAAGTCATGTAGTGTCAATCTTCCAAGTTTGTTCTTCTCCTTTAATATTGTGTTGGCTATTCTGGATCTTTTGCCTCTCTTTATACACTTATGAGTCAGTTTGTTGACATCCACAGAGTAACTTGCTGGGATTTTCTTTGGGATTGCATTGAATCTATAGATCAAATTGGGAAGTCTGAGATCTTGACAATAGTGTTTTCCTCTTTTACTTTTTAAATGTGGCTACTAGAAAACTTAAAATGACATATGTGGCCCTTATTATATTTTTGCTGAACTGTGTGGGTATAGACCATTTCAAGTGTTATTTACAAGTAGTTTGAGAATTGCTGCTTTCTGCACTTTTGGGCAAAGACCTTCTGTTGTGAAGTATAGTAAGGGCTGGGCACTTCAGGTAGGTTTTTCATTTTTTAAAGATTTTACCTTTATTTATATTTTTGAGAGAGGAAGAGAGAGAAAGCAAGAGAGAGAAAGCAAGGGAGGGAGAGAGGGAGAGGGAAAGAGGGAATCTCAAGCAGACTCCATGCTGAGCATGGAGCCCTTTGCAGGGCTTGATCTCACAACCCTGAGATCATGACCTGAGCCAAAATCAAGAGTTGGACACTTAACCAGTTGAGCCACCCAGGTGCCCCTCAGGTAGTTTTTCATGTTCCTGAATATTATTTGCTCCAAATGCCTCCTAGGGTCATTGACATCTTCTCAGGTTTTGTCTCTGAGTCACATGTCATAGCAGAATTATCACATTCCACTGAAGTCTCATTTATAGAAATAGGATGATAGTGTGTGTGTTTTACCAAAACCTTTTCCCTTTATCCTTTTTCTCTAAGCCCCTCACCCTCACAAGGGACACCTCTCCTCCACAGATATTATTTCCTGAGTTTGACTTGTGTGACCAGTTCAGTGTCACCTCTGGGTTCACTATACTGATGAACAACTCCACCCCCTTCCCTCAAACTGAGCCCCAGTGTTATTTCCTCTGTGAAACTGCCCTACTCCCTGGCCCAAGCAGAGCCTTTCTTATATGATTTCCCATAGTACCTTCTCCTTGTCCTACATCTGAACATTTACCTGATTGCATTGTAAGCATTACGCAGTAGGCCTTCCTCATCAGAGGAACCCAGAGCTCAGAAAGTTTGATTTATTCATCTTTGTAATGCTAGTATCTAGGCAATTGAATGTGTAATGTAACTCTTTCAAATATTCTTCAAGTTAGAGCTGCAATGGGTTTTTAAAATTTTAATTTCAGTGTAGTTAGCATATAATGTTACACTAGCTTTAGGTGTACCATGCAGTGATCCAACAATTCTGTACATTACCTAGCGTTCATCATGATAACTGTACTCTTAATTCCCTTCACCTATTTGCCCATCTCCCTACCCCCTCCCATCTGGTAACCATGAGTTTGTTCTCTATAGTTAATAGTCTGTTTATTGGTTTGTCCCTCCCCCACCCTTTGTTTGTTTTTTTCTTAAATTCCACATATGAGTGAAGTCATATGGTATTTGTCTTTTCTCTGACTGACTTCTTTCATTTTGCATTGTACCCTCTAGATCCATCTATATTGTTGCAAATGGCAAGATTTCATTCTTTTTTATGGCTGAGTAATATTCCACCCCATGTATACACACAGACATACACGCAACTTCTTTATTCATTTATTGAGGGACACTTGGACTGCTTCCATAATTTTTATAAATAATGCTTCTATAAACACAGGGATGCATGTATCCCTTTGAATTACTGTTTTTACATATTTTTTTTTAAGATTTTATTTATTTATTCGACAGAGAGAAATCACAAGCAGGCAGAGAGGCAGGCAGAGAGAGAGAGGGAAGCAGGCTCCCCGCTGAGCAGAGAGCCCGACGCGGGACTCGATCCCAGGACCCCGAGATCATGACCCGAGCCGAAGGCAGCGGCTTAACCCTTTGGTTAGATGCCCAGTAGTCCAATTATTGGATTGTAGGGTAGTTTCGCTTTTAACTTTTTGGGGAACTTCCATACTGTTTTCCAGAGTAACTGCACCAGTTTGCATTCCTACCAACAGTGCACGAGGGTTCCTTTCTCTCCATATCCTTGCCAACACTTGTTTTTTCTTGTGTTCTTGATTGTAGTCATTATGACAGGAGTGAGGTAATGTCCCATCATAGTTTAGATTTACATTTCCCTGATTATGAGCAATGTTGAATACCTTTTCATGTGTCTGTTGGCCATGTGTATGTCTTCTTTGGAGAAATGTCTGTTCATGTCTTCTTAGAGCTGCAACAAGTTTAAAAAAATCAGCAACATATTTTGAATGGTCACTATCAATCATCAATCATTCAATTAAGAAAGACTGTCTGGTTACTTCTTTTGCAAAAAGCTATTCTGGGTACATTAGTGAGGATATAGTCCTTCCTCTCTAAAGAAGTCTTATCAGTGAGACTTTTCTGTCACTAATCCCCTGAATCCCTTTCTGATGTGTAGAGATGTCCCCACCTTGCAAATTTTGGTGGCAGGAAGGGTCCACCTCCAAGTAGAAAAACTTAAAATACTTGATCTATACTTTCTCAGCTTCCCTTGCAGCTATGCATGGGCATGTGGCTGCCTCTCAAGGACTCAAATACACTTCTTCCACATTGGACCTGGAAGCAGTCACTCAAAGAGGCTGGCATTGGGGGAGGCCTTCATTTCCCAGGGAACAGTGCGGCTGGTAGAGCAGCAATGTCTGACCTTCGGGGGTGGTAGCTGCAGAATTTCCTCTGATCTCTGGAGTGATGTAGGGTATAATTTTGAACCAGGTTTTCCAGATCTCTGGGCATTTCTGTGAGTTACCAATATACTTTTGATAAATTCCCTTTCCATTTGCATCAGTTAGAGTTGGTTTCTATTGCTTCCAACTAAATACATTGACTGATTCAGGACAATAAGAAATAAACACATGAAAGTTGAAGTAAGCATTAAACATCCCCACATAGAAAATGTTACCAAAGCAATAGAAAAGGCCATTATGGGGGTACCTGGTTGGCTCAGTCAGTTAAGTCCCTGGCTCTTGATTTTGGCTTAGGTCATAATCTCAGGGTTGTGAGATGGAGCCCTGTGTCAGGCTCCACACTCAGTGTAGAGTCTGCTTGTTCTTCTCCCTCTGCTCCTCACTCCCTCCCATTCTCTCTCTCTCAAATAAGTAAATAAGAATTTTTAAAAAGGCCACTACAGAACTGAAAGGAGACTTTCTGGATTTAGCAAATAAAAACAAAGACGTCTGGTTAAGTTTGAATTTCAGATAATGCATACTTCTTTAATATGAGTCAATTCCAAGAATATTTTTTAAATGACTTTTTTAATGGTATAATGTAGAAATATATGATTTTAGAGTATTGTTAGCATAAAAGTATGCTTATTTGATCTGACAATCCTACCTGGAAGAGGATGGAAAAGCTGACCAGAAGGGCCTGGAATTACCCAGTGAAGATTTCCAAGAGTTGTGAGCTTTGGGCTCAGCTTTAAAGGAGGATTATAGTTAACAATACTGCATTGAACATTTGAAAGTTGCTAACAGAGTTGATCTTAAAAGTTCTGATGATAAGAGAAAGAAAATTTGTAAGTATGTGTGGTGATGGGTATTAACTAGACTCATTGTGATGATCATTTTGCAAACAAATATGAAACCATTATGTTGTGCCCCTGAAACTCATATAATATATGGCTGTTATACCTCAGTTTTTTAAAAAAGAGACATATTGACCCAACCAAAAGAGAAAACAACAACAAAACTGTAAAGGAGGTTGGGATATGCGGGGAAAGATGATTAAAAAAATAAAGAAGAAAACTAATGAATTAAAATTCTACTATTTTCTGGATGCTCTTCTAGGCACTTTAATGTATAGTTAACTCATTCCAACCTCAGAACAATTCCATTAGAATAGCCAAGATAATTTAAGTCTCTGTTGATGAATAAATGGACAAAGAAAATGTGAGATACACAACCACACACACCATACAATGGAATATTATTTAGCCTTAACAAATAAGGAAATCTTTCTATTTATGACAACAAGAATGAACCTGAGGGACATGATGCTAAGTGAAATAAGTCAGATACAGAAAGACAAATCCTGCATGATCTCACATGTGGAATTTTAAAAAGCAAAACTCATAGATATGGAGTAGATTGGTGATTACCAGGGACTGGGGAGTGGGCGGGGGAAAAGGGAATATGTTGATCAAAACATAAAAACTTTCAGGTATAAGATAAGTTTTAGGGATCTAATGTATAACATGGGGATTCCAGTTAGTAGTACTGTAATGTATACTTGAACCTTCCTAAGAAAGTAGATCTTAAGCCTTTTCACCACACATACAAGAGGCAACTATGAGAGGTTATGGATATGTTAATCAGCTTCATTGTGACAAGCACTGCACAATGTATACATATATCAAAGTATCACTTTGTACATCTTAAATATGTATTAATTTTTATTTGTCAATTATACCTCAATAAAGCTGGAAAAAAACCCAATACTGTGAAGTAGGTGTAGCTAATCTCTCCCTTTTATAATATACAAGTCAAGAAAATAAGACTCAGAAATTCAATAGCCTGTCTGAAGTTATACAAGTAGTGAAGGGAAGAAACCAGATGCATATTTGGGGAGGGGGATCCCTTAAAGCTTGCAGTTGTCGGTAGGAAAGAGCTTGTGTGAAGGATGACAACCAGCTTTTCTTACACATGGTGAGAGTTAGTCCTATGTGTTGGGTACACAAGGAAGGTTACCTCTGCAAAGCAAAATGTATTTGGATTTGATTCAGTGTGTCGGAATAGACTGATTATTTTGGATGCAATATGTATTTAGTATCAGATAGATAAAGGAGAAGAATATAGAGGTAGAGAAATGGATTATAATCTTTATAAAATCTTTACATAATTATAATCTTTTCCCTAGTGATTTCCATTTGAATTGAAGTGGGCTTGGTCTGGGATGAGGATTTGGAAAGAATAGGGGACGAACATGCATAACTGAAAAATCTTAGTCCTGATAATGGGAAGCCTAGAAAGGTAGAAGTTGAATGGAGAGAGCAATAAATTTACTTTTAGATACTTTATTTGTAGGATGCCATGGGACAGATATACTAAAATAACTCATAACATGGGCCCAGGGAAAGTCTGGGAGGCATCTGTTATTAGGTGAAGAGTGAAGATATATGAGAAAATCATATCCTGGCAGAAGAATGGAAAGATGAAAGAGAGGAAGGCTAAAGTCCAGCTCTTGAGGGGAGGAGGTGGTGGAGGCATGCTGATGGGGCAAGGAGGAGAGGTTGAAGGGTAGGGCAGGGAGGTAAGAGAAACAGGCAAGTAGCTAGGAGAGCAGAAAGAGAACTAACTGGCCTCTCTGGGGTGTCAAACCCATAACTGGGCCTCACTGGTTTGTGTGACTCCACCAGTCAGAGGCAGTGTCCATTCCAGCCCTATGGAAAGACAACATTCTGTTCCACAGTGTGGCTTTGCTTTCACTGGAGGACTAACATTTGAAAGATTGGAGGCATTAGTCTAGACCTCTGCCCCAAACTATAAGCCTATGGGTTTGTGAGTTTGCTCTAAAATAAGGTGACATAATAATCTGGTTTCAGAGTTTTTGCAGCTGTTCTGTGCCTTTACAATTACACACTGTGCTGTGTACCCTGTCTTGCACACTATTCCTTAAACGACATTTGGTCATTGTCTTTTCTTCACTGCACTGGATTCTGAAGTTACAGCATATTTCAGTCACTGGAGTTATGGTTATCTTTATGGAAAATTAAACAAGTAACCGTTTGCATGCCAAAAGAAGCTGGAAGGTGATCTCAGATTGCATGCTTCTTTCATGGCGCTCTCTGCCAAAGTCTTGTGCTAATCATCTAAATATTTTGATTCAACAGTTACCATTGGATCCTTTGGTCTCATGACTTGTATGTTCAAAATTCCAGATGTGGAATTTGTCCCTTGATATATTATTCCACAAAGATGTTGCTCTGGTTTGCCAAGTATTACAGGCTGTGAGCAATAGTGGCTTGGAGATTTAGTGTATTTGAATACTGCCTTCTCAATAGGAAAATACACTGCGCTCTTTGTTGGACAGTTGAAATGTCCTCTGTTGTGTTTAGTTTGTAAAACCTAATTTAACACCATGATAGACAACAAGGCACAGGGACACATGCTAAGCCTGTAGCTTTTAAAGCAGAAGGGGAGGGAGAACCTATATTCATGTGTATGTTTTTTGTCATCTAGAAGGACATCCAGGTTCCCTACTTCTGACTTGCAGCCAAGAGAGGGACTGGATAGTTATTTAGGCACTATATAGCTTAATGCAATTTAGGAAAGTTACCTTTGGGTTGTAATTAGGTGTTTTCCTTATGTGTTGAGTTTGTGCCCAGAGAGAACTTGACTGTGATTCTGAGCTGGAGCAAAGGCTTGACTTGAAACTCCTCTTCTGCTTAGCTGCTGATTTCCCTTTCTGAGGGGCTTCTCCTTTTAGCAACAAATTTGTTTTCTGAGCAGAGTTATTTGACATTCCACATACAGGATCTTTTGCTTTTCTTTCTTTTTTTTAGCCCACAGCAGCCTTGGCCTTTGGGAAGCTTCTATAAAAGGCTTTGGAGCAAACTCCAGATAACGTAAGAGCAGCAATTTAGACTGGAAAAGTACATGGGGACCTAAATGCTAGTTTAGTATTCTTTGGCTATGTCTGTTGAATGTGGTGTATATGACCATAGAGGAAAGTCTTGGTCAGTGGAGTCATCATGGCTTGCCAACTGGTCGACCTCTTGGACGTTGTTCTGTTCTCTGGCAGCACATCGTCTTATGTTGACCCTGGCAGGTCTGGTGTACCAAGCTTCAGGGAGGGGTTTCTCCATGCCAAACTTCACCCCACAATGCCCTGAATCTGGTACAATCTGGGTCTCTCTCCTTTTGATGGGAGAAACTTCACCATCCTGAAGAAGCCACAAATCCTTGTGTCTTAGTTTTGGTTCTGCCAGAAACTGGCCCTGAGACAAGGATCTGAGGGCAAATAGTCTATTTGTAAAGTTACCTTAGGAAAGAGCAGTGAGGGAGTAGGGAAGGGAGACAGGAAAGAGAAAGCAGTTTATGAAGGTTTATATATATCCAGTAGGTTACTACTATGGCCATCTGGGGCTCAGACCAACTGGGTTTCTCTGGGACACAGAATGGAACACACTCAAGGGTTGCCCTAGCAAGGAAGCTAGGGTAGTTATCTAACTCCTTACTCATCATCTACTGAGGGCTGATCCCAGAGCAATCAACTCCCTGGAGCATTTGCTTTGCCCAGCTTCATGACAAATACTACGCAAGAGAGAGACCTGCTGGTTTGGATGAAAATGGGAACCCTGGCATATTTA
Organism: Mustela erminea; assembly: GCF_009829155.1. Classification (NCBI taxonomy): domain Eukaryota; kingdom Metazoa; phylum Chordata; class Mammalia; order Carnivora; family Mustelidae; genus Mustela; species Mustela erminea. The sequence goes on from NC_045635.1 coordinate 37,006,957, forward strand.
GGAGAACCAGTGCCTATGTTGAGTTTCAGCCTCTTCCACCTCAGTCCATCTTTCGGGGAGGAAAGTGGTGGGTACCAAGTTACAATGTCCAAGTTCTATGGGTTAATGGGAGAGCCTGAGAGCACAGTTCCATCTGCCCTGAACTGTATGTAGCCTCTCTGTAAAGATCGCTCTAACTTCTCCCAACTTCTCTGTTCATCTTGCACATGGTTCCCAAATAAGTTTTTCCTTGAGTGTTGCTCAAGATGCCCCGTCCATCTTCTGACCTTTTCTTCTAAGATTCCTTTCTCTAATTTGATTCCAGCCTACTTGCCAGGCAGCCCCCTTATCTGAACTCTATGCTCCATTCAAATGAGAGTATCCCGAGTCACATTTAGGCTTTCTTCCTTCTGGAACTCTATGTTGTTCCATCCACCTGGGATATTCTCCATGAACCCAGTTCTTACCTTATTTGGTCTGTTGGAATCTCACCAAGTCTTTAAGGCCATGCCCCAAGTCCTCGAAGCCTTTTCTTGGCCTTTTTACTCTCTGTGACACTTTTACTACGGTCTTCTATTATTGTTTCTGGTATGTGTTCTTTCTCCTATTAGATCTTAAATGTTTTGGGGGCAAGGACATGTTTTATTCATCTCTGCATCAGTCCACATTCATCCAGTTAATTTAATAAAGATTTATTGAGAGCTAGAGACTTCACTCAGCACCAGGGCTCCAAAGATGAATGAGACATGGCCCTTGCTCTCAAGGGAGATCCCAGGCTAGGTGTGGAGGTGTGACTGGTGTAAATAAATGTGTGTGTGTCCATCTCAGTGCTTCAAACCCTAGTGAGTAGTCAAAGATCCTAAGTACAGAGAATGAATGAAGGTATGGGAGGAGACTTATCTCCAGCCTGTTTCCTACAAATACTCAGGAATTCATTTGGGAAGATAGATTTGGGGAAGAAAATGGACATAATTGGATTATGGTGGGAAGCACTTCTGTTCGTTTTTCTTAGGGACAACGGTATGGTTTAAGAAAGGGCAGGTAAGCTTTAAAACCAGATTGCTTTGAGTTTGAATTCTAGCTGTGCCAATGTATAAAGCTGTGTGAACCTGGGCTTGCTGCTTGCTTACTTCCTTATGTATAAAATAGATAATACCCAACTAATAGCATGGCACAGGATTAAATGATATGCATGATGCCTAGTGCACATTTGAAATGTAGTAGAAGCTTGGTAACTAATGGATTTCTCCCTACCACCTGCTTTAAGAAAAAAAAAGGTTTTGAATTTTCTGTCTAGGCTAGAATAATCTGGGTAGAGAGGGTTTTGATCTTCTCTATACCTTTCTCTACCTAATTGGAAAATTTTAACTTCAATGTATTTTTCATTATTTTTAAATTTTCATGCCCATTTCAACCTTAGATTTAGGGTGCTGCTCTTCTCAGTGGGGAGGAGAGAGAAGACATGACAGTCTTTTGGGGGATTTTAAGGAAGACCTTTAGATAGAGTATTGTACTGAAAATAGGAATTGCTTTTAGAAGTTAGATCCCTTTTCCATCAGAACTTATAAATCATTACAGCTTCAAGGGTCTTCAGGAATAAGAATTGGCTCCTTTTTAAGAAATCATTTTCATTTATTTTTAGAGGATTCAGTAGAAAAAAGGCTGTTTATTGTGCCCTGGGGTTAACAACTTTTTCTTCATTCTTTTCCTCAATCCACAGTTATTGAGCACCTACTGAATGCCAGGCACTGACTACTGAGCAAATAGTGGCCAAAACAGACATGGGCATTGCCCCATGGATCTTATAGCCTGTGACTACAGAGATTGGCATAGATCAAATATTTACATGGGTAAATATATAATGCCAAACCCTGAAAAGAGATGGAAAGGAAATTACGGAAAGCTCTGAGTCCTGTTCTAATCTAGGGGGTCACTCATAAGATTTTCTGGAGGAGGGGGAAATTTGAGTTGACTTAGATTTGTGGCTGAAAGGTGCTAATGTGACAAAGAGGATTGGGGTGGTTGTGGGTATAGTAGTAAGGCATGGCCTGGCCCTGGAACCAGAAGAAAAAAAAGAATTCAGTGTAAAAGGATTAGTGGGGGCCAGAGTCTATAGAGGCTGGTGGGCCTTGGGAAGCTATTGTTTTTTATGGGAGAATGTTGAAGGAATTTAAGTAGGTGGATGCAGTCAGGTTTGCTTTTTTGAGAAAGTCCTTTTGGGTGTGGTGTGGAAAAGAGATTGGAGGGATAAAGAATGGAACGGAAGAGAACAGTTAGGGTAGACCAGTTGAGGAAAGACAGAAGCTTGGTTGAGGGCTGCTGTGTTGAGTGGAGAGAAGGGAATGAATCTCTAGAAAGATTGGGGAAGTAAACATAGCATTAGGTGGTGGGTTGGCGGGGAGGGTCAGAGACTGATGGGTAATGGCTGACTTTAATCAGTAAAGTCCTAAGAACCACACACACTGATGACCATTCTAGACAATGCCTCCAACTTCAGAGGGGTTCAAGGGCAGTCAGGGGACCGAGAAATCACTAGCCTCTGTGTGAGGAGAACACTTTTTTAGGCAATGGCTCTGCCATCTTCACACATCACTCACGCTTCTCGACCTGAGTCTTGTCATCTACAAAACAAATGGGTTCTATTAGCTGACCTCCATAGGTGAGCTGAATGCAGCTATCCATTTATTATTCAGTGACAAATACATTTTGAATTTTCTAAAGTAACAATTTACATTTGCTGGACACTTTTAAGTCCGTGTGTGTGTGTGTGTGTGTGTGTGTGTGCGCGTGTGCGTGCCATGCATGTGTATGTGTGTGTTGGTGGGGGGTGCTTTCATATTAATGATCACATAGATTTTCACAATAATCTTGTAAACTTGTAAGATTTTTTCTCTAACGTCCAGAAGAAGAAACTGAGACCCAGGGAGGTTAGGTCTGTCTACGGTTCCCAATTGTTGGCAAGATGAGAGGACTGGGGTCTCCTAATTCCTCATCTAATGCATTTACTGCAGATCTTTGGACCTCCTATTGTATATGGGTTTGACTTTGGATTCATTTTGCTCCACTGCCACTTCATTATTTTTAACTACTTTATCCAGGGAGGCAGAGTCAGGTAGGGCAACTCACTTTAAGCAGTTCTGATATTTGGTTCGAAACTACACACTCATTTGAAGAGTGAGACTTCTTTGTGATTATTCTTACCACTCGTGACCCAGTTACCAAGAATAATTAATAATCTGGGCCAATTCCAAATGTTTATATAGGGAAAATGTAAGCAGATATAGAGGACGTGAAAGACTGGCTTGATTAGGAAGAAATGAATTATTATGGTGGTTTTCAACTTTTGCTTCCAAACCTGGAAGTCACCATTTTACACGTGGATTTAGTTCTCAAATGAGCTTATGAATGGTGGTGAGACTTGGGGCTGTTCATTTCTAGAACCGTATCTCATACATTCCTGTATCTCAAACGACATTCAGCTCAAGAGAAAAATCCAGCAGGACGAATAAATTTGGAGGGCAGTCTTTCCTTCCTGGTTTACAGGGCTGGGCTTTTATGGATAAGGGCATCTTCATCTCCATCTAACAAACAAATATCCAGCCAACCCTGATTATATACCTACCACGTTCCCATTTCTTACTTCTTTTCTGGAACTGTTTAGCTTTTTAAACCAAAGGTACTGCTTTAGTAATGCAAACTAGAGAAATAGAAGAACCACAAATGTCCAGAAATCCCAGTCATTCCATAGGCTTAAAAGCCTGAAAAATTCATAGGTCAGAAAAGATCTTTGGCCTGTGTTTAACTATCTACTTCTATGGAACAGACACCCCAAAGCTTAGTGCTCAAAAACAATAACAAATTTATTACATCTCATGATTTTGTGGGTTCCAAATTTGGGGCAAGGTTCTCCTGGGAAATTTTCCCTTCCCATGTCTTATCGATTGCAGTTACTTGGTGGTGTTCAGTTGATGGCTCCTCTGGTCTGGAAAGTCCAGGATGGCCTCAATCATATGGATGGCACTCTGGTGGTGATGGCTGGAAGGCCATCCAATTTGTCTCCGAGCTTCTCCACTGAGTCTTTCCAACAGCACAGTCAAAATTCCTACATGGTGGCTCAAGACCCCCCAAAAAACAAGTTAGAAGCTGGTGATTTTCTTGAAGACTGAGTCTAGAACTGAGTCTAGCATAGCATCACTTCTGCCACCTTCTGTTGGTCAGAGGAGTCATGTGTCATGATGTAGCCCAGATTCAAGAAGTGGAGAAACAGATCCCACCTCTTTATGGGAGACATCTCAAAAAATTTGTAGCCATTGTTAACCTCCCACACTTAGATTTAGAATTCTTTTTATTTTTTCAGTCCCAGCACTAAGCCTTAATATACCATTTACTCCAGGAACCAATGTTCTGTCCCCCACTAACTTTCCTTGTCTGGTTTGTCCACATTTGGAGCCCGTTGATGAAGACTGTTTCTCTTAGTATCAGCATCCAGGGCCTGCTCAGAGATCCTTTGGGTCCTTTTTCTTTCTGTGTTCTTGATGCTTCCCTGAAGAGTCCTGCGCTGAATAAGCTTCTGAGCTACAGGGGGAGTGTGGCGTATTTTTAAAAATTAATCTTAATGAGCCTATATATGTGGATCTCTATTTGGTGGGTTTTGGGGCTATGTGATAAAAAGAAAATGAATTCAGGAAGTGCGCTGGGTAAATTCTATTTTGGTGAAAAGTTCCATTCATACCATTATTACTTTAAAATTTTTCAAATGTGCCAGGCTCTTTCCCACTGCAGGAATTTTGCACATACCCTTTCCCCTGCCTGGAACAGCTTGTCTTCCACTCTGCTGGGCTAATATCCACTTAGCCTAGGTATGGCAGCTCAAATAACATTCATCCAGGAAGGCCTTTGTCTAAATTAGTCTCCTTTTGACCTTCTAGCCCGTGTTCTTTTCCTTCTTCGTATGCATTGCAATTCGTAATTAGATACTTATTTTCATGTTTATTTCTTTGTCATTTGCCTCTCCTATAATATGTAAGTGTCTTGAGGATATGGAGCTTATATTTTATTCATCACTGTGAATGAATGAGTGTGTGTGTGTGCGCGCGCGTGCGCGTGCACTCGCACGCTCATGCGCAGGAGAGTACCACATAAACAGGCTGCTGTATCTCAAATTGTGCCCCTGGGGTCAGCTCCCAGAGCGGTTTCTGCTTTATCATAGTATTTCTGTTGTCACTATTACTCTATACACTCAAATCAATTTTTTAGAGGTGGTCTCATGCTGGTAGCAGCAGACTGTGTGACTCTGGAGGAAGAAAAGGTCACTTTCATAGGTCAAGGTCAGCCTGGAATTGACCTCTTATCTGGACCCCTGTCTCAGAGAATTATTAAAAATGAATTTGGAGGAAGGAGAAGGAAGAAGCTGGAGTTATGATAGATTGTCATCCTTGAGTCGCTTTTCTCTCTTTCCATAGTAGTAGGATTTTTAGTTGGGTGTGTGTTCTTTTGAGTAATGAATCTATTTCCCAGCCTCCCTTGTAGCTCAGTGTAGCTACATGCCTATATTTTGGCCAATGGGCTGTAAGCAGAAGCATTATATAATTTTTTTTTTGTCTTCCCTTTGTCTACCTGTCTCCTATAATCCAAGTGCCACCGCCATCTTGGCTCATGAAGACAAAGAGCCAGATCCTCAGGATGGAACAGTGAGTTGGAAGGAATTTGCATCACTGGGTACTTCGTGAGCAGAGCTGCCATTTTAGCCTTGGCCTGCATATTTGTAGACTTGTTATAGGAAAGTAAAATAAAGTTCTACCTTTTTAAAGAAGTATTTTTTAATAGGTTTTTCTGTCCATCTCTGAAAGTGCTAATCTTAATGGCTACAAAATTATTTCTGGCATTAGGTTATGTGAGAATGGTTCCCAATAGTGTCAGAGAAACAAAGGAAAAAACAATACAAATGGTAGGACAGCGAAAACATCACTAACCATGAACTCCATGGTATTCCTTAAAAATTTCCAAAGGTAGGTTATTAATAAAGGAAAAATGATGGTCATGGAAGTGATATCTTGGGTGGAATTTCTTCAGTTCTCATTTTAGGCTTTCCTTTCTTGACTATTATAAAGGATTGGGAAAACTGTTCCTCTCCTAGAAGTCTTTCTGATTTCACCAGCAACTTCTGATATATCTTAAAGCACAAATTGATTCCTTTATTACTGTTAGAAAGTTCACCTGCCAGATTACACTGATTTCCCGGAGTCATTTTGGACAAAGGAAAGGTCACATTGTTTTTTTTTTTTCACTAAAGATATGTTTTTCTTCCTGTATCACTTGCCTGGTTTTCTTTTTTTCAGCTTTTCTTTTGTGATAAATGTCTTAAATAAGACATTTCACCCAAGATATTTAAAGCAATAATACTTAACCTTTGTACAACACTTTCATCTCCAGAGTCTTTTGCAATGGGTACTGGAGTCAGAAAACTTCCCACAAAGGCTAAGCGATTATGGGGAGAGTTTTGAGTTCGTACTATTAAATACAATTTTAAGAGTAGCAAAAAAGGCATTATCAAGAGCCTAGTTGTACAAGATGCTGCTGTGCTTGGTGTTAGGACAGAGAATTTTGGATCCTTTAGGATCCCGTCTAGTAGAAAGTCACATGGTTGGGTTTCCCCAGAAGCAGGCCCTGAGATAAGGATATGAATGCAAGGAATATATTTGAGAAGTGATCAAGTCAGAACTGGTAGGGGTAGGGAGACAAGGAAAGAAAAAATGAGGTTATTGATGTGGGCAACCGTGCTGGGGACCTGTGAGAGACGGTGTAGAACATGGCTCTGAGTTGTCCTCACCTGAGGGGTGATGGAAAGAGGTTATTTATTGCAAATAAAGTTAAAGGAAAAGAAGAGTGTTTGAGGACAACTGATTTTGTTTAGCAGCCTCATGGAACTATTTGAGGTACCAAACTATGTGCCTGTGTAACTAACAGCAACAAAAAAAGATAAATAATCTATAGCGATTACTTTTTAAAAAATTTTTTATTTCTTTTCAGCATAACAGTATTCATTGTTTTTGCACCACACCCACTGCTCCATGCAATCCGTGCCCTCTCTAATACCCACCACCTGGTTCCCCCAACCTCCCACCCCCCGCCCCTTCAAAACCCTCAGATTGTTTTTCAGAGTCCATAGTCTCTCATGGTTCACCTCCCCTTCCAATTTCCCTCAACTCCCTTCTCCTCTCCATCTCCCCATGTCCTCTGTATTTCTTATGCTCCACAAATCAGTGAAACCATATGATAATTGACTCTCTCTGCTTGACTTATTTCACTCAGCATAATCTCCTACAGTCCCATCCATGTTGCTACAAAAGTTGGGTATTCATCCTTTCTGATGGAGGCATCATACTCCATAGTGTATATGGACCACATCTTCCTTATCCATTCATCTGTTGAAGGGCATCTTGGTTCTTTCCACAGTTTGGCGACCGTGGCCATTGCTACTATAAACATTGGGGTACAGGTGGCCCTTCTTTTCACTACATCTGTATCTTTGTGGTAAATACCCAGTAGTGCAATTGCAGGGTCATAGGGAAGTTCTATTTTTAATTTCTTGAGGAATCTCCACACTGTTCTCCAAAGAGGCTGCACCAACTTGCATTCCCACCAACAGTGTAAGAGGGTTCCCCTTTCTCCACATCCTCTACAGCACATGTTGTTTCCTGCCTTGCTAATTTTGGCCATTCTAACTGGTGTAAGGTGGTATCTCAATGTGGTTTTAATTTGAATCTCCCTAATGGCTAGTGATGATGAACATTTTTTCATGTGTCTGATAGCCATTTGTATGTCTTCATTGGAGAAGTGTCTGCTCATATCTTCTGCCCATTTTTTTTTATATGATTGTCTGTTTTGTGTGTGTTGAGTTTGAGGAGTTCTTTATAGATCCTGGATATCAACCTTTTGTCTGTACTGTCATTTGCAAATATCTTCTCCCATTCCGTGGGTTGCCTCTTTGTTTTGTTGACTGTTTCCTTTTCTGTGCAGAAGCTTTTGATCTTGATGAAGTCCCAAAAGTTCATTTTCGCTTGTTTCCTTTGCCTTTGGAGACATATCTTGAAAGAAGTTGCTGTGGCTGATATTGAAGAGGTTACTGCCTATGTTCTCCTCTAGGATTCTGATGGATTCCTGTCTCACGTTGAGGTCTTTTATCTATTTTGAGTTTATCTTTGTGTACGGTGTAAGAGAATGGTTGAGTTTCATTTTTCTACATATAGCTGCCCAGTTTTCCCAGCACCATTTATTGAAGAGACTGTCTTTTTTACACTGCATATTTTTTCTTGTTTTGTTGAAGATTATTTGACTGTAGAGTTGAGGGTCCATATCTGGGCTCTCTACTCTGTTCCACTGGTCTATGTGTCTGTTTTTATGCCAGTACCATGCTGTCTTGGTGATCACAGCTTTGTAGTAAAGCTTGAAATCAGGTAATGTGATGCCCTCAGTTTTATTTTTGTTTTTCAACATTTCCTTAGCGATTTGGGGTCTCTTCTGATTCTATACAAATATTAGGATTATTTTATAGCGATTACTTTTAAGAATGATGTATATTTGTTTATGTCAAATAGATAATACAGCAGTTTTAACATTTGAGGAGAGGGCCTTTTCCTACTCCACCTACCTAATATTCATTATCATTTAAAATTTGACTTTGGGGCTCAAGGGGTACTTGTAAGCACCCATTGGGTATGTGACATTATACTAGGTACTGGGAGAGAGGAGGGAGACTTGGAAGGGAAAGGATGTTTCTTTGCCAAGCTCCTATAATTTATAACAGAGCAGGGAGAAAAGCTATATGCTAGAAGTTACAGAGATTAATTCCATAATTTATTAGAAGTTTATTTTAAGGTTATATACAAGTCAGTGTAGAGCAGTGTCACATAGGATATAAGTGGTTATGCTAAAGGAATGATAACTAAAGGACATATCACTGTAGGGTAAGCCCAGGAGAGAGTGAATCTAGTGCTTGACCCAAAGGATCTGGCTTACAGGAAAGGAAGAAGGAGGGAATTGCAGAGAGATGGAAGGGCATGAGTGAGATCATGGTGCTCTTCCATTAGATATATGTTGTGAAGGGAGACTGGTGACAATTGATCAGGTAGGTCCAGGTGATAGAGGACCTTGATAATCAGGCAGATGTCTTGGAACTAGATTCAGTTTGGAAAGTAGGGTGAGGCAGTTTCAAAAGATTTTTTAGTTTTCTGGTTAACTTGACATTATTTTTAGCTGAGGTGCAATTTACATAAAAATGATGGTCAGTTCTTAAGTGCACAGTTTGGTGAATTTCTACAAATGCAATCACCACCACACAGGTAATTTCTACCCACGTAATCACCACCCAGATAAAGACAGAGAACATTTTCATCACTGAAGAAGGACCCTTTATGCACCTTCACAGTGAATAACTGCCCGCTTTCACTTCTTAACCACTATTAAGAGTTGTTGAACTGTTTTTAAACTTCATATGAATTGTAGCACACAGCACATGTTCCCTTTATGAGTGGCTTCTTTTACTCAACTTAATATTTTGAGATAAGTAGTTTGTTTACCCATTCTCCTGTGAATGGAAATGTGGGTTGTTTCCAGTTGTTGGGCTATCATGAATAGAATATCTGTGAACATTCTTGCACATATCTTTCAGGAAACATGTGCACTTGTTTCTCTAGGATTCACTGAGTCAGAGGGTCATATGATTACCTTTAGTAGTAGTAGTAGTTGTTAACACTTTATACTCAGACCAGCAATGGATGATGGATGAGAAATGCATTTCTCCACAACCTTGTCAATACTTGTTATTGGTAGTCTTTTCCATGTTTTGCCATTCTAATGGGTCTGTAGTGAGAAAAAAAATATTTTAAATAAAGATTAATTATAGAGTAAAATAAAGAATGGATGTGTTGGAAGGGAGACCAGACCAGACCAGAGACCAGAGACCAGGGACCAGACTCAGGTAAACCAATTACAGAGCTGCTGTCCCAGTGTCAATGGAATGACCCAAGAGCTTGGCCTGTGGAAATATGGCAGCTATGATGAGGAAGGGTTTAAACTGAGTGACTTAACAGAGCTTGACGCAGTCTCAGTTCTGAGCTCTGAGACTGCGTCAAGCTCTGTTCTCAGTATGCCTCTTCCCTGTAGAAGAATCTTTCAGCATTTAAGTCACTTGCTATTAGCTGCAGCCAGAAGAGTGGGGTCACCTTTAATTAATCTGCTTGAGAGAGATCTTATTGTATTGTGGACACTACAAATATTTGAAGAAATTTACTAGGAGAGCCTGGAGAGGTTTTCAGGAGTAAGAGGGTTTGTTGTGGGTTAAATGAATTGCCACATGAGATTTTTTAATGTATTTTTCTGCTTGCTCCTTGCCTTGAGGACCTGGTGTAAGTATTCCCTCTTCCTTCTCTCTTTTCTTCTTCTTCCCCACCTTCCTTCTTTTCTTCCATTAATCCATCAGTAAGTAAATATTTGCTGAGGACCTGTTCTGTGCCAGGCCCTGGCTGAGTGCCATGGCAGATCCAAAAATGAATTTTGCAAGTTCTGGTCTTCCAAGATCTCGGCACAATCAGTAAAGGATCTGAAACATACAAAGAATGACAGTATCAGGCAATGTTTTGTATGTCCCTTGTTGTCCCATGTCGGTGCATCTGTGCCAGCCCCGCACTACCACTTATGAGTCTTGAGTGAAAAGAAAGCATGTTTAGATCTGAAGCGGAACATGGTGGGTGGGGGTCAGGGATGTTTCTAGTTGGCTGTAGCACCTTGGTTAAGGCAAGGATGGGTAAGAGTTCAACAGCTGAGATGAAGGGAAGGCATAATACCAATAAGGAACAGCCTGAGTGGAGGTTTGGAAAGGCAAAATGGAGGGTCTAGTGACCAATTTCAAATAGTAGAACTTGGCCAAGAATATATTGTGTGTGGAGCATTGTAGCAGTACATCATGTGGGAAGGGAGAACAGAGCCAGAGCATGGAGCCATGTGGCCAATTTTGCTTATTTGGTAGGCAACAGGGAATCGTCGAAAGCATTTTAGTGACAGCCTCGTAATCAGAGCTGCCTTTTGTAAAGATTACCTTGACAGTGATAAACCACGAGACTGAAAGCACAGTAATGTTTTAGGAGGCTGTTATAAGGGTCTAGGGAAGAATTAATGAGGGCATGTATTAGGTTGGCTATGAAAGAAAGGAGGGGTTAGGTAATACGAGAAATGGTTAGGAAAAAAGAAGATTCTGAGAGAAGATGGGAAATGGAAGGCAGAACAGAAGTAATCATTTTTCTCATAATCATTTCTTTCCTAATGTTGTATTTTGCACGTGAGCCACACTTGGCTTGGGTATCCATCAGGATTGAATTCCTCTTAGGAGAAGGGGACCAAGTTGTGGATAAGAGGTCAGGAAGACTCAGAGTGGGCTATTCTGATTTGTTCAACATGAATTACTTAAGAAATAAAATCCCATCAAAGCAAAACACTTCATTCCTGGACCCCACACTGTCCTGCTGTTGTTCCATCTCCTTCTTGCCTTTTATAGTCAAACTTCTAGAACAAATTGTACTTTCTCACTGCCACCATTTCTTCATTTCCCGTGCACTCAACTCCCACTCATCTGTTGACCATCTTCACTGCTCATGAAGTCACCAGTACCTTCCATATTCTTAGAGTTAGTGATTATTCTCCTGTCCCCATCTTACCCGAAGCCTCAGATGCATCCAACACTCTAGGCTACTCCCCCTACTTAAAATGCCCGCCTCTCTTGGATTCTGTGATTTCACTTCTCCTGGTTTTCCTCTCATCTCTCTGGCTACTGCCATTCAGTCTTCTTCTCTAGCTCATCCTCCTCTACTAAGCCAGTGTATGTTGGAGATTTTAGGCCTTCTTTTGTTTCTACTCTATGTGCTTTCTCTAGATAACACTATTAGATACTCACAATTCCAATTTTGGTCTGTACACTAATGAGGCCTGAATTTCTATTTTCAGCCCAAACACCTCTCTGCTGAGCAACAGGGCTGTAAATCCATCTGGCTACTTGACATGTCCTCTTGAATGTCTCAGAAATAGGTCAAACTCAGCATTGAAATACTGAGATTCATGAGATTTTCCCTCCAAAACTGTTCCTCTTTGTCATAAGTGGTGCCACCAACCATCCATATATGCATTCTAGAAGCTGCAGAGACAGTCTGAACCATCCTCTTGCTTACTTCCCCATATCAAATCCATTAATTTTTTGTTTATTTTACTTCTTAAAATATTTCTCAAACCCATTCATTTCTTCACCCTAGTCCGCATGCTACCGACACTCTTACAATTGGCCACTCTCATGGACACAACCTTAATCTGAACCCGCTCTGTCTTTCACTTCAATACATCCCGAGTGCCAGGGACTGGTATGAAACTTTCTACACTTAGATAGGATTATGTTATCTCCTTAGAAGACTTCAATGGCTTTCCCTGGCTCATAGAAAAAATACCAAGGGTTCATCTGGCTTTGAAGGCCCTATAAGAGTTGGCCATTACCATCCTCTTCAGCTTTACTGCTCCCCTCCCCACTGCTTTCCTTTATTCTCTTTATGCTCCAGGCACTCAGACCTTTCCTCTGTCCCTCCTACTCTCCATACCCAGTCTTCCAACAGGACCTCTGCAGTTGTAGATTGCCCAGAACAATCCCTTCTCCCTCCCTCCTCTACCCAGTCGTCTTTTACTTACAATATGAGTTTCAGATTAGATGCCACTGGCTCATGGGAGCCTTCCTTGATGCCCTAATTTAGATCATGCCAGAGTCCCCTTGTTACACGTCCCTCTAACAGCAGGTACCATTCCTCGAGAGCAGTCTGCACAGGTTAGAATGACCCATCTCTTGCTCTGATCCTCTGATTAAGGTTCATTTACCCCACTAGGCAGTACGCTGTATGAGGACAGAAATAGCGTCAGTCTTTGCTCACCCTTGTCTTACCAGAGTGCTTGGTACTATGAGGGGCCACAACAGGTGTTCAACAAATATGTGTCAAATACATACATGAGCACCTGGATTGAGCCAAGCTATGTTCTACTCTGTCTTGTGGAGGGGAATTGGAGAAGCCTAGGGGCACACAAGAGGTCTCCTGTCAGCAATGCCAGCTAAGTAGGTTAATAAATATTCCAACCAAAGCTTGTACATTGGTGATCCTGGGCTATAAGCAGCCTGGTAGAAACGTTAATTTGGCTTGCACACATTTACGAGGAAAGCTTAAACTCTATTCTGACATTTTGAAATATAATGATTTCCTGCAAACATCTGAATTTCTGGCTTTTCCTTTTTCAAGAAGCTCTGACATCACTGGGCCCACATTTTCTTGTAGCAATAATCAACCAGAGGTGAGCAGCAGCTGCCCCATTTCAACTGGGCATTAGTTCTTCTGTTCATCATTGTTACCAACTAACATCCTTCACTTACTTAATTATCTGCCGGCCTGTAGAGGCACATACCTCACTGAGCTTGCTGTTCTTAGTCTCAGCTTCCTTTATTAGAAATGGTTGGACCCAACTAATTGGGTAGCCTGACAAAATTCCTGAATCATTGCTATGAAAATCCATACCATCAGTTCCATTTCCTAACTTTTGGGAAGCCATCTAAAAAATGCAGGATTATTTCATCTAACCCTTTCATTTAACAGATGACAGAACCATAGGTCAGAGTAGATAATGACTTGCCTCGGCTCACAAAACCAGTTCTTTGTCTCTTGGCTGGTGTACTTAGAAATATTAACAAAAATATTCAGGGAAATGTATTCCTTTGTAAATTCGCTATTTATTTTTATTCTTTTTAAAAAAGATTTTACTTATGTATTTGACAGAAAGAGAGACATAACACAGTTGCAGGGGTGGGGCAGACAGGGAGGGAGGAGCAGGTTCCCTGCTGAGCAGGGAGCCTGATGTGGGACTTGATCTCAGGCCCCCCAGGATCATGACCTGAGCCGAAGGCAGATGCTTCACCGACTGAACCACCCAGGCACCCTGTAAATTTGCCATTTAAATTCTTATCTCCTTAAATCTAGAAGAACTAATTTAAACACAGTAACTGAGCTTCCCAGTACCAAGTTCATCTCATTTTTTTCCCCCTTGAATTGTTTGGGAAACTCAGTGTTGGTCATGTAGAAGTACTATAGTACAGTAGTGGCACAGTACCGGTAATAGTAACCAAACACAGTATGCAAAAATGTGAATTAATAACTGTGGACTTATAGTTTCTTCTTATAGACGTTACTGATGTCCTTTTGTTTGTTCATATATTTGTTTGTTTTTTCAGCCTGTGAATTTTTACTCCAGTTTCATTTTCAGCCTTTTTCATTTTGGTAAAATACATATACACAGTGATAAAACCAATCACTGTAACTGTAACCATTTTAACATGTACGGTTTGCTAGCATTAAGTGCATTCACAGTGCTACGCAACCATCCCCTCTCTCTGGATTTGGAAATTTTCATAACCTCAATGGAAACCTTGTATACATTAGTCACTTCCCATTCCTGCCTAACCCTTGGTCCCAGGCAACTACTCATCTGCTTTCTGCCTCTGTGGATTTGCCTCTTCTGGACATTTCCGGTAGATGGAATTATACAATACATGACATTTTGTGTTTGGAAGTTGTTCTTGAGGTACATCCACACTGTAGCATGTATCTGCACTTTACTCTGTTTTATAGCTAAATAATATCTCATAACATGGATTTGCCATATTTTGCTTATTCATTAATCCATTGATGGATAGTTGGGTTGTTTCACCTTTTGGCTAATGTGGATAAAGTTGTTATGAACATTCATGTACAAGTTGGTTTTTTCCCCCCCACTTTTTAAAGTTTGCATTTCAGGACCCATTTATCATTTCTGAAAGGCTGTTTGCCTATTGTGAATAAAGTTAAAAAAGGAGTTGCCAGACCAACTGGGTGTCAATTTCTATTGACTTCTCTTCTGCATCTCTGAATCTGGCTTGAAATTGCAGTTATATTTACACGCAAGAAATAGCAGTTCATTTTCAGTAAGCATCTACCTGGAAAACACCAGGTGCTTTAAACAAATTACGAAGAAGAAATCAAACTAACCAGATGATGTGGCCATTATAAGCTATCAGATGTATGGGGGAAAGTATGGATCTTATTCAGAAGGTAATCTACAAAAGAACAGTTGAGCTCTGAGTCAAGGTACATCTGTTGAGCTTTTTACTTTCAGGCAACAACATTCAACAAATATGTGCTGAGTGCTGCTCAGCCTGATCTGTGCATGAACAGAGCCCAGAGTCCAGTGACAAAGAATAGATATTAACTAAGTAAATATACATGTGTATTTATAAACAATCCTTGATGGCAATATGTAAGGAGTATGAGTGTCTATCACAGGGCTTGCTGCTCTCTCCTGGAGGCTGTGAGACAGCCTTGCTGAGGAAGTGACTTTCGAGCTGTGGAAGATGGACGAACAAGTATTGAATACCTAACAGTAGCCATCTTAAATGCTCTGGATTCAAGGGCTAGTAAGTAGTGTCTGCGCACAAGAAATTCTGTTTTGTTGAGTCAAGTGAAACATCGGCTAACTTGATCAGTATCGACCACTTGGCTGGACCCCTATTCCTCTAACCAGGAGTTCTCAGGGGGTCTCTCAGGGATAGGCTCAGAGCAGGTGGAGTAACTTTGACAGGGAAGTGTACAAATTGTTCAGTCGTGACTCAGGTCTAAGTTCTGATAGCTTCACAGGCAAAGAAAGGACCCAAGATGAAGTAAGGAAATCAATAAAGAAGCGAACCATAGGTTCCAACACTTTTTCTTGGGCAACTGTTCCTCTAGTACCTTTCATGACCAACACCTGAGTCTCCACACAGTTGGACCCCACACCCTTATTCAGTGATCTATTTCTGAACAGCAATCTGTTTCTGCCCAAGGATGATGGGGCAGGTGGTGCACAGGATTTCTGGCCGATGGAGACACCTTATCTGTGTAATGAAACCTCGTGCTGTGAAGTACTCTGAGCAGAGTAATGAGAAATGATTAGAATGATGAGAAACATAGGCCATTTGGTCAACAATGAAATGGAGCCAATTAGAATGTCGGATAACTCCAGTTTGTGTTGTTTAAAATAGATCTGGGCTGAAATATACCATTGTCATTGAGTGGTGCCTTTCTTTGATGATCAGTTTCTAAGTGATTTTTTATGTCTGTCAGCATCTGCTGGGTGTTTCAGATCTTGGCCTGGTTACTGAAGTGTTAGGGGCTCCTTTCATAGGAATGTCATTATATGGGACAGAATATCATTGACTTTTATTATTGTATTATTTTGGACATCGGGATGCATTTTTATTTTAGGGATACATTTTAGATTTCAGAAGGATGTCTTCTGTAATATCCCCTCAAATGTGGTACCAGGTCACCCGATATGGGAAAAATCTCAATTTAGAGGATGAAGAAATTAAAGCAGTTATTTTATATATGAACAGTCTTACAGTGAGATTTCTCTAACTGGCAAGCCCTCAAATGCGTATTAAATATAATTAAGTTAATGGCAATTTGTCTTACAACTTTTCAAGAACCCCCTTACTGAGAATGAAGTTATTAAGAATGAATCATCATTTACATGTTCCAATTGCAGAATGTGCTCAGAATTCCAGCAAAGGGTTTGCTGATTACCGGAATGAGGGCCACCAAAGAAGAGAGAGATTGTATGTGGAAGGGCTTAGCTGACCTCTTGCAAAAAGCTGAGAGTAGGAAAAGAAAGGGTAAAAGTAGAGAGAGAAGAAAAAGCAAGGTAAAGGGGTGGGGTAATGTGACTAAGAGCCGAATGACATCACCTTGGTGTCATTGGTCAGTTGCCTGGAGATTTGGGGGCCCCACAAGCTGGGCTAGAGGGAAAAGCCATTCCCTGTGACCTCTGCCTGTTAAAACGGCTCTTGCATTGTGTGCTTTTTCCAGATGAGATAGTTCTGGCAGAATCCCTGTGGCCCCAGCCTGCTTGGAGATGCCTGGAGCTTTTTCAACAAAAGCAAATACTCTTTTCTCTGATGGGGAGAAGTGAGGAACACAGAGGGGTGCCAGGAAGGAGCACACATCTTGCTCAAGAAGGAATTTAGAGAAACAAAATCTGTGGAGACCAAGCAAGTGAATACTAGAATTGTTGAAACAAGAGAACACAAACAAAACCACTGCGTTTGAAGAAAAACTGGAAAGAAATAATAGAGGTGATGGATATCGTGATGATAGAATTTGGAATATTGGTTCTCTTTTTCCAAATTTTCTGTGATGTGCTTATGTTGTAAGTTTTTCATTATAAGAGAAGTTACGGTAATTCCAGTGTGTGTGTGTGTGTGTGTGTGCATGTGCGTGCACATGTGTGTGTGTGTGTGAACTTGTAATCAGAGGCTCTGAACTCAACCTCAGCTCTGTAACCAACTATCCATGGAATTTGGGGCTAGCTATTTAATTGCCCCCCTGCTGTGGCTCCTTCATGTTGGGAACTGAAACCAATGTAAATTCCTGTTTCTGTGTTTAAACAATTCTGGGAGTGGGCATACTTTCCTGTCCCCATGTTATAAAATGCTGAGAACAACCAAAAATAACTTAAGCTCCTTGCTCCAGGAAATAATAGTTCCTAGAAGCTGTGACTGTTAACCAATAAAACTAAAATAAATCACTAATAAACTCATAAAATAAAACTAATAAAACCAAAAGAGCTTACTAACAAAGACAAACAGCTTACTTATAAAGGCCCATTCGAAACCCCCTTTTCGTCACCATGTCTACAATCCAAGAGCTATTATGTCATAAACTTGGCCCAATCTCAGCCATTTTCCCATCTTGCAAATCCTGCCTTACCATCCCCCAGTTTGAGGCCCTAGAACCCTAGAAAGACCTTCTACAGTTTACTCCTTCAGAGACACCACTGAAACTGTCAAGACGGCGTTCTCCCCTACAGCAGTGAGTCTGAGAACCTGATTTGCTTGGTAACACGTTTTTCTGGGAAGCTTTTGAGGATTTGACAATATGTAAGAGACGATGATGGTTAGACACTGTACTCTTGGAAATCCTGTTTATCTCTCACTTCCTTGGCTTCGTGCTAGTGACATTTTCTTTTTCTTGGCTCTCTTTACTCCCTGGATTCAGCCACTTCTACAGTTTGTGTGTGAGTGTGTATGTGTGTGATTTTTTTTCTTTTACCCTCCTTAACTTGAAACTGCCCTCTAAGCTGGCCATTCCAGAGGAACACCCGCCAGCAGGTTTTAGTTATAGTTAAGAAGCTGAAATGTGGATGGTGGTGATAGTTAACAGTTAAGAAGTGGAAAGATGGTGACCGTGTGAATTTACTTAATGCCACCACACTGCACACTGAACAATAATTAAAATGGTGAACTGTGTTATGTATGTTTAACTACAATAGGGGAAAAAAAAAAAGAAATAGAAGCTTAAGGCATTTCCTCCAGGCCGTCATCATGTTGATAACACAGGATCCCAGGAAATGGCGGCCAGAAACTCCTCCTCTTTCTAGATTAAATGACGTACAAGTGATGCACCAGGTCCCGTGCCTGGAAGACAGTTAGGAAGTGCTCAGTGTGTCCCACCTTCTTGTTCTTCCCCTTCTGGAAGAGTAGAAGAGGAAGCTCTTTTCTTCTTATTCAAAGTTCCTGGATTTCAAACCTACTGATATAAAGGAAGAGTGGGTAAATTTCCAGAACCTGGTTCAGGAAAGTCTCAATTCTGTATTCCCTTTTACTCTGAACCTCATTTTTGTGCCAGTATATTGGGGCTGTGATGACAGAGTGACAGTGGCAGAATCAGCCAGGATACCTGAATACCGATTTCTTTTGGCAGCAAAGCCATTAGGGTACAAAGTTTATTTTATGTAAACATGAACCCGGTAATTCTGGGTTTTCTAGATCTTACCACAAAAATCATCCAGGATCCATGGCATAATTTGCTAGCCCAGTGCAAAATAAAAGGCAAGGTCTTTTGTTCAAAGAGCAGGGGAAAAGTGCTGTCAAAAGTTTTTCCTTTCTTCCATGATCTCTCTTTCGAGGGATGGTGCTTTTTATCTGCTATGTAATGTGTTTTTAAGTAAAGACAAATTAAAAAATTTAAATTATTAGCATGAGTTTTGCCATTCATCTTCATATCAGGCAATGACAGTTTTAAATGCAAATCTAAGAGCATTTAGCTCAGGTGGAATCATCATATTACACACTTTGTATTTTGTAGTGTCATGGATACATGTATTTCATTCATATTGGAATGGCAGAAATGCTGCACAAAAGAAACGCAACCATGTTTATTTCCCTCCCTCCCTTTGGCTTACTGATGAGCAAGGAAGTCCTGGAAAAAAAAAAAGAGAGGAAAAGAGTTGCCCTATTTTCCCCTTTGCTTTCATGTTATCATTTTCTCTATAAGTGGTTGACTGATACAGAGAGGTCACATGAATAAGAAAGAATATGATAGGGCTTCTTGGTCATTCCTGTT
This sequence comes from Mustela erminea, assembly GCF_009829155.1. Lineage (NCBI taxonomy): Eukaryota > Metazoa > Chordata > Mammalia > Carnivora > Mustelidae > Mustela > Mustela erminea. Next base: position 37,026,420 of record NC_045635.1, read on the forward strand.
TCTTAGAATGTCATTATCTTCTTTCTGTGTTCAAGGCATGTAACCCCACTTAGTTGTAGACATCATACACTTTTGCTTGCCTTGTCTCCTGGCACTCCCATGCATCCTGGGACCATTGGAATTCTGTGCTCATGGGGCATCACAAAAACTATACATAAATGGGGATGCCTGGGTGGCTCAGTTGGTTAGGTATCTGCATTCGGCTCAGGTCATGATCTTGGGGTCCTGGGTTCGAGCCCCGCATTGGGCTCCCAGCTCCGTGGAGAGGCTGTTTCTCCCTCTGCTCCTCTCCCTGCCTGTGTGTGTGTGTGGGCGCGCTCTCTCACTCTCTCAAATAAATAAATAAAATCTTTTTTTTTAAACTGTACATAAATGGGGTGGCAAGATACAGTGAATGCGCATATTCCATGCATCTCATCACTCATGTACATGCTCTGCATTGGAATTCATCTACAAAACATACATTTAGAGATAAAATTATTGGGGCACCTGGGTGGCTCAGTGGGTTAAGCTTCTGCCTTCAGCACAGGTCATGATCTCAGGGTCCTGAGATCGAGCCCCACATCAGGCTCTCTACTCAACAGGGAGCCTGCTTCCCGCCCCCGCCACCTGCCTCTCTGCCTACTTGTGATCTCTCTCTTTGTCAAATAAATAAATAAAATCTTAAAAAATAAAGATAAAATTATTTAGAATTTCAAGATGGCAACAGCAGATATTAAACCAAACCCTGAGGCCCTGCTGCACATGGGATGCTGGGGGACTACACAGCTTTGCATCTTCATGAAGCAGCCCCAGACCCATCACAGTATGATAGCATATCTCCCCCCCAAAAAATACTAATCTGACTCTAAAAAAATCTGTGAAAATCAACTTTGTTTTTACTGACAATTTCTTGAAACTACTAAGGAGAGGGTGTCAAAGCATATTACCAAGTAAAATTTCCCAAAAATCCTTTTTTTAAGTTTCTCTGTCATCAAATCTCTCCTGTTCCAGCTGCTGTGTTGTGAGGCTCTGGCTTCCAGAGCTCCAGGCTCAGCCAGGATGAATGAGAGAGACGATGGCCAGGCTCGGTTTATGGATGGGCCCCCTAATTGGCCACAAGCACCTGCTTCCCTAAGGAAGCCACTTGCCTGGGGAGAACCACTGGGGTTGAGTTGACAGATGCATTTACCCCTCTCTTTACCAGAATGGTTAACCCCTTGTTATTTTAATGAACATATGTGGCAAGTGAAATAATTTTTGTAAGTTATGAGATATGAGGAAGGGAAAACTTAAGTTGTCAAATCATTCTAGAGCATGATGCACGTGGAAGTTGGTCAGTGGCCCCAAGGTGAGCGGTACCAGTGGGATTTGAACCCAACTCTCCATCTGTGAAGCTGGAATCTTTCCATTTGATATGCCGGTCCCCATAAAAGGGAAGAAAGCAATTATTAAGCACCTACTGCATGCTCAACATGTGCAAGGTACTTTATGAAACCACTACATAATGGAGGTATTTTCCTGACTGAGGACTGAGGATCAGTGAAAGGAAGTACCTTGCCCAAAGTCACAGAGTAAGTAAATGACAACGCCAGCACCCTGAAGGTCCAGACTCATGTCTGAGTCCCAGATTCATGATATCTCCCCAATATGCACAGGACTAGGGGAAAACTCAGGCCTCCTCACTTCCATTTCATTAAACTTCCCAGAATACCAGGCTGCTTCCATCATGAAGTCTGTATTGTTTGATAGATTGGTAAACTCTTGAGGGCTGTTCTCTGCTGGTGCAGGGATATAAGGCTTGACCTGGAGGAAGGAAGAGCAATTCTACCCATTGCCCCTTTGATTCAGTTTCCGAACATGGAAGCCCCTTCTCCAGCCCCTGCTGAGTTTTCCCTCCCCGAAACATTTGTTGAGGCTGGTGGGGTATGGGGGTGGGGATGGTCAGGAATGAGGAAAGAAGAAGGACCCAGCCTGCAGTGCTTTTGTCTCCCCCCCCCCCCTTTTTGTCCTGTCCCGAGCTCTGTTGGGATATTTCTTCAGACATGTTCAGTGACCTGTCACCACAAGGATTTGCGAGTTAGTTCAGTGGAAACAGTCTGAATTTATACGGGATTTTAATTTCAGCGGCTGACACTTAACCCAGATAGGTTAGCATTTTAGTGCTTACAGCCAAAGGCTATCAGAAAATTTCTGGAGCAAAAATCAGTTCAGATGCCTTCTTCAGAGTGAATCATGAAAGAAAAACAAAGCAGTCTTCCTTCTAGTTCACAAGCATAATAATTCATCACTTAATACATAATGGTCTATAAACTTTTTGTGGGAGGTCTACTTTTATTTTTTCATGCCTGGAGGGATGAACGAGGTGAGGGTGAGGAAGGGAGGGGGAAGAGAGCTCTTCTGGAAGCACCGGTGAGACCTCTGCAGGTAAAAGCCTTCCTGGGCCTCAGCCCCTGGGATCTGTCGCAGCACTTTATATTCTGTATTGACCGGTTGGCTCTCAACTGCCCAGACTGGGAAGTTTGTCCTCAGTGATATCCCTCTTGGAGGAAAAGGTGGTTGTGCTCGGAGGGTCAGTGGAGGGAGGAAAATCGAGCCCGAAGAACCTCCTTCTTCAGATTGCTGCGGCTCTGAGGAAGAATGGCAGGTGGGAGACCCTGCGGAGAGTGAGAAGGAGATGTGTTTCAGGTTCTCTCTCTCTCTTTCTCTTTTTGCATCCCTGGGTGACCATCCTGGGCTGTTTGTGTTCCTGGGCACAGCCAGTGGCCTCCTGCCCTTCAAGTGTAGCTGTCTGTGAGCGGTGCCTGCAGATTTTCTCTGACCGAGGGCACCAGGAGCAGGCCAGAAATGCTAGAAAGCCAATTCCTTCATGCCTCCTCCCCGCCCCCCAGCTGCCCTCCACAGTGGCTGATGATGTGACTTGGTAGACAAACAGCCCAGCTTCCTAGTCCCTTGACAGGGAAAACTCTGAGGCGTGGTCCATCCTGTCTCCCAGAGTTTCCCGGGCAGGACTGAGCTCTGCTTGTCCCCAGCTGCAGAACCTGCCTTCCCTTCTCATCTCCCTTCTCCTTTCCCTGCTGGTGCTTCTCAGATCCCCTCCCAAATAAAAGGCTCCCACTCGAAGTCTTGTCCTCAGGGTTGGCTTCTGGGGGAGTCAAGCGTTAAGACAGACCCTTTGTAGCCAAAGTGACAAAAAGCTGGAGGGTATCTTGGTGCTCCAGATGTGACTGAGCGTCTCAGTGCTGCCTCAAGGAAAGTAGCCCCCCCCCCCCCTTCAGCAGGGAGCTGCAGCCGGGCTGTTTCCAGAGGCTGGTCGGCCAGGTAAAGGCAAAGCTGCCTGGAGTTCAGAGGAAGTGCTCAGCGCCTTTGTCGTTCTATGAGGTCTCAGTTGTGCTTTCAAATTCATCATGGGGTGCCGTGAGAGATATAAAGATGGCAAGTCTCAGCCTCTATCTTCCAGTAGTTTATAATCCTGACAGGTAGAATGAAGCAGGTGTTCCAATAATTCCCATACATGGCAGAAAGGAAGAGAAGAAACAAAGCTCCTTCATGATTTGAGTGTTAAGCACCAAGGGCTTCTTTAGGCACCGGAGCTGTTAACTTGAGGCAGTTGGAAATGAAGGGGGACAAAGGCTGCTTCCATTAAATGGCACCGTGGCAGAAAAAGCAACTTATTCATTGTCGACAGCGACGAAGCCAACAGTGGTTTGGATTCGGTAGACCCATATAAAATTGTTGCTAGTGGCTGAGTGGCAGAATCGGAGATAGAGAAATCCATCCCTGGAGTATATATTCAAAAGGAACCACTTTCCTGGAGGTGAGTCGATCAAAGAAAGCTGTATTATTTTTAATTATTGTTATTACTCATAACACAATTTTGAATTTGTGTAGTACCTTTCTCCTGAGGAGCTTGAGGCATTTCACATATATTATCTCATTTATCTTTTATAACATCCCAGTGGGAATATGTATTATTAACTTTCGATTGCCATGGGACTGAATTCGTGCAAATTCTTTTTCCTGGGAACGAATGGAGCTACATCATTATAGAAGCAGATGTTGGCTGGAAGTCACCCACAACTTGCTACTGAATGTGTGTTAATTATAACAGCTCAGTACTCTGACTTTCCTTTGGGAAACCATTTTGCGTCTCTCTGCCTCAGTTTATAGGAAAATGAAGGAGCCTAGCTAATCAGCTTAGTTGATGTAAAATCAATCCATAACCATAAAAAGGAAAAAAATAGTAGACAGACCTCATGCATAGTTAATTAACACATATGGAGTTTGCTAGTTACAGCTAAATATTGACATAATATTTTCTCTCATTTTTGACATAATATTTTCAGTAGAAAAGCTTATATATGAACATTCTCTCCCACCCACTTTTAAGTGGGGAGATCTCCACTTAACTGAAACCACCTGGTTTTGGTCTTAGCTGAAAGGTAAATTTCTTTGTCAAGTTCAGGAACACTGTGTCCAATCATTATTGAATAATAGTGTTTAAATCCCATTTCTACTGCGCCCAAGAGGAAAATTTAGATACGGCTTTTCTCATTAACTGGAAACACTACAAAGTTCATCCATGACTTCTTCTCCATAAATTACTCTCTAGCAAAGTTTGCCAGAAAATTCAAAAGAAAAATTCTTCTTCCGAGTCCTATCTGAGGCATAGCAGGTCTCTGAGAAGCTTTACAGACCTCTCAGAAATGGATGGTCCTCCCTGGGCATGAGGATATCGGGGCTTGAAATGGGGTGTCTGCATGGGTGGGGAGGAGAATCACCCCTTCCTTTCCCTGCAGTCTTTGTGTCTTTCTGGCTTCCAGTCAGTATCAGAGCCTCCAGGATATTGGTAGTGTTTACCGCTCATTAAATATGCCAAAATGAACTTCTTCTCTCAAACAGTCTTAAAAAAAAGAAAAGAAAAGAAAGAAGAAAAAGAAAAGAAAAAAAAAAAAAAACAGCTGGGTCAAGAGAAGCCTTTTAAACCGTGAAATCTCGGGTTTTACAGTTTGAACCGAGGGCCACCATTTGGAGAATTTCACTGTTGTATTTCAATCTGTGGAAAGTTCCATAGCTTTCGCAAAGCCCCCTTATATTCAAATAGCTTGCTAAGACAAAAGGAAACATGCCCCATGAGGTACAGCAGAGGAAGCTCTGCTCCCCCAGAGTACCCACAGTTGTCCTGGTGCCTGTCTGGACAGGGTTAGGTCCTTTCGCTGATCTCAGTTTTACCAAATTCTTCCATGTTTGATTAATGGAGGTGACTGGCTTCCCCTTTCGTGCTGGGGTTCATGCTGCATTTGGTCAGAAAATTCTCCAATGGTCATACTAGACCTCTTACTAGGCTTTAAGCAGATAACTTTATAAGCTTCATATTTTCTTTTTCAGTAATCTTACAGTCATCTATAAAAATGATTAAGCGAATCTGGCCTCTTTCGGTTCTTTTGATTTGACAAAGCTGTCTCCTGTTTATAAATTCCTTTCTGTAATCTAATCCATCTGGCCATCCCTTCTGGCCTCTGGACTCCCAACAGCTACCAAAACTGTAAATAAAGGGCCCCTGGATACTTAAACAATCCGTTTCTGCTGTCAAGAAACATGTGCTTTATACAAACCATGAAAATGGAGCATAAGGAAAAGTAGGTGAGGTGAAAAGGAAGAAGAGCAAACACGTCAGCGCTTGAAACGTAGTAGGTACACTCTTAATACATAGTGAGTGAAAAACAAATTAAAATACCGTTGGCTACATTAGGTTTTTCTTTGGCCTTCTGTTGCCAGGAGTGAGGATTGGGAGCTATCTAGGATGGTGGTAAATGGATCAGGAGGGCTAGTGACCATTTGTAGGCTGATACGTGTGGGCAACTTTGTTTTCACAGGTGGCAAAGACTGTCTACTTGTTATTTCTTAGGTTCTTACAGCATCCTTGACTGTCCCAAGAGCTTCCTAGGAGACCATTATGCCTGGGGTGTGGTGGACTTTCTAGTGAGATCATGAGAAAGAGATAGGACCCAGGGATTTTACACTTGAAAGGGACATGATATCATGTAATGGCACACATAAACAATGACAACCACACTTGGGCTATACAAGTAGTACGATGGAAAGATTTTTGAACAATGGAAGACTTTAAGGAAGGCAGTCTGTCATTTGAAAACTGTGGGCCTGCTTACCTGTTTGAAGGTCTAAGAGTCACAGGAGAGGTAAGCACACCATACTCTGTAAGCACAGAAAAGGGCAACTTGGCCCTAGTGGCAAGATTCAGAGAAGGCTTTCTGGAGGAGAGAATAGCCTGACTGTGGTCTTGAAGGGTGCACTACAGCTAGCCAGGTCCAGAAAAGAGATAAGAATGATCTAGACAGGAAATCTAACATGAAGCCAGCCCACAGAGACCTCTGCATAGGGAGGTCCTGGTGTTTCCATTTTGCCGGAGGGTGGGAGAAGAAGTTGAGTTATGTAGGGCCCCGCATTTATTCATTCTTTTACCTACTCTCTCATTCATTCAACAAATAGTTGCTGAGTGTCTGCAATGTGTCAACTGGTGTTCAAGGCATTCTGGTTACTTCTGTGAACAAGACAGACCAGATTCACTTTTCAAGGAGCTCACATTCTGGGGTCAGAAGGTCTTGTAGACCTTACTAAGTCATTGGGTACTTTATCCAATGGCATAGACATTGGGAAGTTGCTCAAGGGTTTGAAGCAGCTGAATGGCATGGTCAGATTTCTGTTTTAGAAAGGTCATGTTAGTTGAAACGGATAAAAGTGTGGCTCCAGATACTTGGGGGGCTACAATCAGAGCATTTATAACAACACTAGTGGCAATTTTTGATGATTGGCTTGTTTGAGTACAAGAGACATTTGGGTTAACATAAGAAAGAACTTATTGAAGATAAAATGTTGAAATAAGGAAGGGTTTGTCATTCTACTTCTAGAATTATTCATGAAAATAATGTTCTTTTTCTCTGAAAAAAAATGAAGAAAATGTCTTCAATGGTTCAATTGTTCCCCTAACTAAGGAGAGAGGGATTAAAGTTTTAATGGATGACCTTTTAGAGTTTTTTATGGTTTTATTACTTTATGATTTAGGAAGTGAAAATAACAGCATAAACTGTACTTAAGAGTGTGAGTAAGGATGTCATCAAAGGACTGCAGGCCTTGTCAAGGTAGGAGGTTTAATTTTTTTTTCTATTTTATGAAGAAACTATTTATAGAGAACTCATCACAGGGTAGCTGGCCCATGGAAGTCCTCAGTATATATTATTTCTAGTCATCATCTCCTCTCCACCCCCTTCTTCTTCTTCTTTTTCTCCTTCCTCCTCTTCCTTTCATTCTCCTTTTTCTTATCCTTCCTCTTTCCCTTCCTGTTCCTCCCCTCTTCTCCCTTCTCCCTCTCCCCCTCCCCCCCCTTCATTTTCTTCTTCCTACTCCTCTTCTTCTTCTTCTTTTCCCCCTCCCTCCTTCTTCTTCTCCTTCTCCTTCTTCCCCCTCCTCCTCTTCCTCCGATCCCACTGTTTGATTTGTCCATATTATTGTGCATGTTTTATTTGAATGGAGATGTTAGGAATGTCTGCCAAATGGGTCTCATTTTTATTCACCATGGATGACTATATCATTGTTTTTAATTATTCTATCCCGCTTTCCCTATAGTTACATATGCTCACTTATTGCCAGGTAACCTTGCCATGGTTCTCTGAGGGGGACTATATTTCCCCATCCCATTGTCAGGCTTTAGACATGACTTGTTTTGACCAATGAAATATGAGTATAAACTTTAAGCGCATTTGTCAGTTCTCTTACTCTTTTTTCTCTGTCCCAGATGGGGCTCGCTCCTTCTTTTTGGGTCCTAGAATGAAAACAGAGAGTTGGAGCTGACCTATGGCAGATATAAAATCTGGAGTGAGAAATATCTTTTGTTGTTGTAAGTCACTAAGATCTTCAGGTTATTTGTTATTGCAGCATAATGTAACAAAACCTGCCTGATACAGGTAATCAATGGACGTTGAACTCAATTACAATGAAAGATAGTGACAAGGAAAATGTATTTTTACAAATTTTCAAGTTTTGTGCCAAATAATGTTTATTGCAATGAAATTCGAGTTTCTTTTAAAAAAAATATTTTTATTTATTTATTTGACAGAGAGTGATCACAAGTAGGCAGAGAGGCAGGCAGAGAGAGAGAGAGAGGAGGAAGCAGACTCCTTGCTGAGCAGAGAGCCTGATGCAGGGCTTGGTCCCAGGACCCTGAGATCATGATCTAAGCTGAAGGCAGAGGCTTAACCCACTGAGCCACCCAGGTGCCCCAAATTCCAGTTTCTTGCAACCCCATATTTAGAGCATTCCTTGGTATTCACTGTTGAACTGTAAACTGTGGTCCTTATTGGCATCCAAGAGCCTACCCTACAAAAAGATTTGAAGGTGTTAAGTGGTGTTGTGGTTTTCTTCAGCTTTATTGAGGCACAACTGACAAAACTGTAAGATATTTAAAGCGTACAACATGATGATTTGATATACATATACATTGTGCAAGAAATCTCCCCACTGAGATAACTCATCTATCACTTCTCATATATATATATTATATAGAATATGTGACATGTAATAGAATATATATATATATAGTTAATGAAAACATTTAAGTACTACTCTTAGAAAATTTCAGCTATATAGTACAGTTATCAACTATTGTCAGCATCTTATATGTTGGATCCTCAGAACTTAATCATCTTGTAAGTTTGTATCTTCTTACCAATCTCTCCCTATTCTCCCACCCCCCAGGCCTCAGCAATCACTTTCCTACTCTCAGTTTCTATGAATTTGCTTTAAAAGAAAATTTTTTTTTAAGATTTCACATATAAGTGATATAATGCAGTATTTGTCTTTCTCTGTCTGGCTTATTTAATTTAGCATAATGCCCTCCAGTTTCATCCATGTTATTGCAAATGACAGGATTTCCTTCTTTTCTAAGGCTGAATAATATTTTGCTGGATATATACACCATATTTTTTAATTGACTCATCCAACGACAGACACTTAGGCTGTTGCCAGCATTTGTCATCTCTAGTCCTTTTTATAATAGCCATCCCAACAGGTGTGAGGTGCTATCTCATTGTGGTTTGCATTTCCCTCATGATTCATGATATTGAGCACCTTTTCATGTAGCTATGGCCATTTATACGTCGTCTTCAGGAAAATGTCTATTTAGGTCCTTTGCCCATTTTAAAATTGGGTTATTTCTTCTTTTGCTATTAAGTTATATGAATTCCTTGTATATTTTGGATATCGACTCCCAGATACGTGATCTGGCAATATTTTCTCCCATTTCGTAGGTTGTCTTTTAATTTTGTTGATGGTTTCTCTTTGGTATGCAGAAGTTTTCAGTTTGACGTAGTCTCACTTGTTTATTTTTTCTTTTGTTGCCAAATCTAAAAAATCATTGCTGAGACAGATGTCAGGGAGATTACCCCCTGTTTTCTTCTAAGAGTTTTATGGCTTCAGGTTTTATGTTCAAGTCTTTCATCCATTTTGAGTTGATTTTTGTGAATGGTATAAGATAGGGGTCCAGTTTTATTTTATTTTTTTGTGTGAGGCTGTCCAGTTTTCTTAATACCATTTATTATTTTCTGTGATTTTTTCTAATTAAAAATTTTTATTTTTATTTTTGAAGTACAGTTGACAAACAATGTTATATTAGTTTCAGGTGTGTGTAACATAGTGATTTGACAATTCTATACATTACTCAGCACTCATCACAACAAGTGTGGTCGCCATCTGTCCGCATACAACATTATGGCAATATTTTTGACTATATTCTCTATTCTGGACTTTTCATCTCTCTGTGACTTATTTATTTTATAACTGGAAGTTTGTATCTCTTAACCTTCTTTACATTTTGCCCATTTCCCCACCCCCCATTCCCCTCTGGAAAGTTTGTTCTTGTTCAGTTTGTTCTCTGTATTTACCAGTCTGTTTTTATTTTTCATTTATTTGTTTTTTTTTTTTTTTAGATTCCACATATAAGTGAAATCATATGGTATTTGTCTTTCTCTGACTTATTTTATTTAGCATAATACCTTCTAGGTCTATCCATGCATGGATGGACCAAGACCATTTAGTGAAGAGACTGTCCTTTCCTCATTGTGTATTCTTGGCTCCTTTGTTATAACTTAATGGACCATAATATGCATGGGCTTATTTCTGGGCCCTCTGTCCTATTCTATTGATGTGTGTATCTATTTTTATTCTAATACCATACTGTTTAAATACTATAGCTTTGTAATATAGTTTGAAATAAAGAAGTATGATGCCCCCAGCTTTGTTCTTTCTCAAGATTGCTTTGGCTATATTTTATATTTGGCTATATATTGCTTTTGTGGTTCTATACAAAGTGGTGCTGTGCTTTAACACATGATTAAGCACTGAATTCTGTTTGAATGTGAGCTAGTGGCCCATAGTACCAATCTGAATTTCCTATCATATTTAGAAGTGGAATAAAAGTAGCAAAATATTTTCTCAGCTTCTTAAATAGCCAAAGATGATGACATTCACTTGATTTAATGATCGTCGGGTTTCTAAGTCCTTTGACTTGTGAATGCATTTACTTTTTGAAGGTAAAGATAATTGACTGAGTTTTTTTAAAATAAGTTGACCTCCCTACTCTCATAGTGTGACATTATTAGGAATGTATCAGTATTAGAACACTCCTGGGACTTTCAGTCTGCTTCTTCTCATGCTTCCTTTTTGAAAGGGGCCACTTCCTCACTCTGATCAGCCTCTCTTTCTATTCTCCCTTTTCCCCTACCTTAGAATGCTTCACCATCTATATTGAACAAGACTGAGGGATTCTTTGCTGGGGACAAATGCATATAAAGATAGCAATCTCCATTTTTCCTTTTAAAAAATTGTGAATAAATGTTGAACTGTCTCAGTGAATGATATGATTGTGCCCAGGGATTTATGTGGTGTGATACAATTGGCTGCCAGAGGAAGGAAGAAAAGTTGTGAGAGGAGTACTTTCTGTTTACCTTCATTCTATCCAAGGGGACCCATGATAGGCTACTTACCCAGGTGTAGCCACTGTTACTAGCTATAAGAGAGAAGCTGAATTCAAACCAGCTTAAGCTATGTATACGTGGACTATATCAAAGGACTTCTCATTATTATCTCTTGTTGGGAGCAGAACTTTTCTCCTGCCAACTTATGTTCAAGTACTTGGGGCAACAGATAGATTCACAAAAGAAGGATTTCACATGCATGGGGAAACACTCAAGAAGAATTGGCTCCCTGAACAGCCAGAGGTATTGGTTTATATGGCTGTTTAACAAAATGGGGGTGGTGTCTTAGAGCTTCAGTGTGAAAGTATGGCAGGTTCTATTGGTCTTTTTCATCCTGATGTTAATGGCAGTCTCCTTCCCCCATGGGGGCATCTCCACAGGAAGATTTATGGCAGCTAAATACATACTTCCTGGGTACGAAGGGTCAGTCTTCTCCCAAACAGGAAACACTCTTGGAGGGGGGTTAATGGTGACCATATTTTGGGAAAGCTCTGCTTAAGTTTAGATACGGTTTCTCTTCTGTGGCTGCTGTTTGTTCAGATGTTTTCCATTTAAAGTAATCTTCATGCTACTCTGGTGGGCTGTTGTCCACTTTATCTATCATCCATCCATCCATCCATCCATCCATCCATCCATCCACCCACCCATCTGGATATCATCTTAAAAATCATGAATAAGTTCGGAGAACAGCCTAAAGACACAGGGGCTGAGAAGAGTTTATCCAGGTTTACTCTCTCTCTCCTTTCCTGTATTTCTGACATGTTCTTTCCATGTTGGAGGCTTATTGGCTGACAACTGCTGGCCTCAAACTCCTGTCTCACCAGGTAGACAGCTCCAACAGAGAGAGTGCCTTTCCACCATTGGTCTGGCCACCATGCCTCAGAAAGAATGCTAATTTACCTGATTAGTGACATGTGCCTATCCCTGAGCCAACATGACCAGGTTGAAGGGGTCCTCAGCCCAGTCTTGGGGGGCACATAACCTCCCATTGGCATGAAACCACATGAAATGGGTTCTTCACAGGTTCCTGCTTGAAGAAGAGGGGACTTCCAGGCAGGAATCTTCCTTTATAACTCTTACGCCTGTCTTCTTTGTCCTCTAATCTCCACCTCCAATTTCATGGAACTCTAGTAAAATAACTGGATGCTTCTGAAGGAAATGCTGCAAAATCAGAGAGATGGAATAAAATCTGAAGTCATGTTTCAAGATGTTTTCCCCAGACCTAGAGATTCTTGTGTGTCTTAGATCTCCTCTCTCTTGAGTTTCGTTCTGAGCTTTTGACTTGTTGCTGACACATACAATAAGCCACTTCACCTTTTCACCTGATAATTAAACACTCTTAAATTAAGACAATGATAATTTCACAGAGGTATATGAGGTCTAATTAATTAAGGCCTCTAAAGCTCTTAGAGATCCTTGAACCAAAGGTACTTTATAGAAGTAGCAAATGGGATAATGTTATGAGTAAATCTCATGATAATAAACTTCAGATCTTTTGGTTGTATTGGAATTGGTATCAAGTGTCATTTGAAATATGTGGGCTGGAACTTGGAAATCTTTTTAGTATACAGAGAATATGTTGTATCATGGTTTGATTTGTATCACATCCTCTAAATAGTTGTGAGATTCTTTTTGACAGATGGTCAACTGAGGCGGGCTATCTAATTTAACTGGAAATTAACATTGGCAGCTGTTCCTGCTAAAAAGATAATCTGTCTTTCAAATTGTGTGGAGCAAGCTGACCCCTTTCCAACTCCTTTCCTATAATTGTGGGCAAATGACAGTTTTCCTCCTGCAAACACTCAACTTGGAGACACACCGGGCCCTTTATTCTAGGTCATGTCCAAAGGGACCTGCAGCTGCCCTCCATAGTAACAGCCACTGGTAGCATTTCTCATTTCTGTTTAACCCTGTATTCATCATCATACTCACTGAATGAGATAAATCACCACTGGCCTCTTTTTTAGGCTTAACACCCATCTAAAATACTTCCGATAATCTTTACTCGCAATATAAAAAAATTCAATCACTCATGTTTGACGGCTATGAATTTCCTTATTTTTTTTTTCTTAATTTGGGGAAATTTGGGCCTTAGCTGGGTCCCCTGTAACCAGACTCTGAGATGGAGATTTGTATGCAGGAAGCTTATTGAAGGCCTCCCTTGGGGAACACCACCTGTGAGGAAGATAAGCGGGGTTAGGGAAGCTGGGTTGCAATAGAGGAACAGAGGTCTCTGCTGAAGCCATGGACAGCTCCAGCTTGGGCTGGCCCTTCAGAGATATGTCAAATAAAGGAAAATGAAGCAAATTAAGGACATTTGTATCCCAATATTGACTAGTGATTGATGAATCCTGTCCCCCAGGGAAGGGGAGTAGCCTGGGATGAGGCTACCCTCTTCTGCACACAGCAGTGCCTAGCTAGGGGCTCTCTAGGCAAGTAAGTCATCCGCAGCCAACACTCTGGAAGCTGGGAGAACAAGCTCTCTGTCCTGAAGGGGAGCTCTGGTGATGCTCTAAGGTCTGCCACAATCCCAGAGAGTACAATGATGCCAAGAACCCTGGCTCCTTTTCCCTGAATTGAAACCTGGTCACATTTTTGAGACATTTGAGTCCTGTCTTTCTTCTATGTATATATTTAGAAATCACTCAAGTAACATGACCATAATTTTCTAAGAGTTAGGACATTACAAATAAAGTTCTTTTGACTATCTCCTCAATTCCTAGTCCTACCTCTGTGCCTCCAGCAGGACCTGGACTGGGAGGGGAGGCAAGTGAGGCACTTCCCCCAGGTACAAGAAATGTCGGCAATTAAGAAGCACAGTATTTCATTATTTTTGAATGATACATAGTATTTTAATGTAATATCTGTAGAACTCAAAACCAGGACAAAAAAGTGCTGTTTTGAGGAATGAAATATCAAAATTTTAAAATACAGACAAGATCAGTAACTGGGCTGTGCCAAGCCATAGTGGAGTCTGAGGCAAAAGGAAAAATCAGTAAAACTGATCCTGCTGTATTCAAAATTTTTATATTTTGTTCATTGTGCATTTTTGCATTCATCTTAAAAAATATTTTTATCTTTCAACCATAATTAACTTGAATCCACATGTCAAAAAGGAAGAAGAATTTTTAGGGATTTTCTTACATTGTTTTGTGGCTGGGAATTATTTTTTTAAAAATTGAAGTATTGCTGACACACAGAGTTCCAGGTTTCCATTAGTTTTAGGTTATACATAAAGTACAGACTTGTTATGTTGTGCTCCCCAAAAGGGTAGCCACCATCTGTCACCATATAGCCTGAGTACAAGACCATTGGCTATATTCCCTGTGCTGTGCCTTTCAACCCCCTGACTGATTCATTCCATAACTGGAAGCCTGGACCTCCCACTCCCCTCCACCCCTTATTGTCCAACCCCCAGCCCTCCCTTCTGGTAACTACCAGTTTGTTTTCTGTATTTATGGGTCTGTTTCTGCTTTTTTGGCTTGTTTGTTGGTTCTGTTTTGTTTTTTAGATTCCACATATAAGCGAGATCATATGGCATTTGTCTTTCTCTGTCTGACTTCTTTCACTTAGCATAATCTTAGCATAATACACCCTTCATCCATCCATGTTGTTGCAAATAGTTCTTGAATCAGTTTTGATTTGAAAAAACTATTGCCTTGAAATATGATTGATTTTGATGACTGAGTCTGTTGATAACCCTTCAAATTTTGTGCTTCATTCCCCTTACCCTAGTCCCAACCGTGAGATGTAGCTGCCATTATACATTTGCTGCGTGTATTTCCAGGCCTTTAACAATTTTATTTTACATATCTATATGTGTAGTCATCAGCTATCCTGTTGACCTTATCTCTAAGTCAAATCTCTAGTCCTCTCCCCTCTCTGCACCCCACCATTATCATCCCAGATCAAGTCACCATCTTCTCGCAACTTTTGCAATACCCTCCTAACCACTAATCTCATAGTTTCTAATCCTGTCCCTCTTGAGCTCTTCTTCTTCCACAATGCAGAGTGAGATCTTAAATTTTTTTTTAAAAAAAATTTGTTTGTTTATTTGAGAGAGAGAGAGAGCAGAGAGAGGGAGAGTCCCAAGCAGACTCTGCCGTAAGTATGGAGCCCCACCTGGGCCTCAATTCCATGACCCCAAGATCATGACCCAAGCTGAAACTAAGAGTTGGTCACTTAACTGACTGAAACACCCAGGCGTTCCCCAGAGTAATATATTTAAGATGTAATTCAGAGCATGTCACTTCCCCACTGAAACACCTCCTCTTTCCCCAGTGTCATCCCCTTTCCTTGAGAATACAAGTTTCTAATGTGGCTCCTGGTGGCCCTACATGATCTGGGTTCTGCCTAGTTCTCTATCCTCATCCCCACTCCCCTTGCTTACAGAGCTCAAGCCACACCAGCCTTCTCTTTGTTGCTCTGAAACACTAAGATTCCTCTTCCCCTAATAGGGTCTTGGTACCAGCTGTTCCTTCTGAATGGGCTGCTCTCTATCCTCAGTGCCACGTGGATGCATCCTTTGTTTGTTAACACCTCAGGCCTTCTCTGACCATCTCATTGAAAGAATTCCCAGTCACATTTGAACATATCATCCTGCTTTGTTTTTGTCCACATTTAGTGATGCTGGATATTATTTTTTTTGTATATGTTTGTTTATATGCTGCTTCTTCTGAATAGAATATAAGTTCCACGAATCTAGGACATTGTGAGAATCTAATAGTCTGTTTATGGCCATATCCCTAGGACCTGGGACTGAGTTTGACACATAGCTGATGTTTAGTAAGTGTTTCCTGAAAAACTTAAAAAAAAATATATAAGAGATTTTCTGTGTGTGGGTTCTTTTCAGTTTTTTGAAAGTAGATTTTAGTTTATGCAACAGTCTTTGGTTCACAGCAAAATTGACTGGAACATAGAGTTCCCATATGCATTCTGACCCCACACATGGAGAGCCTCCCCAACTCTCAACATTCAGCATCAGAGTGGTACATTTATTCTAATCAATACACTAATATTGATGTATTGTTATCAACTGAAGTCCGTAGTTTCTGTCAGGCTTCGCTTTTGGTGTTGTACATTCTATGGGTTTTGACAGATGTGTAATGAAAGTTATCAACTATTACAGTATCACATGTAATAGTTTCACTGCCTTCAAAATCTTCTGTGCTCTTTCTGTTCCTCTCTCCCTTGATCTTTACTATCTCCATGGTTTTAACTTTTTTATAGTTTTCTATGGCTGAAATCATACAATACATAGCCTTTTCTGATTAGCTTCTTTCACTAAGTAATATGCCTTTTAACTTTCCTCTGTGTCTTCTTGTGGCTTGGTTGCTAGTTTATTTTAAGTGTTGAAAAATATTCTATTGTCTGGATGAAACACAGTTTACTTATCCACTCATCTGCTGAAGGACTTCTTGGTTGCTTCCAGTTTTTGGCAATTTTGAATAAAGTTCCTGTAAACATCTGTGTATAAATTTTTGTGTGGACACACATCCTTGACTTGTGTGGGTAAATACCAAGAGGCACAATTGCTGGGTTGTGTGGTTAGAATATGTTCAGTTTTGTAAGAAATTGCCAGACCATCTTCCAAAGTGGCTGTACCATTTTGCAGCAATGAGTGAGAGTTCCTGTTCCTCTACATCCTCACCAGCATTAGGTGTCGCCCATATTCTGGATTTTGGCTATTCTCATAGGCGTGTAGTGGTAGCTCATTGTTGCTTTAATATGCAATTCTTCAGTGACATATGATTCGAAGCATATTTTCCTATGCTTATTTGCCATCTGTATACCTTCTTTGGTGAGGTGTCTGTTTAGGTCTTTGACCACTTTTTTTTTTCCCTTCACATTTCACCTCTGTCTCTCTTTATGTTTTTTAAAAAAATGTATTAACATATAATGTATTATTTGCTTCAGGGGTACAGGTCTGTGAATCATCAGTCTTACACAATTCACAGTACTCATCATAGCACACACCCTTCCTAATGTCCATCACCCAGCCACCCCATCCCTCCCCTCTCACCTCCCAGGATCCCTCAGTTTGGTTCCTGAGATTAAGAGTATCTTATGGTTTGTCTCCCTACTCCGTCCCATCTTGTTTAATTTTTCCCTCTCTACCCCCCATGACCCCCTGCCCGGCCTCTCAAATTCCTCATATCAGAGAGATCATATGATAATTGTCTTTCTCTGATTGACTTATTTCGCTTAGCATAATACCTTCTAGTTCCAGCCACATCATTGCAAATGGCAAGATTTTGGTTTTTGATGGCCGCATAGTATTCCATTATTTATGTATACAACATCTTTATCCATTCATCTGCTGATGGACATCTAGACTCTTTCCAGAGTTTGGCTGTTATGGACATTGCTGCTATAAACATTCAGTGCACGTGCCCCTTTGGATCACTACATTTGTATTGTTAGGGTAAATACCCAGTAGTGCGATTGCTGGGTTGTAGGGTAGCTCTATTTTTAAATCAAATTGCTCATCTTCTTACTGTTGAGTTTTAAGAGTTCTTTGTATATTTTGGATAGCAGTCCTTTATCAGCTGTATCTTGCAAATATTTTATCTCAGTTTGTGGCTTGTCTTCTCATTCTCTTGACAGTGTCTTTCACATAGCATAAGTTTTTAAATTTTAATGAAATTCAACTTACCAGTTTTTCTTTCATGGATTGTTCCCTTGGTGTTATATCTAAAAAGCCATCATCATACCCAAAGTTACCTAGATTTTCACCTGTGTTAGCTTCTGGGAGCTTTACAGTTTTGCATTCTACATCTAGGACTATGATCCAATTTGAGTTAATTTATGTGGCTCTTTTATTCTGAAATATTGTTCTGCTAACTTTTTCACTCACAATAGAATTTTTGAGATCTCTTTGGATATGTACATATGATTTCACTCTTCACTGCTCATGTAGTATTTCCTCATGCATATATACCACTTTTACTGATATTTATATTCAGTGATGGACATTTGGGGTTTTTCTTTTTCTTTTTTTTTAATTTCACAAACAATACTGCATCATTGTCCATGTTTTCTTGTGGATGGGTATAGCTATTTCTCCAAGGGAGTTGCCTGGAAGTGAATTGCTGATCAGACTGTATGTACTCTATATGTAGAGTATATTTTCAATTTCAGTAGATCCTGGTAGAATGCTGTTCAGAGGATGAGAGTACCTGTTTTCCTACAACCTGGTCAATGTTTAATGTTGTCTAATTTTAACATTGCCAATCTTATGCTCAAAAGATGGTATCTCATAAAAAATTATTCATTCGTGATGATTGGTGAAGATGAATGTATTTTCACATTTATTGTTTTTAAAAAAATATTTCATCTTCTGTTAAGCGACTATTTTTTAATCTTTTGCCCTTTTTTCCTCTTGTGTTGTTTGTCTTTTTTGGGTTAATTTGTTCCTTACACTGGTTATTAATATTTGACTATTATGTTTATTACAAATACTTTTCCCCAGATTCTCAATTGTCTTTTAAAATTGTTTATGATGTCTTTTGCCATATTGAAGTTTCTAATTTGCCTGTAGTCAAATATATCGATTTTTTCCCCCATTGCTGCTTTTTTTGAGTCTTATTTAAGAAAGACTTTCCTACCCTTAGATTACAAAGTTATCACTCTGCGTTTTCTGATAGTAACTTTAAATGTGTATTTGTTGGTTTATTTATAGGTCTTTTATTGACGTGCAATTTATATTCACATGCAATTTATATTGACATGCAAAATATATAATTTATATTATAAATATAAATATTTATATTTAGATGATGTAAAGAATTTAATTTTATTATTTTTAATTAATGAATTTCTAGTTATTTGCTTATGCCCTACACACTAAGTTGTTTCTCCAAGAAGCTTATCTTTGTGGGCTGTATTTTGGTGGGTATGAGAGAGAGGGCACTGTAACTGCAGTGTCTGGAGCACCCACTCTCTACTCCTTTTTGCAAACTTGTAAATACTTAGATTCTTAGTAGTTTTTAGCTAGATAAAAAGGGGGCTGCTAAGTCAGTACATGGTCAGGATGATAGAACTGCATCAATACAGGCTACCCAAGGTGCCACAATGTTCTTGGGTCTAGATGGAAGAAAATGTTTCTTAAAATTCCTTGAGGAAGGCAATATAGCACAATGGCTTTACAATCAGGCAGAGCTGAGTTTGAATTTTAGCTCTGCCATTCTTGCTAGTGTAGCCCTGAGCAAGTTAATCTCTGAGATTGAGTTTCCATATCCTTAGAAAGGTACTTATAGTTCTTATTTTGTGGGTTAGTTGTGAAGATCTGAGATAACACTTAAAAAGTACTTGGTACACGTTTAATGATCAGTCATGTTGACCATTATTGTTTCTGGTTATGATAATGACTTTTGCAGAGATATGAATATTTGGGGGAGGAGGGCACAGGAAGAAAAAGAGTTGATAGATGGCAATCATTCTTGAAGGGTTGAGGTGGATGGATGTTAACAGCCATTGGATGGATGGTCAATAGCCATTGGCACTCCCAGAGAAGCCCAGAAGAGGTGTTGGGACCCACACCACAACAATCTAGCAATCATGCTAGGCCAGTGAAAAAACAACTGGGACTCTAGGCTCTTGTCTTGTTAAACAAAACCATGAGTCATGACTTGGGAAAGAGTGTGGAAACCCAGAGAAGGAATGTAGAAACAGATAATCTATTGTCTGAGAACAAATATACTGAGGATATCTTTGGGTAGAGGTAGAACAAATGATCACATAGGAATGACTTACAGGGTCCTGATTGCTGGCTAGGGCCAATGCCAGGAACTGCAAAAAGGAACTCAAGGGATGCCAAACCAGGGCACACCTGGAGGGAGGATCATTACATAGTTTTCTAAGTTTCATTGGTTGGCACTGGGAAGCCCTGCATCCTTCACTAGGTAAGGCACAGTAGCTCCTGGCTTGCTGGGGACTTTGGGCTGATGCAGTAAAGATAAAAGAGAGAGGAGTAGGTTCTAGAGAATGTGGCCATAGAGCAAGTCTTGACCTGTGATAGCAGAGTTGTGTAACACTTGTACTTAAAGGGGAGTCCATAAACCAGCAAAATAGTCCTCATCTGGGAACTTATTAAAATTGCTGAATCTTGGGTTCCACTCCAGAGCCACTGAATTACAATCTGCATTTTACCTAGATCCCCAGGAGACTTGAATGCGTGCCAAGGGTTGAGAAGTACTTGTCGAGGCCAGGGATAAAACAGGCTCAAAGTGGAAGAAAGAGTTTTTGGAAGATTCACTTGTTAGACTTCTCAAAAGCAAATATATACAATTATGTACCCCCCCCCCCACATATTTTATACCCTAAGATTTCAAATAATC
The DNA here is from genome assembly GCF_009829155.1 of Mustela erminea. Lineage (NCBI taxonomy): Eukaryota > Metazoa > Chordata > Mammalia > Carnivora > Mustelidae > Mustela > Mustela erminea. The sequence continues at coordinate 37,046,785 of NC_045635.1, forward strand.
CTGTTCCAGATGTGTTGCATCTATTACTTTGTCAGGTAAAGAATATTTAGTTGAGGATTACTTTTTCAAAGTTTTTATTTAAATTCTAGTTAGTGAACATATATGGTAAAATTGGTCTCAGGAGTAGAAGTTAGTGATTCATCACTTATATACAACACCCGGTGCTCATCACAAGTGCCCTCCTTAATACACATCACCCATTTAGCTCATTCCCCACCTACCTCCCTCCATTTACCTTCAGTTTTAATTGGGCATTATTTTTAATACCCAAATAATCAAACCACTTTCTTACCTTAAATAAGATAGAAATCCTACTTTAATTTCTTCATAGGGCAATAGGCTTATCAATATTAACAAGTACTATGTTTAATTCTTTTCTTTGTTCCCAATGAGAATTATGCTTAATTATTGAAGTGCTATGTTAAAAAAAAAAGCCCATTAGATGTTTACTGAGATAATTAAATTTACTCAGTTGAAGAATTGCGCTCAGTTGGTATCACCTCAAATACTATATCTTAACATTAAAGAGCCTTCTAGAGTTCTCTTTTCATTTTGGCAATTCCCGGAGAAAATGTCTGGCAAAAACTCATTTTGTTCCAGTTCCCACACTTCAGAATAAAAGCAAAACTTCACTTGGCTCCCTACCTTTTAAGAAAGCATTCTCAAAGTGTGGTGCCTGGACAAGCAACATCAGCGTCACCCAGGAACTTGTTACAAATGTTAATTCTCAAGTCCCATCCAAGATTTACCAGATTAGATGGGGTGGGCCCAGCCATCTGTATGTTTGGCATGCCTTCCAGGTGATTATGCCTCATGCTAAAATTTGAGAACCATTCTCTGAAGCCATGTGGTCCAAGAGATGAGAGGTCGAATGCATAAGCAATGGAAGAATGTGGGTGTTGATCCAGAAGCCAATAGATTCTAGTATTATCTGTGACACTTTGCTGTGTGACTTTGAATAAGCCATCACACTACTCCGGGCTTCAATTTACTCCTTTTTTATTAACATATCAAATTTCCTCATTTTTAAAATAGAGGAGTTGGAATGTTACTTCAAGTTGATAGTTAAGGCTCCTTAAGTCTCCAATAGATCAGATGTGGCAATTGGAACAGAGTGAGTTTTTACTCAGGTATTTTCTCCTGGAGCTAACAAGATAAAAATAATAATCTAAAAAGATTTTTAATAGTAAGATATAGATTTTGAGGTGATCCCAGTTGGGCAATTTTAAAAAACTGAGTAGATTTAATGATCATTCATATGTCAGATGTCCATCCATGATAGGTAACACAGCCAGTTTATCAGATAATCATTGATGGAGCCACTTTGCTACAAGTCAACTATGATATTTGACTCCTTGTAGGGAAAACACTTGTAAGTTCTAACTTATGATAAGTTTCCTTTTTGAAACATTTCAGCTTTCACCTTGGAATTATTCTGTGTCCCCATGTGGTTGAAATATTTATCACAAAGTCAATGTAGTTGGGGCCATGGTATTTTTTAGCACACTTGGTTACATGATTTTCTTGCACATGGGTGATTAGAAACAACCAACTATAAGGTGACATCAGTTGTCAACAAGAAGGGGCTGCACCCTGGTACCAAGAAAAAAAGATTGCTGGCCTCCAAGGCCATGGGCAATAGGAGTAGGCCCAACTGCCAATAGAAGGGCCAATTAGTAATGAGGGTATCACTCTGTTGCTTGTGTGATGCTGCTACTGACAGCTTTCAGTCATGAAAAGATTAAATTCTGCTCAGTATCTCTTTTAGAAGGTAGGGAAGATCATTGTGCCTTTAAAAGATATTTCGATCAAAGCCTCGTTTCCCAAAGAATTATGTTTTGGTTAGTGAAAGTTGAACTTACATAACACACTGTTTTTCCTGACAGTGGTGGATTGAATCACCACTGTACACAGAAGAGAAAAGGTAAATAGATACAGGCAGCAAATGGAGACATATCACATCAAATAATTAAAAGGCTTAGTTAAATAGAATAAATAAATACTAAAAATATTAATATATGATAAATATAATATATGTAGAATATACTGGAAATAATAAAAGATAGAACAATAAATATTAAACTAAGATATATATTTTAAAAAGCATTTGTGGAAATGCTTTGAAAAAAGTTACTTGTTAGGGTGCCTGGGTGGCTGAGTTGTTAAGTGTCTGCCTTCGGCTCAGGTCATGATCCTAGGGCCCTGGGATCAATCCCTGTATTGGTCTTCTTGCTCAGCAGGAGGCCTGCTTCTCCCTCTCCCACTTCCCCTGCTTGTGTTCCCTCTCTCACTGTCTCTCTCTGCCAAATAAATAAATAAATAAATAAATAAAATGAAAAAAGATACTTGTATATATAAAACAAAGTATATTTTAGGCATTGTGGGGTGTTATGTGTGAGTTCCATAGACAGAGACAATCGTTTTATTAAAGTACTTTTTTTCCTTTCCAGAGATTGTTCCAGCAAGTGAGCACTGGAACAAAAATGAAAAAAAAAATAGTAGGATATTATCATCTAGGTCTTGGGGAAATAGAATGTAGCCATTGTTGTCCTTTGTTGATTATAGGGAGAGGAATCTACCCCTTATCACTAGATGTCAGTGGACCTGGGTTCTTATCTCAGAGTAATTGTGTGACCTTGGGAAATTTATAGATGGTTTTTGGGTTTTGCTTCCCTCACCTGGAGAATGGTAAAGACTAGATAAAATACAAAGATTAGGCTGGATTAGATAAACTATAAGATTAGACCTATAGACTATAACCACTATCTAGGTCAGATTAGATAAGACAAGATTCACTTCAGGGCTGAGATCCTATAAGTTTTTATTACCCTCCACTCTATCTTAGCCACATTTTGTTATGGTCATATTCAGTGTATTTACCCTCTGTAAGCTCTCAGTCTCAAGCATCTTGCTGTTTGGCTACTACCTCCTATGTTTTTAGCTTCTTCAGATATACCAACTCCAACAACTCTTTGACTCCACCAGGACCTTCAGAGCCCATACCCTGTTTTCATCTCCTTATATAACCTTAAAAACCTTAATTAGAATTCATGGCATAGGGATTACAGTTTTTCCTTTGCTTAAGCAAAGGAATTTTGCTTTTGCAAATTTTTCCTTTGCTTAAGCAATTTCTCTACCGCTCTCTTCCTCCATCACGATGACTTGATGAAATCGCAACCCTTGTGTTTGTAGTCCAGATCTCTAGGAAATAGACTCAGGTTTGCATGTGAGAGGTTTGTGGGGGAGTGCTTTTGAGAACATCACATGGGAGGAGTGAAGCAGGATTGGGCAGAAGAAGTTGAATTGAGCTGCACTGGGACTTGAGGCTTCAACTGATCCTCTGGGATGTGATGAAGAGCTGAGATGATCCTTTAGAACCATTTCACCTTGAGATAAGATGACTGGGCTCCTTTTTTTAAAAAAAAAAAAAAACCCTTTTAATGACAGTCACTAAATGTGGGAAGCCTTGGGAATGGGATGAGGCAGCTCTCTTCAGTTGAGGGCAGTTCCTGGAAAATGATTCAGCTGATAGCTGTTGGCCCCCAACACTGGGAGAAAGGGGGTCTCAGGCCTGAAGGGGGAATCTGGCAGTGCAACACCATGTCCACTCTACCTAGTTGGCACCAACTTTCCAGGTCTGCAACAGAGCAACTGGCTGAGGCTGGAAAGAAACCAAGATCCAAGCTGAAAACCTCACTTTAAATTCATCACCACCAACTTCAAGTGAGTTTAAGTTCCGCCCACAATCCTACTACATTTCCTTATTTCACACCTTCATCTGTTCCTCTTAAACATTTTCCTTATTTTCATTGTTGACTGATAACCCTGTGACTTACTTGAGGAAATATAAGCAATTAGAGAACTTCCATAGTTTCTTCCACCAATATAGCAATGTACCCACGAACCTATCCTTTTGCTACAAGGTGGATTGTTGATATTTCTAAGTCCAGTTTCTCCCTGCACTGGATTCCATTCATTCTTTCCTACTTAAACAGCATCCCTTTTATAATTTCCCCCTTTCTCTCTGCCATTTTCCCTCTGTGCACTGGGTCATTCCCATTAACATAAAAATCCAGGGGTGCCATGTTCTATCTAAAAATTACCCTGCTTTTACCCACATCACTCATCAACTACCACCCCTTTTCTGCTTCCCTTTATAGAAAAATACATTGAAGGAGTTGACTGTACCTTCTGATTCCCCTTTTCCCCACTTCTTTACTTTTCTCCTCGTTCTTTCTCAAACCTTGTCCAAAAACTCTTACTATTTCACTATTTCATTTGTCAAGGTCTCTAGTATCTCCAGGTTCACTCACTTGGCTCATTTGTAGCATCAGACATGGGTGACACTTCTTTCCTTGAGATACTTTCTTCGCTTAATTATGGGGATATCCCCATTTCCTGGTTCCCCTCTTATCTCACTTACTGCTATTGGTTTGCAACTCTCTTAGGAACTTCCTGGGTGTAATCTGAAACTGGCCCCCAAACTTGGAGGGCAGGGAAAGACTGAAGAAGGAGGCAAGCTGCTCCAGGTTGGTAGGTGGCACTTTTAAGAAGCAAAGGGAACTTAATATATGAGGCTTGCCTTGCATGGCAGCAAGACAAATGGATCCCTACACTTGTCTGCAAAATCTTAAGAATTTGTAGAGAGAGGTCTTCACTGTACAATCATGTATACCATGCAGGTGTTCTCAATACATCACTATCTCAAGGCTTTGTTCTTGGAGAAGCCTATGGGAGCAGGAAATGCAAGCAGAACCCACATTTCACGGACAGGGGAGGGACTCCAAGCATCTGGGTTTAGTTCATGGGTCAACTGGTGGTTGTGTCTTCTCAATGACTTTCCCCAACATCTGCTCCTCTTCAAGCTTCTGGTATGGATCCTCCTAATCTCTCCAACCTCTAAATTTTGACAGTTTCAGGGATGAGTCCTCAAACTTATTTCTATCTTTTTCTACATATAGTTGCTAAGTGATTTCATCCAGTCCAGTAACTTTTAATACCAGAATTTTCTTCCAGACTCCTATGTCCAACTGTTTATTTGGTATCTCCACTTGAGTAGTAACAGTGCAATAGATCAAATGTTTTATATATACCAGGTATTGCTCTAAGCCCCTTGTGTAGTCAAATAGTGAATGTCCAAGAGGCATCTCCAATTTAGCTTGCGCGTCTAAAACTGAACCTCTGATTCTCATTCCTGCCCAAACCAGCTTGTCCCTCAATATTTACCCCCTCAGTGAATGGCAGCACCTTTCCTCAAGTTTTGGGGGCCCAAACTTCAATGTCACCCTAACTTCACTCTTTCATACCCCACATCCAATTCCCTGGCAAATCCTCTTGGCCCTATTTTCAGACTACACCCCTAATCCAAATAGTTCTTATCCCCTTTACCACTGCCACCTGATCCAAGGTGCCATCATCTCTTGCTTTCACTATTTTCTTCTCTTCAAACGGTAGCTACAGTGAGTCTATAAAAACCTAAGTCAAATTGTGTCTTTAATGTTTACATATTTTATTGAAGTAGAGTTGACACATAGTAGGGCACCCAGTTTAGGTATTCAGATTCTGAAGCTCGAAGCCTCTAAATGCCTTTCCATCTCGCTAAGAACAAAATTCAGAGTTTTTACTGTGAACTGCAAGGTCCTAAATGGCAGGCCCTTAGTTAACTCTCTGACTTTATCGACCATTCTTCACTTCCATCTCTGTTGTCATGTGGCATTGGCCTCCTGGCTGTCCTCTGAGCCCCCTCCCTAAGCAGTCTGCCATCTTAGCACCTATGCATCTGTGGTTCCTTCTACCTGGGAAACAGGTTGACAGAGGTGTCATCGCACCTAATTAAAAGTGACATTTGAAGATTGCTCACTGGAAGAATTTTACTTACACTTACAATCTGATTATCTCTAACTGGCAAGCAAAGCCATGAAGTTATTAATTATGTTTGCATGCCATTCTTATGTAAAGAGATATTCTCTGCATAGCAGTTAAAGTACAAAAACAGATTAAATATAGAATTGCAGCTAAGGCTACGTCTTTCTGCTATTAAACTCAACAATGGTGATTTAGTTTTAGCAAAGCAATGTAATCTAACATGTTAAGTTAATACTGATCATTTGAATTTTATTGACTCTCTAGTTTTGTTTGCATTTAATTTATAAATTAGTTTTCATTTTATAGTTGAAAAGAGTGATCAGCATAAGGAGTTTATTTTTGGTTTTATGTTTGTGACTATTTAAGTAATATTATAATAGAAATAACGAGACAACACTGGAGTCTGCAAGCATATTTCTACTTTAAAAGAGGTCTCTATATTAAGTCAAATTTGAAAAACACATTTTAGGTGATTACATGCTGATTTTCAAAATAAGATTCCTTATAAGAGAAAGCACAAGGGAGAGAACATGAGAGGCTTAAATATTTCAGACAAAAGTTAAAAAAATAAGGAAAGTGTTGGCAGTACATTTAGCCAATTATAAAGAGAACTTCAGAAAAAGAAATTGCAAGATTGAAAAAAAAATGTTTCCTGGCTAAGGAATTATTAAACATTTAGAGCCAGGAAAGAAGTTTATATTAATTTTCCAGACACTTTCTACTTTCCATTCCTCCATTCCATTAAGTACCTCCCAAATAGAAAAAAAAACACACACACACACACACACAAAACAAGAGACCCAAAGATGAAATAAAATAACATGGAAAATATTGAGAGAGGTTTTTCCTATAATAATACTAAATGTATTCTAGCCTTTTGGGTTTTTTGAAAGTGGTTCTCATAGAGAGATGTTTGAAGTTAGTGCTATAAATATCTGGTGACTGCAAAACAAAACAATAACAAAAACACGAAGCACCTCTATGAACTTAGCCTTCATTTAAAAGAAGACTTGGAAGGACTTTTGAAAACTTACAAAGTTTCACATAATTTGACTCTCCCTCTACCCAAATCACTGATGGGATGAATAAGCCTTATAAAACACAGTTAAAATAATTGAATGGTTCATTAGATAAGTGTTGGGTATTATTGAGACAGAAATTGCAGCAGGCAGAATTCCAAGATGGCCACATAAGATTCTGGAGCCCTGGTATATGTGCACCTTCTCCCAGTTACTCACTCAGACAGTAATCTAGATGGTGTTGTGAAGGGATTTTGCACATGCCATTAAGGTCTCAAGTCAGTTGACCTTAAGATTATCTAGGTGGACCTGACATAAGCACATGAGCCCTCTAATTAGAAGCAGAGAATTCTCTCCCCATGATCACAGAAGAGAATGTTAGAGAGACGTGCACACTGGCTGGCCTGGAAGAAAACAGACACCCACATGAAAAGCTTATGGGAGCCACATGGCAAGGAATTTTGGGTGGCTCCTAGGAGCCCCACGTGGTCCCCAGCCAAAAATTAGCAAGGAAAGGGGACCACAACCTGACAACTTCAAGGAAACGAATTCTGCCAACTTCTGGTGAATTTGGAATCCTGGTTCACTGTGCTTAGATTCTAACCTACAGAGGTGTGACATGATACACATGCATTGTCTTTTTGAAGGAACTAAGTTTGTGATCATTTCTATCATAATAGGCAATAAACACAGAAATCATTTATCTTTTTAACCAGATGTATTGGACCTGTAGAGAAGCTGTCAATGTTTTCTTTTGGAGCAAGCATAGGTAGAAGTAAAAATTGTTCTTTTTATTTATTCCATGACCTTAAATGTAATTAAGATAAGACTGTATTTCAAAGGGTTTTGGAATGTCAAAGAATGTAAAGTAAATAATGAAAACCCAACAGCAACAAGGCAACCACTGGGTCTTGAGTTCCTCCAGCTGTGGCTGTGGATATCCAGCAGGTCATCTAGATTTGGTCTTGAGGAATTTGTGCAGAATTCCAGGTAAATGCTTGGCTAACAAGGTCACTGGGGACAAAACTCATTTATAGGAAGTAGGTTTAAATAACAGATACTGTGATAAATCAGCAGTACAAACTCTGACTGCATACAAGGCACACAGTGGGCACTATGAAGGCAGAATGTTGGCATATTCTACTTGGTGACAAAAAAAAAAAATACCCCTATGCAGGTAAAAGCTGGAGAGTGTCTCTTCTCTTTCCGATTTAGGCAGTAGGAGACTATGTATATCAGAGGTGAGCAAGCTGTTTTTGGAAAGGGCCAGATTTTATGCTTTGCAGGCCACATGGCCTCTGTTCTCACAACTCAACTCTGTGGTAGTGCTGTAAAATCAGCCTCTGAGGATATGCAAACAAATGAGCATCACTAAATTCCAATAGTACTTTATTTACAAACCCAGGTAGTGGGCTGGATGTGGCCCAAGGCTGTAGTAGTTTGCAGACCCTCATCTAGATGGATGAGGAGGGCTGAAACTGGTGGTGGCCTCTGGGTGGGGGGGCGGGGAATGGGACTCCTGAGATCTGACAACCAGTTGTCTTTGTGGAGAAGAAGATGGGAAGATGATCAGACTTTGTAGTCTGGGAGGACAACGGTACTGCTCTCTGAGATAGAAGCAAAGATGGAAGAGATGGTGTGCATGTGTAGTGGTGGGATTGTGGAGAAAGTGGGTTGGGTATGGAAATAATAATTTTGAGCTGACTTCAGAATATTTCTGTGGAAACTCTGGGAGGCGGGTAGAAGTATATATATAGAGAGAGACACAGAGTGAGAGAAATTTGGGTAATTTGGGAGTTGTCTCCCTGGAGGTAATATGTCTTGAAGCCACAGCTGTAGGTGAGATCACACATGGAGAGTTTGTAGAAAATGAACTAATGTATGTAAGAGTGCTCTTTCAACTGTAAGGCATTATACAAGTGTAAAATATTCTTATTATTAAATGTGGCAAACAGAAGCATAAAAGGCAGTAACAACTGTTTTATGTCTCAGAATCCCTGCTAGTTCCCAATTATTGCATTTTCATCCTGTGATGGCCCTTGAACAGCTCTTTTCTCCTTCCCTTGCATATGCATTGAGATTATAATGCATTAAACATTATGCATGTGTTGGCATAATACCTCCCCTCACCCCCCAGATACTCTCAAACCTCTTTTGGTAGTCATAAACTTTTAAGAGAGCTGGGACAAAGACACAGAGAGGCCACTTTGATATTAGGGTCCAAGGCTTGGAGTTGTATTTAAATGAGGAATGAGGCAGCAGGTTTAGGGATATCAATATATTTTTTAAAAGGTTTTATCCATTTGTTTAGAAAGAGAGAGTGTGTGTACAAGGTGGGGGGGAGGAGCAGAGGGAGAGGAAGAGAGAGAATTTCAAGCAGACTCCATGAACTTGGAGTACCTCGTGTCACTTGATCCCACGACCCTGAGATCATGATGTGAGCCGAAACCAAGAGTCAGACACTCAGCCAACTGAGCCACCCAGGCACCCCTAGGAATATCAGTATTTAATCATTTAGATGGTACTAGAGACACAGAATGTAGGAGCAGAGTAGCCCTAAGTCATGATATCAAGTTAGAGTTGAGGAAGCCCTGAGTTCTTGAAAAGTCTATGGGGGCATTGCTCTTTTCCCTGAGCTCCAGAACACCAGTGTTGTCCCTCTGGCAAGCCTGTCCTGCATTTCAGGGCATTTCAGGGTAATGAACAAATGATTCCTAAACCTAGTGTCTTAAAACAGAAACCATGTTATTACCTTCAGTGGTTTGCAGGTCTGGAATTTGGATATGGTTTGGCTGGGTGATTTTTCTGTTCCATGTAGTGTCAATGGAGGTAGCTTGCTGGTATTCCATGGGGGGATGGGCAGGTCTGGAAGGTCTGAGACAGCCTCACTCACATGTCTGGTGCCTTGTTCAGGTGGGTGGAAGGCTGGGCACAGCTGGAACTGGAGACCAGAAAACCTACATGTGGCCTCTCCAGCCTGGTAGCCTCAGGATAGTCAGATTTCTTATATAGCAGCTCAAGGTCCAAGAACGATTGATCTGGCAAACAAGATGTGTGCTGCATGGACTTTCATGGCCCAGTCTGAGGTCACATTGTGTGACGTCTGCCATATTCTATTGGTTGAAGTCATCGTGAATCTTTGAATCTGCCCAGATGTAAGGGGAGGGATGGTAAACCCTACCTGCAGATGGGAAGAGGGGAAATAATTTGTGGCTATTTTTTAAAAAACCACCACAAAAGCCATCTGGCAGAAAGATGTGCCTCCTGGATGACAGTTCAGATGATACGGATGCCAGAGAAGTGCTGCCTCCGAGGCCCAGCATTCCATGTGGGTTACATAATTGTGAGATGGGTTCCCCTATCCCGAGGATGGGTCCTGAGACAAGGACTTGGAAACAGCTTGTTTATTTGGGGAGGTGATCACACAGAACAAGAGCAGCGGACAGTGAGGGTGAGACCGGGAAGGAGGGAACACCAATCCCAGGGTACATTATCAAGTTGGTCACTGCTGTGGGCATCTGGGGTTCGGTCTTGCCGATCTTCCAAAGAGCCATGTGGTTGCACCTCAGGACTGTCTGTCTGGAGGACAGAAGACAAACTCACCAACTCCCATTCCCCATTGGTCAGGGGCCATGCCACAGGAGGTTGGCTTTCTCTTCTTTCCAGCTCTACCCATACCGCCTATGCCATGATGGGCAGTCCGTATTGCCGGCATTAGACAGATCAGATGGATCCAACAGATCCTGGAGCCGAACTGAAGTGCTATCAAATTACACAGTCACGAAGCTGGTTGCCATAGCAACAGATGGGGTAAAAGGTGGGCTGGAAGAATGTGAGATGGTCACAAGAGGGACCTGATGTGTGTGCACATGCTTGAACTTCCCCATTAACTAAACCACAAACAAAGGCCTTAAAGCAAGGGTGCTACACAGAATAAGCAGATGCTGGTTTCAGTTTTTCCTTCCCCTGGATTCCTGACTGAGAAAGCGAGCAACTGCCAGGGACACTCTCCTCAAGACCCATGTCATTACTCCAGAAGACCTGACAACAGTAATCACTGAACTCCTCTAAAAAAGAAATTTGTACAGGGGATGCCTGGGTGGCTCAGTCAGGTAAACATCTGCCTTTGGCTCAGGACATGATCCCAGGGTCCTGGGTTGGAGCCCCATGTCGAAGTCCCTGCTTAGCAGGGAGCCTGCTTCTCTCTTTCCATCTGTCCTCCCCCTCCTAGTGCTGTCTCTCTCTCTCTCTCTCTCTGTCAAATAAATAACTAAAATCTTAACAAAAGAAAAAAAGGTTTGTAGAGATTGGACTTTCCAGGTTCATCAACTAACAGCTCTAGAAAGGGACCACAGACTCTGTGCCTGGCCAGGTATCCCCAAAGAATACCCCTGCCCCTCAGCACTCCAGGGGACAGGAAAGCCCATTCCCCTCAGTGGCTGACTAATAACCATTAGTCTCCACTCTCTGGTCCCAGGAGGAGAGTCAACACCAATCATGGCTGGTGATGTTTATCGCTGGAAGGGGCAAGATCAGTGTAGTCTGAAAGGTCATTTTCAAGGCCCCTAGTGAGAAAGATGAGTTCACCCTATTCTAAGTGAGCCCATGTGTGAAATCCATATTTCTCTGTAAAAGAAGAATGGCTCATCTCTTTACAAAAGGAGTCTCCAGGGGACTAATTTGCTTATTGAGCTCCCCTGGGGCATTTTATTTGTGGTTTCGTTTTATTGAAAGCATGGGCCTGCATGGCATGCTGTAATGGTTCTTAAAATGATTCTAGACCATGGATATTTTGTTTCAATGAAAGCTTTTGTGAAAGTTCAATAAATGAGTCAGATGGAAAACGGCTGCTCAGCTGGGGATAGGGACCTGTAATTGCAGATTCTACTCTCGACCTCTCTTCTACCCTCCACTTTCTTTGGGCCTTGAGAGATGCCAATACACCTTGCATAGCTCTTCAGATCACAGTTTGGAAGCCTCTGCTAGGTAGTAGAAGTCAGGAAAAGTGTCTTGCTCCAAGAAATAGCAAGTTGAGCACCAGTGGCTTCAAGACATAGTGGGTTACTTTTTCCTCACTTACTAAGATGTCTGGAAGTGGGCGAATGCCATTGTTTCGGCCATCTTGGCTTCTTCTCTGTGTCTGCTATGCCTATTCTATTGACTTGTCTTATGGTTTCAAAAGAATGGTAGCATCTCTAAATGTCACGTCTGAGTTCAAGACAGAAAGTTGAAGGTGAAATTTTTAAAAAATTGTAATAGAGTTGACACATAATGTTACCATTGCTTATATTCCCTATGCTGTACATTTCATCCCTGTGACTTATTCATTCCCTAACTGGAAACTTATGTTGAAGAGAGAAAGTTGAAGGAGAATTTTTTTTCTGCCTTCTGAAGGTTCAATTTGGGCGGGGGGGAGTGATACATCACTGGAAGGGACTGTCCTTTAGATCTCATTTGCCAGAAATAGATCACAGGCTCATCACGGACCAGCACCAACCAGAGAGTATGAGAGGACCACTTAATCAGTAAGAATTTAACTCCCGAGGCTAAGGAAAGGGCCTCTCCTTCCTAAAATCACAAGATCTCTGCCTGCTCCTTGAACAAATCAGGGTTTTATTAGAAAGGAAGTGGAGATGGGGAAGGGCAGTGGGGTGAGTAATTGGATAGACAATAAACCATGCCTGTTGGAGTCAATGGGCCAGGAAACCTGACTGTGACTTCTAACTTGGCCGCTTAATTATTGGGAAGCATCAGACCAGCCACCTGACATGACCTGGCTGCAGTGATCTCATGTATAAATTGAATAAAGTGGCCTTGAGCACCAGATTTCCTTGTAGCTCCTGGCTTTTGGTTTTGTGCAACTTTAGTAACTTCCTGAATGTTGACAGCTAAACCAAAACTGGTTTGTAGTTGAAACAGAGGCCCTAATGGAACTGTTCTGGTTCTAGGAACTGGTTGCTTATATTTTCATGCAGTAAATTATGTGCTGGGGACTTCCAAAAAATTCTACTTTTTTTTTAACTTGTGAGGAAAAATCATCTCTCTCTTCCTTCCTCTCCCTACATAGTCAAATTTTATCATTAAGTAGGACTGCTTTCTTCCATGTAATTCTTATTTAGTTTTCCTTAATAAAATAAAGAAAAAAAAACCCAACATTTCTATTTTGTATGAAGCTCCTTCTAGCTAACGGGAAATTATTACCAGCCCTCTGATTGAATGTCCAATGTAAAATAAGGTAGATTTTTAAAAAATATATAATTGTGGGGGCGCCTGGGTGGCTCAGTGGGTTAAGCCTCTGCCTTTGGCTCAGGTCATGATCTCAGGGTTCTGAAATCAAGCCCCGCATCAGGCTCTCTGCTCAGCGGGGAGCCTGCTTCTCCCACCCCTTCTGCCAGCTTGTGATCTCTCTCTCTGTCAAATAAATAAATAAATAAATAAATCTTTTAAAAAATTAAAAAAATATATATATAATTGTGATTAGTGCTTGGCTGTATGGAGTATACAGTTTTCATCAGTGACTAACAAAAGTAAAGCTGCAGGTTCTGTTTGGGTGATAGACTTGCAGCTAATGCAGTGCCTGGCTTTTGGTAATTACTCAGTAAGTGTTTTTTGAATCAATGAATTATGATAAGAAGCATAAGTGAGCCAGAAGAGACTGGGGTAGAATTAATTCCTCAGAGTTAGATTTTCAGAGTTTTAATATCCTTGATGATATTAAGGAGGGCACTGGAACACAGCATACATAATACGACTGTTGGGTTATCTGATTTGTACATTAGTTGATGTACAAAAGGAAGTTAAAAATAGCATGGTGTGCCAATTCATTCCCTGACAAGTAACTGTGTGTTGTCTAGGTGCCATGCGCTCTTCTAGGTAGCGCAATACAACAGTGAATGAGAGAGGCGATGGTTTCTGCTTCCATAGAGATTGCATTCCAGTGGAGGAGACAGACAATAAACAAATGAAAACTATTTCAAGTAGTGGTCAGTGCTATGAAGAAAAGGAAACAGGATAATGTGATTATGAGTGGGGGTGTGGGGGAGGTGAACAGCACCAGGTAGAGCAATCCTGAGAGGCTTCTCTGAGGAGTTGACATTTGAGCTGAGACCAAAAGGGAGCTAGCTGTTGTGAAGAGCTAAGGGAATAGCAAGTGCAAATGCCCTTCCCGTGCTAATGGGCATGAACATTCTGCATTTAAAGACAAGAAAGTTGTCTTTCTCTGCTCAACTTACTTCACTCAGCATAATCCCCTCCAGTTCCATCTACATCAGTGCAAATGGTGGGTGTTCATCCTTTCTGATGGCTGAGTCATATTCCATCGTATAGATGAACAACATCTTCTTTATCAATTCGTCTGTTAAAGGGCATCTCAGCTCCTTCCCCGTTTGGCTCTTGTAGACATTGCTGCCGTGAACATTGGGGTACATGTGCCCCTTCTTTTCACTACATCTGGTTTCACTCATATATGGAACATAAGGAATAGCATGGGGACCACAAGAGAAGGGAGGGAAAACTGAATGGAAAGAAATCAGAGAGGGATACAAACCATGAATGACTCCACACTCCAGGAACCAAAATGAGGGTTACAGAAGGTGGGGGGGAGGATGGGGTAACCAGTTTATGGGAATTAAGGAGGGTATGTGTGGTGATGGACACTGGATGTTGTATGCAACTAACGAATCTTTGAATACTACATCAAAAACTAATGATGCATTATATGTTAGCCAATTCACCATAATTAAAAAAAGGAGAAAAAAATAAAGACAAGAAAGCCAGTGTGGCTCAAGTGTAGTAAACTAGTTGGGAGAAGAGTGGGAAGAGATCAGTTGGGAAAGGTGGCCAAGGAGCAACGTGTATGGAACCTTGTATAACAAGGGTATTATTCTAACTGCAGTGAAAATCTGTGTAAGTTTCTAAGCAGAGGAAGGACATGGTCTGCTTTAAATTTTTGTAAGATCTTTTATCTGCTGGGCGGAGAATGGATCAGATGGGGGCCAAACGAGAGACAAGGACATCATTTTGAGGGCTATTGCAGTAATTTAGGTGGGAGAAGATAATGCTTTATGAATAGGGATATGGGGGGGGGGTGGATAGATTTGAGATCTATGTTGGAAGCCGAATAATAGGTCTTGCTAATGGCTTGTACAAGGGGGTTGGTGAGGGAATGAAAGGAATTACACATGACCACTTGGTTTTAGGCTGAACTGGCTGGCAGGAAGGGGAGATTTTTTCTGATAATGGGAAGATGGGAATGGGGGGAGCCCTTGGGATGGGGTTGGTGGCTGGCAGTCAGAAGCTCTGATTTGGAAATGTTAGATCTGGGCTGCCTGGCAGACATCTCTACCTTAAAAGTCTACTTTGAAGTAGGGGCTTTAAAAGGAGAGCTCTTAGGAATGCAATGGTTAAAGACAGAAGCAAAAGGAGTAATTTTTAACAAACCGTCACTAACAGTCTCCACAATGCTCTGCCTCCTACAGCCTCTTTTCCTAAGTAGACAGGAATAACTCTTCCAATGTAATCTCCCCGATCAAGAAGGGAATTGAGAACACACATGTTTAAGACCTTCAGTATGGGCTTCCTTAATCCCCTCTTCACCTTTTTGATTTAGTCCAAGTGCTTACGTCGGCAGAAAAATCTAAGCAAATAGAGGCAACTTTGTAGAGAAGTGAATTGTGGAGAAGGCTGCTAAGATTACGAAGATTAATGGCAAAGAAAAGAATTGTCCTCAAATAAGCACACGGTGAAATACCAGAATGATGCAGAGAACAAATCAAAAGAAAAAATAAAAAGTCCAAACCCTAAGGTTATGTTTTTATTTTAATAAAATGGAAATGTGCAGGCAGGCAATTATTTAAACTTTTTTTTTTTTTTTTAGTTGGTGAAGCTGTTAAAAAGAATCTACATCCTTTTTAATTATAAATTAACCCAAAAGGTCTTTAGGTGTCTCTGAATTGGGGATCTGAGTTTTATGATGTTGATGTGAATAGAAGGTGTGAGTGCTAGAATCTGCCAGGTTTGGGACCACACAGGCCCCCACAAGGTGCCTTGAGGCAAAGTGAATTCGATACTGGCCTACCCATGATAACTCTAGTCCTAGAATCTTAGAATTCTTAGAATTTTTCTGAGAATCTCTTGGTGTCTGGGTATGTTGCTAAGAATTCTATTATGGCACAGTTCATTCAGGCAAATGGATTGCTTCTCTTTTCTTCCACCTTCTCTAAAGTCAGGTTCTGGAACACACTCCTGGGCTCTTAGCTTTCTCTTAGCTTCTCTTCCTCCTTCCTCTGGCAGGTGAAGGGCTGCAGAGTGGGTGGATGATCAGACTGGCAGGCACTTGACTTTGATGGGCAGGCCTAAAGAGATCTTGAAAGTTTCTCTAGGGAGTCTCACCTCAATGAGACATATATAGGTTTCATGTATAGGAGTGTTTTTTTTTTTTAATTAAAAAAATTTAAAACTTATTTTTCATTTTTATTTTTTGGTTTCACTTTTAAAATTTTATTTTAAAAACTCTAATAATTGTCAGTGGACACATTTATATGTGTTATATGCCAAAAATGTTAGAGCCCACTTGATGTACAGTTGACCCTTAAACAACATGGGTTTGGACTCTGTGGGTCCCCTTGTACATGGACTTTTTTTTTGAATACAGTATTGTCCTGTAACTGTACTTTCTCTCCCTTATGGGTTTCTCAATAACATTTTATTTTCTGTAGCTTACTTTGTTATGAGAATGCAGTATATAAAGCATATAATATACAAAATGTGATAATTGACTATTGATATTATTGATAAGGCTTCTGGTCAATGGTAGGTTATTAGTAGTGTTGTTTTTTTTTTAAATTGTGAGCAGTGATCCACTAATATGTCATGAAATGGATTTATTGGTATTGACCAAGATATTAAAGAGTAAAGTAAGGTAAACAGAATGAAAGTATCAATGTGCCTTGTGCATAGGAAGGACATTGTTTTATGGAACTTCATTTATAGATATACCTAGATGTCCTGGGTCATGATGTACCATTATATTTCCCATATTTGTATATTTTGTGTATACAAATTTGTGTATTTCTATATTTTGTGAACAATTGAATGGTCATGAATAATTTAATGAATCTTGAATTTCTGGGGTGACTACCTATCACCACAGTCCAGTTTTAGAATATTTCCATGAGCCCTGAAAGATCCCTGATACCTACTTGTAAACCCTCCTATCCCCAGCCCCAGGCAACCATGAATCTATTCTTTGTCTTCATAAATTTACCTTTTCTGGACATTTCATCAGAATGAAATCAGACAGTGTGTGGTCTTCTGGGTCTGGCTTCTTTCACTTGGCATGTTTTTGAGGTTCAGCCTCATGGGAGCATATAAAGTATCTCATTCCTTTGTATTGCCTTATTGTGTTCTTCATATGGATGTACATTTGTTTCTCCATTCCCACTGGTGGATATGCGGTTGTTTCTACTTTTTGGCTGTTATAGACGATGGTGCTATGAGGATTCACGCACAGGTCTTTGTATGGATGTATGTTTTCATTTTTCTTGGGAAATAGCTAAGAGTGGAATTGGTGGGTCCTATGCTCAAATTATGTTCACATTTTTAAAGAATTTGCCAAAGTCTCTTCCAAAGTAGTCACAACATTTTACATTCCCGCCAGCAAACATAAGGGTTTAGTTTCTGTATATTTTTGTCAACACTTATTACTATCTGTCTTTTTGATGATAGCTATTCCAGTGGGTGTGAAGAGGTAGCTCATCATAGTTACATTATGAATTTCATTAATGAATAATACTGTCGAGCATCTTTGCATGTATTTATTAGTCATTTATATATTTTCTTTGCTGAAATGTCTCTTTAAATCTTTTGCCAAAATTTCAACTGGGTTTTTCCTCTTATTGTGTTGTAAGAGTGCTTTATAGATTCTGGATATAAATCCTTTATCAGAGCTATGCTTTGTAAATAGTTGCTCTCAGTCTGTGGCTTGTCTTTAAATTTTCTTAAATTTTTTTTAAATTTGGATATAGTGGACACACAATGTTACATTGGTTTCAGAGGTACAACACAGTGATTCAACGTCCCTACACATTCTGCTGTGTTCACCACAAGTACCTTTTGAAGAACAAAGTTTTTAATTTTTATAAAGTGTAATTTTTCAAGGTAGTTTTTTCAGTCAAACTCATAAAGATTTTCTCCTGCACTTTCTTCTGGAAGCTCTATACTTCTAGCTCTTATATTTAGGTCTATGATATATTGTGAGGTATTTTTTGTGGATAGTATGAGGGAAGTATCTAAATTCATCTTCATTCATGTGGATAGCCTATCCTCCCAGTGTCATTTATGGGGAAGATTTTGCTTCTCTAACAAAGTGCATTGATACCTTTGTAAAGAATCAATTGACCATCAATGTAAGGGTTTTGTTTCTAGACTCTAAATTCTGTTTCATTAATCTATTAATCTGTCTTTGTTACTATCATTTTGTGGTAAGTTTTGAAATTGGGAAATATAAGTCTTCTGACTTTGTTCTTCTTTTCCAAGATTATTTTGGCTGTTCTGCATTTTCATATAAGTTTTTGGATCAACCCTCAAAATTTCTTCAAAAACAGCAGCTGGGATTTTTGACAGGAACTGCATTGAATGTGTAATCTTATTTGGGGAGAATTGCTGTGTTATTGACATTGAGTCTTCTGATCTGTGAACATAGAATGCCTCTCCATTTATTCATCTTTTCTTTAATTTCTTGCCATAATGTTTTATGGTTTTTAGTGTATAGACCACAGATTTCTCTTGTTACATTGATTCTTAAATATGTTCTTTTTGATGCTATTCTATTTCTCAATTTCATTTTCCAATTGTCCTTTATTAGTATCTGGAAATAAATCGATTTTTATAAATTGATCTTGTATCATGCAATCTTGATCTTATTTATTAGTGCTAATAGTTTTTAGTGAAGCTCTTGGCATTTTCTATATATTTGATCATGTCATCTGAGAATCGATAGTGACATTAGTGGAAATGGTTGAGTAAGGAACACCAAAAAGTCTTCCCCTTTGTGAAAGCAATGAAAAACGTGGCAAAAACTGGCAGAATCAACTTTCTCGGAACTCTGGAAACTAACCAAAAGCTTGTAGCAACCCAGTGAGAGCTTACTCAAGAAAAACAACTGAGAGGAACGTGGGTGGTTCAGTTGGTTAACCATCTGCCTTCAGCTCAGGTCGTGATCCCAGGGTCTTGGGATCCAGCCCCACCTGAGGCTCCGTGCTCAACGGGGTACCTACTTCTCCCTATCCCTTTGCCCCTCCCCCTTCTAGCTCTCTCTCTCTCTCTGCCTCTCTCTCTCAAATAAATAAAATCTTAGGAAAATAAAAAAGAAAAACAGCTGGCTATTGGCAAGAGTTTTGTGGCATTTCAGCTTACCCTAGTTTCATCCACCAATCTCCATATTGTGACGACCCCTCTGGCAGTGGTGCTCATGGCCTGCCTTGCTGTGGTAAAACTACCGGAGCCTCAGAAATGGGGGCTAGAGCAGAGAGCAACCTCAGGCAAAAAACATCAACTCTCCCCATTCTTACTGAGATTCATGAGTTTTGTTGGGGAAATAAATGCTTATCAGTGGTTTTTGTTTTTGTTTTTGTCTTTTGTGTTTTTTTTTTTTGTTTGTTTGCCTTTGGTCAATGTCCAGATTCCAGAAATGGTTGTTTTGGACCATTTTGTCCAGTTTTATTGTGGCTCTGGGGGAGGAGGATTTACTGAGCTCCTCAGTCAGTGATTCCGGAAGTCCCATCCCAGTAATGGCCTTCTGCGGTTATGTTTGCCACAGACTCAGCTCAAACTGGAAGGCTTCTCAGAACAGAGTGGATTCAGAATCAGAGCAGTGTCTGTATGTCTTGGATGGGGCAAGTTCCACTAATATGTCCCTTCGATGTCTCATCAGCTTTCAAAAGGAGACTTAGAGGGGATTTTCAGTATCCTGCCTGCAGAGAGGATGAGCCATTAATGCCCCAGAAGTCTGCCCTGCCACATGGCAGTGAATGTCAAGGCTGGTGCAGATGAGGCCTCCACACACCATTTGAGGAATAGTCTTCAGGATGGAGAATCAAGAAATGAGAGGGGAGGGGAATGTCTTCCTTCATAAGACATTAATTGTGGGAAACGAGAGGATGGAAAACTGACTGTGGAGAAAACTTCCCGGT
This sequence comes from Mustela erminea, assembly GCF_009829155.1. Classification (NCBI taxonomy): domain Eukaryota; kingdom Metazoa; phylum Chordata; class Mammalia; order Carnivora; family Mustelidae; genus Mustela; species Mustela erminea. Next base: position 37,066,859 of record NC_045635.1, read on the forward strand.
TGAAAAAATTTCCTAAGGGATATGTTTCTCTTCCTCTTTACATATTTATATATCTGTAAGTTGTTCTGTGTCTGTTTTTCCACAGTTAGACTCAGTGGTCCCTCTGGGCTGGCTCATCAACAGACCCACGGAACTGGACCTCCTTAGTTGGGGAGAGTGACAGCTCTTATAGTGTTGAGGTGTCTCTGTGTGTGTGTGTGTGTGTGTGCCGCAGGGGATCCCCTTCCCACGCAAAACTTCTTGGAGTACCAGAGCTGCTACATGAAAATGAATCTTTTAAAAAAATATTCTTTTATTTACTTTTGCATGCGAGAGAGTGATAGAGAGAGAGAGCATGTGCAAGCTTTTTTTTTTGTGTATTTGCAATTAATCGATGATTCTTGCATAGAAGAAATGAATTCATTATCTTCCTTACTGGTCTGAATTCATAGGTTATAATGTTAATAAAGGGTGGTTTTATTTCTGGCATTGCTTCTACTTTCCTGCACTACCTTTTGCTTCTTTTTACTAAATTGCCTGTGCAATAAGATGGTGTCTAAATCGGTCTGCAGGCATCATTTGAAATTTAAGAACAACTCTGAGGAGCAGTGGTCCCCACAAGTGTGTGTCTTATGAACGAGGGTGACCATTTAACCAATGATTATGCAGGAACAATGTGCCTGTTGCAGAACAAATGCCCCAGGGGAAAGGCAACTCACAGAACCCCATTTTGAAAAAGCAGATCTGGTTTAATTTTCTCTATCTCCGTTTTGGCTGCTGTTCTAAAGAGAAATGGGATTTTTGCAGCTTTGGGGAGCCCTTGTCTATTTCGGGCAATTATCAGAACTGAGAACTGGAGGAATTCATGAAGAGGGTTCCAGCCCTCTGTTCTACAAAATAGCATAGAAGCAGTGAGTTTTCGGTTGTTAATGGCACAGCTCTGTCCATTTTGTGAGCAAATGTCATACTAAAAGACAGAAATACAGCTGAGAGACTAGCTTTCCAGGACAAATGGCAGGGGAGGTCCAGGCGGCTATAACTTGGTGCTTTAGTCATCTTTAATAGAAATGGAGTCTCTAGCCAAGCCTAATATATAATGTATCATAAAACATATGTCTGTCAGTCTCCCAGGTACGATAAATAGGGAAAACACAGACCTCAAAGGGAGGCTATGGCAGGCCTTGCAGGGGCTCAAATTACTTGGCTGGCTGTGGGGGTTGAAGGCTGTGGGGGAGGAATGATGTAATGTGTATTTTTAGTGTTTCTAAGAAGTGACTGTCTCCAGCCCTGTTCCAGTGGGTCGTGGAAAGGGAGGGGCTGGATTTATAGATCTGCCTGGGACAGCTGAGGTGGGTGCTTGTCTTCCAGATGATTGAGCTTTTTCTTTTTCTTTGGAGGGGAGGACGGCAGGGAAGAGATAGGACATACCTAGCTGCTGGCATTTCACAGAATGTCTACCCCCTTTGGATCTCTGTGTTGCTTCGTCCTTTTCTGCTGGGGAATGGTGGCCCAGGGTGCCCTAGTAAGAATGGCTGTCTCTGTCCGCACGCTCAAGAGCCTGAGTTACCCTCTCTCTCAGGATGCCCTCAGCCATCATCTGAGTTTCCTGCTGTCCCAGTGTGTTCTGTCCTTGGCTAGACAATCCTGTTTGGTAGATTCTTGTCCTTTCCCATTGCTGAGTTTACTTTCTGAGTGCTAGTTCCACCTACGAGCTGAAAGTCGTTAGGTATCACTTCTATGACTCTGTTTCCTAATCTGTAGAATGTGAAGTGTAAGCTCTCTCCTTGGGATGCCGATACAGGTCTGTTCACTTCAACTCTAGGGCATGTTCTGTGCCTCACCTCCGGGTCCCTATACTCAAAATGTCATCTCTGCTTGTACTTCTCTAAACCGTGCCCTGCCTCTCCCTAGAAAGCCAACTGAAATAATGCCCTATGTCAAGTCCTTTCCAAACACATTGACCTAGCTCCATTCACTCCATTTATGCTAGGAATTCTCTATACTTCTGGAACTTGCTATCGTTCTACCTCTCCCATGTCTCAGCATACAGGTGAGCATGCGCTTCTGCATACCCACATGCACACTCACTCACACACAGCACCACAGAGCACCTAGAGAGTGGCTCTTTATGTGATAACGTGATGTGATTTCAAGTTGTCCTGAGACCAGAGTCTTTGTCCTAACATGCGAGGAAAGCAGCCCTTTATCCAGCTTGAACAGACTCATTCTTCTGACTCATGATGGTTTTTCCATGTATGTTCTGCTGGGAGCTACTAAATTATCCCCTCGTACTCAGCAAGCACGGCCATAGGTGAGTTAGCTGGACACTGGAGGTGGGCGGCTGGCAGGGGGTAAATGAGCACCTAGGTTCAACCTGACTCGTGTGCCCAGGTTTCTCGAGATCAACCCCATCTATGTGGCTGCATCTAGTTTTTTCATATTTGATATTATGAATAATTATGGAAATTCACACATGCCCAATTTCTCAATGATTTCAAATGCCCCTTCAGGGACTGAGCCCCCATTGTGTCCTTTCACTGTATCTTCTAATATTGTCCACAGGGATCTTTCTTTGGTAGAATGACTTTAACTGTTGACCATGACCCAGTGTAAAAAATACCTTTTATACCTCAACTCAGTACATGCATACATGTATCCAAATATATAACTGATGGAACCAAGACTTTTCCAAAACTTTACTAATCCTCCCTATATGCCAGGTCAGATGCATTTTGATCTATTCTACTCTTTCTATCCCGTTTTAAAATGATGCTCTTGACCCACTGTGGCAAAATCTTTCACTAAATCCATTTCCTCTGTGGGGTACACAGCGGGTCTATATTTTTAAGCTTCGTTTGTGGTTTGATGAGGCCAAGGCACGAGTTGTAGCTAATAAAATATGGTCAGGAGCGATGTGGGCCTTTTTCAGGTCTGATCCATAAAAACCTTTCATGTGGGATCCACGAAGCCTTTTCCCAATCCACCGGCTTGATGTAGGCAAACACAGCAATCCTGGAAGCCACATGCTCAAGACAGCAATGCCTCAAGATAGAGTGAGCCTGAGCCCCAGCCCCCGAATCTCTGGTTAGAACACCTGTTTTGAACTTTATGTGGGGGACAAATAAGCTCCTGTTGTTTTGAACCACTATACATCTTGGATTTGTTTATCATAGCAGCCTGCATTATCCTTACTAACATAGTCCCAACAAATTCTTCAGTTGATTCTGTTTTCACCAACTCCATATATCAAAGTTTTCCAAATACAGGAATGCTTGGATGGCTCATTGGCTTAGCGTCCACCTTTGGCTCAGGTCATGATCCCAAGGTTCCTGGGATTGAGCCCTCCTTTGGGCTCCTTGCTCAGCAGGGAGCCTGCTTCTCCCTCTCCCTCTGCCTTTCTTTCTCTCTCTCTCTTTCTTTCGAACAAATAAATAAATAACATCTTTAAAAAAAAATGAAGTTTTCCAGATAGAGACTTTCTGTGCCACTCAACACCTCATTGTTTCCCCTGAATCCATGAGACTCACAAAACAGCACTTCATAATTGAAGAAAGCAAAGCACGAGAAACCGTTAAACAGATTGTTGGATGCAGTCATCAGAATATATCTCTGACAAGTATTTGGGCCCACATTTGTAGGCCAGTGGTACTTAACCTAATCGTCTTGTGCTCACAGTACAGTGGTTCTAAAAATGACAACCGTAGGCTGGGAGAGTGAGAGGTAACTCGATTAGCATGGGGATTTCTTACTGTAGAATCTGAAATCAGGTGAAATTCCCAGCCTGGGATGCAGAATGAGGAAAGGGATTTTATTAAGGATGGTCAAAGCACAGTCTGTTCTTCTTACTTACACTTTCTGAGATCTTTGGGGTTTTAAGGCCCGTGATTATTGCTCTGAAACTCTGGATAAATTTATGGAAGAAAATGAGCATGAACAGGAGACAGGCATCATGGCTAGGCATGAAGTCCTTCATTCCCACCTGGGAGGAAATTAAAAAAAAAATCTACAGGCTTGTCGTTCTTTGACTTCCTCCCTATACCCTTCAGCTTCCCTCTCCTGTCTCCTTTCCTAGACGCCAAACTTAAAAAGCCCGGCATTGCAAAACCCCTCTGCTGGGCTTCTCACATACTCCAGACTTGAGAAGAGTGGCTTATGCTTTCTACCTGTCACCTGCTTTCCTGTCCTGCTATGACGGATACTAAAAATGCCCGATCTCTGTGAGTTCTAAAACTTCTTATGTGCAGCCAGGGTGGAAAACTGCCTTGGAAGCCTGCAGCCAGATCAGTCCTTCTGGAACCCTCTGTGCATGTCAATCACCAGGAGATCTTGTTAGAATGTAGATTCTGTTCCATTGGGTGCAGGCTGGGCCTGAGATTCTGCACTTCTAACAAGCTCCCAGATAATATCTTTGCTGCTGGTCCTTGGACCACACTTCGGGGAACCAGGAGCCAGGTGGCCTGGTCAGATTGCTCATAACCATTGGACTCTGCAGGTGGTCATCTGGCAGAGTAAGGGGATTCAGGAATCATTTTCCACGTCTCTCATATTCGTCAGGTGCTCTAGCTCTGTTCTGCATGGGCAGGCACCATGAGGATTCACAACCACCTCAAGACAAGGTAGGATGCTTTTGAGAGACTCGGATTCTTAATTGCTGGGTAGAGTAATCCCCCATTATCTGAGGGGCATACATTCCATCACCTCCAGGGGATGCCTGAAAGTCCATCCTCCACTTGTCCTCCATGGACAGTCCTCAATTTTTGATAATTTGACTTAAACGATTTTTTTGACTTTCAGATGGTGCCAAAGTGATATGTATTCAGTAGACACCATATTTAAATTTTGATCATTTCCCAGGCTGCTAGTGTGTGGTCTGATCCTCTCTCGTGAAGCCGGGCAGAGGCTGTGAGCTGTAGCTTCCAGTCAGCCCCGCGATCACAAGGGTGAACGACTGATATACTGACAACCATTCTGCTCTTCACGTTCAGCAGAGTATTCAATAAATTACATGAGATACATGACACTTGGTTATAAACTAGGCTTTGTGTTAGCTGATTTTGCCCAACTGGAGGCTGATGTGTACCAAGCATGTTTCAGGTAGGCTGGGCTAAGCTATGGTGTTTGGTACATCAAGTGTATTAAGTATATTTTCAACTTATATTTTCAATTCCTAATGGGTTTATTGGGGCATAACCCTATTATAAATCGAAGAAGATGTGCACATACACACCTGTGAGAAAGTGAATTTATAAATTAGGCAAGTAAGAGATTAGCTACAATAATTAAATAATAAAATAGAGCAATGACAAGAATACGCTATAATACAAGTTAGGTGAGCGTGGTCTCTCTCTCTCTCAAAATATCTTACCGTGCTGTACTTGCCCTCCTTGTCATGATGTGAGATGATAAAATGCCTCTGTGATGAGACGAAGTAACGTGAATGGCTCAGGCATTGTGACCATAGCCTTACTTAGGCTACTGTTGAACTTTTCGTAACAGTGAGAAGGAGGATCATTTGCTTCCAGACCATTGTTGACCTTGAGGTACCTGAAACCATGGAAAGTGAAACCGAAACCACAGATAAGGGGGGACTAGAATACTCAGGGTTTGTGGTGATCATTTTGAGATTCTGTGTTTAGCTGAGCTTTTTATATACATATATGTATATATGTAACCATCCCTCAACCTTTCTGAAAATGTCCCTTTGGAAGTTTCTTGCTATAACAAATAACCTGCCCCACTGAATAGTTCAGTCTGTACTTTAATTGAAGAAATCATACAATGTCGGCATTGGAAGTGGTCTCGAAACCCACCTCACACACCCCCTGCATTTGAGGAGGCTAGAGAAACGGCTGACTCATTCCTAGTGTGGGGGTATAATCTTTAAAACATGAAAATCACAATTCTCAGGCAAATGGAGAATGAACATGTGTTGAGGATTTTATTCATCTCATTAAGTAATGAGGGAACCAGTGTAATGGTGAAGCTGGTTCCAGGAACAGATATTTCTACATAGGCCGTCAGAGAGATCCTGAAATGAATTTGCTGAGAGAGACTAAGCTGGCAAATGTCTTAGGATGACTGTAAAACTGAAACCTGAAGAGGGTCGTCTTTCCAACTGGACAAAAATATACAATGAAAATCTACCTTCACATTCTTGGGACCACAATCAGATAGGCAACAGCAAAGCCAAACACAAGCATATTCTCCTGTGCAATCAAATAATTCTTGGACGAGTCTGGGTAAAATGACATGGAAAGGCTAGGGGCACCTGGGTGGCTCAGTCGGTTGAGTGGCTACCTTCAACTCAGGTCATGATCCTGGGGTCCTGGGATTGGGGCCCATGTTGGGCTCCCTGCTAAGCAGGGAGTCTGCTTCTCCCTTTCTTTTGTCCCCTCCTCTGTTCCTGCTCTCTTGCCCACTCTCTCTCAAGTAAATAAATAACAAATAAAATCTTAAAAAAAAATACCTATGGGATACAGCAAAGGCGGTCCTAAGGGGGAAATACATAGCCATTCAAGCCTCCCTCAAAAGAATTGAAAAATCCAGAACATAGCAGCTGTCTCTACACCTTAAAGAACTGGGGAATCAACAACAGATCAAACCAACTCCACACATAAGAAGGGAAATCATCAAGATTAGAGCTGAGATCAATGAGGTAGAAACCAGAGATACAGTAGAACGTATCAATGAAACTAGAAGTTGGTTTTTTGAAAGAATCAATAAAATAGATAAACCATTGGCCACACTAATCCAAAAGAACACAGAGAAAGCCCAAATTCATAAAATTCTGGATGAAAAGGGAGAGATCACAACTAACACCAAGGAAGTAGAAACAATCATCAGAAGTTATTATCAGCAGTTATATGCCAACAAGCTAAGCAACCTAGATGAAATGGATGTATTCCTGGAAAACTATAAACTCCCAAAATTGAACCAGGAAGAAATTGACAACTTGAATAGACTAATATCTAGTAACGAGATTGAAGCGGTGATCAAAAACCTCCCAAAAAACAAAAGCCCAAGACCTGACGGATTCCCTGGGGAATTCTACCAAACTTTCAAAGAAGAAATAACACCTATTCTCCTGAAGCTGTTTCAAAAAATTGAAGCAGAAGGAAAACTTCCAGACTCTTTCTATGAAGCCAGCATTACCCTGATCCCCAAACCAGGCAAAGACCCTACTAAAAAGGAGAATTTCAGACCAATATCACTGATGACTATGGATGCTAAGATTTTCAACAAGATCTTAGCAAACAGGTTCCAACAGCACATTAAAAAGATTATCCACTATGAAGGAGTCAAGATGGCGGAGAAGTAGCAGGCTGAGACTACTTCAGCTAGCTGGAGATCAGCTAGATAGCTTATCTAAAGATTGCAAACACCTGAAAATCAATCGGCAGATCGAAGAGAAGAACAACAGCAATTCTGGAAACAGAAAAACAACCACTTTCTGAAAGGTACGACTGGCGGAGAAGTGAATCCAAAGCGACGGGAAGATAGACCCCGGGGGGAGGGGCCGGCTCCCAGCAAGCGGTGGAGCAACGGCGCACAAAATCAGGACTTTTAAAAGTCTGTTCCGCTGAGGGACATCGCTCCAGAGGCTAAACCGGAGCGAAACCTACGCGGGGTCAGCGTGGCCTCAGGTCCCGCAGGGTCACAGAAGGATCGGGGGTGTCTGAGTGTCGCAGAGCTTGCGGGTGTTGGAACGGGAAAGCCGGCTACAGAGACAGAGCCGACAGTAAGCTCACAGCTCGGTGTTACCTTGAACCGGCCGCAGGCTCGGTGAGCTCGGAGCGCGGCCGGAGGTCAGGCAGACGGGAGTAACTGGGCGCTGTTCTCTGAGGGCGCACTGAGGAGTGGGGCCCTGGGCTCTCGGCTCCTCCGGGCCGGAGACCAGGAGGCCGCCATTTGTATTCCCGTCCTCCGGAACTCTATGGAAAGCGCTCAGGGAACAAAAGCTCCTGAAAGCAAACCCGAACGGATTACTCACCCTGGCCCCTGATAAGGGCGGTGCAATTCCACCTGGGGCAAAGACACTTGAGAATCACTACAACAGGCCCCTCCCCCAGAAGATCAACAAGAAATCCCGCCGAGACCAAGTTCACCTACCAAGGAGTGCGGTTTCAATACCAAGGAGAGCAGCAGAATTCCAGAGGAGGAGAAAGCAAAGCACGGAACTCATGGCTTTTTCCCTGTGATTTTTTTTAGTCTTGCAGTTAATTTAATTTTTTTCTTTTTCATTTTTTGTTTTTTTTTCGCCTTCTGGAAAAATTTTTTTTTAACTTTTACCTTTTTCTTTTTTAACATTTTTTAACTAGTTTATCTAATATATATATTTTTTCTTTTTTATATTTTTCTTACTTGTTTTCTTTTTTTAAATTCTTTTCTTTTCTTTTCTTTTTCTTTTTTCTTTCTGCCTTTTTGAACCTCTTTTTATCCCCTTTCTTCCCCCTCACGATTTGGGATCTCTTCTAATTTGGTTAAAGCATATTTTCCTGGGGTTGTTGCCACCCTTTTAGTATTTTACTTGCTCCTTCATATACTCTTATCTGGACAAAATGACAAGACGGAAAAATTCAACACAAAAAAAAGAACAAGAGGCAGTACCGAAGGCTAGGGACCTAATCAATACAGACATTGGTAATATGTCAGATCTAGAGTTCAGAATGACAATTCTCAAGGTTCTAGCTGGGCTCGAAAAAGGCATGGAAGATATTAGAGAAACCCTCTCGAGAGATATAAAAGCCCTTTCTGGAGAAATAAAAGAACTAAAATCTAACCAAGTTGAAATCAAAAAAGCTATTAATGAGGTGCAATCAAAAATGGAGGCTCTCCAAACTGCTAGGATAAATGAGGCAGAAGAAAGAATTAGTGATATAGAAGACCAAATGACAGAGAATAAAGAAGCTGAGCAAAAGAGGGACAAACAGCTACTGGACCACGAGGGGAGAATTCGAGAGATAAGTGACACCATAAGACGAAACAACATTAGAATAATTGGGATTCCAGAAGAAGAAGAAAGAGAGAGGGGAGCAGAAGGTATACTGGAGAGAATTATTGGGGAGAATTTCCCCAATATGGCAAAGGGAACGAGCATCAAAATTCAGGAGGTTCAAAGAACGCCCCTCAAAATCAATAAGAATGGGCCCACACCCCGTCACCTAATAGTAAAATTTACAAGTCTCAGTGACAAAGAGAAAATCCTGAAAGCAGCCCGGGAAAAGAAGTCTGTAACATACAATGGTAAAAATATTAGATTGGCAGCTGACTTATCCACAGAGAACTGGCAGGCCAGAAAGAGCTGGCATGATATTTTCAGAGCACTAAATGAGAAAAACATGCAGCCAAGAATACTATATCCAGCTAGGCTATCATTGAAAATAGAAGGAGAGATTAAAAGCTTCCAGGACAAACAAAAACTGAAAGAATTTGCAAACACCAAACCAGCTCTACAGGAAATCTTGAAAGGGGTCCTCTAAGCAAAGAGAGAGCCTACAAGTGGTAGATCAGAAAGGAACAGAGACCATATACAGTAACAGTCACCTTACAGGCAATACAATGGCACTAAATTCATATCTCTCAATAGTTACCCTGAATGTGAATGGGCTAAATGCCCCTGTCAAAAGACACAGGGTATCAGAATGGATTAAAAAAACAAAACCCATCTATATGTTGCCTCCAAGAAACTCATTTTAAGCCTGAAGACACCTCCAGATTTAAAGTGAGGGGGTGGAAAAGAATCTACCATGCTAATGGACATCAGAAGAAAGCAGGAGTGGCAATCCTTATATCAGATCAATTAGATTTTAAGCCAAAGACTATAATAAGAGATGAGGAAGGACACTATATCATACTCAAAGGGTCTGTCCAACAAGAAGATTTAACAATTTTAAATATCTATGCCCCCAACGTGGGAGCAGCCAACTATATAAACCAATTAATAACAAAATCAAAGAAACACATCAACAATAATACAATAATAGTAGGGGACTTTAACACTCCCCTCACTGAAATGATCATCCAAGCAAAAGATCAGCAAGGAAATAAAGGCCTTAAACGACACACTGGACCAGATGGACATCACAGGTATATTCAGAACATTTCATCCCAAAGCAACAGAATACACATTCTTCTCTAGTGCACATGGAACATTCTCCAGAATAGATCACATCCTCGGTCCTAAATCAGGACTCAACTGGTATCAAAAGATTGGGATCATTCCCTGCATATTTTCAGACCACAATGCTCTAAAGCTAGAACTCAACCACAAAAGGAAGTTTGAAAAGAACCCAAATACATGGAGACTAAACAGCATCCTTCTAAAGAATGAATGGGTCAACTGGGAAATTAAAGAAGAATTGAAAAAAATAATGGAAACAAATGATAATGAAAATACAACGGTTCAAAATCTGTGGGACACAACAAAGGCAGTCCTGAGAGGAAAATATATAGCGGTACAAGCCTTTCTCAAGAAACAAGAAAGGTCTCAGGTACACAACCTAACCCTACACCTAAAAGAGCTGGAGAAAGAACAAGAAAGAAACCCTAAGCCCAGCAGGAGAAGAGAAATCATAAAGATCAGAGCAGAAATCAATGAAATAGAAACCAAAAAAACAATAGAACAAATCAACGAAACTAGGAGCTGGTTCTTTGAAAGAATTAATAAAATTGATAAACCCCTGGCCCGACTTATCAAAAAGAACAGAGAAAGAACCCAAATAAATAAAATCATGAATGAAAGAGGAGAGATCACAACTAACACCAAAGAAATACAAACGATTATAAGAACATACTATGAGCAACTCTACGCCAATAAATTTGACAATCTGGAAGAAATGGATGCATTCCTAGAAACATATAAACTACCACAACTGAACCAGGAAGAAATAGAAAGCCTGAACAGACCCATAACCAGTAAGGAGATTGAAACAGTCATTAAAAATCTCCAAACAAACAAAAGCCCAGGGTCAGACGGCTTCCCGGGGGAATTCTACCAAACCTTTAAAGAATAACTAATTCCTATTCTCCTGAAACTGTTCCAAAAAATAGAAATGGAAGGAAAACTTCCAAACTCATTTTATGAGGCCAGCATCACCTTGATCCCAAAACCAGACAAGGATCCCATCAAAAAAGAGAGCTATAGACCAATATCCTTGATGAACACAGATGTGAAAATACTCAACAAAATACTAGCCAATAGGATTCAACAGTACGTTAAAAGGATTATTCACCACGACCAAGTGGGATTTAGTCCAGGGCTGCAAGGTTGGTTCAACATCCGCAAATCAGTCAACGTGATACAACACATCAATAAAAGAAAGAACAAGAACCATATGATACTCTCAATAGATGCTGAAAAAGCATTTGACAAAGTACATCATCCCTTCCTGATCAAAACTCTTCAAAGTGTAGGGATAGAGGGGACATACCTCAATATCATCAAAGCCATCTATGAAAAACCCACCGCAAATATCATTCTCAATGGAGAAAAACTGAAAGCTTTTCCGCTAAGGTCAGGAACACGGCAGGGATGTCCATTATCACCACTGCTATTCAACATAGTACTAGAGGTCCTAGCCTCAGCAATCAGACAACAAAAGGAAATTAAAGGCATCCAAATCGGCAAAGAAGAAGTCAAATTATCACTCTTCGCAGATGATATGATACTATATGTGGAAAACCCAAAAGACTCCACTCCAAAACTGCTAGAACTTGTACAGGAATTCAGTAAAGTGTCAGGATATAAAATCAATGCACAGAAATCAGTTGCATTTCTCTACACAAACAGCAAGACAGAAGAAAGAGAAATTAAGGAGTCCATCCCATTTACAATTGCACCCAAAACCATAAGATACCTAGGAATAAACCTAACCAAAGAGGCACAGAATCTATACTCAGAAAATATAAAGTACTCATGAAAGAAATTGAGGAAGACACAAAGAAATGGAAAAATGTTCCATGCTCCTGGATTGGAAGAATAAATATTGTGAAAATGTCTATGCTACCTAAAGCAATCTACACATTTAATGCAATTCCTATCAAAATACCATCCATCTTTTTCAAAGAAATGGAACAAATAATTCTAAAATTTATATGGAACCAGAAAAGACCTCGAATAGCCAAAGGGATATTGAAAAAGAAAGCCAACGTTGGTGGCATCACAATTCCAGACTTCAAGCTCTATTACAAAGCTGTCATCATCAAGACAGCATGGTACTGGCACAAAAACAGACACATAGATCAATGGAACAGAATAGAGAGCCCAGAAATAGACCCTCAACTCTATGGTCAACTAATCTTCGACAAAGCAGGAAAGAATGTCCAATGGAAAAAAGACAGCCTTTTCAATAAATGGTGCTGGGAAAATTGGACAGCCACATGCAGAAAAATGAAATTGGACCATTTCCTTACACCACACACAAAAATAGACTCAAAATGGATGAAGGACCTCAATGTGCGAAAGGAATCCATCAAAATCCTTGAGGAGAACACAGGCAGCAACCTCTTCGACCTCAGCCGCAGCAACATCTTCCTAGGAACAATGCCAAAGGCAAGGGAAGCAAGGGCAAAAATGAACTATTGGGATTTCATCAAGATCAAAAGCTTTTGCACAGCAAAGGAAACAGTTAACAAAATCAAAAGACAACTGATAGAATGGGAGAAGATATTTGCAAACGACATATCAGATAAAGGACTAGTGTCCAGAATCTATAAAGAACTTAGCAAACTAAACACCCAAAGAACAAATAATCCAATCAAGAAATGGGCAGAAGACATGAACAGACACTTCTGCAAAGAAGACATCCAGATGGCCAACAGACACATGAAAAAGTGCTCCATGTCACTCGGCATCAGGGAAATACAAATCAAAACCACAATGAGATATCACCTCACACCAGTCAGAATGGCTAAAATCAACAAGTCAGGAAATGACAGATGCTGGCGAGGATGCGGAGAAAGGGGAACCCTCCTACACTGTTGGTGGGAATGCAAGCTGGTGCAGCCACTCTGGAAAACAGCATGGAGGTTCCTCAAATTGTTGAAAATAGAACTGCCCTATGACCCAGCAATTGCACTATTGGGTATTTACCCTAACGATACAAACGTAGTGATCCAAAGGGGCACGTGCACCCGAATGTTTATAGCAGCAATGTCCACAATAGCCAAACTGTGGAAAGAACCTAGATGTCCATCAATAGATGAATGGATCAAGAAGATGTGGTATATGTACACAATGGAATACTATGCAGCCATCAAAAGAAATGAAATCTTGCCATTTGCGACAACATGGATGGAACTAGAGCGTATCATGCTTAGCGAAATAAGTCAAGCAGAGAAAAACAACTATCATATGATCTCCCTGATATGAGGAAGTGGTGATGCAACATGGGAGCTGAAGTGGGTAGGAGAAGAATAAATGAAACAAGATGGGATTGGGAGGGAGCCAAACCATAAGTGACTCTTAATCTCACAAAACAAATTGAGGGTTGCTGGGGGGAGGGGGTTTGGGAGAAGGGGGTGGGATTATGGACATTGGGGAGGGTATGTGCTTTGGTGAGTGCTGTGAAGTGTGTAAACCTGGTGATTCACAGACCTGTACCCCTGGGGATAAAAATATATGTTTATAAAAAATAAAAAATTAAAAAAAAAAAGATTATCCACTATGACCAGGTGTGATTCATCCCTGGGCTACAAGGATGGTTCAACATTCACAAATCAATCAATGTGATAGAACAAATTAATATGAGAAGAGAGAAGAACCACATGGTCCTCTCAATTGATGCAGAAAAAGCATTTGACAAAATCCAGCATCCGTTCCTGATTAAAATGCTTCAAAGTATAGGGATAGAGGGAACATTCCTGAACTTCATCAAATCTATCTATGAAAGACCCACAGCGAATATCATCCTCAATGGGAAAAAGCTTTCAGCCTTCCCGTTGAGATCAGGAACACAACAAAGATGCCCACTCTCACCACTCTGGTTCAACATAGTATTAGAAGTCCTAGCAACAGCAATCAGACAACTGAGAGAAATAAAAGGTATCCAAATTGGCAATGCAGAAGTCAAACTCTCTCTCTTCACAGATGACATGATTCTTTATATGGAAAACCCAAAAGACTCCATCACCAAACTACTAGAACTCATTCAGCAACATGGCAGGATACAAAGTCAATGTACAGAAATCAGTGGCTTTCTTATACATTAACAATGAAAATACAGAAAGGGAAATTAGAGAATCGATTCCATTTACTATAGCACCAAGAACCATAAGATACCTGGGAATAAACCTAACCAAAGAGGTAAAGTGTTCTGAGGAACTACAGAACACTCATGAAAGAAATTGAAGAAGACACAAAAAGATGGAAGACCATACGATGCTCTTGGATCAGAAGAATAAACATTGTTAAAATGTCGATACTGCCTAGAGCAATCTATACTTTTAATGCCATTCTGATAAAAATTCCACCGGTATTCTTCAAAGAGCTGGAGCAAATAATCCAAAAATTTGTATGGAACCAGAAGAGACCCTGAATCTCTAAGGAAATGTTGAAAAACAAACATAAAACTGAGGGCATCACATTACCTGATTTCAAGCTTACTACAAAGCTATGATCACCAAGACAGCATGGTACTGGCATAAAAACAGACACATAGATCAGTGGAACAGAGTAGAGAGCCCAGATATGGACCCTCAACTCTATGGGCAAATAATCTTCGACAAAGCAGGAAAAAATATACAGTGGAAAAAAGACAGTCTCTTCAATAAATGGTGCTGGGAAAACTGGGCAGCTATATGTAGAAGAATGAAACTCAACCATTCTCTTACACCGTACACAAAGATAAACTCAAAATAGATAAAAGACCTCAACGTGAGACAGGAATCCATCAGAATCCTAGAGGAGAACATAGGCAGTAACCTCTTCGATATCAGCCACAGCAACTTCTTTCAAGATATGTCTCCAAAGGCAAAGGAAAAAAAAGCGAAAATGAACTTTTGGGACTTCATCAAGATCAAAAGCTTCTGCACAGCAAAGGAAACAGTCAACAAAACAAAGAGGCAACCCACGGAATGGGAGAAGATATTTGCAAATGACAGTAAAGACAAAAAGTTGATATCCAGGATCTATAATGAACTCCTCAAACTCAACACACACAAAACGGACAAGCATATCAAAAAATGGGCAGAAGATATGAACAGAGACTTCTCCAATGAAGACATACAAATGGCTATCAGACACATGAAAAAATGTTCATCATCACTAGTCATAGGGAGATTCCAGTTAAAACCACATTTAGATATCACCTTACACCAGTTAGAATGGCCAAAATTAACAAGACAGGAAACAACATATGTTGGAGGGGATGTGGAGAAAGGGGAACCCTCTTACACTGTTGGTGGGAATGCAAGTTGGTGCAGCCTCTTTGGAGAACAGTGTGGAAATTCCTCAAAAAATTAAAAATAGAACTTCCCTATGACCCTGCAATTGCACTTCTGGGTATTTACCTCAAAGATACAGATGTAGTGAAGAGAAGGGCCATCTGTACCCCAATGTTTATAGCAACAATGGCCATGGTCGCCAAACTGTGGAAATAACCAAGATGCCCTTCAACGGATGAATGGATAAGGAAGATGTGGTCCATATACACTATGGAGTATTATGCCTCCATCAGAAAGGATGAATACCCAACTTTTGTAGCAACATGGATGGGACTGGAAGAGATTATGCTGAGTGAAATAAGTCAAGCAGAGATAGTCAATTATCATATGGTATCACTTATTTGTGAAGCATAACAAATAGCATGGAGGACATGGGGAGTTAGAGAGGAGAAGGGAGTTGGGGGAAATTGGAAGGGGAGGTGAACCATGAGAAACTATGGACTCTAAAAAACAATCTGAGGGGTTTGAATTGGCGGGTGCGTGGGAGGTTGGGATACCAGGTGGTGGGTATTAGAGAGGGCACGGATTGCAAGGAGCACTAGGTGTGGTGAAAAAATAATGAATAATGTTATGCCGAAAATAAATTAAAAAATAATTTAAAAAAAAATGACCTAGAAATGCTATGTGGTCATTCTTCTGCTTTGGTTCTGAGATTTGTGTAATTTTTCTTAATGCCAGACAGAATGTGAACCAACACCTGGCTCCCAGGACACTTTTAAACTTCCCTGCTCTTGGCGGATCAGCAAAGACATCACTTTTAGCAAATGTTTTTAAATTTTTTCTCTCACAAGACAATGATAGCAGGTGATAGCCCCGTGTGTGACATGTTGCCCTAGGCTTGCCCAGGGTTGGTTATATGGGTGCTCGAACACCACCAGTTTTTCTCTCACAAGAGAAAGTGTGTGTGTAGGTGTGACCCTGATGTCATGATGGGAGGGTATATGTGTTCATAGATATTCTCTTTATTTAAGAAACTATCACACATTGCTACTTAAACCTGTTTTTAGTAAAAATAAATTTTCTCATGGCTCAAGTCAAAACTGACTTCAACATATGAGCAGGGCCTGGCAGGACTTGAGAAGCAGTAATTTATGAAAGCCAAGCTCTAACATGTTTTGCAAAAATCCTATACAGCCCTGATTGCATTTGTTTCTGTTTCTTTACATTTTGCCTAGCTTTGTGCTGTAGAATCTCAGATTCCATGTGCTTGCCCTTGAGAGCAAGAAGCACTGGGTCTTATGGACTTTGGGACACATTGAGCCATCCTTTACCATTTGCAGCCCAACACTCACAGTGCTGTGTTCACTAGGGACATGAGACAAGCTTCTAGTTCCTCGTGTGGTGTCCATCAGGCTAGTATCTAAACTCTCCAGTGGGGAAGAGGATGCATTTTTCAAATCTCCTGTGTCCCATGGCTGGGTGGTTTCCCTTTGCTGAGATGATGCCCAGCTAAGCTCACAGTGTTTTCAGGATTGAAGTGAGCACCCTTTTCCTGGGCATGTCCTGAAACTCAGGGAAGGCCTTCCTTGGCCCTGTCTGTACTCTGCACCTTCATCCTCCTGGCTGTAGCTGATGGTGAGGTAGAAGCCCACCCCACTGGGTGGGGGGGACGCTCTCTCTTTCTCTCTCTTTTTCAGAAATTTGGACCTTGAAATAAAGAGAGACAGCGCTGGAAAGATGTTAACACCGAATACCCATTGATCATAGCTCTTTAGTGGGAAACTTGGTTAACGCCTTCTCCCAAGGGCCCTAGGTCTACCTCATCCAGGTTGCTCACACTTCATTTGATTCTGTAAGATAGATGAGGAATTTTTCTATTACCTTTCACTTCGCCTTTTGTTGTTGCTGCTAATTTTGGTAAAGTTGGTTTCAGTTGTTTGAAAGTGTGAACACTGTCACTTAATAGAGACCTCCGCAATGTAATGAGGTAGACAAAGGCTGAATTGGCTGACTTGGGTGAAGAGTCTCTGGTGTGAATAAGCTGTGTCAATTCTCTGAACTTCAATTTTCTCTCCCACTATTCTAGGAGGTAGACTAGAAGAGTCTTAGGTTCCTGAGGTAGTTTAAGTAGTTGGGTCACACCATGGGGGCCTTACTGTGAGGAAGCCCAAGCTGTATCCAGGGGCCATGAGGAGGTATCACATGTGAGTCTCAGATGAGTTCCCTTTCAATGGCCAGTATCTATTGTCCACCATGCAAATGGCCATCTTGGATGTCCATCCCAGAGGAACCTTCAAATGACTGTAACCCCAGCTTGCATTGGCTTGCCACCACATGGCAGACACCATCCAAGCCCTTTCCCAGTTCCTGACTCAAATTCCCCTTTGACATTCCCGTGGTCCTAATAAATTATTGTCTTATGCCAATAAGTTTTGGGATTGTTTTATTAGACAGCTTAGTAATGGCAACCATCTCCTCTGGCCTTGATACTCCTTCACTCTCTCCCTCCATTCTTCTATTCGTCCATCCAATTGCCCCACCCAGCCAGCATTTTAAAAGATCTGACTCTCCATGGAACTGGGGTCTCCAAGATTCATCAGTCCCTGTCCATGGCCTTGCAAAGTGTCCATGAGAAGGGGGAAACCAGCATGAGTAAAGCCAGCTCAAACCACAGAAAACATTATAAAAAGAGTGGCAAGAAGGCAGGGGTGGCAAGCTTTGGAAACTCTGCGTTAGGAGTGGTCAAATCTCCTTGGTGAGTAAGACAGCTAAAGCCCCGGCTCTCATGAGTGGACACCCCAGTAGAGGAGACAGTCAATAATTGAATAAACAACTAACCAAGGGAAAACATTGACAATGGCAGGATAGGATAGACCGGGTAAGCCTGGAACACAGGAAGCCAGTTATGACACTGAGGTAAGGTCCAGGTGAGAGAGGAAGAGGAAGAAGATGGGGTGAGGAAGAATGGGGAAAGGCTGGAGAGCCCAGCACTGGCAGGTACTGGACTGGGTTTGGACATCAGTCATTGTGGCTGGCTAGGTTGGCTGGCCCACAGCATTTCTGGGCTCTTCCACCTTCTTGGTTGGAGGGCACTTTGCCCCTCCAAGGGCCCACCCTTGGATTCTCCTCACTAATCACATCAAAACGTGCCTTTGGGAAAGATTCTAACAAAGTCATTCATGTGAATGTGCCAGGGACCAATAAGAAGATTCAGTGTGGTGTCTTTTCATGGGCCATCAGTTGTCTAACATTTCAGCTAAAGGAGTGAAGCCATAAGGATCAGAATATTTGGAACTGATAAAAGGCAAGATGTTTATGACTTAAAAGAGCTTGAGTCAAAAAAGGGGTAAATGCAGCAGGGCTCCTTAAAGAGCCACCTAAGACCCCTTCCTCTTTCTCCTCTGGGTTCTTTGTATTTTCCCCTTGCTTCTCTCTATAGCTCTGCAGCATTTTTCTCTCTTTTCAGTTGAATGGTTTTTTCTATATCTCTGATCAGATGGGCCAAACATGGCACCCCCAAATGGTGTTCTTGGCCCCAAAGTTTGTATCACCTTATACATCCATCATCCCTAGCTGGTACTGAACTAGCCGAGTCCCACTTCCACGTTTTGGTCAAGAGACCATAACCCAGCTTGAATCTAAGTCTCCCCTAGTACGCTGAGCTGGAGGAAGGCTTGGCCAGTCAGGAAAAGATTGCTAGCGAGTTGTCTTTGAGCAGAGCCTTGCATGGAGAGGAAACAGTGGTCATCTCTCTTGCACTAGAGGTGAGTTTTTGGGTGTAGAGCACCTCAGGGTGAAGATTACATCTAATATCTGATTATTTAAAGGCCCAATTGGTCTTCAGTCACCATTCTGGAGACTATTGGCAGTCATTGCTGGGAATGTCCTCCCCCAAGCTACACTGTTTCCAAAGGAGATGAAAAGGATCAGTGACATCTGGTGGTTTGTTTTTATTCTCTTAAGTCTCAGATGACTGTAGTCATCTGTTAATTAGCCTCCAGGAAAGCCCTCCTTTACTCTGCTTCCTGTGATGGACCAATGGGCATTTAAGTGTAGACATGGTGGCACCTCCACTGCAATTTTTCTTGCCCTGTTTTCCCAGAAGTTAAGGTAGATGCATCCCCTGTTGACTCAGTTGCTGGAATAAAGAAGAGAGTCTGGAACTTCTGAGAAAATCCTGCCCACTCAAACCCCAGAGAAGGGCTGGGCATAGAGCTCGCATTATGTACCAGGCACTGGGCTAGGAATGCTTCTGTTGCCCTCCTCTGTTGTTCTCCTAGTGATGATGTGAGGGACAAGTCCCATGTGGTGCATGCATCTGTAGCCATATAACCTCTTATATAGATATCACTTTTTTTTCCTCTGCATAGAATCAGCACAGTTTCCCTTATTTCTTGGAGCATGAAGTGAAGGCACAGGGCTCTTGGATGCTTTTTTTTTTTTTTTTAAGACAGCACAACAATATTAGAAAAGAACCCATCACATGAATCCTTTGGTACTTCTCAGTAGGGATGCTGTCCATGTATGGGGGCTCTGCAATTGGGGGGAGATATTCTTTTGCAAAGGTTGAGGGACCACAAGAGGAGGAACCTCAAATGAAACAACTAAATTTCTGTTTGAACTTAAGTACACTTCTCAAGTGCTTTCACAGTTTAGTGTCTTGGCTCTTGGAATGGAAGAATTCTTTCAACTGGCTTCAAACAGCAAGTTGCATGGATATTCTCAGGTCACCTAAATGCTGGTTAGTTGCTATCATGGAATTTCCAGTCACTTCAGAGCCCTCTGGGACTGATCCCTAGTTTCCTATACTGGGGAGCCTGCCAGAAGAAAAGGTGGGTAAGAAGTACTGATGTTGGTATTGGATCCAAACACTGCAAGTGGCTGGAAATTCTGTGGCCAGAACACTAGATTGCTAAGATTTATTGACCACATCAATGACACAAGTCACCTTATTTGGTTTTCTGCGATGATCCTAAAATATAAGCAGTGTTATTTCAGCTTTAGGAAGAAGGGCACTCTTGATTCAGAAATTAAGTAACATTTTCTGGAGGAGCATTAAAATGCAGAGCTTAAGGGATGTGGGTTCAGATCCTGACATCTGGCTTCTTAGTATGAGATCTTAGCCTTAGGCTTCTTGTTAAATTTTATTAGTGCGAAAAGAATGGTGGTGGTCAAAGCCACCTATGTCATCATGTTTGAGTGAGGATGATGTGAGATCTTGTATTTGGCTCCTACTCTGACTATCCCATAAGTCTGAAGGCTCACAGTGGCAGGCCTGGGACTTGACCTTAGGGCTGTTTGATTCACCACTTGTAACATTCTACTTTGTGGGGTATCTAGGGGACTCAGTTGGCTTAGTGTCTGACTGATTTTGGCTCAGGTCATGATCTCAGGATTGTAAGATCGAGCCCCATCACTGGCTCTGCACTCAGCTGGGAGTTTGCTTCTCTCTCTCTCTTTCCCCACTGCCTCTCCCTCAGCTTGTGCCCTCTCTCTCTCTTAAATAAATAAACAAATCTTCAAAAAGAAATAACAACCATAAAACTCCCAAAACAAACAAAAACCCCATTTGACACTGCCTTCCATGGGGGGATTTTGATTCCAAAATGAAGCTAGACTAGGGTCAAGGGAAAAGTTTGGGGTTCAGAGTCAGCTAAATTTGACTGATGGTTAATAGTCCCCTCCCCCATCTATCCACACATACCTATTTATTTGAGAACATGTGTGTATAGATTTAAGGAGAATTCTATCAGGATAGGACAAGAGAAATCATACCATGATGTAGAATATATACTTATCGACAGATGTTTGTTCTGCTAGGCAATCCTTTTGTTCTTATTGTTTTTCTTCATAAATCAACTTCATTGAAGCATAATTTACATATAATGAAATTCACCCATTTTAAGTTTGATGAGTTTTGACAAATGTATACATCTGTGAAACCACCATGATAATCAAACTGTGAAGCATTCTCATCATCCCAGAAAGTTCTCTTGTGCTTCTTTGTGGCTAATTCCTCCACTCCCAACCTTAAGTAACCACTGACCTACTCTCTCTCTCTCTATGGAATCTGACTGTTCTAGAATTTCATATAAATGAAGTCATGCAGTTTGTACTCCTTTGTTTCTGGTTTCTCTTGCTTAGCCTAGCATCAGAGATTCATCCATGTTGTTTTGTGTATCAGTCGTTTATCTCTTTTTCTGGCCTTGTAATATATCCTTGTGTGGATATGCATACATGTTTATCCACTCATCCTGATGGGCAATCATTCAGCAAAGGTTGAAGCCTGGGCAACTAGGACCCTCCTTGGGTCCTGGGCTTTAGAGGACCTCCCTTTGGCCTTTCTCCAGACATGTCCTTCCCCATGAGGGGAAGGGCCTGTGGGGTCAAGGACACATGACCGCCTGGAACCTTGCCTAGGTACCCAGAAGCAGAAAATCTTCTGCTCAAATGGCGTTGAGTCTACTGCCAAGCCTGCACAGGCCTTTGGCCTGGATCAGTCCTTCTTCAGGTGGATAGTTGCTATAGACTAAATGTGTCCCTCCCAAATTCATATGTTGAAACTTAATCCTCCATGTACTTGGAGCTGGGGCTTTTGGGCAGCGATTAAGTCCTGAAAGTGGGGCCTTCATGAAAGGGATTAGTACCTTCTAAAAGAGGCCTCAGTGAGAGCCCTGGTCTCTTCTGCCATCTGAGATGCTGAAAAGATGGCAGTCTGTGAACCAGGAAGCGGGCTCTCACTAGACACCAAATCTGCCAGTGCCTTTATCTTGGACTTCCCAGCCTTCGGAATTGTGAGAAATGAATTCATGTTGTTTATAAGCCAATAAGTCTATAGTATTCTGTTATAGCCAGCCAAATGGACTAAGACAACAGGGCTATGCCCCCAAGTCTGAAGGTGGTGGTCTGCGGGTGTGGAAATAGTGCAAGGACCTTGGATATGCAGGCAGAGCTGAGCTGCCTGTGTTCATGCATGCATGTCTTCTCATGGGTGGAGAAGGAGGGGGTCTGTTGCAGGCTAGGAGCCTTGATTTGTATTCACTCCCCAGTCCACAAGGACTGGGATGGGCCTGTGACCGTAGAAGCAGGAGCAAAAGGAAGGAAGAGATTCTCAAGAAGAAATAAAATTGTAAAGAGACAGAAAACCAATTTTTTGAGGTCACAGAGCAGAGGGTTGTAGATTGGAAGTGATTTTAGATTTCAAGTTCTCTCATACTTTAATTTCACAGATGAGACAACTGAGGCCCAGAGAGGTGAAGTGACTTTTCCAAGGTCACATAGCTAGTTAGAGGCAAAGCCAAGATAAGAAGTAAGATTTTTCTAGTTCCTAGGCCAAGGTCCTTTTAATATATGCGAGAGCAGTAGTCTTCAAACACTTTGCTTTGAGTAGCCCCTAAATTATTTTTGTTAAGCTGTGAAGCCTCTTCACCTATTTTGACATTAACTTTTGAAATATTTTTAATCATAAATTTAAAGAGTTGCAAAGGATTTAATTTCCAGCATATTGCAAATATTGTCATTTTGAAATCAAATTGTTATATCACACTTGGAAGTGCAATCTAAATACCATAGCCATTTGCTGTTCATGAACATCCATTAAAAAAATACATGCACAAGCTCTTCCTTAATAGAGAGAAATTTTATATGATTCCTTTTTCTCTTTGAACTTGAATTTTTTTTCTCTTCTCCCCAAGAAACTGTCTTAATATACTTCATGCTTGAAAGATTTTTATTTCTCACTCTATTACATTTTCCTGTGCACACACACATGCATAGAAATTACATGTCGCCTTTTCTTTGTCCTTTCATTCATTTATTAAACAAATATTTATTGAGTGCTCATTATGTGCCAGACATTGTTCTAGATGCTGTTCTAGCAAACAAAACACAAAAGTCTCTGCTCTCATGGAACTTACTTTACAGTAAAAGAGAAACTGAGCAAGGCAAGGAGATAGCTTAAGTCAGGTAGGAGAGGGTTGGCATTTTTTATGGGGTTTTCTTCCCAAAAAGGTGACTTTTGCACAAGATCTGAAGGAAGAAAGTAAAGGCCCCAGCTATGTGAATATGAGGGAAGGAGCATGTTAGAGGAAATAGCTGGTGCAAATACCCTGAGGCTGGACTGTGCCTGTTACATTTGGAGAAGTGCAAGAGGACCAGCCTGGTTAGAGCTAGGAGATGGAGGCGGCGGGGGGGGGGGGGGGCCCTGGAGATGAGCTCAGAGATCATGGGTAGTAAGATTATGTAGGACCTTGTAAGATATTTTAAGGATTTTCAGCTTTGACTAACCATGGAGGATTTTGAACAAAGAAGTTATGTCATCTGACTTATTTTAATAAGACTTTGTTAAAGTCTTAACAATAGCCTGCAAGGGGTTATGGGCCAAAGCAGGGACAGCTATTAGGGAGGGTGCTGGGTATCTTTTATTTGCTCTTCAGGTCTACTCTCCACTTTTCTCCACGCTGCATTACACCTCTATGGATTGTATCAGTGGGTTGTTTGCTCTCTGGCTTCTAGTAGGTTCAGCTAATAGGGACCAGTGAGAGACGTGAGGGAGAGAGGGAAATGAGACTTCCATTTATTCCATTTTATTCTATTTGTTCCACTGGTTCCCTCCATACTGAGTCACTGCAGGTTGGCTGTGTCCCTTTACCTAGGGCCATAACTCCTATCAGGTAGTAGTGCTCTCCCTATAGCTACCCTTTTGGGGTTCTGGTAACTTCTTCTTCCATTGCTCCTTTAGGGCTAGAGGTGGACCGGGCATCCCTTTCATGTGAATCCATGGTGCTTCATCATCTCTTAACCCTGGCCACACCTTTGCAAACAGCCCCTTAATTAAACTCCCTTTAGCCACCCTCAGCATGCCATCTATTTCCTCTTGGGGCCCTGGCTCATTCCCTTATTTATCGCTGTGTCAAAAACCACCATAAAATGTAATGGCTTAAAACAACCATAATCATTTATTTGCTCATGATTTTGTAATTTAGGCAAAACTTGGCAGGCATAGCTCATCTTCACCCCATGTGACATCAGCTAGGGTAGCTGGAGCTGGAGGATTCCCTTTCAAGATGGCTCACTCATATGGCTGGCAACTTGATGCTAGCTGTTGTCTCGGGACTCAGCTGGGACTGTCGGCTGGGGGATTTGATTTTCCTCCAAGTGGGCTGTTAGGGCTTCCACACAGCATGGAGGCTGGGTTCCAAGGGGCAGGAAGCGGAAGCTGCCAGTCCTCTTAAAGCCTAGGTCCAGAACTGGCACAGCATCATTTCTTCTATGTGCAATTGGCTAAAACAGTCAGAGACCAATGCCAGATTCGAGGTGGTAGAAAGGAGCACAGTGAATTTATGGCCATCTTTAATGCACCATGCCAACTGAGACTGGAGGCTGCTGCCATAATCTGAGAGAGAGACAATGATAACTTGAACCAGGGTAAAAGAGGCTGGACCCTGCTTATAGTTTAAAGAGAGCTGACACAGTTTGATGATTGGATGTGAGTTGTGAGAGAAAAGAGAAGAGTTGTGTTAATCTGTGTCTTCTGAGAAGTGTATCCCCAGATGGAATTAAACATGGAAGCAATTCGAATGAATTGCTTCTGGTGTGAAAGGAAATTGGGAAGGAGCCAGGGAAATCTGGGCCAGCCATCAGACCATGATGGAAGCCTGACCCTGGATGGTGGGGAGAGGGAGAGAAGGTTGGATGGTGGTCTAAGGCTACCATGCAGTCTAAGGAAGGTTTGGCAAAGTCGTTGGAGAGTTTTTGAGCTGTAATTGGCCAACAAAGGAGTCTTGTGTCTCCCAGGAATGGGTCTGACTCAGTATTCTATTATTGGTGGGAAGCAGTCTGTGGAAAGGGTATCCTCAATGCCAATGCAGTCATGGATTCAAGAACAGCATGTGGGGCTCTCAGTTACATTCCCTGTAGAGGAGGTCTGTGAGGCACATTCTCTTGGCTGCCTCAGAGATCAAGGACAGCCCTAAGGTTTTGACCTGAGCAGAAAAAAATGTAAGAGCACTTTAACTGAGCTGTGGAAAACTTTGGGAAGTGCTGGTTTGAGAAGTAATATCAGAAGTATGATTTTGGACGTGTTAAGTTTGAGAGACCTATTACACGTCCAGTAGAAGTATCAAAGAGGCAACTGAATAAACATGCCTAGATTCAGGGGGAGATGTTCATGTTACAGAGAATAAATTATGGTCAGTAAGACTCTAAGTGTTAACATCTCTTCTCAATGAAGTTAGCATTATAGTATAATTGGCACCAAATTGATCAAAACAGCATAAATAGGTATCAAATTTTGATAAGTAAAATGCAAATTATTAAGCATTAAAGTAAAATTTGGGGGGAATGCATCCCTCTCTCTCTCTCTCTCTCTCTCTCTTTTTTTTGAAAGAGAGAGCACTTTCATGTACATGAGCATGAGTGAGTAGGGGAGGGGGAGAGAATCCTAAGCATAGAGCCCAACACAATCCCACAACCCTGAGATCACGACCTGAACTGAAATCAAGAGTCAGTCGCTCAATGGACTGAGCCACCCAGGCGCCCTGGAAATGCATCTATTTACCAGATATATCTGTGAATGAAAATTACTTATCACCAGGAAAAGCAGAGTTCACAATCAACTGTGTTCCCATTGAAATGCCTAGAAATCTTGTTTACAGATACATGCACAGCAGAGCAGAAAAAATTTTATTTATAGTAATGTTGGTTGGTTCTCTAAACTTCTGCATCCTCTGCCAAGGATCCTGTGGTAGTAAACTAGTCTCAAAAATCACTTCTGATTATCAGCTGACAACTCTAGTAGGTCTTCCTGCAGCTTTGGTGAAAGCAGACAATTAGACACCACCTGGCTTGCAACAAGATTTGTTCCTGAATGATTAGAGTTATTTACTTTGACAACAATAGACCCAAATTTGAAATTGACCCTTTGTTTGATGCCTAAGACATTTTTACTGCCTGGGGGCAGTGCACCTGTGGAAGGTTCTGGAAGGATGAGAGGTTGGCCTTTTTATAGCGGAGTGTAGGAGGGCAGTTGTGAAAAGGAAGGTAGGAAAGATGCATTTCCTTAGGCATGTCCTTGGGCAGATTCTAGTATGAAAATTGAGTCCCTTGAAACACTTTCGCATGCAGGAGGGAAAGTCTTCTTCTCCTATTTTAGTTTGCACTCTGTGAAGCAGAGTGATTGGGCAGGCCCTTGGACAAGATGCCAGGGTTTATTTAGAAAGTAATTGAAGCAGCCATCTAAGGCATATCAGTATAGGGATGCTTTGGGGACCTGCTCTGAGAGGTCCTGAATTCACACAGGGAGAGATCTGTTCCTCAGCCTGGAAGAAAGAGATTCTCCTTTCTTGGTGTCTCTCTACTGAAGAATCACAGCTCAGGCTTAGGCTTGGGCTAGAGTCAGGTGGGAGGGCTGGAAAAAGCAAACTAATAGTGGTGCTAAGGGGTGACCCAATGTAGCAGATGGGGGGTGGTTTTAAGAATCTGAGCAATGGGGGCACCTGGGTGGCTCAGTGGGTTAAAGCCTCTGCCTTCGGCTCGGGTCATGATCTCAGGGTCCTGGGATTGAGCCCCACATCAGGCTCTCTGCTCAGTGGGGAGCCTGCTTCCCTACCTCCCTCTCTCTCTGCCTGCCTATCTGCCTACTTGTGATCTCTGTCAAATAGATAAAATCTTAAAAAAAAAAAAGAATCTGAGCAATGAGTCAGGCCACTTCAAGCCAGTTTCAAAGAGGTTAGGTATATGAAATGGGGATAAATCTGTGTTTGGAACCAAACCTGAAAAGTTATATGAGGAGAAAGGATAGTTAGGATGAAATACTTAATCTCAAGAGGTCTGGCTCCTTAGGAGATCCCTTCCCATTTCCTTGGGTGACATCAAGTCTCCCCACAGTGAGTGTGGCCAGGCAGATGCTATGGGGTGGCCTCTGCCCCATTCTCCTTTTCTTGGTGTTGTGGAGGCATCATTGGGTTCAAGTCAGAAGACCTAGTTTAGACATGCACCTATGCCCCACTGGTTGTGTGGTCTTTGGAAAACTCCATTTTGAGCCTCAACTTCCTTATCTCTAAAATGGGAAAAAAAATAAGCTTCTGCTGCCTGAAAAAAATAATTTTAATGGCTCTTTTATTATTCTGCTGCTTTTTAATGTCTTAAAAATCGAAGGTAAATATCTGTGAATGTGCTTTCCAAATCATAACGTTCTGTAAAATTGAATTGCGCGGGCAATTCAATTTAATATCAGTGAGTGCTCCCTGTGTGCCAGGCACCACAGGATGGGACAAGTTAGACACAGAGGCCCATGTTAGGGCAGAAACTGCCTAGGACGAGAGCCAGGCGGTGATAAAACTCATAAGAAGGAAGAATGAGAGGTCCCGGCTGCATGGGCAAAGAAATCTGGACCTACAGGGGGAAGTGGGACAAAGACATTGCCGGCTGAGGCACCAGCAAGGTGTTAATGTGAAGGTATGGAAGTGTCTAGAACGTGCAGAGGACTGTGAATATTTAGGTTAATTTAGGTGAGGCCCTTTATTCCCTCACTATTTGAAATTTTGTGGCCATGTGCAATCATACACATATGTCCTTATAAATTTCTCCAATTATTTTCTGAATATAAATAATATGAGATCAATGAACCAAAAATCCCTTTCTCAGCCTTTGAATTTATAGTACTATATTATCCTCCAAAAAGTTGAGTCACCATCTCCTGTAAGGCTTTACCACACCCTCCCCCTGAATCTAAAATGAGTTTTTATGCAAACTTAACAACACAACAATTTATGATGATGGCATTTGATCCATGATCCATGATTTGACCCCAAATTCTCTTGTAAACTTGTTTCCATCTCAGAGGTGGGATAGTGTAATAGTCAGGGACACAGCTCTAGAGGAGGCCACTTCAGACTGAATCTTGGATCTATCTCTTTGTAGAGGGGCTGAGCATTCCTGCAAATGTCATTGAGCCTTCCCATGCCTTGGTTTCTTTATCTCTGGGGGGAGTGGTCCTAGGAAAAATTTGGGGGTGTTCATGTTTGGGTTATCAAATTTTTCTATGATGACTATACATTAGGTGTGTTATTTGTAAAAATCTTACAAAATGTGACTGGTTTACATGATTTGTATCTTTTGGAAGGTCAATGCCTGCCATTAAGATAATGAATCTGAGTAGACATGGGTGGGAGATTGGCAGAGTAGCCTGGACAGAGTTCTAGCACAGGTGAGAAAGCAAGATGGGGAGAACTGACATGCTGGTGGTGACAGCGAGAGGTGAGGGTGTCAAGATAAGAAAGAGTGGTGGGTGAAGGTAGTCAAGAGGTACAAATATCCAGTTATAAGACAGATGAGTCCTGGGGATATAATATACAACATGATCACTATAGTTAACAATACTACGTTGTATACTTGAAAGTTGTTAAGAATATAGGTCTGAAAAGCTCTCATCACAAGAAAAATGCTTAGAACCATGTGAGGTGATGGATGTGAGCTAAAGTAATTGTGGTAACCATTTAGCAATATATACGTTTACCAAATAATGATGGTGTGTGCCTTAAACTAGTAACAATGATATATGTCAATGATATCTCAATAAAAGTGGAAAAATTTATACAACCTAGCTTAAGGAATGTATACTATTTATGTATCAAATTTTAAAAAATAAATGGAATGTATGTTGGAAGAAAAAAAATTTTTTTAAGTATGCTTCATACCCAGCGTGGAGCCCAACATGGGACTTAAACTCACAACACTGAAATCAGGACCTCTACTGAGATCAACAGTTGTATTCTTAACCACCTGAGCCACCCAGGTGTCACCCCAAAGTTCTTTTAAATGTGAAAGAGTGGAGAAGGCTAGCAGAGGAAGACCCAGTGGGGCCCCGTGAGGGCTTGGATGGGGTGGGAGTGGGTGAGGGCAAGGTTCTCTTGCCAGTACGCCTGAGGCTGCTGTCTGCTCAGTCTCCTTTCCAAGTCTGGGGATGCCAAACCCTTCCACACCAGCTCTACCTGTGGGGGAAATGTTGGGCTTGTTCAGAATGCCAAGGAGTGCTGGATTTTATTGCCAGTTCACTGAACCCCTGGTTTTATCCCAGCTTCGAAAATATTCATTTAACAGCAAATGTCATTTTGATGAGACCATCTCTTTCTTGTCCTTCCCTTCACTTCTCCCCTCACTCTTCTTACCTCCTTTTTTATGGTGTTGCTGGGTATGTACCATTGCGGGGGGCACCATGGAAGGTGCCATGGGAGCATGGTAAAGAGACGACATGAACCTCACTCTTCAAGGGGGCACAGAAGGGTACACGCAATCCCTCATTGCTTTTTCTCTCAGAAGACTTTGCAAACCACAACGTGACAAAGGAAGGAGGGAAGGAGTCCACTGGTTGTTGAGGACCTCCTGTCACATACCAGGTAGGGAGCTGGCCACTTGTACCTACATTTTCTTGTCTTACACCCTCAATAACCATAGTGGTAAGTATCAGCCCTTCATTTTATAAATGGGAAAACCGTGGCTCAGAGAGTTTTGGCAACTAGCGCAAGGCCATAAAGCTAAAGATTTGAAGATGAGTCTGTATGGCTGATATTTGGCCCCACTTGGCCTTCAGTATCTTTGCATTCATTGCCCAAGGGACCATGGAGACCCACGTTCATCCCTCTTCTGCTGTTTTGAGGGCCTCATTTATAATTATTCTCAGAGGGAAGTGAGGTTATGGAAGTGAAGTAAAGAACAGAGCTCTTCCATGGGCTCTGGTAAGCTGTTGCCTTTGAAAGGATTCATACACATTTGCCTGGGTCATGGAGGGCAAAGATGTCTTTGGACTGGTGGAAGTTTAGAAAGGGCTGAGAGCTTTCTCAAGTGAGTTCTGTCAGAGTCCTTAAGGCCATACTGATGATCTGACTGGGTTACCTGTGGCATGAGGAAAGCCAGACTGGTTCAGCAAGAAACATAGTGCCCTAGCTTTCTGTGGAAAAACCTGGAAGCCATGTTGCTGTTGCAGCTGTGACTTCTGACTCAGGGTTTTGGTAATAATGAGAAATAGATTGATTGGAGGATGTCATAACTTAATGGAAGTTAGTGGGTTCTGGGCCCACTTGCTTTTATCCATGGTGTGGATTCTTTCAGGTTTCCGTTGATTAGCCCTCTTGAGAACAGTGGAAGCCTGGCTACTCTGCAGCAGCCTGAGGTGTCTCCCAGGACAGCCTGGGAGGCCCCAGTTGCTAGGAGTCCTGAGGTAGTGGCTGCCTTGAGAACTGCTTCAGAGAGCCCTGGTCCTACCACCTGATACCCCAGGAAGTTGTGTTTCTCGTCAAGGGAGAGGAGAACAATCCCCTGGCTCTCAGCAACAAAGGGGCTGATAGAGACTTTTAAGGCCATAT
Source organism: Mustela erminea (assembly GCF_009829155.1). Lineage (NCBI taxonomy): Eukaryota > Metazoa > Chordata > Mammalia > Carnivora > Mustelidae > Mustela > Mustela erminea. The sequence continues at coordinate 37,097,581 of NC_045635.1, forward strand.
ATCCCTTGGGTCTCCCCCAGAGGGGAGCTCCAGGAAGCTCTCCTGGCAGAATGGATAGGAAGCATCCCTCTGCAAGTCCATAATATCACATCCACACCTTATGCCTGTTTTTATTTCATTAAGTTGAAATGATCTGCCATTGAGATTAAAGACAAATTGTTAGAGGTATGTAGAGAAGACTGTCCCTAACATGTAGCATGGTGCCTGGGGCACAAGAGATGCTCTGCCTGTGGTGGCCTGTTTGTGGGACTGAAAAGACTGCCCTCAGTTCTTTCTAGTTTTCATATCTGCTTGTCCTTATAGGTGCAAGATGGCTGATTCATTCCTACACCTCACCTCCCCACTATAGGCAGTAAGAAGGAGACATGGATAAAGACAAAAGGACAACATTTTATAGGTAGGCAAGGCTTTCCCAGAAATGCCTGGCAGATCAGTGTTATATGGCTATCTCTAAGCAGCAAGGGAGTCTGGGAAGATATATGTTTTCACCTGGGTTTCTTGTCCTCTTAAACCAAATCAGACTTCTAGTCTGTATGAGAGCTTATTAGTTTCCTACCATAACAGAACACCACAAACTGGGTGGCTTAAACCACAGAACTTTTATGTCTCAGAGTTCTGGAGGCCAGAAGTCCAAGATCAAGGTATTGACAGGGTGGATTCCTTTGAGAGTCGTGAGGGGAATCCACTCTATGTTTCTTTTGTAGCTTCTAGTAGCTTCTTGACAATCTTTGGATTTCTTGCCTTGTTCTTTAGCATCCCCCAGACCTCTGTCTGCATCTTTGCGTGATGTCTTCCCTGGGTGTGTGTCTATGTCCCCTTTTCATAAGGAGACCAGTCATATTGGATTAGGTGGATTGGGCCCACTCTAATGATCTCATTTTAAGTTGATCATCTTCAAAGACCTTACTTCCACATCAAGTCACATTCACAGGTACTGGTGGTTAGGATCTTCACACCTTCTGAGGAACACAATTTACTGGTAACAGGCAGTTTTAAAATATGGCCTCCAAATTCTTCAACACTCTACCTGTCAAGAGGTGAGGTCTATGCTCCTTTCCTTGAATCTGATTGCTCATCATCGTGTCGATTAATAAAGTATGGTAGAAGTGACTTCCAAACTAGGTCACAGAAGGCCTTGCAGCCCCCCATTGGCCCTCTTGGGACATTCTAGAAGAAGCCAGTCACCATGGTAGGAGTCAGCCCATCTTTAGATTGCCATCCTGGAGAGGCTGCATGTGAGAGCTCCCGTCTTCAGAGCTGAGCTGAGCTGAGCTCCCAGCCAATAGCTGGCATCAATGCCTGCCATATGCATATGCCATCTTGGACATCCAGCCCATTCAAGCCTTCAGATAACTGAAGCCTCCGCTGGCATCTCATTGCAACTACATAAGAGACTCCAAACAAGAACTGCTCAGACAGTTCTGAATTACTGACCCACAAAATTATGAACAAAGTCAAACTTATTTTTTTAAGTGCCCCCCCCAAATTTGGTAAGTAGTTGCATGACTGTCAAAACCTCCAACAATCAACAAGAAGACAATGAATATTGGTTAGTCGATGAGAAGAGTGGGAGCTCTGAGATACAGGAAGCATCCCCTTCATCAGGAGATGGTCTTTATGGAGCCATCAGAGGTTCTGTGTTTCCAGGTTTCCATGGAAAGTGGGTGATGTTCCGTCATGCTGAGACACTTGGTTGAGACAAACCCACATCTGAGTGTCCCAAATGATGATATCATTGGAATGTTCAAGTAATCATCTTCTTGGGAGGAATTCTACCAGGGATTATCACTATTAACTGTTAAAATAAAACCAGTGATCATCAACAGGCTGGGGGTAAGCCGTCCTTGGAGAACACAGTGCTTACTTGTTTAACTTCTGTTTCCCCAAGAAGTAGGTAGCTCCCTTCCCCCATTTTATAGACAAAGGCTCCATGGGTAGTGTGTTTCTGGTAGACCCCAAATTCTACATCTCCATTTTTAGTTTCCTAGTTTATTCTGGGGGGCCACAGAGCTAGACTTTCTCTCTCAAACGATGGGTAAAAATAGGAGCTTGTCCTGTGATAGAATTTTCAGAACATGCTGAAGGTCATTCTGTGCTGACCATCTCACCTGTGGGTGTGGGCATGGCCTCCGGTGTCCAAGTCCTACCACATTTCTGTCTCTGTGGCTCTGTATCTGTGTGCTTTCCTAGGTCTCAGAACTCATCATTTCTCTTTTATCTCTTATTCATACTGTGTCTTAGCTAAATCCCTGCTTTGCTTGACCTTTATTCTGTTTTCCTTGACTTCTTCATATTTAAGTTCATGCTTTGATCAATCTCCCCAACAGCAGTTGCCAAGCAACTTCCTTTTCCTTCTACAGGTTCCTTCTAAAATTCCATCTGTTTCATCAAGATCTTTGCTCAGCTGCACTGCTGATCTCGAGTTTTTGTTTGCACTGTGTTGAAACCATAGGTTATAAACCGAAGTGATACTCCGTGAGCAGGATGTGGAGTGGTATCAGAGAAGCTTGGGTTCAAATTCTGGCTCTGCTACATAGTAACTGGGTGACACTGATGAAGTTATTTAACTTTGCCTGCCTCCGTTGCCTCATCTGTAGAATGGGTATCACAGATTATACTTTCTAAAGATGGCCACAGCAATTTCTCCCACCTCACATTCTTTTCTCGGCAGTTGGGCTCTAGGTCCCTTGCCTTTGAATCTGGAGAGCTGTGTGACTCACTGTTAACCAAGCTCATGCAGTGGAAATAATGCCATGTGACTTCAGAGGGTAGGTTGGAGAAAGTGATGTAGGGTTTGCCTGACTTGCTAGAACTCACACTGGAGCCACGAGCAGCCCCCTTAACTCTCTGGCCACCTGGAACCCATCAGGCTGTGTGGAAGCAGACGTGAGCTCATTGAGAAACCATATTGAGAAGCTCTGAAAGTATTGCTGAGTCTCACTATTTGTGAAATTCGTACCGGTGAATCTCCTCACTTGCCAATGTTTATGTGTACATAAATCATCAATACTTGCAGCACTCTTGTAGCCATTTGGGGACATGCACATAGTGGCAAATAATTTGAGTCCCACAGTGCACATGTTCCCAGCTGGGATCCAGCAAGGCAACGATCTGCTTTCCTGTTTCAGCTCTGTACTGTGAACAACTGTACTTTCTGTGGTCTATTTAGTGCCATGGGTTTTTTGTTTGATTGTTTGTTTGTTTGGGATTTTTGTGCTTTTGTTTAATGATTTGCTGTTTCACATGGCCTTCAAGTATAATGCTCAGGGGCTGTCTTGCATTCCTAAGTGCAAGAAGGTTGTGTTGTGCCTTGTGGAGAAAAATACATGTGTGAGATAAGCTTCCATCAGGCATGAGTTACAGAGCTGTTGGCAGCGAGTTCAATGTTAATGAACCAACAATATATATCAAATAAGGTGTCTTTAAGTAGAAACACACATAAAACAAGGTTCCATATTGATTAGTTGTTGAAAACATTGTGACCAAGAGGCTTACAGGAACCTAACCCTGCATTTCCCTCAGGAGCAATGGTTCAACTCTTGCTAATTTAGTGTTCGCAGTGACTTTATAGGATATAACTACCTCCAATAATGAGAATCGACTGTACATGAACAGAGCGGATGCTCAGTCAGCGCCCCCAGCTGCTGCAGCCTCCTACATACAGTTCCAGCTTCAATCACTGTCTGACCGCGGCTGCATGAAAGAACTTGCACGGGACAGCCCAAGAGAGCCCCCCCCCCCCGAATTCCTGACCCTGAGCAACACTGATATGATCATTTTGGTTTTAAACATGAACATCTTTTTTTTAAAAAAGATTTTATTGATTTATTTGAGAGAGAGAGAGAGTGAGAGAGAACATGAGAGGGAAGAAGGTCAGAGGGAGAAGTGGGAGCCCGATGTGGGACTCAATCCCGGGACTGCGGGATCTTGACCTGAACCGAAGGCAGACACTTAGCCAACTGAGACACCCAGGCACTGCAAACATGAACATCTTTGATATTACTTATTATCATTTTATAATGAGAATACTTCTAATGTTATTTGTTAATATTAAAAAATGTTTTATGCCTCAGGGGTTGCCAGAATAATCGGGTAAACAATGCATTCCTCAGACGGCTGGTGAGAGGATTAAATGAGATGGTGTAGCTCATGTTGAAGGGATTACATGTTTTTATTAAGTGCAGAGCACTACGCCACCGCTAGTACTATGAGTCATCTGTGTTAGCCTTTATTTTCTAGAAACGCAGACTTTTAGGCTGGAAAGAGGCTTAAAGATCACCCAGGCTAATCCCTGTATTTTCAGGTGTGAAATCAGAAGCCCAGAGAGGGGAAATTGTCTGCATTGCACAGAAAGTTGATGATGGCAGAGTATAAATGAGAACTTAGGTTCTATCCCTATGCTGAATAGAAAACCCCTGTAACTGTTTCCCTGCATGTTTCAGTTACAGACGTGCCTTCATTATTGAAAAAGCAAAGCAGAATATGACTCAAGTATATGGAGACCTTGAACTTTAACTCATCATTTTAGTTCTAGAATCAAAGGTGGTTTGATTTATCAAATAGAATAAAATTGGTTATTATTGGGACGCCTGGGTGGCTCAGTTGGTTGGACGACTGCCTTGGACTCAGTTCATGATCCTGGAGTCCCGGCATCGAGTCCGGCATCGGGCTCCCAGCTCCACGGGGAGTCTGCTTCTCCCTCTGACCTTCTCCTTGCTCATGCTCTCTCTCACTATCTCTCTCTCAAATAAGTAAATAAATAAAATCTTTAAAAGAAATTGGTTATTATCAACCTTCAGAAAAGAGAGCTGTTTAGAGAGCTGGGAGTTGTGCCCTGCACTATGCCTCAGTAGATGCCAATGTTATTATTGGTTTTTGAGTGAGTACCTTAATGAGGGCTTGGTTCTTGCATGGTAGCTTCTGGTACAGAGTGACAAGCTTTAGGCATTGGCTATTGGGAGGGTTAGGGGGTGAGGGAGATGATGGTGTCTACAGCCACAGCCTTAAAAACTCTTGATTAAAGATCCTGCTGACAGTAGTTGGATAGTGGTCTTAGTTCCCACTATAAGCCAGAAAACAAGATGTTTCTTGGGTGGTCCTGCAGGTAGTTATTTTGTTCTGTATTTTCTAGGTAATAGATTATGCCAGTTACATATGCAAGGAGAGAAGATTCACTAGTAAATGCAATAGGACTGCTAGAAGGACAGATATTTTGTAAAGAATTTGCAAGGGAGAATTTATAAAATATCTGGCATAATGTATCATTTTGAGAAGAAAATGGTAACAGAACATAATTTTGAAGTGATGGAATGCCATTTTGGATGAACTTCAAAAGTACCAAAGCCAAATGCAAAATCAAACCAGTAACTTGCCTTATATTTTTTCAATCTCTAACGACTCTGATGGCCCTCCGAAGGGCTCTAGGATGGTCCTCCAGGGGTCCTGGTGTTGTATCCAACCAGACAGCCGCAGGGTCCACATAAAGAGCGGTGGTTACTTTTGCCCCACTTCCTCGCCCTCTGCCAAGAATTTTCTCTTCCTTCTCTGTCTTGGGTGCGGGGACCTCGCAACTGTCTTGTGCCAGAACTTTAATTTGCTCCCTAACAATGAATGGAAGACAGATCACATTTCTTTCCTCTGATCCTTTATTTGATGCTGATGTTACACTTTAAATCTCAGAGGGAAAATCCCCTTGAAGAGACAAGATGAGCTCAGGTCTGTAAGCCATGACATTATATATCCAGAGTGAAGGACTTCAGTTATTATAAGATTATTAATGATTCAGCAGATATTTGTTTTGCAACTCCAAAAGAGGGACTGTATCCAACAGAGTACAAATTAGTTCCCTCATGGACCAGAGGCAAGTTCATGTCACTTGGGCTGACAATTGTTTCTCTCTAAGGCAATGGCTGCCTTTTCCCATTGGGTCCTGGGGGCAAGTAGATCCTAATTGTGTAGATAGATGCCCCAGACACTCTTAACCTCATGGCACCCACCAGTGATTCCTCCACCTAATGCCCTCATCTGAATTTATTTCTACTCAGCAACCTGTTGATTATAGTCTGATTCCCATGCAGATTTCTTCTATGGAAAGGGTATAATAGTGCAAGCATCCAGCCCCACCTGTGGACAGATGCTTCTTTGTAAATCAGTAACCAGGCATTCCTATTTTGCTATTAGTCTTGCTGGCAAATGTGGTTAATGGGAGTCTGTCCTGGACAGCCAAATCCACAGACTCTTCCTGGAGGGTGCCATTGAATGGTTTGGGTCAGACAAATGGGGGTGAAGTCAAGAAACTTGTCAGGACTGAATTTTTGGGAGTTCATATACACTCAAAAAGGACCCAGTGGTGTTAGACAGGAAGCTCAACAAATGCCTGAATAGTGTGTGTGTGTGTGTGTGTGTGTGTGTGTGTGTGTGTGTGTGCACATGCATGAACCTGTGTGTGTGTGGGGGGGCGGTCAGGTAGGGACAGACATACAGGCCTATCTTTGTAAGCCCCAGCTCAGTTTCTCAAAGTATCCTGATCTATTGAACCGAAATCTTTGGGTGTGGGGCCCCAGGATCTATGTTTTCAACAATCTTCCAGGTGATTCTGATGCTCACTCAAGTTTGAGAACCACTACTCTGGGCCATGTTATCTTTATATAATTCTCCCTCCCTCCATATCAGTAGCAGAAATAATTAGTGAAAGAATAATACTATCTGCCTAAATCTAGCTCAACACCTTGAACTTTCTCTGGTTTCTGTAGCTAAGAGAAACAGAGCTCCCTCAAGAAATGAATTTCCCATGAACTCAGCCCGAGACCCCCAGTAAACCTGTTTTTTTTAAAAAAAAATTTAGTGCCTTAGTTCAAATATCACCAGGTAATTAAATAATTTTGGGGAGTAAATATTGAGGTGAAGAAGGATAAATGATAAATGTTAGGTTTCAAAAGGCATCCAAGTATTGTATTCTCAAAAATAGGATTATTGTGTTCTTAAATAATTGTTAATTAAATAAGCATTTTTTTTAGCATGTACTGTATTCTAATCTGTCAAATCAGGTAGAATGGATCTCTAATGACGGAGTCCAAGGTATCATAGAAGGAAAAGTGGGAGAATATTTGGGCAGACAGACCTTCTTAGGAGTCCTAAATTTGTACCATGGATAAACTATTCTTATTAATTTTAAGGATGGTTTCGCTCAAAGCCGAGGTTTGAAGGGATGGTATAAAGGATTCAGTAGAACCAGAGATCCAAAGCCTAGTATAATAGGTGATAAAAACTCCCATGTTCCAAAGAACATACACAAAAGTCATTAAAATTTAATGAAAGCCATCCAGAGACTATAACCCCAAGCAGCATACTTAAGATGAGACTAGAAGTTCAAGAAGGGGATTTAAGAGAATAGCAAGTGCTTGGCTTTTCTCCAGCCCTCCTTGGGTTTCCTTAGGATCGAGCAGAGTACTGTGATGCAGCTCTTGGGAGAAATTTACGTGCCTCCCTTGGAATTTAGGGGTGCTCAGAATCAAAGAGACTGATGCCTGCTTCTCACCTGGAGAAGTCTGAAGGGACAGGCTGGCAGGAGCTGCCACAAGAGCAGTCCAAGTGTAGGGGGAGCGGGAAGGCTGTATGTCCACCATTTAGCAGGCCAGGATGCAGTTCCTGGGGGCCAATAGGATGGTAGGCAAGGTAGCTGGAGTTGTCTTTCAGCAACCCTGCCCAAGAGGGTAACTTGTTGGGGCAAAGGAATTCCAGAAGTAAGAGACTTCAGGATTTCTTTTAGGTGGAAAAGCTGAGGGGGTCTGAACTGATCAGCCAGAGCATGTCACCAGAGCCAGAAGACTGTCATCCGGAGGTCCCTGGTGACTATCAAGAGGTCCAAAGGTCCCACTCCCCAAGCATCTGCAGCCCATAGATGGCTTGCATTTTGGCGGCTACCATGACAGAGGCAAGCTAAAATAGCACCATGGACGTGAGACATTTCCTCTTTCCTATAATCTCCTCTCTATCCCAGAGAAGCAAGCAGAAGTGTGCAAGAAGTGGGAGCATACCAGCTGGGTTCAATGAGAGAAGTAGAATTACTACAAATAATAGCATATAGATTTATTGTAGGGATTAGAACTTGGTTTCTATGGAAGCCGATGGAGAAATCTATGCAAGATGTTGGCTTTATGTCTGGTATTGGAGCCAATGACTCCAGAGATCAGCCAGGCCAGCTAGTCAGGAAGGGAAACTGGGTGTAAAGTGAGAAAGAGAGAGGATGAAATGGAGCACACAAGGACAAACTGGAACTCAGTGGCAGGGATGGCCTGTGGGAGAAGCTGCACGGTTGTCCTCAGGGCTGCCATGCCTGACCCTGGCCCTTGGGAAGCAGAAGAAGGAGATCCAGTGCAGACTGGAGGAGCTTCTGACCTGAGTGCTGTCCATACCAACAAGGTGAGCTCGCAATGCATGTGAGTTGCTGTAGTATCTGGTCCCCTACTCCCACCTTCGGAGGAAAAGAATGGCGGCCCTTTCATCTTCCTGTTTTGCAAATTTCTCTTGCGCTCCACCCTTACCCAGACCCCTATGTGAAAGGGAATTCTGGGAAATGTAGTTCCAGCTTAGCCAAGTGGCTGGGCAAAAAAGACTGGAAAGAACTGTTGTGACTTCTTACCCAGTATTTGGTTCTCTGAGCCTGGTTGGTCAGGCCTGAGCCAGATTAAAGGGAGAGAAGCTCTGGCTTGGATATGAGATGAATTTTTGGCCTAGATTGGGATTTTAAATACCAAAATAGGGCTTTTTCTTAAATAGTCTACAAGGCAGTAGATTTATCTAAGATGTTTTCAAGAGGCAGGGAAACTGGTTTGATATAACAAGGTTGAAGGCAGTAATGAAGAAAAATCCAGCCGTTTCCTGTTCCTGTTTATACTCAGTCAGGTTCAGCCTGTTTAATAAACCAGATCCACAGGCATTAACTTGTGTGAATTCAACTGAATGCATTGCTGCATTCTTCCATGTTAGGCAGTCTGTTTATCTTACAGAATTTAAAATACTTAAAATTTGATTGTACATCTACTCCTTATTAACTATCCTCCACCACTGTGTATATATACATAGAGAAATTTATGTTACTATGTGGGGTTGCAGTGTATAATAAAAAGTCATCTATACTGTTCCTTGTGGACAGTTTAAAGTGCTTTTTTTTTTTAAAAAAAAAGATTTTTTATTTATTCCTTTGAAAGAGAGAGAGAGCATAAGAGAGCCGGGGGAGAGGCAGAGGCAGAGGGAGAAGCAGATTCCCCACTGAGTAGGGAGCCTGACTCGGAGATCAATCCCAGGACCCCAGGGTCCTGATAGGAGCTGAAGGCAGACACTTAACCGACCTGGGCACTCCTAAAGTGATTTTCAAGGGTTATTTTCACAATATGGCATTTTTGCCTTATGCTGATTGTAGAAACTAACACTGTGTGTAAAACGAAGGAATGGCTCTTCTGTACCCTAAAACTCAGGATCCAGAGAGGGTAGGCTGAAGCAGGTATTTGTTTTTAAAACTCGCTGATATGCAAAAACAAACAAACAAATGCAAACAATTAAAACCTGCCCCTCAAAACCCCAAAACCTTATCGATGTGCTCCGTATCTCCAGTTCATCCAATCCCTTCTAAAGAAGGTTATGTTTTCACATTTTCCCTTTCCAAAACAATAATACGTTAGGGATGAAAGCAACCTTAATGGTCATTAGTCACCTTCATTTTGGAAGAGGCTGAAATAACCTATCCAGGGTCACATATGTTCAGGCAGGTCCAGAACTAGCACCCAGCACTCCCATATCAAAATCGAATTTCCCTTCCATCTGCCGCATTGCTCTTCATCTTGTGTCTTTCTAGCAGATACTGGAAGCCTGACACAGTTTCAAGCCATCTAGGGACTGGAGGTCACCAACGCTTTAGGCCCAGGCCACTGCCCTTGGTTCATCTGGGGGCAGACAGGGCTGCAGAACAGATCTCCTGGATGACAAGAGCTTATCTGTTTCAGAGCTGGTTTCTCCTTCAAAGCAGGATTCCCAGGGTGGATTGGATGTTTTGTCCTTCCATTTGGCCCCTGGCGTGCAGACTGCCCACTACCCTGCTCTAGGTTAGGTCTGGGGTCTTAGCTACTGCTAAGATCTGTGGCTATGGGCAAATCAACTCTCTCCCTTAGACCCAGCATGTGTGGTCTCTTTAAAAACGGGGTTAGACAAGCATTCTGATCTCAATGGTTTGAACTCACTCTTGGAATTAGCTTTCCCCAAGCCTCTCCTGGGAGCCCCTTCTCAGTGCTGGCCTCTGAAAAGGGTTGTAGTCCCTTAAGAGTTCATTGTGAACGGGGATGATCATGTTCATCCAACCCCTCCCTGGCCCATCTGATTGCAGAGGAGATAGCATTTCTAATTCTCCGTGGTCCCTTTGGGACATCACATACTGAATGCTCGTCTTCCCCCATCAGATGTTTGTCTTGATTTTGCAGCTTTTCCTTCTCCAGTTTCAAAGCAAGTAAAATGAGGCCTTCCTGTGACATTTGGAAACCCTCCTGCTCAGCCCTTTTTTTTTTTTCAGAACCTCAATTGGCAAAGTGAGTGAGATCTCCCAATAGCCCCCAGTCTCTAAGCATCTCGGTTTTAGACAAAGATGCAAAATCCTGGCCTCTATCCTGTTTGTTTACACCTGCTGTTCAGTGCTGCTCCCCCACCAGTTTTTCCCAGCCTGGAAGAATTCATTTGCAACCTGCACTTTCCCTTAAGACAACATAAAGCCTAACAAAGGCCATACAAAGAGCAGCTATACCTCGGAGTAGGGGGATTTTTTTTCTCTACTTCAAATCAGTATTGCATTTTTCCTGTTAACTTGTTTTTGGCAGCTGACCACATTGAAGTCTCGCAAATAATCTGTTAATTTTAACAAGCTGAAGGTCTCTCTCTCTGGGAACACACATCGGATTCATGCCTTCTCTTTCCTGTGCAGCCCTGACACTGTGGCGATGATGCGGCTGGCATATAAATCTGCTCACTCACACTGGAGCAGGGAATAAAAGCAGAGTGTGTGTGCCAGGCCCGCAGGTACCTTGGGATAAAAGGAAGCAGCCACAGAGCCTGAAAAGGAGTGGATACCAGGGTATTTCCCAGGTGCGTGTGTGGAGGAAAATACCCAAAGTCTGGACAATTGCCCTCTTTGTGCATTCTGGAATGTTCTCTTGAGGGTTTGGGGGGAGGCCAGGGATGATGCTGAATCCATTTCAACAGATACATGTTTTTAAGATGTTTTCTTAAGGGTGTTTGGGGAATTTAGAAGATGGGGGAGCGGGTTTCAGCCTTTGATCATAACATTGTATCAACAAGTGCTCAGACATTGATTTAATAAAATAGTTGGAAACAAAAGTCTATTCTTGCCTCCAGCCAGGCAAGTCCTAACAAAATGGTGATCAGGAAATGTCAGTCTTCAAAGGGCTTTGCCTTCTTTTTCTGGCCCAGGCCGCTCTGGCCAAGGGTACCCACAATGGGGCAAACTCTTGTGTGTATTGGATGATGAGAAAACAGTATAGAACAAGACAGACACGTTAAGGAGATGTGAACACATAAAGGAGGTTGAAGAAGAGAGATGCGACAATTCTAGGCTCTTCTGGGGTGGATCCTTCAGGATATATATTAAAATATGCACACATATATTAGGGCTTATACAGATTCTTGTCCAACCAGATTTTTTTTTTTTTTTCGCCATACAACCCCATTACGAGATCATTGACTGCATCCCCTGTGCTGTGCCTTTCAACTGCATGACCAATTCATTCCATAACTGGAAGCCTGGACCTCCCACTCCTCTCCACTCATTTTACCTGACACCCCCCACCCTGGATGCTGCCAGTTTGTTCTCTGCATTTATGGCTCTGTTTCTCATCCAGCTAGCTCCCATGTCCAAACGGCTGGGTATTTTAAAGCACAGCTAGGTATTTTAGAGTTTCTATCTTTACGCCAGGGGTTCTTCAAGCGGGGTCCAACTGCAGCAGCATCCCCAGGAACTTACGAGAAGAGAAGTGCAGATGACCAGGCCTTCCCCCCCCCCCCACCACTGGAGTTTGAGAAACACTCACTGCTTTAGAAGGATGTGAGCTCACTGCTTCCACTTTGTCCTTTTCTTTCCTCCCAATTGAGACCGACATGGTCACATAAAAATCAGGTAGAACACTCCAGCCCAGAACACAGTGTAATTGTTGTCTGTGTTTATTTGCTAAGATTGCCCTGATCTCCTCCAGCTCCGGATGGGGAAAGTGGGTGGTGGAGGAAAAATGCCAACCGTGGGCACAGTGACCTAAGAGATTTTTAATAGCTCTAATGTTGGTGAGCTTTTGTTCCATCAACAGCTCACCTTCTCCTTAGCTTCAGGGAGTTTCTTTCTTCATCAGAAAGCAATTTGAGTTGCAAAGGGGCTTCATATGCAAGTTCCAGTACAGATAAAAGGGACATAGGTAATGGATTGTCTTATGAGATGTAATGCTGTATTGGATTGAATGTCAAGTTAATGTTCTAGTTTCTTTGAAGTTAAGGTTATGGAAGATCTCGAATCAAAACGATTCAATGAGGCAGAGAGACAGCAAATTCCTTTTAGCGATTTACTTGGTAACATTGAATAATTCCTCTGCTGTCAGCCTCTTCTACTTTCTCTACTTTAACGATAGACCCGTACAGACTGTGTTTGGGATGGATGGTGGGTCACAGATCTAACATCCCTTAAGTATGACGTTATTGGTGTCAAGAATTCCTATGTTTGGTGGGCTGAAAAAGTTGTCATATTATGAAAAGGGGGCTTGGATGACATTATGCCCAAGGAGAATTTCCCATTGGAGCCAAGGCGTGAATACTGGAGCTATGCCAACGGTATGCCTGATTGGTCCTGTTCATCTTAGTTGATTAGTTAATACTGTGTGACCCCACCCAAGTGACTGCAGTGAGGGAACCAATAAACATCTGTTGAGAACCAAGTGGGTGTGGAAGAGGCTGAGACTTCAGGGTGCAGGAAGAAAAGAGATGCATTCTCTGCTCCCAAGGAACTTAAACTCTGAACAAATGCACCTTTTGAAGAAAATCCTAACAGAATGACCAAGTGTGGGCATTGGTAACATTGCTAAGATGTGAATTGGAGCATGTCACTCTATGGGACAAAACTCTTCTATACTTCCTATGTCGCACAGCATAAACACCTCATCCTTACTAGGCCCTCCATGTCCCAGTCCTCTGAGACCCTTCTGATGTCATCCTCCTCCTACTTAACCCCCTCACTTACTTGCTAAGCACGATCCCAACAGCCCGCTTTTGAACTTCTGGTCCCCTCTGTCTAGAAATGCCTTCCCCTTCATGGCCGGCTTCCCTACATTCTATCTCCTTCACACTGGTCACCATTTTTTTTTTTTTACCATCCTTAACTTTGGTCACCATCTGACACACCATATATTTTTTTGTAGACCTTACTGTCTCTCAGGAGAATGCTTAGTTTATTAAGCAGGGTTCCTTGTTTTATCCAGGCAATGAGAGAATGAATGTGGGCATTTGGATAGGCCAAAGGAGAGAGGACACCTTTAAGGGTACTTCCTATCATCTTCTCCTTCTCTAGAACAGAGCAGCCTATGACGGGGTTGGGACCTATATTTAACTTGTCCTCTGTGAGCATGATCTTGCCTAAAGCCATTATATTTTGCTTCTTAAAAGTTCATGATTGAAATTCTCAGGCAAGCAAATAAATTAACCCCAAATGATGACCCAGTTTGCATATTATACTTTAAATTGTATTTCAAGATCAAGTAAATTCGGAGACATGCTCCTCATCCCTAAAACATGCACATTTTTTTTTTGCTGTATTAAATGTCATCATCCCAGACTCATCTGTTCATTCTTTGAATCAGTTAACACAATTCTTGACTTATTGGGAACGTACCTCATGCCAGATACTCCTTTAGCTGCTGCTCTGCTCAGAAATGAACAGAGAAGGGGCACCTGGGTGGCTCAGTTGGTTGAACATCTGCCTTCGGCTTGGGTCATGATCCCAGGGAACTGGGATCCCTGCTCAACAGAGAGTCTGTTTCTCCCTCTGCCTCTCTCCAACTCTTCCCCCCTCTCTCTAGCTCCCTCTGTCTCTCTCTCTCTCTCTCTTAAATTAAAAAAAAGAGAAATGGACAGAGAAGAAAAAAACATCTGCCCTTATGCAGCTTACATTCAAGTTGGGGGACAGATAATTGTCAACACAAACACATACTATGTTGGAAGGTGATGAGTACTACAGAGAAAAATAAAACTGGTTATGGGGCATGGAGAAGGGCTGCTATAGAGTGGTCAGGGAAGGACTAATGATTAGGTGATTTGGGGCAGAGCCATGGAAGGGAGTTGAGTGACTGAGCTATGTGGCTATCTGAAGAAGAGCTTTCTGTGCAAGGGGAATAGCATTTTCAAAGGCTGGGACAATGACTGGTACGTTTGAGGAATAGCGAGGAGGCCAGTCAATGTGGCTGAGGCAGAGTAAGCAGAGGAGGGAGTAGTTGGGGAGGATATTGGGAGCAAGTCATGTAAGATCTTGAAAGGGGGGGACTTGGGCTTTTCCTCTGAGTGAGGTGGGCAGCCCTTGGAGTTGGAGGACTTTGAAAAGAGGGTTAATATGAGCTGATTTGTGTTTGTAAAATGTCATACAGTCTGCTTGGGGAATGCACTGAGTGGAGGTGTGAATGGAGGCGGGGAGGTGGCCTAGGAGGCTATTTGAGTATTTCTGGAGAGAGGTGATGGTGGCTTGGACCAGAGTGGTAGCAGTGGAAGTGTGGAGAAGTAGCTGAATCTCCATTTTTTAAAAAAGAGAACCAGCAGGATTTTGCAGATTCAATTAAATGTGGGGTGTGTATGTGAGTGAGTTGAATCAAAGACAACACCAAGGTCTTGACCTAGAGCTTTGGAAGAACAGGGTTGTGGTTGAGTGGGAAGTAGACTAGGAAGAAAGAGGTTTTAAGTGGGTGTTGGACTCTGGAATGCATTTTTGGGTCATGGCCAGCTTAAGAAGCTTATTGGATATCCAGGTGAAGGACCACAGTAGGCAGGGGAATGGGAAATACCAATGTAACCAGGAGCTAGTGCACTTCAGAAAAATATCACCTTCTGGCTTAAGAGGAAAACTGGCCCATAACTCATCTTTTAGGCTGACTGTCTTGAACATACTTCTCTGGTGCTGAGAGGGCCTTGGTGGTGTCTGCAAACCTATGGTGCTTCAGTTTTTTAAGAAGCCATGTTCTTATCACCTCCTGTATTATGTTCATGACATTTCTTATTAGGGTATCAGACCTATGTAAAGTTTAAGTTAACTTTTTGTGCAACACCCAGAGACAGTAGCTCATCTATTTCTGGCTTTTCCTTCTCTACCAGTTGGTTAGGTGTGTTTTTGTTTCAACATCATCAGGAAGAGTAATGAGATGATCATCACAATCCAAGGCATTTGAAAGCACATGTTAATGTGTGATGCTAGAAGGGCCTTCTGACTCCTTGTGGTGGGTGTGCTGTGCACAGGGTAGGAAACACCCTGAATGCAAGGTGACCCCTGGTCATCATCTGGGGCTTGGCAGCAGGTGGATGGGGGGGCATGCAGCCACCAACAATTGTCATGCCATCTTTGCCACACTTGTCATAGGTTGTTAAGCCTTAGGTTAGAAAATGTACAAAGCTGTTAACAAGGCTCTAGGCATCAAGGATAGTATTTAAAAAAACAAACTAAGTAGCACTGTGGAATATAGAATAATGGCTCCCCAAAGATGTCCACATCCTCATCCCCATAACCTGTGAATGTTACCTTTCCTGGGAGATGAGATTGTATGTATGATTCAATTAAGGATTTTATGAGATGGGAGATCACCCTGAATTATCCAGATGAGCCCAATGTAATCACATAAGAGACCATATAAGAGGGGGTAGAAGGACAAGAGTCACAGAAGGAGGTATGCCAGAGACAGAGCTTGGCATCATGGGGCCACAAGCCAAAGAAGACAAGTAGAGTCTAGAAGGAATAGGAAAATAATGCAACACTTACAATTTATGACACCTGCTTAAGCCTTTATATTTATTATTTTATTTTTTGAAAGATTTTATTTATTTATTTGATATAGAGAGACACAGTGAGAGAGGGAACACAAGCAGGAAGTGGGAGAGGGAGAAGCAGGCTTCCCGTCCAGCAGGGAGCCCTATGTGGGGCTCCATCCCAGGACCCTGGGATCATGACCTGAGCTAAAAGCAGATGCTTAATGACTGAGCCACCCAGGCACCCCTATATTTACTATTTTACTTCCAAACATCACTCTGATTAGTTCTTGTTATTACTGTGCACTTTAAAGATGGTAAAACTGAGGCTAAGAATAATTATGGCTAGTAAGACTAGCTGTAGTCTAAGTAAATGACAAAGCCAGGTCTTGATCGAAGGTCTTTCTCATTTGTAAGTTGAAGTTCCAAAATAATGTTACATCTTATGAATATATAAATATACAATATAATCAGAATACGTATTCTAATTATATTTATAACATATTCTATAATATGTAATTATAAAACATATATCATATATAACATATATAACATGTATTATATATCATATGTATCATAGCACACATATGTATCATGTGTATTGTATACTATATACTATATAATCATATATTATATAATATATATTATATGACATATTATATGTATAATATAATATATAATATGTAAAATTTAAAGTATATACTATATATGAGACCTATAAGAATATATATATAAAATATATAAATATATTATATATATAGTATATATGAAAGATTGGCTTTAAAAATCAGAAGCAGAAAACAGAATGGAGTCTTAAAGATGAAGGGCAAAATTTATTAAAACAAAGTTCCGTTGAGGTTAGGTAATCTCCTTTTATCTGGCACGTCCCACATCTAGCACACAGTAGATACTTGAGAAGTATTTGTCGAATGGTCAAACCAGCAAGCCAGCATGCTAGTGGGACGGCACAGAATATATGCCATTTCTTTTGTGTATGCTGTGGTTTCTAAATTTATCTAGCTGCATATTTGCAGTCAGGCTTGGGTGGGAAAGCCTCTGCAAAGTGGTCAGCCCTTCCTACAGGTGCATGTCTCTTGGCAGAGCTGTTTTCATCTAGAATTACTTCCTGAACCACCATGCAAATGGAGGAGACCTATGAGCCTGAATAATTTAAAAGACTCCAAATAATCAGAAATCCTTTCTCTGGGGCTTTTGTATGCACATGAATTTCTTTATCTCCTCATCACATTTATCTTAAACTGGCTTTGCATTTCCCGAATATCTATCAGCCCACGTTTGGGGAAGTCACCGGGTAGAGGGTGGAGGTGGGAGGAAAACCTGGCTCGGGTGTACATTTTACTACTGCTGGTCCACCAGCGAGATAATCCACCCAAGGGTAATTGCGCATTCCTGCCTGTGGTTACAAGTTTCTCTCTGGTGGGAATTCCCTGGCATCAGAAGGCGTCCCCGATGCTGAGGCCGGCATTCTGGTCCAGTCAGGGCAGTTCCCCTGACTCAGCAACACCATGCCTTGACTAAGTTGGGTGCTCTTTCTCAAAAGGAAATTAACAAGTTAAGTATCCCAACAATTCATTTTAAGTGGGGAGTCTGAAGACACTATCAAAAGATTTTGCGTGTGGGTGGGGTTCTGAAACGATTTGTATCAAGAGGGAAAGAGAGATTCCCAAGAGAGAAGAAAGGGTCTGTCTTAGGATGAGGTCCTCAGGAAGGCAACTCTGGGAGGCTGTTGAGGTCGGAAGCCCAGGGAGCACCATGGGGGAGTGGAAGATGGAACTGGGAGGGGAAGACAGACATAATATGTGCTCCTCCAAGCCACTTCCTACATGGGTACCTGGAACTCTGAGAGACGGTGCCACCTGTGTGTGTGTGTGGGGGGGGCATACGCCTTAGTTTGATCCTACTTGAGGTGCAAAGGCAGTGGAGTTGTTTGCCCGGCCCTCATTTCCAATCTGCTATTAGTTGAGGGTTGCCTCGGGGGACGCTAACTGCCCAGCATTTCCAGCCTACCAGTGCTCAGGGGAAACATGTTCTCTGAGCCAGAAAAAGCCCCAGGCAGAGTCGCAGATGTTTGCAGCAAGAGTTCTTGGCATGGATGGCAGTCAGCGACTTGTGGAGAAGCCATGGGTGGGACCGACAGAAGCTCATACAACTTCAGTGTCCTGAGGGCCGTTTCAGACAAAAAATGTCCTCCTTCACATTTTAAGCTTGGTCTTCATGGTCCTCCAGTAACCCAGCTCCCATAAAGGGCTTTGTGCGCAGTGTCTTAGTCTGTTTGGGTGACTGTACCAGAAATACCCTAGGCTTGGTGTCTTATAAACAGCCAGGGTTTATTTCCCACAGTGCTGGAGGCTGCAAGTCCAAGATCAAGGCTCTGACAGATTTGGTGTCTGGTGAGAGCACGCTTCCTCAGAGATGGCACCTTCTTGCTGGGTCCTCACATGGTGGGCGGGGCCAGGGAGCCCTGTGGCATCTCTTCATGGGGGCACTAATCCCCTCCAGAGAGCCTCCACCCTCATGACCTAATCACCTTCCGGAGGCCCGACCTCTTCAGACCGTCTCCTCAGGTATTAGCTTTTCAACAGATGAATTTTCTGGGGACACAAACATTCGATCTAGGGCAAGCAGCAAGCGCGCAGTCCCTACTAGGGGGATGGATCACATGAGCCAGCGCCCTGTGGCAGGGTTGGACCCTCACCTCAGGCAGGCCTCCCACCCATCACCAAGAACTATCGCCCGTGTGCCAGGCACATGCACCCTCCAAATGCGTCTTCTAGAATGTGGGCTTTCTGAGAACAGAGACTTTTCCTGTTTCAGCCTCAGCTTAGCCCGTAGTTTGCAGGTAATATATTTCGGTAACATTTAGAAAAATTTACTGCACAGCTTGTTCTACACACAAAAGCTAAATGTTAATGCAGTGTTTTACTAACTGTGCTAAAATCAGCTAGCCAGCTGGTGAATTACCCAGAGGCCCTTTACTGTTGAGACTCACATGGGGTTTTGTAGCTAGCCTGAAAGTCATTTATGTAAAATCGTGGTGGTAAGTTCAGGCGGGTGCTGTTCAGCTTTATGGCCGGACGGGGCAGATTAGACGTTTACACAGACTTTTTTTTCCCTGAAGCCCGGCCATGCCGCCTTTGTCCAAAACTGCCCGGTGGATGTGCTTGCCCTGGGGAGGGTGCAGGGCACGGCAGAGCCACAACAGGGTGCCAGCTGGGAAGCGTTCCTGATCAGCCGGGTCATGGGGGCAGAAGGAGCCACAGATGTGAAGGGAGAGTGAGAGGTCCAGCTCTGCCACTCAGTCTGGCTGGCTTCCGTTTAGAAGGCAGAAGAATGGCGCCAGGTTCCAGCTGGTGTGGCCGTCAGTGTCAGAGAACCAGACTCTGTCCCCAGGGAATCACACTGCACTGGGTCTCTGGGTTGGGGTTTTGGCCTCTGGGTAATTTCCTGCCATGGTCTGCACTGTGCTTCTTTTCAAGGAGCCATTTTATTCGCTCAGAACTCTAGTTTGATAAGACAGGTGGTGAGTGTGTTTTATTTTGTAGCCCACGTGGGTGCTTTGGATGCACGTGAACACACATTCACTCACGTATTCATTCATTCGATGTTCCTTGAGTGCCCACTATTGTAGACCTTGGAACCGGAGCTTGTCATGGGAAGAGTTCTGGCTAATTTTTCTAGCAACACCCTGATCCGGATTGGAGGGATGTGGAGGCTGTGCTTCTAGAAACTTCATTAGTGTTCTAGAGACTTCACTAGTGATAGCTGATTCAGGGGCAGACAGGTCAGTCCTGTTGCCGGGTGGTGCTCCTTTTC
The DNA here is from genome assembly GCF_009829155.1 of Mustela erminea. Classification (NCBI taxonomy): domain Eukaryota; kingdom Metazoa; phylum Chordata; class Mammalia; order Carnivora; family Mustelidae; genus Mustela; species Mustela erminea. The sequence continues at coordinate 37,117,453 of NC_045635.1, forward strand.
AAGCCTGCAAGCTCCCCATTGTTTCCTTGAGTACCTGGAGAGTCTTTATCTCTGGGAAGGTGAAATCTTATAGCTGCTATCAAGGTGGTTCTTGTTCCTTTTTGTTCTTTGTCACGTGTTAAGATCCGGAGTTTGATCTGTTCGTTGAAACACTACGCTTACAATGACAAAGCTGATTTATAATCCAAATTATTCTAACATGCTCACTGACCTCATTTCAGGAGTTTGCGTCTTCTAGCTCCTACTCCGTGCTGGCTTCCAGAGCTCTCTACCAATGGGAATGAGTACAAGTGGATTGTAAACAGGAAGGAGATGGCACTAGGCATCCCATGACTCTGAGTGGGTGTAAACTTCAGAAGGGGAAAGGAAGACACTCTGTATAGAACATGCCTCTTTGCATTTGGAACCTACCTAATTTCATACTCACTTGTCTTAATAGTAGGCTAGTGATTTGATTCGGCCTCTACCTGCCTAGAGGGGAACAATTTAAACAACGCATTTCTTTCTAATATTCATGTCATCATAATAAAACTCTTTTCCTGGCAGCTCAGCAGTGGAAAACTGCTAGAGTTTGCCCATTATTTGTTCCCCTCTCTCATACTTCCCCCTCTTTGATTTGGAAAGTTGGTCTTATTCAAGCACCAAAGCTGGAAGTAAAATTAGCCTTTGTGGGCGGTGGTTAGGGAAGGCTGAGGTGGGGTAAGAGAGGCGGAAAGAGGGGTTTAGGGTACAAGTGGAAATGCCTACTCTATCTCTGGGGGAGGGGCCAGTCAGAATGAGGGGCTAGATTTGAATTGGTGTTATTGGAGTGGTGTTATAATAATATTGGGATACTATTATTATTATTACTATTATCCAAACTCATGGAATTATGAGGAGAAGTCCACAGACATATCTCAAACAACCCATGCCTGACGAAGAGCTGAGAGAAGCTACTATAATATCTGTCAGACAACTGTGTGTGTATGTGTGTGTACGTGTGTGTGTGTGTGTGTGTGTAAGATGAGGTCAGAAAGAAGTGAGAGCTTTTATTCTAATATTGATAAAGTAGTTAGATGATCTGTAATGATAAATATTAGAATGGTACATGGCTGAGAACCAGAGTAAATTAAAGAAAATACTTTGATATAGGTTAGCTGTCTTTTTTTTTTTTCCTTTTCTTGGTCATTTGCAATGCCATCTTTTACTGTTTGTCTACAGTCTTCCTGGGTCATATGAACAAGCCCACCTCCCAGCATTTCTCAGGAGAATCACTAGCCATCTTGAAATAAATAGATTAATCCCTGCTGCAGCTCATCATGGAGCAATTTCTTGGAGTTGTCCGAGGTAGGAACCTCCCAATTGCAAATCAATGCTTGTAGATCACAGAACCCAATTAAGGACTCTGAGTTGAAATCTGTCTTTTTTGTGCATCTCTCTTCTCATCGAAAGGCCCTTAGGTATCTTGTTGCACCTCGGTTTTGCCTTCTCTAGAGACTGACTGCTTCTCTCATGGAGAAGGAGCTCTGATGGGCAACTCAATATGTATTTCCCCCTTACTACTCAGTAGAAATTTTATCACGCCATCCAAAACAGATCTTCCAAATCTGATGGAAATTCATCCCATCACTTCCATGTGATGTGGTGACAGTCAGAAATGTGACTCTAATTATTTGGATGGGAAACGTTGGATTTTTACTCTGTGCTTTGTGTTTAGGGCTTTCCAACAGCTGCTTACAGCTGAAACTATAGGAGTGATGGGTACCTCGGGAGCCAGCTCAGTGTTTCTCAGCATTCAGAGCAAGATCTTTTCCTTTTTTAAAGATTTTATTTAGTTATTTGAGGGAGAGCGAGCGAGCAAGTGAGAGAGAGAGCACAAGCAAGGGGAGGGGCTGGCAGAGGGAGAAGCAGCTCCCCTCTGAGCAGGGAGCCCGATGTGGGACTCAATCCCAGGACCCCAGGATCATGACCTGAGCCGAAGGCAGACACTCAACTGGCTGAGCCACCCATACGCTTCCCAACACTAAGATCTTTTCAGTAGAACCCTAAGAATCAGTTGTCAGGATATTTCCAGAAGTCAAGAGCTACTTGACATTTCTACTGAAGTTTGGGCTGTCTTCAGTTGGTGTGTCCTGCAGCCATGAATCCATCCTTTACATCCTGGCTGTAGGATGCAGAAGTGAAGAGGGTCAGATATTGTTTCATTCTGAAGCATCTTTGAGTGAAAAGGTGGTTATGGTGTATGGACAACTAGATTTCAGATTGGGATGGTCATGAAGTGTGGAAGGGGACAATCACATCTGGTTCTCTTTCCTTTAGAAAGCGTGGTTGGAAAATCCATTGAGATAGTAAAGCGTGCTTTGTCCTCTCTATATTTTTGCCTCTTGGATTCCAAGAAGACTTGCTAGCCAGATCATTTCCCCTGTCTTGGAGAGATTTATGTCACAGGGCTAAGTACCCCACTGTGCTCTGCCTCCCTTCCTGGCTTTTGTTTTCTGCCTCCCTTCCTGGCTTTTGTTTTCAAAAGCCAAGCATGGGGAGTTAGGGATTGGGGAGAGAGTTGCGTTTTCTTCCACTGCTGATTATGAAAAATTTCAAACATATGGCCAAATTGAAAGAATTTTACAGTGAATACCCATTACCCACTATTTCGATTTTACCATAAACATTCTACAATGCTTGCTTTATCACATTTATTCATCCTTCTATCTACTCAGAGAGCTATGTGGTTTCGAAGCAGATGCTACAAGAGCAGAAAGAAAAGAGGGAGACCTCTCTAAGACTGGAAAGAAAGGGGTGATAATTGTGGGTAGTGGAGGCCTGGGCTTTTACAGGGCCTGAGGGGTGGAAAAACCCAAGAGGGGCATGGGTAGCGAGTTGGTGAGCAAAGGAAGGAGGTCCCCAGGCATTTAGGTGCTCAAGTGGGAGCACAGACATGGCAGATCTGCAGTCCAGGAACTTTGGCGGCATCGATGTTGGCAGTCATGAGATTGTATTGAAGACCAGCGGGCCTTTCCTGACCTTGGACTTCTGCATCAAGTCCCTGGACACATTTCAACAACTTTCAGGAGTCAAATGGGAGAACTCCCTCATGACTGAGAGAGGTTATCTTTGGTGCTGTGGGAACAGGAGCTCAGTGTTAAATGTGATTTTATTTCTGAAGAATATGTACTTTCATTTGCACACCTGGATTTGTGGAGTCCAATTTTCTCTGTTGTAAATCTACTTGTATGTGGGAACTTTATCGAACACCAGGTTTTGAATGGTTATATGGTACAGGAGAGAAAAAGATCCATCGTTCTGGTGAGCTGTGCTTGGAACATCTCAAGAAGAGAGAAGGAAGGGTCTTTGAGAGTGTTGTATGTTTCTGCTTGCTTAACTCAGAGCTACAGTCACTTAAATTCTGTCTCCTGTTTAATGTTCCCTGTTAACCAAGGCAATTATTTTTTTCATTATCTACCTGCAACCTCCCACTTTAAGGGGGAGGGGAGGTGGAATTCAAAGCGTAGCAGTGGGAGGGGTGCATCAAAGCAAGGAATGATAACGAGCAGCGATTAGTATCCAGAATTCCCCTGGATAAAAGATGTCAAATTAAATGTTTCTTCACAAAGAGTGGGAAATTATATCAATTTTCGTTCTTTGGTCCTCCTCTCCTGTTTAGGAAGCAATTTTATTCAGAGGGACCATCCTTTTAGAATAAAGCATTTTAGGTTCCATATTATCCTAAGCCCCAAATACATGTTTGACTGCAAGATCAGATAGAGAGGGAGGCTGTATGGATTAATGAATCTTTTCACAACCAGGGATGTTATTTGAATCATATTGTTACAAAGTCAGAGGAGATAAAGTCTTTGGTGGCTCAGCTAAGCATCTCTGGTCTATGTTCTATAATAGATCACACTTTGGGGGGCCTGATGCTTTAGCTCAAGGTCCTGGATTTCAATCTGTGCTTGCTTCCTGTTTCCTTTCCCAGACCCTGTTTTTCCATAAGGGGTCATGTGGAGCTTCTTTGTTGTGTTTGAGCGAATTTTTGAGCTGTACATTAGAAGATAAGGAAGGATCAGATAAGAAGCTGCAGAGACTTCAAGATGAAACTTAACCACACCAATGACAGAAGCAGGGAGGTTGGAACAGGCTGACTGCTAGCCCAGATGGGATCCTGTGCCCGTTGCGGGTACAGGGGCAGGCCCTCCAGCCATGGGACTCCCCCTGCCCTCTGGTCCTTGGGTTTTAGGATACAGCCATAAGCAAGAACTGTACACTGCCTGATGAATACAAAAACAGGTTAGAGAGAGATTAGCCAAGCTTTGGTATAATGAAATAGATAAGATCATTAGAGAACTTAGTCTAGAAAGTGCCCCCTTTAAATTGTCCCTTAGTCTGGCCTATGCCTTTTTTTCCCCATGAGCTGACGAAGTGCCAGTATAGTGCCTGGCACATCACAATCCCTCCATAAATATTTGAGTGAATGAATGAATGAGTGCATGAATCAGTACTCAAACAAAGCCAAGACATCTAAGACCTCTTTGGATACCCAAGACTCCCCTCTGGTTAGAGGCCTTATCTTTCCATCCCTTTTTTCTGTTTGGTTAGACTTTAAAGAATATCTAGAGAATTACGCTATGTTCAGTTGCTTTTTCTTTGGACTTGTTAGGCAAAAGTCAGGCTAAGCTACCACATATGTGTTGGTCTTTACTTGGCTAGCCAACTGGAACCTGGCAAGGAGCCCCTTACAGAGCCCCTTACAGAAGTTTTACTGACTTCCCTGGAACCCTGAGTAGAGGGCAGAAGGACTTTAAATAGCCAAAGATCCCTTGTCATGTGAGTGTTGGTTTAGTGCTACATAAGTGGTCAAGGAGTAGAGTGGCCAATTCACTGAGGCTCAGCATAGGGAATGGCAGACAAGTGGAGAGTTGGAGTAGAGTGGAATAGAATATCACAGTATTTTAAAACATGTTTAACTGACATAAATGGTTATGGATTAAAAAATGTGTTAGTTGTGTTGGGTATAGATTCCAAGATGGGGCTAAGAAAGTGTTTGTTTCATTGAACATGTGATCTATCATGGTTACTGAGCTGCTACCATGATAGATACCCATCATTGTGCAGTGTGCTCCTGCATACAGAGAAGAGTATGAGGTATAGTTGCCTTCAAGGAGACAACAGTGGGATTCATCTTCCCAACCAGAACTTTGAAGAGTCATTCAGTTATCTGCAGTAGAGGAAGATAACATGGAGGAAGATGGCCGTGAGCTGTTCTGAAGTACCACTCAGGTCAGTAACTTCTGTAGATAGTTAATGGGCATCTTTCAACCCTTTCTCTGTGCTTGAAAACAAGCAAATGCCTTGTATACCATAACAAATGCCCTTGGCACTTACAAATTCTGTACATGCTGGCTGGACTTCTATCAGCGAGTATGGACCTGCATTTAAGGATTTTTCTCCAACTATGGGAGTGTCTTCTGTCTGCATGTTAGACAAGCTGGCAGCATTGGAGACTCAACATGACCCAGGAGCAGCACCTCAACTGATAACTGATGAGCGTTGATATTTAACCCCCCCACTTCCTCACCTCCCAGTTGGAATAACTCTCAAGTGTGTTCTTCTGGGTCCCCTGTGGTCCCCAGAGTAATTAAGCTCCAGTTGCTCATGCTGTTAGTCTGCTTGATAACACATTTTCTATTGGCTTTCTTCCCTTCCCTGTCTCACATCTTTGCTCTTCTGTTGATGTCTCCTGGGATCATCTCCTGAAAAAACCTATTTGTACTTGTATCCTTATCTCAGGGTTTGCACACCAGAATACATATTATATATTCTATATAACATATATATCAAATAGGTGTTGGAGATCTTGCGTTCATGCAGTTCATGCAGATTCATGCAGTTCATGCAGATTTATCTCATTATTTTTAGCATTTCACAGTATGGAGTATGAATACATCTTATTTTATTGAAAATTTCTCTATTGATGGAAATTTATTTCTATTTTCCTGGCTCTTCCTTCCCTCCCTCACTAACAACAAGCTCCTGTTAAGATTCAGTTTGCATCATGTCTATTACAATGCTGGTACTGCCCGCTCCCCCAAATGCTTAAGAAATCTTTCTGAAATGTTATGGCAATAAACTTTAGCACAGCATGTGCTTGAGGATAGGGAATGGTTATGTGGATAATAGGATCATTTTCAGGACATGATTGTGGTGTCTGCATAACTCATGCTTCTTACGCTTCTTAACTTAAGCTTCCATGGGAAGAATCCTTCATTCATTAGGGGTCTGTGGGTCTCAAATTCAGGTTCTGATGGGAAGTGAAATGTTGACCATAATTACTTTGGGAATCTAAGGAAGACAAAGTGGGCAGGGTAGAGATTAGGAAACCTACAACCAGGCTGAGCATCTCATGTTTTGGCAGAGGTATTGGGTGTATGAGGTTATGTGGGCCTTCCTTTCCTATCACCATCTTTGAAAGAGGTTCTGTCTTTGAAAATTTTTGAATTTAACGGCACGGGATTTAGATCCAGGTTTTAGTTCCTGCTCCATTACCTAATTGAAAGGGCCTTTACATGGTCATGTGGAGCTACCTTCCCATTTTACATATGTAGAAACTGAGGCCCAAAGTTTTAGTGTGCTGCCTGAGGTCATACAGTGAGATGACAGGTTATATGGAGTTGGGGACATTTATAATGAGGAATGTTCTTGGATTGTCTTGAAAAGCATGTGGGCTATCTATGGGAAGATGATTCCAGATGTAAGCTCTGATAAACATTGGAATGATGTTGCCTTCCCTGGAGATGTAAAAAGGAAGACCTCACAGTGAAATGTGCTGGGAAGTTTAGACATCATAGCCTCTCCTAGAAACAGGAAGTTAGACCAGAACAATTAATAGACAGATTTTTCTTGAACATCTGTTGAAGTTGGAAGGTGCAGAGGAGGTGATACATGGTCTCTACCCTCCTGAAGCTTATGGTCTACTTGGTAACACAAAATGTTGTCATCAGAGTGACAGCTCAGAGGCTGCAAGTAGGGCTGACTTGTCCATTAGGCACAACAGGCACAGTGCCTGGGGCCCATGAAAATGTTTTAATTTCTTTTAAAATCAGAAGAAAAACTTCTAGGTCGAGGAATGTGTTTGGATAGCTAAGACTCTAATATTCATCTTAAAAACCATTAAGTCATAAAACATAATTTTTAATGTTTTTGTATGCAAAAAGGGGCATCAAAACACACACACACACACACACACACACACACACACACACGTAAAATATATTTGTCTGCTGGGGCCACCATACCAAAGAACCTCACACTGGGCAGCTTCAACTACAGAAATGTATTGTTTCACAGTTCTGGAGGCCAGACATCTAAGATAAAAATGTCAGCCAGGAATGGTTCCTTCTGAAGTTTGTGAGAGAAACAACCATTCCTGGCCTCTCTCTTTGGCTTGCAAGATGGCCATCTTCTTCCCGTGCCTTCACATCATTTTCCTTCTATGCAAATCTGTTTTTCTTCACATGGTATTCTTTTCATAAATCACCAGCCATATTGCATTACAACCCACTGGAATGACATCACCTGAACGAATTACCTCTATAGCTACCCTGTTTCCAATTAAGGTCAAATCCCGAGATACTAGAGATTAGGACTTCCACATATGAATTTTGGAGGGGACACAATTCATCCCATTATGGGTTGTGACAGTAACTGCCTGAGGTGAGGTGGTCAGTGCAGGAGGGAGGGTAGAAAGCCCAGAAGCTGGAGGACAGAAGACGAGGACCTCAGGCATTCTCAAAGGATGGGACAAGGAGAAGAGGAAAGAGAAGATGGCAGACATGTAGAAAGAGACAAGGTGGAAATTGCATGATCAAAGGTCTCAGGTGCCAATGGAGGGCATGAACTTGGGGGATACATAGGGGAAATCAGTTTGTCTGGTATTAGGGGAGTAGCAAAAGGAAGGTTGGAAAGGGAGCTGTAGCCTTTGTTCTGGAAAGCCTTGAACACAGGCTAAGTGGGAACACTGATGCTATGATTTCTGAGTCTCTTCCTTCTTTTGTCTACCTGAACTAATCAGCTTGGTAAGATTAAGAACCCGAAGGTTCATTCTTGTTTTAAAGCTGTTGGTTTGCATTGAGATTATTGAAACTTATTGAAGATGATCAAGCCTCCAAATTATTGAAAAAGGGAGTTGACCTATTTCTGATAACCTTGAAATATTAATTAGTCTCCATGTGTTATTACTTAATCAGCCTCTATTTCCTATTCTAAGGGCATGGCAAGAGAGCAAAGAAACCATAGCTTGTCTCAGCTTTCAAATAAAACTCAGTCTCTTTGGAAAAACATCTGGGACTAATGTGGATACTAAAACTGTTACCTCACACACACCAGCTTCATTTGCTCTTTCATGAAGAAAATTTTCCTCTTATGGTTGCCCAGATCCACACGTCTATTATTCAGGATCTGATGTAGCATGGGCACCATTTGTGACCACATCCTCTGAAAACCACTTTAAGTGGGTCCGGAGTCTTTAAAAATAGGCTGGGCTCTGGCAGAGCTTGCAAGCAAAGGAGGGAAAAAAGCAACAGCTTAGCTTTTTTGAAAATAGTTTTAATTTTAGCCCTTCTTTTCTTACTTATATGCCCTTACAGATCTCAGGATATTAGTGGAGCTAATATTCTGAATTTCTTATTAAAAAAAAAAAAACACAACATAGATTCAAACCGACTGTCTGATTTAAAGTCTTGGATGACAAAAAGCCCGTTTTCTATATAGTTCTGGTCTCCTAAAAGCACTTAGCTCTGTGTTTTCTTGGCAAACCAGTCTGTGGGGCTGATTGAATCTCCCCACACGGTGACAGGACTTCTTCTTAATTATTTCAATTGTGACTCCTGGGACACTTCTGAGCAGTAGTGTGTTTCCATTCAGCGGTGACATTAGAGCAAGTTGCTTCTAAATGGCTGTCAAGCACGTTGCCATGGCAATGGAGCCCGCTGGTCATCTGGAATGGAAGTTCTTCAAGTTCTGCCGGTAGTCATTCTCAGACTTGGTGTGCCACAGAAAGACTTATCTGTCTGGGTGTTTGTCTGAAACACTCACTCCCGGGACACCGCCCCCCCGCCCCCCAAGCGTTCTGATTCAGGAAGTTTGGGGATGACGGTATTTATAACCATCTCTCCAGATGATGACCGTTCAGGTGGGCCATAACCTCATCATCAGAAAGACTGCACGCAGTACCCCACTATGACTGAAACCGTGTCCCCTACAGAGTGATGGTCTTCATCCTTGTTGGGTCAATGTTCAGGGCTGCCCCCTCTTTCAAGTCTTCCGAACATCTGCATTCTGCCTGTTGCAGGATCATTATATGTGAGCGTCTGCCATGCATATGCTTTGTGTTTATTTTCTGCCTTTTCTGGGTAAGATTCCCCAGCTCCACAAGCAAGGTCGGCTGTTAGTAATTCTCTGCTTCAATTGGCAAATGACCTACCAAGGACATGCAATTGAAATTAGCATATGCATTCTGAGACATCTACAATTTCCTTCTGCCTACAACTTCCTGAATAGTTTATTAAGGTGTGTGTATGGGGAGGGGAGGTAAATGGAGGAGCTCATGAAACCCCTTTGAAAGACCAGTACCTCATCTGCATGAGAAAGCAGCTCCTGGGGGCAGGATTAGAAGGGTGTTCTGGAATTCAAGAGTTCTGAACCTTAGGGTTTTTTTCCCCAAGGGGTGAGGATCAAGCATGTTGGTTTATGGGAATGAAAAGAATGAATTCTTTGTTGAAAATAGAGTTCAGTATCTTTGCAGTGCTTGCCATCCACCCTGGTGACTAGGTGATTTACCTTTATTTGGTTCTTTGTAAACTTCTGGAGGGACAACTATTAGCTAACTATCAAGGGGTAAAGCTAGCCCCGTGTTAGTATTGACTTGGAGCAGGAGGTGGAGCTTCTCAGCCCCTACCATTGCAGAAAGTCTAGCAGAGCCGGCTCAGTTGGAGGAATATCTAGTTATCAATTAACCTCTTAACTTCTCAGCTTCTCAAAGGATATCCTAGATGACCCTTTCTTCTGTTTAACAATCGCTAATAAATTCAACTGCATTTATTCAACATGCAAATATTGAAAGCACTAACCAACCATGTCTTAGGCATTGTGTTAGAAGCTGCTACCTGAAAGAGAGATTAAAAAAAAACCCACAATCTTTTCTTGGAAGTGTTTGAGCCCCACTTTCTTCCCCGAATAGGTGGCTCAGACAGGACTTCACAGGGCATGTACCAAATACGCCTATTTCGGAAACTAAAACCCACACAAGACAGCATGGGGGCTGGTACTTTATTAGTTCCTGGTGAGGGTGGACAATCGCCTTTCCAGTTCTACTTTGCATTTTACGAAGTGGAATGATCTTTTAGAACCGCAAAAACTCTCATTAAAGTGCTCTCGATCTTAAACCTCTCTTCCGGGCTGAATATGTTCAGATGCCTTCACTTTCTCCCACTTTGTCTGGGTTTTAAACGTTTTTCAAAACTTATCGTTTCAAAGCAATTGAGTTTGCTGTCAATGGAGGCAATTTTTGCATGGAAAACACATTGCTACTTGGAAATTCAATAGCTGCAAAATGTAAGTGGGTAGTATGGAGAAGAGATGGTACCAGTGTGGGCTTTGGTGCCAGATACTTAAGTTCAAATCTCATCTTGGCCAATTAGTAGTTGTTGGGAACTGAGCATGTTTCTTAATGTACAAGGCTCAGTTTCTCTCTGTGTGTGAGCGACTAGCTCCTTGAGGAGGCTGTTGAGCTGATTAAATGGGTCACCCGGTATAAAGCATCTCGCCCATAAATGTCAGTTTCCTTTCTTCATTTTCCTGCTACCCCAAATAAGAACACTTAAGGATGGAAATGCATTAAGGGCAGGATGTATGTCAAAAGGAAAAGATGAGAGAGTTTTGGTCTTAAACGACCTTGATCTTTGGTTATTTATGGAGTTATCTCTTGGTTCTGAGAAGGTTTCCAATTAAGCTTCTAAAATGTATTGGCTATTATAACTAGAAGCAAAGCTGATCTCCTGTCTATTTTCTTCTCTGGGTCTGTCTATCCATCACCCAGCCCTCCCACATTCTTTCTTTGAAATAAAATACTGTGGAAACAAGGTAGTTGGCCAGATGCATACTTTAAAGCTCTCATGGGGGACCACATGGTAATTCTTATTTAGGACTGAGTCTAAGAATCACAAGGGAGCTTTTTAAAACTTTTTAAAATATTCTGGGCCCATCACAGACCTAGTAAATCCCATTCTCTGGACATGGGGAGCTGGCATGGGAAAGGTCCCCAAGTGATACGAGTAGTAACCATTACTTTAGGGCAGTGTTTGCAAACTTGAGTGTGCATCAGAATCACCTAGAGGGCTTGGCTCTCCCCATTCTCCACTTCATTCCCAGACTCTGATTCTACAGATCCAGGGTGGTGGGGCCCCAGAATTTGCATTTATAACAAGATGATGCTGATGCTACAGGTCTGAGGATCGCCCTTGAGAACCACCGAGGTAAGGCTTTCTTTGTATTAATACAGTGGGAACTCGGTTACAACCTCAGCAGCCCTAAGCCCCAAGTCTAGGAAAGCAGATACAAATAAATGAAGAAATAAGCCCCTTTAAGTCAAGTTGAAAGACAACAATTGTCAAAGACAATGGATGGCAAGGTTAAGAGGTGAAAATGACTGTCTTCAATAATGTGGATATTTTCATTTGTTATTTTTATGAGTCTGATGCCAGTGGCTTGCAGAGAAAGTAGACTTTGCACCTTACTAGTGAAGGTGGGCTATGAACAAGCGGTCAGCTACTTCTGGAAAGGTGGGCAGCCTCTTGGGGACTCTCTCCCCAACCTTCCAATGGGCTGCAGGGAGATTAGGCACTGAGTGTGACACTAAAACCACAGGTCTGGATGCCCTCTTATGCTGCCGGTGTGGGATGAGGTGTCCCTCTTACCTGTGCGTGTTTTTTTTTTTTTAAGACTTTATTTGTATTTATGAGAGGTCAAAGAGGGAAACAATATATAGTTACATTTTTCGATGTTTTGGTCAGATCTCTATGGAAGTCACAACATGTGGCTTCCAAGCATCAGTCAGATGGAAGTGTGATTGTCAGGGTTTTCATGTCGGCAGAAGGGTTAGGCTTCTTCGTGTAAAATATTATCTTTCTGCTTGGGAAAAGATCTTCAAACAATTCCTCAAAATATGGATTTTTTAATGGAGCTTGAAAGACAAAGCCATAATTTTCACAGAGACCATGGAGTTTTCAGAAGACATTTAAAGAGGTGGATGGAATGTTGAGTGCTGTAAAAAGAAAAGTGTAAAAGAATCTGGGGGCTGGTAAGCTGCTAGATCACAGGAAATATACGGAGGATGAGCAGAGTCTGAAAATTACATAGTTTGGTCAATTTGATTATCAGTGGGTGGATTATTTGGTTTGTTGATTATCTGCAACAAAATTTTAATCCCAATATGGTTTCTTTCGGCTAGCTTTGCCTGCAATTAGCTAGCATGTGCTTGGGGAATGCCGACACACTCTAATATTAGCTAGAGGAAAATATAATCGCCAAGGTAAATCTGCAGCCACTGCAATGTGTCCAAAAGCCAGACGCCACTGGGTTTTATTTTGGATGTGGTTTTGGATTATTCAGGCTCTAAAAATGCAGATAATCAGAAGGGGAGTGAACTCTTCCCTCCCAGCATGCGGGACTTCCTTTTGGTCCCCTTCCCATAGCCCTGCTTTCAATGGGCTCCCTTCCTGCTCAAAAACCTACCTGAGCATCCTGCGCTGAGAGCTGGAGCACCGGTTTTTCAGTGCAGGTGTGCGGCAAACGCCAGGAACCGCACTGGGCTTCTCCCACTGTAGTTATTTGTAAATCGCTGCTGTCAATTTTAGTCTCCAAATGCCCCTTATGGGTCACAGGCAAGTATTGCTCTGTCCCCTAGGAAGCTGTGTACAGGTGAGTGAGCAGAAGGTAGTAATGGACGGCCGCACAGAGTTGACGTTTAGCTATAAATAGAATGCATTTTTCAGAGAAACCACAGTAAATTTAAATGGAAATTCCCCAGGAAAACAACTCAAACTTTCCCCAGGGTTCCTCCCCCCACCCGTTGGGATTAGGTTCAGTTGCATGTGACAGAAAACCCAAACTAAAAGAGCAGAAACAAATGTAAGTAAAATAAAATAAAATAAAATAAAAGTTAAAGGTCCATTTCTCTCTTATGCAGATAGTAGTTTTATGAAGTTATCCCAGTGAGGGGTTCCTGTCAGCTTGATGCTTAGCTAGGCTCAACAGGTGGTGTTCACCAAGATGCCTGCAGAAGCTCCAGTCATCCCGTTTGTCTTTTAGCTGCCAGAAAAGCAGAAGGGTCAAGGAAGGGCATGTTCTTTCCCTATGGGGACCAATCCTGGAAGTTTCCCAGAACTCTTCTGCTCACACCCCACTGTCCCGAAGACTTAGTCATGTGAACACATCAGTGAGCCTGAGAAGTGTTGTCTTTATTCTGGATAGCTCTGTGCCCAGCTTAAAAAAAATGGTGGATTCTGTTGCTAAGAAAGAAACACCGAATGGATATCAAGAGATAAATTAAGTCTCTGTCACACACTGCTTGTCTTTTATTAAGGGCAAAGCAAACAGACCTCCAGGAGGGCTGGTCTTCTATTACAGGTCGCCCTTATGGTTCAGAGGAAGAGAAAACCTGTTCTTTCTCTTTGTCTCCCTTCATAGTCTCTCCAAGTCCCCCTCTACTCCCTGCCCACATTTCCCATGGCCCTCACCTCAAGAAGCTGCTGTGATGGACCACTTTGGACGACTCATCAGGAAAAATTGTGCAAGTCTTTGAAATAGAAAAGAAAATTACTAAGTGTTTCCTCTAGTGTACCTTTCATGGTTATCCCCACTGTTCACTGTCATTGAGCTTTTCTTTTCTTTTCTTTTTTTTTTTTACAACTCTGTAAGTTGTTGACAACTGATAATAATGCGAACTATTTTTCCCCACAGGAACACAAATTCATTGTGTCTGGAGGAATGCAATTGGTTATTGGCTCATTTTGCACATCTCTGTAATTTTGTCTCAGGATTCCTTTTCTGCTTATATATGTGTGGTGCTTTGAATTCTTTTTGGAATAGGTTGTAAGAATTCACTGATTCCCTTATTAACTAATGAGTTAAACCTCTGACAGGAGTTCAGTTCTTGGGTGTAAGAGAGTCACAATTATACCTTCTTTAAAAAATTAACCTTTAGGATTCTTGAGCCTGATTTTGTGCCTGGTGTTTTGGTATATTCTGATGTTCTCAGTCGTCTCTAAGCACCCCCCACCCAACCTATTCTCTGTGGGTCTTTAATGTACGCTGTCATATTAAAAAAAAAACAAGCCTTAAAAGGCAGCATCATTAATAACATACTAATGGCAACACCATTTACTGAGGGAGGATTAGCTGGATGACACACATACCTTCCTCACCCCACACTGGTGAAAGGAGGGTGATTATACCCATTTTACAGGTGTGAAAACCGAGGTCTGGTGTGGCTCAACATCTTTTCCAAATTCCCATAGCTACAGAATGGCAGAGACTTGATTTGAGCTCAGCTCCAACTCCAAGGCCAGTATCTACTTCCCAGTTCCCTAAGCTCCAGTGTAAATGGCCAGAAGTGACCATTGCACCTTCCCTTTCCGGGATATTTACACAGTAACAGAGAATTGTGAGACCCAAAGTGTAACCCAAAGGGATGGCTTTCTACTAGTGGGATTTCAGACTTTTTTGGGGCTGAGATACTTCCTTGGGGCACAAATCCAATCACTTCACAAATTATTCCTTGCCTATTGAGCTTCTGAGTATAACTAGCTTTGCTGGGAGTGGTGAGTGTTGGAGACAGTGGAGTTCCAATTCTCTTAGACATGGGACACACAAAAGTAGGAGGCCCTCTCTTGCTTGCTACTCATCTCACAGAGGAAGAAACCAAGGGCCAGAGAAACATCTCTGACTTTTGGCAGGGGTGGATCTCCCTGCTAGAAGAACACTTGGCAAGTAAAGGATTTAGAGGGTGTGACGCAGTGATGAGGATCCAGGAGGAGACAGCCAAGGAAGTGGAAAGTGTCTGAGATGTGGATTAGAAACTCTGAGGTTTGAGGGCTGATTCTGTTGTGCGTTGCTGGATAGGTAATTTTAGCTCTTTCCCCCTAAGGGCTCTTATCTTGAAAATCAGGGAGCTACGGTTTCTGAGATCTTTGCAGTGCTAAAAATCTTTGAGTCTATGAAACAAACACATTGGATTTATTCATCACTGTCAACTCTAAGTCTTCTTGCCTGTGAGGATAAGCCACATATCTCTTTTGTTCCACCACCATACTGGCAGTGTTCACATAATTACCTTCTTTGGTCCTTTTAGTAATTTCTGGAGGACATCAGGAGATTATTCCCATTCCCATTTTGGAGATGAAAAACAGAGGTCAAGATGTTCAAGAATCTACCCCAAAGGTCATATTTGAATTTCAGTGTTCCTACAGGTGGATTTTTGGAGCATTTTGATATGTCAGAGGATTGGGGACCTTTTTTTTTTTCCTAAAGATTTTTTTATTTATTTGAGAAAGAGAGAGTGAGAGAGCAAGCACGAGGCGGGGGGAAGGACAGAGGGAGAAGGAGAAAGAGAAGCAGACTCCTCACTGAGTAGGAAGCCCCACACGGGGAACTTGATCCCAGGACTATGAGATCATGACCCGAGCTGAAGGCAGATGCTTAACCAACAGAGCCACCCAGGCGCCCTGGATCTGGGGCCCTTAAGAAAGTCCCAAGTCCTCAATGCTGTGATGACAACTAAGCATGTGGTTTCAAACATTTCAAGAAATGATTTGGAAGAATTCTCTAGCTAGGAGAGGAAGAGTTGGCTTCATCTTGAAAATGGGATTATGAATACCCGCCTTGCCTCTGCCTTCTGCTCAGGTCCTGATCCCAGAGTCCTGGGATCGAGCCGGGCATCGGGCTCTCTCAGCAGGGAGCCTGCTTCCTCCCCTCTCTGCCTGCCTCTCTGCCTACTTGTAATCTCTGTCTGTCAAATAAATAAATAAAGTCTTTAAAAAAAAAAAGAATACCTACCTTGCAAGGGTGTTGTGAAGATTAAATGAGATAATGCAGGTGAGACCCTTAGGACCCAGCTGGGCACACACTGGGCACATCCAAAGATCTGCTGACATTACTCATAATACTGTTGTGTTGGAGGTACTACTGTTCAGTAGTACTAATGTTCAAATATCTGAAAAGATATTTGCTCATGATACCTATCAATGAGGATGTCTTTGCCAATAGGCATTCAATTCTAGCACTCTGTATCAATACAATAGCCCTATGAATATAACTCACTTATCTCTAATTTAAAATCAAATAAAATTCCTCTGGAGCAAAACAATCAGCTAATAGCATACAGAATATAAACACGATCACTGACTTGGGCAAGAGGCACATCTGTCTCTTTAATTTAAGCTGTTGGATTTGATGGCGTGTTTAGAGATTTTTTAAATTTATTTTTATTTTTTTAAAAGATTTTGTTTATTTATTTAATTGACAGAGACAGAGAGAGAGTGAGAGAGGGAACACAAGCAGGGGGAGTGGGGGAGGGAGAAGCAGGCTCCGAGTTGAGCAGGGAGCCCAATGCCGGGCTTGATCCCAGGATCCTGGGATCATGACCTGAACCAAAGGCAGACGCTTAATGACTGAGCCACGCAAGCTCCCTTAGAGTTTTTTTTTTTTTTTTTTAGGTACTTTTCTTTTTTAGCATAAAACGAATACATTCACAAAGTAAATATTTCAAACAGAATAGGACTTTATAAAACCAAAACTGCTGCCTAGACTATTTTTCCCCCTAATCCACCTCCTACCCTTCAGAAATAACCCTGTTAGTCATTTCTGGAATCTTCCTAAGAATTGTTGGTGAATCTAGGTGTACTTATCTCTACATCTTCTTTGGAAAAAAGCTAACAGGATTGTATTGTTCTGTGCTTTGGTTTTTTCCTCTTAAGAATGATCGTGGACTTTATTCTCTATCTGTTCATCTCTCTACATTTAGTATTCCAGGTATTAATATATCATAATACAGTTAATCTGTCCCTTCCCTTTGGTTACTTAGGTTATTTTCCTTTTTTCTTCCATCACAAACCACACGATAGTGAACAGCCCTGTAACGTGTTTGTTTGCATTTTTGTGTATAACGAGGGCTGTGTGTGGACTCAGCATTGCGCTGTCAATCATTACAAGACGCACTGGGGGCTTGAAGTTCCCCAAAGGACCAGCTGTGACCATCACAATGTTTATACTGTGACCAAAAGCAGTGACTACTGAAGAGAATGTGGAAGACCACTGCATTGCTCTTATTAGCATGCAAATATTTATTGGGATATTTATTGGGATTCTCCTTGAACAGAACAGATTGTCTCCTTAAGCCCGTATGGGTCACAATGTTACCATGAAACAGAAGAAGGGATTTGAAAGGGCTCTTGTCAAGTCAAAAGTGCTGTACAGTTGACCAGTCCTGTTCTGAGCAGCATTGTTTACTGGTTACTAGCGTGTTCTTTTAGGATGAGGCTCACTGAGCCCCAAAGCCAAGGGCTCTGCTCCATCCTTCTCCATCAACCTTCTCATCAATCATTTTGCCTACACAGTGGGTCCAGGTTGGGTTCTTTCCAAACCCTTCTCTTCCCCACTACTTTCTTTCAATATGCCATCCCATCTGGCCATAGGGAAGTCCTTACTGTGTGCTAGGCACCATTAGCAGTATAGTAAGTACACAGTCTTGCAAGGTATGTAACACCTCCCCCCTTTACAGGATGAGGGGAGAAACTGCGGATCAGAGGGGTTAAGTGACATCCACAGGGATTACACAGTCTGTATTTGGTGACCTGGGATTGAAACCTAGATGTAATAAACCCCTAAGGCCACGTGTTTACTTCTGTATCAGCTGCCTGCTACCTGGTCTCTGTTAAGACTCATTTCTTCCCCTCTGGTTAATTTTGCTAGATTAGGGTCTGTAAAATATCATTTAAAAACAATTTTCCACCCAAAAGCCTACAAAGACCTACTTCCCAAAACCATGCTGATTTTCTCAATGAAATGAAAATGTTAATCTTTGAACTCAGAACCTTAATGAACTTTCCAGAAAAATTGTCTGCCTGTCTTTGCCCCTCTATCACTGCAGGGAAAGAGTTTATTTAGGGAAGTTATAAGGAGATCTTTTGAGTCAGACTGACACAAGCTCCCATTCCTATTCTACCACTTACTAACTGTGTGGATTTGGGCAAGTGAGCTAATCTCTCTCTCTTTTTAAAAATATTTTATTTCTTTATTAGAGAGAGAGAGAAAGAGAGAACAACCGGGGAGAGGAGCAGAGGGAGAGGGACAAACGGACTCCACACTGAGCATGGAACCTGATGAGGGGCTGGATCTCATGACCCTGAGATCATGACCTAAGCTGAAACCAAGAGTCGTCGGGTGCTTAACCAACTGCACCACTCAGGTGCCCCTGTTTAAACCTCTGTGTCCTCAGGCATAAAATGGAGGGACCATACTTATATTATCCAGAATCCTTACAACCCTACTGGTTACAAAAAGAGTCAGGGAGCTATTTTTCTGTATTCTGTATCTAGCTCAAGACTCTGCACCTGGTGGGTGAGCCATGACAGCTACTGGAATGAATGGATTGAATGAAAGGTTTGTTAGGTGAAATAAGCTAAGCAAGGGACCGCCTTGAGAACTGGGGGTGGTGTGTGTTTGTCTGCTGGAGGGACTGTGATGAGGAAGAAGATGTGGAAAAGACAGTAGTCTCCGAGGAAACACATTTGAACAGAAAAGCCATTAAGGATGGTGCCTGACCCCCAATGGAGAGGCAAGGAAGTCTAAGAAAGAGGCATTGGTACATGTGGCTCCTCCTCGGCATCAGACAGTACTTGGGCTGATTTGTTTGTGCCTATCAGAGAAGTACGGTGAGACACAAGCTACATTCTGCAATCCCCATGACACAGTACGCACACGACTGAGGTCTCAACATTAGAGTGCTAGAGTTTGATATCCTCAGGAGGGATGTTATAGTAAAGGTATGTTACTATTTAAAGGATTTTTGACTGATGTTCACTGTGGTTTCTTTACATTCTCTGAAGGCTTTTATTTACTTACCCGAGAAAGTTAGGGCCCATTAACATTAAAAATACACGTTCACTGTAGTTTCAGATTGACCACCTAAAAGTCACTTGACTGGGGATTTGATGCTTCATGAGAGTGGGGTGAGGGGAGGGGAACAACAAAAAACAGCAAAACAAACAAAAAAACCAAAAAACCTCTGAGAGACACAGTCCCACCAATGTGGGATTGAAAATTGTTCTTTGTGTTATTATTTCACACCTGGGTCAGATCCGTGTTTGCCAAAATTGAAGTTTCCCTACATTTCTTTTAGATTTTTGTCTGTGGGAGTATATAAAATGGAGGGAGAGGCAGTGTGGCCTAGGGAAACAAAATAAAGGAACAAAACAATCAAAAGTAAGCATGATCGTAAAATATATGAATATGTTCAAATTCAAATGATATTTTAGAAATAAGTAAATTTAAATCTGTGAGGAATAAGACAGATTGGTGCAGAAAAGCAAAACAAAAGAACAAGGATAGTGAAGAAATAGATCTGTTCATGTAACACCCACTGGTGTAAATGTTTGCTTCTTGGTGTAATTTGAATAAAAAAAGCATAATATGATTTATTCCATCTTAAATAAAACCAAATGGCATTAGGGATCTCCCCAAGGAAGGACTTCAAGGTCATGAAAGGAGTTGTCCTAGGACCTACCTGCACAGGATACCAAGAAGGTCTCATTGTGTGTGTGTGTGTGTGTGTGCATGTGTGTATGTGCATGCACACGTGTGTGTAGTATGACAGGCATATAGAACACTCCAGAAAGGGGATAGTGGAAACCTGGGTGGAGTCCAGAAAAGGAAGAACAAACGGTGGGGTGTTGGTGTTGGTTGTATATACATCTGTAATGTATGCCTGGGTTTTTGAGAGCATCTGAGGGTTCTGCAAATGTAGCATTTCTCATTTAGAAATCAATAAACATTGGCAGTTTTGCATTTCCTCCTTTCTGTCTATATGCAGTGATTCTCAACCTTAGTTGCACCTTGGGGTCATGTGGGCAAGTTGCATAAAATAGGGTGCGTTATGACAGACCAGTTAAATCAGAAATTCTGGGAGCTGGAACCTGGGCAGTATTTTTTTTTTAATTTCCCAAGTGATCCTAAAGCATTGTGAGAGTTAACCATTGGCCCAGAAGTATTGTTTAAAGTGCAGTGCTTGTAACTTCAATTAGGATTGTAGCCAGCAAACTACTTCTGGAATTTAAGGGTTCTTAGTGGCCATAAAGCCCTGAGACAGTCTTTAGATAACAGCTATGTATGGGTTTTGGTGATCCAATTAGGAATCCTGGTTCCATCACTTACTATTGGTGAAGCCTTGAGGAAGTGCTGTACTTACCTGAACCTCAGTTGCTTCACCTGTAAATTGGAAATAACATTCATTTCATGGTGTCATTAAGAGGATTAAGCAAGAGAATGTACATATGCACAAATTATCTGGTACAAGTCAGCATTTGTTCCACACTTTCCACTCGTTCATCAGGCCCTGCCCCACCCAAACCAATGAAGATGTTTAAGACATTTATCAAATCTGCAGACACAAAACGGGGAACTGTAGCCAATGCAAGAAATGCTAGAATCAAAATTCCAAAAAGGATTTTGACAGGTTGGAAAGATGGCTGACACTTGCAAGATAAATGCAGGGACTTGAACTTAAAATTTAATAAAAAATATAGAGTCATGATTTATACCAGGACAGGATATGAGAGTAGTTCCTCTACACAAGGTCTGAAGTTTCACTGACAGATTTAATAAGGGGCAGCTGTGTAGTGTGACTGCTAAGAAACCTGATGTTGTTGGAGGTTGAATGAAGAGAAATGTGGAATGTTGGTCTCAGGACTGAATCTGATTTTTTTTTAAAGATTTTATTTATTCATTCGACAGAGAGAGATCACAAGTAGGCAGAGAGGCAGGCAGAGAGAGAAGAGGAAGCAGGCTCCCCGCTGAGCAGAGAGCCCGAAGTGGGGCTCGATCCCAGGGACCTGAGATCATGACCCGAGCCGAAGGCAGCGGCCCAACCCACTGAGCCACCCAGGCGCCCCCTGAATCTGATTTTTAAAAGCTCATCATACCACAACATATACAGAAGACCTACTGTGTGCCAGGCTCTGTTCTAGGCTGTGGGGATACAACCTCTTTGCCTTCTTGCAATTTAAATTCTATGAGGAGTAGGGCTGAAGAGACAATACACAAATAAATAAGTTATACTAGCTATTAGATAGATATAAGAGCTTAGGAAAAAATCAGCAGGGAAGGCAGAAAGGCAAATGTTGTAATTACAAGGGGTTATTTGCAATTTCAAATAAGGTGACAGGAGCTACTAGCTTCATTGACATTTGGATAAAGATTTGAGGGCATTAAAGAATAAGATGTGGGGGAGGGGAGCACCTCAGGCGAAAGAACCATGAGCACAAAGATCTGGATGGAGGGTGTGCTTGTCTTATTCAAGAAAATGAAAGAAACCCTAATTGGAAAATTGCATTCAATCCGGGGCCTAATCTTTACTCTTTTTAGCTGAGTATAAAAGTAAAATATTTGGAAACAAAGCAACGTGAAAAATACAAAAAAAACTAAAGACAGTATAAATCACCCACTATTCAGGTATTCTTGGCATTTTGGCATATTTCCTTCCAGGTTACAAGTAGACTGACACGCAGAAGTAGCAGAAAATAGCAAAGTTGAATTGAGATTTTATTTTTTAGAGGCTCTTCAGACCTCCATTTCTAGTTCCATTGACTCTGTCTGTACTCCTAGAGTGTGGCATTCAAATTTGGGCCTTAGCTTACTTTCAAATTACTACAGGTCAAATGTAGCCTCTGACATTGCTTTCAAATAGTTGAAATTACAAATGTTTATGCTACAGATCCTTTACATTCAAAGGTGGATAACTTTTAAAGACAGCAACTTTGGCAGATAAGAAGTGTCCTCTCGGAGCTTTCATTATTATGGGCATTGAACATTTTCCCCTATGTTTATTGCCCATTTGTAATTCTCCTTCTGTGATTTTCCTGCTTGTCAATAACCCTTTACAAAATGTGCCACCTCAACTAGAGTGCTTCTACGAGATGCTGAGCCAAATGGCGAAGACTCTTTTTGTTATAGGTTGCAACCTTCAGTGGTAAGTTGTTACCAAAAATGACTGCAATGATTCCACCCAGGCCATGTGCCCTTTTGTAACATGATTTTGCCTCTCCTTTTACCAAGAGGTAGAGTTGATTTTTCCTCATTTAAATTTTGGCTGGCCTTGCAACTTGACAGTAGAACATGGCCAAAGTGACGATGTGACTTCCCGGCCTAAGACTTCAAAGGTTTAACAGCTTCTGATTTTGCCCTTTTATGAGAGAGTTGCCACAAAATGAAACTCAGGTTGGGTGACTGAATGAGTGACCAAGTGGAGAGAGAGAATCCACATGGAAGAGAATCCAAGAGCCCACCCAAGAGACAGCACCAGTCATTTATTATGGAGTGGGACTTCAAAAATAGATGGTTGAGTAGGCCCATCTTCTATCCTCCAGGCCCAGTGGAGTCACATGGAACAGTGAAGAGCTGTCCTGTTGACCTGTCCAAATTTCTAACCCACAGAATAAAGAGTAATAAAAATGGTGGTTATTTTTAGCCACCAAATTTTGGGGTATACAGTCATAGATAATTGACATGTAACAAATGTGGGAACATGGAATTTTTACTGTTTTCCTTTGAAGTGCTCCCATTGGGAAGCAGGACTAGACTTTTTTTATGTTGCTCTAAAGAGCAGAACTAGAACCTGCTCCAGGGAGGAGGTCACATGGAAGCATGTTCTTAGCTGGATATAAGAGCTGACAATAAGTAGGTGCCAACAATGGAATGGGTTATTTTGCAAGGTAGAGAGCTAGCTGTCCCTGAATATAGTCCTAGAGAGCCTGGATGACCACTGATCAGAGACACCCATCATGGGGACCTGTCAAGTCCCTTCAAGTATTATGACTTCATTAGTGGGTGAAGGGAAAGGGAAACTGGATGCTGGGATTTTTAGTCAAATATGATCGCTAAAAGTTACTCAGAGATGAGTTTTCTGTTTGTAGAGTATCTTTATTTTCCATCTTGGGTTCTTTTACTGTTAAATTTTTAATGAGGAGCTCAAAATAAAGGTAATGGTCAAGATATTAGGATGGCTTAATTGTCATAAATATGGTGATTTGGGATAATACAATGGACGGTACTTTATCTTGCTTACATTTCTAGTTTCTTTCTTTCTTTTGAGAATCCAGTGGCAGGATTTGAGCCCTTCCCCACTCTTCACCTCCACTTTTATATGGAAGACGCCTACGAATTTAAATTTTTTAAGAGAAAGACAAAACATTCTTGAATGATAATAATGATGAATGTTTGGTTACACAACAGTCTGGTGAACTATTCATCTATGTTCCTAATGAAGGACCAAGTTTTGCTCACCAAGAAATCATATGTGTTTTTTCTGGTGCTTTTAGAATATCTCTGCATTCTTTCTTCCCTTCCATTCTCATTGCTACAGACCCTTCAGAATACAGAGGGAAGAAAATGCTTAAACAGAAATCTGTAAGCAAGTTCTTTGTAAGTCATAAGTCAGAGGCTCCCTGTCCCATAATGGCATGTTAGAAGAAAAAAATCTATGACTGTGGTTGAAATAGTCAGATGGAAACTATAAACTCTAAAGAGATTTCTTTGGCTTCTACAGTTCTTTACAGGAGTCTGTGACCCTGGGACATGAAAGGGAGAAAATAAATATTTCTCAGTTCTAAGTAATGAAATAATATCACCCATACTTTGAATTTCCAAGAAAATGATAGTAATATAAAATTTGGAGCCTGTTTTCAAGGTTGGAAGGAAGCATGAAGTAGCTACCAACTTGGCAGATCTCAGTGTATATTGATGGAAAATTATGATCTATAATTATTTTCAGGCTGGGAGAAGGGGAAGAGTAACATCTTCATTAGACATATTTAGGTATGAACTCCATAATTTGGGTAAGCTGGTTGAAGTTTAATGAACTTATATACCTAAGCCAGGTATGGCTGCCTTGGTTCTTGTCAATACTTTTGGCTGTATGGGACTGTTCTTCCCTTTAATAGAGAAAAAAAAGTCCAAGTTTTTATGAAACAAGTAACAGCATGATAAAACTTAAATTTGAACGAGCCATACATGTATGGATATCAAGTTTCCAAACTAAAATATAAGACCAAAATGCAATTTGAAAATGATACTGTTAAGTTTGGGTAAGAATGGATTCTTAGAAGGTCCACCCTCCTGGTAGTGAATGGGAGAGTACTGAAATGGGGGCTTTCTCCCTTAGTCAATGCTAATGAATGGCTCTTCTGTGGGATGACTCAGAGTGTCTGACATGTGTTTCATTCAGTTGGGGATATAGTACCTGGGGCTTGATCTTCATCCGAGAAACCTGGAGCTGTTTGCGGTGTCAAGATCGGGGTAGCTATGCTATCCTATCAAGGGTTTGGTGGGGCAAGGGATGGGACAGGATGTATATGCTTATTTTAAAGGAAATTTCACTCTAGATAGAAGCATTCATTTTAAACTTTTCTTACAAACATGCGTGTGAAGGAAGAGGACCATATGGGCCAATTCAAAGATCTACCCTTGAGAGGGACATTTTATAGGGAAATAGAATGGCTAAATAATAATTTTTGGTACAAAATATGACAGACTGGTTTAAGATCACTAGACTCTTGACTTATAGTCAGCTATCAGTCACCTTGGTAGGTAATTCATTTCTTAGAGCCAAGACTTAATCCCATTGAGGTTTTTTTTTGAAAATTGTTTAAACATTCTTCAGAAAAGGGATTGTGAATTATATTCTATTAAAAAAAATTCTGTCCCAGATTAGGTTTGAAGGAAGTTTTCTTTTACTTGCATTTCTTAGTGACTAAGGAAGTAATCACAAGTGGCCCCAGAGTTCAGAGATAGAGCTACCTGAAAGAAAAGAACTGTGAGGGGCATGGAGGGGGGACACCTGGGTACTCAGTCAGTTAATTATCTGATTCTTGATTTCAGCTCAGGTCATGATCTCAGGATGGTGAGATTGAGCCCTGCATTGGGCTCTGCACTGAGCATGGAGTCTGCTTAGGATTCTCTCTCTCCTTCTCCCTCTCACACTCTTTCTCTAAAATAAATAGTTTTTTTTTTTTTTAAAAGAAAAGAACTGTAGGGAAGGTTGCCTGGTAATTGATGTGTAAGAAAGAGTCATTTTCAAACATCTGCCAGGACCAAAGGGTAGAGAGTAAGTTGTTTAAGTCAGATTTTCCTACCTCTACCTACCACCACCATCACTGTGGTGTATAGTGTTCAAATATGGCTGCCAATCATTCCTCCTATCTCTGTACACACTTCTGGCTCTGCTCACTGAGAGGTAGAGTCTGTCTTTTCTTCCTTTGAATCTGGGCTGGGATTGTGACTTGCTTTGACCAATAGAATTTGGCAGAATTGACTCTTAGCCTTTAAGAGGACTAGTGGATTGGACTTAATTTTAAAACTCAGAAGCCAGGTAAGAAGTCTGCATATGTGAAAGCCAGGGTGTTTTGAGAAAGCCCAAGCTCACCATGTGGAGAGGTCACATGGAGTGAGATGTCCCTGCTATTGCCACCATCCCAGCTAAGGTTCTATTTTGAATGTAGCAGCCTCAGCAAAATCAGAACGGCCCAGGTGAACCTAGGTCAGAAGGGTAGGTGCGGAGAAAGAGAGGTAATGTGCAAGTTGAGGAAGTAGACCAGAAGTCACCTTGCATACCTTCCCTTTGTAAGATTCCAATCTGAAGCCCTAGCTGGGAAAGCAAAAAGTTACAAGGCTAAATCAAGTGCATGGTTTTGCCTCCTGTCTTGGACTGGACATTCTAATTTTGCAATTGAGATTCTTTTGTGGTGCAAAATAAGCATAGGACTGTCTTTTACCTAAAAGGGAGCAGAAAATTCATGGGCCTGCAGACATTTTCATTCAGGGGCAGGGAAAGTCACTCCCACTGAATTACCATTAAGAGTGAAGTGTTAGGACAATCTAACAGTAAAGTTGAACTTTCATTATTTCATAAATTATGCTTGATCAAAGTATACTGATCACCCTGCACATGGCCAGAAGCCCAACAGCCCACTTGTCAGGGAGAAGCTTACCTTTTCCTGAGTCTAAGACACTGCTCCCATTTCTTGGCAGCCCTGGGTTCCTGACTATCATTCTGAGTTCTCTTGCTATTGCCCTTTCTGACCCTTCAGTGAGGATCCCCAAAGGCAAAGGTCTCCCTTTCCCCAATTTCCCAGAAGCATCATCCACCCAAGGAAATTCTATATAGCAACATTTTAAGGGTGTCAGCTACTCCAGTAAATGACTTGAAATTAACTCTTATAAATCCACATTTTTAGTACTCTTAGGCAGTGGGAAATTCCCAGTGACTGCTGCTTACCTTGGATGATCTCATCTCTCTTCTGTGGTATCCAGCCTTGGAACACCCACATTTCTTCTAATTTCTAAAGCAGAAGAGTTCAGCTCCTCTTACCTATCCCAGACTACTTTCCAGCTTAACAGAACGGGTCTTTAAACTTGTTAAGGCACCTGCTACACACTGCCTTAGGCACACGATAATGGCCGACTAACATGTATTCCTGTTCTGCACTGGCCAGGCCCACATGTTAAGTCCCATATGTGTACTCTACAATGTGGACATTGCAACAACCCCAGCGTCTCATTTCATAGTGAAAAAGCTGGGGTACAGAGAGCTAAGTAAAGTGTTCAGGTCACACAACTGGATAGCTGAATTAGAACTTGAATCCAGGGCTATAGGGTACAGAGGCCAACAACTCAACCATGGCCCTAGCTCCACCTTTAAAATGATAACTCTCTCTTTTGATGATGCCATCCTTAGGTAAGACCTCACTTCCCAGTAGTCAATGTTGAGAAACTATATGCACATTATTTGTCCCCTGTTTAGAACTAGTACCACAAGGGGCTTGGAGTTTTCCCCCTTATTTCATTTTTATGGGTACTTTTCCTGAATGTTGAGAACTTATCATTTGTTTTAATTTTTTTAATTTGAATATAGTTGACCCACAATATTACATTGGCTTCAGGTGTACAACATAGCGATTCATCAAGTCCATACATTATGCCGTGCTCCCCGCCAAGTGTCGCTACCATCTGTCACCACACGACGCTAGTACAATACCATTGGCTATATTCCCTGCGCTGGCTCTTTCATCCTCAGGGCTTATTTATTTTTATGTTTAATATAAAAATGTTCAGTGGCAGTTGATTGAAATTATGGTGATGTGGAATGGTTTGAGATGGCATTAGGAATTTGATACTTCGATCCTACCACAATCTCTTGCTCGTAATCCTGATATGCCTGGAGAAATCATCCTCCTGGGAGAAAGCCAAGAAATGGCAAAGCAGTATTTTCTCATGAGCTGTGGCTTTGTCTCCAAACCTTCACTCTGAACTCCAGTGATTTCTACCAGGCTTTGAGGAGCTAGCTAGGGGCCTAAAAGTGCCTTCCTCCAAACTATAGTCTTACTCCTCAAGGAGTGAAGGGCATTCTGACTCCTTCCTGAAGTTCCAGAAGAAGGAAGGAAAATTCTCTTTCCTTCATGTTCCTTTACAAATATATGCTCAGTGCTATTGACCTGCTGGGCAGTGCAGAAAATGTCGAAGACCAAACTCCATGCCTATTGCCGTGCAGTTTATAGCCTAGTGGAGAGACAGACATTAAACAGCATAGCATGCAATGATGAGAATCATTTATAACATGTGCTCTGAAGAACAAGGATAGGATGGGATGGCCACTCTGAGATCTTGGAGGTGAGCAGGAGCCAGGCAGTTGAAGGTCAGGGTGTGTCCCAAGCCAAGAGAGTAGTAAGTGTGAAGGTCTGGCATCAAGAAAGGGTTTGATGAATTGCAGGCACTGGGTCTTAACAGCAGATATGGGGCAAGTGGCATATCAAATGATATGGAGTAGGGCCTTTGAGACTATGGTAAATATGAGAGTTATTCCCCCCTTTTTGATAACCAGACCCAGACCCAGACTCTTGCCTCATTCTGTATGGTCCCAGTGGGCGTTGGGCAGGGATGTCACACAAGGTAGGCCAATCAGAGTGCACGTCTTGAGGATTTGAATGTTAAATAGAGTGATCAAGGATGGAGAACATTCAGGGCCATTGTTCTGAGCTGTTTGTGTAAAGAGGTTTTCTGTAAGTTTCTGAGATTCCTAGAGCCCATGAATCTCCTGTCCTTTCCAAGTCCTGCTTGTTCAGCTTTTCCTTTAATTCTGGTTGAAGTTAGGTTTGATTGCTGTGACTCGCAACTAAAGAGACCAAATGGTAAAATCCTCAATTATTAGTAATCAAAGTAGATTAGGAAGCCAGCAATGTTGACCTTTAGAGGTTAGCATGGGCCAGACACGAGGCAATGTATTTTAAAAAATCACTCTGGTCTCCTTGCTTCCTCTTTTGCCCCCTTCCCTCCTCTCCCATAACCCACTATGAGAGCCTTGTACAGCCCGGGTGAGTGTTGGGGTGTGTTCGGCCTAGAGAAAGGGCAGAGAAGTCACAGAAAATGAGACAAAGGTGAGAGCCCACTTATTTTGATGCCCTGCTGTAGGTAGGAGAGAGAACTTGGTGGCCTGCTCTCTCTCTCTCCTGCCACCCTCCCAGCACAGGTGGTCTTGATGTGTCCCATCTTCTGAGTGGGGTACCAGAAAACCTTAATACACAATGATTCCATCAGCTAGAAACGATGATCCACTGAGAGTCTTGCAATTCACCCAAGCAGATCAGTACTCACCCTTGTGTGTAGAATGAAATAAAGGCCTTAATTTGGATATATCCTTCCAAAAGGAATGAAGTATGGAGAAAGATGGAGGCACTGCTTGTCTTTTGAAGTCAGCACGGGGTTTCTAGAGAGTGGTGTCAACTCTTCTATTTGCCCTTGCCTGCTGGGAGGCAAATTTCTCCTCTGATTCTAGGCTTCCCAGGCTAGATGGTCAAATTTTTAAGCCTCCCAGGGAAAGGCTACAATAAATACCCATGACCAAAAGGAATCTGTGACTGAGGGTACAGAGGAATTTGTGGTGGGAGAAGAATTTGCCCATACAGCAACCTAGTTCTGTGAGGGCTGAGTTCTCTGGACTGAGGTAGGATCTGCGGACTTCCTTGGTCAACGAGAATAGTCCTCACTGGCTTGGTTCATGGCCACGAACAGAGGAACACACATCATTCTCATTGAAGTTCCAGAGTAGGAACTGGATAGACAGAGGATTTGAGTGGGTTGTTTGTCCAGGAGGGTCCCCCCACTGAGAGTGCCCTGCATTTCTTGCACAACCCATAGATTTTTGCCCTCAGCTCTTCTCAGACCCTGATCCAATTTGCTGTGGACAGAACAGGGACACAGACACAGAGCACGCTGCTAAGATGATGGTAAGTTGGGGTGGAGAATCATGGTTGGGCTGCTGTTCTCTATAGGTGTCTGAAGGACCTATGCATTCTCAGAGCCCTTCTGGGTGTCCTGGGTGGGCACCAGTTCCCATCTTCTCCCTGTAATGTATTTCCAGTCAAGTTCTTGGCTATGCAGCAACTCCCACTGTCCTGTCCCTTGCATTACAATCTCATTGTTTTAGTACAGAACAAGGCCGTAGAAGCCGTCTAGATCAGCTACTCCACTTTATGGACATGGAGACCAGGAGTACTATAACCTACATATTTTAGGATAGAAGTGTCATGGCCAAGTCCTGAAGAGGAAAAATGTGATTGTTAAGGTCAATTTGAGATGGTTATATAAATGGAGTCATACCATATGGGTTGTTTTTGCATCTGGCTTCTCTAACTACAAATGAAGCTTCTGAGATTCACCCACGTTGTAGTGTGCATTGATGGCATGTTTCTCTTCATTGCTGGGTAGTATTCTGCTGTATAGACCCAGTAGCACATCCATTCACCTGTTCATGTGCCTGTGGATTGCCTCTGGCTTCTGGCTATTTTGAGTAAGGCCACCAATGAGCATTCTTGTATGAGTCTTTGGATGAACATATATTTTTATTTCTTTTGGGTAAGTAGCTAGAATTAGACTTACTAGCTCAGAAGACTTAGATTTTAATACCAGCTGTGCCACTAATTTGTTGTTGCTTTAAGCAAATTATATACCTTCTCTGTGCTTCAGAGGACTCATTTATAAAAAGAAGGGGTTGGACTATATGGATCCCTGTGAGCTGTTCTCCTTAAAGCCTCTACATACTGAATCTGTTGGTTGGGCGGGGAGGGGAGTAAACAGTGAAGGGTTGAGTCTCCCCCTTACACGGCCCACATAGCCTGACTAAATGTCGAAATGTTGACCTTCCCCATTGGAGTTTATTTGAAGAGGGAAGTGTTTCATGATTCAGAATGTTTAAAAATCATTGGCCTACATAATCTCTCAGATTCCTTTGACTCTAAAATTTTTGGAGTTGATGAGAGAATTTGCCTTCTTCCAAACTTCCATGAGTAATGTTCTGGGAACAACATCTAAGATCACAGAAGAGCCAGCTTGGGTGAAAATTACCTCTCTTTTCTCTCTCTCTCTATGGCAGAAGGTGAAACTAAACTGTAACTGAGCTGAAATACAAACTCAAAAGAACATTGCAGACTTCCAGTTCAGACGAGATGGTATATGCATATTTCTCCCTGCTCTTCCTTGCTAAATGTGATTACAATCCCTGCAACTCTAATTCAGAAGGCAACCAAAGGAGAAATCTTAAAGGTGGTAGGAGAAAGAAACTGGTTTGGGACTCCCAAATTAAAACCACAACACAGCTTCAGGGCATTGTAATGTCAGTCACCCCCACTCAACAGAAGAAAATGACCAGGCCTGGGGTTTCCTAACCCATACCCTAGCAACAGAAGACACTCAGCTGGGCTTGTTTCTCTCCTAGGTCAGATGGAAGTCCTTTTGACAACACCAGGCAAGCCCAGAACCACTGGTAAAGGAGTTCATTGGGGAGCAGTAAGTGGCAAGGGTAAGGCTATCCTTCCTCGCCCAGCCTGAGATTCCTCTCTTCTCCCAAGAGATACTGAGAGATGCCTAAGCAGGCAGCTCCAGCTAGAGAGATCCCAACCCAAATGGCCCAGCAGGCCAGGTAGTCTCTTTGTCCGCATGGGCTTACGACTCCCCTCCCCCACCTAGAGACACCTGCCTGCCTGGCCTAGGGAAACCCCTCCCCACCCAGCAGCCCGTAAATAAAACAAAACAAAACTGGAAAATCTCCATAGAAAAATAAACGTTTTCAAAAGAGAGGATATACAGATGGTGAATAAACACACGAAAAGCTGTTCATATCATTAGCCTTCAGGGAAATGCAGAATAAGCCCACACATTAAGATATCACTACACACTTATCAGAATGGCTAAAGTAAAAAATAGTGATGATACCAAATAATGGCAAGGATGTAGGGAATCTAGATGTCTCATGCACTGCCGGTGGGAATGCAAAATGGTACAGTGATTTGGGAAAACCATTTGGCAGTTTCTTTCATTTTTTTAAAAGATTTTATTTATTTATTTGACAGGGGGAAAGAGAGGACAAGCAGAGGGAATGGCAGGGGGAGAAAGAGAGAAGCAAGCTCCCCGCTGAGCAGAGAGCCCGAAGTGGGGCTCAGTCCCAGGACCCTGGGATCATGACTTGAGCTGAAGGCAGAAGTTTAACCAACAGAGCCACCCAGGTGCCCCAGTTTGGCAGTTTCTTAAAGAACTAAATGTGCAACTACCATATGACCCAGGGATTGTACTCTTGGGCAATTATCCCAGAGACATGACAATTTAGGTTCACCCAAAAACCTGTACATGAACAGAAACTTAATTCACAATAGTCCCATACTAGAAACCCAGATGTCTTTTGGCTGGTGAAGACTTAAATAATTTATAACACATCCATACCTTGGCATACTTCTCAGTAGTTAGCAGGAAAAAGGAATGAACTATGGATACAACTTGGATGACTCTCCAGAAAATGATATTGAGTGAAAAAAGCCCATTCCAGAAGGTTATATACTCTGTAATTCTATGTGCTTAACAGTTTTGAAATGACACAGTTTTTAGAAAGGAGAACAGATGAGTGGTTTCCAGGTGCCAGAAATTAAGGACCTGGGTGCGGCAGGAGAGAATATGGTGGAGGGGGCCAGAAGGAGGTGGGTGGGATCATGAAAGGGCAGCAAGAGGGATCCTTGTGGTGACGGAATGTTCTGTATCTCCACTCCGGTGAAGGTCACAAGGACCTGTGCATGGGGTAAACTGATATTAAAACAAAACACACACGTGCAGGCACACTCACACACAAGTGAGCACAGGCAAATATGGGGAACTCAGAAGACGATGGCTGGATTCTATCAATGTGACTGCTCTGGTTGTGGCATCAAGCTATAGCTTTGCTATAGTTACCCCCTGGGGGACACTGGTAGAGGCTACACATCTCTCTGTATTACTTCCTCAACTTGCACTTGCATCTAACAATGATCTCAATCAAAAGTGCAATTAACAAGGGAGGGCTTTTCAAAAACAAGGCAGTAGATGGTGAGTGAACACATACCTGGATCCCCGGAAGGACAGATGTTTAAGGGAGTCGGGGTTGTTCTTCATTTCCAGAGAGCACAGTGACTGCGGAGGTCTCCTTGTCAGAATGTGAGATGCTGGGCTGCCACGGTTTCTTGCTCCTGAGGAGAGTCCTTAAAGCTCCTAACACTCTTTTTTCAAATTTAAAAAATGAGGTAACCTGCTTTGAGGTGGGGGAGGGGCTGCCAGTAAATGAGACTGTAATTAGTGAAGTATTTTCAGGAGCACTAGGGCTCTTATCCGTTCGTTATACCGGATCCAGGATGTTTTAATTGCCCTTTTATAACAAGTGCCTTGACAGACACTTTTGTCTTCACTCGATGTGTGAAAAAAAAAAAAAGTTCACAAACTAAAACACTACAGCTTAGAAGAAACACCCCTTCTGAGAAAGGATGTTTTGAATATAACATCACATCGTTGATGGAATTTAATTATATACGAGCAGGTAAGTTTAGCACCTTGTAGCCAATTTTTACAGTTGTGATTTTAGGTTTCTGTAATATATTTACTTATATTTAACTTAACTTTTTCTAAACACTGAATTTGCAGGGAAGTTCCCCCTCTAAGTCAAGGCTGGCTGCGGGAGACAGAGATGATTGAACTTGCAGGGCTGTGGAGCACTGCCAAGAAGGGGTGACAAAGCAATGTTTTGGGGGTCCCTTGTGCCTGGTCCAGACCCCTCCTTAAGACAAACCCTCCTACCCCAGCTGCTGGGAGTATGGACTGTAGATGTGCCCCTCCCTGGAATCCTTCAGGGGGCTTCAGGGGACTTCCTCACCCAAGGCAAGGTCACCTCCCAGAGATGACCTGGGATCTATGACTGGCCGAGCCCCCGGCCTCCATCTGCGACAGCTCTGAGGGGCCCTCCCAGGTCCTGAGAGTCACATCAGGACTGGCTAAGGTTTCAGCTGCAACCACCTTGCCAGCTGCTTCGGCTTTCCTCATCCCCTTGGAGTTGTATCTCCTCAGAGTCACCTTCCAGGGAACCCAACCTGGGACAGGGTCTTTGACTGGGTTCCCAGAAAGCAAGTCTGAGGAGAACTTGGGTTCACGTAGTTTACTAGGGAGGTGACCCTGGGTATCAGGAGTGAGGGAGCAAGAGGGAGAAACAGGAAAGGAAAACAAGCCAGTAAGAGGTATGTCGTCAAGCAGGTAATGGCTGCGGGCCCCTGCGGAATCAATCCCTCTGGAGATGCCTGAGGAACATGTAGGGTCTGACTCAGGTTCGTCTCAGCAAAGGCTGGGGCGTTTATCCACATATGTTGGCCTGCAGTTAAAAGATTGTTCCCTAGGGACACTCATCCCCCAGACTTCTGGCTGGCCTGTGCACACACTGAGCTATTTCTCAGGGTTTCTGTGAGCACTTTACTACAGAAAGTCAAAGAGGCCCAGCGGATATTTGAGGTGGGATGCTTGGCAGCTGGCAAGGACATTATCTACTATAGTTGAACCAAAATCAGAAGTGAGTAAGGGTCTGTGGCAGGGGGCACTCAAAGTGTCTGCTAATGGGGGGAAAGTTCCAGCCTCTTACTCTGACCAAAGTCAGAGGAGCTCCTATTAGGGGGGTTTTCCAGGGTTTTCCACACACTGAGTGACTCTGTGTGTGTGTGTGTGTGTGTGTGTGTGTGTGTGTGTGTGTAGCACAGAACTGGCAGGGGAAATAAAGGAGGTAGAAGAGTCGAAAGGAGATCAGTGAAAAGGTCTCTTATTTACTTGCCTGCTGAGCTGGCTGAGCGGCCATTTTATTGGCCTCCCTTCCCTCTGTGTCGAGCTCAAGGTACTGAGATGAAGTCCTAGAACATCCCAACTGTAAGATGTGTTTACCTTCAGGAACTGAGAAGAGAGGAAATAAGACTGGTTCCCGGAAAAACAAACAAACAGAAAGAATACACAGGGGAAAACCAACAAGAAAACATCAGCGGCTCCTCTGTGTTCATCCTGAAACATCTAGGCTGGTGGATCTCAAAGCTGGTCCCCAGACCAGCCAGCTCAGCATCACCTGCATGGGGGACTGGCTAGAAACAAAATTCTGTGACCCTGCCAAACACCTACTGGCTCAGAATCTCCGGCTGGGGTCGGTGGGGGCAGCCCTCTGCTCTAGCGAGGTGTCCCAGGGATTCTGATGTGAGCGAGAGTCTCAGAACTACCTAATTCCAGATTATTCGCTCATACATGTGATTTCAACAACCAGACCACAGATCGAATTCCCAAGATTTGCTCCAGCCAGGTAAGTCAGGTAGCTAGAATCGGAGGCCAAATTTTAAAGAGTTTTCAAACCATCTAAAAGGCAAGTTTTCATCTTTTGTATTCTGCAGTCTGCTGCTGCCCACATCTCGCCTCTCCACCCAACACTGTTGGATCCTCCGCAATGTGCCCAGCACTCTTCCAGATGCTAAGCATATAGCAGGGAGTGAAACAGACAACAACTCTTGTCCTCACGGAGCTTGACTTCCAGTGTGTGCATGTGTGTGTGTGCATTTGTGTCTGTGTTGCCTATTATGGGGCCCGTTTTGTTGATAATGTATATATCTAAGTTTATCTAGACTGGTCTCTGTATGTTTTTTATCACATGGTGTCTTCATGGCAACGCTTTCTTTTCGGATCTGTAAGACAATTAGTAAGGATCTCAGGGTGGATCAATGTCAGGTGAACTAATAAATCCGGAAGGTCCTTCCTTCAAGGCAAATAGCAGTCAGGGCTGGAGAGCTGGGCTGGTAATAAGGACAGGAGAGCTTCAAGTGTTTATGAAATGAGCCTGCTGATATGCAGCTTTAGACTTTCCCGTGTCAGCACTAAATGCCTTGATGTAGGTTAAACAAAAACCACCTTTGCTTAGAAGTAGCAGTCCTCAGCACACGCTTTCATAACCAATTTGCCAAAGACGATGATTTATTTAGTGCATTCAACAGAGGGGCCACTTTTCTCACCAGTCCGGGAAGTCTTTGGAAGGCAGTCTCGGGGCTTGATGTCCCAGGCAGGCTTATCCCACAATTCCAGACAGTGCCTTGGACTGGCCGGAGGTTCAAGAAAACCCTATGTGGGGAGGTTTCAGAGCAGGTCTGGCTAAACACGAAGGGAGGATTCGCCCAGCCATTCTCAGCCTTCTTGGATATGAGAAGTCTTTTTTTAAAATCTAAATATTTAGGGTGCCTGGGCAGCTCAGTCGGTCAAGTGTCTGGCTTAGGTCAAGATCACAGAGACATGGGATCGAGGCTGGCGTGAGGCTCCTCGCTCAGCCAGATGTCTGCTTGTCCCTCTCCCTCTGCTCCTCCCCCAGCTTGTGCTCTTGCTTTCTAAAATAAATAAATAAAAAATTTTTAAAAATCTAAATATTTAGGGAAACTACTGCTCTGGTTATTCTCCAATGACCCATTGACTGAGAAAATATACAACAAATGTTTTTGAGTGTTCAAAAACATTACTTAGTTTACTTATTTAGGCTTTGAATTTTACTCATCACAATGGCATCTATAAAAGATTTGGAAAAAAAGGCAATTGTCCATATATGCGTGAGAGAAGTGTTTTTTTCTTAACCAGTCCTCAGATGAATTCATGGTTTGCACCTGACTCCCCACCCCCCTCCCCCACCCCCAACACACGGTGCCCATTGCCCAGCTGTTGGGAATTTTGGATTAGATGTCTTTCCAGAGGGAATTCTTTTGCACCTCACAGCCCTCCAGGTCTACCTTCAATGACACAGTTGGTGAATGTCTACACTGGCATTCTGGAGGTGGAGGGATCAGGTAGGAAAAAGATCTTTGAAAGTGGACTTTTTTCCATCTGTGGTGGTAGGGAGAGAGCACGACCCATCTGCCGTCATTGTGCGAGATTTTCTGTCTGGCGTCATCATGCCGGCTCCCACTGCATGGCTAGAAAGAGATCCCGAGCTTTGCTCAGAAGGACTTCCTGCTGTCTTCTTTTCACTGTGTGGATTTATTTAAGTCTCAAGGTCACTCCGTTCCAGTGTCATCATTGACAAGCTCTCCCATGAGGGTCTCCTCTAGCTGTGTCACCCGTATATGGAGGGCCCCTCCTCCTCCTCTTCAGGGACAAAAGGAATTAAGTCAATAGGTACCAAGAGCTGGAATAGAGAGGCCTCACTGACCCTGTAACTCATGTTGTTGGGAAGACTTGATTTTATTTTATTTTTTACATGGAATCATTTGCAAACTTGAATTTCAAAACAAGAAATTCGCTCTTTCTAAAAATGCGAGTGAAATGAGTCTGGAGTAGTTCCAGTTGCTTCTCTTACTCCAGCGATGAGTGTGGGTGTTTTATATATCCTGCCATGTGTAGGACTCACACAGACCTTTTAAAGTTAATTAAAAAGCCTTCCATGGGCTGCCAGATTTGGGCAGCAGTATTCCTCTGTAACCTTTTGTATCCGATTAAAAACCTCTGACAATCAGGGATGTTGCCAAATTACAAATGAAGTGTTCTGAGTAAATTCAATCATCAGTGGGACAATTCAGTCGGCTCTATAGTGACTCCTGTTTCTGGTTCAGTGAGATCCAGGAGAGCGACTGAACCCCTTCTTTCGAAAACCTGCTTACTTGTCTTGCCCTTTTCAGTAGCAAACCCCCCTACCCCACCCCAACACCCACAATGTTTCCAACCAAAGAAGAGTGCTGCCCTGGGTGTGTTTTTGACAAAAATCTTCCCTATCCTATGCAGGAGGATAAACCCTGCACACCTCATTCCTAATTCATAGCAGCAGAGCAAACCTTCTGAGTGTTTCTGCAGAAAATGGGTTCATTTTGTTTAACATGGTGCTTTCCAGATAGGCTTGACCCTGCTGCCTATTTTTCCCTAATAACCTTTAACAACTTCCCAAAGAGCTTGCAACATCTTGCAAAGGACTGGTGTGAAGGCTCTGTGAAAATGAGCCCTCTGACTCATGAATCTTGTAAAGGCCATGGTTTCCTGTGATAAGCACAAAGGATACATCCCTAGCAGAGCCTACTAGGGGAACTGGGCTGGGGAGGGATGGTCAGTGAGCAGCTGTTTTGAGTTTCCCTGGTTTCCTGTAGGAGATTTGATGTGGCTCATGGTAATGGATTATTTATTTCTTTTTGGACAGAGATTTGGTCAGCTTATATAGAACTAAGACCCTCATGCTCCCAAGATAGGTCACTCTAAAACACCACCTCATATGTATGGTGGCAAAAATTGTCTTTAGCCAACCATGTCACTGTCATCTGTCATCTGGCTATAATTCAACACCACTGACGCCATCTTGCTCCTTTGTGCACTGTGTGTATAGTGATGAGCAGGCATTGCGCATGTGTGATGGCATCACAACCATGTAAGGAAGACCAGTCTGTGCATGCACCTGCTTAGGTCCTTACCAGGTTTATGTGGCTCTCAGCACAGCAGGCTCAGCTAGAGTGTGCCCCCGAACTAGTGCTCTGTGGAGAACATTTTGACCTGTCATTACTAGTTCTCAAATTCCCCAACTGTCTGGGCCAGTAGTCTGGAGAACACTGAACAAAATTGGAATGCTTTAGTAAGGGCAGAATCCAGGTCGCAGCAGGGGACAAGTGGCACTCCCAGGGGGTTTTAACTGGAAGAGCGTTTAATGGAGAGCTTATTGATGTAGGAACTATTGTAGGTAAAGGAAATGATAATTATAAATAATTAACTACAGGCATGCTTAGACCAGCTCTGGAGAACAGAGAGAACCATGTGGAAACTTTAATTGTGTACTACCTTTTACCCTCCTCCGACTCCATCTTCATACTGGGCAAGAGAAACAACAAAGAGGGGAGGGAAGATTTTATAAGAATAACCCAAGGGTTGTAGATAAATTGTGCTAAGAGTCTCTACACACTGGGACCCTATATTTAATTGTTAGGTTAGAAGCAAGTAACAGGTTACTAATATTTCAAGTGTGTTTTGAGAATTATTTACTTATAAATTTTAAAAAGCTTAAGGGCATTCCTTGTATTCTCATACCCTTCCTGAGTGAGAGACAGGGTGGGTGAGAGCAGCAAGTTCAGGCGAGGAATGAATGCCATGCTCGCATGATCAGAACTCTGTATGAGTACGGCCATGCTCATTTTTAAAATTAAGTAACAACAGTGAAGCCTGGATTCTTAGCTATAGAAAAATGTGGATTTTGATATAAATACCAAAGCAGTCCAAAAGTAGTTTAATCAACTTTATTCATACAAATTTATATATTTCTAGGTCAAGTGCTGGTCATTAATCAATTTCTGAGAAAGTTGATGTGAATCTTGACATTTTACAGATTGAATGGGATCTACACTTCCTCAGAAGAGCTTAATTAAAGTACTCTTAGATTCATTTGTCACATTGAGATCATTGCTCCTTCCCCATCTCTTTTGAGGTTGTGTTATCCTCTTCTTTTTTTCCCTTGGAATCATCTGTTAACCTCCTGTGTACCTTCTTCCTCATTTATTAAAAAAAATCTTTGTCCCTATGTCACAGTTTTCATCCTTATTATTCTGGAACTGAATTAAATGTCCCATGGAGCACCCTTCCCAACCCCCTGGCTGCTCAGTTCTTAGGCCTCTTCATGTTCAATGGCTTTCTCTCTCACCCTCTATCAGCTGCTTGATTCCACAGTCAGAGTGGGCACCATCATTAGTGAAAACCACACCATCTCTATGTGTACTCTTGAACATCTGTTTCACTCTGTTCACAACTCCTTCCCTTTCCAACTTATTGCTCAAATATACACACTTTAACATTCCTAAAGTCCCTCACTTGCCCCATAGACCATCTTCCTCCAGATCTCACTTCTCTCTTTATCCAGTACTGATTTAGGTGAATCTCATCATTAAAATAATTCCCTTGTAAATATTCTTAACCACTATTTCCCCCTTTTTGGATCCAGTATGACCTGGCAAAACTATTTCCTGGATGAACCCCATCGTTCATCACTTCTATAAGGGTCAGTTGTGAAATCCACCATTGCTGGAGGAAATCTACAACTACTTAAATAATCATGATAAATTTATGATCACCAGTCCCAACCAGCCTTCCACACTGCCAAGCAAGACTCATCTTCCACCATCAGAAATCACCATTTGCTACCTTTTCTATCTTCCTCAACTTCTGACCTTCTCTTTCACCCCCACTCTTTTCCCATTCTTAGTAGAAAACTACTTCACACTTCATGTAGAACATATGAACACCATTGGAAGGGAACTCCCTTAACCTATGGCCATTGAATTACAAAATCTACTTGCATCTTAACTCGTGGCTCATTTTTCTTCCTTCCACAAAGTGCACAGTGCCCCTCCCCCTTGTATCAAAGGTCAAACACTCCACTGTCCTCTGGATTCCATCATTCCTGCTTTCTGGGGCAACCTCATTTCATTATTTTTCTTTACTCTCTCTTGTCTTTAGTCTATCACTTTCACTACTGGATTCTTCCTAAACATGGAACTTGAATTAGGCCGTGCTTCTCTAGGCACAGACAGACACACATAAAGACATACCCAGCCCCACCCCCAGACATCCTTTCCCTGTCTGGCTCTCATTCTATTTCTTTTCTTTTCTTCCTTTTCTTTTTTTTTAAACTAAGCTTCCTAAAATGGTGACCTGCACTTACTGTCTCTGTTTCATTATTTCTTATTTGTTGTTGTAGATATTACTAGGGATCACTAGTATCTGGTTCTCTTTGTTCTTGGCACATAGAAAGTTTCATTTTCTGGCTTCTTTGCAGTATGAGACCATGTAAGTAGTCCAGCCAATGGACTTCCAAAATTTAAGAGTGAGTACATGAGTCTCCATGCTTTCTTCCTCTGCAACAACTACTGAGACAGGTGCATATTATAGATGGTCCAGCTTTAGGATGATGGAACCTCTGTCACTTTATGTAATCAAGTGATATAACAGGGATCCCTGCTGATCTGCACAGTACATATTCCACAAGCAAGAAATAAGGTCTTATGTGTTTAAACAGTGAAATTTTGGAGTTTATTTTTACAACAGCAATACCTACCTTATAGTAAATAATTCACTCTTTAATCCGTTCCCCTTTGGCATTTTGCTTGATGACCATCTACCAAAACTGTGTTTGCTCAGATTGCCAGTGTCTTCCATATTGCTGAACCCAGTAAATTCTTTTCAGTCTTATTTTTTTAAAAGATTTTATTTATTTATTTGACAGAGAGAGAGATCACAAGTAGGCAGTAGGCAGAGAGGCAGGCAGAGAGAGAGAGAGGAGGAAGCAGGCTTCCCGCTGAGCAGAGAGCCCAATGCGGAGCTAGATCCCAGGACCCTGGGATCATGACCTGAGCCAAAGGCAGAGGCTTAACCCACTGAGCCACCCAGGTGCCCCATTTTCAGTCCTATTTTAATGGACAATTCAGTAGCATGCAGTATAATCTATCATCTTCCTTCTTGAAATAGTCTATTCCCTTGGAACACAAGGGAACACAAGATTCTCTTTGGCTGCTCTTTCTTGGTCACTTTTCCTTTTCTTCTTTTCTTTCTCATCTTTATATCTTGGAGGTCCTCAAAACTCAGCCTTAAAAGTTTCAGCCATACTGGCCTTCTCTCAGTTCTTTGAGATAACTCTTTCACAACCTTTGCCCTTATATATGCCTTAGCCAGGAGAAGAGAATGGAAGAGCTAAGGCAAATGGAAGGAAGGGGAAGAACATGCCAGACAAATCCCAACTTATACTTTCGATTTCAGCTGAACTGAGTATGTCTGTCACCTTTCCACACTAGGTTGGGTCCCTCTAATTATTCTCTCTCATAATACTCTGTATGTTTCCTTCATGGCATTTACCATCTATGATTGTAACTATAATGACTTATGCAATTATCTGCCTCCTTCATTAATATGTAAGCTTCTTAAGACAAAGGTTGTTTCTGTTTTGTCTATCATTGAATTTTTAGTGCCTATTACAGTGCTTGGTTCATTGTAGGTGAGCAGTAAATTTTTGTTGAATGAATGCATGAGTGGTAAGCCTCATCTTTGTTGTTATACTTTTATGAAATATAGTCCATTTTTAAAAATTATGGGGAGCAAGAGTATGGTCACATGGTCAGAAATTTTAGTTTAATCCTGGAAATCATATACACCTTCAAATTCTAGGGACTGTGTATCTTCTTAGGGGGTATAGTTCGTGTTCAGTCTAAATGCTTCTTGAAATTGAGCTACTCTTATGGAACAGATGCTTAATAATTCAGATACATTGTTAGGTTTGTCTTTCAAAGAAAACTGTAGAAATTTAAAGTATAGTTCAGTGCATAAAAGTGTATGAATCTCTTCTGAAATTTCATTTTTATTTCTACCTAATATGTCTACAATTTTTAGTCTGCCAAACTACACTGAACTCAATGACATCCATACAAAATAAATGCAGTCTTAATGTCAATTTGTTCACTCAGTTTGAATGTGAAAACTTGTACTTCCTTGATTAAACAGCCAAATCAGTCTATCACCCCTGTAGAACATTTTGATAAGAAAAAGACTTAATCTATGAAATTAGTTTAGATGGCTGGATTATATGTATTTGTTGAAGAGATTTGCTGAGTAGCATATTTTCACTTATCTGTCAAATAGCTTTTCAATAAGGAGGTTGATATGAATAAATTAACAATTTTTGATAAGTTCCTCTATCTTGTACACAGTGAACCTTATTTGCAAATTTAATAGCATAAATTCCCCTTACAAATATTGTGGTGGGTGTTCATGCACAACAGCCTATTTCCACTCAAAAGGAAAAAGACATAAGTTTCTAACCACATGATTATCTCGGTAGATGCAGAAAAAGCATTTGACAAAATCCAACACCACTTGATATTAAAAATTCTCAACAACTCGGAAATAGAAAGAAACTTCCTTAGCCAGATTAAAGAGGGCAAATGAACACCCTAAAGCTAATATCATACTTAATGGTGCAAGACTGAACGCTTTCCCCTAAAGACTGAGAACCAGGCAAGTATTTCTTCTCTTACTATTCCTATTCAACATGTACTTGAAGTCTTAATGCAATAAGGCAAGAAAAAGAAATAAAAGGCATCGAGGTTGAAAAGACAGAAGTAAAACTGTCCTAATGAGCAGATGGCATGATTTGATGTATAGAAAATGCTAAGATATGTACAAAAGTTATAGCTATAACTAACAGCTTTAGCAAAATCATAGGACACATTATCAATACATAAAAATTAACTGTATTTCTAGTTATAAGCAATGAATGTTCCAAAAAACAAAATTAAAAAAACAATCCCATTTACAATAGCTTAAAAACACAGAAGAAAATACTTAGTAACAAATTTAATGAAAGAACAGGAATTCTACACAGAAAACTGCAAAACATTGCTGATAGAAATGAAAAAGTATCTTAATAAATGGAGAGATATTGCATGTTTGTGGATTAGAAGACTCAATACTATTAACATGGCAATTCTTCCCAAACTGACCTATAAATTCAAGGCAATCCTTCCCCAAATTCCAGCTTGTTGGTTGTTTATTTTTATTTTTATTTTTTTTGAGAAACTGATAAGTTGATCCTAAAATTTATATGGAAATGCAAGGGACTCAGAATAACCAAAATTGTCTTGAGAAAGAACAAAGTTGGAGAATTCATACTTCATGATGTCAAAACTTAGTGCAAAGCTAATCAAGAGAGGGTGGTCCTGGCACAAGAACAGACCTGTGGCTCAAAGGAATGGTATAGGGACAATTGGATAGCCACATGCAAAAGAAGAATGGATTTAGACCCTTACCTCGCACCATACACAAAAGTGAACTCAAAATAGATCATGAACCTAAATGTTAGAGGAAAAGCTATAAAACTCTTTTTTAAAAAGATTTTATTCATTTATTTGACATTTATTTGACAGATATCACAAGTAGGCAGAGAGACAGGGAGAGAGAGAAGGGTAAGCAGGCTCCCCACTGAACAGAGAGCCCGATGTGGGGCTCGATCCCAGGATTCCGGGACCATGACCTGAGCCAAAGGCAGAGGCTTTAACCCACTGAGCCACCCAGGTGCTCCAAAAGTATAAAAGTCTTAAAGGAAAACAGGAGTAAATCTTTATGACCTTAGGATTAGACTTCTTAAAAATAAAAAAATTTTATACTGCAAAAGACATCACTGAGGTGCCTGGGTGGCTCAGTCAGTTAAGCATCTGACACTTGGTTTCAGCTCAGGTCATGATCTCAGGGGCATGGGATTGAGCCCTGTGCCAGCTCCAGGCTCAGTGCAGGGTCTGCTTGAGATTCTCCCTCCCTGTTCTTCCCCTTCTCTTGCTTGCACATGTGCACACCCTCTATTTCTCTCTCTCTCTCTCTCTCTCTCTGAAACTGAAAAGACAAGGGGTAGACTGGGAAAATATTTTCAAATCATAGATCTAATACAGAAATTTTATCTAGAATGTATTAAGTACTCTTGCAACTCAATAATACAAAATGCAATGTAATTTAAAAAACCCTATCTAGGGACACCTGGGTGGCTCAGTCGGTTAAGCAGCCACCTTCAGCTTGGGTCATGATTTCAGGGTTTTGAGATCGAGCTCTGCATCAGGCTTCCTGTTCAGCAGGAAGTCTGCTTCTCTCTTTCCCTCCCTCTGCCCCTCCCCACTGCTCATTCATCCTCTCTCTCTCTCTAAAATAAATAAATAAAACCTTTAAAAAACCCTGCCATTTAAAAACAAGCAATGGATATGAGTAGGAATTTTTCCAAAGAAGTGATACAAGTAGACAATGAGCATATGAAAAACTGCTCAAAATGATTAGCCATCAGATAAACAATCCAAATGTCCACCATCTGGTGAATTGATATACCAACTGTGGTATATCCATTCAATAGAATACTATGGGACAATAAAAAGGGATGAAGTACCAACACATACTCCCTCTTGACAATTTCAAAAACTGTATGCTAAACAAAAGAAGCCAGATATAGGAGA
This sequence comes from Mustela erminea, assembly GCF_009829155.1. Lineage (NCBI taxonomy): Eukaryota > Metazoa > Chordata > Mammalia > Carnivora > Mustelidae > Mustela > Mustela erminea. Next base: position 37,162,086 of record NC_045635.1, read on the forward strand.
TCACATATTGTATGATTCTCTTTATGTGAAGCATCCAGAATAAGCAAACCCATATAGAGACAAAAAGCAGATTAGTTGTTGCCAGGGGCTAGGGTTGGGATGGGATGGGGAATTGGGAGTGACTGCTAATTGGTCTGGGGTTTCTTTTGGGATAATGGAATATTTTGGAATTAGATAGTGGTGATGGCTGCCTAGCTTCTTGAATTTACCAAAAACTGTTGAATTGTACACTAAAAAATAGTGAATTTTTATGTTACTTAAATTCTACTTTCGTAAAAGCAGTTAAGAAATAAAGATAACATTTTAAGAATCCCTTCATTACCAGTGCCATTTCTGTGGCAAGTGAAATCAGTTTTCTGTATTAGATCAAACTTTTAAAATGCTTTAACCTGTGGAATGTTAGTTCATTGTTTGTGTGAGCAAACTCATTAGGCAATGGTTTTCTTTCTTCTTCAGTTATTTTTTTTTTACATTGAAAACTCAGGGGGAATCTTTTCCAGGGTCAACTGGACTGCATTTGTTATATGATGGTTAAACCCTCAGGCTCTGGGATTTGAGAATCCTGCCACTACCATTTAGCGGTGTTAATTTGTGACACAATCACTTAAACTCAAATTCTCTTTCATCTTTAAAGTGGAGATAACAATAGAAATGACTTCATGTTTATTGAGAAGGATTAAGTAGGCTTTTTGCAATGCCTGGTCCAGAGTAAGTGCTCAGTGAAGATAAATGCAATCTACTCTATGAACTGAGGGCTAGACACGCTGATAGAAACCAATAAGCCACTTCCTAATTACAAGGCTTGCTTAAGTTTGTCTAAGGCTGAGTGGGAACTAAGATCTGGCTCTTTGTTCCATTTCAGTTCAGATTTCAGCATTTAGAGTGGCTGCCCTATCTGTTTGGGCCCCATGTGCCCAACCTGGTCTCAATTTTGAGTTTCCTGGACTGCTGGTTTGTAGAACCATCTCACCCATCTTTAGGCTGAGTACCCCCTCAAAGTGACTTCATATGTGTTCCAAACCCTCAGAAATTCTGGGTAAAGCCAGAATGGCTTTGAGGATGGTCTCAGACCTATGGTGTATATGTAACAGGAAGAGCTTTTACCTTCTTTTGGAAGTGTCTGTCAAATTGTACTTTCTAGTTCACCATGATGGAAGTCTTCAAAGCTTCAAAATCAGACAAGAACTGTGCCTAAGGAGAAATTTATAGCTTGGATATAAAATGAAGTGGATATCAAAGGGGGACAATTGTCCTCTAAAAATAACAAAATCAGAGGAATGGTCTTAGAAGCGGTACCTCTGAGAGACCTTGACAACAGAATCCAGCTCGTTGTTAAGTGAGCAGTTTGTAGAGTAAAAGATCCCATTCCAGCGACCCAGACTCTTAGCACTTCATAAATTAATGTGAACCCGACTCCAGGTCAAAAGCACACACTGACATTGTGAAGGAGAATTTCTGCTATTTGCACCTCTTTGAAAAAGCCTTGCTTCAAAGGGTTAAGCTGCTTACTCTGTTCTTTGCCACTACCTTCATTGTCTTTCCTGTGTGCCTCTCCTCACCTCTCCACCATTGGCTTTGGTGATTTCTACCGGGCTCTCCCGTGTGACAAAATAAAGAGAAGGAGAGAAGCAAGTGAATGTGATATAGCCTGCACATTGATTTTCCTCTATCCAAATCTTTCTGTGCTCACTTTAAGAAAAACGCTTCTTCCATAATCCACCCCCCAACACTTTTGATTCTACTTTACAGTAGCAGTGCCTCTTGTTGGAAGAGCATTTTCCTTTTATGACCCCAAGTACAGAGAGCTGAATCTATTACTCCTCCCAGTTCAGGTCATATGTTCAGGTTATTCCTCATTTGTTATCCTGAAATCTTCTCCCAGAAATCCTCCCAGCCCCCACTAATGGAAAATGCCCACCCTTCTCTGCCTTGGGATGTCAACCACTGCAGACTCCATTACCGAAGCTCCTTTGTTGCATGGTTTCTGGTGAGGTTTGCCCAATGAGAAGCATTGGCAGGAGAATGGGGGTGGGGTGGGAGAGGTTGGGGTAATTTTCCCCCATATACTTACTCCTTAGAGCAGTGTCTGGCAATGGTTGCCCCACCCCCCACCTCACCACAGCACCTTTTTGATAGTTCCTAGGTTCTAGCTCCCCCAGAGTTCCCTTAACACTAAGTCCTTTAATTGTTCCTTCTGCCCTGGGGATCCTAATGGCTTCCTGCTATTGCTTTCTGGGGTAGGTAGAATAATGGTCTCCCAAATATGTCCACATTCTAATCCCTGGAACCTGGGAATGTGTTACCCTACAGGGTAAGCAGAATTTTACGGAAGCCATTGAAGTTATGAACCCCGAGATGAGAGATTATCCTAGATTATCTGGATGAACCCAATCTAATTACATGGGTCCTTGAAGGCAGCTGTGGTCAGAAAGAGAGGAGATAATGGAAGCAGGGTCAGAGAGAGGTTAGCTGCTGCTGGTTTTAAAAATGGAGAAAGGGGGCCATGAGCCCGGGAATGTGGACAGCTTCTAGAAGCTGGAAAAGGCAAGGAAACAAATTTTTCTTCAATGCCTCCAGAAGGAATGCTGCCCTGCTGACATCTTGGTTTTAGCCCATTGAGATTCCATGCCAGTATTCTTATCTACAGAATTGTAAGGTAACAAATTTATGTTTTTTTAAGCCACTAAATCTGTTGTAATTTGTTAAAGCAGCAATAGAAAACCAATACACCTTCCCATCTTTTTTTTATTGAAGAATAATTGACATGCAATATTATATTAGGTTCAGGCATGCAACATTGTGATTTCACAATTATATACATTACAAAATGCTCACCACAATAAGTCTAGTTACCATCTGTCACCATACAACGTTATTACAATATTACTGACTACCTTTCCTATGCTGTACTATTCATCCCCATGACTTATTTATTTTATAACTGGAAGTTTGTGCCACCTAACCCCTTCATTTATTTTGCCCACCTCCCTTCGCCCTCCCCCGGCAACCACCGGTTTGTTTTCTGTATTTATGAATCTGTTTCTATTTTTTGTTTGATTGTTCATTTGCTTTGTTTTTTTAGATTCCACATAAAAATGAAATCATATTGTATTTGTCTTCCTCTGTCTGATTTATTTCACTTAGCACAATGCCCTCTAGGTCCATCTAGGTTGTTGCAAATGGCAAGACTTCATTCTTTGTTTTTTACCTTCATCCTCCCCACGCCACTGTAAATAGTCCCTTTATTAACACCCCTTCAGTTAAAACATTTGGAGTGAAATCTGTGTTCTGCCCTTACAAATGTGGACCCTTGTCTTTCTCCTCTTTCCTTCCTTCCTTCTGCGTTTCAGAGTGTGAGTGATTTCAGAGAGTGAGAAAGGCTCACTCTCCTTTCTCATTATCTTAAATGTTTCACAAATCCTTATATATGGAGCTAACCTAAGAGATACATGTGAATGTATACATTTTAAATTGATATAAACTATTTTCTACTATACATTACATTTTTTCTTAGTTTTTGCTTTTCCTCCAAAGCTTTATTTTTCAGAATGATCCATGTGGTTGTCTGTCATCTAGTTTCTTTGTTTTGATTGCTGCATCCTTGAAAGATGACATGCCGTCATCAAAGGAATCAAGTGAAATCAGGAGGGGACTGAAGAACTCTAGGAAGAGAGCAAGGTCCCCCATCTTAGAGGGTGGGGTGAGAGCAGAAATCAGGGAAATTGGAAGTGGAAGGAGGTAGAAAGAGGTGGAAGGTGAGGAGATGTGGCTGGAGAGATGTTCTCAGGAATCTTTTACTATAAATTTGTAAAGCGAGTGTGAGAGAGACAATTCATCAATAACAAGTAGCTTACTGGCATTTCCATTTGGTCCAGTCTCCCTAAATTTCTATGTGTTTTATCAGCTTACCTCAGACATTTTTTCTCTGATTCCAGGAAGTAAAGCAAAGAAAAGCACAGTATGTCTCAGCCAGGTCTTAAATTTTGGTGCTAACCACCACCTTATTTACTGTCCTGACACCTGCATATTCATCTCCTTTGTGTAAATTTATGGCCTCTTCAATTTGGAACTATATGTAGATTTAACTCATGCAAATGACTTCTTTGTTTGACCCATGATAGTATTTCTTTCTAAATAATTATATTTTCTTCTTAGTGGAGATAGTTTTTTTTTTTGCATTTATTCCTGATTATAAAAGCAATTCATGGCTATTATACAAGAGCCTTATTACAATATAGAAAAGTATGATTATAATGTAGAAAAGAATGAAAACATAAATGTTACTTATTATGCTATCATGTGATTTTAACATTTTCTGTATGTATTATTGCAGCCTTTCTTTCTCATTAATAATAGCCATTCAGTAAATATTTATTATGCAATCTACTGTGCTAGGTACTGGGAGACAATGGAGTTGTTGCAGCCCTCTGGACCTTGTAATCTAGTGAGAGAGAATTACATTTAATTATATGATTATTTAACTAATGTCTGCTACATTTGGGAAGTTTTTGCAGATGCATCAGCCAGCTCTTGCCCCAGTAATGCTCCATATTAAGTCATCCCAAAACTCAATGGCATGCAGCAAGAAGTACTTATTCTTATGATCACAGTTATGCAGGTCAGCCAGAGCAGTGGTGCTTTAGATGGTGGGTCCATGAACTGGCAGAAGCAACTCTGCTCTTGGGGATGGATTAAGCCTAGATCTACTTTATATATATATACTGATTCTAGTACCAGGCTGAAAGGGAAGGCAGCTACCTGGGGGATGTTTTTCTTGTGGTGGATCACTGGAAAGAACAAGAGAACCTACCAAACCATGGAGGCACCTATGGAGCCTTTGCTTTCATCAGGTCTGCTAACATTCCATTGGCCAAAACAAGTTACATGAACAAACACAATATCACGGGGCGGGAAAGATCACTCTTCCTACTATGAGGACATGGCAAAGGATTAGATGTCTATGACAGAGAAATGAAGAATTGGGGTCAGTAGAGCAACCTACCATGTGACACACAATCAGAAGTGTTATTTAGATTTTCTTCTCATGGTTAGAACTGCTGAAATGTTCTTAAGCTTCTTATCCTGTTATGATGTCATTCAAAGGCAGGAAGATATGAGTCTTATCTTGTTCTTTCTCAGAAGTCCCACTTCCGACCTCTGTGTCCTTTTACTTCTCATTGGCAAGGGTTGTTTCCCATGTCCATTCTTGATTCAATCATTGGTGGGAGGAATAGAATTGCTGTGACTGACCCAAACTGGAAAACATTCACACCCGGGGGCTGAGGAATGACTTCTGAAAAACAGATGCTCAGTATCTGAACAAAAGAAGGGTTACATTATCATGAATGTTGAAGTTAAATGGTAGTTAGGCCAACAGCATCTGCTTCAGTTTCTTACTGAAGATTGTCATAAGGATTCCAAAAAATGAGAGATTACAATAGGAGAGCTTTGGTTTGGAGAGAAAAGTCAGGGACATGAATATTAACCTGAAATTTGAAGGATAAGTAAGAGTTACCTGTGCAAAGAGGACAGGTAAGAATATTCCAGCTAGAAAACATACATAAAAGTTTTGTAGTAGAGTGAGTTTGGGGGTATGGCAGTCTTAAGAAATGTAGAGTGTGGTAGAAAGCATGATGGGAAACAAGGCTCTAGGGAATAAGAGCCATACCATTCAGGTCTTTTCAGATCAACTTAAAGCTTTTATTCTTCATGATAAGTTTAATGGAAGACCACTGAAAAGTTTTTTTTTTTTTTCATAACCCCACCCCCCTCTCCCAACCTCCTTCCCCCCAGCAACCCTCAGTTTGTTTTGTGAGATGAAGAGTCACTTATGGCTTGTCTCCCTCCCAATCCCATCTTGTTTCATTTATTCTTCTTCTACCCCCTTTACCCCCCCCATGTTGCATCTCCACTTCCTCATATCAGGGAGATCATATGATAGTTGTCTTTCTCCGACTGACTTATTTTGCTAAACATGATACCCTCTAGTTCCACCCACGTCGTCACAAATGGCAAGATTTCATTTATTTTGATGGCTGCATATTATTCCATTGTGTATATATACCACTTCTTCTTTATCCATTCATCTGTTGATGGACATCTAGGTTCTTTCCATAGTTTGGCTATTGTAGACATTGCCGCTATAAACATTCGGATGCACGTGCCCCTTCGGATCACTACGTTTGTATCTTTAGGGTAAATACCTAGTAGTGCAATTGCTGGGTTGTAGGGTAGCTCTATTTTCAACATTTTGAGGAACCTCCCAGGTGTTTTCCAGAGTGGTTGCACCAGCTTGCATTCCCACGAACAATGTAGGAGAGTTCCCCTTTCTCCGCATCCTTGCCAGCATCTGTTATTTCCTGACTTGTTAATTTTAACCATTCTGACTGCTGTGAGGTGGTATCTCATTGGGGTTTTAATTTGTATTTCCCTGATGCCGAGTGATGTGGAGCACTTTTTCATGTGTCTGTTGGCCATCTGGATGTCTTCTTTGCAGAAATGTCTGTTCATGTCTTCTGCCCATTTCTTGATTGGATTATTTGTTCTTTGGGTGTTGAGTTTGCTAAGTTCTTTACAGATTTTGGACACTAGCCCTTTATCTGATATGTCGTTTGCAAATATCTTCTGCCATTCTGTCAGTTGTCTTTTGGTTTTGTTAACTGTTTCCTTTGCTGTGCAAAAGCTTTTGATCTTAATGAAATCCCAATAGTTCATTTTTGCTCTTGTTTCCCTTGCCTTTGGCAATGTTCCTAGGAAGAAGTTGCTGCGGCTGAGGTCGAAGAGGTTGCTGCCTGTGTTCTCCTCAAGGATTTTGATGGATTTCTTTCTAACATTGAGGTTCTTCATCCATTCTGAGTCTGTTTTCATGTGTGGTATAAGGAAATGGTCCAATTTCATTTTTCTGCATGTGGCTGTCCAATTTTCCCAATACCATTTACTGAAGAAGCTGTCTTTTTTCCACTGGACATTCTTTCCTGCTTTGTCAAAGATTAGTTAACCATAGATTTGAGGGTCTATTTCTGGGCTCTCTATTCTGTTCCATTGATCTATGTGTCTGTTTTTGTGCCAGTACCACCATACTGTCTTGATGATGACAGCTTTGTAATCAAGCTTGAAGTCCGGAATTGTGATGTCACCAACTTTGCCATTCTTTTCCAATATTCCTTTGGCTATTCAAGGTCTTTTCTGGTTCCATATAAATTTTAGGATTATTTGTTCCATTTCCTTGAAGAAAATGGATGGTATTTTGATAGGAATTGCATTAAATGTGTAGATTGCTTTAGGTAGAATAGATATTTTTACAATATTTGTTCTTCCAATCCATGAGCATGGAACATTTTTCCATTTCTTTGTGTCTTCCTCAATTTCTTTCATGAGTACCTTACAGTTTTCTGAGTATAGAATCTTAGCCTCTTTGGTTAGGTTTATTCCTAGGTATCTTATATTTTGGGTGCAATTATAAATGGGATTGACTCCTTGATTTCTCTTTCTTCTGTCTTGTTGTTGGTGTAGAGAAATGCAACTGATTTCTGTGCATTGATTTTATATCCTGATACTTTACTGAATTCCTGTACAAGTTCTAGTAGTTTTGTAGTGGAGTCTTTTGGGTTTTCCACACATAGTATCATATAATCTACGAAGAGTGAAAATTTGACTTCTTCTTTGACATTTTGGATGTCTTTAATTTCTTTTTGTTGTCTGATTGCTGAGGCTAGGATTTCTAGTACTATGTTGAATAGCAGTGGTGATAATGGCGATCCCTGCCGTGTTCCTGACCTTAGCAGAAAAGCTCTCAGGTTTTCTCCATTGAGAATGATATTTACAGTGGGTTCTTCATAGATGGCTTTGATGATATTGAGGTATGTGCCCTCTATCCCTACACTTTGAAGAGTTTTGATCAGGAAGGGATGCTGTACTTTGTTAAATGCTTTTTCAGCATCTATTGAGAGTATCATATGGTTCTTGTTCTTTTTTTTATTGATGTGTTGTATCACATTAACTGATTTGCGGATGTTGATCCAACCTTGCAGCCCTGGAATAAATCCTTTTAATGTACTCTTGAATCCTATTGGCTAGTATTTTGGTGAGAATTTTCGCATCTGTGTTCATCAAGGATATTTGTCTGTAGTTCCCTTTTTTGATAGGATCTTTGTCTGGTTTTGGGATCAAGGTCATGCTGGCCTCATAAAATGAGTTTGGAAGTTTTCCTTCCATTTCTATTTTTTGGAACAGTTTCAGGAGAATAGGAATTAGTTCTTCTTTAAATGTTTGGTAGAATTCCCCTGGGAAACCATCTGGCCCTGGGTTTTTGTTTGTTTGGAGATTTTTGATGACTGTTTCAATCTCCTTACTGGTTATGGGTCTGTTCAGGTTTTCTATTTCTTCCTGGTTCAGTTTTGGTAGTTTATATGTCTCTAGGAATGCATCCATTTCTTCCAGATTGTCAAATTTGTTGGCGTAGAGTTGCTCATAGTATGTTCTTATAATTGGCTCTATTTCTTTGGTGTTAGTTGTGATCTCTCCTCTTTCATTCATGATTTTATTTATTTGGGTTCTTTCTCTTTTCTTTTTGATAAGTCTGGCCAGGGGTTTATCAATCTTATTAATTCTTTCAAAGAACCAGCTTCTAGTTTCGTTGATCTGTTCTACTGTTTTTTTGGTTTCTATTTCATTGATGTCTACTCTGATCTTTATGATTTCTCTTCTCCTGCTGGGTTTAGGGTTTCTTTCTTGTTCTTTCTCCAGTTCTTTTAGGTGTAGGGTTAGGTTGTGTACTTGAGACCTTTCTTATTTCTTGAAAAAGGCTTGTACTGCTATATATTTTCCTCTCAGTACTGCCTTTGCTGTGTCCCACGGATTTTGAACTGTTGTGTTTTCATTATCATTTGTTTCCATGAATTTTTTCAATTCTTCTTTAATTTCCCGGTTGACCCATTCATTCTTTAGAAGGATGCTGTTTAGTCTCCATGTATTTGGGTTCTTTCCAAATTTCCTCTTGTGATTGAGTTCTAGCTTCAGAGCATTGTGATCTGAAAATATACAGGGAATGATCCCAATCTTTTGATACCAGTTAAGACCTGATTTAGGACCCAGGATGTGATCTATTCTGGAGAATGTTCCAGGTGCACCAGAGAAGAATGTGTATTTTGTTGCTTTGGGATGAAATGTTCTGAATATATCTGTGATGTCCATCTGGTCCAGTGTGTCATTTAAGGCCTTTATTTCCTTGTTGATCTTTTGCTTGGATGATCTGTCCATTTCAGTGAGGGGAATGTTAAAGTCCCCTACTATTATTGTATTATTGTCAATGTGTTTCTTTGATTTTGTTATTGATTGGTTTAGATAGTTGGCTGCTCCCATGTTAGGGGCATAGATATTTAAAATTGTTAGATCTTCTTGTTGGACAGACCCTTTGAGTATGATATAGTGTCCTTCCTCATCTCTTTGGCTTAAAATCTAATTGATCTGATATAAGGATTGCCACCCCAGCTTTCTTCTGATGTCCATTACCATGGTAAATTTTTTTTCCACCCCCTTTAAATCTGGAGGTGTTGTTGGGTCTAAAATGAGTTTCTTGTAAGCAACATATAGATGGGTTTTGTTTTTTTATCCATTCTGATACCCTGTGTCTTTTGATTGGGGCATTTAACCCATTAACATTCATTTTAACTATTGAGAGATATGAATTTAGTGTTTTTGTATTGCCTGTAAGGTGACTGTTACTGTATATGGTCTCTGTTCCTTTCTGATCTACTACTTTTAGGGTCTCTCTTTGCTTAGCAGACCCCTTTCAATATTTCCTGTAGAGCTGGTTTGGTGTTTGCAAATTCTTTCAGTTTTTGTTTGTCCTGGAAGCTTTTTATCTCTCCTTCTATTTTCAATGATAGCCTAGCTGGATATAGTATTCTTGGCTGCATGTTTTTCTCGTTTAGTGCTCTGAATATATCATGCCAGCTCTTTCTGGCCTGCCAGGTCTCTGTGGATAAGTTTGCTGCCAATCTAATATTTTTACCATTGTATGTTACAGACTTCTTTTCCCAGGCTGCTTTCAGGATTTTCTCTTTGTCACTAAGACTTGTAAATTTTACTATTAGGTGACGGGGTGTGGACCTATTCTTGCTGATTTTGAGAGCAGTTCCTACACCTCCTGGATTTTGATCCTTGTTCCCTTTGCCATATTAGGGAAATTGTTTACAATAATTCAATCCAATATACTTTTGGCTCCCCTCTCTCTTTCTTCTTCTTCTGGAATCCCAATTATTCTAATGTTGTTTAGTCTTATGGTGTCACTTATCTCTTGAATTCTCCCCTCGTGGTCCAGTAGCTGTTTGTCCCTATTTTGCTCAGCCTCTTTATTCTCTGTCATTTGATCTTCTATATCACTAATTCTTTCTTCTGCCTCATTTATCCTAGCAGTGAGAGCCTCCATTTTTTATTGCACCTCATTAATAGCTTTTTTAAATTTCAACTTGGTTAGATTTTAGTCCTTTAATTTCTCCAGAAAGGGCTTTTATATCTCCCAAGAGGGTTTCCCTAATATCTTCCATGCCTTTTTTGAGCCAGGCTAGAACCTTGAGAATCGTCATTCTGAACTCTAGATCTGACATATTACCAATGTCTGTATTGATTAGGTCCCTAGCCTTCGCTACTGCCTCTTGTTCTTTTTTTTTCTGGTGAGTTTTTCTGCCTTGTCATTTTGTCCAGATAAGAGTATATGAAGGAACAAGTAAAATACTAAAAGGGTGGCAAAGACCCCAGGAAAATGTGCTTTAACCAAATCAGAAGAGACTCCAAATCATGGCGGGGGGGAGTTGAAGGGGATAAAAAGAGGTTCAGAAAAAAAAAGAAACAATTAAAAAAAGAAAACAAATAAAGAAAAAATATAAAAAAGAACAAATATATATTAGATAAACTAGTTAAAAAATGTTAATAAAGAAAAGGGTAAAAGTTAAAAAAATTTAGCAGCAGAAGAAAAAAAATTGAAAAAAAATTAAGTTAACTGCAAGACTAAGGAATCATGGGGAGATAGCCATGAGTTCTGTTCTTTGCTTTCTCCTCCTCTGGAATTCCACTGCTCTCCTTGGTATCGAACCTTCACTCCTTGGTAGGTGAACTTGGTCCTGGCTGGATTTCTTGTTGATCTTCTGGGGGAGGGGCCTGTTGTAGTGATTCTCAAGTGTCTTTGCCCCAGGCGGAATTGTACCGCCCTCACCAGGGGCCAGGCTGAGTAAACCGCTCTGGTTTGCTTTTGGGAGCTTTTGTTCCCTGAATGCTTTCCATAGAGTTTTGGAGGACAGGATTGAAAATGGCGGCCTCCCAGTCTCCAGCCCAGAGATGCCGAGAGCTGGGGGCCCCACTCCTCAGCGCGCCCTCAGAGAATTGCGCCCAATCACTCCCGTCTCCCTGGCCTTCGGCCACGCTCTGAGCTCACCCAGCCCGCGACCGATTCAAGGTAACCCCGATCTGAGAGCTCACTCCTCAGCTCTGTCTCTGTAGCCAGCTTTCCTGTTCTAATACCTGCAAACTCTGCAACACTCAGACACCCCTGACCCTTCTGTGACCCTGTGGGACCTGGGGCCACACTGATCCTGCGTGGGCTTCACCCTGGTTTAACCTCTGGAGCGATGTCCCTCAGCAGGACAGACTTTTAAAAGGCCTGATTTTGTGCTCCGTTGCTCCACCGCTTGTGGGGAGCCAGTCCCTCCCACTGCGGTCTATCTTCCTGTCACTTTGGATTCACTTCTTCGGGAGTCCTACCTTTCAGAAAGTGGTTGATTTTCTGTTTCTAGAATTGCTGTTCTTCTCTTCAATCTCCTGTTGGACTTGTAGGTGTTTGCAATGTTTAGATAAGCTATCTAGCTGATCTCCTGCTACCTGATGTAGTCTCAGCCTGCTACTTCTCCGCCATCTTGACTCCTCCATAAACCACTGAAAAGTTTTAAACAAGGAAGTGATATAATCAGAATTGAGTTTAAAAGAAGGTCATACTAGCTACAGTGTGGAGACAAACAGAAGAGATGCAGGAGTGGAGGTAAGGAGATCAGTTGGGAATTTATTACATAGTTCAGCTGAAAAGATAACAGCTTGGCTAGAATGATAGTAGTAGAGATAAAAATATGTGACTAAATTTGAGAAATATTTAGGAGGCAGAGTTCAGAAATCTTAATGATGCATTAGATCTGGGGGCAGTGATAAATGAAGGTTTCAAAGACTATTCTTAGATTTCAGGATTATATAGCTAGATCGATGTTGGTACCATTCACTGAGACAGGGATTACAAGAAGAGATCCAGGTTTGAGTAGGAAAACCACAAGTACAGATGGTGACCTTTTGAGATATTGAAAAAAAATGTTGGATTTATGGGTCTGAGATATTATGAGTTATCTGCACATAAGTGGTAATCGATGCCAGAGACATTAATATGGGAGAATAGAAAGTGGGAGGGATAATGGGTCTAGGAATAAGCTTTGAGGAATCCAGCATTTAATGAGCTATGAGATCGCAAAGGAACCTGAGAAGGACCAATCAGAGAGGTCAAAGAAAACCCCAAATGTATAAAGAAGACTAAAAGCCAAGAGAACAAAGTATTTCAATAAAGAGGGAGGGGTGAAGAGAACTGAACAAGTTAAATTGGATTTGGAAACACTGAGGTCATTGCTCATAAGTAAATTATCAACCACTGTTTTGGTGAAGCATGACTGTGGATGGATTGGAGTGGGCTGGGGCATAAGGGTTGAGAAAATGGAGATGTTGGCTAGAAGAAATCTTTCTCAAGAGCTTGGATTTGAAGGAGAAAGAATATAGAAGTGGGAAGTGTAACTAAGGGAACTTGGTCACAGAAGTGACTAAGACAACACAAAGCTGATGGGAAGTAGCAGTTGAGAGGTTTTATATCCAAGACAGAGATGGTATAAGAAAGGTTAAGACTCTTCAGAAAACATGAATAGGATCTAGGTATCCCATCTACATATGTATCTTTATGTATTCATGTAGTTAAAACCTGTATGTTCAGATATATTTTAAATATTGAAATAATATATATTTGCTTGTAAGGAATAAAATGTCCCACCAACAGAGTATTAAATGATAAAGACATTTAATTGATGTGCATAATCAAAGCTTGTAAGTTGGCAGGTCCAGAGTTGTTTCAAGGGCTCACCTCTATCACCAAACACCTCAGCTATGTTCATTCTATCTTTTCTATTCGACCTCTTCAGTGTGTCAGTGATATGTCTTTTCATGGTCTCCATGTGACAGCCATAGCTCTAAATATCTCATCCTCATACAGTAGCATCCCAAGCAGAAAGCAAGTGGCAGAGATGTGAGTAACTAAAATGCTTTTTATTAGGAAGAAATCTTAACCTGTAGCCATCAACAGACTGCCTCTATATCTCATTGGCAAGTACTGGGTCACATGACTACCTCTAGACCAGTTGCTAGCAAAGGGATATGAGATTTCCACAATTGGCCTAGATCCTTCCTTTCTCATCCCTGAGACTGGGCACATAGTCACCCAAAAGCATCAAGGCAAGAAAGGATGTGCACTAAGTCTGAACTGATGTCTCCAAGAGTGGTTACCATCAAGAATGTATGCCTCGATGGCTATATGAATTGGTTCATATTTGTGTGTGTATGTGTAATTAAAAAATTAGTTCATAAGATTAAAAATTTACATAATATTGAAAGATGTAATAAAGTTAAAATAAAATAATGTACAATCCCATTAACCCCCAAATAAGCAACTACAATTAATATTTTAGCACAGAAACTTCAAGAATTTTTTTATACTTAAAAAAAAGTTTTTTCCTCTCTCAAAATTGGGATCATAGTCTGTGTATGACATAGTCTACTTTTTTTCCACATGAAGCATATTTTTTGAAATGAGATGTTAAAAACTGTAAACTAGATCTTTCTAAATTGTTCATTTCTTTTATGTTTTTGGTTTTTCCATATTCTAGCAGTATATGAGCATGCTCATTTCTTCATATCCTTGAAACGTTTGGTATATCAATCCTTGAAATCCAGTAGTATCATGAGATAAAAGTGATAGATCAATATAACTTATACTTTTTTGTTTTAGGTGAAAAAACATTCCATGAATACGTTTGCCATTTGAATTTTTTTCTTTTCTTTTGCTTATTTTTTCTGATTAATTTGTGTGAATTCCTGTATATACTTAAGGACATTGATTCTTTGATATATATGTTTCAGGATTTTTTTTTTTTTTAGTTTTTTAAAAAATTTTTTTTTAAATTTATTTTTATTTGACAGATAGAGATCACAAGTAGGCAGAGAGGCAGGCAGAGAGAGAGGGAGGAGGAAGCAGGCTCCCTGCTGAGCAGAGAGCCCGATGCAGGGCTCGATTCCAGGACCCTAGGATCATGACCTGAGCCGAAGGCAGAGGTTTTAACCCACTGAGCCACCCAGGCGCCCTTTTAAAAAAAATATTTTTATTTATTTATTTGACAGACAGAGATCATAAGTAGGCAGAGAGGCAGGCAGAGAGAGAGGAAGGGAAGCAGACTCCCTGGTGAGCAGAGAGCTTGATGTGGGGCTCGATCCCAGGACCCTGGGATCATGACCTGAGCCAAAGATAGAGGCTTTAACCCACCGAGCCACCCAGGTGCCCCTTTTTTAAGTTTTTTGATGATTTAGGAGCATATGTAGAAATATTTAATTTTTAGATAAATTCATCATGACTTTTTCTTATGGCTTCTGAGGCAGTATAACATAGATTTTAATATCTGGGTCTTGGTGTCAGACACACTTCGACTTGAATCCCAGTTCTAGCCATGATCTGACTGCAAAGGCCCTTGAGAAAATGACCCAACTGTCTTTATGTAAAGTAGGCTCCACACCCAGCATGAAGCCCAGTGTGGGGCTGAATCTCACGACCCTGAGATCAAGACCTTAGCTGAAATCAAGAGGCAGACACCTAACTGACTGAGCTACCCAGGCACGCTCCAAAGGACTTAACTTTTCAGACACCTTGTTTCTCTATCTGTAAAATGGAGATAATATCTTCCTCAAAAGACTGTTATGCAAAGTATATGAAAATCATGTACAAAGAGTTTAGTCCAGTGACTGGCACATTGATGTGCAATAAATTTTAATTATTGTTATAATAATTAATATTATGATTATGATTACAAAGAGTCTTTCCAGTAACATTTTACTAAAATATACGCATGGATTTTCTTGTCTTTAAATATAAGAATAAAAATATTTATTTAAAACATAATGAGAACACTGAAACAGTTCACATAAATGAAAATTGGAATTTGAGTAATACAAATTCAAGGAATATGTTGGGGGATATTATATTATAGAAATATAATCTACTGGGAATGTATTTATTTTAAGTATAGGTTCTATTTAATGGTTGAAAGTTATTTTGTGGAGTTATTTATCCTTTATGCAGCCATTCCACCTTTCTCTATTTTCAGTGAATCAAATGAGTTGTTGACTATGGAAGAAATCAAATAGATATTTTTTATATTTATATTTGGTCTGAAAGTGTTAATTAAAAGATAATCCTAAAGGGGAGCCAGGTTTTCTCAGTAGGTAGAGCACATGACTCTTGATGTTGGGGTCATGAGTTCAAGCCCCACTTTGGGTGTAGAGATTACTTAAAAACAAAATCTTTAAAAAAAAGATTAATTTTAAAGATTTCATGAAAACATGAAGAATCCATAGTGCTCCTTTCAGTGTTTACCTTCCATTTCAGTTAATATTCAGAGGGATGGCCATGTTCTTAAGGTAAATGACCACAAACCGAATTATTTATCTTGTCATGGACGACAAAGAATTTTCTACATATATTTAATTCTGAAGTGATTGTGATGCGATGGTAACAGAAATCATTGTTCTGAGAATGCTGACTGTATAACGAGTCCTTCTGCTGGATGAAGCTGGGCTTCATGGCAACACAGACAGGGTGGGAGTCTCTCAGAATCCATTGCTCCTTAGACAGGAAGTGTGGTGTGGAGGTTAGAGCAGGGCTCCCCACTGTCTGCCTGTGCATTCCAGCTGTGCTGCTTGGTAGCTCTTTGACCGTAGGCAAGTTGCCCAACTTCTCTGTACCTTGGTTTCTTTGTTTGTATGATCAAGGCAAGAGGAGTTCCTAGACCCCTAAGGGTATTGTGAAGATGCCATGACTTAAGAGCTTTAAAGCACTTAGAACAGTACCTGACATAGTCAGCATTCGGTAAATATTATTCTTATGTTCCTGCCCTCCTCTGTACAACCTCTATCTTGCCCTGTGACAATTACCTTTGATGTATAATGTTGAATACAGCTATAGAAATACTTTGGATTTGTTGATAGTCTTTAGGGAGAGGAAACCCCAGAATCTCTTAAGGTTCCAGGCTCCAATATGAGTAGAGAAGAAGGATGCAGATGGAAGGGAAGGAAAGTGGAGAGCATCTGCTGTGTGTTAAGATATCAGTGCTAGTAGCTCCCCACAATGAAGAAAGGCACTCTTTTATTTAGTATACTAAATACAATCTATTTCAGGCATTCACAATATAGCATTAAAATCCATTTATGATATCCATGGGCTATTGCATTATGCAGGTATCTGTTGGCATATTTCTTTGTATAACTGAATAATGAAGCACTCATTTAATTTGCAGACTTGCAAGACAGTGTATTGAGGGATTAGCTTAATGTTTCATCAGTGTTTGTTATGAAAAGGACAGATAATGGAAAGATTGCCCTGCTGTCTCATAGCAGAAAACTCTTCAGTGATAGCTGGTCGAGGTACAAGCTCATCTGGAAATCCAGATAATTATCTTCGCCTTTCTTACTTCCCCTTTCCATGAGAATCTCTTCCACTTCCTTTGAGCTAGGTGGGGCAGAGAGGGGCAGGAAATTATTATTAAGCCTGGAATTATAAGGTCTGGTGTCAATCATGGTCTCTCAGAACTAAGAAGAAGCCCTTTAACTAGAGAAGTAGCTACAGAACCAGCCCCAAGAACGTCGAGAACTGACACTGTTCCTGTTTTGAAGATGTTTTTTTGGTAACACAGTGAAGTTGAAATCTAAAAGGTAATGCAGAGAACTTGCTAGTAACCTCAGTATTGAAGTAAGAGGGAAAAAATAAACAGCAGTCTTCCTTTCTTAGGGAAAATGCCAAGTTCTTGGCGGCTTGAAGAATAATCCTTCAATTTAATAAAGTACAACATTTTTTTTTTGCTTAACTCTTTATGCTTCAGGTAAAATTCTTTTTAAGACTGTTATACAGTACACTTAGATCCAGATTTAAAATCGTAACATCCTAGATTTGTGTAGACCAGTCTGGTGTCTATTAGCACATGCCTCTTGAGGCAATGTAGCCCTTCTGGCAAGGGCAGCACTGAATGTTCCAGGGCCCAGTCATGGGTTGAGTGGTAGGTTCATCTTCATTCAAAGGCAATATGACCTTTTAAAATCAGATGTAAGGGGTAAGTTGGGAACTTCTGTGTTTTGGCTATTTCTGCAAGTGACCCCATCAGAATGTGGCCTTTTCCTGAATAGATAATGAATCCTACCCCAAGACAGTTATGAGGGTAAAATGGACCAGTCCATGCATGAGCCTATTGTTTGCTGCCCCATGTGTTAACTTGTCTTGTTCATATTCTTCTTTTATTGTGATACAATATACATGCCATAAAATTTTACCATTTTAACCATTTTTATGTGTGTAATCCAGTGGTGTTGATTACATTTACATTTTTTTCCTCAAAAGATTTTATTTCTTTATTTTATTTTATGGAAAGAGAATGAGAGAGAGTGAAAGAGTGTACACACAAGGGGAGGGGAGGGGCAGAGGGAGGGATAGAGGAAGAGAATCTCAAGGAGACTCCATGCTGAGCTTGGAGCCCAACTCGGGGCTCAATCTCATGACCGTGAGATTATGACCAAGAGCTGAAACCAAGAATCAGATGCTTAACTGACTGAGCCACCCAGGTGCCCCAACTACACTGGTATTGTTGACCAATCATCACCACTACCCATCTCAATAACTTTTTCATCCTTCTAAACAGAAATTTGTACCCTCTCCCTAGCCCCAGGCAACCACCCTTTAACTTTCAGTCTCTATACATTTGCCTTTTTTGGAAACTCATAAATAGAAGCATACCATATTTGGCCTTTTGTGTCTAGTTTCTTTAACTAAGTATAATATTTTCAAGGTTCATCTATGTTGTAACATGTATTAGACTTTCTTTCCTTTTCAAGGCTGAATAATATTCCATTGTATGGGTATATTGTATTTTGTTTATCCATTCATCTGTTCATGGACATTTGGGTTACATTCTTAAAAGGTTGCATATGGATGACTAGAAAACTTACATTGGATCCTCTGGAGTAAAGCCCTCATGCTTGGTAGATTGTATTTGCTGTATTCCCTCCCCACTATTATCATGGTCCACTATGAGTAGAGTATATTTCACCACCCCAGTGATTTTGGACTTTACCATGTGACTTGCTTTGGCCAAATAATCTATGCAGAAGTTTTAGTGTCCCTTTTTGAACCAAGGCCTCAAGAGATAGTGCATGTTTCTGTTGGTCATTTTGGGCTTAGAAAAAAAAAAATAAAACGTGACCTATAAAACCACTGGTCCCTTAAGTAGGAGACACATGGAACAGACCTGAACCAACTCATAGCCTGGAGGTAAGGCCAGGCAATCCCAGCAAATTCCAGCACAATCACAGATAATGCACAGACCTGTGAGTCAGAAATATATGATTATTCTTTTAAGCCACTGAGTTTGGGATTCTTACATAGATTTGTTTCAGCAATAGGTGACTAATTCAAGCCTTGGTGAGAGAAGGATGAAGCTTCTTTCCCATAACTCCAGGGATCACTGTAGGTTGTGGGTGGGTAGAATTCTCTCCGGGAAAATTTCTTCCTGATCTTGACCCAGCTCAGGACAACCTGACTCTTCTTCCCTGCCCTCAGAGGCAAATGTGACACTTTGGGATGAGATGGGTGCTGGAAGGCCATGTTCTTTCCTAGCTGTTTCCTCAATTACTGAGGCTCTTGTGGGGATGGTAATCAGCCTATTTATATCTCAAGGCAGACCTTTCCATTGGCTTCTGCTCCTCCAAAGGCTCTACTCTTCCACTTACCCTGAGCTGAATATTCATCATACGTGAGGCTCTTTTCAGTTTTCTTCCAGATTATCCATCCTTCAGCTCATGGCCTTCAAGCTTGTCTTTTCTTTAAGGTAGCATTGCCCTTAAGGCCACTGTTAAGAGGCCTTTCAGATAGATGTTGGTGGACCAAAGTCATCCAAAGTATCAACCAGGGGGCATGCTGAGGTGATGTCTGGCAGGGGATAAAATTTCCTTCTATTGCTCCCTGACTGCTACTTACATAGGGCTGTGTCATGATTCCATATTATGGATTGAACATGGGTGAAACAAACTCACTGCTTGGAAAACATTTCAGATGAAATAAACATATCTAATTCAAAATATGAACTCTGTAGGCTAGAGTTTATTTGTTATTATTACGGTGGGAAAAAATGAGTTGCTAAACTATTACTTAAAAAATTGTCACACACTTTACTCATTCCCACCCCAGAATATTTTCCTTCCTCTTCTTGCCATCTCTGCCCACTTTTCTAGTCCCACTGGCATGTAAATGTATTGTTCCTGAAATATTGGCCGCTGGAGACATGAATTATGAATTGATTTGAGCAGTTGATAGTATGGTCTTGAAAACATAGTCCTGTATATTGATAAAAATAGACACTGCTTAAAACTAAAGAGTTCAGGGGTAAGGTTTGAGCTTCATCATAAACAAAACTGCCTTTGGATTTTTGCCTAAAAATTTTGATTGGCTCCCTTTAAATAAAGTAAAAGACTATTTTAACACTTGTGCTAAAAATAATCACCATAATATTGTCTAAAAAAGAGTTGAAAATATGTATCATTTTCTATAGGAGTTAGGAAGCCCATCCTTGGAAGTTTTGCTTTACCTTTGGTTCTGACAACATTATCTGATAACTTGAGGTTAGCTGACATCGTGTTTTTAGAGATTGCCTGTCTGGGTTGTTTTAAGGGTGAAATAAGTTCAACATTAGTATCCATTTTTCTTGAGACAAGGGAGAGAAAAGAAAGTGACATCACCTTTTGGTGACATCATGCAAAAATCAACTTTCATTCTGAATTGGTTCTTGAAAAAGCCTGCCTTCACTTAGAAGAATCTTAGGGAAAAAAAACTATGAGTAACATTGTATAAAAAGCAAGTTGAGAAATTCAGGACCAGAATATGGTATTAGTCAATGTGCAAATGTGGTTTGTTTAGACGACTCTGTTGTTTAGGACACACACACACACATCACTGAGCTGCCAAGTGTATGTTGCCTTTTGTATTTTGCAGCTTCGGATAGTTGATGCTTCAGTTTTGCTGGTAATTCCGAGGGCTTAGTTTGGGGGAAATAATAATCATTTAGTGCATTAATCTTACATTTTCAAAAAAATGCCATTTTGTTTCCTAGGGACAAGACTGTCAAATCAAATTCACTCATAAACCAGTTTTCCCTCATGAAAATCCTGGTGGGCTAAACTAGTATTTCACACACAAAAAATACACCAACTAAAGTAAAGCTGTTGACAATGAGCTTGTGTCATTGAATGATGACCTTCTACAGGCTAAAGCTGACCCACAGGCTCAATGTTTGACATTTATACTCTAGACTATTTCAGGTTTACTTCTCCTAATAATCAGCGTAATACTGTTTCTAGGCTTTTAGGCATAGAAGGGATTTTGAGATCCCATTTATTGATGATGTGGGACTGAATCCTTTTCTCTGCAGTGGGACATTTTGTACGTATGTGATACAAATGACAATATGGATCCTGTTTGATGACACTTTTGGAGAAATGGCAAAAAGAAATAAGTTTAACGTGGAGGATAAGAAATTGAAGTTGGATACAAAGAAGTTCCTGATAGAACAAGCAAAAGGCATGAGAAATGGCTATGAGTGTCGACTTGCTAATCTCTCCCTCTCTCTCCTTTCATGGTTACATTTTTGTTGATGCAGTTTGTTAATGCATATTACATAATCATAATTTTTGCATCTTCTTTTTCTTTTTCTTCAGATTATGTCAATTCATGGTGATGTGGACCGAAGAAGGTATAATGGTGAGTAAAAACTTAACCTGAGTGAATGCAACTTGATCTAATGATTGGGTTTGGCCCTTAGCCTTGTCAGACATGGTTCCAACACAAGGGAGTTGATTAAAAATACACAGGTCACAAGAGACTGATGTGTAAATGGAATGTCAATGCATTACATTCTGGTGGGAAATATTCTCTGGTGAGCAGAATGATCCTCTCCTCCATCCAAGGTACTCACTACCTAGAGCCTGAACCAAATGTCATCTTGACATACACTCACTCCTTTTCCATTTCTAAACAGATCTTTAATCCAGGTGTCATACACTCCCACACATAGCCCCTAAGTCTTAGGGGGAGCTGGTTGAAACCAGATCTTGGGATTCTGATTAGTCTAATCTTATTATTTCTGCCATAGTTTGAAAAGAGTCTGGCCCAAATCAATTTGATCCAGTGAGAAACAAAAAGAAATTTTCTGAGAGCTTTTGGAAGAGCAACTGTCTTGTTATGAAGCATGGTTACAGGAAGGCAGCCTTTTACTGGATTTAAATGAGTAGACATTTAACCCTAGTTGCTATAGGGGTCATCCTAGAGCCATGAAGGGAGCTGGCCTCTAGGATGAAGCTGACAGTGTTGGTGTCAAAATGGAATGATGGAAGTAATCTGTGTCCTTGATGAGCTCCTTGGCCAGTTAACCCTAAAGCCTCTTCTACAGCTGGAATTGAGTTTTGGTTGCCCATATACTTTATTATTGTTACAGATAGTTTGGGTTGAGTTTTCAATATCATGCTGCTTAAAAACCCTAACAGTTACAAGGTTTGTTGCCAGAAATGGGCTCCATCAGGTAACAAATTGTAAGCTATGGAACTGGCTGATTGGAGGAGGTAAGAAAGAAGCTTGTGTTTTTCAATTATTGACCGAGTAAGATATTTGTCATTTTCCAATAAGTGATGTATCTTCCAGAGCTGTAGCATGAAAGAATTTCATAGAAAAATTTCCAGGGATTGATGACTTCTTGCACCTTCCAGTAAGACCTTAGAAGAATAAAATAAGACTCAATGCTCATCTTGGATGTTGTCACTGGAAGAAAATGGAGTCTCTTTTAGAAAGAAGCACTGTGGGATGCTAGATTGGTTGACTTGGGAACTCCCTTCGCTACCAGAATAAAGACCCAATCCGCAGTTGGAGCAACTGCCAAGAAATGCCAGCTCATCCCACCAGAGTCATAGACAACCCACAGATTGTGAGCAAGAAATAAATGCATGTAGGTTTATTACATTTGAGGCTTGTGAGTTACACAGAACTATTGTAGCAATAGCTGACTTATGTAGTGGGAATGAGAGATAGAGGAGAGGAAGTAGTCTCTTAGAACCTGAAAAAGTTACAGATTACCCCACATTACTTTTAAGAATAGAAGCAGCCCAAACATATTGGGGCCATAGTGGGAGGAAGTAAGGTTTCATTTTAGGGAACATTTCCCCTTTCTATGAGAAGCAGGAGATATGATGATCTTGGAGTCATCCGTCAAGTTCTCTAGATATCCATTTGGATGACCAAATAATGAAATGTAATGCAGTGGAAGGAAGAAAGGAAAAAAAATGGGAGGGAGGGCCCTGAGCTGTCTCTGTCTTTGCTAACAGTACCAACAACCAGAACAAGGAGGGGTTGTCTTTAGAAATGACATATGGCTAGGAAGATTTTGAAAAATTAAAAATCGGAAAGGATTTCTAGTGTTTCCAGCTTACTAAGGCATGAAAACAAGAACCAATTTGCAAAGATGTGGGCAGTAGCAGAATGGAGAGTGGAGGCTGATTAGGTATGTTTGCTTGGGGCAACTCATTAAAAGCCCCGGACTATCGTACTGAAATCACTATAATTTCCACTGTATCCCACCATTACCACTTATCAGCTTCAGAGCGAAAGTCAGTTTATTCTTCAGAAAGTCCCACTCCTGAAGTGTGTGGTTCCCTTTTCTTGCTTTGTAAAAGCACACCGGGGTCATTCAGTTGCTTTTGGATGGGGTGCATAACAATACCTCTCTTTAGCATTGAGGCAGGAGAGTCAAGATTGACATTGCACTTCTCTTCCTGACACTTCTTGGCCTTTATCTTTCTTCCAGTCAACAACATACCATTACAGATGAGGTAAGACACCATGTGCTCATCCTCTGTGTGCATTTAAAATGTGGATTCAGCAAGTTCATCTCTTCTTTCTGCTTTGACGATGGGGAAGGGAAGGCTGCTTTGATCTTCAAAAATTATGACTGTAAATAGTGCCTATTCAAATATTGGCTCAAGATTAAAACAGTGATTGCTTTTGAGTTGTTTTTAGAATCTTCTATTTCCAAAGCCCCCTTTCTGCCTTTGGGTGTGTAAGCTGCTGACCAAGTTCGAATTTCCACATTTTATCTATATATCTGAAGTGTATTCGACACACAGATGCTGGATAAATAGTTTGTGTTTTAAGGTTTTTTTCCTATCATGAAGGTAAGGCATGCTTCTCATAAAAGTGTACTGTACACAGAAAAAGAGTAAATAAGGAAGAAGTAAAAGCCTGTAAACACACCACTCAGCAATAATGCTAGCACCTAGATAGATTATAAATATGAGTATATGTAAATCTCATATATGTATATGTATTTTTTATATAAATTATTCATTATATTTGCTGTACAGTTTTGAGTTTTCCTTTTCTGAATAAGCTGTCATCTTGTGAACTAGATGGTGCTCAGTTCAGTGTGTCTGTTGTATACATGGTGAGATCTATTATTTTTGCCATGGGTGCTTTGTTCAAAGAGCTTTCTGTGGCCAGGATTTTTACTCTGGTTTCATATTGTGTGGAGATGGGCTCTCTGGTGTGTATGAACAAGGATCTTGCATTTGCTTCTCTTGCCAGAGAGAAGGACAGCTATGGTTTTAGGTTTACCTCCAAGACTGATATGTCTTTGGCCATAAAATTAAATGCTAGGTAGCCAGGCTTCCAACATGTATTAATTCTACACCACACGCAGAACATGCTACTAATTGTTCTAGAGGTTTCAGTGCGGATAGAAAGACACAGCCATCAAGTGACCAGCAGTTCATGTAACAGTTGCTAAGGACAGAATGGGTTATTGGGGGCATCTGGCACTGGTTGCTTTTGCAGGGAGATAAACAGAAGAGAATGGCCAAGCCCTAGGGTTTCGGCCTCAGAGCAAGAAACGTGACACTCACAGGCACAGAGGCTGAAAAAGCCTTTACAAATGTAAGGAATGGCAAGCAGCTTTGCTTGGCAACAGCAATGGAGCCATGCAGGGGAGAACAGACTGGAGGCTGATCGGTTTGGAAGGCCTGGACACCGGGCAAACAACCCTGAACTCAACAACACAGACGGGAAGGGTCCCCAGTAGGTTTCCCAGCAGGGGAGTGACATAAAGACAGGGACAGGCAAAGCGGGTTATTTTTTTGCCTGGGTGCTTCTGCAGTTCCCATTATCCAGTGTGATCATCCTAAGAGCACGCTCGCGAGGCTTGGCCCCGTCGGAGTCTGGCCATTGAAGTGTGTGCAGCTTGTGCAGCCAGTATCGCATCCTGTCCCACTGGGAAGGTCCAAAGTGGGCCAATGCCGGCCCCTTGGAATAATTTGTTCCCACTGCTGTCCACATACAGTACCAAAAAGAGCAATTTATTGGCATTATCGGTAATTCTCAGACGGCCAACAGAATGTATTAAACTAACCAGATTGTAGGAGAGGAAAAGGGGTAATTATTTTACAACTACAAATCCAATTTGAGAAGGAGCACTTGTCTTACTTTACTCTCTAAAGCTACCACAAGTTTTTACCATACATGATGCATGCTCCAGCTCCCATGTATTGCTGGTGGGATGCAAAATGGACCCATGAAGAATTTGGTCATGTCTAACAAGCTTACATATGCATTTACTTTTTGAATTATTAATCCTATTTCTACAAATCTGTCCCAAAGATATAATGGCAAAAACTATAGGAAGATATATGCCAGATTATTCATTACAATACATCACAGCAAAAGATTAGAAACAACCTACATCCCATCGATGGGAGATTGAAAAGTTGTCGTACATCTACGCAAAGGAGTACTAGGTGGCTATAAAAAGGAATGAGTTATATCTCTATATATTGCTAGGAGTGGTGTCCAGCACATATTATTATGTTAAAAATGCAGAGTGGAAAAAAGTGTATGTTTATTAAAGAAAGGAGGTTATGAATTTATATGTATTCATATATAATACATATATTTACTTTTATTAAAAAGGAAGAATAAGCCTAAAGCTAAAAATTTTAAGAAAGAGGTTAACAATGGGAAAGGAGTCAGGAAACAAGGAAACAAGATGAAAGGGAGGAGATAGAAGTGGGACTTCTCTGAATATACCTTGTTCTGTCGATTTGAATTTGGAAACAGGTAATTATCTTATGCAATTATAATATAAAATTAAATTTACAAAGCAATCTTTAACAATAAAAAGAAACAATGTGAAGTATCAGAAACAAACTATGTAACAAGTTTTTGGATAACCATACAAAGAGGAACTGTTCTGTTTGATTTCGATTAAACATAGTAATTTGACTTGATCTTCCCAGATGGATATATGCTAAAGACCAAAGGAACTATAAAAATATCTTAGCCATGTTGGTGTTCTAATTTTGACATTGTTGTGTGTAAGTGTGGGATAGAGCCAATGAATATTTGTGTTGGTGGTGGTATTTAGAATCAGTATTTTTGGAATGGAAAAAAGGAGCTACAGATATAATATAGGTGAGATTAAGCAAAAACATTATATTTTTGAATTTGAAATGGAAATATTAGTATAAACGCATGCTGTTTTTCATCTTAAAAAATTTATTTTCTAGTTTTGAACACTGAAAAGATCTAAAAACAATGAATAGCCTAGTAGCGATGAACATCCTTGGTAGCCAGGTTATGGTCTTGAAGTACCATTTTCCATCAGAAGACACCAGGAGTCCTTGAAAAAATAGCTGATATCAGAACTGGGGCAGAAAATGTACAAGATAAGCCCAGTATGTCCTGTTCTAGTAGGAATCAAGGAAATTTTCCATAATCATTGTGTGCCTCTTAAAAGGACACAAAAGCCACTTGAAGAGGGACAATTTGATCATCATTAAGAATTACAATTGCAATAGATTGAAACATTTATATATCCATGTGCTCATTCTGATTAAAAAAAAAATACAGGTCATTGGTCACTCTTGGATCTCTTTTGGGTATGTTAGAGAAGCAACAGATATCTTGAAAACCAAAACATAATGGGGAAAAAATCCTGCTTTTCTCTTGTCTTCTTTACATGAAAGGCACATCATGATAATCAAATAATTGATAAGGGCAAGTTCCTCCTTAGAGAAGTGTCTTAGCTAGTAACTGAAGGAGGAATGATAGAATTATAAGACGACTATTCTGCAACCTCTAATGAAATATTGACAGTGATCATTAATGACCACTAACAATACAAAAAGAGAGAACACCAGTCTTTTTTGGCCTTCTAATGGATGATTGCAACACCACCTACTACAGATTATTGTCAAAGAATTGAAACTGAAGATCATCAAGACCAGCTTTAATTACCAATTTACCATAAATACAGGAAACAGAGGAACATTTGCAGGAAATATTGGGGACAGGTAAACAATAGCGTGATATACAATGAGCAAAATCTAGACTGCGGAGAATAACATGGTACCCACTACTTAGTAATTCAACAAAAAAATTGCAAGAAAGATTGGAGAACTGAAAGAGATTTAAAAGAAGGAAACAAATTGCTTCATATAGAACTCATTTGGATTCTGGTTCCACGAATGCACTGCAAAAACACAAATATGAGACAACCAGAGAAATCTGAATATTGACTGTCTGAGGATATCAAGAAATTGTTGTTAATTTTTACACATGCTATTGGTATTATCTTTTTTCAGGTAAACGCTGAGATACTTGTAAATGGCATGATAAGAAAAATCTTGGCAGCAGTCAATTAAGTGTCCGACTCTTGGTTTCAACTCATGTCAGGATCTCAGGGTCATGAGATCGAGCCCTGCACCAGGCTTTGCTCTCAGCGGGGAGCCTGCTAGAGATTCTCTCTCCCTCTCCCTATGCCCCTACCCCTACTCACATGTTCTCTCTCTCTCAAAAATAAATAAATGAGTATTTTTTTAAAAATCTTGGATTTATTTCAGTGTAAGAGAATATCATGGAATGGAGAGGACAGTGAGTGAGGCAGGGGATGCAATAAGATAGACCAAGGCTTAATAGTTGAAGTTTGGTGATGTGATGACTACAGGCATCAAGAAATCATGATAAGCAGACTTAATTCTCCAAACAAATATAAAGACTAGAACACAGAGGAGAAAAGCAACGTCTGCATTTCTTCGGAGTTTAAATCTGCTCTTCAAAGTTTATGAGTAATTGTTAAGGATTCTAAGACTCTCTCCTGATGTAAAAAATACCATTAATTTAATTTCTTTGGCTCTATTAGAATAATCAATTAGAGCTGAGAACTTCCATAAAGAATTTGAATTTTACCTTAGTATTTGTGATGAATTAGACAGTCCTAAATGTTTGGGCTCGCTAGAAATAGTGACATTTCTGCTTGTAATACTTAGGCACACATCATCTCTAATATCAGAGTGCAAGGTGATAGTAGGCTAGGTTTTAGGTAAGTCTATCTGCTGTGGACTGTGTGCTTCATTTCTCAGTAAGTCTTGCTGGGTGTTAGCACAAACACTGCTCATTTGTCATCTTTACTAAGCAAAACTTTTCTGTACAGATGGCACACAAGTCTACACTTTTATCCCTGACTTTCCTGGTACCTTTGTCCCCAACAGCAATATTTTCCTTGACTACCTTACCTTACTGTCATCTCAAAGATAATCTACCAATCCCCTTATTTCTTCTGAAGTGCTTCTCTCTTGACAAAGCCTAGCACTTGATGACCTCAGTCCCAGGAAATATTCTTTCTGTTTCCCTTTCTTTGCCTATGACTACAGGTCATCTCGGCAAACTGTTTACAGTTTCAGACACCACCAGCCACTACTGAAAAAGAAGAAAAATAGAACTCTCTTTCTTTTGAACTCTGTGGAGATACAGATATTTTAAACTCTGGAAGACAGGAAAGGAGGGCCTCACTGAAACATTTTACCTTCATTGTCATAGTGGTTTCTACTTTTCGTTCTTATTTCAGGGCAGCTGCTGGATTGATTTCAATTGTGTCCAACTGAAGTATAATTTTATGGTAAGTCATGTCTGACTTATTTTTAGAATTTTATTAAATGGATGAGTAAAAATCACCAAAGCTTACTTGGGAGTTAGATAGCTTTGAATTTAATGTGATAACTTGTGCAATTAATAGATAAATCTGTGCCATCCTCCAAACAGAGACTAATTGAATTAATTTTGATATCCTTATTCTTCAGACTTCTTTGTTATGTGCAAGCACATTAATAATAGACATTCTTAATGCCTTGGATTTGTAAAGCATTGCCATATTCAAACCATCTATGTTGATATTATCTCATTTTAGAAGGTGGGCAATGCAAATATTTGAGAAATTAAGAAATTTGATCTAAAGATGTCAGAAGACTTACCAAAGCTAGAAAGAGAACCCAGAGTCAAGGAATGCTCTTTCTGCATCTCCCTCCCCACTTCTACCCCTACAAAAAAAAAAAGGAGTATGTAGGCTTGAGCTCTACTTCTTAAATAATCAGCTTTTGGTTTTATTTTATTTTATTTTTTTTAAGTTTGGGAATATACCCATTTGTTATCCCACCGTTCTTGCGGAGTTTGGACACAGCTTAGTTGAATTCTCTGCTCAGGCACAGTAGGTGTCAAATGGGGTTGTGGCCTCATCTGATGCTTGGGAACCTGTTACAAGCTCATTCAGCTAATAGACCGTTCTTCGCAGCTGTAGAATTAATAGAAACTTTCTTCTTTGATCCCAGTAAGAAACCTTCTCTCTAATAGTGGTGCCTCTACTTCTCCTCCATCTTCTATGAACTCCCTCAGTTACATAAGGCCCACCCCAAATAATCTCCCTTTTTACTAATATAAAATCAACTGACCAGTAATTTAATGACAGGAGTGAAATCCCACACCCAAAGGCAGGAAGGTATGTAGGGCATATGGATGAGATATATGAGGCTAAACTTGGGGCCATCTTGGAACTTTGCCAACCACAATCTGTACACCAAACACTTCAAAAACATTGTTGTGAGATACTTAGAAAGAACTAAATAAATGGAGAGATAGCCTATATTCATGGGTTGGAAGGCTCAATATTGGTAAGATAACAATTCTTTCCAAATTGATTTATAGATTCGGTGTGATCCAAATTAAAATCCTACCAGGATTTTTGTAGTTGTTGATAAGCTAAAATTCAAATAGAAATGCAGAGGTCCTAGAGTAGCCAAAACAGCTTTGAAAAAGATCAAAGTCTGAGTACCAACATTACTGAATTTCAAGACTACAGTTATCAAGACAGTGTGACATTGACATCAAGGTAGACAAATGGATCAACGGAATAGAATAGTGATTCAGGAGATGAACCTGCACATGTATAGACAACTGTTTTTTATCTTTACCTTCATTAATCCCTTTTCCTTTTTTAAAAAAGATTTTATTTATTTATTTGAAAGACAGAAATCACAAGTAGGCAGAGAGGCAGGCAGAGAGAGAGGAAGGGAAGCAGGCTCCCTGCTGAGCAGAGAGCCTGATGTGGGGCTCGATCCCTGGACCCTGGGATCACGACCTGAGCTGAAGGCAGAAGCTTAAGTCACTGAGCCACCCAGGTGCCCCTAGTCCCTTTTCTAATGCTCTTCTTTTCTTTATGCAGTGTTTCTGACCTATATAATTTTCCTTCTTTCTAAAGAATTCTTTAATATTTCTAGGGAGGATTTCATTGATTTTCCTCTATGGTTCTTTTGTTTTTAGTTTCACTGATTTCTGATCTTAAATTTATTGTTTCCTTCCTTCTGTTGCTTTGGATTTAATTCTTTTTCTTGTTTCTTAAGCTTGAAGCTTAGATCATTAATTTGAGACCCATCTTCTTATAGGCATTTTAATGTTGTAAATTTCCTTGTAAACACTGCCTCAGCTGCATACCACACATTCTGATATGTCATCTTGCATTTTCCTTCAACTCAAAATGTTTCTACCCATGAGTTATTTTGAAGTGTGTCATTTATGAGGTTATTCACTTCTGTTTCAATTCCATTTTGGTCAGGTAATATACTTTGTACAGTTTCACTTGATTATATTTTGTTAAGCTTTGTTTTTTCACCAAGATGTGGTTTATGTTGATGAATGTTCCAGGTGTACTTGAAAATAATGTGTATTTTGCTGTTGTTGGCTGAAGTGCCCTAGAAATGTCAATTAGGTCATGTTGAATGACCTGTTCAGGTCTTCTATATTTCTATTAGCCAGCTCGGTCTGCTGTAACAAAATATCATGGACCAGGTGCCTTAAAGAACAGAAATTTATTTCTCACAGTTCTTGGAGGCTGGGAAGTCAAAACATCAAGATGCCAGCTGATTCAGTTCCTGGTGAGAAAGGGCTCTCTTCCTGTCTTGTAGATGTCTCCCTTCTCGTTGTGTGTTCACATGGTCTTCCCTTAGTGTATGTGGAGAGAGACAGAGAGAGAAGTTTCTCTCGTTCCCTTCCATAGGGCCTTCGATGATGGTAGAACTCCATTTTTATGAACTCATTTAACCCTAATTACCTCCTGAAAGCTCTATCTCCAAATGTAGTCATGTTGAGAATTAGGGCTTCAACATATAGATTTCAGGGGTATACAAATCAGGCCCTAGCAACGTCCTTGCTAATATTCTAATGATTCTATCCATTACCCAGAGACAGATGTTGAAAACTATAACTATAACTGTGAATTTGTTTATTGCCCCTTTCTGATCTGTTTTTGCTTCATGTATTTGAAACTGTCTTAATAGTGTTTTCATTTTTAGGACTGTTATGTCTCATTGGTGAACTTTCTTATAATAAGGTAATGTCCCTGTTGACCTTGGTAATTGACCTTGTTCTGAAGATTTTTTTTTAATTAACATAATTAATTCAACATTTTTTATTGGTTTTCATGGTATATCTGGTACTTTGTTAGTTCCTTCTGTTTTTAATCCTCTGTTTCCCCATCCCTGCCTACTTTCTTTTGCATGATTTGAATTCCCTTAGTATTCTATTTTAATTTATGTGTTTTATGGCTACATATGTTTGCATTAATTTTTATGGTTGTTCTAGGATATAGAACCATGCAACTTACTTAGAGCTAATATCTCACTTCTTCAAATAGAATGTGGAAACCTTACATCCATATATGCCTCCTTAGCCTTCTTTTCTATGTTGTAGTTATCATATTGATTACATCTGCACACGTTGAAAACTCTACCAACATTGTTATAATTTTCACTTTTATACTCATATACACTTTATATAATGTACAAAAAGAAAAATAGTATCTTATAACTACCTTGGTATCTATGATTGCTGTTGCTCCTCCTTATTTTTGAAGTTCTAAGCTTTACCCATGTATCAGTTTGCTTCTAATAAACTTCCCTTGACATTATTTTAGAGCAGATCTGCTGGCAATGTATTCTCTATGTCTTCCTTCATCTGAGCCTCTTTATTTTGCCTTCATTTTGAAGGATTATATTTGCTTTGTATAAAATATTGGGTTGACATGTTTTCTTTCAGCACTTTAAAATGTTCCACTGTCTTAAAGCCTTAGTGTTTCTGATGAGAAATCTGTGGTAATTCAAATCATCATTGTCCTATATGCAGTGCATCATTTTTTTTCCTGGCTTCTTTCAAGATTGTTTTCTTTGTTTTTGGTTTTCAAAAGTTTCATTATTGTGTCTCTGGTGTGATGTTCTTTGTATTTTTTGTATTTTTATCTTTTTAAAATATTTTATTTATTTATTTGACAGACAGAGATCACAAGTAGGCAGAGAGGCAGGCAGAGAGAGAGGAGGAAGCAGGCTCCCCACTGAGCAGAGAGCCCAATGCAGGGCTCGATCCCAGGACCCTGGGATCATAACCTGTGCTGAAGGTAGAGGCTTTAACCTACTGAGCCACCTAGGTGCCACTGAATTTTTTTTAAATACTTTTTAGGGTTGATTAACTTCTTGATTCTGTAAATTTATGTATTTTATAAAATTTTTAACATTTTAGGAAATTATTTCTGCAGTTTTTTCTGCACCAATTTCTTTATTATCTTCTTCTGAGACTCATTGATATAGATGTGAAATTTTTTGATATTGTCCCATAGGTTCCTGAGTCTCTCTTTACTTTTTAAAGTCTCTTTCTTCCTGTTCTTTAGATTGGATAATTTCTATTGACTCATCTTCAAGTTCTCTGTCTTTTTCTTCATTTGTCTCTATTCTGTTATTGCACTCCATTAGTGAATTTTTTAAGACATTGTATTTTCTGTTCTAAAGTTTCTATATCCCTCTTGTCAACTTCTATTTTTCCATTCATGTTAAATATGTTTTACCTTTTCATCAGGAAGCACAGTTATAAATAGCTCCCTTAAAGTCTTTGATAATTTCAACATCTAAGTCATCTTGCGGTTAGCTTTCATTGGTTGCCATTTTCCTTAGAAATGGACCATATCTTCTTACCTATTTGTATACTGAGTAATTTTAGAAAATATCCTGGACATTTTGATATTATGTGGTGAAACTCTGAATCTTTTGAGACTCATCTGGAAAACATTGATATGTGTGTGTATGTGTGTGTGTGTGCGCGCGCGTGTGCACGTGTATTTTGTGTGAATTAATGCACAGAGTTAAGAAATCATCTTCTCCAGGTCCCTTTTCTCTGGGATTCTTCTACCTCACCCCACTTCCCCCATCAACTTGCAGAGATTGCTTTTCTTGACCCTACAGCTAGAAGGATGGTGTTTCTCTTGGGTTTTATTGCCTATGCAGCCATTGCCATAACTCCTAACCAGTGCCCATATTTGTGTCAAAGCCAAGAGAGAAAAGAGGGAAACAACCTTGAGAAACTCAACCCCCTCTATGGGTCACTTCATTGATTCCTCTCCCCAGTCTGGCTGCTTTAGTTTACTTTTAAGAATCCTCAGATGGTTACTTTTTGTATTATACTCAGAGTTTTTAGTTACAATTACAATCAATACACTTATTCTATTTTGGCCAGAACTGGAAGTCTCTCCCACTTCACTTTTAGGAAAAAAATCAGGCTTCATATTGGCTCTATAGTACCTTTTTTTAGAAGATTTTATTTATTTGACAGGCAGAGATCACAAGTAGGCAGAGAGGCAGGCAGAGAGAGGAGGAAGCAAGCTCCTCACTGAGCAGAGTTGGCTCTATAGTATCTTGTCAGATTCTAGGCCAAACATAAGCCCTATTTAAACAAGTCATAATAGCCATGTGTCCACTAGGAGGCAGCACTAACAAACCCTGCTTGTCCAGGGCCTCAGCAACCTCAAGAAATTAGATGTAATCTTGGCAGCCTGTGGCTTCAGATTTCTACAAAGAGAAACACTAGGGCCTCAAACTCCTCCTCTGGGCTCTACTCCATTCTTACTTTTTCCTTGTGGTTTCTGGGTGGCTGGGGTGTTTACTGGTTGCAAGTTATCTCATTCTAGGTCTGCCACCAATGCTGTTGCCTTGTCCCCACATAGTAATATCCATAGCAGTGACCATTCCCAGTGCTTGCTCAACTGGCTATGGTTGCTTGGGTGGAAGAAATCTTCTCTCCCTGATAGTGTTTACAGTTTGTTCATTAGACTCCCAAAGCTGATTCTCAATATTTTCAAAGCTGTTTCTCTACATATCAGGTTGGAAACTATGGGAGTCATTAGTTTCTGCTCACCAAATTATTTCTGGCTCTTCAACTTCTCAGCACTTAGTAGAATCACTTTCTTGTCCCTCTTGTAGTTGGGTCAGGTCATGTGATTCATCTTAGCTTATAACTCAGTTGGAAGTGATAAATATCACATTCCAGGCTGGAACATTCAATTTCCAATGTGAGACCTCCTAGAGTTCTGTTTTCCTCTGTCAAAGTGATTGATAACAATCCAGGTTGCATCTCCTCTATCAGTCTAGATCTCAGAGTGAGAACGAAATGGGACAGAGTCACCTGAACACCTACAATGGCCATGTAACGTGAGTGAACATGAGTGAGGAACAGATTTTTGTTGTTTTAAGACACTGCGATTTGGGGCTTATTTGTTAGTGAACTTTTGCCTAACCTAACCTAACTGATATAGAAACTGTATGAGAGGGACTACCTAAAATCATACTAAAAAGCATTCATTCTTACCCACTGCAAATAAGGGTCTCATGGCAGAAACTTGTCATCTTGACTTGGTCCTAGCTAATTGTGAGTTCTCTGTCTATCCAGACATTCTTCTTAGAACCTGAAGCTGTCTCTGTCTCACTGGAGTTTCAATCTTGGTTTCCAGGACTTGACTGCCAGTCTTGACATTTATACCCAACGTTCATTCCATGAGACCAAGTGGATCTTCAGGCAGCCAGAACAAGTGGCAGCCTGCCATTGAGATCTGGAATTCAAGAGATGGGCTATAATTTACACTCCCCATTCTCTTCCATTCTACACTAACATTGTTTACTTTTTTTCCCTTCCTTTACTTTAGCTCTTCCTTTACATTTTTTTCTATCACCTTACACCAGTTAGAATGGCCAAAATTAGCAAGACAGGAAACAACATGTGTTGGAGGGGATGTGGAGAAAGGGGAACCCTCTTCCTCTGTTGGTGGGAATGCAAGTTGGTGCAGCCTCTTTGGAGAACAGTGTGGAGATTCCTCAAGAAATTAAAAACAGAACTTCCCTATGACCCTGCAATTGCACTACTGGGTATTTACCCCAAAGATACACTTTTCTTCTTTATCTCCCTTTTATAACTTCCCACACTTAAGACATATGGTTACTTATTGTTATATTCTGATGCCCTTCTTTCAGTTGGTGGCTTACCCTTTTCCTTATTTAGATTACTCTTGGTGTTCATTTCAGGACCCTTCAACTTTTATTAAAGTTAGTTCTGTGGGCTGTGGCCCTTGTCTAATTCCCACATCCCAGGCCTAATGAAGCAATATATTAAATCTCCCGGAATAAGAATATATATATATATATATATATAGAGAGAGAGAGAGAGAGAATGCTACATAATCATAACAGATAATCCTTATATAGCACTTATTATATACCACTTATTATGTATGTACTTTTCTGACCTCATTAGGATCTGTTAACTCATTCACAGGCCATAAAAGCTCCATAGACATACATGGGTATTAGAATCTCTATTTTACAGATGAGGTAACAGGCCAAGAGTGTTAAATGATTTGATCAAGTCACACAGCTTGTAAGTGGCAGAGCCAGAATTAGAAACCAAGCTATCCGACTCCAGAGTTTATGTTTTAGCCATTAAGTTCTCTTGCTTCTGTGTATATACACAGGGTTTTAAACCACGAGCCAGTAAATCACGATTCTCAGGCCATTTATGATTTACTGCATGTTTATGTAAATAAAGTTTTATTGGAACACAGCCCTGTCCATGTGTTAAATATCATCTATGACAGCTTTCAAGTGATAAGGGCAGAGTTGAGTATTTGTGACAGAGATTGCATGACCCACAAAGACTGAATTATTTACTATCTGATCTCAGTTTCAGAGGATGAATAGGGATGCTCCAGACAAAGTGTTCCTGGCAAAGGGAATGACATGCAAGGAAGCATGGGGCATCAATTGCAGAGTTTTTCTGCACCTGCATCATAAATTTTTTAAGAGAAGAGACTCTATCTTTTTATCATGGTGAGAACACCAAAAGTGCTCAATAAATTCTTGTTGAAAATATTTATCCAGTTTACTCATATTGTTATAACACTCATAAATGTATTAATGACTTCTATACTTATTTTTTATGTTTCCCGGCATTACCAATCCTGGCCCTATGGGCCAGGAAGATGAGAGGGTAATGAATAGTCCAGTGAACTGAGTATATTATGAATTCACATCACAGTCATCTAAATTACATTTATTCATCAAAGTATTTGTTGATAGGTTGTATAATTTGTGCTCAAATGTGGTTTGTAATGGGAAATAATCCTTGTGAATCTGATGAAATACCAAAGTAAAATATTTGCCCATGAATTTCTGCTGCTAGTGGTAAGGGAGTTAGAACACGTACACATGTGCATGACCACACACACACACACACACACACACACACCTCACCCTTCCTGACAAACACCCAAGCCCATTTTAATAATGAGTGTTTCGCTTAAGCCCTTTTCAAAAATGAACATTTTACTAAAAATAATTTAAAATAGAAACAAGATCAGATGTCTCTGCCATAGTATTGTTCTTGCCTTAGAACTGAGGCCAGTTACCAGAGGGACTCACATTGCTTATTCAGTTCTCATAGTTGTTTATTGTTTGCAGCAGGAGAAAGGAATGGTTTTGTGTCATAATAACTTTACAAGACTTTGACACTTCATAAAAGGGGAAACTGTTGCCTAGAAGAATTTTTTAATACAGAAGGAAATGATTGCATGTAATAAAAAATTTTGAAATTTCATGTATATGTTAGATTGAAGTTTATAGGTAGAAAAGTGTTTGATCTCTCTGTTGGATAAATCATGCTTTTTTCTTTATCTGATGAATAAAATAGTGCTTCCTTTCTACTTTACTTCTACTGAATACCTGAGATAAATGATTCATTAGATAAAGTCTTATGGTAATAAAATTTAAATAGATAATTCCATAGTTCTTTAATTATTATCAATTTAGAATACTCTTATCTAGACACTAGAATATCTTATTTATATAATATGTAAAAAGTATTATATAATATGTATGAATTTACTAATAAATTAATATATATGAATAGGAAAACAAACTACTAATTGGAAAAAATTATTTTTAATATCCTAAGGATGCAGTAGCTTCTCTTTTTGTGTTTAAACACTATTGGATCATTTCTCTTAATGGTGTCATCTAATAATCTGAGATTTCTTATACAAGCACGTTAGTCATTTTCAGAAGTATATGATACCTCTAACTATATTACCTGTATAGACAAAAATTTAAATGGGGCATCTGTAAGAAACACCATGATCTGTCTCCAGGTACTGAATTTGTGTTTACTTACTGTAGCTTAATTAATTTAATATGTTAGATCTGTCTATTTTTTAAGATAAACAATTTTTTAGGCTACTATAAAGAAATTTAATGGGATGCATAGTGTTTATTTTTTATTTTTTTAAAAAGATTTTATTTATTTAACAGAGATCGTAAGTAGGCAGAGAGGCAGGCAGAGAGAGAGAGGGAGAAGCAGGCTCCCTGCCGAGCAGAGAGCCTGATGCGGGACTTGATCCCAGGACCCTGGGATCATGACCTGAGCCAAAGGCAGAGGCTTAACCCACTGAGCCACCCAGGTGCCCCAACAGTATTCTTTTTGGCAGAAAATAGAAGTTGGAGAAACTAAAATTGTGTGAAAATTTTTTAGGGAACAATTTACACTATCACTTACTACTTTATTTTATTAGTCAACCTGAATGTATTAAGCACCTACTATTTGCATTGGCATTGTGATAGGCCTGGGATTAGAGAGATAGAAGACACAGGCCCTACCCTCAAGGAGCATACCATCTACTTCAGAGACAGGTAGATAGCTGTACAGTGGTAACAAAATATGATAAGCCCCTATCAAACAGGTAATGGGCTTATTGTGGGGCTTCAGATGAGGAGGTCTACTATACAATTAAGGTACAATATATAAGATAATATTAAACAACTAATAAAACATTAAATAATTAGAAATTAGAAGAACATTTTCCAAGTACTTAATGAGTCAAAGAAAAAATAAAAAAACTAATCAAAAAATTAAATACTAAATTGAAATAAAAATTTACAATTAGGAAAAATATTTATAAAATGGAATCTCATCTCTCCTTGGAATTTCATTTCTCAAATTAGTAGTGAATGAGAACATCTTTTGTAGGTTTATTGGCCATTTGGGTTTCCTATTCTCTGAACTGCCTTGTTCATACCTTTGCTCATTTTTTGTTTTTCTAAATTTTGTTTTCTTTTGTTTCCATTTAGTTTTTACATATTATCAATTATGTGCATTGAAAGTATATTAAATACTTTCAGTGCACAAACTTGAAAGTGCATATACTTAGAGCCCAGAAATTCCCTGGAGACACGTACATTGTAGCTTTGGGTTATTAGCAGAGGATGAATAATCTGTAGTATATTCATGAAATGCAATACTCCACAACAGTTGAAATAAGTGAGTTAGTGGTATCTAGGTCAACCTGGATGAATTCTTTAAATATGTTAAGAAAAAAAAAGCAAATTTCAGAACATAGATACAAAGTGATACTATTTATATGAAGTTTTAGAAAATCAACTGGTATATATTTTGTAGTGATACCAACATTTGTAGCAAAAATATGAAGGTCTCATAAGACTGGGAATCAAACTCTGGAGAGTGGTTCTTCTGGTGGGGGTGGCAGAGAGAAGGAAACTTAATAAGGAACGGTGACATATAGGGTATAAATTTTATTTGCTATGTTTTAATTAGGCTAGCTCATGAGTATATGAGTATTCATTATATTGTTTTCTGGACTTTTTGTATTTGTGAAATCTTTCCAAATCTTTCATAACTTTGAAAAAGCAAGGTAAAGGATGACTGAGTTGTTATAAGAAGGGTATTGTTCTAATGATTTGAGTCTTCTCAGGTTTAAAATATGAGGAATATGTAACTAAAATTATAGCAAGATGGGACTTAGATATAAGGAAGAATGAGTGAATAAGGAGCATGGGGAGTCTCAGGCCTGGGGCTCCATTTTGATTCTGTCATCAATTAGCTCTGGTACCATGGACAAAACTTTTAACTCCTCCAAAACTTTGGATTGGATTGGATGATGGTTTTGATTGAATATAGGTAAAATGCCTTATGTTTGTAAAATTTACAAAAACCTAGTCATGTGAACTTCTAAATTAGATGGCTGTACTTGAGTAGGTAGGCAAAAGCTAGACTTTTGTCAATTAAAGTTCCAAAAGACTATGATTCTTTGAAGTTAAGACTGGGGCAGGGACGAAGTCCAGAAGCTGGGTAACTCTGGAGCTCTCTAGTGAAAACGCACATACTCAAGAATCCAGCAATTTCTCTGGAGACATGAACGAAAATGTTTACTGCAGCCTTGAAAGAAACAAAAGAAATAGGAATGTGGCAAAGATACTCTTCTAGTAGGGACATTAAATGATCAAAGGCAGGACAAGAGAAATTGAGAAGGATTTGGTGCGTGATGTTTCTCATCTTGCCAATCATGTTACGTCTCAAATAACATTTGTATGACACTTTGCAAACTGTGTAAAACAAGATGCTGTAGAATAAAAATTAACTGCAAACTCCTTTGAAGAATAGGGCTGGGAGGTTGGCTGGGTGGCAGACTGATTCCTAAGGATCTTCAAAGAGTGACATTCATCATAGCAGGCCAGAGGCTGCTTCTTGGTCCGTGGAAAATTCTTCTAATCATTAAATGTGTAAAATTAAAGCTGAGGATTCTTATCAATGTCTAATCATAAATGGAAGTTTTCTTTGAAAGATATTTTCTCTGAATCTAGCAGACAGTCCTCAAAATAAGTAAATGAAAACATGACATTATTAAAGTTTGAGCTAAAACTTTTTAAAACTCTTAATAATAAAAAAAAGTTTAAACAGTCTCTGGAAGGACTGAATTATCTTTATATTGTCTCTGTTAAAATGATATTACAAAATAATTATCACATGAAAAGGTAATCAAAGCGTATGTGTCAAAAAATGTGACAAAAAGTATTTCAGAGGTGGGTGAGACTTTGAACTGGTAAAAATGTATTAATTTTTTTGGATTTGGATTTTGTTTTACTTATTCCA
The DNA here is from genome assembly GCF_009829155.1 of Mustela erminea. Classification (NCBI taxonomy): domain Eukaryota; kingdom Metazoa; phylum Chordata; class Mammalia; order Carnivora; family Mustelidae; genus Mustela; species Mustela erminea. The sequence goes on from NC_045635.1 coordinate 37,202,131, forward strand.
TTTTTCAGCTTTTTAAAATATGTACTTTATTGTGACTTTTCTCATTCTTAAAAATAATTGTCTTTTTGTGTAAATTTTTATTCTTAATTCCATGTTCTCTTCCTGAATGGTGATCCCACAAATTATGTAAGCTTCAGATGCCACAAAACCCAAGTTCAAGAGATCATAAATTCCCAAATGACAATTTACCATGGATTGTAACTGTATTAGGAATTAGGATACTTGAAGTCCTTATGCCTAACCTATGAGATGCTTTGTGTCCAACTTACTAGAATCATAATTATTATTTGAAAATGAGCACAATCTGTTACAGGAATTAGATAGTTGAAATCCATATAACTTGGTTAAGAATCTGTGTTGGTAGATCCAAGTAGACATAGTAATTATAAAAACAATAATATATCTAACTTTTGTTCAGCACATGTTATGTGCCAAGCTCATAGTTCACCCTTTACATCTATTCTCAGTTAATCTTCACATTAACTTTATTAATGGCTCAGTCAATTAAGCATCTGCCTTCAGCTGTGGTCATGATCCTGGGGTCCTGAGATCCAGTCCCTCATTGGACTCCCTGCTCAGTGGGGAGTCTGCTTCTCCTTCTGCCCTTCACCTCCTGCTTGTGCACTCTCTCTCTCAAATAAATAAATAAAACCTTAAAAAATAAAGTAGTTATCATGTAAATAAGAACAGATGCCCAGACCACACGTGTTAAACCTTGCTCCATCAAGTATCGTTGGGAAAATTTAAGGAGCTGGGATCCATAGCAAGTGTGCTAGCCCTCTCTTGCTTATTCATTCTTGGGAAGTGCATGGTGGTCTAACAGAGCCAAACATCAGCTGGGCTAAGTGTGTTTTTAGTTTTTTGACAAAGGCCCCTGCTTTCCCCAGGATGATCTGGTGTCAGAAGTAACAAGAATAGATATGAATTTTAGTCCATTCTTGTCAGTTTCTATCTTGTGTTTATGAGGTTCCAGCCTGATTACATTCTTTCCTTTCTGACTGCCTGCACTGTGGATTTCAAGATCCAGCATCAGAGGTGGAGATAGTCTTACAAAGATTGTTTAATCAGTTCTCAGAATCATGTAAGCAAATCTTCTATAACAAATTCATATCTCTATTTCTATCTCTATCTCCTCACCTATCTATCTCTTACTTGTTTCGCTTTTTGGTTGAATTCTGATGGATTAAATTGAAACTGCACCCTCCTCCCCTTTTGACATGGCAAAGTAGTGCTAAGATTCACCTGTTTAGTATTATTGGTTAGAGAAGAGTTTGTCCTTTACCTGCAATTGAGCAGGGTTGATTGTGCTCATTACTGAGTCATAGCTGGTTTTCACAGAGCTTTGGTAAATGCTAACTTCTTTTCTTAGAAGCCAATTTTCAGGGAATTATTCTTAGACAAGTGTGGCAAATTATATTTTCCAAAGATGGCTGTACTATTATGTATCACATTCCACATACTCATCTAACCATGCAATATTTCTACTCCTCCGTCTGGAGATGGGACCTGTGTTCCCTCTCCTTGAACCTGGGAAAAGGTTTGTAATTTCCTTCCTTAACAGAATGCAGCAGAAGTGATACTGTGTGACTTCCAAGGCTAGATTATAAAAGGCAATATGATTTCCATCTGGTTCTCTCTCTCACACTCTCAGGACAGTTGCTTATGGAACCCAGCCACCATTCTATAAGGAAGTCTAGACTAGCCCATGGAGGGAGACCATATGGAGCAACCCATGTGGAGAGGAGCTTAAGTCCTCAACTGATATCCAGCATTATCCGCCAGACACATGACTGAGTGAGGCTTTAGAAATTTCCAGCTTGCATCTTTTTAGTCTTCCAGCTGAGGTCTCAGATGTTATAGTGTAGAATGGAACAGAGATGAGCTATCTTTATAAAACCCTCCCCAAATTAAATATTTGTGAGCAGAATAAATATTGTTTTTTTTCAACATTAGATTTTGAAGTAACTTGTTATTTGGCATTTGTAGGTGGAAAAGATAGGTAATAGTTTTCTGTTGCTCCATAACAAATTAATCCACATTTTAATAATTTAGTAAATATCTAGTATTTCCTGCAGTTTCTGAGGGTCGAGAATGCAGGAGTTATGTAGCTCCAAGGCCCTGGCCCAAGGTTTCCCCTGATGCTTCAGTCAAGGTGTTGGTCAGGGCTGTAATCGCTTGAAGTTCTGACTAGGCTAAATGATCATCTTCCAAGATGGACACTCTCACATGGTTATTGGCAGGAAGCCTTGGTTCCTTGCTGGATGTTAGCAATAGGCCTCAGTTCCTTGCCATGTGGGCTTCTCATAGAGCTGCCTCAGTAGTCCTCATGATGTGACGGTTGCTTTCTCCTGGAGCAGGTAATTCAAGAGAGAGAGCAAGAACCAAGTGAAAATGCCTTTTATAATCCAGTCTGAGAAGTTGCACACTCTCATTTCCACAACATGGTATTTGCTAGAGTTACTAAGAAGAGCCCACACTTAAGAGGAAGATAATTCGGCTCCACCATTTGAAGGGGGACTGTAAAAAAATTTGTGGATACATTAGAAAACCACTGCACCCTGATCTCAGTGGCAGCCTCTATGCCTCCTTCTCCCCCTTTGTCAGCATCCCATCCTCTTTCAACAAAATGAGACTGTAGGGCTACTTATGCCTTCTTCCTAGGAAATGATGGAAAATAGTTTGGAAGGGTACAAATTATGTCACCAGATGCAGTTAGGGAAAGGGCATTTGTAAGAAGAATACAAGGGGGTATGCATCGTTTAATGTGGCAAGTGTAGTAAGTCTGGCACCGGCAGTGGCTGTGCAGAGGAGGTTGAGGAAATATCGACCAGAATTTGCAGTATTATTTTTCGGTCTCTTCCAATGACTGGGGAACCTGTGTTATTCTGGAGGAAGAAACTAGCTCCTCTGCATTGTTGCTCATCCTTGGATCCTGGGATCCATTGTTAATTATTTCATTGGTAGGGACTGGGTGTTCTAACTCAGTGGAGTTTGCAAGAGGCTGGGAGATACCAGTAACAGAGTAGTGTTAGAAGAAACTTGCATGGTCTCCATTCTCAACTTCCCAATGTCTCCACTGCATCTGGGACTGAATGGAAGAGCCATTAACAGATTAAATTAAAAGACCCCTTCGTTGAGAGCAGGGCTATGTGGATGACCATTCTCTTGGAGTGCAAGATGGTTAATGGGCACTGTCCCTTAAGTCTCCTTTAATTATTGATATTTTGACAGAGATTTCCTTGAATACATGGAATTAAAAAAGAGAGATAATAAAAGAATGTCATTGTCTAGCTTTCCCTTCAGTGTGTCTCATGTTTCCTTCAAATGTAATTTTTTGCCACAGGCAGAAGTGGGTTCTCCATTTGGCTTTTGATGTTTTTAAGGAATACCCTCTGTGTAGCCTCTTTGTAGCCTAAGAAGGTATTGAGTTAGGCTAAACACAAGCAAGCATCTTGTATCAGTCCTTGAGTTGGTCACCCTACAAGTCAAAACAACAATTCTTCAAAGACAAAGTCTGGTGTCTTCCCCTGTAATAGGGCCCAAGGTTCTATACTGGGAATGTGGGCTGGTGTCTTCAAGACTCACCAAGCCAGGTAGTGTGTGGGGCAAGGGCAAGTGAAAACACTGCAAAGCTCTCCTAATCATTTTAAAATTGCTTTTTCCTGATTCAGCATTTTCTTGGTTGTCATAAACCTTTGCCTGTTTCCCAAGGTTCCTACAGTGTTAATTCTGACAGTTTTTCTCATCTGTTAGGTGTTTCTTTGGAGGGGCAGGCCCTGGAGCTACCTGCTCTTCCACTATTGCTGACATTACCCCTTCATAATTTGGTTTTGATTCAGCTATTTAAAAAAAAGATTTATTAAATTGCACTTATTTATATGTTTACTTGTTTATTTTTATTTTTTTAAAGATTTTATCTGTTCACTCGACAGACAGAGATCACAAGTAGGCAGAGGCAGGCAGAGAGAGAGGGGGAAGCAGGCTCCCCGCTGAGCAGAGAGCCTGATGCAGGGCTCAATCCCAGGACTCTGAGATCACAACCCGAGGCGAAGGCAGAGGCTTAACCCACTGAGCCATCCAGGTGCCCCTGTTTAATTTATTTTTTTAATTGATTTTAATTTTTTCAGTGTTCTAAGATTCATTGTTTACCCACCACACCCAATGTTCCATGCAATACATGCCCTCCTTAATACCCACCACCAGGCTCATTCATATCCCCACCCCCCTCCCTTCTAAAACCCTCAGTTTGTTTCTCAGAGTCCACAGTCTATCCTGGTTTTTCTCCCCCTCTGATTTTCCCCAATTCACTTTTCCTTTCCTTCTACTAATATCCTCTTGCTCTACAAGTAAGTGAAACCATATGGTAATTGACTCTCTCTGCTTGACTTATTTCACTCAGCATAATCTCCTCTAGTCCCATCCATGCTGGTGCAAAAGTTAGGTATTCATCCTTTCTGATGGATGCATAGTATTCCATTGTATATATGGACCACATCTTCTTTATCCATTCGTCTGTTGAAGGACATCTTTTTTTGTGGGGGGTGCCTGGGTGGCTCAGTCAATTAAACATCTGCCTTTGGCTCAGGTCATGATTCCAGGGTCCTAGGATCGAGCCCCACCTCTGGATCCCCGCTCCATGGGGAGCATACTTCTCTTCCCTCTGGTGCTCCTGTTGCTTGCAAGCCCATGTGATCTCTCTCTCTCTCTGTCAAATAAATAAATACAATCTTTTTTTAAAAGATCTTTTAAGATCTTAAAAGATCTTTTTTTAAAATATCTTTTTTAAAAGATCTTTTAGTTCTTTTAAAAGTGCTCAGAGGAAGGGGCAGAGGGAGAGAATCTCTAGCAGAGTCCACACTGAGCAGGGAGCCCAATGTGGGGCTCCATCTCAGTGAATCTGAGATGATGACCTGAGCTGAAACCGAGTCGGATGCTGAACTGACTGAGCCACCCACGTGCCCCTAACCTTGGGCTTTTAGCCACTAAATGAAAACAATATGTTAAGATAAGCAGGCAGATGTATTCAAAGGTTTTGGCTGATCTGATTCTAAAGACAACTTTATGCTCTGGGATTAGTTGTAATTTGTTTCCGTGAAAGGCAGTTTTCATTTTTTGTTATTCATAGTTTGCATCTGAATGGTGTAACTGTGTGTGAAGGGTCCCAACAGAAGTAAGAAAAAGAAAAATATATCCCAGATGATGCACCAATAGTCATGCAAAGTAGATGAACAGGCTTCAATAATTGTCTACAATAGTTTATAATCTCTTTCTTTTTATGTATGTATGTATGTATGTATGTATGTATGTATGTATTTGAGAGATAGAGAGAGAGCATGTGAGTGAGAGGAAGAGCAGAGAGAGAGGGAAAAGCAGACTCCTTGCTGAGTATGCAGCCTGATGAGGGGCCCAATCTTACAACCCTGAGATCACAACCTGATCCAAAAATCAAGAGTCAAACACTCAACTGACTGAATCATCCAGAGATGATCAGTCAGATCTTTCTTTTTAGATCTAAGCTAGAAGGATTACCAAACTCAACGGAAAAGTGGCTAAAGGATGATGCTTGGCTACTTGACACATAACTGTCCTCTTTTTGTTCCTAATTCTTTAGATGGAACATTATTGAGGAAATGCAAGGGCTCTGAATCCAGATTCCCTGAGTTCCAATTCTGCCTGTGTTATTGACCACATCTGTGACCTTGGGCAAATTATCTAATCTGTCTGTACTTCAGTTTCCTTACTGTGATGTACGGGGATAATAATGGTACATATGTCACAGTGTGATCAAAGATTAGATGAGCTGGTAAGGTAAAAAGCATTAAGAACTGTGCCTGACACAGAGTAACCATTTAAAAAGTCTGGTAATTATTATTATTATAAAATTAAGTAGAAAAAAAACATTTTTCCCATCAACATTTTAATGGTCATACTTGATTATCATTTTCCTCTGCCTACTTACTTATCCTGGTGAATCTTAATGGGGCACATGTTACTTCAGAGGCTTCTCTTGTTTTGCACTTGACCTTGATAGGGTGACCGTAAATCAAGGGGGGAGGAGAAAATTGAATGTGTTTCCTATCAGACCTCTTCCTGACAACTTCTTCAATTCTCCTCGATCTCGAAGAGGATGAAAATGTACAGATAGGCAATTTTTTTTTCATAACTGAAATTTTACACAGTCATTCCATTTGTACTGAAATTTCCATTTTCATTTAGCATTTATTTTCCTCTTTCTAATTTTAAGTTACAAAAAAATCCTAGATAACATTAATCTCAACAAACTTTTATTAATGGTGTTACCTCTGATACACCAAGATGATGAAGCTGAAATATAAATAGATGGAAGATTCTTTTTTAAAGATTCCTCTTTGAAAGTGATTTTGTGATCCCACGGACATGAAGATTTATATTATTTTTCCACCATGATACATATTAAGAATGGTCTTAATGAGAGGAACACAGCCCCATAGAGTCACTGAAGAATTCCTTGTGTTTTCTGAGTCTTTTGTGATTATTCTGGGAACCATCTAGAAATAAAACACAACACTGAGACTTTCACTGTAATAAAAATTTTAAAGCAAATCGAAACAAAAGGAAGGCAGTATGCAAATAGGTGCAATAACTCTTTGCCTTGCTATATTTACTATTTTCCATTTTTTAAAGGATTGAGTTTATTGCCAAAATAATCCCAAACACTACAATCCCGTTAGTTATTAAGAACCAATAAGTTGGGAAGTTGTCAATTTGTAAACTAACTTTGGCCTTCTAAGAGGAAAAATAAACCTAATTATTTTAAGGGCCACAAGACTCTTACACTCCTAAGTACAACTGTACCACAGCAAACATAGATAACATGACCAAGGTACAACTTTAAGTCTAAACAAGAACTTTAAAGCCCTAAGGAAAATATTTATGAACAGTCTAAAACAGAAATAATGGTAATTTATAAGGTAGATTGGGAAATGAGATTCAAAGGAATATTGTGTTCAAACACTATATTATAGTTAGAGTGTCCCTGAAGCTTATAAACAACAACAAAAAAATGAAATTAGAAAGCTAGTTCTTAGTAGTTGAAAGATGTGGTAATTATCCTGGTTGTGGTTAAGGGTACAGGTAATTCATTTTAAGTAACACACCACTGTATTTCCTTTCCTAAAATCTCAGAGAAAAGCAATTTCAATAAGATGGAAAACAACAAACTGAAAAAGTGATTCTTTTGGCTTTTTTCATCACCTCATAGACCAAATAAAAAAGACCATAAAACCGATTACCCCAATTGTAAAGAAATATATTGGCCAAGAAAAATGAGTCATCCCAAAGTTATTTCAGAAACAAATGTGAAAATTGATGGGTATTTTTCTTAATTCTTTTTTGTTTGAGAATAGAGAGCCAATATTGCTCTGATTTAAAAACAAAAACAAAAAAGAGAGAACTCAAAAATCACAACTGGACTGCTATGATGGTGCATGGAAACATCCCTAGGAGGTCTGATAGAATCAGGATGGGTCATTGAAGACAAAAGACCTGATGTAAACTACTGGGAGACTTGTGTTCTGTGTGTCCTTTTGTCTCAGAGAGTGAAAGATGCCCTATGCTCGATGGTGGGAAGGCCTATAGCTTTCTTAACCCTGGCTTGCTGCTTCCTGTTAGCAAAAAGTTACATTGGGAGTCATGACTATGAGGTTTGACACTCCTATTAAGAATTTAAGAAGTAAGGGGCACTTAGATGGTGCAATCATTTAAGTGTCTGATTCTTGGTTTAAGCTCAGGTCCTGTTCCCAAGGTTGTGAGAAGGAGCCCAGTGTCAGGTTCTGCACTCAGTGCAGAGTCTGCTGGAGATTCTCCCTCTCCCTCTACCCATCTTCCCCCTCATGTGCTCTCTCTCTCTCTCTCTTCTCTCTGAAAGAAATGAACAAACGAACAAATAAATAAATCTATCTTAAAAAAATTTCAGAAGTAAGAAGCTTCCCATAATGTGAGACTCGGAGAAAAATTACCAATGGGTGGTAAAAAATCTTGTCTTTTTATGAAGACATCATAAATTAAGGAGATTAGGTGCTGCCTTAATATAACCTTACACTGATCCATTTCCAGATGAATCACGTGTTAATGAAGGCCACCCAAAAGGCTGACTGTGGAGGGTTAGCCCTCTACTGCATGTTCAAGGCTGTCAAGCTGTCCTCTGCAGCTTCTTCCTCCTTCTGGGTTTTTCAGGGGCAGACACAGAGGCAAGGTTTGGGTTACCCCATGTTTGCAAGTATACAACAATATCTGGCAAAGGAAAGGAGGAGGAAGTAGGATAAGGCAAAGGAAGAAGTCAGACTTCAATGCAGGCCAAAGTCTCAGTCAACCCGGTGGGATCTCCAGAGTGAATTTTGCTCATCAGAGTTGTCAAACCTCTGGCCTTTCTATCCTACCTAGCAGGACCTTGGGTGTGACCCCTGGCATGAACTCTGGCAAAGTGGATCTCTGCAGCCCTGGCAGATCCTGAAGGAGCTGACAATTGGGGCAACTCTTTCCCTGGAAGGGGTTCTGGCTTGCCCTTCTCCATGTCTACTACACCCATACTCCAGCCATACTTGAATTTGCCAATTCTTTAAGTACTGACGTAGTGGGGTGCCTGGGTGGCTCAGTGGGTTAAAGCCTCTGCCTTCAGCTTGGGTCATGATCCCAGGGTCCTGGGATCGAGCCCTGCATCGGGCTCTCTGTTCAGCAGGGAGCCTGCTTCCTCCCCTCTCTCTGCCTGCCTCTCTGCCTACTCTCTCTCTGTCAAATAAATAAAATCTTAAAAAAAAAAGGTGGGGGGAGATAGACCGCAGGAGGAGGGGCCATCTCCCTACAAGTAGCAGAACAACGGAGCACAAAATCTAGACTTTTAAAAGTCTGCTCCAATGAGGGACATAGATCCAAAGGCTAAACTGGGGTGAAGCCCACGCGGGGTCAGCATGGCCCCAGGTCCCTCGGGGTTACAGAAGGATCGGGGGTGTCTGAGTGTCCCAGAGCTCACAGGTATTAGAACAGGGAAGCTGACTACAGAGACAGAGCCGAGGAGTGAGCTCTCAACTCGGGGTTACCTTGAACCGTAATCTGTGGCACAGGATCCCTACCAGATCTAGGGAAACACCCCCGGAAGAGCTCAGGGATCTGTGGGGTTTGGACACTCCAGGCGGAGCTGTGTGCCAGAGACAGAGACACTTGGTCACAGGCTGGGTGAGCTTGGAGCGCAGCTGGAGGCCAGGGAAACAGGAGTGATTGAGTGCTTGTCTCTGATGGTGCACTGAGGAGTGGGGCCCCGAGCTCTCGGCTCCACCAGGCCGGAGATTGGGAGGCTGCCATTTTCATTCCCGTCCTCCAGAACTGTACAGAAAGTGCTTAGGGAACAAAAGTTCCCGAAAGCCAATCCAAGAGGATTACTTAGCCTGGCCCCTGGTAAGGATGGTGTAATTCCACCTCGGGCAAAGACACTTGAAAATCACTACAACAGGCCCCTCCCCCAGAAGATCAACAAGAAATCCAACCAAGACCAAGTTCACTTACCAAGAACAGTGGAATTCCAGAGGAGGAGAGAGCAAAGCATGGAATTCATGGTTTTCTCCCCATGATTCTTTAGTCTTGCAGTTAATTAATTTTTTTAAATTTTTTTCTTCTGCTAAATTTTTTTTAACTTTTACCCTTTCCTCTTTTAACATTTTTAAACTAGTTTATCTTAACAATACCTTTCATTAAAATAATAATCTTTTTTTGAACCTTCATTCTTATAGTCATATTTTGTCCTTCATTGTATCTAACTTTATTTTTTGTATACTGATAGGGTTTATTCTTCCAAAATATTTGGGGTACAACTTTTATTAATACATCAAAATATACCCTAAATCTAGCTCCGGGCTTGTTCTAGTCTCCAGCCCGAGCAAATTCTCTCCACTTTCTTTTTCTTTATTCTCCCAATCAACTTAATTTATCAATTCCTTTTTTAGAAATTAAAAAAAAGATCTTTTTTTTTCATCTTTATAGACATATTCCATCCCTTCATTGTGTTTACCCTTATATATGTTTTTCATTCTTTAAAATTTTGAGAGGTAGTTTCTTCTAAGAGACCAAAATACTCCTAAAATTAAGTGGGTGACCCTGTTCTAGTCACCTGTCAAATATATATATATATATATTTTTTCTTTTTTATATTTTTCTTTATTTGTTTTCTTTTTTAAAATTTTTTTGAACTTCTTTTTAACCCCTTTCTTCCCCCCCCCCCCACAATTTGGGGTCTCTTCTGGTTTGGTTAAAGCACATTTTCCTGGGGTCTTTGCCATCCATTTGTATTTTATTTGCTCCTTCAAATATTCTTATCTGGACAAAATGACAAGGCAGAAAAACTCACCACAAAAAAAAAAGAACAAGAGACAGTACTGAAGGCTACTGACCTAATATGGACATTGGTAATATGTTAGCTCTAGAGTTCAGAATGACGATTCTCAAGGTCCTAGCCAGGCTTGAAAAAGGCATGGAAGATATTAGAGAAACTCTCTCCAAAGAGATAAAAGCCCTTTCTGCAGAAATAGAAGAACGAAAATCTAACCAAGTTGAAATCAAAAAAGCTATTAATGAGGTGCAATAAAAAATGGAGGTTCTTACTGCTAGGATAAATGAGGCAAAAGAAAGAATTAGTGATATAGAAGACCAAATGACAGAGAATAAAGAAGCTGAGCAAAAAAGGGAACAAATACTGTACCATGAGGGGAGAATTCGAGAGATAAGTGACACCATAAGATGAAACAACATTAGAATAATTGGGATTCCAGAAGAAGAAGAAAGAGAGAGGGGAGCAGAAGGTATATTGGAGTGAATTATTGTAGAGAATTTCCCTAATATGGCAACGGGAACAAGGATCAAAATCCAGGAGGTGTAGGGAACTGCCCTCAAAATCAACAAGAATAGGTCCACACCCCCTCACCTAATAGTAAAATTTACAAGTCTTAGTGACAAAGAGAAAATCCTGAAAGCAGCCTGGGAAAAGAAGTCTGTAACATACAATGGTAAAAATATTAGATTGGCAGCAAACTTATCCACAGAGACCTGGCAGGCCAGAAAGAGCTGGCATGATATATTCAGAGCACTAAACAAGAAAAACATGCAGCCAAGAATATTATATCCAGCTAGGCTATCATTGAAAATAGAAGGAGAGATAAAAAGCTTCCAGGACAAACAAAAACTGAAAGAATTTGCAAACACCAAACCAGCGCTATAGAAAATATTGAAAGGGGTCCTCTAAGCAAAGATAGACCCTAAAAGTAGTAGATCAGAAAGGAAGAGAGACAATATACAGTAACAGTCACCTTACAGGCAATACAGTGGCACTAAATTCATATCTCTCAATAGTTACCCTGAATGTAAATGGGCTAAATGCTCCAATCAAAAGACACAGGCTATCAGAATGGATTAAAAAAAATAAATATGCTGCCTACAAGAAACTCATTTTAGACCCGATGACACCTCCAGATTTAAAGTGAGGGGGTGGAAAAGAATTTACCATGGTAATGGACATCAGAAGAAAGCTGGGGTGGCAATCCTTATATCAGATCAATTAGATTTTAAGCCAAAGACTATAATAAGAGATGAGGAAGGACACTATATCATACTCAAAGGGTCTGTCCAACAAGAAAATCTAACAGTTTTAAATATCTATGTCCCTAACATGGGAGCAGCCAACTATCTAAACCAATTAATAACAAAATCAAAGAAACACATTGACAATAATACAATAATATTAGGGGACTTTAACATTCCCCTCACTGAAATGGACAGATCATCCAAGCAAAAGATCAACAAGGAAATAAAGGCCTTAAATGACATATTGGACCAGATGGACATCAAAGATATATTCCGAACATTCCATCCCAAAGCAGCAGAATACACATTCTTCAGAATAGATCACATCCTGGGTCACAAATCAGGTCTCAACTGGTACCAAAAGATTGGGATCATTCCCTGCATATTTTCAGACCACAATGCTCTGAAGCTAGAACTCAATCACAAGAGGAAATTTGGAAAGAACCCAAATACATGGAGACTAAACAGCATCCTTCTAAAGAATGAATGGGTCAACCAAGAAATTAAAGAAGAATTGAAAAAATTCATGGAAACAAATGATAAGGAAAACAGAATGGTTCGAACTCTGTGGGACACAGCAAAGGTAGTTCTGAGAGGAAAATATATAGTGATGCAAGCCTTTCTCAAGAAACAAGAAAGGTCTCAAATACACAACCTAACCCTACACCTAAATAAGCTGGAGAAAGAACAACAAAGAAAGCCTAAACCTCGCAGGAGAAGAGAAATAATAAAGATCAGAGCAGAAATCAATGAAACAGAAACCAAAAGAACAGTAGAACAGATCAACGAAACTAGGAGCTCGTTCTTTGAAAATTAATAAGATTGATAAACCTCTGGCCAGACTTACCAAAAAGAAAAGAGAAAGGACCCAAATAAATAAAATCGTGAATGAAACAGGAGAGATCACAATCAACACCAAAGAAATTCAAAGAATTATAAGAACATACTATGAACAACTCTATGCCAACAAATTTGACAATCTGGAAGAAATGGATGCATTCCTAGAGACATATATACTACAAAATTAAACCAGGAAGAAATAGAAAACCTGAACAGACCCATAACCAGTAAGGAGATTGAAATAGTCATCAAAAATCTCCAAACAAACAAAGGCCCAGGGCCAGACAGCTTCCCAGGGGAATTTTACCAAACATTTAAAGAAGAATTAATTCCTATTCTCCTGAAAGTGTTCCAAAAAATAGAAATAGAAGGAAAACTTCCAGACGCATTTTATGAGGCCAGCGTCACCTTGTTCCCCAAACCAGACAAGGATCCCATCAAAAAAGAGAATTACAGACCAATATCCTTGATGAACACAGATGCGAAAATTCTCACCAGAATACTAGCCAATAGGATTCAACAGTACATCACAAGGATTATTCACCACGACCAAGTGGGATTTATTCCATGGCTGCAAGGTTGGTTTAGCATCCACAGATCAATCAATGTGATACAATACATTAATAAAAGAAGAAGAACCATATTATACTCTCAATAGATGCTGAAAAAGCACTTGACAAAGTGCAGCATCCCTTCCTGATCAAAACTCTTCAAAGTGTAGGGATAGAGGGCACATACCTCAATATCATCAAAGCCATCTATGAAGAAACCACCACAAATATCATTCTCAATGGAGAAAACCCGAGAGCTTTTCTGCTAAGGTCAGGAACACGGCAGGGATCGCCATTATCACCACTGCTATTCAACATAGTACTAGAAGTCCTAGCCTCAGCAATCAGAAAACAAAAAGAAATTAAAGACATCCAAATTGGCAAAGAAGAAGTCAAACTATCACTTTTTGCAGATGATATGATACTATACGTGGAAAACCCAAAAGACTCCACTCCAAAACTGCTGGAACTTGTACAGGAATTCAGTAAAGTGTCAGGATATAAAATCAATGCACAGAAATCAGTTGCATTTCTTTACACCAACAAGACAGAAGAAAGAGAAATCAAGGAGTCAATCCCATTTACGATTGCACCAAAAACCATAAGATACCTAGGAATAAACCTAACCAAAGAGACAAAGAATCTATACTCAGAAAATTATAAAGTACTCATGAAAGAAATTGAGGAAGACACAAAGAAATGGAAAAATATTCCATGCTCATGGATTGGAAGAACAAATATTGTGAAAATGTCTATGCTACCTAAAGCAATCTACACATTTAATGCAATTCCTATCAAAATCCCATCCATTTATTTCAAAGAAATGGAACAAATAATCCTAAAATTTATATGGAACCAGAAAAGACCTCGAATAGCCAAAGGAATTTTGAAAAAGAAAGCCAAAGTTGGTGGCATCACAATTCTGGACTTCAAGCTGTATTACAAAGCTGTCATCATCAAGACAGTATGATGGTACTGGCACAAAAACAGACACATAGATCAATGGAACAGAATAGAGAGCCCAGAAATAGACTTTCAACTCTATGGTCAACTAATCTTCAACAAAGCAGGAAATAATTTCCAATGGAAAAAAGACAGCCTCTTCAACAAATTGTGTTGGGAAAATTGGACAGCCACATGCAGAAAAATGAAATTGGACCATTTCCTTACACCACACACGAAAATAGACTCAAAATGGATGAAGGACCTCAATGTGAGAAAGTAAACCATCAAACTCCTTGAGGAGAACACAGGCAGCAACCTCTTCGACCTCAGTCGTGGCAACGTCTTCCTAGAAACATTGCCAAAGGCAAGGGAAGCAAGTGCAAAAATGAACTATTGGGATGTCATCAAGATCAAAAGCTTTTGCACAGCAAAGGAAACAGTTAACAAAACCAAAACACAACTGACAGAATGAGAGAAGATATTTGCAAACGATATATCAGATAAAGGGCTAGTATCCAAAATCTATAAAGAACTTATCAAACTCACCGAATGAACAAATAATCCAATCAAGAAATGGACAGAGGACATGAACAGACACTTCTGCAAAGAAGACATCCAGATGGCCACATGAAAAAGTGCTTCATATCACTCAGCATCAGGGAAATACAAATAAAAACCACAATGAGATACCACCTCACACCAGTCAAAATCGCTAAAATTAACAAGTCAGGAAATGACAGATGCTGGTGAGGATGCGGAGAAAGGCGACCCTCCTACATTGTTAGTGGGAATGCAAGCTGGTGAAACCACTCTGGAAAACAGCATGGAGGTTCCTCAAAAAGTTGAAAATAGAGCTACCCTACGACCCAGCAATTGCACTACTGGGTATTTACCCTAATGATACAAATGTAGTGATCCGAAGGGGCATGTGCACCCGAATGTTTATAGCAGCAATGTCCACAATAGTCAAACTGTGGAAAGAACCTAGATGTCCGTCAACAGATGAATGGATATAGAAGATGTGGCATGTATGTACATATATAATGGAATACTATGCAGCCATCAAAAGAAATGAAATTTCTTTCTGTAATGATGTGAATGGAACTAGAGAGTATCATCCTTAGTGAAATAAGTCAATCAGAGAACGACAACTATCATACGATCTCCCTGATATGAGGAAGTGGAGATGCAACATGGGTGGTTAAGGCGGTAGGAGAAGAATGAATGAAACAAGATGGGATTAGGAGGGAGTAAACCATAAGTGACTCTTAACCTCACAAAACAAACTGAGGGTTGCTGGGGCGAGTTGCTGGGGCAAGGGGGTTATGGACATTGGGGAGGGTATGTGCTATGGTGAGTGCTGTGAAGGGTGTAAACCTGGCAATTCAGAGACCTGTACCCCTGGGGATAATAATACATTATATGTTTATAAAAAAGCAAGAAATTCTAAAAAAAAAAAAAAAAGAACTCACGTAGTGTTTCCTGCCTCTTGCCTTTGTGTCTGCTGTCCCTGTTCTTCATACACTCCCCCCTCCCCATTATATACCTAGTCACTTCTCATAGCATGTCTCCTTGTTTGTAATTTGTATTATTTAGGGGACTAGATTATTTGACTAATTATGCTGCATAATTATTTATGCATTTCTTATCTCCTTTATTATATATACTATAAGCTCCATGACAGCAGGATTGTGTATAGTTTATCTTCAGAAACCAGTGGAGTGCCTAGCATATAATAAATACTCCATAACCATTTGTTGAATGAATAAATGAATGTACCATTGAAAAGGCAACCTGGAGATCCTGAATTCCTACTGAGAAAAGTTTCAGGAGGTGGGAGAAGAGTACTGGTGAAAAGATGGAATCATGGCCAACTAGTACATAGAGCTGGCTCTTCAACAATAAAGCACATGTTTTGGGATGCCTGGGTGGCTCAGTCAATTGAGCGTCTGCCTTCAGCTCAGGTCATGATCCCAGGGTCCTGGGATTGAGTCCTGCATCAGGCTCCTTGCTCAGCAGGGAGCCTACTTTTCCTACATGCTGTTCCCCCTTCTTGTGCTCACTCTCTCTCTCTCTCTGACAAAAAATAAATAAAATCTTTTTTAAAAAATAAAGCATGTGTTTTCCATTCAGGAATTAAAAATGCAAGTCATTCTACTCTTTAAAAAAATGACCATTTTCCTAATGTCACTGAACCAAACACATATTCGGGAGCTGGTAAGCCATTCTTATGATGGAACATCCTGATTGGAATTCTTCTTCTCTAGCATTACACCTCATGGGAAGTTTTGTCCCAATTTATGACATCGTGACTATCAGGAAACTCAATTCTTCTTTCAGGTGCTTCTATAGATAATGAGGTCTAATGCCCATAGTCTGACTAGCTCTGAAGTGAACCAGATTTAGGTGGTTACATAGTTGCTCTACCCCACAGGGACAGAAGGATCTTAGACCTGTTACCAAGACCCTACACCTATGAGGCCCAGTATGGCAGTTCATTAAGCCCTGTTGCATGAGTAGTCTGGGTAGAAACAAGTAGAGTTACCATCAGCCCAATCTATGTTGGGTGTGGTAGAGTTTTCATGTGAGATTTCTTTTCTGACATCACCTAAGAAACATATAGTGTCTGAATCTGGAATCCTGAAAAATCAGCTGAGAAATCAGGAAAGTGAGAACATGTATTATAATATAATCCCCCTGCAAGAATTTGAGTTCAGCAACCAATGAAGAGATGTCACTGTTCTGAAGGAATCCATTGTCATCAAATGGAAGGCAAGAGCAGGAGAGCCTGACACACTGGGTGGAAGGTTTAGGTCGACATTTTCAGGGCAGAACTATGTAGAAAAGTGATCATTTGGTCTTCCTTGTAGTCATTGTCACTTAACAAGTGTGTGTTTTGGGCCCTATTGCCTGCCAATGGTGAGTCATGCTTGTAAATAAAATAACCATTGGTCATTTTATATGCACAGTATACTTTGAGTTGTGGTTCAAGAAATAAGATTTGGGAGCAAAATAAGTCCTTAACATGGCAATTTTTACACATGATTTAATGTGGTATTGTTAACACAGCTGAGAGATACAAATGTTATTTGAAGACTACCCAATAGTATTAGCTGGTATTTCTCAGTTTGAGTATCTCCTATTGGCTGCAGTTCTTTATAAATATTAAAAATTTAATATTTCTTATTGATTGTTTTATTTCTTATATCAGCAATAATGAGTAAAGAGTTTGAAGTATGTGGGAAGAATTTTAAATAGCTCCCTTTAGGTTAGATTTTTGGAGGATTGGTCAAATTCCATCCACTCTGTTTTTGTAGATAAAGTTTTATTGAAACAAAGTTTTGTTGATCACTCATTTACTTATTGTCTATGGCTGTTTCCATGCTACAGCTGAGGCTTGAGCAGTTGTCATGCAGACTGCATGGCTCACAAAGCCTAAAATATTCACTACCTGGCCCTTTGTAGAAAATGTTTGCTGACCCGTGGGTTAGGTGAGTGGAGGCTCTGGAATTCCATCAATGCTCAGCAGCATCTCTCCTGGGCCATTGCTCCCACCAGGAGGCTCCTCCAAGATTCTAGCTCTCTTGTGCTGGAGGTCAGAGGATGATAATGGGTTCCAGCTAGTGCTAGTCTCTGGGTGACTCAATGTCCCTTATTTGTTTTCTCAATTCTCACAATTTTGTAAGTAGACTTTCAAAAAAAGTCTTTTCATTTGAACCACATGGGATGAATTTTTCCTGCCTGGATCTAACTAGTGTAAAATGACTACATGCCTCCCCTTGGCCACACATTTGAACAGACCCCACTGATAAGGGACACCAGTTTACACTGAGTCAGTGTCTGCTGCATGGCCATAGGTGAGGTGGTTTACCTGTTGGCTGATGAAGCCCAATAGTCTTCACTGTTGAATTAGTGTCCCGAGCCCAGGCTTTGCTTATAGAGAGGGAATATCTTATCACTTTCCACTGGTAAACCATCCTTAACGTCCCAGCATGCTTGCTGACTGAGTTTATACAAATTATACAAGAAGGCAGTAAATCTCCTTCTCCCCTTTTCTAGGAAAATGTGATGAGTTTAGGAAATCTCCATGAGTTAAGCTGGTTTTAATTTCTCTGCTGGTGTCCAGATCAATTTCTTCTGAAAAGGAATTGAAATAGTTTCTTCTTTCAAGTTTAAATACCATCAGAAGTACAACTGAGTCTCTGCCTAGATTTGTAGGGTTTTGGTTGGGGTGGGGATGCTATGATGTCAACTCTAAATCTGGCTTTTTATAGTTTTTAATTTGATGAGGGGACTTACAAATTTCCTGTCTCACTACACAAGTAAGCTGTGCTTGCTAGTATTTCTTTTTCCGGAAATTATTGAAGAAACTTTTTTTTTTCAATGTTGACTATAACCCAGCTTGCTCCAAAGTTTACCCAAGAATAAAAATATAATTTTCACATTTTCACTTAGGCCTGCCATCTGAAGTATTAACCACAGAACATAAATTTGATCAAGGGAGGTTATGGAAGGGCTAACATTTCAGAACAAAAAATCCCAAGGTATGAAAATCATATATGGTGCTCTTGACTTCAATAATTTTATTTCCCATCTTTCTCTTGCCTCTCTTTTGAATTTCTTATATGATAGCTAGTTAAATTAAACCCTGCACTCCCATTCAAGGAGTGTTATACAAAAATTTTAGGAATGTAAGCACTGTATCTACAATATTGGTAGTTATTAAAGTGTTACCTATGAGGACAACACTGTGAGGATAGTAAATACTAAACAAACTTAATAACTAACGCTTCCTTAATTTACAAAGCATTTTCTCATGCATTGTCTCATTGATCCTCACAATAACCCTGTAAGGTAAATACTATTTATTCTTACTTCACATGTGAGGAAACTGAGGTTGATTTATTTGCTCAGTGTAATATACCTGGCAAGTTTTCATAGTCTTAGCGGGCTCAAGACTGGCGTGGAATTGTAGGATTGATTGTTGGGACCTCCAAAAGGAAGAATGGAAGTTTGGCAAATTGAAATAGTTGCAGAGACTAGGCCCAGCAAGAACACCTGGGCAGGCTGATCTCAGAAACTGACAGGAAGAGCAAGTTGGGGCATGCTTTAGGCAATCATTAGTATCAGGCAGAGACTACTCTAGCTGGTAAATCACAGCAGTGGACATAGGCACTGAGTTATTCTGGAATGTTCAGAGAGAATTCCATGTAGAAACTTAGTGCCATGAACAGGCCAAAAAGGAGGGCAGGAAAATGCCTATCAGTGCTGTTAATTCTGGGTTTCACCCATGGGGATGCTGAGACTCTCCTGTTACATACCCTGCCACCTTTCCATTGACTGATTTTCTTGGTGGGCACTTTTAGTGGCAAGGATAGGGATAATGAGGGTAAAAGATATTAAGCAGAGGCAGAGCCTGGGGGGTACTTCTTAATCCTTTACTCTCAGAGGCTCTGTACTCTCCACTGTACCTCACTACCTGTCATGAATGGGACAGGGCAGAAAATGAAGAGGTAAAGAGACAAAAGTCAGGTGACCAACTGGTGAATAAAAAGATGGGACTTGTCAGGAAAGGCTTCAAGGTGTAAGCGAGTTTCTAGCTTATTCTCAAAGGAAACACAACATAGGGCCTGTTATCTGTTGTGACCCTTAAGAAGGATAAACAATAATATTGGTTTACTAAAGCCCAATTTTATATTTTATCTTTTTCAGGCAAGTCAGTTTGCTCAACTTTCTTCCAGTCTGTCTTCTCTTCTAAGTATCCATTCTTAGTTCCAAAGACCGATTGAAGCAAATGATCCTGTCTCACATTTTCTATGGGTATAAACACTTTAGAGCTGCACTCTTCATGGCAGCCATTAGCTATATGCGGCTACTGAGTACTTGAAATGTGGCTACTCTTAACTAAGATATACCATGAGTATAAAATAGATACTGGGTTTTGATGGCATAGTATGAAAAAAATGTAAAATTTCATTAATAATTTTTATTTTATTACATGTTGAAATATTATTTTGGATATAATTGATTAAATACAAATATTATTAAAATGAATCTCACCTCTTTCCTTTTATTTTTCTAGTGTGACTACAGGAACATTTGCAATTACATATTTGGCTAACATTGTGTTTCCACTGGCCAGTGCTTCTATAGGGAGAAGCACCAGATTCCTGAAGAGTTGCTGTCTTTCAACCTTTGCCAGATGATTCTCTTCCCTCTAGGCCAGTTCTAGCAAGTCTAATAATGCAGATTTCATAATTAGAAGGAAGGCTGCAAGTCATTTGGAAATTAGGTGATGAAAATGCAATAGGATCATAACTCTTGCATAACAATTTGCTTTTCTGAGTCTTTCTTATTCCAAATGGAATAGTCCCTGCTCTGTTCTTTCCTCTAGCTAATTTACATCTTATTTTCTTTGTGTCGGAAGTGTCATTTTCTGTGATTGATGAAACCAATTTGGCTAAGTGCAAAAACAAGACCACCATGTTATTCAAACTGGATTCACTACAAATATTTTCCTCCTCTGGATTGGGAAGAATTCACCTAGTTGTTTGGAAACCCTTTTTTAAAATGGCAATGTTTGGTTACTTTCAGAAGTTGTAGTCAAGGGGCACCTGGGTGGCTCAGTGGGTTAAGCCTCTGCCTTCAGCTCAGGTCATGATCCCAGGGTCCTGGGATTGAGCCCCCATCCGGCTTTCTGCTCAGTGGGGAGCCTGCTTCCCCCACCCACCTGCCTGCCTCTCTGACTACTTGTGGTCTCTGTTTGTCAAATAAATAAATAAAATCTTTTAAAAAAAAAGAAGTTGTAGTCAAGATTACAGGAACAAAAAATATCGTTACCCTTTACAAATATGAAAAAATTTGAGATGCTGTCTGGCAGAACAATTTTTGTTTAATCCTAGGTCGTGTCTCTATGTGGCCTCTTAACATCATTTTTTGATTCAAGGGTTTTAGGGTTGTCTTAATGATGGGTTTCTACACAATTACTTATACTGACTATGCACTAGATTTAGTTCACCTGAGTTGATTCAGGTTTTAGAAATTATTTTAACAGCCTGTAGCCTTCATTTTTATGAATACTTCCAATCAGTAACAGCAGTATTAGAACTTTATAATTATTACTTGAAAAAGAAAGACATGTCAAACAGAAGGAAGCAGACCCTGTCTCTCTAAGAGGAAGCTGGGACCAACTACATGTTGATATATACATCCATGATGCTTTTTCTTGCTTTGCTTGAGTTTCTTTTTAAATTATCTTTATTGGATTTATTAAAATATCTGACTTGTTTATTATTTTGCATTACTATTTTAAGCTACATATAGTAGAATTTTAATATGTGCATAGATTTTTGTAACCACCACTAATGGGATATAGAACAATTCCAGCACTTCCCCAAATTCCCTCCTGCTACCTCTTTGCAGTCAAACACTTGTCCTACCTATGACCCCTGGCAACCACAGTGATGGGTTCTCTCTCCCTCTAATTTTGCCTTTTAAGGATGCTGTATTAATGAAATCATATAGTATATAACCTTTTGAGACTGGTGTCTTCTAATTAGCACATTGTAGTTGAGATTCATTCACGCTGTTGCAGCTAGCATTAGTTTGTTCCTTTTTATTGCTCACTACACTATGTTTATTCACAGAATCAGGCATGTTTGGGTTGTTTCCAGATTTTCACCACTACAAATTATTCTGCAATAAATGTTCATATCCAGGATTTTGTGTGCATGTAAGTTTCAGTTCTGTAGGGTGAATGCCTAGGAGTGGGACTTCAGGGTCATAGATAAGTGTGTGTTTAAATTTACAGGAAAGAGCCAAACTGCTTTCCATAGTGGCTGTGCCATTTGGCATTCTAACCAGCAACACCTGAGAATCACAGTTGCTTTGCAGGCCCATTGGCCCTAAATAATATCAATATGTTTTTTTTAGCCATTCTAATAGGAGTATAATTGTATCCCATTGTAGTTTTAATTTGCATACCCTTAATGATTAAGAATGTTGAGCATTTTTCATGTGTTTATTTGGTATCCATACATCTTCTTTGATAAAATATCTACTAAAATCTTTTGCCCAGTTTTTAAAATTGGTTTATCTCAGGGGTACCTGTGGGGCTCAGTAGTTTAAGCATCTGCCTGTGGCTCAGGTCATGCTCTCCAGGTCCTGGGATTGAGCCCCACGTTGAGCAACCTGCTCCATAGGAGTTTGCCTCTCTCTCTCTCTCTTTTGCTCCCTACCTCTGCCCCTCCCCAATGCTCATTCTCTTGCTCTATCTCTCAAATAAATACATAAAATCTTTAAGAAAATAAAAATAAAATTGGTTTATCTCAGATTTTTGAGATACGTCTTTTGTCAGATATGTGACTTTCAAAAATTTCTCTCAGTCTGTGGCTTTGTCTTTTCATTTACTCTCACCTTCTCAGAGTAAAAATTTTAAAAATTTTAAAAATTTTAAATTTGGGAGATGTCTATTTTTCTAATTTTTTTTCCATCCTGTGACTTTGTTATGCTTGCTTACTACTTCTAGGAAATTTTTTGTAGCTATTTTAAATTTTATACATAGATATTCAGGTTATATGTAAAAAAGTCTCCTCCTTTCCAATCTATGTACTCTTATTTCTTATTCTTACCTTATTCTTTACCTAGGACTTCTAGTAGGATATTGAATAGGAGTGGTGAGAGAGGACAACCTTGTCTTGTTTCTGATCTTGGGGGAAATTGTCCATACTGAGGTCCAGTCTCTAGTATGATTGTAGCTGCAGCTATTTTGTAGATGTTCTTTACCACGCTGCAGTGTTCCTCTCTATTTCCTAGTTTGCTGAGAGCTTTTATTAGAAATGGGTGCTGGGGGGTTGCCTGGGTAGCTTCAGTTGGTTAAGTGTCCAATGATCTCAGCTCCATGTTGGGCTCCCCAGTCAGTGGGAACTCTGCTTGAGATTTTTCCCCTCTCCCTGTTCTCTCTCTCTCTCAAATAAAGAAATAGATCTTAAAAAATGAGTGCTGGGGACTTATCAAAAGCTTTTTCTGTACATATTGATATAATCATAATTTTTTATTCTTTAGCCTGCTGATGTGATAGATTATACTGATTGGTTTTTGAATGTTGAACCAGCCTTGCATACCTGGAATAAATACCATTTGGTAATGGTGTAGTTTTTTAAATACATTGTTGGATTTAATGTTAATATTTTGTTGAGGATTATTGCATTTATGTTCATGAGAGTTACTTGTCTGCAGCTTTCCTTTCTTGTAAGGTCTTTATCTGATTGTGGTATTAAGTTAAATCTGGCTTCATAGATAAATAAGGAAGTATTCCCTCTGGTTCCATTTTCTGAGAGATATTGTGGAGAATTGCTATTATTTCTTCCTTAAAGATTTAGAATTCACCCATGGAATTATCTGGCCTGATGCATTCTTTTAGAAGGTTACTAATGTTGATTCAGTTTTTAAATGAGATTATTTAGCATACCTGCTTCTCCTTTTGTGATGTTTGGTAGTTTGCATATTTCAAGGACTTGGTCTAAGTTATCAAATACGTGGGCATAGAGTTGTTCATAGTATTTCTTTATTGCCCATGGGATTGACAATGATGGCCCATCATTCATTCTGATATTAGCAATTTACATTTTCTCTTTTTCCCTTGGTTACCTGGCTAGAGATTTTTCAATTTTGTCTTTCCAAAGAACCAACTTTTGGTGTTTTGTTGCTTTTCCCTATTAATTTTCTGTTTTCAATTTCACTGGTTTCTGCTCTAATTTTTATTACTACTTCTTTCTTTCTCCTTACTTTAGACCCAAATTGTTCTTTCTTTATTTTCCTAATGCGGATTCTTAGGTTATTGATTTTAGATCCTTCTTTTCTTAATATATATTTAATGCAACAAATTTCCCTCTACACACTACTTTTGCCTACCTATCACAAATTTGGTAAGTTGTATTTTTATTTTTATTTAGTTCCATGTGTAGATCTGGAATATATTTTCTTAGATTTATACCTAAAACTTTTGGGGGGGGCTATTGTAAGTGGTATTATTAAAATTTTGGTTTCTAATTGTTCATTGTTAATATGTAGAAATATAGGGGTTTCAGTGTTGATCTGGTATCTGTGAACTTGCCAAACTCAGTAACTTTAAGTGCTTTTTTTGAAGATCACTTGAGATTCTCTATGTAGGCAATCGTGTCATCTGGGAATATGGATAGTTTTATCTATTCTTCTCCAATATGTAAAGCTTTTATTTTTTTTTTCTTGGTTCTTTGCACTTGCTAATGCTTCCAGTATGATACTGAGTAAGACTGATGAGAGTGGGCATCCTTGCCTTGATCCTAGTCACAGGGAGAAATCATTCAGTCTTCCACCATTAAGTATGATGTTAGCTATAGGGTTTTTATAACTGTCTTTTATCAGGTTGAGAAGATCCCTTATATTTCTTACCCACTGAGAGTTTTTAATCATGAATGGATGTTGAATTTTGTCAAATGATTTTTCTGCATTTTTTAAGTATAATTTTTTTTTTTTTTTGACAGAGAGACAGATCTTAGGTAGGCAGAGAGGCAGGCAGAGAGAGGAGGAAGCAGGCTCCCCACTGAGCAGAGAGCCTGATGTGGGGCTCAATCCCAGGACCCTGGGATCATGACCTGAGCCGAAGGCAGAGGCTTTAACCCACTGAGCCACACAGGTGCCCGTTAAGTATAATCATTTTTTAAAAATCTGTTAATACAGTGGATTGCATTGACTGATTTTCCATTGTTGAACCTTCCTTGCATTCCTGGAAATAAATCCTACTTGGTGTGATGTATTTTACCATATTGTTGGGTTAAATAGCTAAAATTCTGTTGAAGATTTTTTATCTATTTTAAGAGGGATGTGGTTTACAGTTCTCTTTTCTGGTATTCTCTTTATTTGGTTCTTATATCAGAGTGATGGTGACTCATCAAATGAATTTAAAAGTGTCCCCTGATCTTCTTAAAGGCATAGTAGAATTCTACAGTGAAATTAACTGGGTCTGGCATTTTCTTTTTTTGGAAGAATTTTAGCTATGAAGTCAATTTTTTAATAGACACAAGGTTATTCAAGTTATTTATTTTTTCTTATGGTGAGTTTTGGTGGGCTTTGCCTTTCAAGGAAATAGTCTAGTTTATCCAAACTCTCATATTTATGTGCATAGAATTCTTTTCAGCATTCTTTCATTGTCCTTTAATGTTTATGAGTCAGTAATGACATCTCCTCTTTAATTCCTGATATTTATCATATGTGTCTTCTCTCTTTTACTTGATCACCAAGCTAGAGGTTTATTAGTTTTATTGATATTTTCATAATATCAGATTTTTGCTTAATTGATATTATCTATTGTTTTACTTTTCTGTTTTACTGTTACTCTTTTCTCTGTTCTCAGTTTTATCAATTTTTTTCTCTTCTCTTTGCTATATCCTTCCATTTGCTTGCTTTATGATTCTTGTCTTTTTTTTCATCTCTTAATTTGGAAGTTTAAGTTATTGACTTGAGACCTTCCTTTTCTTTTTCTTTTTAAACTTTTTTTTAAGTATAGTTGACAGATGGTGTTACATTAGTTTCAGGTGTACAGCATAGTGACTCAACTCTCTATACCTGGTGTAAGAATTTTCTAATGTGAGCACTTAATGCTATAAAATTTTCTGTAAGCACTACTTTGGGTACATCTCACATATTGTAATATAATTTATTTCTATTTTATTCGATTAAAAATATTTTCTGATTTTTTTTGAGACTTCCTCTTTGAACTATGGATTATATACTAGTGTATTGCTTAATTTTCAGATATTTAGAGATTTCCTAGATATCCTTCTGTTATCAATTTCTAGCTTAACCATGTTATGTCCAGAGAACGTATTTTGAGTAACCTTAGTTGTTCTAAATTTAACAAAGTTTGTTGTGTGGCTTAGCCTATGGTTTAATTTGGTAAATATTTCCATGAACACTTGAAAAGAGTATATATTCTCTTGTTGTTGGGAGGAAGATTGTATAATTGTCAATTAGATCCAGTTAGTTGATGATGTTATTTATCCTTTAATATCTTGGCTGATTTTATGGTTACTCATTCTATCAATTTCTTAGAGAGGAATGTTGAAATGCACAGATACCATTGTGAATTTGTTTCTCTTTTCAGTTGTCAGTTTTTGCTTCATTTATTTTGAAGGTCTGTTGGCAGTTGCATACACAGAGTTTTTATGTCTTCTTGATGAATCATTATATAGTGTCTCTCTTTGTACCTGGTTATTTTCCTTGCTCTGAAGTGTAGTTTTTCTAATATTATCATGCACACTCCCGTTTTCCTTTTGATTAGTATTTGCATGTTATATCCTTTTCTACCCTTTCATTTTTAACCTACTTTTATCATCATGTTTCAAGTAAGTTTCTTATAGACAACATACAGTTGTGTCTTTGTGAGTGTGTGTGTGTGTGTTGTTTTTAAATCCAATCTAAATATCAATGTCTTTTAATTGGTTTGTTTAAACCATTTACATTTAATATAATTACTGATACTGCATTTTGCTGTAGCATTTTATTAGTATCTGCTTTTCTCTTATGTGTTTCTTCCCGCCCCCAATGTGTTTTATTCCTCTGTTTTCCCTTTTTTTCTCTTCTTTGAGTTATTCAAATACTTTTTAGAATTCCATTTAAATCTCCCATTTAAATCTTTTTGATTATATGCCTTTAAATTATTTTTTCAGTGATTGCTGTAGGGAATACCATATATACACCCAATTTTACACAATCTAATTAGCATTAAAAACTTACCA
Source organism: Mustela erminea (assembly GCF_009829155.1). Taxonomy (NCBI): domain Eukaryota; kingdom Metazoa; phylum Chordata; class Mammalia; order Carnivora; family Mustelidae; genus Mustela; species Mustela erminea. The sequence continues at coordinate 37,228,847 of NC_045635.1, forward strand.
TGTCACCAAAAATAAAGAAAATTTGTGAATATATAGTAATTTTAGTCTTTCCCTTTTACAAAGTTTTCATATATATCTGTATATCTTGAAAACTTCATCAGACAGCATTATGATTTTTTGCCTATTGTTACACTAAGTTAAAGACAAAAAAATGATCCATTTTATTTAATCAGATATTTACTATTTTTGTTGCTTTTCAGTCATTACTGATGTTCCAGGTTTCCTTTAGTCAGTATTTCCTTTCTACTTGAAGAATTTCTTTAAAGCAAGTCTATTAGTGATGAGTTCTCTTAGATTTTTTTGAGAACATTTTTATTTTCCCTTTATTCCTGAAGGATATTTTCACAGGATATAGTATTCTGGGTTGACAGGCAGGTCTTTTCTTTTAGCACTTTAAAAATATTGTTCCACTCTTTTGGTCTCCATGGTTTCTGATGTAAAAAATCTGTACTCATTTAGATCTTTGTTCTCTACATGTAATATGTTGTTTTTCTGTGGGTGCCTTGCAGATTTTATCTTAATCTTTGATTTCCAGCAGTTTGTTTATGATGTGTATAAGCATGGTTTTCTTTCAGTTTATTCTCTTTGGAGTTCAGAGCCTCTTAGATGTATAAAGTTTGTTTTCCAAAAAACTTGGAGAGTTTTGGTCACTATTTATTCAAACTCTTTTTCTCCTCTCCTTTTGAAAATTTCATGATATGAACATTAGACCTTTTAATATTGTTTCATAGGCCTCAGAGGCTCTGTTTTTTTATCTCAATTTTTCAGATCACATTATTTCTCATACTGTATCATCAAATTTATTAATTCTTTCCTCTGTCATCACAATTGTGTTAAGCCCTTTCATTTTTAAAATTTCTGTTATTGTAGCTTTCAGTCTTAGGATGCCATTTGGTTCACTTTTATAGATTCTGTTTCTCAGATGAGCACTTATATCTTTGCATTTCTTTCAAAATTGTTCACCCTTACTTCTTATAGTATGATCATAATAGCTGCTCTAAAATCTCGTCTGGTAATTACAACATTTGGTTATCTCAAGGTTGGCATCTGTTGATTGCTTCTTCTCTTGACAATTATTCAAATTTGTCTGAATCTTTGTATGTTGAGGAATTTTGGATTGTATTTGGGCACTTTGAATACTATATTTTGTAAGACTCTGATTCCTATAAAAATCTTCCAGGGAATGTTATTTTTAAAATTTTGTTTCAGCAGGCATGCAATGCAGTTCCATCCAGACTGCAAGTCCTAAACCAGCTCCTGTGGGCTACAGTTCTGACGTCACTTCAGTTTTCAGAGCCATTGCAGTGCTCAGGTTTTTTTTTTTTTTTTTTTCCCATCTTTGCTGTGTTCATTACAGCTGGTTTCACACACACGAGCAATTTGGGACTGAGGTAGTACTTCATATAGAGATTTAAAAATCCCTACTGATAGCTTCATCATCTCAATAGTTCTCTCTGATTCCCAGGGTGTTTTTCTTTTTTCTTTTTTTTTTTTTTTTTTTTACTAGTAGTTTGGCTAGAAAGCCAGAGCTTTAATGTCCCTACATTTTCATGCACTCCTTGTGCCTGGGCCTAATTTAGGGCAAAACAGTGAAAGAAGAAATCCTGTGGGGCTGCCGTGGCTTCTCCCATTGTAGTAAAGGGAAAATTTAAAAAAAAAGGGGGGGGGGAGGGCCTTCCACACCACAGGAGCTGCTTCTGCTATACTAATGGAGAAAGGTACTGCATTTTCTTTGCTGGCACTGAGAAGAGCTCGGGACCATATCCATCTTGCTGAGAACAGGGAACTCTTATTTTGTTGCTCATGCTGTCAAGTCAGGAGAGGTTTGTCCCCCACTCCTGCTTCTCTGGTTAGAGAAAGTGACTGAACCTGACTTTATCTCTACCTATTAGTTGTTTTGGTTTGGGGTTTCCACAGAGCTTAAGCCAGGATGTAGAAGACAGGGGAAAAAAAATATTCAGGCAACTCACTGCTGGGTTGTCCTGTGAGTATTGACTTCTATACCTATCCACCTGCACTTCTTCTTTTATAGTCTTCTGATAGCTTTTTTATGTATTTTGTGTAGTGTTCTTAGTTATAAACTGTTGAGGAGATAGGAGAGAATGTATTTACTCCATTTCTATGAGACCCAGACTCATCGCTTTGCTTTTTATAAACAGTGATATTTATAGTATGAAAAGAAAAATGTTTGGTTGGAGGAGTGGGTTTTTTTAAATTTAAATTCGAATTAGTTAACATAGAGTATAATATTGGTTTCAGGAGTAGAATTCAGTGATTCATCACTTACATACAACATCCAGTGCTCATCACAGCAAGTGCCCTCCTTAATACCCATTGCCCATTTAGCCCCACCTCCTTCCATCAATTTTCAGTTTGTTCTCTATCATTAAGAGTCTCTTATGGTTTGCTTCCCTATAACTTTTCCCCCCTTTCCCATATGTTTTTTCTTTCTTCAGTTCCACACATGAGTGAAATCATATGGTATATGTCTTTCTCTGACTTATTTTGCTTAGCATACTACACTGTAGCTCCATCCATGTCACTGCAAATAGCAAGATCTCATCCTTTTTGATGGCTGAGTAATGTTCCACTGTGTGTGTGTGTGTGTGTGTGTGTGTATCACATCTTCTTTGTCCATTCATCAGTTGATGGATACTTGGGCTCTTTCCATAGTTAGACTGTTGTTGATAATGCTGCTATAAACATTGGGATGCATGTACCCTTCAAATCTGTATTTTTGTATCCTTTGGGTAAATAGTAGTGCAATTGCTGGGTCATAGGGTAGTTTTATTTTTCACTTTTTGAGTAACCTCCAGAGTGGCTGCACCAGTTACATTCCCACCAACAGTGTGTGTGTGTGGGGGGGGGCTGTTTTTTAAACATGAAGATTCTCAAGCCCTACCCCAAGACATAATACATCAGGGAGTGGACTGAGAATATAGGTTTATGGAATATCCTCAGGAGATTCTGATGAAACAGTCAAGTTATGAACCTACTGTTTCTCATATGATTTGTAGGCATGAAAATTGAGGACCAGTTTGTACTTTGTCTATAACCCAATTCATCCCTTAGTAGGCATGTTTTTCACCCTGTGTGTCATATTTTGTGCTAATAAGGAATATTTTACTACTGCATTAGGGACCAAGCTCATTTGTGCAACATTGCATGTTTAAACCACAGGGTAATAGAATAGGAAAAATGAGTAAAAATGACTGTGACAGTTGGATCTAATTTCTTATAAACATTTTCCACCAGGAAAAGCTTCATAAACCACGACCAGAGAAAAATAAGCAAAAAAAAAAAGTTTATAGAAATTCACAGAATTGAAAATTTGGGGAAGATTTCCCAGCTGAGCTATTTGGCTAAGAGAACCCAAATTGAAGGAGTGGATCTGGGACCTATATAGTCAAGGAGCTAGAAGAGAAATTTTCAGGTTTGGGCTGAGACTGGAAGAGAAAGTAGAGGAAGAAAGACTGGTAAACCAAAGCCTTAGTGTAACCCAAGAATTGAGGCTAGAACATAATTGGCTGAACTATTTGTGAAATTAATTACAAAATAAAGGAAGACCATGATTGTTAAGTTCTATCGATCTAGTTTAATTTAATGTGACTCCATACTTGGTTTTTTCCCATGTATATATCATCTTGTACACCTTAGATGGCTGTGTGGATTGTATACCACACAATTCCACAAAGCACCTACTCACATATACATCCTCTCTGGATTTATGTGCAATTGTGTGTGGTAGCCTTTCTTATATCCCCAAAATTTTTTTTGCTAGGCAGGAAAATGGTAACCTCTTCTGGATGACTGAATGCATACTATGCTTGAAAGTCAGTTTAGGGGAAGGGAGGCTAGTAGTGGAAAATAAACTGAAAAGGCCTTAGTGTAAATTCATTTTAAAATGTACCAGGAACCAGGGGCACCAGGTGGCTCAGTCCATTGTGTCTGACTCTTGATTCTGGTTTGGGTTGTGATCTCGGGGTTGTGGGATGGAGCCCCGAGGTAGGCTCTGTGCTCAGTGTGGAGCCTGCTTGTCCCTCTCTCTATGATTCTCCTCTTGCTGGCTCTCTGTCTCTCTAAAATAAATAAATAAAATCTTTAAAATAAAAAGATGTATTGGGATCCAGAAATGGTGAGGACTCATAAGCTGGAATCATTAAATTCTCTACTACTATAACCAACTTCCTTCCTTCAGTATCTTCTCCATCACCTCCCAGAACAGGTTCTCAAGGGAGACATTTGGACTAAGGACAAGGGCCAACAAACATACCCTCTCTGTTACTGTCATTCCAACATAACTCCTGGTGAGTCAAATTGACTGACACGGGAGATCTCCCCTCCATCCCCGGCCCAAGTCTAAATCCCTAAAACCATTTTTTTCCTTATCCTTCTGTGCTAAACCCTAAACCTTTCAAGTTTTACCATGGTAGTTGCCCATTCTTATGAAAAGCAGACTCAAAGCAAGAAAGATGGAAGGTGTATTGGAAATTGGGGCTGCTGTGGAGTAGGATGAGAAATCTTACATAAGGCATGTTTCTCAAAATGCAATTCTAGGTAAGTATTAGGGGCACCTTGGAATTTTGCAAAAAAAAAAAAATTCTTAGCAGGTAGTATCTTTATATGTTATGTCGCTACCTAATACTACAAGGGTATATTCCTGAGGAACTGTCTGTGTCCTAAAAAAGAATCTTGAAGGATGTTTTGACTTTGTCAAAAGAAATGTTTGTAAGTCACTTGGGGAAGCCCAGAAAGTTAATTTTTAATTATAATATAGCCTGCTTCTTACCCTTTGACCCAGAAATTCCACTCTTAGATAATCTACCCAAGAGAAATGAAAATGCATGTTCATACACAAAAAGTTTGTGAAAATGTTCATAGAAGACTACTACCCTCAAAACTTGAAAAAACTCAAGTGTCCAACTTTAACAGAGTAGAGAAATAAATTGTGGAATATTCATACAATGAAATACTAGTCAGCAAAAAAAAAAAAAAAAAAAAGGAACGAACTACTGGCATATGTATCATGACAGACATTAGGCTGCCCATAATGTTTGTGAGACAAAGATCTGAGACACAAAGAAGTAATAACAGTATATACTGCATGATTCTGTTTATGAAGTTCTAGAATAGGCCAAAACAATCCTTGGTGTGGAAAATAAAGTAAAATAATCATTGTCTTTGGGTTGGGGGTATAAATTGACTGGAAATGGACATAGGGGAACTTCCTGAAATGATGAATATGTTAATATATCTAAATATGGAATGTGACTTACCTAGGCATATACATTTGTCCAAATTACAGTTAAGATTCTTGCTTCTCAATGAACACAGATTTTATCCCTATAAAGAACTGTATATAAATAATAATTGAGTGGGGAATTGAGAGACATAAACAATAAAACAAGAATGGCCTGATGAGATTTATTATATTAGTCTATTTACTGGACATTTTCCATAATACAAAATTTAAAAAAACTTCAGAAGGTCTTGGAGTCTGACCCGATTTCTGTTGTCTGCATGATTTTTTTTTTGTTGTTGCTTTACTTAAAATCTTGATATTTCTATATGAATTCAAGAAAAAAGAATATCATTAATTCATAAATACTGAAGTAATTGATGCTCTTAAGTTTATAACCTTCACCCATGCTAGGTTTGTATACATATTAGCCTTCAGTTTTTATTAGTTACAAACTTTTGTAAAATTGATTTTAAGAATCAAATAAATGAATGCTTGTAGGACTCAGAGGACATTGCCAAAGTTTCCATGAGGAGTTTGGGGGTGGGGATGTAATTCTTGCTCTTAATGTTAGCCAGACCGTTTAATATCTACGATTTGCAACTAGTCATGGCTATTACGGTAATCACTGAGAGAGTTAGACAATTATGATCATTAGCTTGGATCAGGGTTCAGTGTCTTCAGGTTCACCTCACAGTGTCAGCCTAAGAGCATACAATCAAACACTTGTTGACTGAATAGTTACTCGACAAGAGGAACGCGCAGACACTATGGCTGCCATAGGTTTCCGTATAGTCAGTCAACTTGATTTCCCTTTGACCTTATAAGAGGATGTTCTCAATTAAACTGTACAGCCTACACTCCCACTCCCATCCACGAGTGGTACTTCAACAGCCATTTGTTGAGCACTGGATAAAATATATGTGCAAACATTTGCCAGCTATGTGAATTATTTAACCACTTATTGGGTCAGTTTCTTATCTGTAGAATGGGAATAATACTAGGGCTTACTTCATAGGCATCTTGTAAGAATTAAATGAATCGATATGTGTAAAGTACTAAGAAGAGTGCTTTAAAACATAGTACTATGAAAGGCATAATGATAGTGATGGTGGTGATTTAGCATGACTAATATTGATGTGTGCCCTTTCTTCTGGCTGAGAGCTCTTATTGCTTAAGTTAAGTCCCATGTTCCTTTCTAACATTCAGGTATTTTTTGTGTGTGAGTATTCTCTTGTTAAAGAAAAGGGGGGGGGAAAAAACCTTTCAGTTCCCCACAGTATAATATAATTCAGTATATGTGAGTTAAGAAGGGGGGGGCTTTTTTAGCCTAACATGGTGATAACTGGTGCGTGTCGTATTGTATTTGTCAATAAATGCACTAAGGGTCAAATAATTGGCTTATACTTAACACGTAGAAACACAGTGTATTCGTTTCCTGGGGTTGCTGTAACAAATGACCACCAACTTGGTGGCCTAAAACAACAGAAAGGTATTCTTTCACGTTTCTGGAGGCCAGAAGTTCAAAATCAGTTTTACTTGTCTGAAATCAAGGTGCTGGCAGGATCACACTTTCTGGAGGCTCTGGGGAAGAATTCATTCTTTGCCTCTTCCAGCTGTTGGTGGCTGCCAGCCTTCCTTGGCTTGTGACTTCCTCACTCCATTCTCTCTCCTTTGCCGTTACAGTGTTTCTCCTTTTCTGTTGTGTTAAATTTCCCTCTGGCTCTCTCTTATAAGGATACTTGAGGGTAATTTGGAGTAATCTCCCCATCTGAAGCTCTATAACATAATCACTGCAGAGTCTTTGCCATATAGGGTGACATTCACAGGTTCTGGGGATTCGGATATGAACCTAAGCTTTTGGGACCATTATTTAACCTACCACACATAGCTGATTTTAATTTAAGATTGACTGTAATATATACATCCCACTTGCCTTTTCCTCATTCATAGAGCTCACGACACTAAGATATTTACCATGTAAATATCAACTGAGTGGACATTGTCAGTGAAGAATAAAATGTCATTATTCAAGAAAATGATATTAATAATTCCACAACATCCTTCTGAAACAGATCTGCTTGATCCGTTATAACCATTTGTAAATATTGGAAGGAATTGCATGAGCATCTGGGTACCTCCGGGAATAATTTGGCCTTTAAAAAGACAGCAAAACAATGAACCAATAGAAAAACTTAACAGGTGTTTAGAAAAAGAAACATTGTTTATACAGGTTACCTACTTTCTCTCCCGTTTCAATTCAAGCACTCCAGAAATATGTTAAATAAGCACATTTAGTATACCTGGTTTAAAAAACTGTCTTTTGTCAGTTTGCTGCAAACTTCATTGGGAGAAATAAACAATAAAGTCCAGAATTAATGTTCCAAGTTGCAAATTGCTGGAAGCAGGGAAGGACAGTGAAAAACCTCAAATACGAATGACACTTAAAAATAAATCCTTGAGTGGCTTCCAGGCTGTCTAATACCTATTTCCCCAAACACAGAGCATTTGTTGTCTCTCATCTGAAAAAGATGGTTTTGTCTTGCTGGAGCTTACACATATGTACATTTGTTTATTCTCCGGAGGTGATTCTTCATCATAAGGTATTGGAAACAGATTCTCCAGGGAAAACATCTGTTCAGCTATAATGCTAGCATCTGCCAAGTTAGGTGGGCTAAGAAAAAAGAACTTTCTCTTTTTGGTGGTTCAGGGACCTCAGATCCACAAGCTAACACAGTATCAAAGACACAAAAGCTGCATCTTTCCTCTGTTGCTCCTTCCCGTAGTCTGGCTCTGGCCATGCCAGGCATGGGACACATAGTGAGATGACATTCACTCATCGTAGGGTCAATTCTGGAGGCAGATGCCATTTGGTCCACGTAGCAAAAAGGCCTCAGGCCAAACTGGACACCGGCTCTGCCTTAGCATTTCCTTAGAACTTATCCTGCTGTTTCTGGTGGGCTTGATATCTATGGATCCAAGGTCTTGGGCCTGGCACAACGTGTGTGTGTGTGAGAGAGAGAGAGAAGGAGACAGGAACACAAGCCCTAGAGCCAGACTGCCATGATTCAGGTGCTTGGCTTGACTACTAACTGCGTAACTTGGGAAAGTTCCTTAACCTCTCTGAGCCTCAACTACCTTATCTGTAACATTGAGATAATTATTTCAGAATTGGGTGTAAATAGATAAGACATATAATAAGCACCATATGCCATCTGGAAATGCTTGCTCTTAGAACTATTTAGAATGAATAGCAAAATAATTTCTACTGACCTAGTGAAACCTAGGTACTAACTAACCTTTTAATAAAAGTCCCCTTGAGAGACAGCTCTGAGCTTCTGAGGGATTTTAATCTATATAGATCCTGACTTTACCTCAACTCTCTTTACTCCAACAGAATCTATGAGCTTCCCTCACTTTTAGCCTGCATTTCCTGCCATGCAGATGGAGAGCAACTTGGTCCTTTCTGGAATTTGCAGAGGATTTGTAAGACCTGAGCTGATGGAGCTTCAATTCCTGCTCCATTTCCATTCCACAGTTTCTGGAAGCAAGGCATTTTGGTGCCCAGTAGGATTTTGGTGCTGGCAAAAGCAATTTTTTTATTTTAAAATCTGTTTCCTGCTCCATTTCTCTTGATCAACCCTTATCTGATCCTGTATTTTGCTTTTAATTCTGGGATTGAAGCTTCTTTTGCTACTTTTTCTCCATTGTTCCTAGATCCCCATTGTTGTCATTCCTGGAGGCCATAAGGAGGTGCCAATTAGAAACTTAAAAAGTCAAAATGAGATTTCTGTTGGAGAGTCAAAGTCTACAGGACCTCTGCAATAGATCAGAAGGGAGAATTTGTGGCTTAAATAGATAGCATGGGGGCACCTGGGTGGTTCAGAGGGCTAAAGCCTCTGCCTTCGGCTCAGGTCATGATCTCAGGGTCCTGGGAGCGAGCCCTGCATCGCATCTGGCTCTCTGCTCAGCAGGGAGCCTGCTTCCTTCCTCTCTCTCTGCCTGCCTCTCTGCCTACTTGTGAGTTCTGTCAAATGAATAAATAAAATCTTTAAAAAAAAATAGCATGGCTTTTGGACCAACAAGACTGGATCACAACCAGATCTACTTTGTTAATATTTGTGAAGAACAAAACAGTCTTGGTAGTGGTGGGAAAGGGAGTCCCACACTATCAGGATTCATCTGAGCATAGTCCACTATATAGGGGATCTGGGCCAAGGAGAAGGGCAGGTAGAGGATCCTCGGCAAGACTCTCCCTGTGCTGGGTGAGAAGGCTCAGGCTGCTTCAGCTGAAGACTATTTCTCAGGCTTGCTTAAGTTCTCTGGGTCTCAGTTCATTGTCCTCAAGACCTCTGGCCTCCCACACCAAGAGGGAATGTGCTGATCTGCAACTGTGAGTTTCTGTGACTCTTGACATTTGTATTTCTCATGGTAAATGGATGAAGCAGCGTTGTGTTGGGTCTACCATCTTGGTTCCATGAGCTTGATGAGTATGAGGATGGATCTCAGACTGGGGGCCGGGAGCAATGTCCACACAAATCAGGTTCTTGAGTCTGCTATCTGAGGCCCAGGTCTTGTTCGATGACACTATTGTCCAGCACTTATTACCTTTGACCAAAAAATAACCCCTTGCCTGGATTGACACATCACTTTCTTAATATCTTATTTTCCTGCATCTTGGTTCTATCCCTTCTAATCCATCCTACACCCGACTGCAAAGACTTCTCCCCACCAGACTGTGTTTTATCATATCACCACCTCAGGAAAGTGCAATGGCTACCTATTGCTTTCTGAAAGAGTTTAAGGAGTCATCTAACAGATTCCCACCAAAGAATGCTTTGCCCCATCCTAAATGCCAGCCTACCAGAAATGTGACCACCAGAGGGGTGCCTGGGTGGCTCAGTCAGTTAAGTGCTTGACTGTGGGTTTTGGCTCAGGCCATGATCTCAGGATCCTGAAGTTGAGCCCTGCACGGAGTCTGCCTGAGATTCTTTCTTCCTCCTTTTCCCTCTCTCTCTAATCCTCCCCCTGTTCACATGTGCTCCCTTGCTCTCTCTCAACTACCTACCTACCTAAACAAACAAGTAAATAAAAATAAATAAAATTAAATAAAATCTTTTTAAAAAAATGTGATCACCAGAGCTTCATTCCTTTTAGTTTAAGGCCCAGAATTTTGGAAACTTGTTTCTATTGGTTTCTCAAATCCATTTTTTTTTTTAAATGAGAAGACAGAGATCATTCCTAATTTTTTTTGTTTCTTTGGATATAAATGTGCTTTTCTCCTGTGGCTACTTTAAAAATGTTCTCTTTATTTTTGTTTTTTAGCATTTAGACTACGGTGTGCTTATGTTCTTATTTCTTTTGTATTTACACTGAATGGGGGGATTATGGCTTCCTGAATATGTGGGTTGTTGATTTTTATTAAATGTGGAAAAATTTGGTCGCTATTTCTTCAAATAATTTTTACACACCATTATTTCTCTTGCCTCCATTTGAGAGTCCAATTACACTTATGATAGAGTGCTTGATACCATCCCACATGTCACCATGATTCATTTCATTCTTTTTTCAAATTTTGTTCAGTCTGTGCTTCAATTTGGGTAATTTTTTTGGTCCTGTCCTCAGTTTTCTGATACTTTCTTCTGTTTGATCCAATCTACTATCACACTCATTAGCTAAAATTTTTATTGTTGATGTTGTATTGTTTTCATTCTAGAATTGTTCTTTTTTAATTTTATTTTTTTAATTCGGGAGAGAGAGAGAGAGAGAGAGAGAGAGAGCACACAAGCTTGGGGGAGGGAGCAGGAGATGGAGAAGCAGGCCTCCCGCTGAGCAAGGGCCAGAGTTCTAGAATGGTTTTTGGATTTTTTTTTCACTGTTTAAGAATCTCCTAAAGCCTCCTATTCCTCTACTATTTATTCATTTTTTTCCTATAAATTCTTGAACAAATTTATTATAATAATTTAAAGATCTTTGTTCAGATGAATGAATAAAGAAGATGTGCTATTGTATACAATGGAATATTACTCAACCATCAGAAAAGATGAATACTTACGGTTTACACAGACCTGCATGGAGCTAGAGAGTATTATGCTAAGTGAAATAAGTCAATCAGAGAAGGGCAATTATCATATGGTTTCACTCATATGTGGACTATGAGAAACAGCACAGAGGACCATAGGGGAAGAGAGGGAAAACTGAGTGGGAAGTCATCAGAGGGAGAAAAACCATGAGACTCTTAACTATGAGAAACAACCTGAGAGTTGCTGGAGGGGAGGTGGGTGGAGGGCTGGCGTAACTGGGTGATGGGCATTAAGGAGGGCACCTGATTAAGGAGCACTGGGTGTTATTCACAACTGAAGAACTGTTGAACACTACATCTGAAACTAGTGATGTACTATATGTTAGCTAATTGAATTCAAATAAAAAAAATCCTTGTCTCTTAATTACAACATCTGGATTATCTGTGGGTCTGTTTATATTGACTTATATTCTTCCAAATATTCCTGTTTGGGTTTTTTCCCTGACATATCTAGTAATTTTTTTAAAAGATTTTATCTATTTCTTTGACAGAGAGAGATCACAAGTAGGCAGAGAGGAAGACAGAGAGAGAGGGGGAAGGAGGGTCCCAGCTGAGCAGAGAGCCCAATGTGGGGCTCTATCCCGGGACCCCGAGACCACAATCTGAGCTGAATGCAGCAGCTTAACCCACTGAGCCACCCAGGCACCCCTCTAGTAGTTTTTGATTGTACACTGCACAACACATTATAAAGATTCTGGATTCTCTTATGTTCCTCTAAAGAGTGTTGAGTTTTGTTATGTTAGATTTTGAATTGATTGATTTTTTGGAGGCTTGGTTTTATGCTTCATTAAGGCAGCTCTATTTTAGTTTTGTCTTTGGTGCTTGGATAAAGCCCTTATTCTCGGCATTTGGTATGTATTACAAAGATGGGACATGGACGGAATTCCAGCAGGAATTCTGAGGTATTTACCAAGCCCTTCTAATCTGAGACTACCCAAACTCCAAACTCTTTCTCCTCTCCAGCAGACAGTTGTTAAAACTGCTATTCAGTTTTCAGCTTTCCCGCTACTGTTTCTCTCCCGGGCTCCTTGGAGTCTTACCCCTGTGTTAGAATTCAGAAGTCAGTCACAGATTCGAGGAAGGTTTGCCTGCACATTTTGTGATTTCCCTCTCTAAGCCCTCTCTTTTCTGGGATTTCCCCCCTCCTCAATCCCCCATTGCTCTGTCAGGTCTAAATTCTGTCCTCTAAATCTTCAGGTCAATAAAACTTAAGATTTCCGATGTGGCCACATCCAGCAGATTTGTGAGGCCTGAGAAATACCCTTAAAAACGACAGAGAAAAAGACATATAGATGTGACTCTCAGCTAGTGTGATTGCTGCTTCAGAGGCCAAAATTCCTCCAGTTTCTTCCTGCTTTTGGTCACTGGCCAGTGCCTCCAACTGGCCATTTTATATGTTGCTCAGAGTTTATAGTTGCCATCAGCAGAAGGATTAGTCTTATATCAGCTTCTCCACCATTAGAAGAAGTCCTAAGCTCCCTCTTTGACATTGTGAACTACCCCTACAGTGGTTAATGCACGAAACTCTTATTGCCTATGAGTACGTTTTCTAGGATAGCCGCTGGGGTTCTCTTTGATTGCTTGACTGTGGCCACTGGTCTCCAGTGACCAGCTATTCCCTGCCAGTCTCATCTGCCCACCTATAGAAGCTATTTCGGCACAGCAGGAGCTTGTGGGAGTGATGTTTTTAAAGTGATGTGAATTATTATAGTAACTGACCAACCACTATGAGGTTAACTGGGTGAGTATCAAAAATATACAATGTGCTCATGGAGCTCTTTGGGAGGCCGGTGTAACAATTTGGAGCAAATGCTTTGGTGTCAGATATCCTAAGGTTGATTTTCCTCAACTCTGCTTAACTTTGGTGAGTCCCCATTCTCTCGTGGTAAAATAGAGATATTCTCTCACAGGGTCATTGTGAGAATTAGAGAAACTGTTAGATGTAAGTATAGATATAGATGTATGTATCTATATATATATTATAATATATAACGAATATATATTAATATAATTAATAGAGCATAATATCGATATAAACTGATATATATGATTCATATGCACACACATACAGTGTCCAGCCTAAACTAAGTGTTCATTAAGTCATCACTAAAAATTTGAAAAGTCAAGAAATCATCTTTTCAGTGTTAGAGATGATGGAATTAACAAATTCAGGTTGAATTTTCCCTGGCTCACTGTTTCTCTGAATGTGATCAGCAAACTCCCTGCACCAGAATTATCTGAGGTTGATGGTTAATAAAGCAGATTTCCTGGCTCCCATCTCAGAACTACTAAGCCAAAACTGGCATGGGTGGGGTCTGAGAATATGGATTTCTAATCAGCTCCCCAAGTAATCCCTATGCTCACAAAGTTATAAACTACCAGATAATTCAGAGACAAAGAGATGTTTCTTCTGGGGGAATGTAGAGTCTGTAAGACTTTGAACTCCTGCCTCACCTTCTAGAAGTCTAGATTTTATTGCCGTTTTGGCATTGATGTCTATAAGCTTATTATTTTAGATGGAGACTAAAAAGTTTTAGTCATCCTTAAGTGTCTGGCTGGAGGGCGACTGCAGAATGATTAAGCTAAAAGAGGTTATAATTCATCTTCAAATTCATGGTTAAAGGCATTCTGCTATATAGCTTCTCACCTGTGAAGTATTCCATAGCTCTTAAATCATCTTTTGCTAAGTGGAAATCCCAGCTTCCTAAAAGAATAGATATTGTTTTAAATCTTTCATTTCTCTTGCTTTGAACAAACATGTTAAAAAACAATTAAATGTTTGATTGCAATTTTCATTTCCTTTTTATTGTGGAATTGTGGTGGGGTTTTGTAATCTACTTAATATTGCATCTGGACTTAACACCATGTAGGGCAATTATAAAGATCTTGGATACAGCGCAATCATGGTTTTTAAAGTCTGAGGGTTTTTTTCTTTTGAAAAGAAACAGAAGTTCCTACTTTTGTAAGCAAAGGAGATTGAATGTCACCAAAGTCAGAGGGAAGAGAGATGAGGATAAGGACTCACAAGGATGAGTCATAGGTACTTAGTACGTTGCCTAACACTCAACAGCTACTCCCTAGAGATTGAGTGAATACAATTGAAGTGCTTATATTTGAAATTGATGGAATCCCACTTTTGAGTGGGTGAATGGGTACATCCTGTCTTATGAGCCTCCTTCTTCACAGTCTCTCCACTTTCAACCAAATGTGCTGGGATGGAAAGACAAGTGCCAATTGCAGAAGTTGCTGAATGGCTACCAGGCTGGGACAGAGTTGGGGATGATCCCTCAGTGCACCCCCTGCCTGTGGCTCCCTCCATGGGCATGCTTCTCCCTATCCCATCCCTTACCACACAAACCCCTTCTCGGAATTTTCCATGATTTTTTTTTTCCAGCTTACTCATCTGTATTACCTCCCACAGTGCTACTCAACACCGGATACCTTCCCTACTGCCCTCCAAAAGATCCTTCCTGAAAATCTGACCAGATAAGTGATGCAAAGCATCTATACAAGGAAACAAACCCCTTTGATCTGAGAGTAAATCCGACACTGGGCAAAAATCGACAGACACTTGCTCCTGAACAGCAGTGGGGGTGATGTGGATTTGCTTACTAGCTGTTACGCTCACTGAGGGAATTGTTCTAATTTTGCAGGCTGTGGCAGACCTGGAGAAACATGCTCTAATATGCAAGGCACGGGGCCCAATTAATGTTTCACCCATTGTGTGTAGCCTGACAGTCCTCCCGACTTGTTGCAGTCATAAGTGTGAAACTCTGGGGGTTTCAGTTAAATTATTTTGTGACACGCTGCCTAATTTTCTCATTCCACAATCTTACCTTCTATTGCAAGATTGCGAGGGCACTGCCTTTATGCAGTGACTATCTGTATATACCTATATAAATAGTAAGCCATGCTTTGTTTAAAAAAATCTGTTGTAAGTGGAAGGGATATCCCATCCCTGTTTATTGTGGATTCTGCTTTTTAAAGATCAATTTATGCTTGAGAAATAACCAATAAACTCACACTTCCAAAGGAGGCAAGTATTCACACTATGAAAAGTATGTAGAGGAAGGGACAACAACATTGGCAGTTAACACAGCTCACTACAAACTGATAGCAGATCTTTGGTGAATGATCTGGGTTGGTGGGCCAGGCACAGAATAGGCTGAAGGGAATTGCTAAAAATTTCTAGATTGTAGCAGGCACCTTTGAGGTTGTGCTGATATACCCTCACTCATACCACCTGTAGTGGGTTGAATCATGGCCTCCCAAAAGATATGTCCATGTCCCAATCTCCAGAATGTGTAAGTGTGATCTTGTTTGGGAAAAAAAAAGAGAGAGAGATATTCTCTGCAGATGTAATTAAGTGAAAGATCTTAAGATGAGATCATCTGGGACTGAGGGAGGGCCTACCTCCAAAGTATCCTTGGAAAAGAAGAGGAAAAGACACAGAGACATGGAAAAGGTGGTGATGGGAAGACAGAAGAATAAACTGGGGTGATGTAGCCACAAGCCAGGGAATACCTGGAGCTTCCAGAAGCTAAAGAGGCAAGGAAGGATCCTCCCCAAAGCCTTCAGCAGAAGTATGGTCCCCACTGACACCTTGATTTCAGACTTCTGGTCTCCAGAACTGTGAAATAACCCATTTTTGTTGTGGTAGGACACCAGTTTGTGGTCATTTGTTATGGTGAATCTAGAAGACTGATACACCACCTTAGTTCCTGTTGGCTGGCAAGACTTCCACCTGCCAGAACCTGTATTTCTTTACTCAAAGCCTTCATCTGCTGCCAAAACCTAGTCTGCCCACTTGTTGATCAGGCTAGGCAGGTTGTGCTGGGGAATGAATGCTCCTGACTCAGCAGCCCTCCTATAAGTTCTAATGAGAGTTGGTGTATGATGTCAATTTGGCTGGGGCAACCCTGAGGCACGTAACATCTCCTGACTCCTAGAATTCAGCTCCAGCTCCCCACAGTGGTGATGAGTGTGACAAGATCCGTATTGACTTCCTTCCCTTCCCCAATTTCAAATGTCCACTCCAATACCAGTTTTCACTGGTATCATCTCCTAAATAAACTACTTCAACTGAAATGTTTGTCTTGGGTCTGCTTCTGCAGCGGGGAGAGGAGCCCAAAGTAAAACAAGAAGGTAAAGGAAACAACACATTGTCCTGGTAGCTTAGAGAAGGTACCATCTCAGTGATGTGATGCCTTGGACATTTTCCTGGGCTGTTGTATGAAAGTTGTCTGATTCTAAACTTATTTGTACCAACAGAAACCTGTTCTTATTAAAAAGGATCTCCCAAGATATATAGCTATCAACAATTTCCTTTTAAGAAGGATTTGAGGTAACATTTGAATTGTGATATTTAATATATCATGTCATATTCCTTTATTCTCTCCACTACAAAAAATATGGCTCCCTGGCACACAATTGGGGCTCAATAAATATTTGCTGAGTGAATGATTTACCGAAGATATACATATTTGGGTATAATAACTCAGGAAGCCTACCATACATATTATAAGAAATATTTTAGAGAATATTATGGAAATGAGCAAAACATTTGTTTTTCCTTTCAAGTGAAAATCTCTGATTAATAACTCTCTTCTAGACCACTGTTTAATGTAAAATTTACTTTAATCCAGTTAAAAGCCGTAAGTAGTTTATCATATTTTACCTTGCAACTGTTCATCAGCCTGTGTTTTATGTGAATAAATGATTAATAATGTCCCTGCCCTCAAGGTTGGGGTCAGTGTTAGTGAATGCAAGTGGCCATTTTTATTTTATGCAAACCTGCTTTTCCCTCTGTTAACAATCAGCTACTCTTTTTCAGAATTTACAAAATTCCTTATCCTCAATTTTCTGAATCTAAATTAGTTACTCCTTTCATGCACTTTTTGAAAATTGAAAAAAAATTATGACAATAATAAGGAAAATACCGTAATTAATTTTCCAGGTACTCTACTGTGACTTTCACATTTTTTAAAATTTGGCATGTCCTCCCCTTCTTGTTTCCCAAAGACTCTTCCTTTACTTTCACTTAAATGAACCAAAAGTTCCCAAATGGAGAAAAAGGTGACTATTTTCTCATAATAATTTTCGCTGAGTGCAAAGCCTGTCTTCGTATTTAAAAATGCTTGCTTGTTTGATGTTTGTCTGAAATGATTATGTGAGTCTTCTCCAAATATTTTGTAAATAGTTTTTGAAGATGCTGACTTCATTGATCTTGATTTTATCTCTGTTCAAAACACTGAGGAGACAGACTGCAGGTCAAGTAAACAAGTTTATAAACAAAAAGGTCATAAGTGCTACAGGATTTTACTTTATTTTATTTTCAAATTTTTATTGAAATTTTAGTTAGTCAACATACAGTGTAATATTGGTTTCAGGAGCAGAATTTGGTGATTCATCAATTACATATAAGGATTTAAAAAAAAACTTTTTAGTTTAGTTTGAACCTGGTGCAGCCAAAGTGTTTTAATTTCAAAATTATCTGGAAATAACTGCACAGTACACTCACTATTTAAAAAAGTGTTATATTTGACCTTTTGAAAAAGTACTGTCTACACTGGTGACATTTTTTCTTCTATGAAAATACAGAAAATAATGATGGGCTTCCAGTTTGCTGGAAGAAAAAAAAAAAGTGACAACCCACAGAGGAAAGGTCTGCTGAAGTCATACAACCAAGAAATGACTATTTCTTGCTCCTTCCAAAAATCAGCAGCCTCCCTGTAAATTCTTATTACTCCTTTCTTAACAAAACACTTTGTGAGTCCTTGCATTCAATCAAGAAATCTTTATTGGAGGTTTCGTAGATCTTCAGAATGAAGCAGATAATTCTTCTTGCTTCCATTTATTAATTTATTATCAAAACACCATTCGCTGGTAAAATATGAGGACATTTTATATTAATATACCCAGACAGTGTATTAACTTTAATCTTTAATAAAAATTTACAAAGTGGGACAGAAATGTGATAATGTTTCAATAACCTCTACTTATTGTCTGTTGTCACAGTGAACCAGATGCGTTTATCCCTGTTTTCCATCGTAAGAAACAAAGTCATCTTTATCAAAAAGAGGCCATGTGCTGACATGGGGATTTGCGTGCGATTTTCAACACAGTTGGAAAGTGCAAAGTCTGGGGACAAATATCCTATAAGATAGAAATTAAACTGAGCTTTTTTATATCGAAGCGCAAAATCCACGGATTAGGAAACGGACGGGTCCAAGGATAAAAACCTAAGTTGAGATTCCACCATTGTGACAGTCTTTGACAGAGAGTAAAAAAAAAAATCTCATCATCTAGATTTTTATCATAAATGCTGGTGCAAATAAGTTTTCAGGTGAAGTGGTGAATTGAATTTTAAGCAGTGCAAAATACTTTATTAACAACTTTTAAATATGTCATTACCTTACATGGCACTCTGTCCAGACATCCCACAAGTTAAAACGGACGTCTCAGAGTTTCTGCTTTAGCAACTACTTCACGTGATTTGCTTTTTTCATTTCGGGCTAATCTACCATTGGTGTGCTTCTCCCAAGGACTTGGCTGTGATTTCTTCTTCAGTTTTGGATGGCTTCTTTTTACATTTGCGATGTCATTTCGGGTATAGGGATATAACGTTTCTTCCCAGTTATCCTTTGCAAAAGTGAGGACTTAGCATCACTGACAATCTCGTACTTTGTAGATTTGCATGAGATGGTGTCCTTACACAGATCTGCCTCACTGAGTTGCTTATGCTCGCTCAGTGGGATCCCGAGCACTGTTGATATTTCCTGAGTGGGCACTGGGCGCTGCTGGTGTGTGTGTGTGTGTGTGTGTGTGTGTGTGTGTGTGTGTACAGCAATGTCTGCTGTGGCAGGGTGGTGAGTAAAAGCCAGTTCAGAAAGCTCAGAGATTCTTAGGCCTCGACTATAAGTTTTAGGATATAAAGGTCTGATCTAGCCATCAAGTGCCGCAGTCGGGATATGCATCAGGAGTAAATACTACTCTTTATGCTGGGTCAACTCACCAGGAGCTATGGGCTCATCTGGCCTATCCCCTAGCCAAAATGTAAAATCAGGGCTCTTGGGCACCATCCCAGGGTCACCAGCACAAGGGGGATCAGTGACAAATCCTGGCTAGCCATGTATACTGGCCCATGGTAATTGGATTTCAACACTTTTGCAAAGAAATTTACAAAGAGAGAAAGTCTGAGCTCCTCGCACTGAAGGAGATGGGACCACCTTCCTTTGTAGGGGATGGATGCCCCAGGGAACAGAATGAACAGATCACCCTTTTCCACCATACTGGGTTGTTGGTGAAGCCACATGTGAAGCAAGCTTCTTGTCAGCACTCCACACGAAATACCGCAGTTTGTGTTAGGTAGAGTATCGAGAGCAGGTGAGCTGGGACTCCTCATCACCCAGGTCTGAATGGGATGTTTTCAGGGTTTCTGTCACTATTTGTCACTCCTCAGGATGTTCGTCAAGAAGGGAAACACTGCACAGCGGAGTTAGACACTCTTGTACACGGAGGAGGCTTTCGCAGATTACAGAGAAAGCCATCCGTCCTTGTCAACAGCTTGTAGAAAGAATGGCGAAATGGAGACGGAACCATTCAATTGTCACCAGCTTTGCTTCTCTGCCGTCTGCCATTTCTGAGGCTCACAAACATTAAAGCAGAGTTACAGACACACTTCATGCGCTAAGAGAAGCCTACCCGGTGAAGTGTTGGTTTAAAAAAAAAAAAAAGCCAAGCAGAATGGAGGTTGTTCTCAGGGTTTCTGCAGTCAAGCAAATCTGTTGATGAAGAGTGATTGGTTTTAGAGGTTATGTGAGACACTGTCATTCCAGATATTTCCAGACACAAACTAAATGATAGCTTAACAATTCAAACACACATGAATCTTTTCTTGCCTACAGATTTCAGCTCTCTGATAGTGAAGACATCAATATGTGTGTTTGGCCAGAGATATTCTGTCTATGGTACTAATGATTTTTGGCAACTCTATAATCCCCCCAAGGCTGGCCACTGTCTTCTGTGTTCCTTGGGGAGCTGCCCCCTCCTACATAGGATTACAAAGAATAGAAATTATATCAATTTGTTGGACTGTGCCCTCTGCAGCTCTCCATGACAAGACTTCAAATTACATTTATCCCTCAGATCAGCTGAGATGAACTCCTTTTACCTTATCAAAGCCGACTTAGGCTGTCAGAGTCTAATTTTCAAAAAAATTTAAAACATGATTCATATGAATAGAGTAAGAACACATATATCTGTTCATATGATATGAAGATTTATTAGCCCACTAATGAGAGAACTGGTAACATGATAAAGGCTGACTGAAAGACCGTTTTTGAGGGAGTGATTATTTAGAGGCCCTTAAAAAGGATATGGAAATAAATTGCTATCAGATACAAAACTGGCTTATATCCTCCAGGACAATGAAAAACCATAACTCTGGGGCACCTGGGTGGCTCAGTGGGTTAAGCCTCTGCCTTCAGCTCAGGTCATGATCACATGGGGCTCTCTGCTTAGCAGGGAACCTGTTTCCCCCATTCTCTCTGCCTGCCTCTCTGCCTACTTGTGATCTCTGTCTGTTAAATAAAAAATAAAAATAAAAACCTTAAAAAAAAAGAAAAAGAAAAACCATAACTTTCAGGATTTCCTTTTCAATTTGGATAGACTTTATTTGCATGGTTCCTGGAAAAGATCTATAAGTTAACATGGAACTTCACAAGATACGAGACAGTAATTAAGAGTAAACAGCAAAGTTAAACAAAGGCACATTCCTCTAGAGACGTAAACAATCCTTGGGAAGTTTGTTCCAATATGGCATTGAAAGAATTTTATTACCAAGGTTTAGATATTTTTTATTTTTTTTCTTAATGCCTTGTGTGACATCGATAAGATGAATCTAGATTTCACTTTCTCCTGCCTCCCTTCCCACCGCTGCCCCAGTATGAGGTAAGGACTTCTGGTCCAGCAAAAAAGGACCACTTTCCTCTGCCAATAGGAATTTCAGAGACTCACTGGGAGGAGAAGAGATCATCTTTTTGACGAACAATAGATCTACTCTGTTGAGCTCCTTGGCCTCTTCTTCCTCCCAGGCCATCACAGCATCGATTGTTGCTGCGGTTAATGATGGGGCAGCCGTGGCCTCTCACAGTTACCCTGGAACCTTCTGCCCCATTGTTGAGGGCGGGGCGGTTTCTGCTAGGGAGAATCTGCACTGTGCTGATAAATATTTAACAACTGGCTCTCAGAAAAATAAAAAAAGAAAGCCCTGAGTTGTAACATTTGGCAGTTTTCATGGTATAAATACAGCCCCCATGGCCAACTTCAAACTGCCAATGTGATGTCAAGCAGCTAAGCCTGCACAATCCAGCTCCAGAGGCAGGAGGGGAGCCGCTCAGCATTAGGATAAAAAACCACTCAAGAATTTCACAGCTGTGTTCCTACAGCCATTCCCAGAGTTTTTGGAAAGGAACTCTCCCCCCACCCTTTTATTTTTAAGATTTTATTTATTTATTTGTCAGAGAGAGAGAGAGAACGACAGAGAGAGAGGGAACACAAGCCGGGGGTAGTGGGAGAGGGAGAAGTAGGTTTCCCACTGAGCAGGGCTCGATCCCAGGACCCCAGGATCATGACCTGAACCAAAGGCAGATACTTAACTGACTGAGCCCCCCAGGCACCCCAACTCTTGGCCTTTTTCCTTACAGCTTTCCGTGTTTCTCTGGATGACCCAGCAGGAAAGCCTCAGTCATTGGAGGGAAGAGGCAGTCTCTGTGAGATGCAGAGCCATCCAATGGCCTGCTTTGCCCAACCTGGCCGGCACTGGGTTCACTGCTGGTCTTGAGAATGGAAAGCTACAGGCAAAAAACCAAAACTGCTTAGAGCTGTTTTACTCAACCCCTGGGAAACACTCAGCCTCAGGATCACTGCCCTGAGATTGGCAAGAAGTTGGAAGTTGTTTGAAACTTCTCTAAGCTGTAGGTATTTAAACGCGTCCTAAACCAAATATAAATGTACTCAGTGTTCTGTCTTAAGTTGAAGTAACCTGCTCCAACATTTATGCCCTGTTATTATATCTCATATTCAAGCTCTTGTCCGTTCTGAAAGACAGAATCACCAATAGAGTTTTGTTCCATTGTTGTGGCTGAACCTGACCAGCCCAAGGGGCACCTGTCAATCTCATCTCCCTTGAGGAATAGTTCATTCAGGGTCCTGTTATACCACCTCACTTGGAGCATTTCATTTTCTTGGACCTCCTCCTGAACCTTTGTGTACTTGTTGAGTCCTCTGATAAGAGCTGCATGCAATGTCCCAGCTGGGGACACACTGCTCTTGGTACAAAGATAGGACTAATTTCTCATTTAGTTGATATACTCCTCCAGAGGTGCTCCAGCAGTTTGCTGGTTTCTCTTGTTTGTGGAGACATGCCATATTGGTGTCTTCAGGAATTCAACCAGGTATCTATAGGTTTTGAGATATTCCCATGTATTAAACCCCTCACGTGGACAGGGATATAACTGTGGCTCCTGCTAGCCGATTCTGGGCCTTTGTCCAAAATAACGGTGCTCCTTCCTCTAAGTAGAAGTAGCTCCATGCTGAAGTCCAACGTGTTGAGCAGAACGTCAGCTGAATTTCAGCATTCATTCCTAGGGTGCCTGACTGCATTCACTTTCCTACTCAGACCAATGCTGCACATCTATCCTAGTTCACTGCCCTTGAACCAGACCTTTAGCCTCTACAAGTGTCCCTTCAAAACAGAACCCTTTTTTAGATCCCTATCTGAAATGAATGCTATAAAGGCAGGTCACAATTTATTTTTATTCTTTTTAAAGATTTTATTTATTTCTCTGTTAGAGAGAGAGAGAACATGAGCAGGGGGAGTGGCAGGCAGAAGGAGAAGCATGCTGCCTGCTGAGCAAAGCATGTGGGATTCAATCCCAGGACCCCAGGATCATGACCTGAGCCAAAGGCAAACTCTCAACTGATGGAGCCACCCAGGTGTCCCAAGGCAGGGACTTGAGACATGAAGCAGGCTGAGCATTAGCCCCAGGTGGCAGGGATGCCCACTCCCTGATCCCAGCTCAGACCTCTATACCTGGCAAGTGGTCTTCAATCTTTCTAAGAATTTTCGCATACCTCCTAAAATAAAAACAATTTCAATAAAAGCAATGTAGCCCCTAGGACATTATGCATTTTGAAGTTGATATGGAAAATTTTGTATCTTAAACCTGAATACTGCAAAGGATGTCATTTGTGGTATATTATAAGTCATTAACATTTAAAAAGAAAACTCTGACATTCCTCTTTTGAATGCATCTTAGTTTGTCTGGGCTGCTCTAACAGAGGCTGAGTGGCTTATAAACAACAGAAATTTATTTCTAATGGTTTTGGAGGCTGATAAGTCCAAGATCAAGGCGCTGGCAGATTAGCTATCTGGTAAGAGCCCACTTCCTTGGTCACAGATGACCACCTTTTTACTATGTCCTCACATGACAGAAGTCAGGAGAGAGCTCTCTGGGGTCTCTTTTGTTAAGCTACTGAGCTTCTTCATAAGCACTCTGCCCTTGTGATGAAGTTCTAGAACCTAGGTGAGGTTCAGTGGGCTGAGGTCCGGAGCTGATGACCAAGAAAGAATTCTTGAGACATCTTTGGTGCAAAATGGTGGTTTATTAAAGCACGAGGACAGGACCCATGGGCAGGAAGAGCTGCTGCCCCAGGGATGTGAGGAGTGGCTGGTTATATACACAGGAGTTGGGTAGGTGAGAACAAAGGGGGTGATGTTAGTCTCTAAGGAATCTTGGAAGCAAGGTCTCTAGGACCTTGAGGGGCTAGCTATTGTTGGGAGAAAGGTTATTTATTACTAGTAGTAAAAATCTTCTTGTGAGACCCTTTAGATGTATATCAGTGGGCCATATGCTTGGGAATGATTCTAGACACTATCTTGGAGATCTAGAGATAAAGTTTCACATTTCTCCTATCAAGTGTCCTTGTTAGTGAGATTTGGGTTTAAGAAATTTAACTTTATTTAGGGCTTGAGGGACTGAGTTATTTGCCTCTGGAAATTGTGCTATTGTTAAGATAACTTTGTTGTAAATCTCTAGGACATTGGTAAACCAAGGGAGACTCCTGTCTTGCAGGATTGTGATCTCTGCAAGTTAACTATTTGTTTTTCTTTTAGGGCAGTCAGGGGTGCTTGAGGAATGTCACACATATTACCCAGGGTAGCAGGTGGAGAGGGGGTGCAAGGTGCCAGCTTTTGCTTTGTCCTCAGCCAGCCTCCTGCTCCCTCATCACTTGTGTGCTAATCACCTCCCAAAGTTGCCACCTCCAAACACCAACACGTTGTGGACTGGGTTTCAATAGGGGGTGGGGATGGGTGAGTGTGGGAGAACATTCAGTCTATAGCAGAATTATCCAAAGGAATCTAAATATCACGGTGATTTGATATCCACTGTCCCCCTTAAAATAAAAAAAAAAAATACACAAACAAGCTCTTCTTTAACCAGCAGAAATTTGACCTCTTTCCTTTATCTCAAATGAGCTCCTGGTTCTATTCTGCTTCCCTTGCAGGATTTTATTCTAATGTAATATATTTTTGTGTTTGAAAAAAATTTATTAACCACCGTATTATGCTCTCTACAATAAAATATATATAAATTAACATTATTATTATTTTTATTTCCGATGATTACAAGGCTCTCAGTGTTTAAAAACGTCTTCAGGATTGAGTCATTGCTGTAAAAATTAGTTGCTCTCAACTGATTAAAATAATATAAACATACTACAAATTTTGATAATTATTAAACATAAAATGTAAAATTTTATCGAAAATACATTTCCTAATACAGCAAATGGAGATCTTCAAAACAATATTTCATGTATTTATGGATGAATATTTTTTATTGCCAGAATGAAATAAGGCTTAGCCTGAGTTTATTTTAATTTTTTAAAAAATAATGTCAGCCATAAATAAGAATGAAAGGAAAGGGTTTGTTACAGCAATTTTACTCAGTTGTTTGAACTCCTTCCAAGTTATATAGCAAAAACCCACATGGTAATCTATTTTCAAAAATAATCTTCAGTGATCTATCAGCTGACAACTCAATAATCTGATAAAAGCTGGAACCACTTGACTGCCAAAGTTTTATGACCTAATCTTAAGAATCCTTCTTCTTCTTCTTCTTCTTCTTTTTTTTAATGCCAACCCCTCTTATATTGAATTGTACCTTTGGCATTTTGGAGATTTTTCATACCCAAGTAGAATGTACCAAAGTCATACTCAGGAAGGGAGAGATATCCTTTTCTTCTATAAAGCAAGAGATTGGCCACTGTGAATAAAGGAGGTCAAGAAGGGATGTAACTTCAATCACAAGCCGGTTCTCAGGTAGATGACCCTTGGAAAAAAATTGAGATCTGACACGGGCCCCATTAAAATCCCACCGTGTCTACATCATGGAAAGTTTCCATGTGCTCCCAAGGTATGTACCAGTTTGAAGACCCTTGTACCTGCTACCCACAGTTGCCAGATTTAGCAAACGAAGGAGCGTTGCATTTGCTTCTATATAAAGAACAAATATTTAAGTAGTAGAAGTATGTCCCACGAACAAACTGTAACATTGCAATATTTGGGCCATATATACACTACAAAGTATTTATTGTTGATCTAAATTTGAATTTAAGTGGAAGTCCCCTATTTTCTTTGGTCACCCTAGTTACCATTCTAGTGCAAAATACTGTTACAGCTCTTTGGAGCTAATCTCTTGCTTGCAGACAATGAAACCTCTCAAAGGCAAGTTCAAGTCTTACACATCTTTGTAGTTTTTTGTTTCATCAGCATCCAGCGAACTAGTAAACAACAGCAAGTACTTGTTGAATGTTTGAACAAAGGAATAGCTGGCATATAATAGGTGCTCCACAGTTTATTGAATGGAAAAGAAAGGAGCTGGTCTCAGCTTTTGGATGATGGATTTCTGGATTGCCCTTTCAATAACATTTGGTGCCCTCCATGTGAATAACGAACTGCTCCTGACCTTGCAACTTCCCCAGCCTCCTGTTTCTATATCTTTGATTGCATAAATTCTCATGCCCAGATACTTACTTCCTTAATCCTACATACCTAGCTGGACATAGCAGTTGTATTACTCAGTTTCCATGCCCCTACATATGGAAGAACCTTCCAACCGCTTCCCACCCCACTCTGAATAAAATCCATATGCCTTATGACAGTTTACAAGGCTAGAAGTGATTTAGCCCCTTCTGTTTCACTGATCTAAGCTCCTACTACTCTCCCCATCCTTAGTTCTGCTCTATCCACACTGAATCTTACCTCAGGGCTTTGCATTTGCAGTTCTTTCTGCCTGCAATGTTTTCCTCAAGATCTTTGCATGTCTTATTTACTCATCTCATTCAGGTCTTTCTGCAACTGCTGCTTCCTCAGGGAAAGCTTTGTTGACCACCCCGACTGCAATAGCTCTCCTCCTCCTCCCTGCACCTCGAAGGCTGCCCTAGGTCTTTCAGTTGTGACCAGACACTGGGCTTTTTGCTACAGATGCAGGAGGAAAAAAACCCCTCAAATGTCTCCATGCCTGAATTTGCCAGGCCAAAGAGCAGGGGGCTCAGGGACAAGGTCTCTCCCTCACTCCCATCTTTCAAAACTCATGTGAGTTCCTCTGATTAGTAGTGCCTTGATCGGAGCCAACAAAACAAAACAAAACAAAACAAAACAAAACAAAACAAAACTTAGTTGCAGGGGTTTCTGGGAAATGTAGTTTTTAGCTTTCCAGTGGCTGATTTCAGCAAGATGCAAAAGAGGGAGGGTGGAAAGAATGACATATCCATCATATCCACCACAATGAGGTAGCCACTGCATACAATGTCTGAAAGAATATTTACAAGTATAAAAGTTTGGAGGGCTGTAAGATAATACACTATTTTTGTTTTACAATCGATATTGTGTCTGTGTATATATAAACTGAAAGAATACATACCAAAGTTAATGGTATTTCTGAGCAGTGGTAAGAATATGTTGATGGAGTAAGTTCTTGAGTAGGATGGAGGTGGAGATGGGGTTCAAACATGTGACGAGATCAGGCTGGGAACAGTGGGCCATCTTTTCCTAAGCGGCTGGAGAGAAGATAAGGCCAAGTGTACAAAGACAAGTGGTAGATGGGGAAGGAAACAGTGAGGTGGTTCTTAATTGTTGGCTCATTTCTGCTGTGAAGTGGAGACAAGGCCATCAGTGAGAGTGAGAGTGTCATGGGATTTGCGTTCCCTGAGTGTCCGTGGTTATTGGTCACACCACTTCAAAGAATGAAGAGGTAGACCAGACAAAGAGTGGTGGGCAGCAAAGCAAAGTTTATCCAGCAAAAGTATAAAGCTCCTGGAGAGGGAGGGGGGCCTGAAAGGGTTGCCACTGGAGTTTCTAAGTTTAAGGGTTTTGATGAGCTCTTTTGCCGAACTATCTTAAGCAATCAGCACGTGCTGAGTCATGCCAGTCAGGGCTTAATCACATATCTGTCTACCTATTAGGTTAATGTCCACGTGCTGATGGTCTTTATTTTTGGCTGACATCTGGAGGTTCATGTCTTAACCAACCCCTTGTCCATGATATTGACAAATGCTTTGTGGTTAATTGCCTTATTTTTAGGACATTCTGCAAAAGTCATTTGTGCAAAGGCTGCTGCAAAGCAGAATGTTAGGGCAGTCCCGTCCAAGCTGCAAAGCAGGATGTCAATGTGGAGTTGTCCTGACTCCATATTTTCTTGCTGGGGAGCCTGGCCCTGACTACCTAACTGTCCAACGAACTCCTAACAAAGGGAGAAGCTGTGAGTTTGGAGATGTGGAATTAATGGTGAAAGTTCCAGGATACAGATATGGGGAATGACAGAGACAGCTGCCTGGACTCAGACACAGTTGTTTCTGGTGGGTGATGAGGGCCCAGCTGAGGTAAGTAACAAGTCTGTGCTGCTGAGTTCATTTCCCTGGCAGGACTCAAGAGCCCCAGAGGCTGGTTGTGGTTAGGGCTGTCACAGTCTTCAGCCTACCCGGCATTTCTTGAGTAAGGTAAAGCTTCCTATCAATAATCATTGACTTTGACTATATCAGACATGATTAGGAATCAACAGAGTTTTTCTTTTTTCTTTTTTTTTCAATTAGGGAGGCAGATACATTGTAAGCGGTAAGAGTTTGAGTTCTCAAATACAACCGCCTAGATTACAAATCTGCGCTGCGTCACTTATGAGAGTTGTATGCTTGCTTTCTCTATGCCTTAGCTGCCTCATCTCTGTAGTGGAGGGCAATAACTGTGTGGACTTCACAGAGTTGCTGTGAAATTTATATGAAATAATACAAAGTGTTAAGAACAATGTCTGTCATATAGTAAGCCTGTAATACATTTTGTTTGCCATTGCTATTATGATTATCTGTTAATATGGGGAAAAGGGTGTGGAGGAAAAAAGAAGTATGGTTTAATATATTACATAGCTCCGTTTGCCCACTAGCCCTGACCTCAGGCCTGCTTGTTATACTGACATGGTTGAGAATTAAAGCCCTTTAATTAATCAAATATTCTGATTAAGAGATCATGGACATATATTGATTAGCAATTTCCAAAGCAGCACTGCACAATAAAATATGCAAACCATTAATTTTTTTTTCATTGTATATATTCTGCTCTTTGATGCATTAGGAGGGTCTAAGTACCTGTTATAGACTGGCTTCCCCAGGAAGCAGATTATGAGATGGAAATTAACATGCAGGAAGTTGATGTGGGAGAGCTCTTGGGATTAAAATGGGCGGGGGGGGGGGGTCAAGTAGGGGAAGGAAGCAGGAATGAACAGGGGAGGGTGTTGACCTCTAATGCAGCCTCCAGTGAAACAGCTCATCTCCTGGGGAGCTCTGAGCCTTGGATGGCTTCTCAGCATTGTCCTGAAGTTAAGTGAGGGGATCCAGCCTTCGAATCTGTGTATTTAGCAAATAGCTAATGCAGGTTACCCCTGAAAGGAAGCATGACCATGGGCAAGGTCATTTGTTCAGCACAAGCAGTCCTTGGAGAAGGATGACGGTGGAGGGCTACCTTCCGATGGCACTACCAATAGCTAGGGGAATAATTTTTCCTTCCCTCTGAAGGGGGATCTGGGTGCCACATCGAGACTCCACCACCTGGGCACCGTTATTTGAATATGTCTGCTATATCAATTGGTAGATGTACAATTCCCTTAAAATCGACTTCGGTCAGTGAAACATCAGGTGAAAGAAATCCCACGGTGCTTTGACTTTGGAGGGAAAGAGAATTCAAGGGGTCTATGTATTGCCTACGAAGCGATGTCATCCTTCTACCGTGGAGGAGTTTGGAGAACTGTTTTCTTTCTCTCTCTTCCTGTAAACCATCTCTCCCAGTCTTGCTTCGTCTGTCTCCTCTGTTTGGTGTACTTTAATACTATACTTCCTTGTAACAGAAGGGAATGTCAACCAGAGCCACAGGGGATTTGACCTTCTTGGGTTGTTTTATACAGATGCCGAGGATTAGCAGAAACAGGCACTCTTGAGGGGAGGGATTACCTGAAGGACACCGTATGTCCCAGAGGAAGGAGGTCAGTGTTCTGACAGAGATGATAGTCACAGCAGCTGGCATCATATGGCAACGGTGTTCTGGGGACAGTGGGGTGAACACTGGCCATTGGGCCTCTGCTTGGGAATAATGGAGGAGGGGCCATCTTTGTACTGAAACTATAGTATTTTGCTGTGCCCACTAGTGGGGCTGTGGATTCACTGTGGAGCTGGCCTGAACATACACCTCCCTTCACCTTCATATTAATGTGTCCCAGGACTTAAATTTTTCCAGGCTACTGAAAAACATTTCTCTTGCCAAGCTGCTTGTTAGTAAAGGGCTGGAGGAGGAAGGAAATACACAGTTATTGCTTCTACCACTGTTTTAGTCCTGACGGTAGTGTAGGAGGTAATTACTCCTGGAAAACATTTACAGTAAAGTAGAACAGAGAAAATCTCAGAGACCTTCTCTGTAATGAATAGAAAACGATGGCCATAAATAGTGGTGTTCAAATGAAGCGTTCTGGCCTTGCTCCCCTCCCCCCTCCCACCCCCCACCTCTGCCCCCACCCCAAACCCAGTAGGGATTTCTTACTTTCTTCTTTGGTACACAGGTATGGAGAATGGAGAACTGACTGGTAAAATGCATTCTCTTTTCACAGAGGTGGGGGGAAATACTAGTTACGGTGGAGGGTAGGAGGGGTGATGCAGGGTGCCAAGTGGGCTAGACAACAACTATTTGTTGAGTGATGACAGAGGCTCACAGTGTACTGAGGATACACAAGAGAGCAAGGGGGCTTGCTGTTTACATGCTGAGCACCTGTACCTTGACTTCGCTACTCCAGGGTTCGCGGGACCCACTGACCATTGCTGGCCTATGTGTTTTGTCGCCCGAGATCTTTCTCTGGCTGTCACAGCTTACTAGCCTGTGTACCAGGCATCCCAGATGTCCTGGGGGAATGGATGCTCCTCACGAGCAGCCCTCACTCATGACTGACAGGAGCAGGTGTGTTCAGAGTCCACCTCCCCTGATTTGAGGAAGTTCAGGGGCAACGTGGGGAATTTGGGGAATAGGAAAAGAATAAATGAAAGAAGATGGGCTCGGGAGGGAGACAAACCATAAGAGACTCTTAATCTCACAAAACAAACTGAGGGTTGTGGGGGCGTAGTAGGGAGACGGTGGCTGGGTTATGCACATTGGGGAGGGTATGTGCTATGGTGAGTGCTGTGAAGTGTGTAAACCTGGCGATTCACAGACCTGTACCCTGGGGCTAATAATATGTTAATAAAAAATAAAAAATTATAAAAAAGACTATGGACTCTGTAAAACAATCTGAGGGGTTTGAAGTGACGGGGGTGGGGGTGGGAGGTTGGAGTACCAGGTGGTGGGTATTATAGAGGGCATGGATTGCATGGAGCACGGGGTGTGGTGAAAAAATAATGAATACTGTTTTTCTGAAAATAAATAAATTAATTAAAAAAAAAGACATGGAAAAAAAAAAGTCCACCTCCATCCCTCTCTACCTTAGCTCCTGTAGGTTCCCCCTGCCGCCGCCCTCGGATTAAGCTTACTGTAGCTTGCTTGATAACGGACCTTGTATTGGCTGCCTCGTTTTTCTCTGCCTCACTTCCCCACTCCTCTCTGGGTGTTTCCAGAGATCATCTCCTAAAGCAACCACTTGCACTCTGGCCCTTCTCGCAAAGCCTTCTGGGAAACCCACACAAACACCCAGTCTGTCGGGGAAGGTGGACATGTTGACAAGCGTGAAGAGCGCCACGAGAGGTACAACTGGCTTCAAGTTACAATCCCTCTGATGAATTTTCGGTGTGACATTCGGAGTCCTCGTCATGACGAGGAGACACTGGTAAAGGAGCACTTATTTGGCTCTTCATGGTACAGGGAAGAGGCTTCGCTGTTTAACGAAAAAGGAGGATGAATATGAATCCAGCCATGGATTCAGCCATGGCAGAGCATGATGCCTCTGCCTTCCGTGTTGAGAAGGCTGGGAATGCTTCCAGTGTGCACAGGATGGTCTGGCTGGGTGTGGGGCTACAGGGCTCTGCTGGGCAGCAAGGAGTGGTGAAATGCAGTCATATCGTCAAGACCTTTGCGGTAGATTTGGTACCCTTAGGCACACGTTTTATAAGTTGATATGTCTTGTTCTTTGTTAGCCTTTAATACTAAAAGCAAAGGGATCAAAAGGGATAGGATTGGGGCTAAGGAAAAAAAAGTCATTTTCTGGGCAGCTAGTGTCCGTTACAAAGTGGCTTCCTTGTGTTAATAGTGACAAGCCATCAGCCTCCAAGTTATTTATTACAATGTAACAGCTGCAAGTCTGTGAGTACGGATGTATTCTGTAAAACCCCTTAAGCCTTCTTTCAAATACTGATTTTATTAGCATCTGTGATTGTCTCTGTTGAGCCGTTCAGCATAGAGTGATCTACACTGTTTATCTTTAGCCAGGGCTCAGAAAATTTTACTTAAGCAATGCAAAGGAAAGCCATTTTGTCTGGGGCACGCTGGCTCAAATCCCCGCCTTTTGGTTAAGCTGCTATTTACCTAGTGTGCCAACAAGGCACTGCAGAGCCGAGATGAGATGCGGGATGTGAATCCCCGCTTTCCATCCCTATTCTCCGTCACCATCCGCCACCCTCTTTGGCTCAGAGGGGTTCCTTGCCTCGGGAAATGGGAGAGAGGTGCTCATAGCATCTGGGGGTAAATTGCATTCCAAATCTTGCTCCAGGGGCATGGCCGCCAGTCAATTTGGCCACCGTGGGCTGGTGTTTCATTTCCCTCTCTCCTGGCTGCAGGAGAGCCCTTATCCCAGGGCTCTACCAGGCCGGGAGGGCCCTAAAGGAAAAAGACGGTGGGGCGGGGATCGTGTCCTCCCCACTGGAGGGCTCTCCTCGGCAGTCACCCCCCTTTTATCCAAATGTCTGGCACGTGCAAAGATGCACATTTAGGAGCCCACACCCACAGTCCCTTCTTCTGAGTAACAGTAGGAAGTTGTTATTATTTGCCTGCAGGGAGAATAATAGATATCTTGAAGGGACAGATTTTACATAATGGGGAACCCTGGCAAACCGAGTCTACCAGATTCACAGCAAATAATTGAATTTCTGAAATCGTTACTGAAAGAACCCACTTTTTTTTTTTTTTTTTTTTTTAATGAGGATTCCACCTGCTGTACAGGGAGGAGTGAAGGAAAGGTGCCAGGAATTGAAAGCCTGTTGAGGGAAATTCGAGATGGCTAAGTATTCTTAAGGAGGAGCAGCTAACGCTGGGCACAAAGGCTGGCGTTGGAAAGGGGCCAGACTGAGCAAAAGGAGCTGCCTGTCCTCTTCGCCAACTCCAGTGCGCAGAGCTAGCGGAGGGGAAGCTGCAAAAACGACAGTTGAGGAGGATACAAGCAAATAGAAAGGAGACTATTAATTCAGAGTCTTGGGGAATAATTTGTGCCTTCACGCGGCAGCTGTTAAGGGAACCAACGGGGAAAGAAAGGATAGAACCACAAGTCTTCTTCTAGAAGAGTTACCCATAAAGAACACAGACCTTTCTCTGTCCCCTTGTCATTAAGCTTTATTTGATCCCTGCCCTGTTCTCCCCAGGTCTTGCTCCTCTACGGAGAACTGATGCATGCATTAAGCTATGCTGATGTGTTATTCAGGATTGAACACCAGTGTCTTTCTGCACAGGTAGAATGTTTGTATTTAAAAGGGGGTCTAAACGTAAAGAAAGAATTTATCATGGGGCATGGTAAACTCAATTATGTCAAAGCTAAGTTTTGTTACCCCATTCTTGTCACAGATGCTTTTGCTGTGAGCTCAAAAAACATTACCTCTCCGAATTTCTGTTGAACTATTCATCACATTCTCTGAATGTGTGGAATACAAAGTGTAAAATAACATTATAGAAAAATGTGAAGAAATGACAAAAGCAGATTACAAGACCAAATGGCAGAGATATGTGAGTTTACCAATGCCCTCACCCCAAACAGCCCCCACGCCTGGCTGAAGGCATCCTCAGAAGCTGCCGATTTTACTATTGTGTGTGGTATGACTTGAACAGCAGCAGAAGGTTCCACCTCGAAGGGATTCAGTCAGAGCTGGCCACTTGCCAGAATTTTCCAGGCTACAGTGGCTTCTCCTAGAGTCTCTCTGTGCCTGTGTCACCTTGACAGGCAACCACCCAACTCATAATTTACCCTCTGAGGTACTCAGTGAGGTAGAAACCCCACCAAATTCCAGTCTATAATGAGCAGATTTATTTCAACGTGCTTGAAGGTAGACGAGCACCGTTAGATCAAACTTTCTGTGACAGTAGAAATGTTCTATGTCTGGGCTGTCCAATACATAGCACTAGCCACATGTTGTTGAGCACTTGAAATGTGGCTAGTTTGACTGGGGAAATGGACTTTAAATTTTATGTAATTTTAATTCATTTACGTTTCAACAGCCACATGTGGCCAGTGGCTACTGTGTTAGACGCGGTACAGAAGCGAACCCTGGAAAACAATAACATGCAATAATTAGCAATATTTATCTTTAACATCAAAGAGAAGCCTGGTACCGTGGAGTCACCCTTTTAAACAGCTGGTTTTCTGGGTGGCCATGTCTGTCCGTGAGTTTGAGTGGGTGCAGTGTTACTCCATGTGCCTTTGGGGAACGTGTAAATTTGGTGCTAAGAGTACAGTTCCCTTGTCATCTTCTTCAGCCTCTGATCAGACTACAGGCATTGCCCTCCTAGCTGGATCCGTTCTTTCAGTAAGAGTGAGAAGCTGGAGTCTTTCCAAAGAATAAAAGCTTTCCTTGAAGACAAGACATCTGCCTAGGAATGACAGCATTAGTGGTTTGAATACATTAAAGGCCGGATCACTCTATGCCCACTCCAGGCGGATCATATATATACATATTTTAATTCCTTGGCCTTGGTCAACCAACATAAGGGAATTGGGACTGAAATCCCATGTGAGCCTCCTTGGAATTTAAAGCCCACTTTGCTAAGACAGGATTAGGCAGGATAAAGGAAAAAGCAAGAAAATGAACACAAACGCAATTAGACTAGACCAGCCCCCGAGTCAAGTCATGTGTAATTTCCAATACAGAAAGATTTAATTATACCATCATGACCAAAATCACTTATTAAGTGCCCATTTACATGTGATGCTGGACCGGGAAGATATACAGAAAAAGTCAGCCTCGGTCTCAGCCCACTAGACAGACAATAATGAAACAGAAAGATATTCACGATGGGAATTAAATACATTAATGAATATTTACATTCAGTGCAAATGTAGCCCCCACAGAGCAGGCTTGAAACTCAAAAGACTAAAAAACAAAGCTCTGGACTGTTCTCACTTGGATGCAGAAGGTGGGGGAGGAGGAGGAAGGAGGAAGGAGGCTGTTTGGATCTCTCTCTCTCTCTTTTTTTTTTTTTTAAAGATTTTCTTTATTTATTTGACAGACAGAGGTCACAAGTAGGCAGAGAGGCAGGCAGAGAGAGAGGAAGGGAAGCAGACTCCCCGCTGATCAGAGAGCCCGATGTGGGGCTCGATCCCAGGACCCTGGGATCATGACCTGGGCCGAAGGCAGAGGCTTTAACCCACTGAGCCACCCAGGTGCCCCTGGATCTCTTGTTCTCTCTGTAGTGTGTATGAACGTGCTGTTTGTCCTTCGGGAAAGGTGTGTGCATGTGTGCATGCGTGTGTGTGTGTGTGTGTGTGTGTGTGTGTGAGTCAGGGGACGGGTCCAGGATTTATGCAGTCTGAAAACTGTTCTCTTCTTGCTCCAAACCAGAGAGACACAGCGAACCACCACCTCTTCCGGCAGCATGCATGAATATAGGTCGCAGAAGGTGAGTGGATGAGAGAGAGAGAGAGAGAGAAATAATGAATGAGAACTCCAGCAAGCAAGACAGCAGTGGGACTCCATTTACCACACATCACCAGGAGTCCCTCTAGACTGGGGGTGAAACAGGGATTTTCTTGCCTAAGGCTGTGGAGGTGAGAGAGGCAAACTAAGCTTAAGGCAAACCCAGGTAAGAAGAATAGAACCAGGAATGCAGAAACTAGGAAAATGGGAAAACGAATATAAGGAGGAAAAGGAAGAGAAATTGGGGGCGATTGCTTGGAATACTCACAGTTGTTTGAAGCTTGTTTTTAAGTTGGTACATATTGCTGTGGCTTGGCTAACTTCAGAAAGTCTGAGGGCGGGGCACCTGGGTGGCTCAGTTGGTTAGGCATCTGCCTTCAGCTCAGGTCATGATCCCATGGTCCTGGGATTGAGTCCTGCATGGCGGGGGGGGGGGGGTGTCCCCTGCTCAGCGGGGAGTCTGTTTCTCCCTCTACCTGCAGCTCTTCCTGCTTGTGCTCTCTATCTTTGTCAAATAAATAAATGAAGTCTTAAAACAACAAAAAAGAAAAGCTTGATGGGTCAGTAAGCCGGTGGCCTTGTAGTTTGTAAGTGGGAAGTTCCAGCATTGCACAAACCTATGCAGTAGCCAGTTAGGAACCTGGAGCTTTAGGATAATCCATATTCAAGCCAAAGTGGTTTTCTTCAGAAATTAGTGTGAGTGTGAGGATTCTTGAAGTGTGATGGTTCTGATACAAAGTGGCAGAAGAGGTGGGAGAGGGGACATGATGAACGGACATTTTCAAAAACCAAACTGACCTCTTGCATAGAAATGCTTTTGTATTGACTGTAAGACTTTGGCTGGTCTGTTTGCAGTTCAGTCTCCACATTTGGTTTGCAGTGAACCAGTGCCTTACTCACATTGCTCTGTTATTCCTGTTCTTAAATAGCTGATCTTTTCCCTCAGCTCATGTGATGCAGAAACTCTTAGAGCATGCTGAAGTAAAGTACATCTCAGAGCATGCTCCAGGTACCTGTCATCCCAAATTCTTCTGTCTGTCTGTCTTAGGCTTCTGCTCTGCTCTGAGAGGCCATGGAGCTTGTTCTGCCTTGTGGTAGGGAGAGAGCTCAGGCTGGTGATTGTGGTTACAGGTATAATTTACTGCTAACATTTATCGACTTCTTACTATATACTGGAACTATACATGTATTCTTTCTTTTCTAAGATTTATTTATTTATTTAAGAGAGAATGTGTGTGTGAGTACATGTAGGGGAAGACCAGAGGAAACAGAGGATCTCAAGCAGACTCCCTGCGGAGCATGGAGTTTGACACGGGCTTGATCCCAGGATCCTGAGATTGTGACCAGAGCTAAAACCAAGAGTCAGACACTCAACTGACTGAGCCAACCAGTTGCCCCTGTGTATTCTTTCATTTACTTTTTATAGTAATTTCAGAAGGGAAATACTATTATCCACATTTAAAAAAGATTTCTAAAAATGTATTTCTTTAAGATAGAGAGAGAGTGAGTGAGAGAGCATGAGTGGGTGGGGAGAGGGGCAGAGGGAGAGGGAGAAGCAGACTCCCTGCTGAGCAGGGAACCCGACACAGGGCTTGGTCCCAGGACCCTGAGATCATGACCTGAGCTGGAGGCTGACACTTAACTGACTAAGCCACCCAGGCACCCCTGTTATCCACATTTTATAGATATGGAAACTGATGCTTAGAGGGTATAGTGGGTTGAATAGTATCTCTGCACCCCAAAATCCACATCTACTCAGGACTTCAGTATAGGACTTCATTTGGGAATGAGGTCTTTGTAGATGTAATTCGTTAAGATGAGGTTCTTAGAAGAGTAGGGTGGGCCCCTAATCCAATGATGGCTGTCACTGTAAGAAGAGTAAAGGGCACGTGGTGATATAGAAAGAACTCATACGAAGACAGTGACAAGGATTAGAGCCATTCAGCAACCACCACCAGAAGCCAGGAAACAGACATGGACTGATTTCTTCCTCAGAGCCTCCAGAAGGAACCCACCTCGCAGATGCCTCGCTTGAGGACTTCTGGTCTTCTGAACCGTGAGATAAGACACTTCTGCCATTTTAAGTCACCTGATCTCCGGGAATTTCTTACGGCAGCCCTAGGAAATGAATAGAGAGGTGCTAAATCACTTGCCTATGATTATACTGTTAGTAAGGATCACACTGTTGAGGCCATGACTTGAAACAAAGTCTGTCTGATTCCCGAACCACAAGATTTAAAACATATGCTCTCTTTTTTCTCTATGATACAACATCAAAGCACTTCCATACTACCCAGAAATTGTCCTGTTAATGTTGTTCTGAGAAAGCATTAAACATTCTCCTTGGCCCTGAGAACCTGGGTTTTGTTACTTGACCATTTCATGCCTACTTTATGTGAGTTACACGAGTTCCTCCAGTTAAAAACATAGGTGTAAGGACAGGTGTACATGTAAATGGTATGGCCTTCTGCATATGTAACAAAAATTTGATAATGTCTGTTAATCAATCAATCGATTAATTAATTAAAATTAATTAATTAGAAAAGAAAGAATAGATCTCTTCCCTTGAGGCCCTCAAAATTTCATCTCAAAGATTAAGTAAATCTCTAATCCTAAGTCTGTGCATCCAGTTAAATAGAGTGAGGAAAGCTTAGAAAACTTTTTCTTTTCGTATGTAGCAGTTAAGATCCTTGACTTTAGAATCTCTGGTCCTGGGTTCCCTCCCATCTCCACCACTTCTTAGCTGTGTGTTATGGGGCAAGCTGATTTATGTCTCTGATCCTCCTTGTCCTTATTTTCAAAATGAAGATACTAATAGCCACTGCATAGGGTTTCATTAGTATTAAATGAGTTCATGAGTAGAACACCCTTGGCTCCGTCAACAGCACGTGCCTTACTAGGATTTTAATGACATTACCACATGAATATATATATATATATATATATATATATATATATATATATACACACACAGACACATATACACACATATGTAAGGATATATATGTGTGTGTGCATATATATGCACACACACATATATATGTGTATATAAAGGAACATATATTTTAATTGGTATTAAAGTTGGATTCAGTTATTTTCAATGAGCCTTTGGATTTTCTTCATATAGTCAGTCCTCTGTTAACAAATTCCTCTCAGTTGCACTATATATAGCTAATTCAGACAGAAAGCTCCAGAATGGCAATTTCTGCTAAGATCTCAGTGCCCTGAGTGAGCAGTAGAGGTAAGAAAACCCCTCTCTGCCCCGCCCCAACCCCGAAGCTTGTTGCTTTCATTAACTACCTGGCCCTCTATGGATGTCCCACACTCTTTGCTATCACAACGCCCACATGTAGTACATGCTGTTTCAACATGTCTATGCCCTTATCTGAATTCTTATTAGTACCAGTATCTCAGAAAACCATTGGTTGGAAATTGCTAGCAATTACATATCTAAAAATTCCTCGGTAGGGGAGAGCTGGGTAATATCAGTTAATCAGAAGATACAAGCGATCTGGCTGCATTTGCAGAAGGCCAGGCATCTCACCCATTTCTGGGCCTTGTAGAAGAAGCAAAGGTCTCAAGTTCTGATGCTCCGGGTGCAAATCCCTTGGTCAGCCAGCTGCTCTGACACAGGCCCGGATAAATCTCCAGAGCTCTGTTTCCCTTCCTGCGAAATAACATTCTTCTTCCTCACCTCTAATTTCTCTTGCTGAGTGGATAAAGTGATATCTTTATGACCCTTAGAGGAAATGCATGATTTAGAATGGCTAAGTAAAGAGAGCCATAAACAATGGTTGGGACGCAGGGCCCTCACCACCTCCTAATTTATTTTCTTTCCATCTGACTTCCGACGGGAAAGGAAAAGTTGCTGTTTATTTGCAAGAACAATATTTTTATGGCTCAGCTTTATCAAGCTAGGTTTTGAGTATGTTTAATATAAATTTCTGAGCTAAATCTCAATGGCATTGAAATTTGCTAAGGCAGAAGTATAAATGAAATGAAGGTTGGGCAGGGGAAAATTTCGGTCGGATCATCTCTGTATGTCCTCTTGCGAGGTTTTGGGGCCAGCTGGGCTGAACATACCCTGAGGAAGGTGGGTAGGCTCTCTCCCCTGGTCCTCAGACTCTGGTAAGTGAGGCTGTGTGGACCCTGCAATGTCTTTATATTATGCGATATTTCCTGTTTCAGACTTTGCCTCCTTCTTGCCAGATACTCATGTGTGTCTAGCCTACTGTCTTGGTTTGGATCATCTTCTACACTCCCCCAAGCTGACCTTGAGATGGGAATTTGGGGGCAGCTTCTTTGGAAGGAAACTCCAGGAAATACTGTGAGGGAGAGCAAGGAAGTGAGACAAAGACTTGGTGGGGAAGCGCATAAATGAGGTGTAAATGAGCAGATTACCTCTGTGGGCAACTGGAACAAATTCCCACTGAGGAGCTTCTAAGAGACAGTGGAAGTCGCCTCAGAATCGAGCAGCAAGAAATAGGGGTCTTTTTCCACAGACTTCCATCTCTCTTTGGTCAATGGCTGCTCCCAGGGGAGTTAATTCTTTGACACTTCCGGCCTGTGCTGCAGTTGGGCTGAGTGTTGTCTTGTAACCAGAGAAAGCCCACAGGCAGAGCCACAGATGCTTGCTGTAGAAAAAGTCCTGGGGGTGTGCAGTGACACCCAGGAAACTGTCCACTGAAGCAGCAGGTGACTTCGCGGGTGGGTCACAGGAATATGGATGGGGAACCAACAGCGGTCGTAACACCTCATTATTCTGCCTCCTTCATCTCTGCTCCATCCTATCTCCGACCCCAACCCCCAGGCTACCCTTCTTGCCTCTCGAATCTCATCCAGTCAGCTCAGCCCCATCCGGCAAAGACTGCTGCTATTGTCCCACACTGCCTCTGACTCGCATGCTTATATCCCCTGCTTGGCCTTCAGAGGCACTGTGTGTGTGTGTGTGTGTGTGTGCACGCGTGTATGTGTAGGAGATCCCTGAAATAATTAAGGCGTGGACAAGGCTGGTAATGGACAGGGTCTGGGAAGCAAGAAGTAGTTGCCGTGACTGTGGGTAAGAGTGGGAGAAGCTGAAACTAGGAGAGGAGATTGAGACTGAATCATGAGGCTTTGGAAGCCTTGCTGAGGACCAGGGGGCTCCATTGCCTTACAGCAGTCAGCTGGATATCAGGGGCAGGCCGATTCAACATTTTGGACAGAGACGAAGAAAACTGCTGTGAGCTCTCCACGGGGAGCCTTTCAGTTGAGAAGTTTCTCGCGCACAGGCCTCGTCTGCTGTCTAGCCCATAACACTGCCAGCATTTACGTACTGTGCATTCAATGGACATTTTAGTTCCGGCCTTCCCTTATTTGTTTTCATTGTTGAAATAACAAGCTTTGAAAATATCATCGATGTCAGAGACATATGCCTTGACCTTCACCACTGGTTCCTGGCAACCCACGGGGAAAGCAAACAGTACAGTGCACAGCGGCTCAATCCAAGGTAGGATTTTAATTTATCCTTTCTGGAACACAGACTAAAACGGACGCCATAAAAGATATGAGTAGGTGTGATTACTGCTTAGTGAGTTGAACCACATACATCTTAGTGGTCAAGCAAAAAGAAAAAAAAAGTCACCTACCGAGAACATTTAAGATAATAAGCCTTGAGAAACAAGAGTATAATGAAATATACTTTCCACACGAACTCTCCAGCACTACTTTTGTCCTCACCGTGATTGAGTAGGAGATTGGTTTTTAGGAGGCTGCTTTGTTCACTCTTTAAATAAGTGTTCATTGAGCACCTACTGTGCACAAAAGATTACCCTGGGCCTGGGGCATAGGACAGCAGCTCAACGCCAAGGAGAAAAAGGGACAGATAGCATTACAAAGGAAGGGGTGAGAATGCACACTCTCTTCTCTATTCCTTTGTCTTGTGTTTGTTCTTTTCCTTCATTGATCTGAAAGGATATACTAGTAACTTGACAGCTTGTGATGTTCCTCCTAATCCCCTTGTTATTTCTGTA
Source organism: Mustela erminea (assembly GCF_009829155.1). NCBI lineage: Eukaryota > Metazoa > Chordata > Mammalia > Carnivora > Mustelidae > Mustela > Mustela erminea. The sequence continues at coordinate 37,270,596 of NC_045635.1, forward strand.
GCAAAGAAGTTCTTAGAACTTATGCTGAGTGGAGAGTGGTGGGCGCCTCCTCGCCAGTATCATTCCCCTAAGGCCTGCTGAACGCGGCGTGGTAGCTGAAAGTGAAGATACCACTTCAGCGCAGGAAGCATTTGAATTGATTCTGGTGTGCCCACACCTCCTTCAGGAACAGGCCATTCTCCAGAGCGCAGGTTTTTGGAAAAGTCAACGGCAGTGAATGCCTTCAGGAACAAACCCTTGCTCTCCCAGCAGCTGGTAGGTTTTGGGAGATCGACTCCCCTGAAGGAAACTGCCTAGCCCAAGATCCTGCCTCCTTCCAGGGTGGGCTACCCCCAATGACTGATGAATTAATGCACAGAGAGGAAGGCACAAGCCGCTTGTCCTAATTTGAGACAATACTGAAGGCCATCCTGTTGCCATTGATCCCTTGGAGGGGGGGTTGACGGAACCTCTGGTGGACTCACAACAAAGCTCAACTTCTGCTTACTCTAACTTCTTTCTTCTCCCTTCCACAGGGAGGAACCCGGCTCCCCCACTCCTAATAAGTGTCTTGGCATGCTAATCTCCATCTCAAAGTCTGCTTTCTAGAAACACAGACTATGACATTAAGCCTCCAGAACATAGGCTGAACCCAGAAGTGGCTAGGAGTGCAACATGAGAAAATACTATTGTTGTCATGTGCCTATTACATAGAAAAGGCCGGAGGACCTTGTAAAGCAAAATAGGCACAGAGATCGGTGAGCAAAGTGTTCTTTGTTCCTGTGCACTCTTGATGAACATCTGTGTTACGCGCATGAGTGGGTGTGAGGGTGTGTGTGTACATTGTTAATGTTTCCTCTCCACAGAGGAGTGACAGCTGGCTAATAGAGTTGGAGGTAGGGACGGGCATGAATATAGGACTTTGCTGGAGTATTGTCTCTAGCTGTATGCAAGCAGAGAGATGCCAAAAGCCCAATGGCTAAGTAGATGCTGCATGAGCCTTTCTGGTTGGTGTGTTTGTCAGTTTAGAACACTGCACATGCATTCTGATGTCTTTGACAGATGGCATTGGGAAATGCACATCAAACCTCTGGCTTATTTGAGAAGATGAAGGGCTCCTAAATGGAATGGAGGAAAGAATAGAACGGCAAGAACTGCTTCTAAAAATACTAAAGGGCAGGAGGACGGATGTAGGAGAAGTCTACTGCAATAATGCGGTGGGCACCTACTATGTTAGTAACAGCTTCAAAACCAGTATCAGAAAATACCTGAGGGGTTCTGGGCAGACAGGTTGAGCACGTGTGACAGGGAATGAGAACATGCTGCTGAAAAAGTAGAGGCGCTGCAGTGATAGGTGAATGTGAGCATATAAGGGCTGCAGGGGAGGAAAAGGACATATAGTTGAGGTGGATTTAGGCAGGCTTCATGGGTTTTGAGATGGGCATAGGAGGAAGTTAAGTATTTAGCAGGGTACCGAACAGTAGCCTAGGTGGAAGAAGCTGTAGGGGTAAATGTAGAGAGTCTGGACTTTCAGGGTAGAAAAGGAGAAAGGTTTGTAGGAGGACATGTTCTGAGATGGTGACCAAGGAAAGAGAAGGGACTAAAGATAAGGTGGGACCTATTAAGAAGGGACCTTAATGGCTCTGTCTGGCTTTGATCTGATGATTAGTGAAAGAACCATCCAGGGCTCTTAAAGAGAGTACATGAAATGGCATTTTACAAATGTAGGTATCTTTATCTTGCTTTACAGGATTTGTGTTTTCAGTCGCCATCACTCTCACTACCTTCAGCTAATATTTAATACTCAAATACATATATAAAAAACAAGGGTCAGGGGCACCTGGGTGGCTCAGTGGGTTAAACATCTGCCTTCAGGTCAGCACATGATCCCAGGTCCTGGGATTGAGCCCCACATCAGGCTCTACTCAGTAGGAGCCTGCTTCTCCCTCTCCCCCTGTTGCTCCCCCTGTGTGTGCTCTCTCTCTCTATGTCAAATAAATAAATAAAATCTTTAAAAAACTTTAATAAATAAGAGTCAAATTCTCCGTTAAATTTGATGACTTGGCTGCATGTCTGTACTTCCTCTTCCCCCCAAAACCAAAATGATAGAAATGAAATAAAAACATGTAAACTCATGGCAATGGAGATAATGATAGCAAGGGCTGGGAGCAGGTGAGATAGTTTAAAACATTCCTGGAAGGCAGAAAATATACCCAAGTTTCACATTAATGAACCAGGTGAAAGGTGCCATCTAGCCCATAGCATGTGTGGAGGGACTACAAGTAAGGAGGCCACAGCCTGTGCTGCAGAACTACAGACATAATGGAGGGTGATCAGGGGGAGACATTGAGAGTTCATTGGCAGTCTAAATACAAATCCAAAAACGTACCCATCCATCTCGATCATAGTGTACCATGTCTATCACTTGAGCAAAAAATAGTAGACTCCTCAAAATAAATTGAAGTTCCCCAGATGAACATTTTCTCCATTCTGGCACTTAAGAGCCACACAGTATAATGGCAGAGGTTACAGGTCAACCATATCCAAATATGCAGGACTCCCATCCTTTATCCCCTCCTCCCACCTCTGGCGAGCATTTAAGGAAAAACTCCAATATGAAAAAGAGATTTAGATAAACAGAAAAAAAAAAGCAATTGCAGAGACAAGAGATGATTGGAGGAAGAAGAGAAGGTTTAAAATCTAGAAGGCATAAAGTAAATATCGTATTGATGAAACAAGTATAGGATACTATGAAGAGGGGAATGTCTGAGAACAAGAAAGTATACATAGAGATGGAATATATTCTTGCTAAAATAAAATATGTGGAAAAGAATTAGAAGATGGGGGCACCTGGGTGGCTCAGTGGGTTAAGCCTCTGCCTTCTGCTCAGGTCATGATCTCAAGGTCCTGGGATCGAGCCCCGCATCAGGCTCTCTGCTCAGCGGGGAGCCTGCTTCCCCCTCTCTCTCTGCCTGCCTCTCTGCCAACTTGTGATCTCTCTTTCTCCCTGTCAAATAAATAAATAAAAATCTTAAAAAAAAAAAAAAGAATTAGAAGATGATGTGTGTGTCGGGAAATGGGAGTGATGGCTCAGGGGTGCATGGTTGGTTATGGGAGTGAAAAAGATGTTCTAGAACTGTGGTAATGGACTCAGAACTATGCAAATTCACTAAAAGCCATTGGATTGTATGCTTTTGATGAGTGACATGTTTATAAGTTATATCTCAATAAAACTGTTAAGAAAAAAAAGGCCCATGAAGACTAACTGGAAGCTCCTCAAGGGAAAAATATATCACTAATCTTGCCAGCCCAGTGCAATATTTACAAAGGGTGATCTACCGTACACAGACCATCTTCTGTTCTTCTCTGAGCTTCTATCGGCCACTTTTCTAGGCTGCTCACAGCAGCTCTGCCCTGGTATGTTCTCACCTATCTCAGACCCAGGCTTTCCCCCCAGTTGGACTATGGTATCAGGCTGGCTCCTCAGTCTTCACCCTCATTTCCACCAGTCCCAATACCACTTACTTTCATCCTGCCTCAGTCTACCAGACAATTTCCAACACATCATGAAATTAGCCTCCCTCAAACCCAGGCAAATAAATCCCTTTTACAAAATAACTTTCACTATCCTCACCATGGTTGAGTCTGGGAGGCCACCTGCCAGAAATGCTTGGGGGGAAGGGTTTGCCCACCAGTAGGAGACTGGATTCGAATGATGAGGGCTCCTCAAAATTTAACGTGCACACGAATCAACAGAATCAGCTGGGACTCCTGTTAAAATGCAGATGCTGATTCAGCAGCTCTGAGTGTATGGGCCCAATAAGCTCTGGATGGTGTTCCAGAGCCGGTCCTGGGACCCCACTTTGAGGATCAAGGAGATAGATCTTCTCTGAGGTTAATTTGATCTCTGCCTTTTCATCTTACTCCAGACCAAACTGATAGGGATCCCAGCTACATCTCACCTGACATTAAGCATATATATTAAGCAATATAGCATTAAGAATCCTATGGACCAGATGGGATTGGGAGGGAGACAAACCATAAGTGACTCTTAATCTCACAAAACAAACTGAGGGTGGCTGGGGGGAGGGGGTTTGGGAGAAGGGGGTGGGATTATGGACATTGGGGAGGGTATGTGCTTTGGTGAGTGCTGTGAAGTGTGTAAACCTGGTGATTCACAGACCTGTACCCCTGGGGATAAAAATATATGATTATAAAAAATAAAAAATTTAAAAAAAAAGAATCCTATGGACCAAATAGGAGATGTAAAATATGATTAAAATACTATAGAATCTTCTCTGCCCCATGGAAGTTGATTAATTTCGGGGGAATGTTTCTATTTGACTTATATTTAAGCGTTATTTGTGAATGAATGATACATGAGTCATTTTTAGAATCTGGCAGACTGGGCCAGGAGGAAGAGAATACACCACAACCATTTTTATCTCAGCCTTGGAGTCACAACTCTAGAAGTTCAAGAGAGTAAAACCTATGGATTTCCAGGTTATACTAATTATAACTGGTTTTTTTTGTTTTGTTTTAAAGATTTTTTTTTTTTTTTTTGAGAGTGAGAGAGCACAAGCACAAGTGGGGGAAGGGGCAGAGGGGCGAGAATCTCAAGCAGACTCCCTGCTAAGCCTGGAATCTGATGAGGGGTTCAATCCCTTGACCCATGAGATCTGACCTGACCCAAAATCAAAATTCTGATGCTTAACTGACTGAGCAACCCAAGGACCTCTATTCACTGTTATTGCTAATTTTATTATTATTATTATTATTTTAAATCAGAGTAATCCATGAAAATAATTGAGGAACTCAGTTTGTGCCATAAAGTGTGTGTTATAAAAAGCAATCAGTAATGATATCACCCCTTCCCAACTGCATCTACTTTTAAATGACCTTGCCCCCCTTTTATTGTGGTTACCTCTACATCACTAAAGACAATGTATATTGTACTATTTCTTGATTTATCAATTGTATTCCTTATATATTGACTCCCTGATATGGGAAATGAGAATTGTACTCACTTGATTGTTTCTTCTCTCCTCAGCCAACCAATAAATTTATCTCTCTCTTTTGGTTCCACTACTAGTTACCTCTGTGGTTTCAAGTAATGTATTTTAATTTCTCTTTTATCAAGTAGAGAAGAAGAAAATATCCTTGACTCTTCACTTTTTAAGATGAGGATCTTAGTGATGCCACCCTCTGCAACTCCTTCTCCAGTGCCCACCTCCTGACTTTTGACATCATATAATAATTTACATTTACTCTTGCCTTTGAAGGTTGACAACAACTGCAAATACACAATTCAAATAAATAAAGGCTTGTTTTTTCTATGGGTTGGTTCTACAATTGGAAAATCAGAAACGTTTATATTATTGTTGCTACCTACATATTATTCACTGTTGGCAAAGAAGAATACCATGACATCTCCTTTCTCTAAAGCTATTTCTTGAAACTTCTAATTGCTTTTATATTGCCCTAACAGATTAGGCCCTCAACTTATGGAGATATTCTTAGTTGAAGAGTATTTACTTTGCCAGTTAAAAATGTCAGAAAATCCCCAGCTCTCTTTTTCTTACCTTAACATATTTCTGGGGCCCGTTTTAATTTTGTTCAGGCCCTGACTCATCCTTGTTTCTGATTCTTTTTTTTTTGTTTTTTTTTTGTTTTTTTTTGTTTTTTTTTTCTTGTCTCTGATTCTTAATGAAGGCTGAGCTCAGGTTGCTCCAGGAAACAGAATAAGAAGGAACATCTGGTTCTTCAAACTTGCTCTAAAGTAGAAGACCAACAAAACTTAGATTGTTACTCAAAGGCTGAGAGGTCAAGTTTCCCTTTCTTTACATCAGTAATGTTTTTGTTGAAGCATAATTGACATACAACATCTTATTAGTTTCAGGTGTACATCATAGTGATTTGATATTTTTGTACATGATAAAGTAATGCTCATGATAAACCTAGTTACCATCTGTCACCGTACAAAGTTATTACAATATTATTGACTATATTCCCGATGCTGTACTTTTTTCAAAGTGCAGGTTATTACTCAATAGTGGGTCATGAAATCTATTTTCTGGGTCACAACTAACAGTTTTTAAAAAGTGAAGTAGAATAGACTAGGCAGACTTCATCACCCATAGCAAAAATTAAGCATTATTTAAATAATACGTGTGTTTCGATATTTGCATGTGTATTCTGGTTACATGTGATATGTAGATTTTACATATTTTAGTGCTAGTTGCTATTGAAAAATCCTGAAAGCTTCTATCTTCCCTTCTGAGCTCATCTTCGTTTGGACTAATTTCTAGTCTGGAAGTTGCCCTCCTTAACTCTTTGTGGTTTAAGGACCTGGGACCATAGCTTCAGTGTGTCTATTGAAGCTCCAGACTCTGCTCCCTTCTCTGAGATGTGTCTTCCCAGATGGGTTATTGAGACCTGTCATGGCTCAAATTCTTCTTGGATTTTTAGACCCCCAGCTCCAGTGGGACTCCTGGTGGGAAACCATTGGTCTCCATCAACACTATGCCTTGGGGTACTGAAACCAGAGCAGACCATTTCTTTCTTTTTTTTTTTTTTAAAGATTTTCTTTATTTATTCATGAGAGACAGAAAGAGAGAGGGAGGCAGAGGCAGAAGGAGAAGGAGGCTCTCTGCAGAACAGGGAGCCCAGTGTGGGACTCGATCCCAGGATCCTGGGATCACGACCCAAGCCTGAAGGGAGACCCTTAACCGACTGAGCCACCCAGGGGCCTTGAGCAGACCATTTTTTGACAAAACTATCTTCAGGAATAACAATGAAATAAAATGAATAATAACACTAGCTAGAAAAGAAATGTAGACAGAGAACATTTCCTTTGATTACATATTGGCTATCTTATACCAACCAAAAAAATACATAGAGAAATAAATTTACAGTACAAAAAAAAAAAGCCAAAGGTACCAGATTAATACTTTTAAATGACGTTACTATCATGTTTCAAAAACACCAAACAAAAAACAACAAAAAAAGGAAAACAGTGAAGAAATACTTCTAAAGAATTACTACCACCAGATTCAGATATTTCATCCATGGAATGACAGAAATAAAGTAACTCGATTTTCTTTCCATTTTTTTTTTTTTTCGTTACAGGTTCTTGGGGCACCTGGCCAGCTCAGTCTGTGGACCATGTGACTCTTGATCTCGCAGTTGTGGGTTTGAGACCCACGCTGGGTGTAGAGATTACTTACTAATTAAAAAAAAATCTTTACAGTCATTTGATTCTCATTGTTTATTTTGAGTTTCTTGTTTAATTGTGGGACTGTGCAATACTATTGGGGTTGGAGATGGGAACTGCCTTAAAAGGTAGCTGAAACAGAGAATAAGGCAACTTCCCATGGCCATCCTCAGGGGCTGTCTCTCTGCTTCCCACACTCATCCCCATTTTTTTTTTTTCTCTCAGTTACCAAAAGCAACTCAAAATAAACTTTCCTTGGAATCTCTAACCAGAGCCACAATTCCATTTGTTTTGCCCTTGTTTTATTTTTCTTCACCTTTCAAGTACAAGAACATTTGAGACTGACTCACTCTGCCTCCAGCATTATAAATGTGCCTTTCCAGTTTGTTTGTTTACCTCTCTCAACAGCAATGGTTTCCTAGCTTTGAGTGTAGGAGGTTTACGTGTGTTTTACCATGGCTCACAATACTAGTCCCTGTCCCCCCAGCCTCCTCTGGCATTCAGAGCCCAATGGAGGGATTTCTTCAAGCAGCCATCCTATCTTCTTCTGAGCTCACCATTCTCCAGATAAGAATCAAATGAGGCTTCTTGGTTTCTCCTCTTGTTTTATAGACACTTGTGGTCTGAAATGTGCCCCTAGACCTCCCAGATCAGCTTGTGCTTCTCCTTCAGCTTCAACTAGCCAAGAAGGTCATAAGCCCATTACTTTCTTGTTATTCATCTGATTTGCATAGCTTGCTGCTCTATAATGTCAATACCTACTCGGGGGTCCTACGGACTATAAGCCACCTGAGGGCAGAGTCTGTACATCTTGAACAATTTTGTGCCCACCAAGGTGTGCTGCGTATATCCTTGAGCATAATGTATACAGAATAAATTTGCCTAGTGAATGAAAAAAATAAAAAATAGAAGGTGTGAGAGACATAAAATGTACTCTTGCATTCATTTGAGTACGTGTGTGTATGCAAAGTTACCATTTAAAAATCTCCTGTGATTTTGTCACTATAAAGCAAAGACTTTCAAAACAACAAGAAACAGACAAACACTCCAATGGATAATTTGGGAAAGATTTGAACATTTCTTTTTCATGTGTTTACTGATTATTCTTTTTTCTTCTTTTGTAGAATGTCTGTCAACTATCTAGAGTAAACAGAGACAAACAAATTAAAACAGTAGCCAGAAACCACTTTCTGACCTAAGTGGTAAAGGTTTTTTTAAAACTGTGTAATACCCCCTACTGTTGGGAAAGGGTCCACAGAGAGTCTCATATGCCACTGGGAGACCGTAAGGGCAGAGAAACTTTGTGAATGGCAGTTTTCATCAAGAGACTTAAAATGTGCATATTCTACAACTTCTTTGGAAAAACTGTTTGACAGTATCTACTGAAACTGAACATATGCCATCTTTTATGATCTAGCAATTCCATTCCTAGGTACATATCCAACGGAAATGTGTACATATGTTCACCAAAAGACATGTACTAGAATGTTCATAACAGCGCTGTTTGTAATATCCCTAAATCGAAAAGCACTCAAATGCCCGTCCCCAGTAGCTTGGATGGTGAGCGGTGGCGTAGTCCCACAGTGCAATACCAGCAATGAGAATGAAGAAATGAGGACTACGCCCAACGACACAGATGAATTGTACCAACAACATCCCGTTGAGGGACAGGGGCCAGATAAAAAAAGAATACATATCATATGAATGGTTCTATTTACATGATATTAAAAAAACCTGGCAACACTTATTCATTGTGTTAAAAGTCAGGATAGTGGTCACCTTTAGGGTGTTTAGAAACTGAATGGTTGGCTTCTAGGGTACTGGTAATATTTTTTTGATCTCTTTGTTCTATTGGTGTGTCACTTGATAAAAATTCATCAAGCAACCCACATAGGATTTGTGAACTTTTCTGGACGCTGGTTATACTTTAATAAAACTAAAGTCTGCATACGCTTTCACCTCGCCATTTCACAACTAGTGTTTTATCCTGCTGAAATAATTATAGCTGTTCGCAAAGAATTTATATGCAAGGCTTTTCCTTCAAAGTGTTACTTTTAACAGTGAGAAATTGGAAATTATGGAAATGTCAAATGATAGTAAAATGGTCAAATATATTATGGAAGAATATTTGCAGCCCTGAAAAGTCATGTTTATGATGAATATATAATGACATGGAAAAATGTGATTTCATGTAAAGTGATAAAAAAGCAGGATGCTCAACTGTGTGCAGAGAATGATCATAATCTCATTAAGAAACCTATCCATATTCAATGGCAACACAAGTTATTTTGGAGTGATAGGTTTTTCAGGTGATCTTCTTTTCTTCATTATACTTTCTTCAATTTAGATTCTAAGTTGTATGCCATGAATTAGTTATTGTTTTGTAATCAGAAAATGCATTTAAAATTTTTTTAGATTTTTATTTATTTGAGAGACAGAAAGAGAGAGAGAGAGAGAGAGAGTTAGGGAGGTGCAGAGGGAGGGAGAGAAAGAAGCAGACTCCTTACTGAGCAGGAAGCCATTGGGAGGCTCCATCCCAGGAACCAGGGATCATGACCTGAGCCAAAGGCAGAGGCTTGCTTAATTGAATGAGCCACTCAGGTGCCCCGTACTTAAAAGTTTTATAAATTCGTGATCCAGGGCGCCTGGGTGGCTCGGTGAGTTAAGCTGCTGCCTTTGGCTCAGGTCATGATCTCAGGGTCCTGGGATCGAGTCCCACATCCGGCTCTCTGCTCAGCAGGGAGCCTGCTTCCTCCTCTCTCTCTCTCTGCCTGCCTCTCTGCCTACTTGTGATCTCTCTCTGTCAAATAAATAAATAAAATCTTTAAAAAAAAAAATTCGTGATCCAGAGAGGATTCTGCCATCTTCAGTCCATGTTTCTTCAAAACCTATAAAATCAGAAAAGCCAACAGGCAAATTCCTTTCTTATTGCCTTGGCATTCAAGCCAATTTTCTCTCTCCAGGCCTACTAACTCCAACAGAAGGATTTGAAGCCCATGGAAAACCTCACAAGTCCTACAGGGAGTTAAAAAAGTGAATGAATTAACCTCATTTCTGAGTAGCAATCGTGGACCCATGGTAGCAGACAGGAACTGCTGGAGGCAGGAAGCCAATTGAGAGGAATATGGTATTTGTTCCTTTCCCATCTTCACAGTGATTTGGGCTCTCATTGGGCTTGGAAGAAACACTGTTGGAACAGCTGCTTGTTCTCTTCTGTCTTTGAAGCTCCAAAGCTGGAGAGTGACAGTGGAGGACAAACACAGGGTGATATTTTATGTTTGTGAGGCTGAATGACAAATTACCTTGGGCCCACGTTGGGGGAGATGGTCTGATCTGAACCACATTCTTGAAGCCAGTCGGAGGCAAAGGAGGGTGGCATTTCTTAGACCTGGGCACCCAGACTTTATCAATTGATCTATATCACAAACAAAACATTCTACTTGTCTAACTGTAATATAGTCAGTTCATCTTAGATATGATAACTCACAAGGCACCTTGAAAATCAGAGTACAGAAGTTCATGGTAATTCACAAGGGAGCATGCCATACCTAATAGTTTGTGGTATGGGCAAAGGGATGTCGTAGGCAATTACTTGCAGAATGTCCAGGCCATTTGTCCAGGTCACAGTCTCTTTGCCAAATGGAAGGTCTCAGCACGAAGTGTCAGAAACTGTCAAAAGTATTCCTCTTCCAATGCTCAACATCTGTGATTTTGTTCCTTGCCAACATTATAATCTTTTTTTCCCCAACATTATAATCTTAAATACCATGTGAAAGATGTAGCTAAATTTTTAAAAATATAGTATCTCTTACATTATATTAACATATATGTTATATATTATATATGTGTGGTATATATATAATACACATATTACATACACACACATATATATGTATACAATGTATGTATATACAGTGTGTATGTATAATATACACATATACATATAAAATACGTATTTTATATATGTGTGTGTGTGTGTGTGTGTGTGTGTATGTGTGTGTGTGTGTGTCAGATAGTGAAGATCAAAGAGGAAGGGGAAAAAAATGCCCAAATGTCCTTCCAGCTGACAAGGACATCAGTCTGCCTAGAGGTTCTACACTTCCACTGTGGCAAGGATACAGAAGGTTCTTGAGGCCTGATGCCATCCAACCATATACCTTCCCACCAGCTGCTCTGATGCTTCATGAAGATAGAAACCGTGTAGTTTTGGCTGCCACTATATTCTTCACATGGGCACAGCTGGTATACACTTTGTGGCTTGTATTAGATTCCTATAACTGCTATAACAAATTTTTACAACCTTGGTGTCTTAGAAGAACAGAAAGTGATTTATTCAGAGTCCTGGAGGCCAGAAGTCTGCAGTTGGTATCTGAGGCCAAAGTCAAGGTATGTATGAAATCAGGACTGCATTCCTTCTGGGGAGAATCCATCATCTTTAAATTGCCCTCTGCTCCATCCTCCCATGGCCTTCTGTGTGTATATAGTCAAATCTTCCTCAGACTCTCTCATGTGGGGACTGGTGATTGCATTTACCGCCCACCTGGGTGGTGTCCCCATCTCAAGTTCTTTAACTACATCTGTAAAGACCCTTTTACCACATAAGGTAACATTTACAGGTTTCAGGGGTTGGTGCCCTTATTCAGGTTACTACGGCACTTAAGATTTGTTGAACCAATGTTAGTTTTATCAGTATGAGTCATCAATCCACCTGGAAATTTCATTTCTCATTGCAAATTAAATTTGCACTCTGAATTTACACATCAGTCCCTAATGAGCTTTGTCAATTGGAGGCAGCATCCTGCATAGAATCATCTAGAAGGACCTAGGAAGTCTGGGTTTGCTGAGAAACACGCTGGGCTGTGGAGAGATCACGAAAGTGCCTTGTGAGCACCAACAGCATTCTCAATTTTACTCAAGATAGCTTTCGTCAAGAAAAGATCTCCTAAACTGAAAAGTCTACCTTCCCTAAGTTTGTCTTGAAAATAAGCAATCTTATAACATTCTCTAGAGAAACTTTGCTGCGGGCTTGACATCACTCAAAAACTAATTTTAAGTGAATTTGAAAAGTCATAACAAAATAAAAATGAAAATACATGTATGCACTTTTTCTTTCCTTCAGGGGTTAGCATGAAGTATATCTTTATGTTTATTGGTAGGATTAAACTCCTGGGGTCAAGCCCTGTCTTTAGTCTATGAAAGCAAGCTTCAGGGTGGGATATTGCTGGCCTCTAGGTCCTTCTGCTTTCAAATGTGAAGGAGGTAACTGAGCTCTTTTGGCCTCACAAGTCTCTCCTTCCTTCCCTGGTCTTCCTTGGCAACTTTCACTCTCCCTGATGCTGGGTGGGGACTGACTATGCCACTCACCAATCTGGGATCTTCTTCCTTGGTGGATGGCAAAAGAGAGCCCACTGGGTGAGTGTTATTCCTTATTACCATCAGTAACACCTTGGATTTCATGGAGGATCTTCCTTTGAGGACTTTGAAGAACTTACACTGATTGGCCTGTTATCATCTTTATAATAAGAGACTATAAACATTTATAAGAGACAGAGATGATGCTTGCCCTATCCTCAGCTTATTAGGCCTGTATCTGGCATTCTGTCAACCAGGACTCTATTAATTGGCTGATCTGAACATTGAAGTAGGGTGAGATAAAAATCGTGGTGTTCATGTAACCTTAAGTCACTTTAGAACCCAGAAGGATTTTTAGAATTAGATGAGAAAATTTGTGTTGTATTCATTGTGGCTTTAATAGTCAGCCTGGATTTGTAATAGTCAAAAATCTTTGACAATTTTTAACCCCTAAATGCCATATCCTATTGCTTGATTAATGAGAGGACCAAAGAACTTTGGACCTTTAATAAAATGCAGATACCCAACTTCTGTCCCACACTCACTGAGTCAGGCTATCTTGGGTGAGACTCAAGCCTATCATCCATCTGTCTGTCATCCATCTCTCTTCCATCTCTGCCTATTTCTACATCTCTCTATATGGCATATTTAAGTATATATGCGTATGGTATATTCATTTCAACCCCTTATTAAGGAGTTTTTCAAGCATACCCAAAAGTAGAAAATGTAGTATCTTCCATCCAACTTCAACATTTCTCAGCACTCTGTTGTATTAGTTTCAACTCTTCTCTACCCCCTACTCTTTTCTTTCGTGGAGTATTTTTGATGCAAAAATCAAACTTCAGATAGTTTGTTTCAAAAAATATATGTCAGTATTTATCTCCTGTTTTAAGAAAACATGACCAAAATCTTATCATCACACCCATAAAGTTAATAATAATTCTTAATTATCTGATATTTAATTTCCCTAGTAATCTCAAAAAGTGTCTTTTATGTTATAAAAAATCAGAATTCAAACAAGGGTCACACATTGTATTTGGACTATGTTTCTGAAATCTCTTCTGTGATAGTTCTCTATTTCTTAGCACATGCTTCTCTATTTCTTAGCACACGCTACATGCACACATGCATCCACCTGGCGGTGTAAAGAAAAATTCCTATTGCTTTTTATTTCTGCATAGGAGTCCATTGGGTGGAGGTACCACATTTTATTCAGTCTTTCTTCTGGTGATGAATATTTGTGTTGTTTCTGGTCCTTGGCTATTACCAATAACATATTTTTGTCAGTATATTTTTGGTAGAGGTTCTCAGAGGTGGTATTGCTGGGTCAATATTGCATTTTTAATTTTGCTTTATCATCAGGAGACTGGTGTTTTGATGATATATTTTGCCTTTGTCTCAACTTTCATGCAGTTTTATGGGGCATGATGTCAATTGGTAACTTTCCGTTTTGCTTGTCAGCACCTTTCTCTCTGCCCCCTGTGACTTCTTTCACTGGGATAGATGACTAGTTTCAAAGTGTTGAGGTCTTTGTTCTTCATGGTTACCAGATTCTAAAGACTATACACAGTCAAAAAGCCAGCTGACTCACGATGCAGTTTGTCAGCCTTGTTAAATTATATATGCTATCCACCTGGTTAGAAATTTTCTTAATATTTTATGCCTAAAAATTGGTGTTTAATACTTCAAAATCCACAAATGATGGCCCTGTGGGACCCCTATACATGACCACACTCATTCTAATGTTATCATAATTAAAATAATTTTGCAAGAACAACAGTTTTTCTGCCTCAGATTTCCTGATTGAGACTGGTTGATTTAGCAAATTTAGGAGAAAAAGAAGGTATTCTACTGTATATTTTATTTTTTAATTTTTTAAAAGTTTTATTTATTTATTTGAGAGTGTACATGTGTGGGGGGGTTGCAGAGGGAGAGGGAGAAAGAGAATCTCAAACAGACTTTGCACTGAGCATGGAGCCCAATATGGAACTTAATCTCATGTCCCTAAGATCATGACCTGAGCTGAACCAGAAGTCAAATGCTTAACCAACGGCAGGACCCAGGTGCTTCTCTACTGTATATTTTAGAAATTAGACTCATTACAGACAGTGAAACACGTTCAAGTTTTTAAACAGGCTGGGAGAACTTGACATGTAGGAAAATAAAAATATAAGAAGAATGACAACTATTAAAATATTCAAAGCAAAAAAGAACAAATTATTATGGATAAGTGATAGTCCAAACATTCAAGAACACCAATATGCATATTAAGATCTTCCTGTTAATTTATCTAAGCTGTTCCTATATTTTTTCTGAGATGGAGCTAGCCTGGGCCAAATCACAGCTAAATGGGCTCAATAAGCAAGCAGACAGGTGCCTTGGCACGAGATTTCTCCACCTCCTGATGCAAAGCATTTGTGATTCCTTTCAAACAAATACTGGTGATTCAGGCATGTGGGGGAGAAATGTTCTGTTGTACATTGATCTAAGCCAGAAACTGGTATATTCTTTCCTTTCCACTCTCATCCTTCCCAGAAGTCACATTGAGATGTTGTTTAGAAAATGAAAATGTTCTATTAACCATGTGAAGTAAAATATGACTTTGAGATCAGAGGGATCAGAGTTTAACCTCAGCCTCTTGGTGGCTGTGGGACTTTGTCCATGCTATAGGCATCCTGAACTCCATTTCCCCATTTATAAATTTCCTTTAAATTATAAATTTATAAAATGGAGATAGTGATGTATATATATATGGTATAAGGCCTACAATTAAGGCTTAATATTTTGTGCTGCCTTGATATCTGGTAAAGTTGGGAAAGCTTTGGATGGCCTAGCTACAAATTCCCTCCAACTCTGCTCTGATGGTTAAGGTCCCTTAGGTGAGCATATCGTAGGGACCAAGCCCAGTTATTACTTATCCCTGAGGACTAGATTTTAAAATATTCCCTGCCAGCCCATGATATTATACAAACAAACCAATCACATTCTTCGGTGGGAACCAGGTGGTATCCAATCCTCTTGAGACCACAGAGCCTGCCTCCTACAACATCTGATGGCTTACTGTGTTCTCAAATGCAATCCCCATGTGGCCCCGTGTGGCATGGTGCCTTCTTCCTCTGGAGTGTGAGTAGATGTGACTAGTAGATTGTTGTTAATCTCCCCTGTGCATGTTAGGTGTCATGTGCTTAGCCATCCCTATTACCCCAGTGTGGGAATCCTTCCCTCACCAACCGGTGGGTAGGAAGCTATTAAAACAGTATCTCGTTGGGCAATTAGGACAAATAAATGGAATTAAGTTAAATAATGAAGGAAAGGGTCTCTGTTGCTTCTCAGGGTATGCTGAAGTACTGAAGAAGAGAGAAAGAAAGGTTTCTGCCCTCAAGGCATTCAATGCCTGATGGACCAGAGGCATCACATTGCACTGTAATCCTTGATTGACCTGTGGAAGTGAAGGTGTAGAGGTAAACTCTGGGTTCTCTGTTAGACAAAAGAAGGCATACAACTTAGTATCCTTCATCACTTCTGCAAAATGGAAATAATAATGCTTCTCTTTTAAAGTTGTTTTGAAGATCGAAATTTTAAAAAGTATAAATCCCTTATCCCAATTTCTGGCATGTAGTAAGGGCTTAATAAATAGCAGACCGAGCAGAATTTGAAGGACTAATAGTCACTACTGGATGAAAAAAAGCATTTTTAAAAAGATTTATTTATTTATTTTAGAGAGAGAGAGAGTGGGGTGGGAGGGGCAGTGGGAAAGGAAGAGAGAGTCTTAAGCAGACTCCACATTGAGCACGCAGCCTGACATGAGGCTCAATCTCATGATCCTGAGATCACGACCTGAGCCGAAACCAAGAATCAGACACATAACAGATTGCACCACCAAATCCTGGGAAAAAAGTAGTTTACAAATGCAAAAGTCCCCAATATGTGACAGGGATTGCCTTTTCTCCCCCAAGAATATCTTTTCTAGGGGAAAACAACCAAGTAAGACAGACCGAAGGATGCCGCTCCTTACACTAGGAAAAGTCCCCGAAGGATCCTATGAAAACACATGGACATCAATCATTTTGCAAGCCCTGGCACGTTTCTTTGGCAACTAGGACTGGCTGATTCCATGGATTTTGTTCATTTCCTTTTTTTTTTCCTTTGTTTTTTTAAAAAGGCTTCCGGTAGTCCTTGCATCATTTTGTTAATTATGAAAGATACAGGCAGTGTTCAGGGTACAGGGTGATAAATATCACTCCTGTCTTGTGATGTCTTCTCAGAGATTACCTGTATGCAGTGGCTCTTGTAATAGAGCTATCTGATTATGAACGTAGGTTTAATTGACAATTATTTGCCACCCTTGGCTGTTTATTCCCATTTATTACATGAAAGGGCAGCATGACACAGCAGAGAGTAACCCACTCAGGTGTTAGTGGACTGTGTCTTTGGTCTCAGTTTCACCCCAAGCAAATTGTAGAACCTAGAGAATGTCTCTTAACTTCTTTGGTTTCTTCTTCCATGGAATGAAGTGAAGATCCCCTTGTAACTAACAGGTTGGGAATGGGAGGGTCTTCAGATTTTGATTTGTCACTCATTAGCTCAGGGACCAAGGTAAGGTCTCCTTGAGGGTCAGTTTCTTAATATCTGCTAAATTGTTTTACCCTTATTTTACCAAGGGTTGTTAGCAAGGTTAACTAAGGTAACCAATCCATCAGCAATCCTACTGGGTCTACCTTTAAAATGATTCCAGAACCTGATGATATTTCGTTACCTCAAAGATACCGTCACCTCTTGTCTGGATTATTCCAGTGGCATCCTTAATAGTAACTGTAGCTTCCATCTTGTTTTTTCCATACCCAACAGTCTGTTTTCAATGCAGCAGCCGGAGCAATCCTTTAGAAATATGCGAATTCATGTCCTTCTTCTCTTTGAAAAATTTCCAGTGGTTTCCAACTTTACTCAGCACACAAGGTCAAATCCTTATTGTGGCTGATGAGGCTGCATGTGATGAGGCCTCCTACTGCCTGCCCCTCCTGTGGCTATCTCTTGTCACTTTACTCCAGCCACACTGGCCTTCTTCATGTTCTCTGAATACTTCTTCAGATATGCTATGTGGACACTACTTCACTTCCTTTGGTAATCTTTTCAGATTTTATCTTATCAGAGAGCCTTTTTCATTTTTTGGTGGGAGGGGAATTGTTTTTATAAAGGTATCATGGATATGCCAGGGATCAAATCTGGGGCCTTATATAGGCAAATCTGTCCATCTTCTTTAAAACAGCATCCCCCAACCTCCATCCCACAACTCTCTATCACCCTTACCACTTTTATTTTTATTTTCTAGCACTTATAATCCTTTTCTGTCTCTCACACACTAGAATTGAAATTTCATGAAAACAGGGACTTTGTTTTGTTCCCTGAGGTGACCTCATTCCCTAGAATAATACCTGATAAGTAGCAGCACTCAACAATTGTTTGTTAATCAAATTAACAAGCTATATACATTTTTAGGCACTCAACAAATATAGTTTCCCAGTGCCTCTCTATAGACAAAACACTTGACATCCTTTATTCACATTGTTTAATTAAAATGCAGTGCTGGACAGGCTCTGGTTTCAGCTCTGACATGCGAAGAGCTTGGAAATCCTCATACCTATCCTTATGAAAAGAAAAATCTAGACAAACTGAAAATCAACCACTTTTCTCAGCCCCACTAGAGAACTGAGTTTCCTGGGCAAACCATCATCACTTTGAAATCTGTAAACAGGTGTATCCAGATAGTCACAACTGAGGTCTATTAACCTGGAGCAGAAGCCTCTGGAGATATAAACTGTTGGGAACATTTAGATGGTAATTTTGATGAGTTGCTGAAAGCTTGAGTGTGGACTGGCAAGTGAGTAAGAAAATCCTGGGGATGTGGTCTTAAAAGACCCCACAGTTTTGTGGGGTTTACCTTCAGGATCCCACTTGATTCTCCTGGTGAAGAATGGAGAAAGATCCCCCTCTTGGTTCTGGTTAGGGGAGAGAAAGGATAATCACTGAGAAATAGCTTCAGGGTCTTCTCCATAATAAAGACCCACTTTCCAAGGGAAGAGACATTTTCCGAGCCTCATTTCCTCTGGGGAAGAGAATTCCTCCCACATCACCAGGCCTATCTATTCCTTCTGGGTCACCTATTTTGGGGATTGGGGGAGACTATAGTCAAGAAAGGTCAGGACTTCAAGGAAATAGACTGTGAATACCTCAGCCAGGAAAGGAGTAGAAGCATTGAAAAAACAGCTATGGCACTGGAGAGATACTTGTGAAGGTTATAGGTCTGAGACACAGGACCGCTATCTCACTGAGATTTAGGCAGAAGATTAGATAATTTACTGCCCACATGCTTAATCACCACACCAACAAGGATCCAGTATGATATTAGTAGATTATAGCTGAAAGAGGGGCAAGATGGACTTACTCTGAGAAGAAATACTTTGGGAAGTATCCTTGTTTTTGCCTTTGGGAAGGACACTAGAGGATTTTGAAGTTTCTGGCACATAGAGCCCAACCTGTAGCCAGATTAACATTAGCCCTCTCACTGAAGACCTCTTTACCTCAATTATTATTACCCAGTATAACATCAGTATAACATCTGGTGTTCACAGCAAATTACAAGGTATGCCTAAAGGCCAGATAAAACACAGTCTGAAGAAATAAAACAATCTCCAGCATCAGACTCAGATATGACACAGTTGTTAGGTTTATTAGAAAGGGAATTTAAAGTAATAATGATTAATATGTAAGGACTTTATTGGGAAAAGTAAGCAATATACATGAACAAGTGTGTAATGTTAAGTATAGATATGGAAACTCTAGAAAGAATCAAAAAGAAATGCTACTAATAAAAAGCATTATAACAGAAATAAGAAATATCTTTGATGAAATCATCAGTAGATCTGACATGACAGAGGAAAGATTCAATGAGGTAGAAAATAGGTTAATAGAACCTTCTCAAATAGGAACGCAAAGAGAATAAAGAATGGGGAAAAACGGAAAAGAATTATAGGCCAATGTTAAAAAGTGTAACATACAGGAATTGGAATGCTAGAAGAGACTGGAGTGGAAGAACAATTTGAAGTAATAATGGCTGAGAACTTTCCAAAATTAACAATAGACAGCAAACCACAGATAAGGAAACTCAGAAAACATCAACAAGAAAAACATCAATCCCTCAAGCAAAAACAAAACAAAAAACAAACCCATACCTAGTCATATCATATTCAAACTGCAGAAAAACAAAAACAAAGAGAGAATCCTTTAAAAAGCCAGAAAATTGGGGACAGGAAGAGAGGAAACCCTTTACCTAAACAGAAACAAAGATAAGAATTACAGTGGCCTTCTCATCAGAATCCTTGCAAGTAAGATGGAAATGGAGTGAAATATTTAAAGTATTGAAGGTTAAAAAAAAATCACTGATCACAAACTCTATACCCAACGAAATTATCTTTCAAATGTGAAGAAGAAATAAAGACTTCCTCAGACAAAAACTGAGAGAATTTATTGCCAGCTAACTTGCTGCACAAGGAATGTTAAAAGAAGTTCTTCAGGCAGAAGGAAAATGATATAGGTCAGAAACTTGGATGTACATTAATAAAGGAAGAGCAATGGAGAATAAGTAACTGAACCTACAATAAAATCTTTCATTTTTATTCTTAATTGATTTAAAAGATCTGAACTGAAGTAGTCATTGTTACTACTTCAGTTGTGTTATGTGATCATAACACATGAATAAATGAAATCTGAAATGAAATGAATGAATGACAGAAATGTTACCAAAATGGGAGGAAAGAATTGAAAATACTCTGGCTTCAGGTACTTGTACCACTCTTAAAGCTAGTTATTTATAAAGATCAATGACATTGATAAAACTGTAGCCACACTTTACTTAAGAAAAAAAAAAAGAGAGAGAACACAAATTTCCAATATCATAAATGAAAGAGGGACTCACTAATGGTCTGATCTCATGGACATCAGAAAGATAATAAAGAGATTCTATAAGCAGCTCTATGCCCACATATTTTTTTAATTTAGATGAAATGGACCAATTCCTTAAAAGAGACAAACTACCAAAACTCACAGAAGGAAAAATAAGTAATCTAAATAGCCCTATACTTATTAAAGATATTAAACCAAAAAATAATAACCTTTGAAAAGGAAACACCAGGCCCAGATTATTTTGCTGGTGAATTCTACCGAATATGTAAGGGAAAAATGATACCAATCTATACAATCTCTCCAGGAGAAAGAAAAGGAAGGAATACTTCTTAATTCATTCTATCAAGCCAGCATTGCCTTCATACTAAAACCAGGGAAAGATATTATGGGAAATAAAAACTACAGACTGATATCTTTCATGAACAGACATGCAAAAATCCTCAACAAAATACTAACAATTTTATTCCATCGATGTGTAAAAAGAATCACATATCATAGCCAAGTGGGATTTATTCTTGTTATGCAAAGCTCATTCAGCATTTAAAAATCAGTTAATGTATCCATCATATTAACAGACTAAAGAAGAAAAATCATATGATTTTACCAAGTGATGTAAGAAAAACGTTTGACATTAAATGGTACCAATTATCTACAATCTCTTCCAGAAAATAGAAGTGGAGGGAGCACTTCTAATGCATTCTGAGGCTAGAATTGCCCTAATACCAAAACCAGGTAAAGACACTACAAGAAAGGAAAACAACAGATTGATATCTCTCATGAACAGAAATGCAAAAATGCTCAACAAAATACTAGCGATGTGAATCCATCAATGTATAAAAAGAATCATGCACCATAGCCAAGTGGGATTTATTCCAGTTATGTAAGGCTGATTCAACATTTGAAAATCAGTTAATGCAATCCATCGTATCAACAGACTAAAGAAGAAAAATCATATAATTTTATCAATTGATGCAGGACAAAAATTTAACATGACAGAAAACCTTCTGCAAACTAGAAATAGAGGGGACATTTCTCAACTTGATAATGAACATTTACCAAAAGATCGACAGTTAAACTTATATATATCTGATGGTAAGGAGACTTCTCCCCTAAGAGCAGGAATAATGCAAGGATGTCTTCTCTCAGCACTCAAATATCATATTGAAAGATCTAGTTAGTGAAATGAAACAAGATGAAGAAATAAAAGGCATACCGATTGGAAAAGGATGAATAAAATTGTCTTTATTTACAGATGACAGGTTTATTTACATATAATATCCCAAAGAATCTACAAATAGCTTCCTAGAAATAATATAGATGTTGTAGGGCACAAGGCTGATATACAAAGCTAATTGTTTTCCTGTATACCACCATTGTACACGTGAAATACTATTGACAGTAACACCCCTCAAAATGAAATACTAAGGTACAAATATAATAAAATATGTATAAGATCTATATAAAAACTATAAAACTCTGTTGAAAGAAATAAAAAATTCTAAGTAATTGGAGCAATATTCTATGTTTATGAATTGTAAGTCTCAATATTTTTACAATGTCAGTTCTTCCCAATTCAACCTATGGATTCAGTGAAAACCCAAGAACATCCCAGCAAGTTATTTAAAGGTATCAAAAAGTGGTTCTAAAGTTTATATATGGAAAGGCAAAAGATCAGGAATAGTCGACCCAGTACTGAAGAAGAACAAAGTTGGAAGATTCACACTACTTTATTT
Source organism: Mustela erminea (assembly GCF_009829155.1). NCBI lineage: Eukaryota > Metazoa > Chordata > Mammalia > Carnivora > Mustelidae > Mustela > Mustela erminea. Next base: position 37,292,832 of record NC_045635.1, read on the forward strand.
CAAGACTTACTATAAAGCTAAAGTTATCAAGATAGGGTGGTATATTGACCACAAAACAGACACATACATCAATGGAACAGAACAGAGAGCACAGAACTGGTTCTACACAAACATGGTCAACTGATCTTTGACAAAGGAACAAAGGGAATTCAATACAGAGAGAATAATCTTTTCAACAAATAGTGCTAGAACAATTGGAACAACCACAAGCAAAAAATGAACCTCCACTCAAACCTTAAACCTTTCACAAAAATTTACTCAAAATGAACTGTACCGTAGACTTAAATTTATAATGAAAATCTATAAAACCATCTAGAAGAAAATATAGGAGAGAATCTGGGTGACGATCAGTTTGGTAATGAGTTTTTAGATAATGCCAAATCATCATAAAAGAAAGAAATTGATCAATTTGACTTTTTTAAAAAAGATTTTATTTTTTTTATTTGACACAGAGAGAGAGAGATCATAAGTAGGCAGAGAGGCAGGCAGACACAGAGGGGGAAGCAGGCTCCCTGCTGAGCAGAGAGCCTGATGCGGGACTTGACCCGAGGACCCTGAGATCATGACCTGAGCCGAAGGCAGAGTCTTAACCCACTGAGCCACCCAGGCGCCCCCCATTCGACATTTTTAAAAATAAAAACCTTCTATACTCCAAAGGCCACTCTTAAGAGAATAAAAACCACAGACTTGGAGAAAATATTTGCAAAATACATATCCGATAAAGGATTTGTAAAAATCCTTCTTTGTAAAGAACTTTTAAAACTTAAGAAAACAATCTAATTTAAAAATGGATGAAAGATTTAAACAGAGACCTCATAGAAGATATACAGCTGAAAAGAGGAGATGAAAAGATACTTGCTATCATTTGTCATGAGGGCAATACAAATTAAACCAATAATATGATACTACAATGAACTATTAGAAATGTTAAATTCAAACTCTGACAAAACTGACGGCTGGTTGGGGCACCTGGGTGGCTCAACTTGTTAAGTGTCTGCCTTTGGCTCAGATCATGATCTCAGGGTCCTGGGGTTGAGCCCCACATTGAGCCCTGCATTGAGCCTCACATCAGGCTCTCTGCACAGTGGTGAGTCTGCTTCTCCCTCTCCCTCTGTGATCTCTCTTGCTTTTGCTTTCTCTCAAATAAATAAATAAAATCTTTTTTTTGTTCTCTATATTTTATTCCCTTTTTTTTAAATTTATTTTCAGCGTAACAGTATTCATTGTTTTTGCACCACACCCAGTGCTCCATGCAATCGTGTCCTCTCCAATACCCACTACCTCGTTCCCCCAACCTCCCATCCCCCGCCCCTTCAAAACCCTCAGATTGTTTTTCAGAGTCCATAGTCTCTCATGGTTCACCTCCCCTTCCAATTTCCCTTACTCCCTTCTCCTCTCCATCTCCCCTTGTCCTCCATGGTATTTGTTATGCTCCACAAATAAGTGAAACCATATGATAATTGAGTCTCTCTGCTTGACTTATTTCACTCAGCATAATCTCTTCCAGTCCTGTCCATGTTGGCACAAAAGTTGGGTATTTATCCTTTTTGATGGAGGCATAATACTCCATAGTGTATATGGACCACATCTTCCTTATCCATTCATCCATTGAAGGGCATCTTGGTTCTTTCCACAGTTTGGCAACCATGGCCATTGCTGCTATAAACATTGGGGTACAGATGGCCCTTCTTTTCACGACATCTGTATCCTTGGGGTAAATACCCTGTTTCAAAGAGCTGGAGCAAATAATCCAAAAATTTGTATGGAATCAGAAGAGACCCCGAATCACTAAGGAAATGTTGAAAAACAAAAATAAAACTGGGGGCATCACGTTACCTGATTTCAAGCTTTATTACAAAGCTGTGATCACCAAGACAGCATGGTACTGCATAAAAACAGACACATAGACCAGTGGAACAGAGTAGAGAGCCCAGATATGGACCCTCAACTCTATGGTCAATTAATCTTGACAAAACAGAAAAAAATATACAGTGGAAAAAAGACAGTCTCTTCAATAAATGGTGCTGGGAAAACTGGACAGCTATATGTAGAAGAATGAAACTCGACCATTCTCTTACACCGTACACAAATATAAACTCAAAATGGATAAAAGACCTCAATGTGAGACAGGAATCCATCAGAATCCTAGAGGAGAACATAGGCAGTAATCTCTTAGGTATCAGCCACAGCAACTTCTTTCAAGACATGTCTCCAAAGGCAAAGGAAACAAAAGCGAAAATGAACTTTTGAGACTTCATCAAAATCAAAAGCTTCTGCACAGCAAAGGAAACAGTCAACAAAACAAAGAGGCAACCCACGGAATGGGAGAAGATATTTGCAAATGACAGTACAGTCAAAAGGTTGATATCCAGGATCTATAAAAAACTTCTCAAACTCAACACACACAAAACAGATAATCATGTCAAAAAATGGGCATAAGATATGAACAGACACTTCTCCAATGAGGACATACAAATGCCTATCAGACACATGAAAAAATGTTCATCATCACTAGTCATCAGGGAGATTCAAATTAAAACTACATTGAGATATCACCTTACACCAGTTAGAATGGCCAAAATTAACAAAACAGGAAACAACATGTATTGGAGGGGATGTGGAGAAAGGGGAACCCTCTTACACTGTTGGTGGGAATGCAAGTTAGTGCAGCCACTTTGGAGAACAGTGTGGAGATTCCTCAAGAAATTAAAAATAAATAAAATCTTAAAAATAAAAAAAAACAATCTGACTGCTGGTGAGGATGTAGAAGAGAACAGCAAGTTCATTCATTGTGGGTGGGAATATGTAAGCTCTAGGCCCAATGTGGGGCTTGAACTCATGACTTTGAGATCAAGAGTCTCATGCTCTACTGACTGATCCAGCCAGTTGCCCTGGGACAGCCATTTTTGAGGACAGTTTAGCAGTGTCTCACAAGCTAAGCAGAGTCTTACCATATAATCCAGCAATTGTGCTACTAGGTATTTACCCAAATGAGCTGAAAATTATGCCCACATAAAAACCTGCATGTGAATGTTTATAGCTTCTTTATTTATGCATAATCATCAAAAAACTAGAAGCAAACAAGATGACCTTTAATAGGTAAAGGAATAAATTGTGGTACATCACATAATGTAATATTATTTAGCAATAAAAAGGAATGAGCTATCAAACCATGCAAAGACATGGATGAATCTTAAATGCACATCGTTTAAAGAAGCCATTCTGCAAGGTTACATTCTGTATGATTTAATTTATATGACATTCTGGAAAAGGCAAAACTCTAAAGACAGTAAATAGGTTAATAGCTGCCAAAGTTTAGGCAGAAGTACAGTGGTGGGGTTGAAGAAAAGTTGACTAGGAGAAGCAGAGGATTTTTCTCAGAGCAATGAAACTATTCCATATGAGACTAGATAATGGCCAATAAATGATATTATGCATTTATCAAAACCTGGAGAACTGTGGCCCAGAGTGAAACTTGATGTATGCAAATTTTAAAAAGTCATTTAGGAGGCCAGTGAATCCCAGGACAGAATGCAGAACATGACTAAGGAAACTAAATACTACAAATGTATTCAACAGCATAACCAAATAAGATGGGGAGGAATGTACTAAGCTAATGAATAGAATCTATAAGACTAAAGACAAAAGGAAATATATATAAGCACTAGAGTTGATAAAGTTGCTTCCCATTGGGATATTGGTTAACAATTCTGAAACCACTATACATGTATCATGGGATTAAACAAGTAAATGGATGGTAGGTGGCGGGAGCTAGGTTTCTCACTGTTGAAGTGAAAAAGTTATAGAGAAGCAAGGAGAAGAAACTAGAATAATCCATGTGGCAATGTATTGGAGTTGGAAACATCATTATGAACTCATGTTTCGCTTAATATAGATACAGAGGGGACACATAAAAATACTCGTGGATATGTGCACACACATAAGTTAGTCTACATCCATCTATTTCCTGGCGCTGTCTGCTGAGAAGGCCTAGAAGCCAAAATATCCTAGTTGTAGTCATCAGACCCAGAACCCAGGTCTTGGTCTGTAGTGCCATTCTGCAATAAAAGAAACCAGAGCTCTTTGAGAAATGGAGATTCTTGGCTTGGGGTAGGAAATACACAGATGATCTTGGAGAATCTTTTACTGCTAGAAAAGAAAGAAGTTTTCGAGAAGATCCACAATGTCGGTATTATGTCAGAGACCCAGGAACCAACTGAAAGAGCTCTGTGTTGGCTAAAACCATAATGATTTGAGGAAAAAATAAAGTAGTATTGGATTATAAGCCAAAGTATAAAATAAATATCTATAAGTCCATAGTGACATAAGTCAATGGTCAAATAAACACATGGGGAAAATAGACAAATATCCCCTGCAGAATCTATTTTAAATAATTTATATATATACTTTGCCCTCTGATAGGCATAATTCCCCCTTCTCTAAGTATGGGCTGCAAGTAGTGACTTCCTCCCAAAGAGTTCACTGATGGAAAGAGGAGAGGAATAGAGTAAGTACATTAGAGAAATCTGACAAACACTATCTCAACAAGGTGGTCAAGGTCAACATCAACAACAGAAGTCATGTTGATAATTGATATCACACCCTGAATATGATAGAAACTTTTGTCTCTGTGGTCCTCTTCCTCCCAAATTTATAAGCCTTATCTAATTAGGAGAAAAATATCAGAGAAATCCCAGTTCAGGGACATTCTACCAAATATCTTACCAGTACTTTCAATACTGTCCAGGTCTGAGAAATTGTTGAAGCCAGTGGGAACTTAAAGAAGACATGATGACTACATGGAATTTGGTACCCTGAATGGGATCTTGGAACAGAAAAAGGATATTAGTAGAAACTAAGGAAATCTGCAGGAAGTGTGGACTTTCATAAATAATAAAGTATCAATACTAGTTCATCAATTTTGAGGAAATGTACCATACTAATGTAACATAAATAATAGGGGAAACTGGGTGTGGGGTATATGGGGACTCTCTGTACCATATTTGCAATTCTTCCTCCTAAGTTCAATGCTGTTCTAAAATTTTAAAAGTTTATTGAAAATTGCAATGTTGCTATAGAGTATTCAATTTGGGGAGGTATGAGACCTTTATTTTTGAGCACAAAGGAGTGTGCTCAAGAATCCACTGCTAAGGCAGAGAACTGGAAATTCAATACACTGGTATTATTCACTAAAGCCCAGATTTTATCAGCAAAGTCTTCTCATTTTGTTCCTCTGCCTTTATTAGCATTTGCAACACTCTCAATTTAGCATCGTTTGCAATGTCATTACCATACTGGTTATTTCCTCTTCCAGATCATTAAGTTAAAATAGACCAACTCTGATACCACACCCTGTGGCAGTTCTGAGACCTTGTCCTCAAATGGCTGCAGAGCTATGAAGTTAGAAACCAGCTAAATAATAATTATCTGCAAATGGCAATTTCCTAACTTAATTGGTTGAATTTCATTCTGCAGGTGGTGATATTAAAGAAAACACTTTCCTGCTGTCCAAACAGACATGCTGTGGTTCTGAATTCTGATGGAAAGGTAACTAAGTGAGCTTTCTGTGGCATATTATCCATCAGTCCCCAGGGCTCATTGTTGATATCTCAGAGAGCTGACTGTTATCAGATCAGTATTTCCACGATCCTCCTTTATCAGTTTGGACTATTTCCCTGTGCCAGGAGTGGGTTTGTTTTAGGTTTCCCCATAGTAGAAACTAAACTAGGTCTGTCACCCACTGCTTTCTTCCTCTGGAGTCACTGACCAGAGAGAAAGGTATACATACGGCAGATGTCCACTTCAGTTCATTTTCACAAGGTGAACACATTCTTGTAAGCAGGAACTAGATTAAGAAAGAGAACATTAAGAAACAGAACATTACCAGCACCCCAAAAACCCTCTTCTGCCCAGGCATCAACCTCCACCACCATCTCCCAACCTCAAAGATTAATCAGTACCCTGGTTTTAAAACTATAGATTCACTATGATTGTTTTTTGCATGTTTTAAATATGTAAAATGAGTCCTAATTACGTGCTCTTTTGGGTCTGACTTCTTTTGCTCAGCATTATTACGTCTGTGATAGTCACCCATTTGTTATGTGAAGTTGTAGGTAATTTCTTCTCATTGCTCTGTAGTCTTCCATGAGTAAACAGACTTCAATGTGTTCAAACAATGATGTGGATTTGGGTGCTTTCTAGTTGGGGGCTTTTGAAAACTGTGCTGCTATTTAACTTTCTAGTTAGTATGTGTCTTTGGATGACTATGTGAACGCATTTTTGTTGGGTTTTGTTTAGCTATAGCAGATACGTGAGGCAGTGAAGTATGAAGTACTTGGAGCTTAAATTCAGATAAACCTGGTTTTAAATTTCAGCTTGACTACTTACTAGAAACTTGGGCAAGTTCCTTAACCTCTCTGAGTTCAGTCTTATTTTTATTTTAAAGATTTTATTTATTTATTTGACAGACAGAGATCACAAGTAGGCAGAGAGGCAGGCGGCAGGGTGTAGGGGGAGGAGGCTCCCCTCTGAGAAGAGAGCCTGATGCGGGGCTCGATTCCAGGACCCTGGGATCATGACCTGAGCTGAAGGCAGAGACTTTAACCCACTGAACCACCTAGGCACCCCATGAGCTCAGGTTTTAAAATCTGTCAGATTGGGGTCCCTGGGTGGCTCAGTCAGTAAAGGGTATGACTCTTGATTTTGGCTCAGGTCATGATCTCAGGGCTGTGAGATTGAGCCCCCCATTGGGCTCCATGCTGGGTGTGGAGCCTGCTTAAGATTCTCTTCCTCTCCCTCTGCCTCTCCTCTCTCTCTCTCTCTCTCTCTCTCTCAAAAAAAGAATCTGTCAGATAGGAATTCAAATAGTCCCTGCCTCATAGGGCTGTTGTTCAGATTAAAAGAAATAATATATGGCTAAAATGTAATGCAGTGCTTTGCATAGAACAAGTACGCAGTAAATGTCAGCCATTGTTATTTGTAAACATCATTTATTGAAAAGTCACTTGACATTATTTAAGCTTCACACAGAGGTGAAATAAACATTATTTACAGATTTTTAAAAAATTGTAAGATCCTGAAAAAATGTGTACAGGCCGAATAAATATTATTTAGACCTCTCCACTCAGCCACGTCCCAGCTACTCTTCCTCATTCTCTCAAATTCTGAATACACAGAGACATGCCTGCAGCTAAGCCTTCTTCATCCCACAGGCTCCCATGAAAGCTGAACACAAAATAAGGGAAATAAGTCTTCATTTCTGTCACAGTTTCCTTGTGGAAAGAACCGAAAGGAAATTTGATACCTGGGACTCACTGCCAAATTTGTATCCATTTGGAACCCTTCATCTCTCCAAGATTATTCAGACCAGATCTTTATTATTAAAAATATATTTCACAGTATTGTACAAATACTATGTTGAAATAAAATGTCACACACAAGAAAGAGCCCTGTCTTCTTTGGGTAAAAAGGAACCTTTCCCCCTTTCAATAAAGAATAATACATGCTTTCTGTAAAAATATGGACAAACTGCAGAGAAACTCAAAACGAAAAGTGAAGAATATTTGTAATCTTATTGCCCAGAGATTTCTGGCTCTTTTTGCCATCAAAAATAAATAAATAAATAAATAAATAAATAAATAAATGAATAAATGTATGTCCAAATTACAAAAATTGTGGAAAAAGTTTTAAATCATAGAAAAGCAAATCAAAACAGCAAATAAGAAATCCATTGCGATGTCACCATTCTGAGATACCCCTGTTTCTATCAGACACTCCTATGTTGTTACTATTCTTTTCCCTTCTCTATCTCTCTCTTCTTTTATTCCTTCTTGTCTCTTAAAACAATAATACCAAGTTATAAAGCTCTTCTGTAGTCTTTTTTTAATATTTGACACAGAGAGAGATCACAAGTAGGCAGAGAGGCAGGCAGAGAGAGAGAGAGGAGGAAGCAGGCTTCCTACTGAGCAGAGAGCCTGATGCGGGGCTCGATCCCAGGACCTGAGCCAAAGGCAGAGGCTCAACCCACTGAGCCACCCAGGTGCCCTTATTTGTATTTTTTAAGCCTGATGTTTAATGACTACGTAGCATTCCATCTCATGAATCATTTGCTTAACATTCCGCTGGCACTGAGTATTTAGTTCACATTTTTTCATTAATATCAAGAATTAATGATATGGTATGAATATCTTATGAAGAGGATCACAATATATGTATTTTTTGCATCTCTGATTATTTCCTTGTGATGGTTTTCCAGAAGCAGAGTTACTGATTTAAAGCTTCTACACATTAAACAATGTTTGATAACATTTGCCAAATTGCCTTTCTAGAAGTTTTACTGTTTAATTTTACTTTTGAAAGAGAGAGGGAGAGGCGCGCCTGGGTGGCTCAGTGGGTTAAAGCCTCTGCCTTTGGCTCAGGTCATGATCCCAGGGTCATGGGATCGAGCCCCGCATCTGGCTCTCTGCTCCGCAGGGAGCTTGCCTCCTCCTCTCTCTCTCTCTCTCTGCCTACCTGCGATCTCTCTCTGTCAAATAAATAAAATCTTAAAAAAAAAAAAAAAAGAAAGAGAGAGAGAGAGAGAGAGAGCACATGATGGAGGAAAGGGGTAAAGGGAAAGGGAGAGAGAATCTTAAGCAGGCTCCACGTGGAGCCCAGGACAGGGCTTGATCTCAGCATCCTGAGATCAGGACCTGAACCAAAACCAAGAGACTGAGGCTTAACCGACTGAGCCACGCAGGCACCCCTGGAAGTTTTACCATTTTAATTGCTACCATCTGCTTTTAGGAAAGCCATTTCATCATGCTTAGGACAGTATTGAGCATTATGATTTTAATTTTTTGACAAATGTATTAGGGAAAAACTGTTTCAGTGTTTTTACTTTTCTTTGATTAACCGTGAGGTTGGATATTATTTCAACTATTTTCCATTTTACTTTCTCCTATGAATTAGTTTTTTTAAATATCCTTTGACTATTTTTCTTAGTGTATTTACGTTTTTTTCATTGGGTTACTAGCTTTTTGTATGTTTAGTAATTTTTATAGACCTTCTTATATTTTTTAATATGTTAAGTGATTAATCTTTGTTTTTCTTATTTATTGTTAACATATTTCCCTGTTCATCATATGACATTCATGGTGTCCTTGGACACACAGAAATTCAAAAATTTTAAGTCAAGAACAAAATCTTCTTTTTATGTAATCATGTTATTAGCTGTTCACATTAAATCTACAGTCAGAAATCCTGGGCTTGCCTTGATATTTTATATATATATATATATATATATATATATATATATATATACACACACACACATACACACACACATATATACATTGTATTTATACACAAAAATCCCTTGTCAGTCAGAAATTAATAAAATTATAATTTATACTTAGTTTCTGCCTTTTTTAAAAATAATTTTGTTCTTAACATTTGACTCCTTCATTCATCTAGAATTTACTTGATATTATAAGATTATATTATGAAATAGGATTCTAACTTGACTTTTTCCAACTAGTTAATTTTCTAAACCCCTTCTGTTAAATAAACCTCTAACTCCTATTTTTTTTGTGATTCCTTCTTTGTCGCATTTGAAGTTAAAATATATACAAGGTATGTTTTCTGGTTATCTCTTTATTCCCACTGATCTTTTATTTATGGAATAAATCTCTATTACGTATCTATGCCTACTGTTTCTTAGACATATAAACTCTGTAAGTGCAAGTCTTCTTATCACTTCCTATTTTTTCCCCACTTGCTTCTTAACATCCAGTTAATTTGAAAGCCTTTGGGCCATTGGAAACAAATCTTTTTCCACTCATTCCTCCATGACATTCTTGCCAGGCCCAAATGGATTATAGAATCTTGATTGATTAGGAAAATCAATCAAAAACATGTTCTTCTCCTTCCATTCTACCTTGATTGAGCAAAAGTAGAAAGTTTATTTTTTAAGATGTAGCTATGGTAAGTGAGAACTTTAAATCTACAGTCAGAAATCCTGGGCTTGCCTTGAGATTTTATATATATATATATATATATATATGTATATACACATACATATATACATATATATATACATGAAATTTTATATATATATGTGTATATACACACATATATATACATATATGTATATACATATATAAAATTATATATATATGTATATACATTATAAATATATATATATATATTATAAATATATGTATATACATATATATATATATATATATATATATATATATATATATATATAAAATTTCATGTCTTTAGAAAAATGTCTCCACTTCTTGGACCTCCAGCTTCCTCATCTTTAGAATGGGATTAATTGCACTTGTGTTACAGAAATCTTTGAAGCTGAAATGAGAGTAAGTATTATAAGTCTCCAAAAATTGTAAAATGGTGGCACCTGGGTGACTCAGTCAGTTAAGTGTCTGCCTTCAGCTCAGGTCTCCTGAACTCAGGGTCCTGGGATCAAGCCCCATATCAGGGTCCCCTCTCAGTGGGGAGTCTGCTTGTCCCCTTCCCCACCCTCTCCCCCACCCTCTCCCCCACTCATGTACATGCTCTCTCAAATAAATAAAATCTTCAAAAAAATTGTAAAATGTCATGAAAATATAAATTATTATTGTTATTTTTAGTCAAACTGATATAAAAATGACCTGAAAGCTGGGCTCGTGTCATGATGCCTTTGTGATCCCTTGTCTATGAACACTTCGTTTAGTACTTATTATACTCATAGGGAGCCCTCAGTAAACACATCCATGCATTTCCCTGCTCAGGTAGATGTTATCTAATATGACCTGATGGAAACATACCCTGATCAGAAAATCCAAGCAAATAATTCATTATTTGCTATGGATTTCAGTTGCCTTTAGTAGCTTATATAAGCCTCCTGCTATCCCTAAGTTTGGGAACCATCTTAAATATTGTTTAAAAGAATAAAGAGGATCTATAAGATTATACATTATGCCTTTGACATTTGACAAAGATACCTCTCTAAACCCTCGCAAATCTCCAAATTTGCAAATACTGTGATAATGTACACTTTTTATCATTGAATACACTAAAATATGACTAAAATATTTGTGGTCATATTTTTGGTGATTGTATGTCTACTGGCCCCTTGGTTTTGAGTCAAACTGCTTGAACTTCATTTTCCCTTAGGAGGTGGTCCTTCCTGTTAGCTCCTTGACCTGCCTCAAACAGATTCCAGTAGACTTCCTGATTTGCCCAAGTGCTGAACCCGGGATGAACAGAGCTTATGCCCAGATTGACAGCCCTGCTCAAACTTGAATCTTTTCTACCAGGAGAACAATTCTAAGACTGCAAAGTGGGGAGGCCAAACGAATACTCAGAAGGCTGAGGAGACTTGAAAGCTCCAACTGAAAAAATGGGTAGATGGAGTTCGCTGGGCCTGTCAAGGTTTTCATTTCATTTTAAAATGAGAAAAACTAAGACTCGGGTTTTTGATTAACTTGTCTAAGGTCAAGGAGCTCAAAGAGTCAGGATTTCAAGCCCTGTCAGAATTTGTATTTCATACTCTTAACTACCTTGTTCTGTGGTAATGCCAAAAAATCCCCTGGTTATCATTTTTTTTTTCCTGCTAGGTGCTCAATAAATGTCCAGATAAACCAGGGCTTGTGGGGAACAATTTGTGCTTGTTATGAAAGTGGAAGGTAAATTTTATTCTGCTTCAAATATCTCTGTGAACAATGGGGAAGCTTAAGCAGCTGGTAAGCAATTAGGGGTCTGGACAGCTGAGATCCACACTGAGCAAGACAGGCTGGAGAGTGGCTATGAGGGCGGGGCTTGGGTGCTCAGTGCCAGCACTATCTGGAGACTTGGTGACCATGGGATTCTGATCCCTGCAGCCCCACAACACCTTCACAACTCTGCTAATTAATTCCTGCATCTGTCAGCAGACACCCAGGCATCTCCCATCCTCATGCTAATAGCATTTTCTCAAAAGAGAAATCTGGATTGAGGAGAGCCAGTTTGGAGCCCTATCTAAGAAGGTTTAATTTTGTTACTGTAGTGTGAAAAGTTTCTTCTTTGTGCCTCTTCTCACCCCCTGCTTGGCCTGTTAAAGATACAAAATGTGCCTCCCCATCATGATTCCCCTTTCCTACCCCTTGCCCCACTGTCATCTGTCTGGGAGACCTTTCCTCTCTTCCCCTATCCCTTTAATGAGGGTAAAGGTAGGTCCGTGTCTTCCCATCAATTCCAGCTCTCCTCTGGGACCATAAAAAAAAAAAAAAACCACCAAACCCACAAAAAAAGCTTCTCAATATTTCCCTTCGTTTGAATTTGGAGCCACAGACCTCTTCCAAACATTGTAGGGATTATCTATTTCCCATCAGGATTCATAGTTTTTATTACTGTACACTAAATACACATTGTGGCCAAATGCTAAAAGGCCAGTGTTAAAATCATATTTGGTCAAAGCTAAAGCCAAAGGTGAAAATCACCATCATAAAATGAACTTTGAGGTCATAAGGCTAAATGTGAAAATGTGCCAAAATATTTATTATTAAAAATCTAATATTCAACTTGTATAAGATTGACACTGCAGATGAGAAATAATATTTTCTCAGATACTCTGAGCTGCTTGCTTGTGTGATCACTACAATGTACATCTGTGATACAGAATAGATGCTCACTTTCAAATGAGGTTGGGGGATAAACAAGATGTTTTGAGGCTTATTCTGTTAATAGAGGATTCTGCTGGGGGAAGGCTGCCACCAGATTGTTAAACCAGCCTTCCTTTCTACTAGCGACCAACTAGGACTAAGGAGATTTCTTTCTCCTTTGCTAAACTTGAACTTAGGTCAAGATGAGGGACTAATTGAAATAATCCCCCGGCACCCTCCCCCACCTTCAATGAAGCTCTGTGAGTTGCTTGAGAAAATTACTCTTTTAAATGTTCAGAAAGTCTTCTACGTTATCTTGTTGAACAGTAGAAATGATAGCACTGAAAACAATCTCTCAAGAGGGAGGCTTATGATATAGTTTAATCTCCATCATTTGGACTTCTGTTATTTCTGAATTTAAGTGTTTGTAAAACGCTTGTCGGTTCCAAAAGGAATTAATGTTCTTCTTAAACCTTCTTAAACTTATCAACTAATACTCTGTTAATCTGGAATAAACCATCAATCTAAATCTCTACTTACTGAACTATTTGAAAGTTCTTAATAATTGTTTTGGAATGTAAAATTAATAGCTTTCACATCATCATTAACTGTAGTAGCGTTTAACTTTCGCAAAGATCAATATACATTTATACTTAAACGGTTTGAAAAAATTTCCATATGTGAAGCACATGAGATTTTTCTACTCCAAGTTATATCTAGAATGCCTACCTCCAAATTACATCTAGAATTTGAATACTAACACTCCGATGATAACAATGATAATGATTGCTGTGTCTTATTCATTTCACAGACATTATGTTGACCAAATGGGAGGGTGATCTACATTAGCATGTGATCTTCATGCATAGATGGGAGGGTATAAAAAATGATATAGGTGTTCAGGCTTTTTTGGTCTTTCAAGGGCCAAGACAGATGAAGATTTCATCTTTATACTGAGTCCAGAGCCTACTGGTGGGTTCATCCTCAGGTCCCAGCTGAGATGGTTTCAGGACCAAGTTCAAACCAGCTTTCCTTTAAAAGGTCATCTCGTTAAAAAAATAAATAAATAAAGTAAAAATAAAAGGTCATCTCTTCACTTGACTTGAATGCTCTCCTTCACTGTGGTTCTAGTACTTCCCTTCTTTTGAGGCCACACCTCTCCACAAAGGTCTTCCGTGTTTCCTTCCACTTCCAGGCTATGCCCTCTCTCATTCATTCATCAAAACTTCCCTGAGCTTGCACGATGTACAAGCAGTGTGCTAGTTCCTGGACATACAGAGGAGAGCTAAACATTCCGTTCTCTCAAGCAGCTGCTGCTCTAGAGGTGGAAAGATAGGCAAATAGGGGATTCGTGTCTACAGTGTGTGATTAAATGTTATGTACCAGGAGACCACAGGGCACTGAGGGAGCTCATAGGAATGTGGCATCTTGCCCAGCTTAGAATGGCAGAGGAACCTGCCTAGGGACACCCAGTGAACTAATCCCTAGAAGCCAGCTGAAAAAGAGCTGGGGGAAAACCAAACCAAACCAAAAACAAACATTCATTTGGTTCCTGTCTCCCTTGTTCACCCCAGGTGATATTTTGGAAGGCCATTAAATGACCTCCTTATAAAGTCCAGTGGTCCTTTTTGTTTTTATTTTTCTTTTAATGGCATCTGAGATATTTGACAATGCCTATTTTCCCTTCACTTTCTTGACACGCTAATCATCCTGGCTATGGGGATCTCATCCGCTCTTGCTCTTCCCTATCCTTGCTGATGTGTCTTTTCATGCTTTCTTTCTTTTCTTTTCTTTTTTTTTTAATCTCCCTTTCTCTTCCCTCCTTATGTGTGTGCAACTCACTGAAGGCTCAGCCCAGGATCCTTGGATTTTTCTTCTCCCTCTGGGAGAGTTCATTAATTCCCACCTCTAGTCTAACTCTTCTTTCATTAAAATGTGCACCACGCCTCAAACTATGTACATACTCAGCTCATTCTCTGTCTTCATATCTACTTTAGTCCCATCATAGTCCTCCTCCTGCTGTAAAATCTACCATTCCAGGAGCGCATAGACAGCAGCCATTATTAACATCTCACTTAGAATTTCTTTTCTCCTTCTAGCAGTGGTGCCAATGGTTGCATTTTCAGTCTCATCTCAAATTGTAGAATATAGATTTTTTCCCTTGTTAGGGGCATCTTAACTCCACTACACTGAAGGAGATTGGAATATTCTACCTCAGAATATGCCACTTTGGTGTAAGGATTATTTTGAGCTGAAGGCAATTGAGAAACAGCAAGTGTGGGGAAAGGTCTCTACCCTCCTCTTTTTGCCCAAAGGCAAGGTAGAAATTTCCCTTTGTGAAGATGTCTCTTCTCCCCACTCCCAAACCAGCAAGAGGAAAATGACCAGAGACACTCTTATCACCCCAGAGACTGCGTGAGATTGAATCTGAGTAACAAACCTCACTGAAATAACCTTTATTTTTATTAGTTTTTCCCATATATTTATTACCCACAATTTGCCACCTCTAGAGGCCCAAACTGCTTTTCTTTTTTTTTCTTTTTCTTTTTTTTTAAGAAGATTTTATTTATTTATTTGACAGAGAGAAATCACAAGTAGTTGGAGAGGCAGGCAGAGAGAGAGAGAGGAGGAAGCAGGCTCCCTGCTGAGCAGAGAGCCCCATGCGGGACTCGATCCCAGGACCCTGAGATCATGACCTGAGCCGAAGGCAGCGGCTTAACCCACTGAGCCACCCAGGCGCCCCCAAACTGCTTTTCTTAGCCTTGTCACTTCTCAACAAATTCATCAATGTTTGTTAAAGTGGTATATAAGCTCTCATGCCCATCCACTTGGATATAATTCCTTTTCTGTGAGACCTCCATGTACATGTAAATACAATATTAACATCAAATAAAGTGACGTGCCCTTTTTCTTGTTAATCAGTTTTTTGTCATTTTATTTTGTCCTGAAACTGAACCTTAGAGGGTAGAAACAAAAGTTTTTCTTCCCGGACAGGATAAATGGAATAATAAAAAATTTTTTTTGATAGGGCCTATAAGTAATTCCTGACTCTTAAAATCATCACCAAGGATACATATGGAAAGAAGTCAATGATACATTATTATTAATAAAAAGTGGGAGAGGCGTGGGGGAATGGGGTAACTGGGTGATGGACATTAAGGAGGGCCTGTGATGTAATGACCACAGGGTTTTATATGAGACTGATGAATCACTGCACTCCACCTCTGAAATTAATAACACACCATATGTTAATTAATTGAATTTAAATAAAAAATAAATGTAAAAAATAAATAAAGTGGAGAAGGTTACAAAAAGACAGGTGAAGTGTTTCTCCATTTGGGGGAAAATATATATAGTGTATATTGTGTATATGTGTAAGTTGTATGTATGTGTATTAACTATTTATTACTGCTTAACAAATTACTTCAAAACTTAGTGGCTTAAAACAACAAAAGTTTATTATCTCATAATTTCTGTGTGTGTAGAGTTTGGAAATGGTTTGGCTGGATGGTTTCAGCTCAGGGTAGCTCATGTCTTTCGAGTCAGAATGTTGGCTGGGGCTATAATCTCTGAAGACTTGACTAGAGCTGGAGGATCTCCTTCCAAGATGGCTCACTCATGTGGCTGTTGGCAGGAAGCTTCAGTTCTTCACCATATGTGCCACTCCATTGTGCTGCTTGAATGTCCCCATATGGTAGCTGAAACCCCTCCCCCGCCCAAGAGAGAATGATGAGACAAAGAGAAAGGGAGGGAGGGAAGAAGGGTGGGAAGGAGATGGAGAGGCAGTGAGACACGGAGAGAGAGACAGTTTTAGAAATCCCATACCATCACATCTACCACATTTGAATAGCTAGAAGTGAGTGGTTAAGTTTGACCCACTCTCAGTGGGAATGGAATTAGGCTCCTCCTTTTGAGGGAAGGATTGCCAAAGACTTATTTGGACATATTTTAAAATGACTACAATTTGTGGGAAGGGAAATTATCTGTAAGAACAAATGCACCATTTTTAATAATGATTATCTCTGGATGATGGGATTATGAGTTATTCATTTATCTGTATTTTTAAGTTTTTTAAAAAGGTTTTATTTATTTATTTATTTGTTTGTTTATTTATTTAGAGTGTATGTGAGCTCCTCAACTCTGCTGAGCATGGAGCCCCACATGGGGCTTGATCCCATGACCCTGAGATCACGACCTGAGCAGAAATGAAGAGTTGAATGCTTAACCAACTGAGCCACCCAGGCACCCCTTAAGTATTTTATATGAATATGACTCTATTAAAATAATATACATTTTTAAGTAGACTACAAAAAAATGTTACATAATGCTCATGTTGTAGAATGCTGAAAACATTTCTTGAGACATTCTTAGTAAATTCACTTAAAATGATTTGGCCAGAAATGGTTCCCTAACACAGAACTTCTGAAGCAACTACCACATTATTCTCAGTTTATAAAACTGAGGCAGAGAGAGATTAATTGAGGTTCCCTCACTGCTCAAAGGCATAGAATAAGTATGTGGTATAAATGGGATTTGAACCTGGGCAGCCTGGTTCTACAGCCCAAGCTCTTAAATTAAATGAAACATCCACAGCACATACTAGACTCTATGTAGTCACACTGTAGATCACACAAACAATAACATCAGATAAATAGAAGAGCTCAGAGAAATGAAAGAGCCAGAGCTGATCTAGGCAAGGAAAGCTTCACAGAAAACACAAACAGTGAGCTGTGTCTGAAGAGAAAGTGGGATTTGGGGAATTTAAGGATGCCGTTCCAAATGAGGGGAGCAGCCTGGCCAAGGTCCAGAAAAATGTTGGAGCTTGACCTTTCAAAAGATGTCCCACTGAGAAGAGTGGTTCTGGTAAAGTGGATGGGTTTCTGTTGAGTTGTGTGAGTTAAGGCAAAATGGAGTGAGGTAGGGGTAGGGATAAGAGGCCAGATTCAGAGGACCATTGGCTACAGGTATGAGGGCCTACTTTTAATTTATGTTTACACACAGACTTGGAGATCTTGGTCCTTCGCCACCAGAAGGAACTTAGAAATTTTCTGGTTTAGAAATATAGAAACCTAAAGCCTATAGAAGAAAATGACTCACTCCCTTCCCAAATTTATTTTGCTTTTTTTTAAAAAATTATTATTATTTTTAATTTTTTACTTTGTTAGGAATTATTGGAATGCTAGGACAGTTTTCCTTCAAAATTCTTAATTACTACTATTTTTATAATTAACTTTTTTTTTCTAGTGAAAATAATAGAGTCCCTTTTCTAAAATGGGCCACTGGAAGCTATTGCTTATTTTGTACTAATTGAATTTACAGGAAGTCTGTGTTCTAGACTAGGATACTGTCATTAAAGAAGACCCATTTCCAAAAATCACCCAGGGCACTCCCTGTTGATATGGGAGGTTTACTTATTTGTCTGTTTGTTTATTTAGTATACATGTTCTGGAGACGAAGCCTTTTTCTTATAAAGCTGTTCCCGAAGGATGTAACAGTTTATGGTGCATGGAAACTTGGAAATCACTGAAGTTAGATCTGCTCAGCAGATATTGGTATCTTATTAACTCTGAGAAATAATCCAATTTTTGTAACAATATGGATGGGACTGGAGGAGATTATGCTGAGTGAAATAAGT
Source organism: Mustela erminea (assembly GCF_009829155.1). Lineage (NCBI taxonomy): Eukaryota > Metazoa > Chordata > Mammalia > Carnivora > Mustelidae > Mustela > Mustela erminea. The sequence continues at coordinate 37,311,093 of NC_045635.1, forward strand.
CAAGCAGGGAGAGTCAATTATCATATGGTTTCACTTGCTTGTGGAGCATAAGGAATAACACAAGGACATTGGGAGATGGAGAGGAGAAGGGAGTTGGGGGAAATTGGAGGGGGAGATGAACCATGAGAGACTGTGGACTCTGAGAAAGAAACTGAGGGTTTTGGAGGGGAGGGGGGTGGAGGTTTGGGTGAGCCTGGTGGTGGGTATTAAGGAGGGTACGTATTGCATGGAGCATTGGGTGTGGTGCATAAATAATGAATCTTGGAACACTAAAAAAATTAAATTAAACAAAAAAAGTATTTTCCAAGATGGAAAATATGAAGATAGTTAAATTAAAAGAATACCTTATTTGCTTTCCATTCTCTTTATCAAAGTTTATGTTGAAATGAAGCACTGAAAGAGCTAAGATCAATTTTCCATGGTACTTAGGACCCATTTCACACCACAGGCTCTTAGATGATGTCACGTTAATTACCTAGAAAGGCTGGATGAAACATTTTTTTTCCTTTGATGACTAATGATATCTAGTGGGTTTTACCCTGCTCCCCATGTTTTTCCAGCAAGGAGTTTAGATTTGGGTTCCAACTCCTGGATTATTTCAAGCCCCCTCATTCAGACTGAAGATCAAAGTAATTCGGAGTAGGCACACATGGCCCCAGGAACTAAACAGAACATCTTTACCTTGCTGGGCAATTCTCAGGATATCAACACTGCCTTACACATGAGCTCCGTGAATTTCCAAGGGTGAATTATAGCGTATCCTGTCTAGACCCTCCTGTCTTCTTCCTACCATCTTTACTACTTTCCTTCCTTCCTAGCAACAAGGTGAGAGAAACATCATGGAATTATTGTGGGGGCAGGGGCACTCCAAAACCACTCTGGGAAAAGAATTGTATATGTGACATTGTCGAAGAGGTCAGGCCATTAGCAGGGGGATTAATGTACCCAGTGGTACCTTTCATTGAGGGTCAAGTCTCCATAGTAGCTAATGTGGGCAAAATGATCTTCAAGCATCCATTAAGGCTCTCAGATAAATGCCCAAGGGAATTAATTCAATAGCTACCTCTATTTGGGCCCACTGTTCTCCCATGACTTGGGCCTTCTTACCCAGCCACTGTGCCAACCTTGCCTTGGTGATGCATTGGACTCAGATCCACATCCAGGGCCCTGCTCAGATTTTCACTCTTCTCACTTTTCCTGCCCCTTTGGGGGACCTCTTATTTGTATACTCATGTGGTTAGCTCTTCGTCTTGCTGAGCTTCCTTTCCTGCACCCTGAATCATTCAATCAGCCTTAACTATCTTCGTTTTATGTCACTTCTTCTTGGGGTTTTTATTGAATGCCATTTTGTCTGCATTTTTTTTTCTGCCTCTTTGGTTTTTCTTCAGTCAAAATTTTTATTTTTTAAAGCTATACTTATTTTATAAAAGAAAATTGTCCCCACTAATGGAGATTAGATTGTGGATAGATAAGACACACATTTAGCAAATGTTGCCCAGAGACAGCATACATGATTTCCATCTTCATGTGTATTTGTGAGTTTTTCGATCCATGCCTATTTTGGAGTGAAATTGTGTTACAGCTGCTATATTAGGGGGGATAAAACACTTCAGCTCAATATCTGGTTATTCAAATTACAATTTCTGCCACGTATTAGTTCAATTTTTGTTGAGATAATGCTGCCTAAAAAAACAGCTCCCCAAATCTCAATCGTTTGCCACATCAAGCATTTTTTTCTCACTCTTGGGTCTGTAGGTTGGCTAGGCGAGCAGCAAGTAGGTGAGTGTGACACGGAGAGGGGACCAGCAGGAAACAGCTGGAAGAAGATGAGTTTCCATGGCTAGGCAGGTGGCGGGTTTAGAAGGGCCTCGTGCAACAAGCCAACAATGGAGAATCCCAGAGTTTTCAATGTAAAGAAGTGGCATGATTTTATCTGACAGCGTAGATAACACTGATGTTGGGTGGAGGATGGGGTGGAGCTGGAGTTGTCTAGAGGCAGGTGCCCACCTGGAAGCCTGGGATGGGAGTTGAACCAGGAGCTGATGAGCCCATGACTTAAGACCTTGACCTTAGGAGTCAGGTCTTAGAGCACAGATACTGGAGCTTAGTTTCAGGATACAAAAATTGGCAGGCTATTTGATGTAGGGAGTAAAGGTGAGGAGAAGCTAGGATGAAACCAAGGTTCAGAGGTCATCTGGGAAGCAAGTAGTGCCACCCTGGAGAATGGAGACACGCAGGAAAAGCACAGAGGAAAATGAAACCCCTGGTATCCTGTGACGACTGCTTCAGGCTTTTACAGGACAGGCACACAAACTCGTTTCCTTAGCCACAGAATTAGGGCAGAATGTGGGGGATGATGGAGTTGACAATCAGCATTGATACTGACAATGAGCCCAACTCTCCTTCCATGCATTGATTATCTGATTTATTCCTCACAACAGTCCTATGGAACAGGTAGCTTTCCTCTCCTCACTTTATAGATGAAGAACATGACAGAGTTTGTGAGGTTCTGAAGGCACACAACTGGTAAGTGGTAGAGTAGAAATTTGATTCCATGTATGTATGTTTCCTTTATTTTTTTATTTTATTTTTTTTAAATTTTTTTAAGATTTTATTTATTTATTTGACAGAGAGAGATCACAAGTAAGCAGAGATGCAGGCAGAGAGAGGAGGAAGCAGTTTCCCTGCTGAGCAGAGAGCCCCATGCGGGGCTCGATCCCAGGACCCTGGGATCATGACCTCAGCCAAAGGCAGAGGCTTTAACCCACTGAGCCACCCAGGCGCCCAGGCGCCCCTCCTTTATTTTTTTTTTTAATTTTATTTATTTATTGGAGAGAGAAAGAGAGCATGAGCAGGGTGAGGAGCAGACAGAGAAGCAGGCTCCCCGCTGAGCAGGGAGCCCAATGAGGGGCTCAATCCAAGGATCCTGGGATCATGACCTGAGCTGAAGGCAGCCGCTTAACAGACTGAGCCACCCAGGTGTCCCTGTGTGTCTCTTTTATGTCCACTTTGGTGAGGTAGTTTTTACCCAAGGCTGGGCTGATATTCAGTTAGGGCTGGCTGGCCTAAGTCCAGAGGGAAGATTTCATACTTCCCTGAAGTCCTCCTAAAACCATCTGAATCGTATTAAGTCAGTGACTTTATTATACACAATCATTGACTAAGTGATTGCAGTGGCTTCATGACAATCATCTTCCTAAGAAAGTTAACCTCTTTCACAAGTAGCATTTTTCCATTTCACAAAGACCTTTCATGTGCATCTTCTCATTTGTTCCTTACAAAAATGTTGCAAGGAATGTAGAACAGATATTGTGATTGCTAAGGGTCAGCTAATTTTCCTTAAAGAATCAAATGGTATATATCTTATGCCTTGTGAGCCATACCATGTCTGTTTCAACTACTCAACTCTGCCCTTAGAGCATGAAAACAGCCACAGACGATTCATAAATGAAAGAGCATGGCTGTGTTCCAATAAAACATTATTTACGAAATTAGGCAACCAGCTATATTTGGTCTGTGAGCCCTAGTGTGCCAGCTCTTATTCTACACAAATATGCTTCCATTCCAAGTGGTTAAATGGGGGCTCCTGGCTGGTGCAGTTGGTAGAACATGCAACTCTTGATCTCGGGGTTGTGAGTTCGAGCCCCACGTTGAGTGTAGAGATGACTTAATCATAAAAAAATTAAAACACACAAACAAAAAACCCTACAAAGTGTTTAAATGATCCTCCCAGTGTCATACATCTTGTAGAAGTAGGAGGGGGGTTAAGTCTCTTGCTTATGTTGTTCATTCAGTGAATGTCTGAATCCCTGTTATGTGTCAGGCACAGTTCTACCTCATGGGGACAAAGAAGGTCCCTATATCCATGCAGTTTACATGTTTTGGGGAGACAGATGATGGATAAGTAAATGAGCAAAAGAGATAACTCCAGAAAGGGATGAGTATCATGAAGAAAATAAAGCCGTGCTAACCAGAGGACAATTTAAGCTATGGGAATCAGAGAAAACCTCTCTGAAACAGAAAAATTTGAGCTGTAATCTGGAGGAAGGGAAGGAGTCAATTACACAGATATTTGGGAAAGATGATTTACAGGCAGGGGGATTAACTAATGGGGAAAAAACCAAAGAGAAGCAGGGGGAGGCTAAGACCTGAGAAATCAACAGGGTCCAAATTATAAGCCATGGCAAAGAATTTGAATTTTATTCTAAGTGAAATGGAAAGCCAGTGCTTTTTTGACTATGACATGCTGTTCTTAAATCGCTTTGTGTCTCTTCTGTTGCTATTAAGCACATGGCAGATGCTCTCAGAATATAGTCATGGACTGATGGGTTATGTCACTTAGGTTGTCTCAAGATGTGCAAGGCCCATCGGCAGGCTGGGATCATTGAAGACCCTTGTGAGGGGACACATTTAATAGATCCTTTTTTAAGTAGATCCCTTTGTTCTCTCCTGGGGTAGTGCTGGGCCCTGTCCAGACCATCTGCTCTGGCCCAGGTTCCCTGGTCATAAGCTCTGCCACCATTTGCCAAAACACTCCAAAAGCCAGCCATGAGATAGATGTCTGTGACATCACAGCCACTTTGTCAGGAGGAGCCATCATGGCGGATCAAAGGTTTTGTGACCATCTTGTTCTAAGTGTACAACGGAGCAGCTGTGGATAAGTTCTCTGTCTCTATTTTCTCATCTGTAGCCTCAAGCTGGTGAAATGAAATTATGTATGTGAAAGGTCTGAGCCAGAGAATGCTCAGTGTGGCAGTTCTCTTTCCTTCCCAAATGTTCTTGTGTTTAGTAATTCCTAGCCAAGTCCCATCAGAAGTAGTGATTCACTTAGCAGCTTTGTTTTATTAGAATTTTTCAAGTACTAAAAAAAAAAAAAAAGACAGCAAGCCTTAAAGTAATTGGATATGCAGTAAAGCTGTGTGGCCATCTCTGGCGTGATAGTCTTTGGAGGGGGTCATTGTGGTACACCCTGTGATACTCTCTACCTAGATTGCCCCTTTCAGTGAAGGAAGGTTCACTGCCAGTGGTCAGACTGCAAAGTTGGCCCTTTTCAGAGACTGCCTCAAGCTGGGACGCCATCCCTCCAATGCCACCCCCTTCCCAGGTGGCCCACTCCCAGTTGCTGATTGATGAGGGAGTACGACCATTTGACTATCTTGGCAAAATCTGGGAGAACTCTGAAGGCTCTGACCTCTGTAAGGGGGGTTAGCTAAGGCAGAGAATTGGTCCTGCATTTGCTACTCGGTTTCTCCCTCTTAGTCAATCCTGCTGCTTTTTCCTTCTTCCCACTGTTGTCGATCCCACGATCGCTCCCTAAAAACCACTTTGCAGGTTAAACTCCACGTCATTCTACTTTCCAGAAAACCCAACTTAGAACCATCATGTGTAGGTGTTTAACCTTCTTAGCATTGCTGTGACCATCTATTAGTGAAGCTGTCACTCATGTAAAGGTTTGTGAACACTTTATGTCCTCTATCTGTTTGAAAGGGTATATGACCCATGTACTGGTGTACATGGTCACCATGTACTGGTGACAAAAGCTTTCTTCTCCAAACTTGAAAAAATGACACAGTGAAGTAAGACATTCCCTCAAATACCTGGGTCATATAATTTCTCCAATTAAAGGAACTTTAAAGGATTCTTGATTACTAAATGCTCATTAATGAGGCATGAATGCCCTGAGATCTATCAAGCGAGAGATTAATCACAGTTAGCTAATGATGTTATGTATCATAACAACGTGCAAAGGAGGAAGAAAATACTGGCATTTGAGGGGTTAAGTCAGGGTCAGAAAAATTAAGAAGTTTAGAGAAGAATAAGAAAGATGGTATACTATATTTGTTTGAATCCTAGACAGCCTGAGAGTTTGCAAATGATTTTAAATACTTGTGCATGGCAGTGTGTGGCCTTAGTAGAGAGTGTCCTTGGACAAATGAGTCTTAGAGAGGTTAAATGAGGGTTGTTGTGGTGATTAAGTGAGAAAATGGATGTATGGTACTTGGTAAGTGCTCAATAAATGTTAGCTACTGCTGCTGTTGTTATTCAAAGTGGCATCTGGCTAACAGTCTCCAGGGAAGCCTCTCTCAACATCTAACAAAAACCACTAATGAAGACCTCTGGAGGAGGTGGGGGAATAAAGCTCCCAACATGGAAAATAAGACTGGTAGGTAACATAACACCAGAACGTTGAAGGAACTAATTTCAGGACAACAAGGAGCTGGGTTGGAACGCAAAAACAGCTTCATAAAAGGTAGAAATATATTATGTGCTTCAGTCACTAGAGATTCACCCAGAGATTCAGGATTTGAACCAGCCAAAAACCTGTGCATCTTTTTTTCTTTTCTCCTGGGTATGGGAAGGAGCAGTACAAACACAGAACATAGTGTGATCCGACATTATTTACATGAGGCCATTGTAGGAAGAACCAGGGAGCAGTGCATGCTGGGAATTGCTTTTTCATGTACCACATCAGTTCAGAGAACTAGATTGGGGGAGGAAGACATCCCCTCACGTGGTGCAAAGGTGCACAAAATTGAACTTTGCTAATAATTGCTCATCATTATGTCATTTTCTGGTAAGTTGGGGAAGGGTATTCTTCTACCCCTAGCAGGGAACACGGTGTGGGACCAAAGACTAAGATGAACAAAGAGGAAAGTAACAACAAGACCTGTGAACAATACTTCAGAACAAGGAGAAAGAGATTTATCTAGAAGACTCAGAAGCATAGCAAATTTCTGATAATCATCTACCAGTGAATCCAGAAGAGAACTTCAAGACACTACCTGACATTTACAACAGAGCACCGGAAGACACGGTCCTCGTGAAAGAGTGGTAGAATGGAAGGACAGCATATTATTTTAAAAAATCTGATTATAAAATAAAATATAAATTTCAGAAATCATTCCCAAATGAGAAGACACACAATTATTTAAAAAGACAGTGGATCTAAAATTATTTATTATGATATTAATAAAAACCGAGGTTGCTGGGGCCAGGTGGTGAGGGCGAGGAATGGAAGATTGTATTATACGCTTTGTCTCAAACAAGGGTGACTTAAATGCTATTTCATTCCTCACTCTAATGTGGAAAACAGAGGCAGAAGAAAAATTATTAAATTTCCTTACCCACTGACAAGCCCTTAAAACAGGCAGAGTGACATTTCTCTAGGGACTCCACTGCCTCCACCTTAACACTTCGCTAAGGGCAAAGGGTAATTATAGCCGATGGACCCCTACCCCCTACCAGGATCCTGAGGGCTACTTTAACAATTCCTTTGGAAACTTCCTTTATCTCTAAACCCTCCAAGATACATGTGGACAATCATTCACAAGCCTATGGCCCACTCTGAAGGGTCTCAGGACAAAGGTTTTATTACCAGTAATGAATAACCTCTTTCCCAACAACAGCTAGTCCCTCAAGGTCCTGGAAACTTGCTTCCAAAATTCCTTAGAGCCATCCCTAACCCCCTCCCAACTTGCAAGCGTATAATGGACCACTCCTCACAGCCCCGGGGCAGCAGCTCTTTCTGCCTACTTGTCCTGTCCCCATGCTTTAATAAACCACCATTTTACGCCAAAGACATCTCAAGAATTCTTTCTTTGTCATTGGCTCTGGCCCTCACCCCACCGAACCTCACTTATATTTAAGACTTCATCAATTTGTCCAGATTAGATAGACTATAAACTTGTTGATTAAAAAATAAGTTCTAAATAACTGCTGGGGGAATTAAAGTCAGTTGTTGTCAAGGGATGGAAAACAAAGGAAACCAGAAGGAAGAACGAAAAACATTAAGGTAGAAAGTAAGATGACAGAAGCCAAATTAGTAATAACGATAAATGTCAGTAGGTTAAACTAGTAGCTTTCAAAATTTCAAGCCCTCGAATCTTATTTTCAAATGAAATCATCCCAAATTAAAAAGCTATATATTTTTTTTAGTTGCATCTGTTGAGTATGAAGTTGATTAATGTGACCAAAGATAATGAGAAAGTAGCCTCCACTGTGTGTAGACCACTATCTCGGACTGTCAGTTTATCTGACAATTAATCTACAAGTTAATGCAATTCCAATCAAAATACAATGCAATTTTTATTAGAACTTCACAAAATGAGTCTAAAGAATATTCCGGAAAAGAAGAAAAAAATCAACAACAAACACTGCAACAGTATGAGTAGTGTGAAATTACTATACAAGATATCAAAATGTAGTAAAAAACTCTAATGATTAAAAGTGTGAGGCTAGCCCCAGAATAGTAATAGCATTTTAAAAATCCACGCATGTGTGCTGGTGTCCATGATTTTTTACTTCAGAAAAGCATGCAACTCAATTCAGTTGGGAAAGTAGGGTTTATTCAATAAATGATTTTAGGCCAGATGGCTAGCCCATTTGAGAAAAAATTAAATCAACAAAATTAATTTTAAATGTATTAAAACCGAAAATTTAAGAAGTGAAGCGATGAAAGTAAGACTAGAATATACACTAGGATAGAATACAGAATAATACATCATTGTGGTGGAGAACCACTTTCAAAGCATGGCACTGAGAGCTTAATGTCAAGGGGAAAAAACCGCTGCCCACTCATGGCCAAATATAGAATGAAGACACACGCCTTCGTTGAGGCGTCCTTCTACCAACACCTTTGCTCTGAGAAGACAGAGGTGGAACAGAGACTGTTTGGCCGGCAAAGCCTAAAATATTTATTCTCTAGCCCTTTACAGCAAACATTTGCTCACCCTTGGCATAGATCATAAAATAATTTGACATGGTCAAATCTTAAAAAGTTAGAACTCTGGCATGGAAAATAACATCATAAGCAATCAAGAACTGGGAAGAGTATTGCAATATACATGATAAATCTATAAAACAGCTTTCCTAAACAATAGGAAAAGCTGTGCAGTAGTGGAAAAATGGGCAAAAGACAGAAACGGGCAGGGCACAGCACAGATAAACAAACAACCAACAAACCAGTGAAAAATGTCAACTCTCGCTAGCATTTTTAAAAATGCATCTCTTAAAAAATATCTTAAATGGCTTTCAGGCAACCTGAAAGAGGGAACATACTTAGCATGGGTCAAGATACAGAAAAACAGACTCTCTTGAGCTATTGGTGGATGTGTAGCCTGAAGGGGATTTCATAGCCTCGAGGAAAAGCTTTGCATGTATATACCTTTTGATTAAGTGACTCTGCTACTAGGATTTACAGAAAGGGAATAATTTAAGAGAGGCGCAAAAACTCAGTTCAGGGATGTCCAGTTCAGGATTATATATGATAGCAAAGCACTGGAAACAAATCCAAACATAAAAGTTTATGGCCTTAGGGCTCCTGGGTGGCTCAGTCCTTAAGCATCTGCCTTTGGCTCAGGTCGTGATCCCAAGGTCCTGGGATCGAGCCCCACATCAGTCTCCCTGCTCCATGAAGGAAGCCTGCTTCTCCCTCTCCCAGTCCCCCTGCTTGTGTTCCCTCTCTCATCGTGTCTCTCTCTGTCAAATAAAAATCTTAAAAATAAAATAAAATAAAATAAAATAAAAGCGTTAAAAAAAGTTAATGGCCTTGCTTGAGTTAGTGATCATGAACACATAGCATCAAAGGTTCTAAGCTTTTACAAATTATGTTATATGGTTTTTTAAAGCACAAATGTTCCGAACATATTCTTGAGAATGAAAGATAGGTCAAAAAACAGAGAATACATTGTAATTGCATTTTTGAAAAGAAATTCGCCTACCAATCTCTAGCAAACATCGGTTAATATTAGTTATAGCTGCCTTATGGGATAACAGATGATTTTTATTTTCTCCTCTTTGCTTATTCGTAGTAAGTGTTTTATTGAACTGTCTCATCTCTGTGGGATACAGGGAGAAAATGGTTTCATTTTGCGCCATTCCCAGCCGTCACTCCCACAACTGTGCCATATGAAAAGTCCCTCCCCTGCTGGGTCAAAGACCCCTTAAGGACATCTGGGGATGATTCCTTGACTTCTTTTTTGGATGCTATTAAAAATCTGTCCATTTCATTTACCCATCTGAGATTTTTCTCTTTCCCCAGGGCCTGTCAGCTTTGTGGCTCGAGATGCCTGGGGTGAGCGTGGTGGGTGGCCGTCTTCTCTGTTCTCCCGGTTGCCCCTCCTCTGGCCCTCATGATTCTTGCCACTCCTAGGCTGTGTTGTAGGGGAAGGAGGAGGGATTAGGGGGAAAGTGCAAATGGCTTAGCTGGGTTCCCTTGCAATCTGCTGTCAGTGGCGGCTCCTTCTCCGACAGGTGCCCGCTGCCTGCTGTGTGACAGGGTCTAACCACCTGCTCTCACTCAGGACAGTGAGAGGTTTATCGTCTGACTCTTGTTTGATCCCTTTTAAACCCCATCTACTCACCAGCCCTGCTTGACCACCAGCCTCCTGTGGTCATCGCTGCCCCCTCGGGTAAGGGCACCTGCAAACTTACCCAAGAATGGCTCCCTCCAAGCCCTTCACGTGACCCTTGCGAAACGTAGGCGTTAATGACAAGCGTGGGATGTGCCACCCTCCATGTGGTCAGGCCTGCTGTCTCCTCTGCTGCCTTTCTCTCTTGCTCAGAAGGACCCCGAGGAAAGATCGGCAAGTCCTCTCCCTAAAGGGGATTTTAAGACAGGACCTGGTGCCATTCTCCACCTCTTCTGGGGCCCCATCAAGTCTCTACTGGCCTTTCCTTTGGAGCCTCTCCCCTGGCTTGACTATCATTGTGTTTTGTTCAGCTTTGGTCGTGGGGAAAACATTGGGTTATTTGAGAGAGCAAAGGGAATGGAAGGGAGGGGAATTCTACAGACCTCCTCATTGCTCTAATGGCCTAGGACTCCAGTAATGCCTTCCTTTTTCCTCTCTCCTCTAATGAACTGGGGAGACAGTAATTTTTTAAGTCCCCGTGGCATTGCTTCCTTGCAATATTACAGGAAGTTCTTTGTGAGGAAGGCACTGATGAATCATGCTATCAAATGTGAAACTGTGGGCCGTTGGAATAATTTGCTTTAGTAGATATCAAACATAACATAAAACCACAACATCATTATGACCAGAAATATGGAATGATCAACCCGAGAGAACATATAGCCCTCAAGCAGATCCTAACATATGGAAGGACTTAGTGTATGCTAAAGTAAATATCACAGACTAATGACAGGCGATAACCTACTTGACAAAATGCTGAGAAAATTACTTGGGGGAAAAATATCATGTAACATTCTCATCTTATATCGTATCATGGAAATAAGTTTCAGATAGATTTATAGTTAAAAATATAACCAGAAAATCTCTAGAAGAACATTTATCATGATGAGCATTGAGTAATGTATAGAATCATAGAATCATTATGTTGTGCACCTGAAACCAATATAACATTGTATGTCAACTATAATTAAAAAAACAAACAAACAAACCCTAGAAGATTGAATAGGTAGTACTAGAACCGATCTTGAATTGAGGAAAATATTTCTCAGCCTAAAAGCATTGGGAAAAATAACACAAAGGAAAAATGATTAATCACTTTGGGTCCAATAAACAAACATGAAAAATTTTTTAAAGATGTATTTATGTATTTGAGAGAGAGAGAGAGAGCATACACATGAGTGCAAATGGAAGGGGCATTGGAAGAGAATCTCAAGTAGACTCTCTGCCTACAGGGAGCCCCTAACCTTGGCTTGATCTCATGACCTATAAGATCATGACCTGAGCAGAAACCAAGAGTCCAAAGCTTAACCTACCAAGCCACCCAGGTGCCCCAACATGCAAATATTTCATAGGTATGCAGAAAACTCCATTAAAAGAAGCAAATGAGATATGTTGAGTACATTCTGGGATAACACGACAGACAGAAGTTTAGTATATTTAGTGCATAAATATACTACCAACCAGCAATCAAAGCATAAATGTCTCCATGGACAAATGGGCCAACACACCAAACTGAGAAGAAAAATAAACTCATGCCCCCAAATTCTATCCGAAACATATCTAACTTCTCTAGCAATAAAGAATGCAAACCCAAACAACAAAACAACTTTTCACCTATAAAATAGCAAATAACAAAACAACTTTTCACCTATAAAAAGATTTTTAAAATGTACAAAGATGTTGACAGCACAGTGAGCTGATAATTTCTAGCCACCACTCATGAGAGAATGAATTGACCTAACCTTCCAGGAAAACAATTGCAAATAATGTAAAAAGAGCCTTAAGACTACTGGTTCTCTTTTGCTCAGCTGTTTCACTCCTAGGAACCTATCTCAAGGGATGGTCTGGATACATAAATCAATTTATGCATAAGAATATTAATCGTATATATTTTTTGGTAGAAATCATCAAAAACTAGAAATAAGCCGTTATCCTATTATTGGGTCTTTAGGTAAATAAATGACAATCTTTTCACTGAATGGTTTTAGCATCTGTGAGATATCCCAAATATTTCACGTGTTGGGGAATTTTAATTGATATGGCAAAGTGTTTATGAAGAAAAAAAGTTGAATACAAAGCTATTTATAGCATGACTGAATTTTTTTAAAATCTCACGAACATGGCTCTGGTCACTTTAGTGCTCATGCCTGTTAGGTTGTGCTTTTTTTCCCCGGACTCCCAGAAAGAGACCGCCATCCTAAGGCAGGAGAGTTTCAGCCCAAAAAGGAAACAAGGAATTCAGTTCTACATTTCAGTTATGGTGATATTCCTACCTTCTTCATTCGTCTTTGTCAACACATTTGTTGCCAAAGGTTTTTTAAAATTATAGTGGATATGAATACTCAATTTCAATGTCCTTAATTATATTTCTAAATAATATGTATGTTTCTTTATATTGTTTACATTTTAAAAACAGCTTGATGGTAGTATAATTGACTTACAATAAACTGCATGTATTAAAGTGTGCAATTTGATACATTTTGACATATGTATATGCCTGTAAAATCATCGCCACAATCAAGATAATGAACATAGCACAATTGGAATTTGATTATGAAAACATATGGCCTAGCAAGAACTATTCTACAATGCTCAGATTATTTATATTTAGAAAATTTTATTTTACTCTCTTTGGATGTATTTTCAAAATTTTTTGCAATCTGCATGTGTTAATTTTTATGAGCAGAAAAACCCTGAGGAAAAGTCAGTAACATTGACTGAGAGTGGGTGGCGGAGTGGTAGGTCAAGAGATGGTGCCTTCTGGAAACCCAAGAAAGAAATTTTTTTTTAAAGATTTTATTTATTTATTTGACAGAGATCACAAGTAGGCAGAGAGGCAGGCAGAGAGAGAAGGGAAGCAGGCTCCCTGCTGAGCAGAGAGCCCGATGCAGGGCTTGATCCCAGGACTCTGAGATCATGACCCGAGCCGAAGGCAGAGGCTTAACCCACTGAGCCACCCAGGTGCCCCAAGAAAGAGAAATTTGAAGTGAAGGAAGACTCAAGACTTTTAAATGCCATATATTGGATCATATATAATATAGGTAATAACACATGAAAATTCTACCAAGAAATGTCCAGACCTGGTTCAGGAAAAACGACAACAGAGATGGAAAATAATGGGTTAAAGAATAAGTGGGCCTGGCAAAGTGGAAGAGGAGAGGGGTTCCAACCCAGGTCACAAGCTCAGCCTTGACCATGAGAAGAGACACCTCCCTCCCTGAGATCAGAAGTAATGAAGCCAGAGCGAGGGGAGGGGTGTTGGACAAAATTCCACATTGCAGGGTGGAGAGTTGACAGCTCCACTTTTGCTTGTGGTGCAAGAGACAAGGTTGTGTCTTACCAGTAACGTGACTTAGATGGCATGATGGAGAATACTGGTGAATTTTTAATATGGCAACTAAACAGCAACGGTCTAACTAATGTAGACCTGCACTGAGGAACTACTTGGGGGCCTAAGACCACTGGTTGAAATGGTCTCTTATTTCCTTGTGTGTTTTTTTTTTTAAGATTTATTTACTTATTCGAGAGTGGGCACATATGCACCCATGAAAGGGCAGAGGGGCAGAGGAAGAGAATCATCAGGCCCACTCCCCACCTGATTCAGGGCTCAATGGCACAACCCATGAGATCTTGACCTGAGCTGAAACCCAAGAGTCTGATGCTTTACTGAGTGAACCACCCAAGAGCCCCACCTAGTTCCTTGTTTTGATTAATTTTACTGGTAGACTTGGGGCAGAAGAGGAAAAGCGAGTTGTGGGATTAATGTAGTGCAGGGCATTGACAAAGAAGGGGGAAGTGGGTAAAAAAAGAAGCAAAGAATTAAGGATACAAGTGAGCTTAGTGATGCTTTATTATTGGAAAAGCAATCTTTAGCTTTTCCTAATATAAATTAGGAATGCCTGATGCTTAAAAAAAGCAGAGGTTACACATTTTTAAAATTAAAGTTATTATGTTTGGCACGTGGTTGATTTTGGTCATATTCCAAGTTGAATTGATTCTTCACCCAATATCATTTAGTTCACATTTTCTTTAATACTCAGGCTAAGGCATTTCATTGGTACAATGTAGCTGTTAAAATAGCTCTTGTCTTTCAGATCGAATGTCAGAAGCAGTGTCTGTCTGCACATGGGTAAGCATTCAACAAATGTATCAAATAGATGAACAGACATTCTTGTGTATAGCCATAGGTAAAACAGTGCATTATTTTTTTTTTAAGATTTTATTTATTTGACAGAGACACAGCAAGAGAGGGAACACAAGCAGGGGGAATGGGAGAGGGAGAAGCAGGCTTCCCGCTGGGCAGGGAGCCCGATGCAGGACTCAATCCCAGGACCCTGGGATCATGACCCTGAGCCGCAAGCAGCCACTTAACAACTGAGCCTACCCAGGCACCCCAAAACAGGACGTTATTGAACAAGGGCTTTGAGATTCTTTCAGACAGACCTAGTAAAGATTGTTAACATTAGCTGTAACATATATTGGGAAGAAACCTAATTCGTAAATATGCCAATCAGGGTCTCCAAAGTGGAAAAAGAGCCCACCCAATGAAATCAATGGCAAATCTGGTATTGTCCTCAGTTCTACGCGGATCAAGTGACAACTGCAAACGGGTGTTATCTAGTGAAAATTTCCCACCATGGTATACTTGTTTGCTTCAGGCATCTCCATGTTTTATTAACATACTAAATAAATTGCCATTTCCTTAACTTGCTCTTGGAATGTTCTGAAGTTTCTGAGAGTCATTACTTTTCAGAGAGCACATGAAATTATAGAACTTGTTTATCAGCACTAGGTATTTCCTTGGAGGGTTGAGCTTTAGGGATAGCATATATTTATTTCCAGCAATCTCGAAAGCTAAAGGAAATTGTCAAGGACTAATATGAAACAGCCTGAATATATTTGGGCAACCCTAGATCTAGCATTCACTGAAGATCATTTTGGGCAATTTTTGTGTGCTTCCTATCTCCACTGTCCTTATTTAAGCCCTCCTCATCATCCAAGAGTCACTGTCTTGGGTTTATATTCTGAAAGTCACCAGCCTGTTGTTGATTTGTCAAGTATTTCTGTGCCTGAGTTTTAGTTCTAAGTTTCAATTTTTTTTTCCAGGATGCACATTATACAGTGGCTAGGTGAGATGACCTTCATAATTCTGTTGCTATAGTGATATCTCACTGAAGACACTAGAATCTTTCCAGGCCTCAGTCTTCCTCGGTAAGATAGTAATAATATCTTTGGTTTTAACCTACAGAACTTTTCAGAGACTCATAAGGTTGTTATTGACAAAAAAATTTAAAATTTTAATTTTATTTTAGTGTTATTTTTTTTAAAGATTTTATTTATTTATTTGACAATCAGAGAGAGTACAAGCAGGGGGAAGGGCAGGCAGAGGGAGAAGCATGCTTCCTGCTGAGCAAGGATCCCGATGCAGGGCTGGATCCCAGGACCCTGGAATCATGACCAGAGCCAAAGGCAGATGCTTAATGGATTGAGCCACCCAGGCATCCCATTTTTGGACAAGCACTTTGAAAAGAATTCAGGATAAAGTAAATATGGGAGACTTTTCTTCTTAGAAGGAGAACTCAACCCAATGTCAACAAGGGTTCTTTCTTCTGGATTGTTGGTATGCCATTCTTGGCAACATGTCTCTTTCTCTGTTTTGCTGAAGACTTTGGTTGAACCAGTTTTCCATCACCGTTTAGAACACACTCACTATGCACTATTTCTTTTTAGTGTCTTCTAGGTGGTAATGTCCATTCCCCTGTCCTGGGCCATAAACAGTTGGGGCAAAATAGCACCCAAGACTCCAGAGATAACATTTAAGAGTCTTTTGAAACTTCGATAGTTAGAAATCATTAGTCTCCTGCTGAAGGGGCAAAGCCGTCTTGAGTTACTGGAGAAGAGTTTTTATGTTTAGTTTGATTTCATTCCTGATAACTTAATTGTTACACTGATTTGTTTATAATATTGAAATTACCTCTCAGCTTAGTCAGTAATGATTTATTTTGATATTACAAAAAGTCATTAAAGGTAAGATAATACTCCTTCTTCTATTACTTTGTTGCTTTCCTAAAGATAATTGCCTTAGGATTTATAGTTCTCCTATTCCTAAAATAAGAACATTTGCCCACACGAAAGTATTTGCCTAGTTCTAAGAAAATATTATCTATATAAACTTTTTTTCTGAAGAAAGAAATACACTTGAATGCTGAACACTTTCACTCTGGACTTAATCTCTCGTGCAAACTGCAAAGGTTGTCAGTGCAAAGATAAGGAGTAGGTATAGGGGAATGAGTACTAGCATTTAATGCTTTGGCATAGAATGACGGTGTACTTGAAGGTGTTAGTACTTTGCATGAGAACTTGTGCCCCTTCCTTTTCTTTTGTAAAGGCTTCTGAAAGGGCTTTTATGTAAATACAGGGTTACCAAATAACCGGGATGCTGTCAAGGCCCCACCCGTATCTCCTCAGCCTTAACTATTTCATTGCCTGCCAACCCAACTTTAAATGCCAGAAATTGCATCTGAGGGCTTTCCTGGACCACTTGAGTCCATTCTGAGGTGTGGGTTCTATCATATTTCCCAGAGTTCCCAGAGGGATTGAGCCCACATTGTCCCCAGTGGCGACTTCATGATAACGTCCCTTCCATTGGCTTCCTTTTCTTTCCTGTTTCACTCCCTACTCCCTTTCTGGTATTTTCTGGGATCACTTCCCAAAGAACTACTTGCACTGAAATCCTTGACTGAGAGTCTGCGTCTGAGGGAACCCAAAGTAAGGCAGTTGGGAATTTCGATTCTTTGTCCATTCAAATATGTTTCCGTAGGGAGGATGGCAGCTGAATCAGTAAAGGGATCATGGGAGGATGGTGAGTGACCTTGTTGAGTCAGATCAGACAGCTGTTCCTGAAGGCTGTGAGAAAGCTTTCTTCTCTTAAGTAAAGGGGCAGGTGGACAGATAACTGAGTTCAGGCAACTGAGAGGGAGAATTTGCCCGGCAGGAACTGAGCTTGAAGTTGGCGGTGCCACCCGAAGGCGTGGGAACAAGAGCTTGCCCCTCTCCCACCCTACAGTACCACCACTCCATTGGAGGGAGGGCTAGGACTCACTTTCAGATTTCCATGTATTTCTCCCCAATGGTGTTATTTAAAAAACAAATATGGAGAGACCACAATGGTGGGAGTGAGAAACCCATAGGTAGTTAGTATTCCCAGGGAAGGGACAGTGAGCAGCACTGTAAGAAGAGCAAGATGTTGTTTGACATTTAAAAATAGACCTAACTCTACCAATTAGTCTGTTCTGCCCGTGGTAACCTTATTCAATGTTATGGTAGTAATCGCTTCTGGAAAGCTTTGACATATTTTATAATTGAACTGCCAGGTTCACACTTAGCTATAATTCATTCACAGATAAGTGTGTCTTGTTAACCAAATTATGTTGACTCCCTTGGAAAGCTGGTGTGAGGACTTCCCTGTTTGCTGTCTTCATGTGGTTTTACAGTCTCATGACAGACCATTAGCGTGATGAAAGATTGATTATTGTCTTGGGTACCAAACTGTAATTTGGCCCCATTTTCATTTTTCTTTTTCATCAGCTGCAGAATCATATGCATTTATCAAAATGGGTGTCATCTGTTGTGAAATTCATGAAGTTAGATTGCACACTTGTCAAACTTTTTTTTTTTTTCCTTCCTGGCATTTCCTTTTGGCATTGACAAAAACATCAACATCCAGCTTTTACTTCAGCTATTTAGAAATGAAGATATCCAGGTGAAAAAATGGTAGAATCAGAAGAAAAGACTAGAGGCTCAAATGGCTCATTCATTCCATCAATATTTTCGCGGAACGCACTGGGTGCACATGGCAACGGGCCGGACCTTGGCTGAAGTCAGCGAGGGGCAGGAGGAACATGAGGCCGGCTCATGTGTTCAAAAAATGGTTTCCAGCCTGCAGTGCTCAACAATGTAGGAGGCGCTGGGAAAACAGCAGTAACAAAACAGGCAAAGCCCCCTTCCCCTCACCGAGCTTATATTCTAAAGACTTTCTATGAGATCAAAGAAAGGGGCTCTCTAGCCCTTATCCTCCAAGCTCTCACAATCTACGTGGAAAGACTAAGGATAGGCACTGAGTTGAAATTTCAAAATGATGCCAAAACCCGAGGCTACTGAATGAAGAATGCATTTCAGTCGTAGGGAATGAATGCAAGCACAGTAAAGGAATGACCCAAGGCTGCCTCTGCCAGAGACTTGCCAGGACACCTCAAGGAGGTCACTGAAATGCCTGTTTCCCAGAGCTCGGTGCCCCTGGGGACAGTTCTCCTGCTGATGTGTGCCTCTGACGATCCATCTTAAAGGCCATTTGCAATGAGTAGTCTGGAAGAAAGGCAATCACTGAATGCAACTTTAGAAATCTACAGCAAATACTGCCCTAAATTGTGATGCCTGTGTTCCTTTAAAATTTACTAATGAGATAAGAGGGCCTGTTTTCACTGGATTTAACATGGTATTAGAGGTTGTAAGCAATGCAACAAATGAGGAAGAGGAATAATGGTTTGAAGAATCCAAAGGAGGAAGTTAAATTGTCATTATTTTCAGCAACCTAATTGCTTACATTGAAAATTCAAGAGACTCAACAAGCTATTAGAACGAATAAGAAATTTCAACAAGGTTAGTGGATAAAAATAAGATTTAAAAAGTCAACAACGTTCCGATATATCAGCAACAACCAATTAGAAGATGTAATTTTAGGAGTCTTACTCACAAGAGCAACGAACCTTACTGATGAATAAATCTAATCAAAAATACATACAACTTAATGGAGAAAAACCAGGTGGAGAGCACTACATTTTATTTCAATAAAAATCCCAACCACTTTGTACCTGCATATGTGCATGTGTGTGAGTGTGTGTGTGTCTGTGGATAAGATGATCTTAAAATTTAAACAGGATGGCAAAAAGCTAAAAACACCAAGATAATTTTGAAAAAAAAAAGGCAAAATAGAAGAACTTGTCCTATCAGATGTATCTTTTGCAAAACTACATTAATTATGACAGTACAGTGTTGGGAAAGGGATGGAAAAGTACACCATTTATCATAAGAAACTACAGATATTTCTGTGTGAATGTGCTTCTGTATGTGTGATTTAGTGTATGTGTGTCCTACTCTAAAATGGGACTCTATTTGCCTCAGTTTTGGTTGAAGCATGCAGACAATCACTCCTGGACTCCAAGGGCACTACCATGTGGACATCGTCCAAGTCAAAATATGAGAATTGTTTATGGAACTCTTAAGCCCTGCCACCCCCTCTTCATAGAGGATGGAGATAAGAGTGGAGGCTTGGAGGAGGATTGGTGAAGGAAATTTCTTTGGCAGGTGCTGGCTATTCTCATTTCTAACCCCTTCTAAGGCAAGAGGGTTGACTATTCTGTCTTCCCCTCAAGTCCAAGAAGAGGAGTTATCTGTGAAAGCTTGGTGCCTGGTTCTCACAGTTGGTGGGGCTCAGTGAACTGGCATTTGTCCTCTTCCATGAAGTCTGGAGGGTCTGGGAGGGGTCAGTGACCTGTTCTGATGGCGAAGCAAGGTTGTGGGCACTCCTGCACCAAGATTAGCCTCTTCCAGAGCCTGCTGGGGCTGAGGATGCAAAAGTGGTTCTGCGGATGAGCTGGAACCACATGCAGAGAAGAGAGCCATCCTAGAGCTTTTATACAAGTCTGGCTTCTAGAACCACCAGCAGAGGCAAAGGAATGACAAAAGCGAGTTGTCCATATGGAGTGGACAGCAAAGAGACAAGTGCCAAGAGGAAGCCAACCACTCAGAGGAAGGGGTCAGTATTTGTTGGCTCATGTAAATGACTCAGGAGGAACCTCTATAAAACCCAAGGAAGTCCGCTTCAAGCATCTTCTGGATCCAGTGACCTGAGGACATCTCTCACTTCACCTTCTCTGACCGTGCCAGAATCAGAAAAGTTGGGAGGAAAGCCAGGTGGCAGGGTGTTGAAGGCCTTAGGTAGAAGAGTGAAGAGTAAAAGGATTATGCACTATTCCTGGAATGGTCTTAACCATCTGTAAGCAAATGCCCCAGCTGGGTGGGAAAGTTAACTTTAAATCAAGTTTTGAGTTTTGATGATTATATAGGACTGAACTTTCATATATTTATACAAATATGCATTTTTGGAAAACCTCTCATGCTGCAAAATCCCATTCTAAGTATTGACTATTCTGTAGTTGGGGAAAATGTAGTTGGGGCAGACCACCGGAAACATACGTAAATTTCTAACTAGACTACTAACAAAAAAACGTATCAATTCTACTAAAAATCCTGACAGTTTAGTCTCCATTGATATTTACACCTAGCCCTCACAATTGACCGATCCTTGCCTCCCTGCTCTTGGCCAGATATTGGGAGCATTGAATTCTGATGAGAATAGTCTCATCAAAACTAAAAGCCAGATGTAAGGTGTAGATATTTTTAAATGAAGTTCCTTCCTTCCCTCCTCTTCTTTTCTCTCCCCACCTCCCTTTCTTCCTTTTTTCTTTCCTTCCTGGAAACATAGGAGGAGATGTCTTTGCAGCTTCTCTAGATAGTTTAACATAATAAAAATTGTGCTGGCTTTTGAATCCACTAAACTAGTCACTGCTTCTACAGCCAAAGAAAGGCACTCTGGATTAATTTTTTTACCTTTATTCTTAAGGCCTTTGTAATACTGAATGCTTATACCACTCCCTCCCCACCCAAGATTCATATGTTCAAACCCTAACTCTCTGTGATGGTATTAGGAGGTGGGACCTTTGGAAGATGATGAGGTCATGAAGCAGGAGCCCTCAAGAGAGGATTAGTACCTATATAAAAGGGATCCCAGGGAGCTCTGTTGCCTTCTCTTTCCACCATGTGAAGATATTGTAGAAGTCTGCAGTCCATCATCTTCAGATACATAAGTCTGAAGATATATAAGTCTCTTTCCACCACATCAAGATACACAAGTCTACAAACCAAAAGAGGATTCTCACCTGAACCTGACCATGCCAGCACCCTGATCTTGGACTTCCAGCTTCCAAACCCGTGAGGACTAAATTTCTTTTGTTTAGAAGCCACTCTGTCTGTGGTCATTTGTTTTAGCACCCTGAACTGCCTAAGACTAGGGCTTTCTCTTTAATTATGAGAAAGCTTACTTCTGAACTTTTTCAAATCATTAGCATGCAAGGAAGAAATCACATATGCACTATACAGCTTCCCTATAATACTGATGGGTTTCCCCTATTGGCCTATCATATTTGAGCTAAACAGCGTTAAGCAATCCAAGCTCTCATAGAGAGTACACATATAAAAATATGTCAACACAGACTATTAAAATGGGAGATGGTTTCAGTTCTGACCAAAACCCCAAAACAGCAAGGGAAGTGAAGCACTAGACCTCCAAGCACCTCCAGCCTATAAAAAAAGTTTGAAGGAGCCAAGACAGTTGGAGAATAAAAAGACTCTTCTTTAGAGAATGCTGGTATGCCCTGTGAATACTGGGTCATCGTGGGAAAGGGATAGAGACCCTCACCCATCACCTCAAGTCTTTTTTCGAGAAGGCTGTCACTGAAACCACTTCAAGATCTTAGTATATGTCCTGGAGTTTGGGAGGCACTATACACTGATATATGCTACCCTTCTGAGGAATCGGAAGTTCCAGGGCTTGGCTGAAGCAACCAGTGGCTGTGGCAGGGAGTAAGTGGCACCTGTTGATGACAGATCACAGATTTGAGTTCCTGATGTACTAAATTTGGGTCAGAGATTAGGTGAGCCTGAAATTACTCAAAGGATTTTGCCCAAGAGGGGTAACGGGAGAAGGTATCTGTGGAGGAAGAATCCCAGGAAACAGTAAATCAACGGTAGATTTACAAATGGCCAGGTGGAGAATGCATCCCCCATGTCAGGAACCAGCAGGTGGAAAAACACTCAGTGGTGGGTGTGGAGGAGTTCTCCAAAGAACTCACAGAGCATCCCACAGGAGGGATAAGAGTAAAAAATCACCGCAGCTGGAGTAAACCAGTACTCGCTTATGCTACCAGTCAAGGCCTTTTTGGCTTCTCTTATCTCTCCTAGTAACCCCCCACAATCTGACTCTTGAGTGGTTAAAATCGGTGGTTAGCAAGCTGGGGACAGAGAAGTGGATGTTCGAGGTGATAAAGTAGAGAAAAAGCAAACCCTGTGTCTTTCTCAAGGCAGGTTTTCAACCTGGATCACGTCTCAGCTGGGAGAGGGGAAAACTCTGACTTTGATGAGAGTTTCAAGTTTTGCATATTATTCCAAAGTGGAATTACTGAAGTGAAGTTGTTTTGGGAATTGAAGGGGGCTTTTCATTTTGTCTGAGAGTGAAAAGAAAAGTTATGGGTCCTGCCATAGTTTTCCTGTAAGAGGCAAGAGAAGCTTATGGGACGAGGAAGGCTACTGGTAACTGGGTATCTGCCACAGTATTTTTCATAGTGTGTGTGTGTGTGTGTGTGTGTGTGTGTGTGTGTGTGTGTTTGAAGAAGCTCAAAGTTAAAAATCTAGCAAAGGAAAATCAAAAGATCAAGTGGCTTCTAATTGATCAGCTTAATAAAATGTCTCGCCCAAGGCAAGGAATCTCAGTGTCAAACTTGGGATAATTCTAAAAAGTTATTTAACTGAAATTATTGAAAGAAAAATTTCAGTGAAATCATGAAGGATGCTCATCAGCCCATTGACCCATCGAGCCTCATTTCTATATCAGCCCTTGCTTGGCTTAGTTGATAGGTTATCTCGCCAGCCTTCCTTTGCCTTTTGCCTGGCCCTCCATCACCTACTCAGCTGTCAGGTCCACGGCTCCATGGTCTGTGTCTGAAGTCTGTCCGTGTCTGATTTGTGTGCTGTTTCTCTTATGTCTGCTTTTCTTCTCTTTGTTTCTGTGGGGTTTTGTGTGGTACAGATATACACGCATAGAAACACAGAAACCACTAACCCAACTATGAAATTAATAAGTACCTCCAAATATCAGCTAAAACATCTAACACTGTGGTTGGGATAACTGTATCCAGGAAATTATATTATGGAAAATTTTTAAAAATTCAGTTCTACACCAGAAATGTACTAGAAGCTTGAGAAAGAGAAATATAAATTTCTTTAACATTGACTTTTTTTTTTGGTCGGTGTCAACAAACCTGTTTTAATATATGTAAACACACACATACACGTACACACACAGCCATGTCGCAGTGTGACAAATGCCCTTCTCCAACCCGGAGAGTAGGTCTACCATGCTCTGGGCTCCTGGAGGCTTTTCCCAGGGTACCGAGGCCCAGCAGTCTTCACAGATGACATCCAATGGGGGCACTTATATTAGACAAGTGGGAAGGGGCAGGGTGCACCTTGGAGTGTCTACTGTCTGGGGCCTCACAGGGGCCCAGAGCTCCTCTGCACCCTCTTCATTTGCATTTCACAGATAGCTGCATCCATGGCAATAAAGAATCTGGAGAAGGAGGTGACCAGAGGGAAAAAGAGATAGATAATAAGAAAAAGAAGGTATCATGGTGCCTAGGTGGCCAAGCGAATTAGGCCTCTGACTCTTGGTTTCTGCTCAGGTGGTGATTCAGAGTCATGGGATCGAGCCCTGCATCAGGCTCTGCACTCAGCAGGGAGTCTGCTGGAGTCACTCTCTTCCTCTCCCTTTGCCCCTCCCCCTCCCTAAAATAAATGAATAAATGTTAAAAAAAAAAAGAAAAAAAGAAGGTATCAGCTAACCAAGCTGATTTATAAAAGAGTCTTTGTTGAAGCTTCTCTTTTTCTTCCGCCCTCATTTCAGCCACTGCCTCCAACAGGGCACCTCTTTGCCTGGTGACCAAGTTTCCTGGGTTCATTGCTAATTGTTTGATATGTATTCTGACAGCACTAGTTTCCATTGACTGTGAATTTCTGGCTTTCCATAGCAAGATTTCCAGCCTTTGAAAGCAGAGTGATTGAGAGAATCCAGCCCCATGTTTCTGAGAGCTCTATAGAGATAAAGTCAAGTCTCGGGGAGCACTCTGTTACTATTGAACTATGTAATCTTTTGTGGTCTCATGGAATCCAAAGGAAATATAACCTTGTGACTTCGTAAGTGAGCGTAAGTCTAAAAAACACCTAGGATCCGAGATGAGTAACTGCTGGCACTCAGGTTTGATAAGGCACAAAGGATTTAAATAACTTCTGAGGTTAATCTCTCTTCCTTGATTTAAGTGAAATGATTTCTTTTTTAATTTTTTTATAAACATATAATGTATTATTAGCCCCAGGGGTACAGGTCTGTGAATCGCCAGGTTTACACACTTAAGTGAAATTATTTCTTATTGGTCAGGGATCCATGTTTCCAACACATATCAAATAATGGAACAGGTATCAAGGTTTTCATCTGCTTGCTTCCAAAGTCCAAGCTTCAGTAACATGATCATCAAGTTAAGAATAAGGGACACGGTTAAGGGCGTGATATCTTTGTGATTTGGTGGGTAGTGTAATGGCTACAAAAGGAGCAGATTCCCGGTTCCTAGCAAGGATTTCTACCTGCTGTGACCTTGGGCAAGTTTCTTAACCTGAGTTTCTATAGCTGTATGAAGGGAGTGATGATTTATACATTGTGAAATTATAAAATTATGTATGCAAAATACCTTGTACAATGCCTGGAATAGTAGTGAACAAACAATACCTTGCTACCCCATTTTTGAGCCTCATATTACTTTCCAACATTGAGCTCACTGGGACAAGTATTAGGTAGCTTGTCTGCTTCTATCTGGAACATTGCCTGTATCTGTGGCAGATGGGAAAGGGAACATGGTGAAGAAGTTGCTCACCTTTAAAGTCTCTACCCAAGGGACACCTGGGTGGCTCATTCGGTTAAACATCTGTCTTCAGCTTAGGTCATGATCCCAGGGTCCTGGGATAGAGTCCCACATTGAGCTCCTTGCTCAGCGGGGAGTCTGCTTCTCCTTCTCTTCCCTCTGCCTGTGTTCTCTCTCTCTCTCTCTCTCTCTCTCCGTCAAATAAATAAAATCTTTTTTTTTAAGATTTTATTTATTTATTTGAGAGAGAGACAGTGAGAGAGAGCATGAGCGAGGAGAAGGTCAGAGAGAGAAGCAGACTCCCCATGGAGCTGGGAGCCCGATGCGGGACTCGATCCCGGGACTCCAGGATCATGACCCGAGCCGAAGGCAGTCGTCCAACCAACTGAGCCACCCAGGTGTCCCCAAATAAATAAAATCTTAAAAAAAATAAAATCTCTACTCAGAACTGATACTTCTGCTCATTCATTGGCCAATGCAAGTGATTCGGCCACTCCTAGATTCAACAGGATGGAGAAGTATAATCATTCCATATGCATGAGCAACAAATATTGGTGGAGAATAGCAGTTGACCACAGGGTTGATCTAGCTGAGTGCTTATTTTCCTGAACTGTCCAGAAAAACATGGAGAAATAATGAGTGTCTAATTATATGATTATCCATTCACTGGAAAACCGTTTATGTAATCCGATTTACTTATCCTTTAAGTCTCAATTCAGAAAATGCTTCCATCTTATTCTTGTACTTTTCAAGCTGCAGAATAAACTCTTTCCACTGTGGTATGCCGTTGTTCTTCTAAGAGTATGCATCATACTCTGCCACATGTTATAATATATGATTTCATACATATTTCCTTCTTTTTTAAAAAAGATTTTATTTATTTATTTGACAGACAGAGATCACAAGTAGGCAGAGAGGCAGGCAGAGAGAGAGGAGGAAGCAGGCTTCCCACTGAGCAGGGAGCCCGATGCGGGGCTCGATCCCAGGACCCTGGGATCATGACCTGAGCTGAAGGCAGACGCTTAACAACTGAGCCACCCAGGTGCCCCTATATTTCCTTTCTTGAGGGTACTTATCTTTAAGGAGTTTACAAAGTGTGTCTTACTCACCCTTAGGACTCTCAAGGTGCCTAGTTTAATGCTTGCACACCATTGATTTAAATATTTGTATTTATTGTATTTATGTATGTATTTAGGTCAATTGAAGAGCCGAGATGAGAAGTGAGTGGTACTCGTGGGTGGGTGACGTGGGAAGTCCTGGGTACTGAGCATGGCAAACTCTTGGAATGTCAGCCGAGACTCCTGAGAACCACTCTTGCTGGGTTCAGAAGAGACGGAGGCTGTTAGAGAAAATTAAAGTCATCGGAGAACTGTATCAGCTAGTTTATAATTAGTTACTGCAGAAAGGAGAAACATTTATTCCATTCTGACAACAGAGATTGCATAATTGCCCCGCGAATGTTTGTCCATACCCTTTCCAGGACGCGTTAAGCATTTACAAACAGAAACAAATATCCTCAGCCCTGGTTGGAAGCAGCAAGAAAAATGGGATTCCTTAGACTGTCTCTGATCCATGAGCATCGGGCGTGTGACATGGTGGGCTTGCCGTGGGGGAGCCATGACCGTGTCTTCCTGTTCCTTTTCTTTACCAACGATCTAAGTCAACGATCTAAGTCAGGTCAACCAAGAATGATCAATTCTTCTTTAGTGACTAGAGAAACTCCAGGACTCCTTTGTATTTTTTTTTAAACTTGACTATTATTTATTGAGCATATACTCTACGCCGTATCACTGTGAGAGTTTGAGTCTGTTCAGTGCCTCAAGTGATCCCGGAGTCTTGTTCTCCACGTGTCTTCATATGTGCTGTTCCATCTGCCTGAAATATTCTGATCTCTGCCCTGAACAATGACTACTTGCCCTTCTTGTTTTGGTTTCAACACCCTCTCATTGGAGAAGAATTTCTGAGTTCCAGACCAGGCTTTAGTTTCCCCTTTGATGTACTTTCATCACAATATAAACTTCCTTTATCTCTGCACCAAGGGTATCATGCTTTCTTGGGTAGCTGCCTATAGCTTCTGTTGGCCTATATACCCTGGGAGGACAGGCCTGTTTCTAGCTCATTGCTGTATCCCCTGCATCACCAGAATGGCAGAGGAAAGTTGGTTAATGTATCATTATGTTTTTATGGCCATCCTATGATTATACTGTTACAATATATTACCATGTCAGTGCCCTGTAATACTGCTGAATGTCTGTGTACCTTTGAGGGATTTAACCATTTGTAGCTAGCTGTAATTTTTAAAGAGTTATCTGCACAACTTCTGTGGACTGCATTGTCAGACCGATTGGAGTAAAGGGCTCTCTTTTTCAATGAGATGGACAAAGCCAGAATTCAAGACCCTGTTCGAGGTTTGGCTCTGTAACTATCTTGCTGTGTGCTCTTGGGAAATACCTTCACCTCTCTAAATTGTTTTCCTCATACTTCTTAAAAACAAAAAAGAATATGGCATAAAAGATGTCGCCTGCTTAATGTTCTGTGACTATCATTCTGGGGTGATTTTAAAACATAATGCAAACATTCTTTGACTCTCCTCCCACTCAGTGGCAGGGTCTCTGTTCCCTCCTCTTCAGTATGGCATCTGGGACTGATTACAATGAAACAGAGCAGAAGGGTTTCTCTGCCAGTTTCCAGGCCCACACTGAGAAACTGACAGCTCCTACTTCCTGCCTCTATGAATGTTCACCCTTGAAACCCAGCTACCATTCCATAAGGAGGCCTACACATCCCATGGAGAGACCCACCACAGAAAGAAACTTAGCTCCCTGGTCCCCAGCCCCAGCTAAGCTCTCAGCTGACAGCCGGCTACAAGTTACCAGCCATGTGATTGAGTCATGGTGAACGTGAATCCTCCAGCTCCCACTTGAGCCAGCCCAGCCAATGCTGCATATAGCAGAGAACACCTATCCCTCCCCTGACCTTCAGAAATTGAAAATTAAAGAGCAAAACCCATGATTATTGTTGTTTTAAGCCACGAGCTTTTGAGGCGCTTTGTTACACGGCACGAGAGAGCTGATACACCTCTTGTTCCTTCACAGCATCTCCACTAGAACATTCTGTTATGTGTAAAATTGGCTCCAGACCTGTGACAAATCAATGCTTACTCCAAAATTTAGAACAGAAACAACAACGGCAAGGAGATTGTGCCATTAAGTGGATCAAATGTTGGTTGAGTACGGCTCCTTCTGGGCTTCTCAGCAGAGGTTAATGGAGAAAGCTTTGGTTAAATTAACTGCGTAAGTGACAAATGGGCCAACCACTCTCTATTGAAATGGTAGTTCTGTGATCGACACTGACTCTGCAAGACTTAGTGGAGATGACTGCCAATTATGGGTGAATCTCCAAACCATAATGAAAACTTTCTTTTTTCTTTCTTTCTTTTTTACATTTTGTGTAAAGTGATGTTCTCCACAGTGGCACTGAGGTGTCCATTTACTTCTGCATCCTCTCAGTGACCCAGGGCTTGGAACACTGACCGTGTCTTTTAAATGGCCTCTGAAACTAATAATACATGATCTGTTAATTAATTAAATTTAAATCAAATTTTAAAAATACAACTAAAAGATTCAAATTAAAACCACATTGAGATACCACCTTACACCAGTTAGATGGAAACAACATGTGTTGGAGGGGATATGAAGAAAGGGGAACACTCTTACACTGTTGGTGAAAATGCAAGTTGGTGTAGCCACTTTGGAAAACAGTGTGGAGATTCATTAAGAAATTAAAAATAGAGCTTCCCTATGACCCTGCAATAGCACTACTGGGTATTTACCCCAAAGATACAGATGTAGTGAAAAGAAGGGCCATCTGTACCCCAATGTTTATAGTGGCAATGGCCACGGTCTCCAAACTGTGGAAAGAACCAAGATGCCCTTCAACAGACGAACGGATAAGGAAGATGTGGTCCATATACACTGTGGAGTATTATGCCTCCATCAGAAAAGATGAATACCCAACTTTTGTAGCAACATGGACAGGACTGGAAGAGATTATGCTGAGTGAAATAAGTCAAGTAGAGAGAATCAATTATCATATGGTTTCACTTATTTGTGGAGCATAAGAAATAACATGGAGGACATAAGGAGATGGAGAGGAGAAGGGAGTTGAGGGAAATTGGAAGGGGAGGTGAACCACGAGAGACTATGGACTCTGAAAAACAATCTGAGGGTTTTGAAGGGGCGGGGGATGGGAGGTTGGGGGAACCAGGTGGTGGATATTGGAGAGGACACAGATTGCATGGAGCACTGGGTGTGGTACAAAAACAATGAATACTGTTACGCTGAAAATAAATTTAAAAAATTAAAAAAAATACATCTAAAAGATGGCATTATGCTGTATGTGAAACAAATTTTTACACCCCAAATCAACAAATCTAGCTAGAATAGTACAGGTTTATAGTAACGAGAGGCTCTTCTTTCTTTCTAGCTAAGTAGTTAGTAGTCAGTGGGCCTGGGAAATGCAGATTGATGGCTACCACTGTTGTTCCTTGGGATGGTTCCCCTTTTAAATGAGAGCAGTGGCCTTTTTATGAACAACACCCACAGAGCCAAATAATCTGGGTAAAAGCCCAGCTCACTAGCTACAGAGCCTTTGATGAATTACTAGGCCTCTCTATGTAGGCCTCATTTTTCCCATCAAGGTGATAATAGTAGCAACCGCTTCATAGGATTTTTTTAAGGTCAAATGAGTTCATGTGTATAGAGAGCTGGGGACAATGCCTGCAACCATAGAAAGCCCTGCATAAATGCTGGGTATTATTGTTACTGTTAATATTGGCTTTGGTTATTACATGTTTTATTTCTTTATTACCTTATAGCTAAGAACCCTACCTAGCAATAAATCTTTTATCTGTGGACATCAGACAGAGCCTGCCATAAACCAGGAGGCCATTTATGAATTTAAAAAATCTTAGGGAACCTGGGTGTCTCAGTCAGTTAAGTGTCTGCCTTTGGCTCAGGTCAGGATCTCAGGGTTCTGGGATCAAGCTCTGAGTGGGGTTCCCTGCTCAGCAGGGATCCTGCTTCTCCCTGTTTCTCTACCACTTTCCCTGTTTGTGTGCCATCTCACTCTTCCTCTCTGCAAATAAATAAAGTCTTTAAAATTTTTTTAAAAAATTAAAAATCTTGAGAATAGCTTTGGAAGAGATACCATGTTTCAGCATCCTTTTTCCTCTCTCATTCCTGGGGTTCTGACCCCCATTGCACTCCTCCTCCCGGTTCTGCCTTCTCCCCAGGAGTTGCCCACTCCCATTCCACCACCTCCAGTCAGTTTTCACACCATCATTTTAATCAACACAGTTCAGGTAGACTTGGATTTTGAGGCCTGTTGATTGTTTGTTGGTTTTTCCTAACACTCAAGTTTAAGTCTATGCCTTAGGTGGAGCTCCCTGGAAATTGTGTGCAAAGGTTTATTGGGCAGTGCTCCAGAGGGATATACCCCTGAAGAAGTGACGGGGGAAGGACAGGACATAGGCCTCAGCTGATCCAACAGGGAGCGCTGGAGCTGGGAAAGGCCTCCAGAGTCGTCCCAGATTGAGGTTGAGAAGGCTGGGCCTTTGCATCTCCAAGTCAGACATTGGAGGTATGTAAATTTGGACAAGCTTGCTTCTTATAGTCAAGGGCACCTCCCACTAGACGATACAGCTGTGTCTGCAGATGATGGTCCCAACAGCTGGCGATGGGGGCACCAGCTCTGACAAGAGGACCTTGAGGGAACACCACAGAACTCACTACTGGAGATAACTTGTTTCAAGAAGGATACATTTTTAGTGAAGAGTATTTAAGCATCTACTAACCAAAGGCAAACACTCAGGCAAATTATTCTCTGGGCCTCATTTTCGCCTGTGCATTGGAGAAGAGATGGTTGATAAGGTCTAACAGTTTTCTACTACTGTGTCTTTCTCATAGGAGACAATCAATTCTAGTTCTTGTCCTACCTCGTTCAGTACCACAAGACCAAGAATCTCAGGTCCGGAATTCTAGCTCCTGTGTTCTCAAATGATACGGGTGCCCTGTACTTCGGCTCTTATTCAGGGCTGGCTCTGAGGGCAGGAAAGGAAGGTCATGTAAACATGTCCAACAAGCCAGGATTTCCACCAGCGCATTTAACCCTCACCATGACACTGACAAGCAGGCATTAGCCTCCTCATTTCACGCAACAGGAAAGCGAAGCTGGGAGAGCTGAAGTGGCTTGCTCAAGGTTCCATGGCTAATAAGGGGCAGAGATAGGGGTCCCATCCAGGATCACACACTGCTTTCATCTGCTGCTGCCCTAGCCCAGGGCATGGGTGCCCTTCACTTTAAAGCTTAGGCTTCCAGAATATAGCTGGGAACAGGAAATTAAAATTTTAAGGGGGATTAATATTTTAAAAATATTGATGTAATATTCTATTCTGCCTGCCAGAGCATGCGATCTTACCCTAGTTGACCCAGGATACTGAACTTTCTAGAAATTTTTTTAAAAGATTTTATTTATTTATTTGACAGAGAGAGATCACAAGTAGGCAGAGAGGCAGGCAGGGAGAGAGGGAAGCAGGGTCTCTGCTGAGCAGAGAGCCTGATGCGGGGCTCGATCCCAGGACCCTGGGACCATGACCTGAGCCGAAGGCATAGGCTTTAACCCTGAGCCACCCAGGCGCCCCTAGAAATTTTTTTGAGGTTGTGTGTGTGTGTGTGTGTGTACAGGCACACACGTGCATGCAGTAGAAGTGTTAAAGGAGTATGGAAAGACCATGAACATGTTCACAAAATATTGTACTGCAGTTAGGATAAGTGCCTCATAAATTCAGCTGTGGTGTTCAGAAAGGATTTGCTCAGTTTTTAGGGCAGACCCTTCTGGCTCATTTCCCTTTTGCATGGTCGCGTAGTCAGCCCCTGGGCCCCTGATTAGAACAGAAGCATGCCGAGTCCACACAGTGAGGCCATGAGGCTTGCTGCTCAGCTGTAGAAGGAGAATGCAACCCAGGGGAAGGAAGAGACAGCTGAGCCCCTTTCTTTCCCAGAGGAACGTGGCAAGGAGAAAGATCAAGAAAGAAGCAGGAGAACAAACCTAGCAGCTGTGAGACCCTGATTCGTTTCTGTCTAGGCTCCAGTGAGGAGATGGGGAGGTGGTTTAGGGAAATTAGGGTAATGCCAAGAAAAAATGAGGCCCAGCATGGCAAGATGAGGGGCCTTTCTGCGAAGGGGGACAGCTGAATGAGTAGATGGGATGGAGCGCTCGGCAGAGACCCAGGGACCAGTCAGTAACCAATGAGGGTTGCAATGAGGCCAAGTCACCACTAAGCTTTAAAGATGCCAAGGAGGTTAGGAGTCTAGGCTTATAGGAACTGCGGCTCCCAATGGATGGTGCAGGCCGGGCAGCCAAAGGGGAGTGGAAGTGTTTCCCCTTGGTGCCTCGGAGGCATAGGCCACCGTGCCTGAGGACCTCGAGCCTTTCCTGTCACCACGATGATCCCTCTGTTTTGCCCCATTCAACTGTACTGTATTAGTAATTCTCCTTCACATCTTGGCCCAATGCAAAACCCTTCTCTATCCTTTTCCCCCTTGCTCTGCACCAAAGGAGGCTGACTTTCATAGACAGGGCTCCCTTGACCTCCAGCTTCGGTGCCCTTTGGCAGTGGAAGGCACCCTCCCTCCAGAGGCCAGAGTCCGGGTAGAAAGAGAGATAGGGGTTATTTGTCTCCTGCTCCCTCCTGCCTCCCTCCTGCCTCTCTCCTGCCTCCCTCCTGGTTGCAAGTGATTGCATTCCCTCTCGGCAGGTCCGAAGGACAACCCTCTTCCACTTCTACAGGTCTCACTATAGGGCTTGGCACCTCTTCCTCTTTTTACCCTTTTAGACTTAGAGGTGGCAGCCCTCTCTTACTGTGAGCCCTCGGTGTTTCCTCATCCCTCCTTGGCCCCTCTTACCTGCGTTGACACCTTTGAAAACAGCCCCCTACTTAAACAAACCCCTTTTGCGTGTGATTTCCTGCTGGGTAGAATCCTTTCTGTCCTGGTCTGCCCCCAGACAGTAGAAGCTATCCCAGTCATTCCAGTTTAATGATCGCAGTATTCCCCTTTCACACTGAAAAGATCCTTGTTTGGCTAGTGTCCTTCTGCTGGCACCGTACCAAGGCACGATCTTGCGGGGTGGGAGGGCGGGGTGGTAGGAGGAGGCTGCCTGCGGTAGGTGGTGAATAGGGTCCCATTTGAACCCTACTGGGCCCTTAACGAATGGGCTCTCTGTCTCACTCACGGCAGGGTGTCACATTCGTTACAGACACAATCAGAGAAGCTAAATGTCCTCTATACTTGCAGGTTGTGGTGTGAATGATTTTTCAAGTCCTATTGCTCAGTTGTCACTCCTGGGGGACGGGACTCTACCGTTATGCATCTTTGCCAGCTCTGCTCTATCTAGTGTTGTGCCTGGCCCGCAGTTCATAAACACTGTCTGAATGAACAATAAGGGAATGGAGTCACCATGTTCAATCAGTGTGACAACTCATTCACACATGGAGGTAACCATGGCACCAGTTCTCACAGGGGCCGCGTAGACTTCACAAAGGGAGCTGGTGTTAAAGGGAAAGGAATTGTCAGAGCGATTGTGTGCGTGTGAGTGCACGCATGGTCAGAGTATATGGGTGTGTGTGTGTGTGTGTGTGTGTGTGTGTGTGTGCTGCGTTTGTTGGTGCTTGTATGTGTATGGTTAGGAGTGTAAGTTTGGACATGAGATCACAGTCTAAATAAGAATTTGCGGTGAAGTGTTCTTTCTGTTAGTAGGATGAGCATGAAGTTTAGAGGAGCAGGACATACTGTCTATCTTAAAATCCCCCTGCTTTGCCCTTCTTGTTGCACACAATGGGGCTGGCCCCCGTGTCACCTGGGTCTGGGCTGTCTCACTTCTGTTTGATTTGGCTAACATTCACTGGGGACACACCATGCACCAGGCCTTGAGCTAACAGGTGTCTCCTTGGAGGCAGACCTTTCGACATGGCGGTCCCAGCCCTGAAAACCCCTGGGACCAGTCGGTGTTCCTGCATTTCAGGTTCTGAGTCACTGCCTCTACCTCCTGCCAACCTCAGAGTCTCTTTGGACTGATAACTGGAGAAATCTCAGTAGAACTTCTTGGTCCTGTGGAAAGCCGGGTCCACTGTACTCAGGAACCCCACCGTTGTCCAGAGCAACTTCTCAGAAACTCAGCCTGCTCACAGGCTAATTTTCTTCTGGGTGGTTTCCTTCTTTCTCTCTGGAGGTCGTGTTTGTGCATCAGTGAGATGTGGGTGGTGCTCGGAGGTGGGCACTGGGACAGGAAGCCTTCTGTGTCTTTGATCCAGGTCTGCTCCCAGGAAAAACCCTGAGCCAGTCTGGGTGCTAGCACAATCATAATCCCGAAAGTGACGCTCGCCCTTGCACTCCTCGGGAGGATCTCTGGGTGCTCTTTGACTTTGACCACCGCCTTTCTGGGCTCCTTCTCCCTGCCGTGTATAGGTCCCATTCACATTGAACAGCTTCTGCCCTCAGGTCGGAGTTTCCTTTGGGCTTCCTGTTCTGCTGCAGTGACTGATGCCAACCTTCCCTGCTCTTCTATGGGTTCTTTATTTTTTTAACCTTTTCTCTGGTCACGGCCACCAGTGACCCTCATATCTTTGGCTGCCCCCCTGAGTTCTGACTCTAGCCCCTTGTGGCCAGCCCCACTTGCTTCCTATACCCTGAGAGCACAATGGATTTCCCAGCTAAAGAGATGTGTCCTGGTCTTCACACGTGGCTGCAAATTTTTTGTTGCCCTTCCCTTGGAGAGGGGGAGTCTAAATTCTCCTCCCCCTGAACAAGAGTGGGCCATAGTGTTTTGCTTCTAAGAAATAAAATATAATGAAAGTGATGTCTTAGGACCACCAAGTCTCCACCATGAAGGGCAGACAGCTTCGTTTGACTTTCTGTCTCTTGGGACCCTCACTTCTGGAACCCAGCCCAGGCCCCAGGGACAGGGCACAGGTGGATGTTCTGGCTGATAGCCAGCATCATCGTCCAGACATGGGAGAAAAGAAGCCTTTGTGACAACTCCCTGGAGGGATGAACCAGCTGGCTGAGTTCAGTTACCCCCCAAGCCCATGAGAGATATTAACAAATGATTGTGGCTGTTTTCACGCCATTATGTTTGTGGTGGTTTGTTAGGCAGCTATAGGCAACCGTAAGGAGAGGCAAGAAGAACTTGGGGAAAGTTCAGAGAGCTAGAGGGTGATTTAAAGGTTATACATAAAACACAATAACATGCTGGGGTAGTCCAAGCTTTTTCATCAACCAAAGGAAAGATCAAGGGGAAATTTTAAAATACCTTTAAAAACACAGCCAAGGAACTGAAACCTTCTGATCTCCAGCGAGGGACAGTGTAAGAGGAAATCAGATTAAATTGCCGCATGATGAACTTGGGATTGATGTAAGCAGTGATTCTGGAGTGGCGGTGAAAGCCATGGATGCTCATATTTTTAAAAATCATGTATGGTCTTTATTGCCCACCTTTCATGTGTCCTAGGGTCTCTAAGAAACTATTAATACAAAAGGTAGTTAATACATATTGAAGAGGAAATGTATTAATATTTTCAGATACACATTAGTTTGAGATTTAAACATCAGAAAAGAAAGAAATCATGCCCAAACCAAATTTTCTTAGAATGGTATCATCTTTCTGAACAGTAACAAAACAAAACAAAACAAAAACTGAACACCTCTGGGTTAGTGGGTTTGAAGCTCTGTGATACAATTTGCCAAAAAAATTCACTTAGAATTGGGTGGACTTGAGGGATGGCTCCTCTCCACAGTCTCATTAGACACAAGACTGTTTTGCAAACCCAGATTTTTCAGCTTTTCCTCAACCTTGAAGGTTGGCTCAGGCTCCCATCTCATCTTTTCTGCCTGTCAGTGACTTAATTGCTCAGGAACGACCACTCCCTGCCCCAAATAAAATACCCTGTAGCGTAAGAACCATTTATATTACTCGTGAGTCTGCAGATTGGCGGGATCACCTCCTAGGATGTCTCCGAAAGACTAGTCCGAGACTGGTGTAGACAGTGTTGAGACGCACTGCGTCATGTAAAACAGGTAGTTAGCGGGAATATGGCAGCTCAGGTGTGAACTGAGACTCCGGAACCCTTGACTAGACCCCCAGCCCACCCCCAGCCCACCCCCAGTCCACCCCCAGTCAGGAAATGTACTTTTGTTCCTTTTTTCCATCCCTTCCACGCTTATCCGCCCACTGCCCCTCTCTGGGCAGGGCAGAGAGCTGGATTTACAGACAGCCTCCAGAAGCCTCTTGCAGGAACAAGCGCAGCCCTCCCTCCGCGTCTTAAACGCAATCACAAAAGCTGAACTCAGAGAGAATTTTTTTTTCCTCCTGCCTCTGCTGCAATTTTTGATGCTGGAGGGCATTTATTCAGCTTTTATTATTTTCTTGTTAAAGAATATTTAATCTTACTGGTGGGTGGGTGTGGGTGGTGATCACATCAGAGGGAAGAGAAAGAAATCCAAGCATGTTTCTGAGGGGAAAAAAATATGTATTAACTGTTATAGGGTAGGGCATGCTTTATAGTTAATATGCAGCTCAGGAAAGAACATAATAGAACAGCTTCCAAACTATGCAAAAAGCAAAATCAACTGTGTGTAGACAGACCCTGTGTTTACAAACTCCAAGCTGTATTCTCTAGGAAACCAGAGTCCTTCGCTGGGGATAGCTTTCAGAATTAACCTATTGTTTATGAAGTGCCCCAGGGCTAGCAAGAAACAGGGGCAAAGCAAGAGATCAGTCCTCTGGACTACAGTGTTAAAGGCTCAACACAGAAAACCTAAGAGAGCTGAGAGAGGGCATTGGAATGCTTAGAATATCAGTAAGGAGGCCAGATTCTGGGGCGGGGGACATCTAAATGGCATTGCTATTAACCAAATCACAGTTCAGGAAAATCTTATTGATCTATACCTATCATATTATTTATTATAGTGGAATGACCCTTTTAGTGTGTCCCAGGAAATGCTACTCTGTGATGTGTTATTTATTTGTTACTTTCCATTTTCCGATCTGCACAATGGGAAATAGTAAGCATCCTTCCTTTGTGAGGGCTATTGGGAGGATTGCACTAGAGAAGACATGTGACGTTCTTAGCCGAGGGCCTGGTCCTTAAGACCAGCTAACATTTAGAACAATTTTTAGCATCACTTTTTAAAAAAAATATTTGTCTATGTATTTGGCACAGAAAGAGAGAAGAGCAGAGGGAGAGGGAGAAGCAGACTCCCCGCAGCAGAGCTCCCCAAGACATGGGACTCGATCCTAGGACCCTGGGATCATGACCCCAGCCCAAGGCAGATACTTAACTGACTGAGCCACCCAGGTGCCCCCGCTTGACTGCTGGAAGGCAGTACAGTGGAGGGAAAGACATGGGTTTTGAAACTGGGTAGAGTTGGATTTTAATCTCAGGTTGTCATTGTTTTCTTAAATGTGAGTGGCAATGTGTCCTTGGGCATATCACTATAAAATCCTTACATGGTTGCTGTGAGTCTTACATAAACTTACTTACAAAGAGAATTGAGCGAAGTGTCTGGCACATGGAAATTGAATGAGTGAGAGCTGTTGTTACTCCATGGAATGTTCGTAATTCCTAGAGGGATATGTTTGGCCAATGCCATAACCGATGCTATTCAGGAATGAACTGCTGTACTTCAGATTTGCAGGAATTATGGGCTGAGTCCATGCAGGTCCTCCTGGAAGATGGGGGGAATGGAAAAGAGACTTACCTGCAGAGAAACACCGAAGGATAATGGGTGGGGAGGGGCAGGAGTAGGTGGGGTGAGCCTTTAGACCAAGATGCAGGTCTGACCCTTGAGAAAAAGAGGGAAGGGAGGAGGTATGTGTGAAGGGTTGTGAAGGGCCACAGACACAGTGTAGCTCTGGGAAAGTCTCCACCAGGCCAATGGGGAGCCCAGAGCAAATACTGTCCATCAGAGAAGTCCTGTGCAAGGTAGAATAGCCCAAATCCGGAGGCCCCCTTTGTGCTCTGTCATTGGGTGGAAACGGCCTGGGCAAAGTGGGGCCTCAGCAGGAATGCTGCAGCAGATCCCAGCGGAAAGATGCAGCAGCAGGGGGCTGTCAGTGATCTGTGCTCCCCAGACAGGGTCTCTTGAAGGGAGCTCTCCGTGATGTACCTCCATGAGCACCGCAGGTGACCATGGTAAGTTCCATCCCAGTCAGAATCATCTTTGCTCATGTTAGTTAGCTCCTGGTCTGGGTCAAGGCCACAAAACAGACCCTCTATAAATGTGGAGTCGAATAGAATTTTCTAAGAAAAGAAATACTGCCAAGAGTAGTTCCAAAGAATAATGGAGGCATTTAACCAAACAAATATGATTTTTGCTGAAAAATAGATTTGTTGAAAAATCAGCTCCACAGTTTCCATTTGGAAAAGAGCACTGCTGGTATCCATTTGTCCTCTTTGATTCCTCAAAGGAAGCTAGGCCGTAAGTCTCCTTTACCTGCATTTAACTGAGGAAAAAAAGTATATTGTTAAGTGACATCTTTAAGTTATGAAGTTTCAATAATCCATTCTGGTTTCTCTTACTGTCTAATTGCATTACTCAGATTTATTTAAATTTTTTCTGTTTTAGAGGGATCTCAGGAATATACTAGTAGAAGTATATTGGAGGGATCTTGCAAATTTACTTTTAGCTTTAATTTCCTCTGCTATGAAACCATTGCTCCTTCCATGTTTCACCTTTATCTTCCCCTTCATTTGTGATACCAGAGAGAAAAAAATTTTCCCCTATCCTCTTAGTTTTAGTGTTTGGGGATTGTGAATTAAACTGACAAGAGACAGAGTAACAAAAGAAAAGGCAGATTTAATCATGTACATAGGGGGGTTCACAAAGAAATGTGAGTGAAAGGGGTGATTAGAATTTGGGGCTTATCTATATCTTAATAAGGGAAAGGGAGATGATGAACACTTATGGGAAAACAAATTACTCTTTGGAAAGA
This sequence comes from Mustela erminea, assembly GCF_009829155.1. Taxonomy (NCBI): domain Eukaryota; kingdom Metazoa; phylum Chordata; class Mammalia; order Carnivora; family Mustelidae; genus Mustela; species Mustela erminea. Next base: position 37,350,355 of record NC_045635.1, read on the forward strand.
TAAGTGAATGCTCAGAAGAGACAGATATGATAGTTTTGTGACAATGCCTGTTTAGGTGTGTTGTGGAGACTTCTTATGTCCAGTGATGAGTCAATCTTCCCCAGTTGCTCCTGGGGAGGGAATAATATGACAACTGAATTCTTTTGAGTTCTTTTGGGAGCCTCTGTTTTTAGGCAGATAAGAAATTTCAGGAACTCAAATGCCTTTCACTCGAAATAATTTTTATGGTGTATTTTGGACTCTCCATGATATGAACACTGAAATATTGGTTTGTTGCATAATTTGATGGCCCAGATCGAAGGTGATATGTAATACCCAGTAATAATACTCTTACTGTCTCAATAGTTCTGTGTTTCTTCACTATTTAATGACTAGTTAATGACATTCATGGATGGCATAGGTCAGGGAACCAACTCTTTGGAAAGTAAAAGAAAAAAATGACTAACTTTCCAATTAGAACTTTACTATGATAAAGGAGAGGCATTGGAATTGAGAACAGGGAAAAAGGGAAGAAAAAGGATGGAGAACACCAGACTGGCACCAGACTGGAGCCTCAAGGCCAAGTGAGAGCTGGTCTGTGGCTGAATCAAGTCACTGCTTAAGAAAAGCTAACAGGTGTTGGATATATGAAACCAATGAAAGCATCACATCTCCAGGGAATCAACAGTGCTAATAAATCAGCAGCGGGCCTGGCAGTGCAGGCAGAGGCCATGACCGCAGCTGCTATGATCCCGTCTAAATTTTCTACCCCAGTTGAAAATGAGATGAGGGTGAAAAGGAATATTGGTGTTTATGCAGCCAGTATCCTGTCGGAATCATTTTAAAGTTTTTGATTAAAAACAAAGTGGGGTTTTGTTGTTCTTTTCTTTTCTTTCTTTCTTTTTTTAAAAGTAGGTTCCAGCCTAGTATGGGACCCAATGCGGGGCTTGAACTTACAGCCCTGAGATCAAGACCTGAGCTGAAATCAAGAGTCAAATGCTTAACTAAGCCACCCAGGCACCCCTTGTTGTTTTCAATGTTGTTTGAAAGTCAGGCATCTCTGAGAGGTAAGGGCAACATATTTATGTACTGTATAAATTTGCTGACATGACTTTGACTTTGACTAGAGAGGCACGGGACTAACTTGTTGGTTGCAACTTGTGTTAAGAGCGTATTTGAGGGGGGCACCTGGGTGGCTCAGTCAGTTGAGTGGCTGCCTTCAGCTTAGGTCATGGTCTCAGGGTCCTGGGATCAAGCCCTGCATTGGGCTCCCTGCTCTGTGGGGAGCCTGCTTCTCCCTCTCCTTCTTCCTGCCACTCTGTCTCCTTGTACTCTCTATCTCTATGTCAAATAAATAAATAAATTAAAAAAAAAGCGCATTTGAATCTCAGGAAACAATCTGAAGGTTGCTGGAGGGGAGGTGGGGTGGGAGGAATAAGGCAGCTGGGTGATGGCCATTGGGGAGGGTATGTGCTATGGTGAGTGCTATGAATTGTGTAAGACTGATGGTTCACAGACCTGTACCCCTGAAACAAACAATACATCATATGTTAATAAAAAATTTTTTTAAAAAGTGTATTTGAAATTCATCAGAAGTTGGCAGCTACCTGATACCTTTGCCTGAAAAACACTCCTGTCTCTGGGAATTGGCCCTCTTTGAACAAGTGGGCTTACATTCAACAGTATTTGTTATGTCATTGTAGTGACAGAAAAAAAAACCTGTAAACAATCTGAATATACATGATTGGCAAAACTATTGAATAGATTGTACTATGCCCATATTATGCGATTATTAAAAATGAATTAGATCAATACCCATTGAAAGAAAAATATAGCCTGCTGTTAAAAAATATTTAAAAACCATACTTAAGTGACTTTAAAACTTCTTTGGCTTATTATATGAACTATATATTGATATATATTGAAATTATTGATAATGAATAACAAACTTATCAAATTATACTTCTTTGCTTTAGCTGGTAGATAGATGAATTCCTTACCTGGAGCTTGGTCCACTTTTCATGCCTCAACAGAGTTAAAATAATCCTGAAAAGATGAGGGTCATAATATTAGAAATACAACTTTCTTAAAGTTAAAAGAGTAAGAGAACTTAGGGAGGTGAAGGGCAGAGGGATAAACATGCTAAACTATTTGGTTAGGGTTAGGTCTTTTAAAAGACTTTTCTATTGAGAGAAGGAAAGACTAGAGGCTGCCTACTGCTGTTGTAGTATACATAGAGATGGAAAAACACGAGTGGTCAATGTAAAGGGCCCAGAATTGCATGTGCGACCTCATTTCTGTATAGAGCATTACCATTTTAAAGACATTTATACATCTAGTTCCTCACTTTTCAGAGAGCTGGGTATATGCCTGCCATTTCAGAGAAAAAAAATAAAAATAGAACTTAGATTAGTTCTGCCTAAATTCTGTCTCTGAGTGCTAGCTAAATTGGATAATTGATAAAATCTGTATGTGGAGTCAGTCAAGAGAAAATGAAGGTTTTCTTCATTGGAGTTTAGAATTGAGATAGTCTTCTGTGTAAATAAATGCGTGAACTGAGCTGTGAATGATGCTCTCGGCATTCCTGTATCTTACACGGGCCCTGGCAGATGAGGGGCAGAATGACAATGGAGTAGAGGGGACACCATATGGGTCACGATGCAGGGCAAGTGAGAATAGCCGAGGACCTGGAGTAAGGAGGTCACAGAAGAATTGAGGTGATGATTGGGGCGATCTGGGGTACAGAACTTCCTGTTCTGGTAATGGTGGACCAGTTCATTAAGATGAATCCTCCTGTTGAAGATAACTGAAAGAAGAAGCTAGGATCTCTCTCTCTTTCTCTCTCTCATCTATCTACATCTGTAAAACACAGATACACTCCAGTATATTTAAAGAATATTCTAGAAAGTACTACGTCAGATAGCTAAAACCAGAGTGTGAATTGCTGGGTCCTGGACAAAAACAAAGAAGATAGATGCTCAAAGAGCAAACCAGAGTTTGGGGCCACTTTCCTCCTGGGGAATTTGCCAATTCCTTCCTAGGTGACTGAAAGCCTAAAATGCTTGGGCCTTAGCAGCCATGAATAGTGTTTTTGAGAGCTTTGCAAGAGTACAGATACAGGGTTTGGCATTGAGGACTCGATGGTCTTGGGACGGTAAGAGTGCTATATTTGAGGAGAGAGGGTACACCCTCAGACATCATAGCTCAACTTGTTCTGATCCTGGAGTGGAGTAAAATGATCTTGGATTGCCTATATCCCCAGACCCTAGAAGAAACAAATGGAAGTCCACTCTGGAGGAAGCTAAAATGATCCTTATCTCATATTCTTTCTATGTAGATTCAATACGTGGTGAGAAAAATTAACCAGATGCATAAGGAGACAAGCCCAAATGCCTTGGAATGGAATCTCCAAAAGGTTGAAAGAAAACCACCACCATTCAGGAATTCTTTTTTTTTAGGATATTATTTAGTTATTTGAGGGACACAGAGAGAGTGAGCATGTGCACAAAAGTGGGAGGGGTGAGAGGTAGAGAGAGGAAGAAGCAAATATCCTGTTGAGCAGGGAGCCCAATGTGGGACTCGATCACAGGACCCTGAGATTGTGACCCGAGCTGAAGACAGATGCTTAATCGACTAAGCCACCCAGATGCCCCCAAAGTTGGTACTTTCAAATTAAATTGATAAAAAAAATCTCAAAAATCACTGTACCTCCCACAGATATTAAATATATATAGGAGCTATTATGTACAAACTTATGCCAAAAAATTTTAAAAATTTAGATCAACTGGAAAAATTCAGAGAAAGATACAACATTGTAAGCCTGACACAGAACAAGCAGAGAACCTAAAGAACACAACATTTTAAAAAATGGGATTTATAAGTTTTTCTACAAAGAAAATTCCCAAATGACTTCATTAGTAAAGTCTACCGAACACTTAAGAAAAAAAAAAAAAAAACAATGCCAATCTGTCAAAAATTCATCTAAAATATAGAAGAAAAATGGAATATTATCTAACTCGTTTTATAAGAGCAGTAGAACTATTGATACTAAAAAGTTAATAAGGGCGTGACAAGATGTAACACTTCAGGTCAGTATCATTGGAGAACATACATGCATTAGCCCAACAATCTAAGTCATTCAAATTTAGCAATATATAAAAATATATATTTGAATCAAGCTGGGTTTATTCCAGAAAGGCAAGGTCACTTTAGAAATAGAACACGAGCCTGTGTATTTCACCACAGTAAGATGAAGGACAAAAATCATATGATTGTTTCCATAGAGGCTGAAACAAATTTCATAAGGTTCTTTATCCATCTACGGAGGAAAAAGCTCCACTGAGCAAATTAGCAATGAAAGGAAACTCTCTTAAACTGATGAAATTATCTACAAAAAAACACCTACACCAAAACTCAACTTCATCATAAATTGCTGAAAGCTTTTACCTTGTGATGAGAACAAGACAAGTTTGCCCGCCATCACCACTTCAATTCATCATTGTGCCTTAATGTTCCATCAAAGACTTGGAACCAACATAAAGAATAGAAATAACTGAACTTTACAAGTTTGCTTGGCTCTACTCTTTTCTGGGCAGGGTGTGGCTAAGACTGTTTTGTTCTCATTTTGATAAATCTTTCTATTACCCTTTTTTGTCTCTTGAAGTTAGCTCTCTGCAAGTAAAATAGAGCATCTGGGGGGAAATACAGAAAAATATAGTTAATGGCAATTTGAGCTGGCCTCTAAGTGGAGGAGACATGGGGAATCGGCCTTTCTTTAATCTAATGGGACTTTCTGAAGCCTCGTGAAAACCTGGATTTGTGCCCTGCCTCTCTCTGGCCAAGTTTGCTGGAATATCTTCTTTTGATTTCACTGTGGTTGAGAACAAGGGTGAGGTATGGAAAGAATACTATTTTGGAAGACATTTTCTCTGGGTCTAGTTTTTAGTTAGGATGAAATCACCAGGGTACAGATAGATGTTTGGGTAGTCAAGACTGACTGATCAGTATTTTTTTTTTAAGATTTTATTTATGTATTTGACAAAGAGAGAGAGAGATCCCAAGTAGGCAGAGCAGCAGGCAGAGAGTGAGAGGGGAAAGCAGGCTCCCCCATGAGCAGAGAGCCTGTTGCAGGGCTTGATCCCAGGACCCTGAGACCAAGACCTGAGCTGAAGGCAGAGGCTTAACCCACTGAGCCACCCAGGTACGCCCTGACTTATCAGATTTGTGCCTCACCTACTCTTAAAGAAAATAATAGCATCTAACTCTTGCACACAGGGAAAGTACCTAAGCCTGATAAGCTAAGCTTCAATAATTGAGATGATAATGAAACAATTTATTTTAAAATTTGTGATGAGCAGACAACTTAAGCAGCAGGGGCGATCATGTTAGAATGAATGAAGGTCTCTGTGTGATAGACTGACAGGTCACGCTGACATAAAGGAAGTGATAGATGAAATCTACAACAGACATCAGTACAACTTCAATTATATTAGAATTGTATTCTCCTCCAAAAGACATGAAAATTCACCTGCTTTTCTTAGATATCTACTGGGAGGGTAATAGGAAGTAAAAGGTTATCAAGGTAGCCAGCGTGTACCTGAAAATTATAAAACAAATTCTGATTTGTCAAAGTTAGCATGACTATGCTTAGAAATGTGTATGTAGGTCCCAAAGTGAATTGACAGTGTTTCCATGGATGCTGTTAGTGTTGTCTCCTTCTTAGTCCGACTTAAGTGGTCACAGCTAACCAGGACAAGCTGTGTGCATGCAATGTCAAAACAACGAAGCACTTTTTAAGCTTAACCCAAGCAGGTGATTGACTCACATCACTGGTCAGAAACAGATACTGAAGGGTCTTCCATCCACCCAAGGGCTGATCTTTGGATTCATCTTAACTTTCACAAACATGGAATGTGTGCTGAAGCTCGTTGCTCCTTGGTAGGCAATGAAAGATTAGCCACACACCACTGAAAAGATAGGAGCGTGGCTATATGTTGAGCATTACTAGTAATTATGGAATGCTTTAAAATAGGAGAGGTATTCATGCATCAAGATTATTATTTTTAGATGTTTATCTCCTTTGAGGCAACCAATGAAACCTAAATCTTCTTGAGATTCAACTTTGCAATGAGATTTTAGCATTCTGGAATGGTCACTGCTCCTCATTACACCTTGTCCCCGGTCTGTGTGTCACGTTTAGATCATGTACCACAGAAGGGGGACATCGTTCACATTGTAGACATATACAGAACTGCGAGAGCCCTGCATGTAAGTGTAGACATTCCAGGACTCTTGGCTGACTTCTGGGACAGCAAGAGAGAGCCTTCAGCCCCATAAACCTTTATTTGCGCACTTATGCCCACACAGCCCCACAAAGCCTGCACACTCATTTTTACTTGAATATGTATGTGTGCACATGGTCGTGCCTCCACTTGACTGTTTTTTGAGTGACTGGATTCACTCAGGAAGCAGTCTCCCTTATTCTGAACTTGTCATAGTCACCTCATCTTGGGATGGAGTATGTATATTCCTCCCAGCTTACATGCTGGGCAGGGCATAAGTGTGTAGTAATGTAGGGTGGGTGGGGGTCTACATGCAAGCCACTGCTGCCTTGGGGTCTGGAAAGATCTTCAGACTCAGACGGGATGCATTTTAGTAGGTTCATTCAATTCAAGTAGGATACCTGTGTCTAGTCAACAGCTTACAAAATAATTTAACTTATAAAATCCCTGGATGCTACTGATTTAGCCTTAGCAATCACATTCCACTACTTGCTTTCTTGTCTCCCTCTCCTGGCCCTCCTGTCCTTTACACATAGGCACTTGTAGGGTGACTGTGGTAGCCTGAAAGAATGGGCCTCCCCCAAGTTAGATGCACTTCCTAATCCCAAGAACCTGTGAATATTATATGGGAAAAGATGTGATTTAAGATCTTGAGATGTGGAGTTTATCTTGGTTTATCTTGGAGGGCCTTGAATGAGATCAAAAATATTAGAGAAGTAGAGGGAGTTTTAAGACAGATAGGGCCACCTAATGTGCCTGGAGGGATCAACGGCTGGTTGTGTATGATTGCTCAGGTTGTGCATTCATACGTGTGTTATTTTTCTACTGTTGGAAAACAAACTACCAGAGACTTAGTGGCTTACATCGACACACATTTTTTACCTTAACTTCTGGGGGTCAAGAGTCTGGGCACAGCTTACAGCCAGGCTATAATCCAGGTGTTGGCCAGAGCTGGGTTCTTATCTGGAGGCTCTACTGGCAATGGCTCTGCTTCCAAGCTCTTGTGGTCATTGGCAGGATTCATTACCTAATGGCTAGAAGGCCAAGGGCACTAACATGCTGGCCATTAACTGCAGGCCACTCTTCACTTGTAGAAGCTTTCCACAGTTCCTTGCCATGCGTGTTTCCCCAGATTCTCTCTCCCCACTTGGCAGCTTGCTTCTCCAAAGCGAACAAGGGAGAAAAATAGCAAGTTTTCTAGCAAGACAGAGTCTTAAATAATGTAATGCAATTAGAGGAGTGACATCCCATTACCTTTGCCATATTCTGTTCATTAGAAGCAAGTCACAGGATGGAACCATACAAAGGTATGAACCCCAGTAGACTGGGGATCATGGAGTCGCCTTAATGCCTGCCTGCTACAATATACTCATTTATTAAGAAATTATTGAGGGGTGCCTGGGTGGTTCAGTGGGTTAAGTCTCTGCCTTCAGCTCAGGTCATTATCTCAGGGTCCTGGGATCAAGCCTCACATTGGGCTCTCTGCTCAGTGGGGAGCTTCCTTCCCCACCTCTCTCTGCCTGCCTCTCTGCCTACTTGTGATCTTTCTCTGTCAAATAAATAAATAAAATCTTAAAAAAAAGAAATTATCGAGGAAGTAGGACCTTGTCTCTAATTCACACAAAGGTCTCACACAGGTTAGCAGAGGCATTTTTTCCCATCTCACCTCTCTTTTTTGTTCTGGCTAAAGTGGTGTTAAAATGATAAGCCAAGGGACAGAAGTGTGTTTTATCAAATGACATAAAGTGACGAAAATCTGGGAGAATGTAATCGTGGTGTAGTTTTAGAGCAGTTGCTTCCATTTTGATAACATTTGCTAGAATGTGCCTGCTCTTGGGAATGAAAAAGCTCAATAAATAAATCACCACAACTGAAAACCTCTCATCTGGGCTCAATTTCTTTTTTTTTTTTTTTAATCTGACAAAATATCTCCCACACAGGTTCTATAAAGTTGTGTATTCACCTTAGTGAATTTAGAACACAATCACTTTCTTTTTTTTTAAGATTTTATTTATATTTGACAGACAGAGATCACAAGTAGGCAGAGAGGCAGGCAGAGAGAGAGAGAGAGAGGAGGAAGCAGGCTCCCTGCAGAGCAGAGAGCCTGATGTGGGGCTCGATCCCAGGACCTTGGGATCATGACCTGAGCCGAAGGCAGAGACTTTAACCCACTGAGCCACCCAGGCGCCCACACAATCACTTTCTAATGAGGTTACTCATTAGTGTTGATCCAGTTTCTCTAGGTTCCTCTAATTAGCAAGTATTATGAGCTATAGTGTATTGGATAGGCAATTCTTGAAAATAATTTTATCCTTCTTCAAAACCTTCTTCATTCCCATTGGCCCAGACAGGGCTTATGTCTGAGTTACTGCTCACCTTGACTATTACCAAAGATTCCTGACTTCTTATACTTGTCTACAAGATTTGTTTCCCCTTGGCTTAAAGGTTTTTTTGTAGTGCTTCGTTCCCTTTATCTTAAATTCTGTTCCCTTTTGCATGTCCTCAAGGCCCTGCATGGTTCTTCTGCTGGCCAGTCTAGCCTCATGGTTCATTTCTCCACACTCTTTGCCAAGAATCAGGGAAGCCACACTGGATGAGCAAAGCACATGCTCTTATATGCCATAGGCCTTTGAGCATTCTATTCCTTCCTCCTAAAACACAACTTCAACTCATTTCTTTAGTGCTTTGTTTTGTTTTGGTTATGTATTTATTAACTTATATTATGAAACATTTCAACCATAAAGAGAAATACAGAAAGTAGCATAATAAACAAGCATATCCCTACCATCTGTTTTAAAGATATTGATAGCTTGCCATATTTACCTCAGATGTATATTTTTTCAGTTTTTAAGATGAATATTTTCAAACATATAGAAAGTCAAAACACTAATTCAGAAACACCCATAAATTCATTTTCACTTTTGTTTCCTTTGCCTTTGGAGACATATCTTGAAAGAAGTTGCTGTGGCCGAAATCGAAGAGGTTACTGCCTATGTTCTCCTCTAGGATTCTGATGGATTCCTGCCTCATGTTGAGGTCTTTTATACATTTCAAGTTTATCTTTGTGTATGGTGTAAGAGAATGGTCGAGTTTCATTCTTTTACATATAGCCATCCAATTTTCCCAGCACCATTTATTGAAGAGACTGTCTTTTTTCCACTGTATATTTTATCCTGCTTTATTGAAGATTATTTGACCGTAGAGTTGAGGGTCCATATCTGGGCTCTCTACTCTGTTCCACTGGTCTATGTTGAACCAGAGTGGTGAGAGTGGGCATCCTTGTCGTGTTCCTGATCTCAAAGGGAAGGCTGTCAGCTTTTTCCCATTGAGGATGATATTTGCTGTGGGTTTTTCATAGATAGATTTGATGAAGTTGAGAAATGTTCCCTCTATCCCTATACTTAGAAGCATTTTAATCAGGAATGGATGCAGTATTTTGTCAAATGCTTTTCCCACATCAATTGAGAGAACCGTGTGGTTCTTTTCTCTTCTCTTATTGATTTGTTCTATCATATTGATTGATTTGCAAATGTTTATCCATGCTTGCAACCCAGGGATTAATCCCCCCTGGTAATGGTGGATAATCTTTTTAATGTGCTGTTGGATCTTATTAGCTAAGATCTTGTTGAGAATCTTAGCATCCATATTCATCAGGGATATTGGTCTGAAATGAATTTTTGGGACTTGATCAGGATCAAAATCTTCTGCACAGCAAAGGAAACAGCCAATAAAACAAAGAGGCAACCCACGGAATGGGAGAAGATATTTTCAAATGACACTACAGACAAAAGGCTGATATCAAGGATCTATAAAGAACTCCTCAAACTCAACACACACAAAACAGATAATCACATCAAAAAATGGGCAGAAGACATGAACAGACACTTCTCCAAAGAAGACATACAAATGGCTAACAGACACATGAAAAAATGTTCATCATCACTACCCATCAGGGAAATTCAAATCAAAACCACATTGAGATACCACCTTACACCAGTTAGAATGGCCAAAATTAACAAGACAGTAAATAACGTGTGTTGGAGAGGATGTGGAGAAAGGGGAACCCTCTTAAACTCTGGTGGGGATGCAAGTTGGTGCAGCCACTTTGGAAAACAGTGTGGAGATTCCTTAAGAAATTAAAAATAGAGTTTCCCTATGACCCTGCAATTGCACTCCTGGGTATTTACCCCAAAGATACAGATGTAGTGAAAAGAAGGGCCATCTGTATCCCAATGTTTATATCAGCAATGGCCACAGTTGCCAAACTGTGGAAAGAAACAAGATGCCCTTCAACAGACAAATGGATAAGGAAGATATGGTCCATATACACTATGGAGTATTCTGCCTCCATCAGAAAGGATGAATACCCAACTTTTGTATCAACATGGTTGGGACTGGAAGAGATTATGCTGAGTGAAATAAGTCAAGCAGAGAGAGTCAATTACCATATGGTTTCACTTATTTGTGGAGCATAAGAAATAACATGGAGGACATGGGGAGATGGAGAGGAGAAGGGAGTTGGGGGAAATTGGAGGGGGAGATGAACCATGAGAGATGATGGACTCTGAAAAACAATCTGAGGGTTTTGAAGGGGCAGGGGATGGGAGGTTAGGTGAGCCAGGTGGTGGGTATTATGGAGGGCACGTATTGCATGGAACACTGGATATGGTACATAAACAATGAATTCTGGTACACTGAAAAGAAATTAAAAAAACAAACAACAAACAACAAAAAACAAAGAACACCCATATATTTGGTACTGAGATCCAACAATCATTAATATTTCGCTGTATTATTCTCTCTCTCTCATCTCTTCTATTACCATCTCTTTCCCCCCCCAACACGTACATGAAACATTTAAACCTATGTTAGGTTGCAGGCATCATTCATGACACTTCACCCCTAAATACTTCCACTATATCTTTTAAAACTAAGGTGTTCTCCTACATAAACTTCATATTCATTTTTGTGTTTGAAAAATTAACAGTCCCCTTACCTCAATGCATACTCTGTCTATATAAAAATGGCAATTTTCCACAAAAATTCTTTTATGGCTTTTTTTTTCTACACAGGATCCAATCAAGTTTCACTCTTTACATTTTCCTTAGGTTTCCAAAAACTCTTATATTCTAGAACATTCACCCATACAATTTGTTCTTAGGATATTGGTTTTTAAAATGATCAAGACGGTTGACTAGGAGTATATCTCATAATCTGGATTTCTCAGGATTTTCCCTCATGTTTTTATTTAACATCTACATTTGTTAACATGTGTATCCCCAAACCAGAAAGTTTTCTCTCACCCATTACACTTTTGCCTAATGGTTGGGATGTACATTGATGCCTGAATCAATGATATCATTTGTGGTTATAGTATCATAATTTTCTAATTCTGTCAATTATTCTACATTTATTAGTTGCCATTCTACTATAAAGAAGAGAATTCCCTGATCAACTGAAAATAAATTTCAGCTCCTCATCTAGGGTGATTACTTCATTCTTCCCCTTTAATTAGCAATTTGCAGAGTAAACCATCTCCATTGATGGAAAATGAGTTAATTTTTAAATCCTTTTTCTTATTTTGTGCATTATTTGAGGCCATCTTGATACAGATTTTTCCCAGTAGCAGACCCTGGGACAGGTTGTTATTTGAGAGGTGATTTCAGAAACACAGGTAGGAGGGTAGGGCAATGAGACAGGGAAGAGAAGGAAGACAATCAAGGAGTACTGCTTACCCATTTCTCCCTGCAGTGAACTGGAGTTGGATCCTGCTGAAAAATTCAGAGACCAGTGGACTTCATGCACCATAAAGTCAGAGTCATCTCACTTGAGAGGTATGGATCCTCAACTTTTGCCAGCCATTCTTTGAAGGAGGGTGAGGAGGGTTAATTCTCTGGTACTATCAGGGCTTCAACCCCTAGAGAAAGCCCTCAGGCAAGAGATAGGAGTGCTGGTAGCTGAAGTTTCCAACTAATGGGTATCAATTCCAGTTATTAGTTTGGGTTTTTTTAAATGTTTTTAAAAAATTTTATTTATTTATTTGAGAGAGAGAGAGTGAGTGAGTAAGAAGGAGAGGGTGAGAGAATCTGAAGCAGATTCTGCACTGAGCGCTAAGCCCGACGCTGGGCTTCAACCCTTGACCGTGAGATCACAATCTAAGCAGAAACCAAGAGTTTCTGCTTAACCAACTGAGGTTAACCAATTAAGGGTGTTTAACCAACTGAGTCACCCAGGCACTCCAGTTATTAGCTCTAATGCTCAAAGTCCCATAATCAACCAGTGTGAACTCTTTGAATCCTGCCTGACCTGCATCCTTTTGGTACACTCCTTTCTGGCACAGAATGAATCAGATGAACCTTCAAATGACCCTGGCTCAGATCTGACATTAACCATTTCTTCCAGGAGCTCCAGTTCATTGTAGGAGAGAAACCAAGTTCTGAGAGCTAAAAGGGCCCATTGCTACTGGATGGGTGATTACTTTTTGGCCCTTTTGGTGGCCAATTTCACAAGTTCACACTGAAATTTTCAATTCAAATTTAATGCATTTCTTTTATTTAATATCTGTGATCTTACCTCTGTTTCTTTTCTCTCATGGAAAATATGATTTCTAATAATATTAACTTAAGATGTCAAAAGTACTATACCAATATTACTACTCACTGGAGAAAGATTTGCATTATTTCTTTGCATTTCTTTTTGCTGTTTCTATATCTCAATAAGGTTGTACAACCAGAGCACTAAGTTCATTCGACAATTACTTGCAATAATTTTCTCTCTCTTTCTTTTTTCTTGTCTAACCATTGTGACATACAATTAAGATCATTTTCTTCTGCTTCTTTTTAATTTTAGGGTTTTCCTGAATTCTGTTTTTGAACACAGTAGAACATTCACACAATTCATGCATCAAAACACATGCAAAGAAGTACTTGGAGAAATCTGCCTTTTATTGTTTCCTGGTTTACCTGTCCAGCAATCATTTTTGTGTATGTATTTTTATTTCCTTTTTTTTTCTTATCCACATGACAGTCTACTATATATACTGTTACATACCTTGCATTTTTCTCTTACCAGTATATCCTGGAGATTATTTCACTTCAACTCATGGAGATCCTCCTTATTAACCTCCAAGCTATATAACATTTTATTTTGTGCCTATTGCGTAGTTTTATTATACAGCCACTATTGAAGGATATTTGGGTCAATTTCAATTTCTCTGTGTGTGTGTGTGTGTGTGTGTGTGTATGCTCATGGATGCTCATGTGTGTTTATGGAGGGGCAAGGTATGACTTTAGGGTAAATTCTCTGATGTGGGATTGCTTGGTCAAAAAGGAATTCTGCAAGAAAAGGTAATTCCATAATTTGGTAATTTTATGGGACATTTTCATATTCTTATTCTCCCAATTTTTTTTAAAGATTTATTTATAATAAATAAATAATTTATTTTTTTGTCCATAGCCTCAGCAGTAAAATTTGTTGTTGCTGGTGCACTTGTTTATTCCAGTTATACTCTCGTGCTATTTACAGAGATAATGTCACATTTTTCTTTCCAAAGTTCTTCCGCCTCCCAAAGTTTCCTTTTATCCAATTGCTTTGGCAAATACTTTCAGTGCAATGTGAAGAGTAGTGGAAATAGAGGAATCCTTGGACTGTTTCTAACCATAGTGGGAAGGCCTCCACTGAGTCCCTAGGAAGATGCCAGCTTTCTTTATATTATCATAAGGAAGGATCAGTTCCTATTTTATTAAATGTTTTTATAGGAATGGGTTTTGACTGTTGTCAACACTGTTAACATTTAAGTAGATAATATAATTTTAAAGATATATTAACAGAGCATTACATTAATGGATTTTTAAAAAAAATACCAAAACTTCCTTGCATTCCTGGAATAACTATTTGCTCAAAAAATATGTGTGTGTGTGTGTATATATATATATATATACACATATATATATATTTAATATGTTATATGTAATATGTATAATATATAATATATTTACATTGTATATTAATTAATTATATATTAATAATACTAAAATATAGAATTAGAGTCTATTTAACTTTTTATAGGATTCTATGTCCTCATGTTCTTTTTTTAAAAAGATTTTATTTATTTGTCAGAGAGAGAGAGAAAGCACAAGCAGGGGGAGTGGCAGGCAGAGGGAGAAGCAAGCTCTTCCACTAAACAAGAAGCCCAAAGTGGGACTCGATCCCAGGACTCTGGGATCATGACCTGAACTGAAGGCAGGCACTTAACTGACTTAGCCACCCAGGTGTCCCTATGTCCTAATGTCCTTTCTAGGATTTTTACATCAGGGAGATTGGTATCAGCATCAAGTGTCAATATTACATTCATCTCAAAATCAGAACTTGAACATTTTTCTAAGTTCTGGAATGTTTCTAAGTTCTAAAGCTGTTTAAGTAACATTAGGAGTATCTGACTTTTAAAGATCTGTAGAAATTCCCTGTGAAACTGTTTGGTCTGTTGATCTTTAGAAGAAAGTTCTGTAATAATTTTCTCTATTACTTCTATGAAAACTGATCTTTTTAAATTTGATGTCTCTACTGGCATCATTTTGAATGAATTACACTTTTTAAGAAAATTACCAATTTCATGTAGGTTTTCAAATGTATTTATTTGCATAGAAATATACAAAGTAATCTCTTAAGATATTTTATAATTTCATTGGTTTCAATGGTTATTGTCATCACATTTGGTGTGTTTGTATTTTCTGCCCTGTTTCTCTTGATTAAGCTAACTATTCATGGCTTCATTTTATATTTTATTGTATTAGTGCTGTTCATTTTCTCAGTTCTAGCTTATGATTATCTGGTTTTATATTTATAATTTCCTTCCTTCTGATTTCTTTGGCTTTATTTTCACATTCATTTTTTAATTTCTGCTTTGCCTATTTTTTGAAGTCATTGTTAAATTCACTTGTTTTCTAATTTTCGTTTTTACTGCTATAAATATTTAAGGCAATGAGTTTTCCTCCTAATGTTGTAGTTGAATCTCCTAATACATCATTTTCATTGTTCTGTCCCTCCCCTGAGTGGCAGATCTATTTAGCACTAAGACTTTCAATTAATAGGAACAAGGGGAACAGCCGAGACATATATTCCCAGGAATTAAGGCTAATCATCAACCTAGGCAAATTGGAAAGAAAAAGATCTTAAAAGCAAAAATTTTTCTGGGGTGCCTGGGTGGCTCAGTCTGTTAAGCTGCTAACTCCTGATTTTGGCTCAGGTAATGATCTTAAGGTCCTGGGATAGAGCCCCACGTTGGATTCCATGCCTAGTGGGGAATCTGCTTGAAATTCTCTTTCTCCTTTTACCCCTCCACCCCGCTATGTTCGCCCTCTCTCTCTCTCTCAAATAAATAAATACATCTTTAAAAAAAAAGTAAAATTGTTCTTTCATCCCTTACCTTTAAGATCTCCTTTCTCTTCCCACTTTGCTTAAGTGTATGACGATGGTTAGTTTCCAGGAACATATGTCTCAACTATTTCCCTTGTTCATGTTAATTGGAAGTCTTATGTACAAACAAAGTTGTGATAGGATTTCGAGCAAAGACATTCTAGGAGCTGTGGAGTTTTCTTTTAATATGGGGGCTCTGGGTGTCCCTGCAATGCTTTAAGACTATGTCTTGCACTTTTGTTATATTTTCCTCATGCGGTAGACTGTTACCTTTTGGGGATGCAGATTTGATTGGTTGGTTGATTGATAATAATCAATAATTATTATTTTAGCTTTCTTTTTGTATTCTCAGCTCCAACAAACGTGCCTACGGGTGTTTTTCTGATTGTGGTCTGAGGACCAGTGAGGTCAGAATCACCTACAGAGAGAACAGAGGCTGTTCAAATTCAGAGTGCTGGGCCCCACACCAGATACACTGAATCAAACTTTCTAGGGAGTAAGGCCTGGAATTCTGCATTTGAAATAAAATCACCAGGGAATTCTTTTATGGTTTGCAAATTCCTGGCCTAGAATTTAGATCACTCAATAAACATTTGTTGAATTAAACCTGCTTACTTAAATGACAAATGCTGGAAACATTCAATTCCTTCAGGTTTGCTGGGATTTTAAGATGATTCTAGAATCCTGGAAACATCCTATCCCCCTGACTTGTGGAAATTCGAATACATAACTTTTATAACACAGATTAATTTAAAATGATGGAAGGAGGCAATGGACAATCACATACAGAGAGATGCCACGGCTAAATGTTTGCGTCAGCCATCATTAGCTAATACTCTGCACATCACATAACTAGTCCTTGGTTTTTCATTTTGTTTCTTGTTGTGAAAAAAAAAATCCCTAATTCCAGAAATTAGTTGGAATCTCTTAATCTTTTATCTGTTGGTGTTAGAGGAATTCAGTCCTAGCAAGTCCCAGCCTGAGCTCACCAAAATTGATAAGCCAGGGCTGACGTTTTTATTGCGGGGTGCAGCGACAGCCTGTTTCCATGGGAACAGACGCCAGCCTGCTGAAAACAGAGGTAAGAACTTTAGCATTAATTACTATTTCAGTTTGAATTCAATTGATTTCAGGGTAAATCTGGAGACATCTTGGCAGTATTATTGTGAGTGCTGTAGGCATGACCCACACTCTATTAAAGCAACTTAACGAATATAACAAGGCACTGTGGCTTATAAAAGAGATCCAGAGCTCAGTCACTGAAGGAAGCATAAGAAAAGCATAGACCGCAGTCTTAAAAGTCAATTTTTGCATTGTAGACATGAATAAGTGACTTGCTCTTAATGAATCTAAATTGCCCTTGACAAAGCAAAATCATTGTGGGATTGGTCTTTATTTCCCTCCCACAAGCACTACTGGAAGAGAATAAAAAAGAGGCAAAGAAAAACAGAAGCTTGATTTTGGTGAGCTCTGTGTTTGACTCTGTGTGTTTTGAGGCTGATGGGGTTGGGGTTTCTTCAGTTATGTCTCCTACCTTCAGCATCACTTAATTTCACTCCTTGACGTCCCTAGCACGTGCGTGTGTGTTTGTACACTGAAATACCAGAGATCATTTATCGGTTTTGATGCACTCAGTCTGGCAGTTGCTAGCACTGGATTTCCCTAATACCAACAGATGTGCAATTCTAGCTTCTAGAATAGTTGTGGCCTCTCCCTATATATATTCAAGAGTTCCTACTTTGAAAGTAAATGTCCTTGGGAGGGGTTTATGTGTTACAACATTATCCAACCCAGAAAGTATTAGGTTGGGATTAGTTGTAAGTTGACTCAGAGCTAGAAGTGGTCACAGAGTAAATAATTGGTGAGAGGTCTGGATGAGGGGCCAAAGGAGAGAAAAAAGGAAGAGCAGAGTTTGCTGAAAGCAAATTTCACCCATCGAACTATTTAACTGAGGCTCAACTCAGACTATAAACTTATACATATATATATATATATATATATATATATATACACACACACACACACAAAGGGAGAGAATATATATACTTATATATATTTTTATATTGTATTGTATATATAAATATACATATATTATTTATTATATGTATATTTAAAAATATACATATATATGTATATATTTTTTAAACTAAAAAACCAAGATGGTTGGTTATCAGTGTTCTAACAATTGGGACTTTGAAAAAGTCAGATTTCTCTCTAGAGAGGTGTGTGAAGGGTATGCTTTTCTTGGTCGCAGTTGCAAAGCAGAGGCTCTTGACAAAGCCAAAAGCCAAATGTTGCAAAATAGGAAGAATTCACGAGTGAGAATTGTAGAGTAGGCACACCTGAAATAGAAGGACATTGTTAAGGCTGGACCTCTATTCCCTCTGTTCCATGTACTAATTCTTTTGAGCCCATTCTCCAGCTTCTGTGTGCTTGAACAGCTAACCTCCATGACTCACTTCCTATTATTATCCTTTGGGTTAATGGAGCATTTTTTTTTTGGCATAGAGAGCCAGAAATGCCTGTGAGTTCACAAACCATGCCAATACCATTCTGTTGTAGAACTATGAAAGCCTAGATCCTTTTTTGGGGAGGTGAGACGAACTTTGGGGAGCACTTAACAATCCAGAGTTCACTGCAGAATCAGGCTGAGGCTGGAGCTTTGGCTGAAGTCCTATTTTTGCTTGGCTTTTACCCCTTCTTACCCTGTGTTGCAGCCAACCTCCAAAATGGCCCCCAATGACCCTCACTGGTATTTATGCCCTTGTGGGGTCCTCTCTCCCACTGAATAGGGCCAACCTGTATAACCATTAGAATATTGTGGATATAATGGTGTGTGACCGACTTCCAAAGCTAGCCCATAAAGCCATTGTGTCTTCCACCTTGCTCTTTCTTGTGTTGTCCTTTTTAAGGGGAAGCCATTTGTCATTTGAGGCAGACACTCAGGTAACTTTACAAAGAGGTCGGTGTGACAAGGACTGGAGATCTCTTGCCAACAGCCAACACAAACTTGCTATTCACATGGATGAGTCATTCTGGAAGTGAATTGTCCAGCCCTAGTCAAGCCTTCATATGGCTATAGACCCAGCTGACATCTTGACTGCATTTTATGAGGAATCTTGAGCCAGAACCACCCAGCTAAGCTGCTCGTGAATTCTTGCCCCCTACCCCCGGAAAACAGGTGTGATAATAAATGGCTGTTATGTTAAGCCACTAAATTTCACAGTACCTTTTTCTGTAGCAATAGAAAACCGATGCATCCTGCTTCTTCCCACTTTCTGATTTCTCCTGATACTGTTTGCTTAATAAGTAACTCGCACCTAAATCTCATCTTAGTGTCTGCTTCTGGTGAACCTGACCTAAGACATCTGGATTCAAATTCCGGGTCTGCCATCTATTAGCAGTATGACCTTGGGCAAGTCGCAAATCTCTGTCGTGCCCCGGTAAAATGTGGATAATGATAGCGCTAACCTCTCAGAGTCGTGTGAGGATTGAAGGGCTCAGTGCTTGTAAAGCACATAGCAGAGTGCCTGGCACATTGTTAAGGCTCAATAATGTCAGTCCTTATTATGAAAGTAGGACGGGATGGCACTTGTTAGCCGTGAGGTCCAACCAAATGGAATTTTTTTTTTTTCATAGCCTCTATGACCCCAGTCATCCATCTCACTGGTTTCTGACCATGAGGAAGTATGGACCAGGAGACTGTGGCTGTTTCAGCCCAACTTGAGAAAAAACAATTCATGGTACATGTGCTCCCTGTGGTAGGTCAATAGTGTCATCTTTATAAATGAATCTCAGACCTTGCATTATCGTGATAAGATCTGCCATTTTGTCTTAAGTAAACAAACCTCACTGCCTGATCCATCACTGGCACTGCCACAAAGAAAGCATGGGGCTGAAGCAGCTATTTCCACAGCTGAGTGACAATGTTTTTCTGGTGGAAACTGAAGAGCAGACACTGCCCTCCTCCCATAGCTTTTTAAATCCAGGAGAAAGTGTAGCCAGCCACACCCCAATTAAGACTTTATGAAGGGAGATTCTTTTCTTCTGGTATGCCTGATTCAAAAAATTCCTCATGTAATATTAACACGTACATCTGAATAGATAGTAGGCAATTGTAATAGACTGGAGAAAAAGATGATCATGTTCCGACAGTGAAGACATAATGAAGAAAAATCAGAATTCTGTGAGCAGAGTGGGGAGCATAAGATGAAGAGATTTTGGACTTCAGACTCTAGCTAAGTAGTGAGCAAGAAAGAATTCCACATTAACGAGGGGTCCAAGGGAAGAGCCAGATGAACTGGCTGCACACACACCGAGAAAGCTCTTGGGGCCATTCATGTTTTGACTGTGGCTGATAAAAATGCCTTCTGCATCCCCAGTGAGATTTAAGGGAACATTTCCTCCTGAATTTTCTTTTAACCTCTACAGTCTCTGTTGTAATTACCAGCTGTGAAGACTTGTTGATTATTTGTCATGAGACGAAGCACTTGGAGAATTTAAAGATGAGAGGTAGAAGTAGGAAACGTGGTTGGAGAGAGGGCCAAGTACCACAAAGAGTTTTGAGACTCAACAGTATGTGGGTCCATAACAGTTTGCTCTATTTCCAGGATTCTCTGAGGAATGCTCCCTAAAACAGGCACTGCTGGTTTTGTGGTTATTCAGAGCCTTTCTGGAGATTCCTGTGGAATTTGTGATTAAGCCAACACATGAAACTGTCAACCAATGCCAAGAGAGATCTTCCTTTTGGCTCAGCAATAGCTCTGTTTAACACATGTTGGAGAAGGCTGCCAATAGTCCTAAGAATGATGCACTGGAATTTAAAGAAGGAACCTTTGATTGAGAGCAAAAGTCACACAGAGAGCTTTCCTGAAGGTCCTTGGTCAGCTCAAGGATTGTTCTTTCATGATACAGGGAGAGAGAGATCTCGAGTAGCTCTGACCTTTTATCCTTCATGATGAATTGACCATCACTGTGTGCATCATTGACTTTCAAACTACTTGTTAAGCTCTTGTTTATACAGTACTCCCTCTAGCAGTTTGCACAGAGTGGCTTAACTGGGCACTCTCACGCACTGTTGGTAGGATGAAAAATGACTATAGGCTTTTGGTAGAAGATTTATGAATATGCATCAGAATTTAAAATGCAGGGTATCCATTAGGATCTTGGCTCGAAACAGATGGCATCTCTAAACTGGGTGTGACAGCATACAGTGAAGGTCTAGGGAACCAACAAGAATTGCTCGGGTACCAATGGCTGGCCAGAGCAGGGAATTGTTGCCACCCTAGGACTGAGGGGCAAGAAGAGAGAGTAGTTGACAGAGCTTGGAGCTGTCTGTAAGGCCATGCCTCCAAGAGCTGTGGCCTTTGGTAGAAGAATGCAACCATGTTTTGTTAGAAGTTTTGCTGACAGGGAGAGAGAGTTCTGAAAGAAACAAACATCTCAAATTCATTTCCCTCCCTTCTTGCGATCTCTTGTCCACATCTCGAGGTAGCAAAACTCAACCAGAAGCCAAAACTCAACCAAGGAAGCCATGGTTACAGTACATATGGGTCTGTATCCTTGGACAAGGAGCAGGGTGCTTGAGGGATGGAGAACGGGTCTTCAGGAACAAATGAAAGATCTAGCACATGATCGTACATTTTGACTCTTATTTTTACAATGCTTTCCAAAGAAATATTCCAACAGGCTTTCACAAATAATCAGTATAGCGTTTTTTCATAATAGAGAAAAACTGGGAAGGACCTAAATTTCCATTAAGAAGAGAAAGGTTTAAAAAGGCCATATTCATATTACAGAATACTATGCAGCTATTAGGAAAAATAAGAGAATCTGTATAAGCTGATATGGAAACATGTCCAAGACATACAGTCATGGAAAAATAATGCAAACCCAGCCAACAAACTAAAACCCAAGCTTTAGATCAATGTAATCTCTTACTATCATTATGATCCTATTTTTGTTAGGGGGAAAAAAAACCCATAAGCACTGACACGTGCATCTAAATATTTATTTACACACAAACCTGGTTAGGATGAGCAGGGAAAAGGAAATTTTAGTATTTTTCTGAGATATATTTTTATTGGTTGAGATGTTTACTGGCACACATCTGTGAATTGCATAATCAGATGAACCAATAAGACAGAGCAAGTGAGAAACCTGTGGGAGGCATAATGTGTCAACTCACGGGAGGCAGAAAAGAATCCCCTTCTGAATGCCTTTCCTTCCTTGTCTTTCTGTATCCACTCTGCTTTGTGAGCATTGAGGGTCCTTGATGTGCAGTCTTAGTCCTGCTACCTTGCCAAGTCAATGCCTGGCGACCCTGGGAAATTAAGCTGCATATTTCATTTGCCATCATCCTGTTGGGCACGGGATATGCTCACTGATCTGTCTCTTTGACTCTTGCCGTGTCGGCTAGTTCCTCAACCAAACCATGTTCTACTGAGACCTAGGCAAAATGCAACAAATGCATGCTGCCCCATGCCTGTACTGTAGCTGGAATCTTTGGCCTTCCCATCTGACCTTCGCATCTTCTCTGTGGGACATTATCCTGTTTCATCTCTTTCCCACTTCTGATTGCTCAAGTTTTCCCATTTGGCATCCCCACTGTTTGGATGTTCTCGTTGACCACTGTTCCTGTTGTCATCATTTCATTTCATTCCAGCATTTCGTTATTATGCTTCTGATGACTTGCCCCTTTGGCTGGATGGAGATGCCACTGCTGTGCCTCCCTTAGCTGATGACCCCATGTGGTATGGCCCCATTTCTTCTCTGTTCCATGACTCTGACCCCAGAACACCGGGTCTAGAGAAGCTCTTGCTTTGGGTTTCTAATCCACTTAGGTTTCTTTGGGTCTGCGGTCCTATCCTGGATCCAGCTTGCTAGTTTGGGACCTGCCTATCTTGCCTGGTTCCTACTGATATTCTCTCACCTTGCCTCCTATACATCCAACTTCTTCTGTCTTGCTCTAAATCAAGCAGACCACAAGCAGATGCTTGTGGCCAATTCTAAAGTCTCATTATTGAGGGATTCTCAAAGTGTCCTTGTCCCCAGACCCACAGTATTGGTCACTGGGAAACTTGTGAAAATATGTAAATCCTTGGCCTCACATAGCCCACTGAATCAGAACCTCTGGGGTTGAGGCCTAGCCATTTGTGAGTGTTTTTTTTTTTTTTTAAGATTTTATTTATTTATTTATTTATTTGACAGATAGAGATCACAAGTAGGCAGAGAGGAAGGCAGAGAGAGAGAGAGAGAGAGGAGGAAGCAAGCTCCCTGCTGAGCAGAGAGCCCTATGTGGGGCTCGATCCCAGGACCCCGAGATCATGATCTGAGCGGAAGGCAGAGGCTTTAACCCACTGAGCCACCCAGGTGCCCCACCATTTGTGTTTTAACAATGTGATGGCCCTCCATGCCAAGAAAGAAGTGGTAATACATAGGAAAGGCTTCCAGATTGTCCCAGGTATGCTTAAGTGTGGAGTATGACATCAGAGCTATCCACAGTACTTTTCTGGATGATTGACATCTCTTCAGCTTGCATTTCTTGAGGATTACCTTTAATGTACTGTGCTGAATGCTATGGAAGACAAGTAAAAGAAGGATATCAAGCAGCCAGCCCTGACTCTGCTGCCTTCAAGGGGCTTCTAAGCCATTTTGTAAGATGAGGCATATAGTATGAAAACCATCAAATGATTAAAAGACAATTCTGAAGTTCCCCAGAGAGGGTTATTGAGTGATCACAATGGACTAGAATGCTTTGGCAAAGCTGGGCTGCAACAGGATGAAGGGATTTAGATACAGGCTGAAGGATAGTCCATTCAGAAGACATGTAGATAAAATATGCATTTGTGTTTATGGGATGACAGATAAGCCAGACTTTTCAAAGCAGGGAAACCAGCAACGTTGAACTTCCAGATCTTAGTCTGTGAGGTCATGGGCACTGCTGGTGCTCGTTTCACTTGTCCAAGCATAATCTGGTTCTTGAGGCACTCAAGCCCCTTGGTTACCAGGTATCCACCTACTAGCCTGAGCCAACTGGTGACCTTTCCCATGGATCATTTCTGCTAGTGAGATGCATGTATTCCAATTAGTTTTTCCTTTGTTCCTTATCTCACAAAGTTGCCCTTCAGGCTTTGGTTATTCATATCCTCAGCAACTGCACATCGGAAGGAAATCAGGCTTAGTTCTCTTTATTCCCTACTTGACTGCGTGATTGGAAGCAGGTGGTGTTCTTTGGCTGTCCTCTCCTAGGGTCACTGTGTATGTTTGGGGTGGGGTGTAAACCATCCACTCCAAAATTCTACACACAGACCCTCCTTTGGGGCCTAGAAGTGCCTCTATTCACGGAGCCCCAGGGCCTGCCTGAGGACCCCAGGACCTCCTAAGATATGCAGGCAAATTAGACCCAGATGGTGACACCAAGTGACACTTAGTTTTTATTTGAGTTTGAGTATCTCTTTAAAATAAATGCACATGTCTTCTAGAACCACCCTAAGGGACTCATTTGGACTATCTTTTCATGGAAATAACTAATAGATATTAGAGCTGAATATTTTAAGTAAGTATTTCAAGGAAGATTTCTTGGGTTTGTTTTTCCTTCCTCAAGGACATTGTTGTGCTCTGCATAATTGGTAAATTAGATACTATGAAGAAAAAAGATCAATGAAGGCTGTGAACTGCCAAGAGGGCAGAGGCAGAAGCAGCTAATGGTGAGGGTTGTTTCATGGGCTTGCATTGTGTGGGCATGCATCCTTTTCTGAGATGAGCCAATAAATTATGCTGCAGAAAGCCAAAGCAAGCAGGAAAGAGCATTTAGGTGTTGGTGGCTCCTTTGAAAATATTTCAAGTGCTGCGTTTTTTACTCTTTTTCCTTTCCAGGGATATCACCTTGGTACTGTCACTTATGTGATATTGCCAGGCAGCTCCCTGAGGGATGACACCTTGTTAGACCGGGTTCCTCTGGTAGGAATATGCTAGTGACAGACATTCCAACTTCCATGAGAACTCTGAACCATGGAGAACCAAGATGGCCCCAGGGCTGGAATCAGAATAAGATCCATCATGTGCTCGGTCAGTACTTCCCTGTTTCCTGCAGTAGCTACAACAGAACTTGTGTTTCTAAGACTCAGCTTTTCTGCAACCAATGTAGTGCCTTTCAAGAGCATTGCAATCATTTTTTTAAAGATTTTATTGATTAATTTGAAAGAGAGAGAGTGCATGCCCATAAGCCAGGGGCAGGGCAGGGAGAGGGAGAAGGGAAAGCAGACTCCCCGCTGAGCAGGGAGTCTGATGTGGGGCTCAGTCCCAAGACCCTGAGATCATGACCTGAGCCAAAGGCAGGTGTTTAGCCCACTGAGCTATCCAGGTGCCCCTGCAACCATTTTTCTTTTTCTTCAAGGAAGAAGAAGCTGCTAGAGAGGGAACCTCAGGTATATAGGGAAGCTTCAGCACATCAGGCAATCAGAGAGGTGACTGCAAAATGTGATGAGGAGTCGAAGTCTATTCAGGCCCAAGAGGACTCATGATGTCATATATTCTGAGCCACTTTCCAAGGCCATTATTCCTTGAACAGAGTTGCGGTTTGTAAAGGGTAAGTCCTGTTTGCCCCAGTTGTGCTCACAATCAGTGGATGAGGGTCCAAGTGCATTGGCAAATGAAACAAATGCAGGCTGCAGTGAAGTTTACTTAGGGTTCATTCCGATGCTAGGTTTTGGAACTCCCACTCAGCTTCAGACTTGAGGAATCAAAAATTTTAAATCAAAGGATAAACAATCAGATATGAGGGGCACCTGAGTGGCTCAGTGGGTTAAAGCCTCTGCCTTCAGCTCGGGTCATGATCCCAGGGTCCTGGGGTCGAGTCCCGCATGGGCTCTCTGCTCAGCAGGGAGCCTGCTTTCCCCTCTCTCTCTGCCTGCCTTTCTGCCTACTTGTGATCTCAGTCAAATAAATAAATAAATCTTTAAAAAAAAACCAATCAGATATGAAGTGCAGACCCCTCTAAAGGTAACTTGATTTTTATGTGTCTATCTATTCAATCAGACTGTGAACTTTCCTGGGTAAGGATGTATTTCATTCACATCAGTAATGTCAGCCAATAGTCCATAACCTGTCCCATAAAATATGTTCAATAAGAACACATGTATTAATTAAACAAATATATATATAAATGAAGGAAAGAATGTTGGGAAGAAAAAATTCAGAGGCCTCGCAAATGTTTGGGCCATCGTCACAAACTATACAAGAAATCCCTGGGATCTACCTGATGGCAGATAGCACAGCTGGGTTAAATACTTGTTCTTAAGACACTTGAGCTTTTGGGTAGTTAGGGAAAGATTCTGGAGTGGATGATGTCTAAGGAAGGTAAATTTAATTTCCGTACCCTAATTCTAAGTACTGTTTTGCAAGCTTGTCAGTTTCAGATTTACTGTGGATGCTTAGGATATTGACCAGGCTTGTCAATATCTGGTAAGAGGAAAGCTCTTAAACTTACTATTTGTTTACTCTTTGCTTTATTCCAAGTACTTGAAAAGGCTTATGTAGGAAAAAAATGTAATAAGTGACGGGAATAATCTGATTAACAGGGAAATGGATTAATATATATGTTGAGATAATAATCTTTAAATTCTTTGAAGGAAACAGTTCCTTTTCTTCTGGTGCCAGTCTGGGGAGGAAGAGTGGCAATTCCTCACAGGGTACATTGTGTAGGAGTATTAAGTGATAAGCAGCTCGTGCAGAAGCAATAGTCACAAGGTTAGATATTTTTTTATAGTCACCTTTACTAAAAGTTGACAGCATGGCTTTAAAAATAGCAATTCAGTGAGAGCTATTCTCAAGAAGCTAGACACAGGGCCCTAAAATGAGGTGCAGTACTGCCTAACACATAAGGTCCCCAGACCTGCAGTTGAAATTCTCTTGGAGCAGAAGTCCAGCCCTGCCTTTTACCTGCAAAGAGACTTTATGCAAATTAACCCCCAAAAGACTAAGTTTCCTCAACCAAGACAAATATAACCATGTATTTCCTAAAGAAGCTATGATGTTTAAGTGAGACAGCATGTGAAAATTTCTTCATCACTACTTGGCTACATCATTACTCAAAAAGGGTCAGTTCTTAATATACTTCTTGAGGTCTTGATGATCTTGGTTAACATTTAGAATGTCTGACATAGGAAAGAAGTAGTGTATCTTGGGAATGTTAGCTTTGCCCAGTCTTGCTTTAAGTGTACAAAAGGAGAATATTATAATATATAATTTAAATTTACCAAGGCTACATTACCGCTTGTGTTGAACCGCATTCTCCAAGCATAAAGTCTTTCCTGGTGGGCAAGGATGCTTAAAATAATTTATGGAAAATACTTTCAAGGCTAATTCACGTGAATCATCACAATACTTCAGGAGATGGAAATGCAATTTATTTTTTCTGGTCAACATGTAGCCTTAGAGTAACAAGTGTCCTTGCATAACACTGGGCAAAAATCTCTCCAAGGCTCTATTGTGACTGGAAAGGTAAGAACAATGAAAAAAAAAAACAGTGCAATATTCTATGAACATCTCTCATGTTAAACCATATTGATTCCAATTTTCTTGGGAAGTTTTATTTTATTTTAAAAGAATCAACCTCAGATTAATGGTGAACATGTCTGTTCTGAATCGCATTTCATTTTTGTTAAACTGGGTTTATTTTCTGGTTTTCTGGTTGCAATGTAAAGAGCCCTAATGTCTATTTGTTGTCATGGTCACTGTTTTGGTGTTTGTGTAGGTTATCATATTGTATTTCACTGAATCTACAATGCAGTTGATTGTAATACATGCCATTATTTTATGTAATGGTAAAATGCTGCCTTTTAAACGATGGCATAAATCTGTCTTATCACCTGGAATTTCTGCTGGTACTATCTGAAAGAACTCTTTTAGACTTATGTGAATATAGATTTTATCATATATCACACTAGTGCATGCACAAAAAGAGGACCATGAGTGAAATAAACTGATTGATGTATTCCTAAAACATCTTCACATTTCGAAAAAGCCTGACTCTTTTGAATCACTTCTTGGCTCAAAATCACTAATGTCCATGTGTTTTCTTCACATAGCAATATCCTCTGTGCCAGCTGGCATGTTGATGATGCAAAAGTTCTTTTTTTATTTTTATTTTTTACAAGCGTGCTGCTCTATTGTCTTCAGAATTTTCTTCCAAAGCATTACACACATTTCTGTAAGTGATGATTTGACAATACAATGTCCACGGAAGATTTTTCAGATGGCAACCAGGCCTTGTATCCCTTCAACAAATGGTCCTTCAAACGATCTGTTGTTTGACATATCAGAGGTCATTTCACTCAGAAAACGAACGAATTTTCCCAGGTGCAACTAATAACAACTATACTGTTGAATGCTGCTGATGGCAGTTGTAACATGACGTTTATTGTATGATAGATCCAGACTTCAGAGATTTTAAAATATGAAACATTGTGTCTTAATATGAATGAAATATAGTAATAGGTACATACATGAAAATAAAATATTTTGAGTATCCTATTGCTAATATTGGACTTTAAATATTTCTGTGGCAACATTCATGTCTTTTTCCATGTGGCTTTCTAGCCTCCCACTCAACTCTACCCACGAAAGGACACAATATATGCTGGATACTCGTGCCTAGATATCTTCCAGAGTTTTCACGTTTGTGTTTCCACTGAGGAGCCATTTGGTATAACTAAGGGATGGGGTTGAGGAATGCAGTGGACTGAATGTTTATTTCCCACCCTTTAATTCATATGTTCATATGTTCAACCCCCCCACAACCATATTGGTCAAATTCATATGCTGAAATCTAATCCCCCAAGGTGGTGAGTTAGGAGGTGGGGTCTTTGGGAGTTGACTGAGTCATGAGGACAGAACCCTCATGGATAGTTAGAAAGGAGTCCTGAGAGCACCCTTGCCCTTGCTGCTAAGGGAGGATATAACAAGTCAGCAGTCTGCAGTCCAGTAGGGGATTGTCACCAGAATACTGACAACCTGATCTGGGACTTCCAGTCTCCAGAACTGTGAGCAATATATGTCCACTCTTTATAAGCTACCCAGTCTACCTACCTAACCTACTGTTACAGTATCCCAAGCAGACAAGACAAGGAAGGTAGCAAGCTTTTAGTTTAAGTCCTTGTATCATTATCTTCTCTCTGACCCCACCACTTCCTTCTCTTTTTCTTATTCTTCTCCTACTTTGTTGGTTCTCTTCCTTTGTCTTTCAGTCACTGTCTAATATTGTGTAATGAAATATACATGATTGGAAATATACTCTCAAAGCAGAAACCCAGCTTTGCCCAGGTTAAATCACCTTCATGACATCACATTTATTTTTTGTACTAATCTAAATTAATTATGTTGATATTTTGCTCACCATTTTTGCACAGGAGAAGGAAAATGTGCTGCAATATTTTTGGAAGAACCAGATGAGAGCAATTTCATAAAGTTAAATAAGAAAATTTCAAAGAATTTTTGGTTCATCTTTTGAGTATTCTTCACTTAACAAATACTTATTGAGCACCTAGTAAGTGCCAGATACACTATTCTAAAATTCCAATTATGAACAAAAGGAGGTATAGAGTCCTCTGTTATGGAGTTTATAGTCTGGTGATTTCAGGTCCTATCCTTAATCCGATGACACTGAAATTTATCTGCCCAAGGTGTCTTCATTGAGTTTCAAAGTTGTATGTACAACTGTGTACTCAAGATTTCCACTTGAATATCACCTGAATGTCAGTTTGTCCAAGATTGAACCTATGAACCTGAATATTTGGTCACTCTCCTCTTTTAGTGAAGAAAAGTAAATGTAACTGTCTTTCAGACTTTTCTATATGAGTGAATGTTACCCTTACCAACACACTGTTTCAAGGAAGAAACACAGAGACAGAGATTATACATTGCTTTTCTCAACCCATTTCTTATCTAGCACCAAGTCCTGCTGATTTTATGTCTTAACATCTTCTGGCTCTGTTCACTTCTCTCCATTTCACCACCACTGCCACCGTTGTCCTAAATTAAATCACTACCATGTTTCATATGAACTGCTACAAAACCTTACACACTAGTTTCTAGACATCAGTACTGACCACATTCAATCCATCTTTTATACTGGAGTCAAGACAGACACAAATGCTGTCATGTATTTTTTTTAATCTGTTGTTTTGTCCTCAGATTCTAGAAGAATATTGGGCACTGGTAAGCACTCTCAGTATTTGCCAAATACATAAATACACATCTCCTCTTTCCTTAAGATGTTAAAGACCAATATCTTTGAGATGGCCTGCATGATTCTACATCACTTGTCCCTGACTAGTGCTCCAGAAATATCTCTCAGCAGTGTTCTTCTCTGAGGCTTCTTATTCATTTTAACACACAAAGTAACTCTGCATTTCAACCAAATAGGGCTTCTTTGGTCTTCTCAAAGAAGTCCTGTTCCCTCTGGCCACAGGATCTTTACACATACGGTCTTCAGTCTGGATCTGTAGTTCTCCTTAACTTAATGAGTTCTTACCCTTCCTTCAGCTCTTAGGTCACATTCTGCCTCTTCAAAAAAAAAAAAAAAAAAAAAACCTACTTCTTCTGCACTCCTAGGCTACAACAGGTTTCTTTTCCTTTTTTTTTTCTTTTTTTTTTTTTAGAAGATTTTATTTATTTATTTGAGAGAGAGAGAGAGCACAAAGGGAGAGTGAGAGGGAGAAGCAGACTCCCTGCTGAGTGGGGATCCCGATGTAGGACTCGATCCCAGGATCCTGGGACTACGACCTGGAGCCAAATTCAAATGTTTAACCAAATGAGGCACCCAAGTGCCCTGCAATAGGTTTCTTTGTGGTTTCCCTAAAGGGCCCAACCAACTCCTTTCTTTCACAACATTTTTCGCTATTTGGAATTATATATTCATCAATGTGATCGACTAATTCATGCCTGTCTCCTCATTGAACTAGGAAGCTCCACAAGCACAGGGAATGTCTTCTTTGCTCATGAGGACTTAGTGCCATGCCTGGCCTATGACTGAAACCATACAGATATTCACTAAATGAGACAAATTACTTCCTTGAGGAACTCCTTATTAATTGAAACTAAATGCCTGATATTTTATAAAACCTCTAACTGTCACTGCAAATAAAAATCACAAATTGGGCACAGTTA
This sequence comes from Mustela erminea, assembly GCF_009829155.1. NCBI lineage: Eukaryota > Metazoa > Chordata > Mammalia > Carnivora > Mustelidae > Mustela > Mustela erminea. The sequence goes on from NC_045635.1 coordinate 37,381,197, forward strand.
TAGAGTCTTCCACATTTGCCATCAATTCTTTCCTTCAGTAGAGTGCGATCTACTATGGAAGGTATTGTGTGTGCAGACGTGTGTGTGCACGTGCACGTGTGTGTGTGTGTGTATGTGTGTTTAATGTTTAATTGAGTTGTTTATCACCTTTGGGAAGACAGTAATGAAAGTATTCATTTAGAATACAAGCTGTAAATAGACAGAATCCTGACTTCTTCTGTATTTATGGAGTTAAAACTTCAGAAGTTCATCGTCTATAACTGTCATCAGGTAGCAAAACACTTTTAATTTGCATTTGGGGACCTAAGAGAAAATGAGCTGAGTAAAAGCAAATAGAATCAGCCATGAAGTTGAAGGGCTTGATTTTTCACTCTTCCAAGTGTCTGAGGGGGGAATTATTTAATTCAGCCAGTGAGTCAACAAGTCAGTCTAATTCTCTAAATCTGGTTATTTTTCTTTGCAAAGTATATTTGTTCTTTCTACCACAAAAGCATATTTGCAGAAGGCGTTGACTATGAAATTCTCTTTGCCACAGTTATTGAAAAAGAATATACAGAGCCCATAATAATTAGACAATTGATGTTTTCAAAATAAGATTAAGGTTCTCATTCCCATTCAAAGTCATTCTTCGTCAACTGAGCTATGAAAATTCTCTGTACCCAGAAGAGAGCCAAATTTAAGAACTTGTAATATTTCTCTAACATAAATCCTGAAAACTTATGACACTTTTGTCATTTGGTGATATGTTCTTGCTGAAAATATTTGGAATTATTAAATATTATTTTACAATATTTCAGAATAGAAAGCCCCAACTGTCTTCCCAACCCTCCATATGCCCCAAATTAAGTAGGTTTTTTAAGTCAAAGAAAAGAACTATAGATTCTTCTTGGTGAGCATCCCAGGTAATTAGTATGCTATATCATAAATATTTCCATATCACTTTACAGTTAACAACATGCATTGCCTAATTTGATCCTCAGAATAATCCCATGCAGACAGCTGTTTTCTTCTCTCCTACTATTTCCTGGATGGCTAAGCTGAGGGTTGCCTATCATTTCCAGATAATAAGTGATGGAGTTGGTATTTCACTCATATCCTCAGATTTCAAGTCCCATGCTCTTTTGCTCAATACCATCCTGAAGAGAAAAGCTATCCATATGTTTAACTTACTGGGAGAATGAGCCAGAATAAACTGTTAAAACTTCCAGGATCTTTAAACTTCAATAAGGGAAGTCTGTGAAGGAGTGATAGTAATTTTCAGAATAAGAAAAAAAATTACAGACTAAAAAGAAATAAACTTATTGGAAGGGTAAAGTCAAGATCTGTTCACTCATTGAACTCCCAATATATGCCAGGCACTGTCCAAGGTGCTAGGAATGTAAAGATGGGTAAGACATGGCCCTTGTACCCTGAGGTCTCATTGTCCCTAGGAGGAGATGAACACAAAAGCAAATAGTGCTAAATCAATGTGACTAATGAAGTGAAAGAAATATCTAGAAAGAAATATCTAGAACTATCTTGAGAACACAGAGAAAACTATCTACATTGGCTTGCAGTATGGCAGAGATATCCTGACTGAAGACAGCCCCAAAGGCCACCTGGACATATTACCACGATGCTTTGGGCCTGTAAGGTCTGCCTTGCTGATTTTTGTACCCCCAGCATGTGATATATGACTGGTGCTCAGTGTTGAACCACACTGAACTGCTAGGGTCAGAGATTCTGAGGAGACCAATGAAATGCTGGTTCCCCTCTTGGAAGCAAATATGACCCTCAGGTCACATGATAAATGTCTTTTCAGTTTCTTAGTTTGTCCCATTTTTCTTACCATGAAAGATTTTCAAACATTGATATTTTAAGGAAACATGTGAAAGGTTCTTCTCTTAAGACTTTGGCCCACAGATTCTATCTTTTTTTTGTTTTTGTTTTTGAAGAGTTTATTTATTTATTTGTCAGAGAGAGAGAGCCAGAGAGCATGCACAAGCAGAGTGGGAGGAGTGGCAGACAGAAGGAGAAGCAGGCTCCCTGCTGAGTAGGGAGCCCATTGAGGGGACTCAATCCCAGGACCTCGGATCATGACCCGAGCCAAAGGCAGATGCTTAACTGACTGAGCCACCCAGATGTCCGATTATATCCTTTTTAAAATGTAGTCCTACCTGAGAGGGAAGTTCTCAAGGTTTCCTGCAGCCCAGTGGTCTGTTGATTCTTGCCCCAGAGTTCTCTTACTTAATTGAAAAAAAATTCTTGTGTGACAATCAGTGCTTCTTGCATCAAATGGTCTCATGTTTTGTTAATGCAAAACATGAGACCATTTATGGTAACACCATAAATTAAATGACCTCTAATTTAATCAGTTACCAATTCCTATCCATTCTACCACAAAATTTACTTTTGGATCTCCTCTTTCTTTCTTCCTTCCTTCCTTCCTGCCTTCCTGTTTTTTTTTTTTTTTGAAATTGAGACTATCTAGTCATTCTTCTTTGCCTTGACTTTGGCATTAACATTCTAATCCCATGACCATAGGGCTTCCAACGTGGTCTTGAGACTTGATTCTTCAAAAACCTTTGATGGCTCCCCACTGTTAATGGGTTAGATTCAATGCCTTTTAACACAGTTTTGAAGGCCTTTGGACCCTGAAACAGTGATTGGATCGGAATGAATGACATTGTATTATTTGTAAACAGAATGGTCACAGCCCATAATCAGCTGGTAATTTCTCTAAATTGAAGTCCATTTATAAAAACATTGTCTTGCATATCTTAATTTCTTACCCACCAAATACAGAGTTACAAAAACAGTTACAAAACTGCTCTGCCTGAAAAGACTCTCCCTGAAGAAAAACAACAACAACAACATTGTTCTCTTGGAGAAGTGGAAGCTATGAAAATAACAGCTTTTACTACTGATGGAAGGCCCCTACTGTATTCTATGATGGTGATTCAGAAATAGTAATTTTAAAAGAATTGGGATTATAACCATTTTCATGCATCAACAGAGGTGCAAGGGTTAGCCTCCTAAATTCTATGGTCAATTCTACTGTCAGTTGAGCCCTGCCTTTAGATTCTCCAGGGTCTGCTGAAATTTTAACTACCCCAAACTTTAAAGATATTGGCTCATTCAAAAATGCTATGTATTGTGCAGGGGGATAGCTCAGTGGTAAAGTTTTTGACTATAAAAATACTATATAGGACTTGCTGTGCTGACTGAGCTCCTCTCCTTTGTGTGTGTGTGTGTGTGTGCGTGTGTGTGTGTGTAAATTCTGTTCTTCACACTCTACTAACACACCACTGCCTCCAACAATAAGGGGAACATGTCTGAATTATGGTCTACACAGCTGGGTACATTGTCCTGGCTCCTTCACCTTCTACGCCCCTCTCTGCTCATCAGGTTTACCTGTAGATAATGAAGAGACTTTCATAAGAAGGAAAAGTTTCTACTGAGTAAGAGAAACTAAATTGATTAAACTCAAGCCCTTCATTTTTGAAGTTGGAGTCTGTCTGGCACAACAGCTGGGGCTTAATTCAGAGGTGATAACACAGTAGTTTGGGTCTTGAAAAGTGAGTTATTAAAGTTCCCTTCTGAAAAATATTTGCTGTTTCATTTCTATGCCTTTACTCCTGTTTCCTCACAGTTCCAATGTAATAGAAAAAAAAAAAAAAACAGTAAAGAGTAAGATCGGTTAATATAGTTCTGGGAAATGTAGACATGAGTAAGGTCTTTCTTATCTGCTATGTTGCTATGCTCTGCTGGCAGGATAACTTTGATGATCTAGGTTTGATTCCTCACTCCTCCATGAATGCTTGTGAAGCTGATTTGCCCATGGGAAGAAGGGATTATTGGTTGATGATATGGGGGGGCAGGATTTGTCTCTAACATTCTTTCCTCTGTGATTCATTCCCGTAATCCTAGTTAAGGATCTCTCTTTGGAGAATGAAGGGGTCTCCTGGCCTTCTGGACTCCCGAACGAATGGGTAGAACAGAGGAGAGATGAGGAAGAAAAGGAGATCTAAAAATGCAACTTGGGCCATAACATCTTGCATACAGTTCTCTCATCTGTGTCTCTATGGGCTCCTCCAATCAAGCTTCCTGCAGGACTCAGCAGAGTATCAGGCCCAACCCAGCATGGAGTTCAGGGCTGACCCTGCCCTTCTAAGGGAAACAGCTTGCAGCTTAGTTTAGGGGCAAGGGGGAAGATTGGACATGATGGTGGTAAGAGGAAACAGAGGTGAGTGTCAGATGGGAGGTCTGCTCGAAGGTGGAGAACGTGATTGGCACCAAAGGTAAAGCAGACCTTGAGGTGGGCAAGAATGGAAAACATGCTTGTGCTGACGACAGTAATTATCAGGTACTGAAGAACTTAACTATTCTAGGAACTATTCTAGATGCTTCAGATGTGTTAACAGAGTCCCTCAACCAGGCTCTGAGTTGGTATTATTAATCACACAGTCCATATGCTGAGACTGAGGTTAACTAAGTGTTTAAAGAGCTTGCCTCAGGTCTTGTGACTAATAAGTGGTAGAAAAAAAGATTCAAACTTTAATATAACTGTATTCTTAACCACTCTACCTTTTTAAAAAAATGTTATTTGTTTTTAAAATTTCTTTTCAGTGTTTCAGAGTTCATTGTGTATGCTCCACACCCAGTGCTCCATACAATATGTGTCCTCCACAATATCCACCACCAGGCTCACCCAACCTCTTATCCCCCTCCCTCTACCTGATGTATTGATCATACATGGCCACGATCTGATTTTCCCCTTTGCTTCAAAATTGTGTTGATAGCAGATATTTCTTAAAACAAGTGGGTCTTGAAAATAATTCATAGGAAACTTTTTTGCCACTGAGATACAGATATGCAAATATTGGAAATAACTAAGGAAGACTCTGCAATGTGTGTCTATAACTGTGAATATGAGCAGAGACTGTGGCAGTCCCCAGAAATGACTTGTCAGGGTCCACCAGCCTTATGTCACTACATTGTGATTACTTCGATCCATTCAGAGGCTCCCAGTTATTTCCATTAACTCCTTTATTCACTTATTTGTACATTCATTTACTCGACAAATCTTTACTGAGTGCCTGCCTACTAGCTGCCATACGTTATTTCAGATGTGGGGGATACATCAGGAAACAAAAGAGTCCAATATCCCTTCACTTATGGGGCTCAAGTTCTAGTCCAGGAAGACAGGAGTGAGCAAAATAAGTAAAATAAAAAATATGTATATGAAAACAACAGGTGCTCCCCAGAAAAAATAAAATTGGAAAGCAGTGAGAGGGTATTATACTTTTAAATAGAATAGTCAGGGAAAGCTTAACTGAGAAAGTGACAGTTGAGCAAAAGCTGAAGAGTGTCAGAGCCAAGTATATATCTGAGAGAAGACTATTTCAGGCAAAGGAACTAGATAGTGCAATGGCCTTGGATGGGGGCACATGTTTGTATATACAGAGTACATCAGAGGAGACACAGCAGGATTGAAAGAGAGTAAGCAAGGTTAAGAGTTAAGAGTAGTAACAGTAGGGGTCAGAGTGATAATAAGGGATTAGATTGTGACTTTAAAGGCCATCGTAATGACTTTGGTTTTTATTCTGAGTGACCTGAGAAACCACTGGACATTTTGAGCTGACAAGTGACATGGTCTGACATGTTTTAAAAAGGCCACTCTGACTTCTGTGTTGAGAATACACTGGAGGGGCTTAGAGATGGAAGCGGGTAGATCAGTTAAGTTAAAAAGGCTTTTTCAATAATCCAAACAAGAGATGATGCCTGTATTCATTTCTTTTTGTGACTGTAACACATTACTGCAGACTTAGTGTCTTAAAACAGCCCAAATTTATTATCTTACAGATTCTGGGTCAGTAGTCAAGTACAGGTATCACGGGACAAAAATCAAGGTGTTGGATGGCTGTGTTCCTTTCTGGGAGTTCTAGTGGGAGAATTTATTTCCTGCTCATTTGAGTTATTGATGGAATTCAGTTTCTTGTGGTTGTAGGACTGAGGTCCATTTTCTTGCTCTCTGTAAGCTCAGGGCCTGTCCCAGCTTGTAAAGACCTCTTTCCAGTCTATGCCCGTAGCCTCTTACATCTCAGAACCAGACATGGACTATTGAATCCTTCTCATGCTGCCATCTTTCTAACTCCTCTTTCATTGTCACATCTTTCTCTGACCCACCTGGGAAAGATTCATGTGACTAGATTGAAAGAACTCAGACAATCCAAGTAATCCCCCCATCTTCAGGTTCACAGTCTTAATTACACCTACAAAATTCTTTTGGCTGTGTAAGGTAACAGACTCACAGGTTCCAGGACTTAGGGTGTGGCCATCATCGGAGAGAAGGTCATTATTCTGCCTATTACAGTGTCAGATTGGATCAGGGTATAGCAACAGTGAGGGTAAGAGGTAGTACATTCTGTTCGTATATGTCTGTGAATTACATGGGAACCAGAGCTGGACCACTCATTCTCAATATCTGAGAGTTCAATAAAAGATAAACAATGTCTAAGAAAGAGAGATGGAAGATGTTGGGGAGGAAAGAAGAACTGATGAGGGACCTCTTCCTTAAGCAGTTGGGAGAGGTGGGGACTGAGACTTCTAAGCACCTCAAAGAAAGAAGGATAGGCTCACTTCTGAAACAAGGGAGAAGGAAGTTGATGATTTTAAACACAAACAGCCTCGGAGATGGTGGACAGTGGTAGATGAGGCAATGCCCACTTGCTAAAAATTCCAAGAGTATAGACTCGTTTTTGTAATTTATGTTATTTATTTATGTCATCTTCTCTAATGATGTTATTTACTTCAATTCTGTAACTCAGTTTCTTCATATTTTAAAAAGAATATTTCAGTCTCAGAAGTCCCTTTCTGCATTTAACAGTCTGTAATTCCATATCTCCCTCGGTGGTGGGAAGGGTTGAGGAGTAGGTTTGTGGGACTCTGGTCAATTTCTGGGTAGATGGAATCCTTTGAGTTTCTTTCACCTTTTGCCAGGATTTCTCAGACATATTTTTCCAAAGCTCTGCCCTGACATTGTCTTTGTTCCTATATGTGGTTGGAGTAGGCTGTGATTCTTCCAGAGCCCCGAGAAGGGGCATTTTCACTGGGGAAATCATTTGACTGCTCCTGATTTTAGCTCCACATTTTGTCTCTTCTTATGAGAAGATGCTTCCCCTGCAACTTGCACATCTTAGTAGGTATGAAATCCACCAAAGCATGGTACAGCAAGCGGGAATATGGGAGCAGAATACCTTCCCATCGCATTGTGAGGCTTAGCCATGACTTGTCTTGACCAGTGAATCGCTAGGAGAAGTGATGTGACTCACCTTTGGCAGAAGCTTTAGGAACCCACGTGAGGCTCTTCCATCCTTCTGCCCTGGTGGTGGGCAATAGTTTGTATTAGAAGGTGCTCCATCAGCCTGAGACGCCAAGTGAGGCTGATGGCAACAGCATAGCCCCAAGCCATCTTTCTCGAATTGTCACAAAAATGAGAAAACAACCTTTAGGTTACTGGGCCTGGGAGATTGTTTATGACTATGGTGTACCCTGGTTTATCCCGATTGGCTCAAAGACTCCCGACTGGTTCTTCTACTGAGCACAGAATTGGATAACCCATCATATACTGAAGAGATGCTACGGAGGACACACCCCTTTGCTTCTTCCATGTCCACATAGGGTGATCTATTAGCAGAGACTATTGTGCCGTTAGCTTCATTTCCTCACTCGTCATCCATTGTTCTTTCTCTATCTTCTGCTATACACCTTTATCATGTTAGAGGCGTTAAGACTCGTTCTTTTATTCTGCAGGAAAGCATCACCCACTTGGCCCAAGGATCTGCAAAACAGCATATCATCTCTTTCATTACAGACACCGAGACATTTTTTAAACACATATTATTCAACAAATGATGCTCTCAGTTCCAGTGCATATTAAAAAAAAAAAAGAAAAGAAAACCCAATGCATTTTTTGCCTATGCCTGTAGAAGCAGGCTACCCATGATTTATTTTATCATAATAAAAAAAGTATTTATGCTGTGATTCATGTCTCTAATGCGGTGTCATTATTCTGTGGCTGTGCTAACTATAGAGGAAGAATTGTTTATAGTCACAGACAGAGCGTCAGACTGAGACCCAAGAGTTATTCCAAGAATGGTGACAAGAACAGCGTGTGTTGGAAGAGAGTGCCCAGCTGGAAGTAGGATTGTGTGAAGTAGAAGTAACCTAAATATTCCGTCTATTATCTTCTGTGCTTTTCTTCTCCCAAGGGAGAATTTCTTTTGTCTGGTCTTTATTGGAGCAGCTAGTTCTTTCGTATTCCAGTCCTTAATGGTTGACTTTTAAAAATATCCAAGTCTGCAGTGAAATCACTCACTGAGGCTCCCTTTGGGATTGCCACAGAAAAAGGAAGTGTGTGTAACTAGCTTGACAGTACACACACCAGCATGGAGAGGTCTGGACCAGTCACAGAACAGGAGCAGTCGGTGTGCAGGCTGCTTATTTGACCATTTCTAACAAAACCTTATTTTTCCTGATGTTTGTAGAATCATGCTGGGGGACTCGATTTTTCTTTAGAAAGTCATACTTTTCGAAAGAATAATATACAACAAACACCCATATGATCATGTCCCAGATTTTAGAACTGTTGGTAATGGCTATATTTCTTTCTAGCCTTTGTATGCACTTATTTAAAAAAAAAACATGTTTTATGTGCATCTTTTGTTTTTAGAAAAAAAAAAGCAGGATATAAAACTCCCCTTTGATCCTATCTCCTGACTTACTGCTTTCTCTGTATCCTCGAGACAGCTGCTATGATAAATGGATATTCATCCATTATAATACTTTAACATCCATCAATAAAAATCCAGAAACAGTGTCACCTGGGTGGCTTATTCGTTTAAGTGTCTGCCTTTGGCTCAGGTCATAATCCCAGGGTCCTGAGATCAAGCCCAGCATCAGGCTCCCTGCTCAGTGGGAAGCCTGCTTCTCCTTCACCCACCTCCCCTGCTTGTGTTCCCTCTCTCACTGTGTCTCCCTCCATCAAATAAATAAAATATTTTTTAAAAAAAGAAATCCAGAAACAAGATGTAATAGTTCAATGGGTTTTGAAAAAAAATTATAAAGGGAGTAATTCCATAGATTCATTCTTCAGCTTTTTTTTTTTTAATTTAGTATTAAGTGTTTTAGACCTCTCCTTATTGACTTACATACTCTGGCCCCTTTCTTTTAGAGAGATAGCAATGCATTGCAGGAGGATACCATATATTTTTTTAAGATTTTATTTATGTATCAGAGACAGAGTGAGAAAGCACAAGCAGGGGGAACAGAAGGCAGAGGGAGAGGAAGAACAAGCTCTTCCTTGAGCAAGAAGCCTGATATGGGGTTTGATCACAGATCCCTGGGACCGTGACCTGAGCCAGAAAACAGACACTTAACCAACCGAGCCACCCAGGTGCCCCAGGAGGGAGCTGTATTTTATCCATTTCTTTATTAATGGATATCTGGGTTGTTCTTAAACATTTTGCTGTTTCCAACAATGCTGCGAAAAACATCCATTTGTGTGTTCCTTATGTGCACATAAAAATATTTCTCTGGGGTGTATGCCCAAGAAGGGAAGATGCTGGGTTATAAAGTCAGCACCTTTCCTGGAATACTGTCTCCCAAGTGGCTCTTATGGTTTCCCTCCCCACAAGCACAGTATAAGATTATCCATTTACCCATCCTCTTCCTGTCTACTGGTGATTGTCACACTTTTTAATTATGGTTAGTCTGATGAGCAAAAGCTGGTTTCTCATTGTGGTTTTAATCTATGTTTCCATGATTACTGGTCAGATTGAACCTCTTTTCCCATGTTTATCAGCCACTTGTGTTTCCTCTAAATCCATTTTAAGTCTAAATTATCTCTGCTGATTTTGTCTTGCACTCCAAAGAAGTACACCCCAAAGCATTTAAACAGGAAAACTGAAGAAGAGGGAAAATAATCTTCAGGCTTGTTTACTAGAACGATTCTCCTGAATTTACCTGAAAAGAATGACTTCATTGTGCAATTTCATCACACGGAGGGGAGACTATGGCCTCACACTCACTGCCTGCAAAGGTATGTTAGTCACTAAGCACCTTTGAAATGAGCAGGGGTGGAAATCTATGTGACTTCCTTCAGAAATCGAACATTGATGTGCTTTAAGAAAACATCACTGTGGAATGATTAAAGCATGGGCTTTGGAGTCAGAACTAGGTGACTTCCTATCTCAGCCACATCAATACCGATCTAGGGAAAATTTGGGAAGAGCCCTCGGCATCTCCGAACCTCTAGGTATTGTATTACTTTTCTTGGTCTTTCCAGCAGCTGGTTCAGAATTCTCTCTCCATCCCCTTTTTTGTAATCATTCCTTTTAACTTTACCATCAATTTTCATGATAATTCTATAGCCTGGCCTCATAGTCTTGAACCTTCCCATTTTGACACTCTTTGTCTCCCTGATAGTTTTGCCAAATGCAGAATTTGTGGTTGACTGACTTCTCCCCCGATGCCCCCGCAGCAACTTAATGTCATCTCACTTTCTTCAGGGTTCCAGATTTTTTTCTTTTTGATGGAAAGCAGCTGTTGGAGCACCTGGGTGGTTCAGTCAGTTAAGCATCTGCCTTTGGCTCAGGTCATGATCTCAGGGTCCTAGGACTGAGCCCCACATCAGGCTCCCTGCTCAGTGGGGAGTCTGCTTCTTCCTCTCCCTCTGCTGCTCCCCTACTTGTGCTCTCTCAATCACTCTCTCTGTTAAATAAGCACATAAAATCTTAAAAACAAAGAAAAGGGGCTGTAAATCTTATTGAGGCTTTTTGTGTGTGGTAATTGGCTTTTCTGTTGCCACTCTCAAGATTCTCTCTTTGCCTTTGTTCTCTAACAGTTTGATTATGGTATGTCTAGGTGTGGATATCTTTGAATTATGCTACTTGGATTTCAATGAGCATCTTGGATATTTAATTTAACGTTTTGCATTAAATTTGTGAAGTTTTCAGCCATTACTTCTTCAAATATTCTTTTGCTCTCTTTCCTCTCTCCTCCTCTTTTGAGACTTCAACTATGAGTATGCCGATATGCATGATGGTGTTCCATAGCTCCCTCAGGCTCTGCTCGGTGTTCTTAATTATTTTTTTTTTCTTCCTGTTCCTCAGACTTGAGAAAGTCAAGTGGCCTTTATGCAAGTGTGCTGTTCTCAAATTTAATGTTGAGCTCCTCTACTGAGTTTTTCATTTCTGTATTGTACTCCGCAACTCTTGAATTTCTCGTTGTCTTTTTTTTTTATCATTTTGATCTCTTAGTTAATATTCTCTCTCTGGTGGGACATCATTCTCACACTTTCCTTTAATTTTTGGGGCATGGTTTCCTTTGGTCCTTTCAATGTGTTCAAAATAGCTGAATGAAAATTTTGTGTCACTATGTCTACTGTCTGACTTTCCTCAAGGACAGTTTTTCTTGACTGCTTCTTTTCCCATGTAGAGGTCATATTTTCTTGTTTCTTCTCATGTCGCATAATTTTTGTGTGTGTGGAAAACTGGAAAGAATAGATTGTGGTAACTCTGGAAATCATATTTTTCCCTCTCCCTGAGTCTCATTGTTGTTACTTGTTGTATTTGGGTTATTGTCTGCTTGGTGACTTCTATAAACAAATTCTGTCAAGTCTGTCTTCTTTGTCATGTGTAACCATAGAGGGTTCTATTCTGTTAGCTTAATATTTAGCTAAAGATGAGACTGAAATTTCCTTAAACTCCTGGAGCCTCAAATTCTCCTAGTCTTTCCAGACAAACTCTATGTATTTTGGGTCATGCTTTCAACACTCAGCCAGGTGTCTTACAATGTTAACACAGCTGTCACTTTCTTCCGTAGAGAGCTTCAATGTCAGCAAAAGGTGAGCGTTTGGAACCTGCTCAGGTCTTTCCTGGACAAGAGTACAGCCTTGGGGTGACACACTGTCCTATGCATGTGCATGTCCTTCTAAATTCTCAGGGCAAGTGTTGGAGCTTTTCAAAGTTCCCTATGACCATCTCATCCTCTAAGTTTTCCTTATTGTTTTTTTGGCTAGCTTCCTGTTGGCTCCAAATGTTGTCACTACCTCAGGCAGCTCCATTGTTCAACAGTTGCTGCTGATGATTTTCACAAATGCCTCCAAGGAAAGGCTGTTTGCACCTAGTGAAGTCTGAGTCAAGGTAAATAAGGACAAGTTCTGAGAATGGGGATTTCTGTGTATTTGCCAGACAGACCAACTAATGAAAGGTCTCTGAGAATGGTGTTTTGAATGGGCTCCTAACACATTCTACTCCCTCCAGTGGGTACTGGGCTGTTGGTTTTCCTTATGATCGGGAGGCTGTTGGAATGTGATGGGTGAAAGTGAAAATGTCAAAAAACCTCACTGTTTTTCATGAGATTTAGTCATTTTCCTTTAATAAATGCAACTCAAATTGTTGTGAGCCTTCGATTAATTTCCAGAGTTCTGAAAACATTGATTTTGAAATTTTTTTCCCAACAATCTCACTGCTTTTATTGGGGGAACTGGCTTTGGGGAGGTCCTTTCTCTGCTTTCATTGCTGACATTACCACTGTTCATCTAATGTTGATTGCTACATCTGTGCTCCCATTCCACTTGACCTTCACCTGAATTTCCCTTGATGCTCACCTCAAATTCAATATGTTTAAAATAGAATAGTCTCTTCCCACAAATTTGCTCCTTCTTCCCATGTCCCTGTTAAAAGCTTCACTTCAAGGCCAGAGAAAATTAAGTTGGCAAAGCAGATGGAGGAGTCATTAGAATGATAGTAGAATCTAATTATAATTATCTGTTTTAATCTGGTACTGCTGGGTGTGAAGGGAATAAAAAGATTAGAATTTGAAAGTTTAGGAATTTGACTCATAAGATTAAAACCAAACTCTCCCCTGCCTTCATACCCTCTGACTCAATAATTCTCTCTCCTGTCCAGTTTTTTGCTCCATAGATTAGGTGACTTGTGATCCATGTCATTAAATTCCATGAACATAGTAGGTGTTCAATAAGTGACTTTTTAAATAATAGTGTAAAATTTAAGTAAATAACAAATAATTAATTTTTATTATGATTATTTTTATATTCATATTTATTTTTAATTTTTACGTATTTATTATTTTTATTTTATTCTCCCTCTCATACCATAGATCTAGTCTCCTTTCCAGCTAGAGATTTCCACCAAAAGTCATGAATATAATTACTTATTTCAATATTCCATTGACATGTCAACCTGAATTATATTCTGAAAAAGAGACAAAATTAGAATTTGGTCTAACACAAGTTTTTTTTTTAAGGATTTTATTTATTTATTTGACAGAGAAAGACATAGGGAGAGAGGGAACACAAGCAGGGAGAGTAGGAGAGGGAGAAGCAGGCTTCCGGCTGAGCAGGGAGCCTGATGTGGGGTTCAATGCCAGGACCCTGGGATCATGACCTGAGCCGAAGTCAGACCCCTAACGACTGAACCACCCAGGCACCCCAAGACAAGTTTGAATATGATCTCATGCCTCCTTCTGGGCATTCAGTAAATATTGATCATGCTGGGGGTCAAACTAGCAAATGACTCCCAAATAACTGTTATCATCCAGCTTTTACATTTCACAGAAACTGACACAGACCACTGTGAATCAAAGGCGGGCATTTGCCACAATGAGATAAATGACAAAATTATGAAGCAGAGAACTTGGCCCCTGGTGCTTACTTAAAAAGCAAAATCTGTCACTTAGGTCATTAAGAAAAATCTGCATCAACAGTCTGAAGAGAAATCCATATAACACAAGTGCATCTAAACTGTTTTCTATGGTGAAATTTTTTCACATTTCTTTATTATTTCCATGTATGTGTATGCTTCTAAGCATGAGAGAGATATATGTGAATATGTTTATATTTTATATTTACTCTTCAAGATAAAAGGTCTATAGAGTAAGACAATGACCCATAAGAAAAGAATAGAAATTCATCAGCAGACACCTAGTGTGAAATATTTGAAAGATTTATGCACTACTTTTATTTATTTGTTTCCTTATAGCTAAGTAAAAAAGGAAAAAAGAACATTTCTCTGAGGAAATAAATTCTTGGAAAATAAGAAGTTATTATTTATTGCATGAATGAATGGATGGCCACTAAGTGAAAATTTTTTTCCTTAAAAAGTAAGTGGAAATATAATACTACATGTTAGTAATTAAATAAATAACATTTCAGTCTTTTGTAAAAAAACAAAAACAAAAACAAATACACTGTCTAATGTGTTACCTAACATGATTTAGTAAAGGAAAGATTTCTTCTTTTAGCCCCTTATAAAAATCAAGGCTAGAGTATTAGAGATTAACTGGCTAAAGACATGTCTTGCGAAGGTTCAAGCACACTGGTTTTTTAATTATTAATTTTTTAAAGCTAAGTATAATTTACAAATTGTAAAGTGTGTAGATCTTAAGTGTATCCAACTTGATGAATTTTTACCTATATTAAGATATATATTTTTACCTATATTAAGATTCACAATGTTTCATTAGACTCCCTCCTGCTCCCTCTCAGTCAAAAACCTTGCCCAAAGGCAACTGCTTTCCTGACTTCTTTTTTTTTTTTTAATTTTTTCATTAACATATAATGTATGTTATTGCCCCAGGGGTACAGGTCTGTGAATTGCCAGGTTTACACACTTCACAGCACTCACCATAGCACATACCTTTCACAAGATCCATAACCCAACAACCCTCCCCCACACCCCACCTCCCAGCAACCCTCAGTTTGTTTTGTGACATTGAGTCTCTTATGGTTTGTCTCCCTCCCAATCCCATCTTGTTTCATTTATGCCTTTCTTACCCCTCAAACTCCCTACATTGCCTCTCAACTTCCTCATATCAGGGAGATCGTATGATAGTTGTCTTTCTCAAATTGACTTATTTCGCTAAGCATAATACCCTCTAGCTCCATCTACGTTGTGTCAAATGGCAAGATTTCATTTCTTTTGATGGCTGCATAGTATTCCATTGTGTATGTATGTATATATATATATACATGCCACATCTTCTATATCCATTTATCTGTTGATGGACATCTAGGTTCTTTCCACAGTTTGACTATTGTGGACATTGCTGCTATAAACATTCGGGTACACGAGCCCTTTCGGATCACTACGTTTGTATCTTTAGGGTAAATACCCAGTAGTGCAATTGCTTGGTCATAGGGTAGCTCTATTTTCAACATTTTGAGGAACCTCCATGCTGTTTTCCAGAGTGGTTGCACCAACTTGCATTCCCACCAACATTGTAAGAGGATTCCCCTTTCTCCGCATGCTCGCCAACATCTGTCATTTCCTGACTTGTTAATTTTAGCCATTCTGACTGGTGTGAGGTGGTATCTCATTGTGGTTTTGATCTGTATTTCCCTGATGCCAAGTGATGTGGAGCACTTTTTCATGTGTCTGTTGGCCATCTGGATGTCTTCTTTGCAGAAATGTCTGTTCATGTCCTCTCCCCATTTCTTGATTGGATTATTTGTTCATTCGGTGTTGAGTTTGATAAGTTCTTTATAGATTTTGGATATTAACCCTTTAATACATCATTTGCAAATATCTTCTCCCATTCTGTCAGTTGTCTTTTGGTTTTATTAACTGTTTCCTTTGCTGTGCAAAAGCTTTTGATCTTGATGAAATCCCAATAGATCATTTTTATTGCCCTTTCTTCCCTTGCCTTTGGTGATGTTCCTAGGAAGAAGTTGCCGCGGCTGAGGTCGAAGAGGTTGCTGCCTGTGTTTTCCTCAAGGATTTTGATGGTTTCCTTTCTCACATTGAGGTCCTTCATCCATTTTGAGTCTATTTTCATGAGTGGTGTAAGGAAATGGTCCAATTTCATTTTTCTGCATGTGGCTGTCCAATTTTCCCAACACCATTTGTTGAAGAGGCTGTCTTTTTTCCACTGGACATTCTTTCCTGCTTTGTCGAAGATTAGTTGACCATAGAGTTGAGGGTCTACTTCTGGGATCTCTATTCTGTTCCATTGATCTATGTGTCTGTTTTTGTGCCAATACAATACTGTCTTGATGATGACAGCTTTGTAATAAGGCTTGAAGTCCAGAATTATGATGCCACCAACTTTGACTTTCTTTTTCAAAATTCCTTTGGCTATTCAAGGTCTTTTCTAGTTCCATATAAATTTTAGGATTATTTGTTCCATTTCTTTGAAATAAATGGATGGGATTTTGATAGGGATTGCATTAAATGTGTAGATTGCTTTAGGTAGAATAGACATTTTCATAATATTTGTTCTTCCAATTCATGAGCATGGAACATTTTTCCATTTCTTTGAGTCTTCCTCAATTTCTTTCATGAGTACTTTATAGTTTTCTGAGTATAGATTCTTAGCCTCTTTGGTTAGTTTATTTCTAGGTATCTTATGGTTTTGGGTACAATTGTAGATGAGATAGACCCCTTAATTTCTCTTTCTTCTGTCTTGTTGTTGGTGTAGAGAAATGCAACTGATTTCTGTGCATTGATTTTATATCCTGACACTTTACTGAATTCCTATACAAGTTCTAGCAGGTTTGGAGTGGAGTTTTTTGGGTTTTCCACATAAAGTATCATGTCATCTGCAAAGGGTGATGATTTGACTTCTTCTTTGCCAATTTGGATGTCTTTAATCTATTTTTGTTGTCTGATTGCTGAGGCTAGGACTTCTAGTACTATGTTGAATAGCAGTGGTGATAGTGGACATCCCTGCCATGTTCCTGACCTTAGCGGAAAAGCTCTCAGTTTTCCTGCATTGAGAATGATATTTGCTGTGGGTTTTTCATAAATGGTTTTGATGATATTGAGGTATGTACCCTCTGTCCCTACACTTTGAAGAGTTTTGATCAAGAAAGGATGCTGTACTTTGTCAAATGCTTTTTCAGCATCTATTGAGAGTATCATATGGTTTTTGTTCTTTCTTTTATTATTGTAGTGTATCAGATTGATTTGCGGATGTTGAACCAACCTTGCAGCCCTGGAATAAATCCCACTTGGTCATGGTGAATAATCGTTTTAAAGGACTGTTGGGTCCTATTGGCTAGTATTTTGGTGAGAATTTTTGCATCTGTGTTCATCAAGGGTATTGGTCTGTAATTCTCTTTTTTGATGGGATCTTTGTCTGGTTTGGGGATCAAAGTAATGCTGGCCTCATAAAATGAGTTTGGAAGTTTTCCATCCATTTCTATTTTTTGGAACCATTTCAGGAGAAGAGGAATTAATTCTTCTTTAAATGTGTGGTAAAATTCCCTTGGGAAGCTGTCTGGCCCTGGGCTTTTGTTCGTTGGGAGATTTTTGATGACTGTTTCAATCTCCTTATTGGTTATGGGTCTGTTCAGGTTTTTTATTTCTTCCTGGTTTAATTTTGTAGTATATAGGTCTCTAGGAATGCATCCATTTCTTCCAGATTGTCAAATTTGCTGGCATAGAGTTGCTCATAATATGTTCTTATAATTGTTTGTATTTCTTTGGTGTTGGTTGTGATCTCTCATCTTTCATTCATGATTTTATTTATTTGGGTCCTTTCTCTCTCTCTCACTCTCTCTCTCTCTTTTTTTCTTTTTTGATAAGTCTGGCCATGGGTTTATCAATATTGTTAATTCTTTCAAAGAACCAGCTCCTAGTTTCATTGATTGGTTCTACTGCTTTTTTTTGTTGTTGTTGTTTGTTTTCATTTCATTGATTTCTGCTCTGATCTTTATTATCTCTTCTTCTGCTGGGTTTAGGCTTTCTTTATTGTTCTTTTTCCAGCTCCTTAAGATGTAGGGTTAGGTTGTGTATTTGATACCTTTCTTGTTTCTTGAGAAAGGCTTGTACCACTATGTATTTTCCTTTCAGGACTGCATTTGTTGTGTTCCACAGATTTTGAACTGTTGTGTTTTCATTATCATTTGTTTCCATGAATTTTTTCAATTCTTCTTTAATTTCCTGGTTGAACCATTCATTCTTTGAAAGGATGCTCTTTAGCCTCCATGTATTTGGGTTCTTTCCAAATTTCCTCTTGGGATTGAGTACTAGCTTCAGAGCATTGTGGTCTGAAAATATGCAGGGAATGATCCCAATCTTTTGGTACTAATCGAGACCTGATTTATGCCCCAGGCTGTGATCTATTCTGGAGAATGTTCCATGTGCACTAGAGAAGAATGTGTATTCTGTTGCTTTGGGATGGAATGTTCTGAATATATCTGTGATGTCCATCTGGTCCAGTGCATGATTTAAGGCCTTTATTTCCTTTCTGATTTTTTGCTTAGATGATTTTTCCATTTTAGTGAGGGGGGTGTTAAAGTCCCTTACTATTATTGTATTATTGTCAATGTGTTTCTTTGATTTTGTTACTAATTAGTTTAAATAGTTGGCTGCTCCCATGTTAGTGGTATAGATATTTAAAATTGTTAGATCTCCTTGTTGGACAGACCTTGAGTATCCTTCCTCATCTTATTATAGTCTTTGGCTTAAAATATAATTGATCTAAGGATTGCCACCCCAGCTTTCTTCTGATGTCCATTACCACGGTAAATTGTTTTCCACTGCCTCACTTTAAATCTGGAGGTGTCATCAGGTTTAAAATGAGTTTCTTGTAGACAGCATATTGATGGGTTTTGATTTTTTATCCATTCTGATACTCTGTATCTTTTGATTGGGGCATTTAGCCCATTTAAATTCAGAGTAACTATTGAGAGATATGAATTTTGTGCCATTGTATTGCCTGTAAGGTGACTGTTACTGTATACTGTCTCTGTTCCTTTCTGGTCTACTACTTATAAGGTCTCTCTTAGCTTACTGGACCCCTTTCAATATTTCCTGTAGAGCTGGTTTAGTGTTTACAAATTATTTCAGCTTTTGTTTGGCCTGGAAGCTTTTTATCTCTCCTTCTATTTTCAAAGATAGCCTAGCTGGATATATTATTCTTGGCTGCATTTTTTTTTTCATTTAGTGCTCTGAATTTATCATGCCAGTTCTTTCTGTCCTGCCAGGTCTCTGTAGATAAGTCTGCTGCTAATATAATTTTTTTACCATTGTATGTTACAGACTTCTTATCCTGGGCTGCTTTCAGGATTTTCCCTTTGTCACTAAGATTTGTAAGTTTTATTATTAGATGACAGGATGTGGATCTATTCTTATTGATTTTGAGGAGGGTTCTCTGCACCTCCTGGATTTTGATGCTTGTTCCCTTTGCCATATTAGGGAAATTCTTTACAATAATTCAATCCAATATACCTTTGGTTCCCTCTCTCTTTCTTCTTCTTCTGGAATCCCAATTATTCTAATGTTGTTTTGTCTTATGTTATCACTTATCTCTCAAATTCTCCCCTGGTGGTCCAGTAGTTGTTTGTCTCTTCTGCTCAGCTTCTTTGTTCTCTGTCATTTGGTCTTCCATATCACTAATTTTCTCTTCTGCTTCATTTATCCTAGCAGTAAGATCCTCCAGTTTTTTTTAAGATTTTATTTATTTATTTGACAAAGAGAGATCACAAGTAGGCAAAGAGGCAGGCAGAGAGAGAGGAGGAAGCAGGCTCCCTGCTGAGAAGAGTGCCCGATGCGGGACTCGATCCCAGGACCCCGGGATCATGACCTGAGCCGAAGGCAGAGGCTTCAACCCACTGAGCCACCCAAGTGCCCCCTGATCCTCCAGTTTTGATTGCACCTCATTAATAGCTTCTTTGATTTCAGCTTGGTTAGATTTTAGTTCTTTTATTTCTCCAGAAAGGGCTTTTATTTCTCCAGATAGGGTTTCTATAATATCTTCCATGCTTTTTTTGAGAATCTTCATTTTGATCTCTAGATCTAACATATTACCAATGTCTGTATTGATTAGGTCCCTAGCCTTCAGTACTGACTTTTTTTTTTTGTGGTGAGTTTTTCTGCATTGTCATTTTATCCAGATAAGAATATATGAAGGAAAGAATAAAATACTAAAAGAGTGGCAATGACTCCAGAAAAATGTGCATTAACCAAATCAGAAGATTTGGGGGGAAGAAAGGTGGTAAAAAGAAGTTCAAAAACATTTAAGAAAAGGAAATATATATATTAGACTAGTGAATAGAACATAGCCACCCATTTAATTTTGGGAGTATTTTGGTCTCTTAGAGAAAACTACCTCCCAAAATTAAAAAAACAAAAAAAACAAAAAAACCATAGAAACAAAGGAATCAAGATGGTGGAGAAGTAGCAGGCTGAGACTACTTCAGCTAGCAGGAGATCAGCTAGATAGGTTATCTAAAGATTGCAAACACCTACAAATCCAATGGGAGATCAAAGAGAAGAAGAACAGCAATTCTAGAAACAGAAAATCAACCACTTCCTGAAAGGTAGGATGGGTGGAGAAGTGAATCCAAAGCAACGGGAAGATAGACTCTGGGGTGGGGGGTGAAGGGCCGGCTCCCAGCTAGTGATGGAGCAATGGAGCACAAAATCAGGACTTTTAAAAGTCTGTTCTGCTGAGGGACATTGTTCCAGAGGCTAAACAGGGGTGAAGCCCATGCAGGGTCAGTGTGGCCTCAGGTCCTGCAGGGTCACAGAAGGATCATGAAGGGTGTCTGAGTAACACAGAAGGGTGTCTGAGTGTCGCAGAGCTTACACGTATTAGAACAGGGAAGTCGGCTACAGAGACAGAGCAGAGGAGTGAGCTCTCAGCTCAGGGTTACCTTGAACTGGTCACAGGCTCAGTGAGCTCGGAGCACAGCCAGAGGCCAGGAAGACAGGAGTAATTGGGCGCTGTTCTCTGAGGGAGCACTGAGGGGTGGGGCCCCGGGCTCTCGGCTTCTCCGGGCCGGAGACCAGGAGGCCGCCATTTTCATTCCTGTCCTCTGGAACTCTACGGAAAGCGTTCAGGGGACAAAAGCTCCCGAAAGAAAACCCGAGCGAATTACTCAGTCCGGCCACTGGTAAGGGCGATGCAATTCCGCCTGGGGCAAAGACACTTGTAAATCACTACAACAGGCCCCTCCCCCAGAAGATCAACAAGAAATCCAGCCAGGACCAATTTCACCTACCAAGGAGTGCAGATTCAATACCAAGGAGAGCAGCAGAATTTCAGAGGAGGAGAAAGCAAAGCACGGAATTCTTGGCTTTCTCCCCATGATTCTTTAGTCTTGCAGTTAACTTAATATTTTCTTCTTTTTCAATTTTTTTCTCTTCTTCTACTAAATTTTTTTTTTAACTTTTACCATTTTCTTTTTTAACTTTTTTAACTAGTTTATCTAATATATATATATTCTTTTTTATATTTTTTCTTTATTCATTTTCTTTTTTTAATTGTTTCTCTTTTTTTCCTCTTTCTGAACCTCTTTTTACCCACTTTCTCCCCCCTCACAATTTGGGATCTCTTCTAATTTGGTTAAAGCATATTTTCCTGGGGTTGTTGCCACCCTTTTAGCATTTTACTTTCTCCTTCATATACTCTTATCTGGACAAAATGACAAGGCAGAAAAATTCACCACAAAAAAAGAAAAAGAGGCAATACCAAAGGCTAGGGACCTAATCAACACAGACATTGGTAATATGTCAGATCTAGAGTTCAGAATGACAATTCTCAAGGTTCTAGCTGGGCTCGAAAAAGGAATGGAAGATATTAGGGAAACCCTCTTGGGAGATATAAAAGCCCTTTCTGGAGAAATAAAAGGACTAAAATGTAACCAAGTTGAAATCAAAAAAAGCTATTAATGAGGTGCAATAAAAAATGGAGGCTCTAAATGCTAGGATAAATGAGGCAAAAGAAAGAATTAGTGATATAGAAGACCAAATGACAGAGAATAAAGAAGCTGATCAAAAGAGGGACAAACAGCTACTGGACCACGAGAGGAGAATTCGAGAGATAAATGACACAAAAAGATGAACAACATTAGAATAATTGGGATTCCAGAAGAAAAAGAAAGAGAGGGGGGAGCAGAAGGTATATTGGAGAGAATTATTGGAAAGAATTTCCCCAATATGGCAAAGGGAACAAGCATCAAAATCCAGGAGGTGCAGAGAACCCCCCTCAAAATCAATAAGAATAGGCCCACACCCCGTCACCTAATAGTAAAATTTACAAGTCTTAGTGACAAAGGGAAAATCCTGAAAGCAGCCCAGGATAAGAAGTCTGTAACATACAATGGTAAAAATCTTAGATTGGCAGCAGACTTATCCACAGAGACCTGGCAGGCCAGAAAGAGCTGGCATGATATATTCAGAGCACTAAATGAGAAAAACATGCAGCCAAGAATACTATATCCAGCGAAACTATCATTGAAAATAGAAGGAGAGATTAAAAGCTTCCAGGACAAACAAAAACTGAAAGAATTTGCAAACACCAAACCAGAACTACAGGAAATATTGAAAGGGGTCCTCTAAGCAAAGAGAGAGCCTACAAGTGGTAGATCAGTAAGGAACAGAGACAATATACAGTAACAGTCACCTTACAGGCAATACAATGGCACTAAATTCATATCTCTCAATAGTTACCCTGAATGTTAATGGGCTAAATGCCCCAATAAAAAGACACAGGGTATCAGAATGGATAAAAAACCAAAACTCATCTATATGTTGCCTACAAGAAACTCATTTTAAACCCGATGACACCTCCAGATTTAAAGTGAGGGGGTGGAAAAGAATTTATCATGCTATGGACATCAGAAGAAAGCAGGAGTGGCAATCCTTATATCAGATCAATTGGATTTTAAGCCAAAGACTATAATAAGAGATGAGGAAGGACACTATATCATACTCAAAGGGTCTGTCCAACAAGAAGATCTAACAATTTTAAATATCTATGCCCCTAACGTGGGAGCAGTCAATTATATAAACCAATTAATAACAAAATCAAAGAAACACATCAACTATAATACAATAATGGTAGGGGACTTTAAAACTCCACGCACTGAAATGGAGAGATCATCCAAGCAAAAGATCAACAAGGAAATAAAGGCCTTAAATGACACACTGGACCAGATGGACATCACAGATATATTCAGAACATTTCATCCCAAAGCAACAGAATACACATTCTTCTCTGGTGCACATAGAATATTCTCCAGAATAGATCACATCCTGGGTCCTAAATCAGGTTTCAACCGGTATCAAAAGATTGGGGTCATTCCCTGCGTATTTTCAGGCCACAATGCTCTGAAGCTAGAACTCAATCACAAGAGGAAATTTGGAAAGAACCCAAATACATGGAGACTAAACAGCGTCATTCTAAAGAATGAATGGATCAACTAGGAAATTAAAGAAGAATTGAAAAAATTCATGGAAACAAATGATAATAAAAACACAACAGTTCAAAATCTGTGGGACACAACAAAGGCAGTCCTGAGAGAAAAATATATAGCGGTTCAAGCCTTTCTCAAGAAACAAGAAAGGTCTCAGGTACACAACCTGACCCTAAACCTAAAGGAGCTAGAGAAAGAACAAGAAAGAAACCCTAAACCCAGCAGGAGAAGAGAAATCATAAAGATCACAGCAGAAATCAATGAAATAGAAACAACAACAACAACAACAACAACAAAAATAGAACAAATCAACGAAACTAGGAGCTGGTTCTTTGAAAGAATTAATAAGATTGATAAACCCCTGGCCAGACTTATCCAGAAGAAAAGAGAAAGGACCCAAATAAATGAAATAATGAATGAAAGAGGAGAGATCACAGCTAACAGCAAAGAAATACAGACAATTATAAGAACATACTATGAGAAACTCTATGCCAACAAATTTGACAATCTGGAAGAAATGGATGCATTCCTAGAGACATATAAGCTACTACAACTGAATCAGGATGAAATAGAAAGTCTGAACAGACCCATAACTAGTAAGGAGATTGAAACAGTCATCAAAAATCTCCAAACAAACAAAAGCCCAGGGCCAGATGGCTTCCCAGGGGAATTCTACCAAACATTTAAAGAAGAACTAATTCCTATTCTCCTGAAACTGTTCCAAAAAATAGAAATGAGAGGAAAACTTCCAAACTCATTTTATGAGGCCAGCATCACCTTGATCCCAAAACCAGACAAGGATCCCATCAAAAAAGAAATACAGACCAATATCCTTGATGAACACAGATGCAAAAATTCTCACTAAAATACTAGCCAATAGGATTCAACAGTACATTAAAAGGATTATTCACCACGACCAAGTGGGATTTATTCCAGTGCTGCAAGGTTGGTTCAACACCCACAAATCAATCAATGTGATACAACACTTTAATAAAAAAAAAGAACAAGAACCATGTGATACTCTCAATAGATGTTGAAAAAGCATTTGACAAAGTACAGCATCCCTTCCTGATAAAAACCCTTCAAAGTGCAGGGATAGAGGGCACATACCTCAATATCATCAAAGCCAACTATGAAAAGCCCACCACAAATATCATTCTCAATGGAGAAAAACTGAAAGCTTTTCCGTTAAGGTCAGGAACACAGCAGGGATGTCCACTATCACCACTGCTATTCAACATAGTACTAGAAGTCCTAGCCTCAGCAATCAGACAACAAAAGGAAATTTAGAGCATCCAAATCGGCAAAGAATTAGTCAAACTATCACTCTTTGCAGATGATATGATATTGTATGTGGAAAACCCAAAAGACTCCACTCCAAAACTGCTAGAACTTGTGCAAGAATTCAGTAAAGTGTCAGGATATAAAATCAATGCACAGAAATCAGTTGCATTTCTTTACACCAACAACAAGACAGAAGAAAGAGAAATCAAGGAGTCAATCCCATTTACAATTGCACCCAAAACTATAAGATACCTAGGAATAAACCTAACCAAAGAGGCTAAGAATCTATACTCAGAAAACTATAAAGTACTCATGAAAGAAATTGAGGAAAGCACAAAAAAATGGAAAAATGTTCCATGTTCCTCAATTGGAAGAATAAGTATTGTGAAAATGTCTATTCTACCTAAAGCAATCTACACATTTAATGCAATTCCTATCAAAGTACCATCGTTTTTCTTCAAAGAAATGGAACAAATAAACCTAAAATTTATATGGAACCAGAAAAGACCTCAAATAGCCAAAGGAATATTGAAAAAGAAAGCCAAAGTTGGTGGCATCATAATTCCAGGCTTTAAGCTCTGTTACAAAGCTGTCATCATCAAGACAGCCTGGTACTGGCACAAAACAGACACATAGATCAATGGAACAAAATAGAGATCCCAGAAATAGACCCTCAACTTTATGGTCAACTCATCTTCAACAAAACAGGAAAGAATGTCCAATGGAAAAAGGACAGCCTCTTCAATAGATGGTGTTGGGAAAATTGGACAGCCACATGCAGAAAAATGAAATTGGACCATTTCTTTACACCAAACACAAAAACAGACTCAAAATGGATGAAGGACCTCAATGCGAGAAAGGAATCCATCAAAATCCTTGAAGAGGACACAGGCAGCAACCTCTTCGACCTCAGCCACAGCAACATCTTCCTAGGAACATCACCAAAGGCAAGGGAAGCAATTGCAAAAATGAACTATTGGGATTTCATCAAGATCAAAAGCTTTTGCACAGCAAAGGAAACAGTTAACAAAACCAAAAGACAACTTACAGAATGGGAGAAGATATTTGCAAATGACATATCAGATAAAGGGCTAGTGTCCAAAATCTATAAAGAATTTAGCAAACTCAACATCCAAAGAACAAATAATCCAATCAAGAAATGGGCAGAAGACATGAACAGACATTTCTGCAAAGAAGACATCCAGATGGCCAACAGACACATGAAAAAGTGCTCCACATCACTCGGCATCAGGGAAATACAAATCAAAACCCCAATGAAATATCTCCTCACATTAGTCAGAATGGCTAAAATTAACAAGTCAGGAAATGACAGATGCTGGCGAGGATGTGGAAAAAGGGGAACCTTCCTACACTTTTGGTGGGAATGCAAGCTGGTGCAACCACTCTAGAAAACAGCATGGAGGTTCCTCAAAATGTTGAAAATAGAACTACCCTATGACCAAGCAATTGCCCTACTGGGTATTTACCTTAAAGATACAAACATAGTGATCCGAAGGGGCACATGCACCCAAATGTTTATAGCGGCAATGTCCACAATAGCCAAACTATGGAAAGAACCTAGATGTCCATCAACAGATGAATGGATAAAGAAGAAGTGGTATATATACACAATGGAATACTATGCAGCCATCAAAAAACGAAATCTTGCCATTTGAGGCAACATGGATGGAACTAGAGGGTATCATGCTTAGAGAAATAAGTCAATCCAAGAAAGACAACTATCATATGATCTCCCTGATATGAGGAAGTGGAGATGTAACATGGGGGGTTCAGGGGGTAGGAGAAGAATAAATGAAACAAGATGGGATTGGGAGGGAGACAAACCATAAGTGACTCTTAATCTCACAAAAGAAACTGAGGGTTGCTGGGGGGAGGGGGATTGGAAGAAGGGGGGTGGGGTTATAGACATTGGGGAGGGTATGTGCTATGGTGAGTGCTGTGAAGTGTGTAAACCTGGCAATTCACATACCTGTACCCCTGGGGATAAAAATATATTATATGTTTATAAAAAATAAAAAATTAAAAAAAAAGAAAAACATACATATATATACACACACACATACACACACACACACACATATGCAAAAATAAGGGTAAACACGATGAAGGGATGGAATATGACTGTAAAGATGAGAACTTTTTAAAAATTCAAATAAAGGAGTTGATAAGTTGGTTGGGAAAAGAAAGAAAAAGAAAGCAGAGAGAATTTGCTTAGGCTGGAGATTAGAACAAAGCCCTGTGCCAGATTTAGGTTATATTTTGATCTATTAGAAGTTGTATCCCAAAATTTTTTAGAAGAAAAATTCCTATGTGTATACAAAAAATAAATTTTAGATACAATGAAGGATAAAATATGACTATAATAATGAATGTTCAAAAAGGTTTTTAAATGAAAGGTATTGTTAAGATAAACTAGTTAAAAATGTTAAAAGAGGAAAGAGCAAATGTTAAAAAATTAGAATAAAAAAATAAATAAAATTTTAAAAATTAATTAACTTTGTAAGACTAAAGAATCATGGGGAGAAAGCCATGAATTCCATGCTTTGCTCTCTTCTCCTCTGGAATTCTGCTGTTCTCCTTGATAAGGGAGCTTGGTCTTGGCTGGATTTCTTGCTGATCTTCTGGGCAAGGGGGCTGTTGTAGTGATTCTCAAGTTTTTTGCCTGAGGTAGAATTGCACCACCCTTGCCAGGGGCTGGGCTAAGTAATCTGCTCCGGTTCACTCTGGGGAGCTGTTGTTCCCTGAATGCTTTCCGTAGAGCTCTGGAGGACAGGAATGAAAATGGCGGCCTCCTAGACTCTGGCCCAGAGGTGCCGAGAGCTCAGGGCCCCACTCCTCAGTGCACCCTCAGAGAAAAGTACTCAATCACTCCCTCCTCCCTGGCCTCCGGCTGCATGCCAAGCTCACCCAGCCTGTGACAGAGCATGTCTGTCTCTGGCACACAGCCCCACCTGGAGTCTCTAAACCCAGGAGATCCCTGCTGATCTTCCAGGGGGTTTTCCTCAGATCTGCCACTTGTGGGGTCCCTGCTCAAAGAGCAGTAGTCTGACTGTGCCATGGATCATAGTTTAAGGTAACCCCAAGTTGAGAGCTCACTCCTCAGTTCCGTCTCTGTAGCTGGCTTCCCCGTTCTAATACCTGTGAGCTCTGTGATACTCAGACACCCCCAATCCTTCTATGACCCTGCAGGACCTGAGACCACACTGCCCCCATGAGGGCTCCACTCCTTCTTAGCCTCTGGAGCAATGTGCCTCAGTGGAGCAGACTTCTAAAAGTTCTGATTTTGTGCTCCATTGCTCCACTGCTTGCCAGGAGCCAGCCCCTCCCCCCATGGTCTATGCTTTGGATTCACTTCTCCACAGGTCCTACCTTTCAGAAAGTGGTCTATTTTCTGTTTCGAGAATGCTGCTTTTCTCTTTGCTCTCCTGTTGGATTTGTAGGTGTTTGGAATGTTTTGATAAGCTATTTAATTGATGTCATCTCAGCCTGCTACTCCTCTGCCATCTTGACTCCTCTCTGCCTCTTTTTGAATTTTACATAAACTTTTACTCCACAATATCTATATTATTATGTATAGCTGTAATTTATTTTCTTGTTGTTGTGTTATATTCCATTGTCTGAACAAAGCCCAAATTATTTATCGAATCTACTGCTGATGGACATTCACCTTGGTTTTCAATTTTTTACTATCTTGAATACTGCTCTGTAAATATTCTTGTATGTATCTTTTGTAGATATAAACACACTTTTGGGGAGGGTTCTAGAACTGCTTTGTTATATGGTATGCATGTGTTTAGCTTTAGCAGATACTACTAAGCAGTTTTCTTAAACGACTGTACCAATTTCCATTTTAATCGGCAATATATGAGAATTCTAGTTGCTCTACATCATTCATATTGTTTCTTTCTTTAAAAAAAGAGATTTTATTTATTTATTTGACACAGAACGAGAGAGAGCACAAGCAGTGAGGAGCAGCAGAGGGAGAGGGAAAGCCTAATGTGGGGCACGATGCCAGGACCTGGGATCATGAACTGAGCCAAAGGCAGAGGCTTAAGCAACTGAGCCACTCAGTGGCCCCATCCATGTTGTTTCTTAAGGATCTCACACAGGAACATAGGTCCTCTTTATTCATTTCAGTTTTATTAGAAGCAAGATTTTTTTTTAATTTGCATTTCTCCTAATTCTAAACCAATTTCAGTTGCTGGTGGTAGGGGTGGGGCTTTCCCAAGTAAATGATCCTTTATAACTGAGAAACCCAGAGCACCTTTTCAGTGGAAACGATTCTACAGACCTCTATGACAGATTGCTTTGTCCCAAGGGTCTGCAAATGAGGAGGAAACCACAGCTGAATTTCTTTTTAAACACCCAGTCCATTCAAGGAAAATAAATACACTGAAGGAGATTGCTTAGTATGGAGGAAATAAAATTGCAGCACAATTGCTTCTTTGTGATGATTAAGAAATCAATTTGGAAAGTAAAAACTCAAGCATAATGTTCTCTAGAATGGGCCAGAATTTCCTCGATGCAAGTCTAGGCCCTTCTTTTTGCCTTTTGTTTCTCTGTCAGACAAATCCCTTTCAGGGTCAGGAAAGAATGTGCATATTTCACACTTTACAGCCTCTTCAGCTGTTATCCGGTCTCATGGGAGTGGTTGAAGAAAAAATTCAAACACAGATTCCATCATCCTGGGCTCTTCACTTAGAGTCATGGTAATCTTCATTAGATTTCATAAAGCAAAGCATTATTTTTAATCTGGGATTTTTAGGTCATTATCACCAATCAGACTCCTTACAGTCTCACTCCAACTGTTAGTAAGTACTAGTATTAGCATAATCATTATTTTTGCCTGCTTTAAAAAATATATACTATAAACAGGAATATATCTAATTAATACTTGGGATTGCATCAGCAAAATAAGACAGCATTAAAATATAGTTCCTTCTGAAGAAAGCATGTGGCTTTACATAATAGCAGAGAGGTAAAACTGATTAACAGATTAAACATAATTTCATGGTTCACAGAAAACAGAAAAACAATCTAAGATTTGGACATAATTCTCTGGCTTTGTATTGCTCCCGTAATCTGTATTTTCTCTTAATGATGGATTATTATAAATTGAATGCTTATGTTTTAATTTATAAATTACATCTTAATGTGTTGGATCATTGGGCCATGCACATGTAGATTGTTACAATGGTATGAAATTGTATTTTGGGGCTTGTTTCACTCAATCACTTACTGTTTTGTTCATCTATCAAATGTCACTTGGTCATGTCCTGTGTGTGTGTGTGTCTGTGTGTGTAGCATTGGCCTTGTCAGTATAATGTGGAAATTCTATGAAGAATCCTCTCCTTTTTTTTCCCCATGAGCTTGGTTTTTAAATAGATGTTGTATATTCCTAGGGCCCACCAGAGTCACATAATATCCAGTAATATTGAAGAAAGAATGGTTTAAGGAATATCTCATCTTTAATACCTCTATGCACTAAATCTGTTTTTGAAAATCAAAACATCTCCAAAAGATACACACAATTTGGGCTTCAAAATGCCCAGCTTACGTATGGCCCATAAAGATCCCGTTAACAGTTTATCTCATTAACAGCCCTTTGTGCTCATCAGTTCAGGCTGTGTTTTCCCACTGGGACATCATTTACAGTGCCCTAAACATATTTTCACAACATTCACCTGACAACATCAGCTGAGAGAAAAATCTTCAGACTGCAGGGAAACATCAGGAGGCCATGAATTCTTAAACAACACACCAAATTGCAAAAATGGTGTGTATGTCTCTTTGAGAATATCCTTAACAATAATTAACCAGGAAAAGAAGCAGTAACTAGTTCAAGGACTTTGACTCGGTTCTCTTCCCTCACAAAAACCCTGTGGGTGTTTGTGTGGTGGTCAAGCTTTGTGACTACTGCCTACTTTGGGAAGGATGGTTTTAGTCCTTTGAAGTTTGCATAGAAGCAAAACCAGACTAAACAAGTATCATCTGGTGTAAGGTTTCCCCTAATGAGCAAATACAAAGGATTTATAATTAGTGCACGTACATGCTTTTTTAATGAGTGCCCACCAAGAAGTCATCCATTCCCTTAATAGGTAAGTGAATAATTTCTCTTCTAATCTTCTCTAACACATTCATTTGTTCAGTAAGTTCCTTTCCCATCGCTTTATAAAGTGACCCTTCAGCTTTCATTAGAGTTTCTGTATTGTATTTTATCCAAATTGCATTTTAGTATACTGAAGACATGGAGATGCATGATATGATAACATGACGTATGCATTAAGTCTGTAAGTGTATCTCCTGGAGATGTGAGTGACGCCCAGTCATTGGATGGCATTCTGTTGTGATCTAGGTCCTTGCTACCCAGACTGCCTCAAATTATGGTATTCAGACCATCAACGTTACTTGGGAACTTCTTCTTATCTCTAGGGCCCTTAAGCACATCTTCTAAATTACAATCCTGGGGGGGAGGAAGATCATCAGTAATCTTTTTTTTAAAAGATTTTATTTATTTGAATGAGAGAGAGAGAGAGTCACAGCAAGAGAGGGAGCACAAGCAGGGGGAGTGGGAGAGGGAGAAGCAGGCTTCCCACCGAGCAGGGAGCCCAATGTGGGGCTCGATCCCAGTACCCTAGGATCATGACCCATGCCGAAGGCATACACCTAACGACTGAGCCACCCAGGTGCCCCTCACCAGTAATCTTTATTTTAGCAAATATTGCACAAGAACCAGCTGCATGCTATAACATAAGAAGCACTTGTTTAGGGTGTAATCTTTAGAATTTCTGAATATGCATGCCACCATATTGCCTCACATCTCTTTGCCTTTGGGTGGGCTGTTCCTTCTATCTGAAACTCCTCTTCCTTTTCCTACTATAGAAAAAAGCCCACGAGCACCTTTGGTAGGAAGTTCTTACACAAATTCTGAAATAAGTTTCTTCAAGAAATCACTTCTAGGGATGCCTGTGTGTCTCAGGTGGTTGGACAACTGCCTTTGGCTCAGGTCATGATCTCAGAGTCCCAGGATTGAGTCCCACATTGGGCTCCCAGCTCCATGGGGAGTCTGCTTCTCTCTCTGCCCTTCTCCTCATTCATGCTCTCTCTCACTGTCTCTCTCTCAAAAAAAAAAAAGAAAAGAAAAGAAAGAAAAAAAGAAATCACTTCTACACCCTGAGATGCATCTTTCCTACTCTTGAGGTTAAAGTAGACATTTTCATGCTCCCTCCTTTGGCACATGACAGTAACCACATAAGCCCACAGATAACTGTAACACACCTAAGGTCTTTCTTTTACTATGGTCAGCTTCTGGGAGGCAAGAATTGAAATTATATTATTTAGTATCCCTGACGTGGAAATTAGAGCATGATTTTTAATAGGAAGAGGAAAGAATCACTAAACTGGAAGATAGAACAATAGGAATTACCTAAACAGAACAACAGAAAGAAAATAGACTAAAAAAGAGTAATAGAGCTCCAAGGGCATGTGAAGGCTATAACAGAAAAATCTAACATTTCTGTTATGAGAATCCTAATAGAGGAGGAAGAGGGTGGGGCTGAAAAGAACTAGAAAAGACAGTGGCTGAAAATTTCCCAAGTTTGTCAAGAAACATAAACCTCAGAGTCAAGAAGATGCACAAAGCCCAAACAGGATAAGCCCAAGGAAATCTGTGCCAAGACATGGCATAAGTAAACTTCTGAAAACTAAAACATAGAAAAAGAACCTTGAAAGTACACAGAAAAAAACATACCTTACTTATAGGAAAGAAACCATTTAGATGACTGCAAACTTGCCATCAAAGCCACGGAAACGAGAAGGAAAGAGAACAGTGAGTCCGTCTGTTCAGAGCAACTTTATCTTTAATAGCCAAAAACCAAACATAACCCAACTGTTCCAAGATAGGTTAATGGTTAAACAAGGGGTACATTGCATATTATGGAATACTAGACATCAATAAAAAAATAATGAATTACTGATGCCCACAACAACTTGGATGGATATCAAGAGCATTATGCTGAGTGGAAAAAAGAAATCACCAAAGGGCAGACATGTATGATCTCATTTATCATATTCTCTGCACGACAAAATCATGGAGAACAGATGCATGGTTACCAGAGGCGAGGGATGGTGGAGGGAGAAGAGTGGGTGTGACTCCAAAGTGGTTGCATGAAGGACGTCTTTTGTGGGGATGGACCAGTCCTGTATCTTGGTTGCAGTGGTGGTTCCACAAATCTACACACATGATCAAATGACAGAGACAATGCACACACATTGTATCAACATCAATTTTCCACTTTTGATATTGCACTAGAATTACGTTAGCTGGAAACACTGGGGGAACCGAGTGACAGTATGTGAATCTTCCCTGTACTATCTTTGCAACATCTTATGAATCTATAATTGTTTTTACAATGGCAAGCGTTTTGTAAAACCAATAGGCTTAATAACCGGCATAAGGCAATAAGAAAGGGGATGGAGTTGAGAATGAGAGTAGGACTCCTAGAAACACAAGTGCCCAGAGCCAGAGCCAGCTCAGGAATATGGGCAAAGCTGACTTGAAACTCAGAGAAGGAATTCTAGACAAAGTTAGGGGAACAATTTTCTTCCTGTAAGTACGACGAGACAGAGAAGCCCCAAATTGGATTGTACAATTCTCCAAGCCCATGATCATGATGTATTTGATAGGAGCTCAGAACAAAGAAAAATATCTGTGGATTGAACGGATGAATAGATGAGAGTGCCAAGTCTCTGTAAACCTTAACCTTGACTTTCTAGGTGGCTGGATGTATCATTTCTAGCCTTCCAAACCTGGAGAGAGGGAAGGAAGAAGATTCGGTTCTGAGTTAAGGTGGTCACAGGATCAGGTATCTGAACATTGAGACACTTACTATTCTTTAGTAAACCCCCCCATTTCCCTTAGATTCTTGGAAGAGTTACCTAGAAAAGTTGAATTTGTCATGGATATCATGAGGTGGAATGAACCACCTATGTCCAACAGAGCTCAGGAGGCAAGTATGGAAGCTGGGTCATAGAAAGGGGAGATTTTCAAGTTGAAAATCAGAATGAAATCTAGGGGGCATGATGCAGTTAATGAGGTAGACCGTCCTGGAGAGACAGAATGAGAAAGTGAGACACAGGGTGGGGAGGGGGAGAGAGAGATATCAGAGAAAGCTGTGACCTCTGTTTTCATCCCAAGAAACCCGGTCACTTCCATTGGCCCCAGGAATTGTTTTGAGTATAGATACATTAGCTTAATCTGATTTTTGTA
Organism: Mustela erminea; assembly: GCF_009829155.1. Taxonomy (NCBI): domain Eukaryota; kingdom Metazoa; phylum Chordata; class Mammalia; order Carnivora; family Mustelidae; genus Mustela; species Mustela erminea. The sequence goes on from NC_045635.1 coordinate 37,414,979, forward strand.
GGCCTGTCTACAATAAAAGTACACAACAATAGAATAAAATATACTTATAGCACTGCTGTCGTCCTCCAGCAGGGATCAGCAAGCAATTCAGAGAGAATAACAGATAGCAAGAATGTCCCATAAAATAGTCAACAACCTCTAAAATTGCTTCGTGAGGAGTAACAAATAAGATTTGATTTAAAAGCCACAAAGCTACAGTGGCCACTGGATTTAAAAGCTCATACAAAGTGCATTAAGACTCCATCTCCAAACACTGTTGAAATGAATATTCAATCTACATAAATTCAGTCAGTCAATGCTTTTGTAACAGTCACGTGAACTTTAGGACATCAGTCAGATATTTACTGAATGCCTATAGAGGCAAAGGATTTTGTGTCTCAATGATCACAGAAAGACGTAATGTTACTTGAGTTTTTAAAAAATTGTGTATGTGTGCGTGTGTGTGTGATAAGCCCTTCCAAACTTACTGCTACCAAAATATTCTTTCTTTACCTTAAAGCCTCTGCTCCCACAGTCTTAAAACTCATTTATATATGACCTTAGTCCATTTTGGTACTCATACATTCTCCAAGACTGTATACAGCATTATCTATATGTGGATAGGAGACTGGAAGATGGAAGGATGAAAGGGGGAACAATCAATAAAACAAGGTGATATGTTTAGAGTATCCAATGGAAAGGGACTCTGAGGTCCCGAAAGAAAAGACAAAGGCAACAGTAAATGTGAATAGTCCAGTGGCCATCCAAAAGGACTGTGAGCTTCCTAAGGTTGGAGATTATATTTTCTTTGTCCTCCTGCCCATCCCCTGAGCAACTTATGTCAGGATAAAATTTTATACATAGTAAATATTCAAGAAATATTAGTTCAACAAAGGAATGAATGAGGAAGTGAGACCTCTTTTCTGGGGAATACAGAAATATTTACCCACCATCTGATGTGGCATAGTGTAGGACACTGTTTTCCTATAGAACCTGTCAAGACTTATCAAAACTACTGGCTGCTACCCAAACAAGAAAGCAAAAGGGGATGGAAACAGTCCTGAGCCCCAGAGTCCTGTATTTATCCCTGCTCCCCCACTCTTGGGGACTGCTTTCAATGTCTTTAGAGAAATCCTTCAATTTCTTCCAAGTTAAATGGGTAAAAATTGAGGATTATGATTTTGAAAACAAAAACCCTCATACCGCATTATTTGCTGTGTTTGAGTATTTGGAAGACTATTATGGAAAATTGGAAATTCATGGTAGTTTGTAATATACATATTAATGTATAGTAAGTTTTGGAGAAACCTCAGGGTAGAATATTGACCCTTAACGAGTTCCCACCATGAACACAGTCCCAAGAACTTGAAAAGAGGCTGGTTGGGGGCATTTAAGACACATGACACTCTTCCTACCAGTCAAAAGGCAGTTGCTTCCCTTTGCTCTGTGCCAGTGTCAAAGTCACTAGAACAGAAGAAAAGACACTCTCTTAGTAGAGAATTTTGAACAGGACCATATGATTAAATGGATGTAAGCTAGAGAAGCACATCATTAGACAGACAGTATGTCGGTCACATTATAAAATGTAGATTCAGGGAACACAGTTGAGGTGACTATGATTTCATGAAAGAAAAATAACATTAAAAGAAAAAATACAGGGGTACCAGGTGGCTCTGTTGCTTGAACCAACGACTCTTGATTTTGGCTCAGGGCATGATCTCAGGCTCCTGGAAAGGAGTCCTGCATAGGTCTCCATGCTTAATGTGGAGTCTGCTTGAGGTTCTCTCTCTTCCTCTGTCCCTCCCCCTACTCTCTCTCGAAATAAATAAATAAATCTTTAAAAAAACATTAAAAAATACATGCTAAACACTTCATGCCTTTTCCACTCCTTTCTTTTTTTGACATACCTTCTGGAAGATTTTCTTGACTATGTTCCATCTTCTACGTTTTTAAAAAATTTCAGCCATCACTTTATTTATTTATTTCATAAAAGCTCTTGCTTGCTCTTTGTTCTTTTTCATGGCCTTCTTTTCCAGTTTCATCAATAAAGTAGCAATATTAATCTTTCAAAAATACTAAATGCTTTTTTTTAAACTTGTCTCTTTTCTCTGAGTTTCATTTTTGTTGTTGTGCATTTATCCTGATCTCTCCATTTTATGGAGGATGATCTTCTCAAATACCCAGTCATGTGTGGTAAAGGAGGTCGAAAGAAAACAGATAAAAAGCAGATTTGGAGATTTCAGAACATTAGATTCTAGAGTAGAGGGTTAATTTTTTATTTTTTTCCCCCCCTGAACATAATTCCAGTCACAGTCATTGCTGGTTACTGGCTTGTGACAGGCTGGCAGCAGAGGGATTTTATCTGGAATGAAGAACTTGCAAATCTGTGTCAAATCTTTACTTCCTTCACCAGTTCTATTAATGTCTCATTTACTAACAATTGTTAGATAATTGCACTAGTTTTAAAAAGTCTTGCTTGCTAAAGATGGACTAAAAGTGTTTTGACAGGAACACTAACTAATTTTGCCGAGATAATCCAACTTTTGGTGGTACAGCAAATAAATGCAATGTGTTAATGGTGCCCATTGTCTTTTCTCTGTATTGCAAAACTGAATCGCCCATTTTGAATAATAAAATATTCAGCTACATAACAAATATCAGGGATGTTCACTCATGGTCAAAATTTAAAACCAAACAAATTCATGTTTCCTGTTCATACCTGCTCCCTAGTTATGCCCACTGTCCTCTACAGTTGTGCATTGTTAACTCTTGCTTTCTGTAACATGGACATCTGACATTCTCTAAAACCTTCCAGAGAAAGGGTGCTTCTGTGGGAGTACAGACTTATTGTGACCCTGGTGCATTTTGAGAGGAGATGGAGTTTGGGGATCCCAAGATGCTGGCTTTGTTCCCTCTCATAAAGATGAGGATGTGGTCTTGCTGGTGTTGAATTTGTTTAAAAAACAAAACCAAACCAAACTAAACAAAAAAACTGGAGAGCGCCTGTGTGATTCAGTCAGTTAAGCATCTGCCTTCAATTCAGGTCATGATCTTGGGGTCCTGGGATGGAGCCGCATCTGTCAAGCTCTTTGCTCAGTGGGGAGTCTGCTTCTCCCTCTCCATCTGCACCTCTCCTTGCTCATGCTCTCTGTTTCTCTCAAATAAATAAATAAAATCTTTTCTTCTTTTTTAATCTAAGGTTTCTTTTGGTTAGTGTTTCAAAGTAATAAAGGGCATACTCAAACTGGGCAATTTGGGGAGAGTTTAATAAAGGGAATATTTACAAATGCATGAGCACAAAGGATAAGAAAATCAACAAAGGGTAGTGTAGTTCTCTACATGTGGCAATAGTGAGACCCATGACCACCCTTTGGCCTCAGAGGGGCAAGAGGAGAGCATAGTTGTTGGAACACAGAGAGAGGATCTACATGAAGGGGATGCTGTCTGACAGAAGCTGTGGCCTTTATTAGAGAGGAACAGCTGAGCCATGGTGATCCCGTGGAAAAGAAGACAGAGAAGTAAAACATCCTGGCCTCATTCTTCTGCCATTTTCTCATTTCAGCCAGTGTCTCTTATTGGCTCACCCAACTAGAAGCCAGAAGGCAATGAATCTCACTGATAGAGTTCATACAAGCCAGTTTCCTGGGGCACAGAGCAGGTGGAGGTCAGAGTGGATCTGGCTCAAGCAATGGAAAATACTCAGCACATTATGAAAACCTCACATTTGTAAAAAAAAAAAAATTCTTAAATGGAGTAATTGAGGGGCAGTTGGGTGGCACAGCTGATTGAGTGTCTGACTCTTGATTTCAGCTCAGGTTGTGATCTCAGGGTTGTGAGATCAAGCCCCACATCAGGCTCTGCACTCAAGACAGAGTCTGCTTGAGGTTCTCCCTCCTCCTCTGCCCTTCCTGCTCTCTCTCTCTCTCTCAAATAATTAAATCTTAAGACATGTTTTTAAATTTAAAATTAAGTGGAATAATTGGTATAAGTTCTTCTGGAATATAAAGTAAGTACATAGATTCAGAAGGAAGTAGTATAGCAAAGTCTGGTTTATTTCTCAATTCTGGAGGGATTCTACCTGTATGGAGAATGACATAGCCAGTTCCATATCCCATATGGAGGCCAGGATAAGGGGAAATTCATGTAAACATACACTGCAACTGCTCATGCTCTGTGTAGTCATCTTTTTCTGTAGCCTTAGTAAAATAATTGAGAACATCTATCCCAAGTGTGTGTTTGTTGGTGCACTTTTTCTACCCATCCATTCACAACCTACTAGAAACATTACACCTTCATGGTTTTTTTTTAAAGATTTTTATTTATTTATTTGACAGACAGATCACAAGTAGGCAGAGAGGCAGTCAGAGAGAGAGAGAGAGGAGGAAGCAGGCTCCCCACTGAGCAGAGAGCCCCATGCGGGGCTCAATCCCAGGACCCCAGGATCATGACCTGAGCCGAAGGCAGAGGCTTTAACCCACTGAGCCACCCAGGCGCCCCTACACCTTCATGTTTGTCAAACACATAAATGTTTCATCATACACATATAGTTACCCTTTAATCATGAAAATACAAATCACTTAATTTTGTTAAGGGTGATTCTTTATGAAATATAGATGGAGTATAATTCATTTGGTTACTGTTGACTCCAGCATTTGATTTCCATAATTAATATCCACAATCATTGACGATATTAATAAAATTATTCAAAATCTCTTTGCATGCAGAGGGAATCCTGGATGGTGACCAGAGTAGGTCAGGAGAGACAGCTGAGAAAGATGGAAACTGACAAGGGAAGGGGAAGGATTTAAAGGGAGAGCTACATTTGTACTGCTGTTGAACAAATATTGTGCATTACCTTGGAGTAAAGGCTATTAGCTAGAGCCAGATCTAAGATCTGTGTGGCCTGAAGATTATTGTGCTGTTACTACATTACAAAGTCTGGCCCAGCACTGACTGGTGTAGTGGTATTGAGAATATTTCAGGAAGACTTTCTTACCCTTGACTGGCTAACAATACCTTAACCCTACATGGAAGTGACTGTCTCCCACATGAGCTTACTTTACTAACTCTACATTAAAATTAAGCCCAGCTTGGGGCGCCTGGGTGGCTCAGTGGGTTAAACCTCTGCCTTCGGCTCAGGTCATGATCTCAGGGTCCTGGGATCGAGCCCTACATCGGGCTCTCTGCTTGGCGGGGAGCCTGCTTCCTCCTCTCTCTCTGCCTGCCTCTCTGCCTACTTGTGATCTCTCTATCTCTGTCAAATAAATGAATAAAATCTTTAAAAAAAATTAAGCCCAGCTCAAGTTCCTTATAACAGAATTCCCAAAAATGTCTGTGGCCACTCTACCACCTGATATGAGGGGAAATGTGACAGATGGAACGTTGTCATAAAAGGAGTCAGTGGTCTCAAATGACGGTGGTTAAAGTAACTTATTTTACATTTTTTACAAAAATACATGCCATGGATATATTGCTCAGGTCTTCTCTATGGCCTTGGAAGGGAACTGTGTAAGCTATCTTAGCTTCATGATAAATCCACATTTAGGTGATTGAAATAAACTGAACAGGGCCTCACCCTCTGCCCACAGAGTTAAATAAGAAAAGGATCCAAGGCCAAGTTAGTTCTGCTGCTTCTTCCATAGAATGAGGGTAGAATCTGGAAATTCAACTTCTCAGTCCTTCCCATTTGCCACTTACCTGTAGCTTAGGTCAGTGAGTGGCGGGGGGAGGGGGGATGCTTATGGATAACAGCTACAATAAGTTTTTCTTGTATTCATTTATTCAACAAGTATTTGATAATTGTTCATTTTGTGCTGAGTACTATTTGATATGAGGGGGATAAAATAGTAAGTAAAACAGACGAAGTCTCTGTCTTCAGTGATCTTCAAGTCTAAGAGAGAACAGACAACTTACCATTGCATCTTTATGCAAAACAAGTATGTGAAAATTCATAGAATAATTCATGCATCATCCTATTCATACCTTGGCACAGAGCAGTGACAATCCCTGAAACATAGTTCTCTAAAGTTCCATCCATGGCCTTGGTATCTCTGGTCTCTTCTTTTCCTAAAAATAAGAGAAAAGGAAGGCAAGAATTTTGAGGAATGGAGAATGTAGAAATGGAAAAATCAACTCATCCCCAAATTTTTGTTCTTTCTTTTAAAATGTCTAGTCTGGTTCCCTTTTGGACTGTGGACAACGTAGAGGAGGTATAATCTTCTATACCCAACTAGTCACCAGTGATGGATAATAAGAGAATAGGTACCATGTGAGGTATCTTCTCTTTTAGGCTCTCATATCATTGCTATCACAATGGCTGCAAAGCATTTGTAAGAAATGTAATGGCTCTCACTCTTGAATGGCGTGAAAGACAAAAACTTCACTCAATGTTCACCCTTGCCTCAGACTTTCAGAAAGTCATCTAATTTCTTAGCATCTGAGGTGTATAATGCTGAAACAAGGTCAACTATACAAATTGCTTACTTACCTCATTGGGATACAGACTGCTGCAGGAATTGCAGCTGTGACTTAGTTGGATTTCCAGAGGGCTTGTCTATGGTTGGGATGAGTTAAGCATGATTCCATGAGCCCTAAAGAAAGAATAACCCTATAGGGTTATACATCACAACCAAAAAATGAACTCAAAAAGAAATCCTAGTGCAGAAGGAGAGTCTAATTAATACTGAATGTCCAATCAATATTAATATCAACACTTCCACTGATCAAACCTGGATCTTTGACCGTTTGATAATTGTCTGTCTTCACACAGACCTTCCCAGGAATGTTGGTATTCTGGAAATGGTGATGGGAATTCCACTATCAGGTAAAAATTGCAGTGATGTCATAAATACACTAATGATTGTTTCTGCAAAGAATCCTAAGTTTCTTAAAGTTTGTTAAGCTCTCTCTAGGCCAAATATATATGACCTTTTTAAAATTATTATGTTATGTTAGTCACCTTGCAGTACATCACTTGTTTTTGATGTAATGTTCCATGAGTCATGGTTTGTATATAACCATACGTATATGATCTTAAGAAGCACTGAAGCATGGGAAAAGAACACTGAGTTTGAATCCTGGATCTGCAAATCTCTGGGTGTATGTGACCTTTGACAAGTTACCTGACATCTTTGAAGTTCAGTTGTCCTAACCTATGAATTAAGGTTAGCAATAGCTCTTGTTACAGAATTGTTTGGATTATGTAAAGAAAATTTATACTCATATAAACCATGTGTCATTAAGTAGATGCACTGTGAATGGTAGGTATTGCTAATTATGAATTTAAGTACAATAATAAACTAATATCTTGTCACTTGTTTTTTCCAGTGCTTAAACTTTGGGCTAAGAAAGACTTTCGCATGGGGCGCCTGGGTGGCTCAGTAGGTTAAGCCGCTGCCTTCGGCTCAGCTCATGATCTCAGGGTCCTGGGATCGAGTCCCGCATCGGGCTCTCTGCTCAGCAGGGAGCCTGCTTCCCTCTCTCTCTCTCTCTGCCTGCCTCTCCATCTACTTGTGATTTCTCTCTGTCAAATAAATAAATAAAATCTTTAAAAAAAAAAAAAAAAAAGAAAGACTTTCTCACAAGATTATTATGATCTGTAAACATGAGCCAACTTCTCTCTAGCAATTATTTTGCTGGGAAGTAAGCAAGGTCATAAATCAATAGTGACTCTGGCAACCTCAGGACTTATTGATCTTGCTGTTTATCTTCTGTAATGTTCCTGGAAAACCCAATTATTTTGGGAAGTTACCCAAACTAGTTTACCCATTATTCTATATTAGTGTTATCAGTAACAAGTTATGAAAGCATTTGATTGATTTGCTTGGAAAAACAATCCCTTTATAGTACAACAGAGATATTACTTTATCCAATAAAATTCTTAACATATTATATATTTTTTAAAAAGAACAAATTGGGATAAACAGCTCGAGATTCTTTTCCAATGCATGTACTTACAACAAATTTTTCTTTCATGGACACCACAGTTGAGAGTTAAAGAATGCATTAGCTAAGAAAATCTCTAGGAATACATGGGCCAGCTCATCTTATGGGACTGGCCATTGGCAATAATTTGAAGGAGAATATTGACAAATTCAACTCCCTTTCTCTGTTCCTTTTTTCCAGTGTAGTCCATCTGGTTGACAAGAGGTTGTCACTATGAGGTACAAAACTTTCTTTTGTGATTGTGAAGTAGCTTGAATTTGAGTCTAATATTTGGAAGGCCAAAGGAAGCTATTTATCAAGATGAAATGAGGTATGAAGGAGGGTAGTGGTTCCCAGAGCTAGTCTAAGAATCATGTGACATATATGTTAAAAATGTAAATTTTCAGCTCTATGAGAATCTATGAAGGGAATACAACCAAGGGCTTCTTATGACAAGCAGGTTGGACAAAAACTGGGAGAGGGGACAACTGTCATCTAACTTATCAGAAGACTGATGGGGTTTACTTGATGTAATGATCTCCCTTAACTTCTGTTTTCTCCTATTTTAAGATAGAGACATCAATATCTCTCCAGACCACATCAAAGAATTTCTATGAGGATCATAAGAGGTTTAATTTCCAAACCTTTATATTTTATGTGAAGTTTTGGAAATGATCCTAAAGATGCCAACAAATCTGTTAAGATTGCAATGCTGCTACTTACGAAGTACTAATTCACAGTTTGACAAGTATGTTTTAGCAACCCTCTTCTGTGACCTTTCCAAAATCACCATGACAACCCACACTAGCCAGTAGCTCCCAAAGTGCCCTGTGTGATACTACTTCCCAAGAAATGAGCTACTACAGTGCAATTAAAAAATATTGACTCTAGGGGCACCTGGGTGGCTCAGTACCTGAAGCCTCTGACTACTCTTGATTTCAGCTCAGGTAATGATCTCAGGGTAGTGAGATGGAGCCCTGTTTTGGGCTCCACACTCTGCTCAGGATCTGCTTGAAATTCTCTCTCTCCCTCTCCCTCTGGCCCTCCCCTTGCTCTCTCTCTCTCTAAATAAATAAAATCTTTAAAAAAATATTGACTATAGAAATAAAAAATGGGATTACCATATGATATAGAAATCCCAGATACAGACCTATTATCTTGAAGAAATAACTGTACTCCCATATTCATTGCAGGGTTACTCACAATAGCCAGGATATGGAAACAATGCAACTGCCTGTCACTGTGTCACTGGATGAATGGATCAAGAAAACATGATACATACAAACAGTGGAATATCATTCAACCTTAAAAAGGAAGGAAACCCTATCTGTCGACATGGATGAACATGGAGGGCATTATGCTAAGTGAAATAAACCAGACAGCATAAGTCAAATACTGCATGGCATCATTTATAAGGTGGAATCTAAAAAAATTTTTTTGCTTTGATTTTTAAGAAGTCAAACTCATAGAAACAGATAGAACTGTGGTTTTCCAGGGGCTGGGGGTGGGTGGCAGAAGAGGAGAGATCGGTAAAAGGGTGCAAACTTTCAGTTATGGATAATTTCTAAAGATCTAGTGTGTAAGATGGTGACTATAGTTGATAATATTGTATAATTGAAATTTATTCAAATAGTTGAACTTAAATATTCTTACTAAAAAAATTAAAATAAAATACATGAGGTGATGGGTGTGTTAATGAACTGGAGAATCTTTTCACGATACACATATCAAGTAAAAAAATATTAAAATGTGGAAAAAATGAATGTCACTGCTTTAAAGGAAAAGAATTAAGTCTATTACCCGGTTGCTATTGGGTATTAACCATTTGAATTGGACTTACTTTCTTTGCTAAACTAATATTCTGTCTTTAGCAAGTGCTCCACAGTCATATTGAGAAGAAAATCAAAATAACTGTTGTCATTGTGTTAATAGCCATTGTAATATTAATAACTTTTTCAACTCAATATGTATCTGGGCATTTTGGCTAGAGGCAGGAATTTGCATTAATAGAAAAAGAATTCTGTAAAGTGAAGGGGATAAATGCAATATTAATCTAGCCAAGAAAATATAGTCGGCCCCCTCATGGTTATTGCCTATTAGCAACCAAGCACTAAGAAAGATTTTCCCTTTCTCTTAACAATAAAAAATATTATTAATACAAATATTATGGAAAAGCCTTGAGCTAAGTGTTTTCCGTGCTTTATTTCTTTTAAACCTTATGACAGGGTCGCCTGGGTGGCTCAGACAGTTAAGCATCTGCCTTCGGCTCAGGTCGTGGTCTCAGGGTCCTGGAGTTGAGCCCCACATCAGGCTCACTGCTCAGCGGGGAGCCTGCTTCTCCCTCTGCCTCTGTCCCTCCCCTGTTCATGCTCTCTCTCTCAAATATATAAATAAAATCTTAGGGAAAAAAAACTCACGACAACCTTCTGGAAAAGGTATGATTATTATCATCATTTTGCAAATGAGTACACTGAGACTCAGAAAAGTTATAACGTATTACCAATCTTGCAGGTACTACGTGGCAAAGTCGGGCTATGTATTCATCTCTGTCTAACTCCAGGAGCCAAATGTTTAATCACTATCATGTACTGATTCTTAACCAAAACCAAATAGAAATTTGATGGTTCACATTTCTCCTTTCTAAGGTAATGTATCTTCACTTATTTACACTTCTTGCTTGATTTTTTTAAAAAAAAAAAAAAAAAAAAAAGAAAAGAAAAAATCTCAAGAAATGAGGAAAAGTGCCACTATCAGTTGCTTTTTTTTTTTTTTTAAAGATTTTATTTATTTATTTGACAGAGAGAAATCACAAGTAGTCGGAGAGGCAGGCAGAGAGAGAGAGAGGGAAGCAGGCCCCCTGCCGAGCAGAGAGCCCGATGCGGGACTCGATCCCAGGACCCTGAGATCATGACCTGAGCCGAAGGCAGCGGCTTAACCCACTGAGCCACCCAGGCGCCCCTATCAGTTGCTTTTAGGCTAAAATTTTATTTAAACATCTCTTGCAAACTTCTATGACAAATGGATGTGTGTGTGCATGTGAATATACATCTACAGTGATGTGACAGGCATAAAATCTAATTATGAAATCAGCTATCTTTGTTTTGAAGTCTTTCTTCTGCATCTTTCCAGCTTCAATATTTGTCTCAGGAGCTGCTAGACACCAGTAGGTTGTGAATGATGCTGGGTTTGTGCTCAAATTTGACCACTCAACCTTCTCAAGAGGTGACAAGATGCCTTTACCTGGGTTTAAATTGAATGTCAGTGTTGCTGCACACTGGGTGCTGTGGAAACAGGTGTTGAGATAGAATTTGGCATGAGAGGTACTTGTTAGGAAGGGGTAGGAAGCAGGATTAGGCAGAGGGAGATGTTGAACAGACTGGACAAAGTCTAGGGAAACATTACAGGTGGCTCTGGAAACCGAAGGGCCCGTCAGAGTTGTCCCTCATTTTGGATTGTCAGCTTCTGCAAATAAAAATTTGAAACATCTAGTTAACTGTGAATTTCAGATAGACAACAAATAACTTTTTAGCATGAGTATATCCTACTAGATATTTTTCTGCATGCAGCATTTTTTCTGACAACCCTTCCCCAGTTGGACTGAAACGTCTGGGTCTTCATACCCCTATTTTGATCTGTCATTAACTGTGGACCAAGCCAGGAAGAGCATGAACTTGGGAAAGGTGGCTCTCTGTAGAAGACCCTGCTCAGAGACCATCTTCTCTCAGGGGCATAGATCCTGAAAGACTGGAGAGCTGGGGTGACAAACCCTTCCTTTAAAGGAGATCTTGGAGGCATACGTCCATGCCCCCCACAACTGTCATAGTTGAGGGAAGTCTTAGTGCACCTTCAAGTTCCAAACAAGAGTCTTCACAAAGGAACTCTAGCCCCCTGACACTTGGCTGCTTGGTACCTCACACTAGTATTGCGCATAAATGACTGAACAAGAAAACTCTCTTCAGTCAACTGTGCAAGCAAGGGAGGATGAGCCTATACCCACAGGAAAAAATACGATAACCTGAGGAGTTCAGAGCAGGACTAACTTAATGCCTGCTTTTGTCTTGTAATCATGCAGGGCTCTGTGCTCCATAGGGTCTGGTGCTTGGTTTCCTGCTGGGCAGCTGCTGCCATGAAATGTGGAATAATTTTATCTTCGATCATTTATTTTGTTAACGAAGTCTGCTGGGACGATGGAGGGTGCCTGTGAGTAGAGGAAATGCACACACGATATGCGGCACCACCGTTTCTGTGTCCCCATTCAGGACTAGTTTTTGAGATGGTCCATGAACGTGGAGTCCCAGGGGGTCCCCTTCCCTTAATGTAGGAGTTCAGTGGGACTCCAGACAAATACAAGGTAAGTAGGCTACATCTCTGACTGGTTAAAGCCGGGGCACAAACAACCCCAAGAAGCCATTTTCTCTTTGAATCAGAACTGTCTTTGAATGCAAAAAGGCAATAGCATTCAAGGAAATATGAATGGCCAGGGAACTCTACCATCTCCATTCTTACATTATTTCCTGTAGTAACCTCCAGTAGCTGAAAATGATGTTATGGAAGGAAAGGGACAGATAGGGAACCCTGTATTTATTTCTCCTTTCCTCTTAGACCTTCCTAACTCATTAGCAAGCAGGAGGGAGAGTGTGGGTGGAATGTACGTGTGTCAAGAAGTGAAATGAAAACAGGTGAGAATATTTTTACTGTGTTCCCACTGTTCCCAGAAGAGTGAAATATATACGTACCTATGAGCTACAGAACATGAATTGCGGAATGTCAGGGACTCTGCGTAAGAGTTAAATGCTCTTATATTCACAGTTAAAACTAGCATGGCACCATATAAATCTAAAGAGTAAAATTCATACTAATAGCTTACATTTTTTATTTTTCTTTGTTTTGAATGACATTAAACAGCTGATAAAATTTTTTTTAATTAAAAGAAAAAACAAAAACGCATGTCAAGTCTAGAGAGAAACTGGAGACTGCAGAAGAAAGGGAAAAAAGCTTTATCTTTCAGTACAAACATTTTTTCTGTGTTTTGAACAGGGGACCTTGTATTTTTGTTTTGCACTGGGCCCTGCAAATGAGGTAGCCATCCACGGGTCAGCAGAATTAGCAAGTATAAATAGAACAACAAATATCAATGCAGTGGGATAGGATCCTGAAAATCAGTGTCAGGAAGAAACACCAGTCTTCCTGGGCCATGACTACCCATGGATGGACTTGCGCTACTTTTAATAACTTGTATTCATAACGTGTGGTTCAGCTTACCAGCAATGATTTTTCTCTCTTTATTTTGTTACCCATTTACTGGATATTCATTGAGAGTCTATAATGGATACAGCAATATAGGGGATATGAAAGAAGACAAAGTAGAAATGGACCACAGGAACTCTGTCAGATGCCTTCCAGGAGCTTGCATTTGAATAATGGCACTTTTCTAATTATTTTCTAAATTCCAATATATACCTGTACACATGCACACGCACAGAAGTTAAGGAATTTGCCCCCAAATCAAACAGCTAGAAAGGAAATGGGCCAGGATTTGTGCTAAGGGAGTCCTCCATCCGGTCATGCTTTAGAATTCTTTTTTTTTAAAATTTATTTATTTTCAGCATAACAGTATTCATTATTTTTTCACCACACCCAGTTATCCATGCAATCCGTGCCCTCTATAATACCCACCACCTGATACCCCAACCTCCCACCCCCCCGCCACTTCAAACCCCTCAGATTATTTTTCAGAGTCCATAGTCTCTCATGATTCACCTCCCCTTCCAATTTCCCCCAACTCCCTTCTCCTCTCTAACACACCTTGTCCTCCATGATATTTGTTATGCTCCACAAATAAGTGTAACCATATGATAATTGACTCTCTCTGCTTGACTTATTTCACTCAGCATAATCTCTTCCAGTCCCGTCCATGTTGCTACAAAAGTTGGGTATTCATCCTTTCTGATGGAGGCATAATACTCCATAGTGTATATGAACCACATCTTCCTTATCCATTTGTCCGTTGAAGGACATCATGCTTTAGAATTTTCCCAAAGTTTTGGGCAAGAGTGAATTTGCACAGTGGTCTCCACATTTACATATGTGGACTGTGGCAGAAGGCAGGTATTGGAAATTCCAGCAGAGTTTTAGGGGATGAATTTCCAGATCCTCAGCTTTACTGAGCTCTCTTTCCTAAAAATGCTCTGCCTAGAGCAAACATGTAATTGAGGCTGGCTCCCTGTCCCACCCCCCCCCCTTTGCAATAGTCCTTTTCACTTTTTACAGAAGAAAGGTCCTCGTACTGAATCTCATTATGGTTCACTGCCCTGGGGTCTAACACACTCCTAAGTGCCAACCAAAAGGTAATTTAAAATATCTGTAATAGTGTTGGGAAGGTGAATGGCTTTTAAGACTGAGGTCTTAAATTTGTATTTTATAATTTAGGGCTTTCTAATTCTCTGTTATCAATCAAAATAAAAGAGACCTAAACAGATTACCGGCTGATAGATTATTAAAAAATAAGTTTTGATGATAGATTGCTATGTGAATTGTGTCATAGAAACTTGGAAGGAGTTGGTGGCAATTTCATAACAAAGCTCCTTCTATTCCCATCCTCTTATTCAAGTGACAAGTTTTCTTAGTATATAAATGGAACAGAGCAAATGAATTTATGTCATATCCTATTTCATCCTAAGGATAAGTATCATCATTCTTGAGTGTATGAACTGTGTAAAAATAATATTATCTACCTTATTAAGAAGCGTAACTTCCATTCAGATTTTAACTTGTTTAATAATTATTTATCAACTCCTATAATATATTTGCTGTTTTGGATCATTTTTCTAATAGTAATTGTAACGACAATTCAATCCTTAAAAAAACTGTTAATATGTAATGCTACCTGTTCCAAGGAAATTTTTGAAAATTAGATTTCAAATTAAATATCTGTATTTATTTATTTTGTTTGTATTTATTTTATAGAAGATAAATAGGTTGCTTAGTAAAAGATCTTCTAGGATGAAATATATGATAGCAGGTAAAACCTCTGAATGGTAAGTAACTAGAAAAATAAAGTCAAGAAGAGGAAATAGTGTAACATTTCTGACAGTTAAAGAAGAGCTGGTTCACATAATTTTTTTAAATGGGTGATGGTGAGTGGCACTGTCATAACAAATTCCACTGGGTACCTTCAGGAGTGATATAATAGTCTGTTTAAAAATGTCAGAGCTTAGGGACCTCTGGGTGGCACAGTAGGTTAAGTATCTGACTCTTGATCTCAGGGTGTTGAGATCAAGCCCCGTTTCAGGTTCTGTGCCCGGCATGGAGCCTGCTTAAGATTTTCTCTCTCCCTCTTTCTCTGCCCCTTGCCCACCTCCTCACACATGTGTGTGCATGCACACGTGCAGGCTCTCTTAAAAAAAAAGTCAGAACTTAAAATATACCCTTTGTCCCTATTTAAAATTATAATGAATAAAGGTAAAGGTCAACTTAAAGAATTTGGAAAGAGTATTTAGTTTAGTAAAGCTTTTAGAACATTACATAACATAGAAGTTGGAAGACCTCCTAACCTGGAAGAATTGTCTTGTAACCTAAGTATATTATGTTCTATTCATCTCCATTACACACTCCTTCAGCTCTTTTTAATGCCCAGAGCATTCTCTGAAGTTGATGAAAGCCTTGTGCCAAGAAAGAAGGAAGTATTAGAGAAAGGAGTGATAGAAATTCATCAATTGTAGTGTCTCCAGAGGGGATGTTTAAATGAGTAATCAATTTTATTCTTCTCTTCATCATGTTCAGGGAACTTCTGGCTTGCTTACTTATTCAATCTCAAAATTGCATCTCTCATAATTGCTTTTGGGCCTCCATACAGCATTGATGAGTAAGAAAAGTATTTACCTTACAACTTCCCACTGGAATGGTTCTAGAAAAAGAGAAAAGAGAGTAAGATTTAATAAGTGAGAAAATGAAACAGAACAATTGCCTTCACCTTGGAAATGGAAAGCAAAATGACAGAAAGAGGCTTAATCGTGATATAAAGAATGAGGAACCAAATCACTTGTGACCAGCTGTGTATACCTCAAGTTAGTTATTTAGTCCCTCTGGGACTTAGTATCCTCAAAAAAGAAAAAAAAATAATATGTGTCTTACAGATTTCTGTCAGGTATGAATGAGAGTAAGTGTGCAGAGTTTGGAAAAATCCTCAATATAAAATAATGTAACAGAGCAATGTCACCAAGATGGCAACCAGGTGGCTCTTGACTTTGCTTCCCTTCATGAGAACAACTAACACCTATTCAAGACCAAGACACCACTGAGAGAATCCTAGAAAACAAGCGTGGGTCAAAAGCCTTCCCTGCACCACACAGACTAAGACAGACTGCATTTGAAGGGTAAGAGAAGTGGCTACCTATTGACCACATTGGCCCTCCCCCAGACCAGCACAGAACCACTCGGAGAGGCCTCTGTTGAGTTTCCAGTTTTTGTAGGAAAAAGAGAGTGGGGGGCAGAGGGACACAACCAGTACCCCCAGCATTGTGGTTTACTTTGTACGAACCCCCCACTCCAATCTCACACCATGGGGATTGAAGAGGAATCTGTGGAGCTCTACCACTGGTAATCTGGGTGATGGATAAGGGGGTGGAAGCTTGCAACAACCAACATAGGGATCTTGGCAGAACAAGTTCATCCCTGCAGTGCCCAACTATAATCCGAACCAACATCACTGCTTATCTGTAGGATCAAGTTAGGGGCCCTCTGACCACAGAATGTGGTAATGTACAAATCTGCCTGATTTGGACCCTCAAATGAGAAGTTTGCCAACCCTAGAGCCTTGTCTGCCCACATCTAAGCAAGGAGCTGTGTCATAGTCCCACTGTGGAGAGTGCTTTCCAGCTCCTGCTGACAGCTCCTGGAAGCACTGTGGCCCAGTGGTTCAAGCCCGAGAGACAGGCAGACAGAATTTATTACCCCTGGAGCAAAGTCAGTATCAGGCATGGAGGCTTCCCATGCTATACACAGGCAGGGAGATTAATTCAGAGCTGAGGCTGAAGTTAATTTCTGCCCCTCCCAACCAGAGAGCCTATTTGGGAAACTAGGAGTAGCTAGAGCATCTCCTACCCCCAAAACACTCGCCCCTGCTCCAGAAAACTCCTAGAGAAAAGAACACACGAACAGAGTTGCCTGACATGAGTTTGGAAATGATTTTTTTGATGGTACTTAAAGTACAAGCAACAAAATAAGAAAATAAACAAGAGGGACTACATCAAACTAAAAGCTTCTACACAGCAAAGGACACCATCAACAAAATGAAAAGACAACCTCTGGGATGGGAAAAAAATACTGCAAACCACATGCCTGATAAGGGATTCATATCCAAAACATATATATGTATATAGAAAAAAAAAAAACCTCATACAACTCTATAGCAAGAAAAGAAACAAACAAAAAACTCAATTAAAAAATGGGCAAAACACTTGAATAGATATTTCTTCAAAGAAGATATATGAAAGGCCAACAGGTACATGAAAAGATGCTCAACATTATTTCCCATCAGGGGAACGCAAATCAAAAGCACAACCAGGTATCACCTCACACCTGTCACAATGGCTGAAACCAAAAAGATAAATAACAATGTTGGTGAGGATGGAGAGAAAAAGGAACACTTGGGCACTCTTGATGGGAATGTAAATGAGTGCAGTCACCATGGAAAATGGAATGCAGGTCCCTCGAAAAAGTAAACATAGAACTACCCTACGATGCAGCCATTGCACTTCTAGGAATATATCCAAAGTTAACAAAAACACTAACTCAAAAAGACATCTATACCCCCATGTTCCTAGGAGCATTATTGACAATAGCCAAGACACGGAAGCAACTTAAGTGTCCATTGATGGATGAATGAGTAAAGAAGTTGTGGCATCCATATATCTATGTCTATATCTAAAATTCAGCCATTAAAATAAAAAGGAAATCCTACCATTTGTGACAACATGGATGGACTGTGAAAGTGAAATAAGTCAGACAAGGAAAAAAAATTCTGTGTGATCAGACTTCCATGAAGAATCCATCTACAAAAAGAAAGTGAACTCAGAGAAAAAAAGATCAGACTTGTGGTTATCAGAGGTGGGAGGTAGGGGGAAGAGGAATGGGAAGAAGGTGGTCAAAAGGTACAAACTTTAGTTATGAGATAAATAAGTCCTAGGGATAGAACGTACAAGAGGATGACTATAGCTAACACTGCTGTGCGATACGCAGGACAGATGTTAAGAGAGTAAGTCCTAAACCTTCTCATCACAAAGGAAATTTTTTTCCTTTATTCTTTTCTTTCTTTTCATTTTGCTGTGTCTATATGAGAAGACGGATGTTAGCTGAACCTATTGTGATGATTATTTCACAATGTATGTAAATCAAACCATCTTGCTGTATAACTTATGTAGTGATATATGTCAGTTATTTCTTAGTAAAACTGGGGGAAAATTGTAAGAAATCTGTGAAGTTGGTCATGAAAGGAAAGAAACTTCTTGAAAGTATAAGGCCAATAAGGCAGGTGATTCATTTTAATATATTAAGAGTTTTCCTTTTCTAAGTAGTGCCTTTTATTTATTTATTTTTTAAAGAGATTTTATTTATTTATTTGAGAGAGAGACAGAGATAGCATTGAAGAGCCCCAGCTGGGGAGGAGAGGGAGAAGCAGACTCCCCACTGAGCAGGGAGACCCATGTAGGGCTCGATCCCAGGATCCTGAGATTATGATCTGAGCCTAAGGCAGATGCTTAACCGACTGAGCCACCCAGGGGCACCTAAGTTGTGCCCCCTAAAAACTCTATTATTATTTCAGAGATACTGTCATTGCTAAGACTTTTCAGTAATTCTTCTTTTAGGATTATCTTCAAAACATAGTAATTTAGGATATCCTGTCTTTTAAAGACTTTTAATAAATTTTTAATTCTGAGATAATTATCAATTCCCATGCATTTGTAAAAAATAATACAAACAGATCTTGTGTACCCTTTCTCCTGATTGTATAACCAGTTGCAAAAGTATAGTGCAATATCACAACCAGGATATCGATATTAATACAATCCACTGATCTAATTCACATTTTTCCAATATTATTTGTGCTTGTGTGTGTGTGTGTGTGTGTGTGTGTGTGTGTGAGTGTGTGTAGATATGTAATTTTGCAAAGAAAGTACAGATGAAAACTTTAATAATTTCTAACTATGAGGCCCAGGCTGTTTAATCAGAATCTGGATCTGAATTTGAGGAGTTTTGAAAAGACAGAAACAGATGGAAATCCACAGAAACTTTACTGCATGGTAAAATGTCATTATGACCCCAGGAACGGAAAAACCTTCTTAATAAAATACAAAACATACAAAAGGAAAAGGAAAAGTTTCTTACACTGTGGTGAGCAAAGCGTAATGAATAGGTTTGTCAAATCATTATGCTCTACATCTGAAACTAAAGGAATATTGTGTGTTAACTATACTTGTTTAAAAAAAAATTAAAGGAAAAGTTTAATACATTAGAACATACTGAAATTAAAACTTTCTGCAGAAGAAAAGACGTATTAACAAAGTTTAAAGGCAAGATGTAGACTGGACAAAAATAGTGGCTGCAGATATAAGAGGCAAAGCCTTAGTATCAGGAATATATCAGAAGATTCCATCAATGAATGCGAAGACAAACCACACTATAGAAAAATGAAGATTTTAGGCTAGCACCGGATCCGTAGAAACAGGAATATAAATGGAAGTATAAGTGAAAAATTGCTCCATCCGGTTAATGCAAGTTAAAATAACAAGAAGGGACACCTGGGAGGCTCAGTTCCTTAAGCATCTGCCTTAGGCTCAGGTCATGATCCCAGGGGCCTGGGATGGAGCCCTGCATGGGGTTCCCTGCTCAGCAGGAAGTCTGTTTGACGATTCTCTCTTTGCCTCTCCCCCTGTACATGGGGTCTCTCTCTCTAAGGAAATAAATCAAATCCTTAAAAAAAAATAACAAAAGTAGGACTTTTTATTCTTTTTAGAAATCTGAGAATTGATAATATAAAGTGGAAATGGGTCATAACAACAATAAATATCTACTAATTGAGTGCTACATGTGAATGATCACATTTAATCCTCAAAACAGAGCTGTGAGGCACATGTTGGCAGGGTGAATTGGATCAGCTACACTGGAGGGTGATTTGGTGGTATCTGTTAAAACTAAAAGTACACACACCCCATGACTCAGCAATTTCACTTCTTAGCATCTACCCTGGAGACCTACTTGTTCATGCGCACAAAGAAGTGTGCATGAGGATGTTTACTGCAGCAGTCTCTGTAACAGAGAGAAACCAGAAATGAACTAAGTGTCCAATAACAAGAGGAAGGCTGATTGTCTATGCGTGCAGTAACTCAAATGAATGCAGAGTTACAGATACTAATGTGGATAAATCTCCAAAATATATTACAGAATAGAAAAAGCAGCTTATAGAATAGCCCTGTTTATGTTAAACACATACATTAGCACTATAGATTTTACCATATATATAGATTTTACCATACTATATATATATGTATATATGGAAATTGTAATTTCCATATATTTATATTATTTCTATGTAAAAATACATATGTATGTAGAAATACAGAGAAATAATATAAATACATGGTAATAATATATATATTATATATTAACCTTAATCTTCATTAAGAAGAAGAAACTAAAAGTCAGGGAGTCTAAGCAACTTTTATTTGATATTTATGAGACATCTCAAAGCATTGTATTTACTAGTTTTCTAAGTGCAATAGCAGGATACACACAGATAAACCAGGCTTCTAATCCCAGTTCTGCTACTAACTAGCTGTATTATTATTGATAAGTCAATTACCCTCCCTGAATCTTATTAGTCCAGTAGAAAAATGCCAGTAGTGATATCCACCTCTTGTATGGGATTGTTTTCAGGATAAAATAAGGTACCATATATAGAGATCTTAGCACTGTATCTGGCACAAAGTAAACCCTCAAAACAGGGTAAATCTTCTTAATCATATTGTGGACCAGAAAGAAAAACAGCATTAGTGATTAGCTCTGGGGATGTTCAGAGTGCCTGGGTGGCTCAATGGGTTAAGCATCTGCCTTCAGCTCAGGCCATGATCTCAGGGTCCTGGGACTGAATGCCACATCAGGCTCCCTTCTCAGTGGGGTGTCTGCTTTTCCCTCTCCCTCTGCCCCTCATCCCCCAACACTTGTGTGCACACTCTGTCTCAAATAAATAAATAAAATCTTAAAAAAAAAACAACTGGAGATATTCAGTGAGAGGTTTGTTAGGAAATAAAATCTTGGTTGAGGTCTTTTCCTAAGGAAAAGAAGGACACTGTAGACCGGGCAGTGTACCTGCATACTGGAATGCAATCAGAGGTGAAACACAACAACAAATTCAATGAACTACCTGCAGGGGGGAAAGGGGTGTCAGGGAAAGGGAGTTTGGGTAACACCGTGAAAGAGCTTGGTTGTCTCACTATGATAGTTGGGCTTTATTAATTCTATTGACTAAGAAGATGTATTGAAAGATTTGAAATCGTTATGATTAGCCCAAGATGGCAGAACTGAGCATGTACTGTAGGGGGAGCCAGTAGTGGCAGCAGAAGGTGAGAAGAGGAGTAGCACCTGAATAATAGGTCCCTACTACCCACCAAAGCTAAGGTACTCGCTGCAAAACCCAGTCAAAACTCACTCGCATGTCATAAAACAGTAAGGAGAATCAGATAAGGGCAGGAAAAAATGAGAAGAGGCAGATCATACAAAGAATTATACAGAATATATTACAAATCCAGCTAAAGATATTATTATTTCCCCTGGCAATAGTCATATATATTTTAAAGAAAGTAAGTGGAAAAAATTGTCTTTTATATTTACCCAGATATTTACTATATCTATTGTTTCATTTCTGAAGATACACATTTCTCTTGGGTATCATTTCCCTTCAATCTGAAGAACTTCTTTTAGCATTTCTTGCAAAGCAGTCTTCAGATGACAAGTTCCTTAGTTGTCCTTCATCAGAGAATTTTATTTTGCTTTTTTTTTCCGACAAGTGTCTTCTGGATATAGAAGTTGTGCTTGACACTTCTTTCCTCTCAGCATGTTAAAAGACATTCTACTGTCTTCTGGCCTCCATGGCTTCTGATTAAAAATCTGAAGTCATGGGAGCCTGGGTGGCTCAGATGGTTAAGCATCTGCCTTTGGCTCAGGTCATGATCCCAAGGTCCTGGGATGGAGTCCCATGTGGAGCTTCCTGGCTCAGCAGGGAGTCTTCCTTTCTCTTTTCCCCTCCCCTGGCTCGTGCTTTAGTGCTCTCTCTCTCTCTCTCTCTTTCTCCCTCCCTCTCTCTTGCAAAAATAAGTAAATAAACTCTTTTAAAAAATCTGAAGTCATTTAAATGTGTTCTCCTTATATCATTTTTCTCTATCTGCTTTCAAGAATTTTTCTTTATTTTTGGTTTTTGGCCATGTGATTATGATGGGTCTAGGCATTTTCCTATTTGACCTTCTCTGCCTGGAGTTTGATGAGCTTCTTAAATCTATAAATGTATGTCCTTTGGAAAATTTGGGAACATTTTCTCTCATTATTTCTTCTATTTAAATACATTTTTTATATCAGTTGCTTCCTGCTTACATTCAGGACTCCTGATGACACCTGTGTTACCCCATTTGGCATTGTCCCATGACTCCCTGAAGCTCTGTTCAAATTTCATTATTTTCTCCTTTCTGTTATGATTGTATATTTATATTGATCTATCTTCAAGGTCATTACCTCTTCCCTCTGTCTTCTCCATTGTACTACTGAATCCATCTAGTGATTTTAAAACTTCAGATATTATCGTTTTCAGTTCTAAGAGGCCCATTTGGTTATATTTTACAGCTTATATTTCTCTGACTTTTCCATTCACTTCAAGTGTGTTTGCCTTTACCCCATGGAGTATAGTCTAAAAATATGCTCTAAAGTCATTTTGATGTTGTTGCTGATACTTCCAACATTGAGACCATCTAGAGATTGATATCTGAGTGTTGTCATTTCCCTTAAGAATTGATTCAAATTTTTCTGTTTTTTTCCCATGTTGAGTAATTTTAGATCAGAATTTGGACATTTTGAGTATTCTGGGTACAAACTTTGGGTTCTGTTATAATCCTTTAAAGATTTTCTTTATTTCATTTTATTTTTGTTTTAGTAAGATACCAGCTCTGTTAGGTTCAACATATAATCTCTGTCTTACTGTTACAGGTGGTGATTTTAATCTCGATTTATCTCCTCGGCCTTAGCTGTGCTAGTTTGAAGCCCTACTACACATGCATAGACCAAGAGTGAACTGGGATTTTGTGGGTTCATACACAGAATTAAGGGATCCCTTTCTTTGCTATTTCTCTCCAAAGTGCTCCCTCTCCTCTATGATCCCCAATGCTCCCTTTCCTGATTTCTCTGGCCAGTAAGACTTGGCTACTATGCCATAGGCTGACTTTTGGGGAAAATCTATCTGAAAAAAGAAATTTTATAAAAATTCAGAAACTCATTCCCCTCCTGGTCATTTCTCTAATTTTTTACTTCCCTTCATAATCTGCCTGTTGTTACTTATTCTTTGGAGTCTCCAGGTAGTTGCTGTGTATGTGTGTATGTGTTGCCAATTTTTAGCTATAATTGTTAAGAGAGATGGCCTGCCATTGGAATAAGGCTGCCATGTCAAAAACAGTACCACGTTTATCTTTTTTATCATACTCCTGTTCAAGTGTTTGTTAAACTGTCCCATAGTTTGATGCTCATTTGCTATTTGTTGCTTGTGTTGGTTTTCTTTAGTGCCAAATTTTTCGTCATTTGCTTTGAAATTCATTTTGAGAGGGTATCTTTGTTATATCTCTTCCTTTCTTCCTCTCATTTCATTAATGTAATCTGTAATTTATAGTCTATGAACTAGCCTAGCAACCTTCACATATAGTATTAGTATTATACTAATAATAGTAACTGACATTTATATGTCTTATACTGCCTTCCAGGTTTTAGTTCAACCGTTTTACATTAATTTTTGTACTTGATAGTAACTTTTTACATATGTGCAAAATATCTTGCTGGTATTTTGATGGAAGTGATATTAAATCTATGGCTTATATGGGTGACAACTGACATCTTGCTATGTCCAGTGTTCTACTCCATGAGCACTGTATGTTTCACCATTTATTTAGATCTTTCATCAGTATTTTGTTGTTTTCAGCACACAAGTCCTATACAATTTTGTTAGATTTATACCTATATATTTCATTTTTCAAGTGATGGTAAATGATATTTTTTTTCTATTTTAATTCCAGGATGGTTAACATACAGTGTTCTATTCTTTTCAGATGTACAATATAGGTATTCAACAATTCCATATATTATTCAGTGTTCATCACAGTAAGTGTACTCTTAATCCCCTTCACCTATTTCAGCCATCTCCCCACTTACTTCCCCTCTGGCAAAAACACCAGGTTGTTCTCTACAGTTAATGACATTGTGTTTAAAATCTTGGTTTCCGCATATTCATTACTAGTGTACAGAAACACAATTAAATTTTGCATGTTGATTCTGTATCCTATCATCTTACTGAGCTCACTTATTAGTTGCAAGGTTGTTTCTTTTTGTTTGTTTTGTTTTGTTTGTTTGTTTGTTTTTTGGAGAAGGATGTTGGTATATTCCTTGGGATTTTTGATACAGATCGCCTTGTCATCTGCAAATAGGGGTGGTTTTATTTCTCTACAATTTGAACAAACTTTATTTCCTTTTCTTGCTTTGTTGCACCCAGTTAGAACGTCCACTACCATGTTAAATAAGAGTGGTGGAAGTGAGTATCCTTGCCTTGTTTCTGATCGTAGGAGGAAGGCATTCAGTCTTTAATCATTAAGCATGACATTAGCTGCAGGGCCTTTGTAGAAGCTCTTCAAGTTTAGGAAGTTCCCCTTTATTCCTAGTTTGCTGAGAGTTTTTGTCACAGTGACTGTTGAATTTTGTCAAATCCTTTTTCTGTCTCAATTGATAAGATCATGTGATTTTTCTACCTAGTTTTAAACACACAAATACACAGACATTCAGATTTGGTGAAGATAAATTAGAGGAAATTTTTTATTTTACAAAAGGATTAAGTTTCTTTAGTAAATAAAATTCCTAGGACATTTGAAATTAAATGTTTTTATTTTATTATATCAGAAGGGATAAATAAATTTTCACAGTCTTTTCAGCATCATATCTAATGTATAAGGCCAAGTATACCTATTCATCATTGTTGATTACATTTTCTTGAATTTTCTAGAGCATGTGATTTGACAAAGGAATTTGGAGTATTTCTGGACGTGAAAAGTCATCAGAGATATAAAACTTAAGAGTTCAAAATCTTGAATTTCTGGCACATTTTGATGGCTTATGGATTTGCTAGAATAGAATATTTGAAATTAAGCCACTCCAGAAAAGTCCACAGCCTATGGGCTCATCATTGTTAGGATCCACAAAAACCAAATGACAGTAAGGAGCAGCTCTTATCCTTACTGTCTCTTATCAGGCTTCTGCCTGTTCTTGTGGTATATTAGGTCATCCACTGGAAACGGTTACTAAAATGCCCTGAAGTCTCTATTCAAACCAATTTTTCATTTTAACACCCAGCTTAGAATTAGTTCTGCCAATACAATGCCAGACTGCCTGAGGGATGTGTGTGTGTGTATGTGCATGTGTGTCAGTGCTTCTGTATCATTTGAGTTTTGAAGCTTCCATTTGCTGATGAATATATTTTTAGCTGGTGAATATTTCCACAGCCCTGCACTATCCAAAATTTAGTAATGCTTATGTATGATTAATTCTATTGACCACTTAATGTAGTTTGAAATTAGACTTAGTATAATATTAGTCCCTCAGTTTTGTATCTGGCAATAAGTATTTGGACTTTTTCCTTTTTTACTTCTATCTCTCTTTCTTTGGTTGAGTGGCTTTCTACTTCTCAGCTTAGGGTGATCTATAACCCTTGTTCACAAACCAGGGTGTGAAAAGTAATGTCATAATAGTTTTGGGTCTTATAATTCACCTGCAATTTACAACATATGAATGCTTTGTCTTTCTAGTGTAAATAGAAAGCATATCTCTAGACCAGTGGTTCTCAAATTCGTCATGTATCAGAATATCCTGGACTTATACCACACAGACTGCTGTCCCCATCCCCATAGTTTCTGGTTCTGTAGCTCTCAGGTGGACTGGAGAATTTGCATTTCTAATAAGTTCCAGGTGAAGCTCAGGCTGCTTCTTCAGGGGCCATACTTTGAAAACTCTTGCTCTAGGAAGATGGGAAATTTCAGAGAGAGAGAGAGAGTGAGTGAGAGAGAACATGAGAGGGGAGAGGGTCAGAGGGAGAAGCAGACTCCCCATTGAATAGGGAGCCAAATGTGTGACTCAAGCCTGATGTGGGACTTGATCCCAGGACTCTGGGATCATGACCTGAGCCGAAGGCAGTCTCCCAACCAACTGAGCCATCAGGCACCTGGAAAATGGTTTTTAATCTTGGTTTGAGTACCAATGATTTGAGTGAGCTTAAGCAAGTCATATATGTTCTATTCTTCAGTTTCATCCTCTGGTAACTAAGATAAGTGTTACCAGTTCAACAAATGGTGTTGGGAGTTGAGAGCTATTGGGGGCAGCCAGTGGAATAATACATCTGAAAGTGTTTTTGAAAATGAAAAGAAATAAACACCTGTTTGAAATTGTGACATGCATTCAGATGCTCTGAGAAGAGAAAATGATAATGTAAGACATATTCACTTAAGAATGCTGTGGCTCACGTGATATTTGTGATTTTATTTCCCTCATATTTCTTCCTTCTCCTTCCACTTTTATAGCACATCAGTGATTGGCTTTTGGTTATTATCAAGCAGCAGATAAGTGGTTGGTGAATCAATAAACTCTTTGGCCTTAAGTTTCTGATTTTTTCTTCCTCATCCATGGTCTCTGGGTAGCCCTGTCTTTTCTCCCAATGCTTATTACAGAAATATTTCACAGGGAATGGGGTGACACTAAGCTTCCGGATATTGCTTCTTTTTCCTAAACAAACACTCTTATCACTAGGGGACAATCCTGCCGTAGTTGATGACATATTAGTTGATATAAATAAAGATATTCCTGTTAGGCTCTTTTAGCTATTCAGGTTTCCTACCTATAAATCAGTGGAAGATGCAATTTGAACTTGATTGCTTCGAAAGACACAAAGGCAGAGAGGATAGTTGCACTTCAACACTAAATACTAAAGGACAAGCTTGCTGTCAGAGCTAGACCACTTGCTTCATTTGATCTATTGGCTTTAAGCTAAAGGAGTCTAGAAAAAGGAGTGGTCACATTGTGCCCACTGCTAATAATGGGAAATTTTGAACATTTTGCATTTATATCAAATATAATAATGAGGTAGGGTTTTGGGGATTCCTCTAAAGCTATACAGCAGTCGTGTCTTTCATTTGAATGCTAATTACATTCTCAATGTGTGAATTAATTATAACTTCTATTGACTCTGCTGATATTGTTTAGAAAAATTATCTCTCAGATCAGATGAAAAGTTTTGCTCATGTATGAAAGGCTCAAGTGACGTGTTCTGGCATATGGCATTAATATTCCTTGGTGTAAGCTTCATAAAACATTAAAACCAAATTAAACTCAGAAAGGGGACTAGCCCTGCTGATTTATTTATTTAAAGCTGACAGAGTGGAGATCCCCTTTCTTTTAGTTTGTGTAGATAAAGACATATGTCTGTCCTATGGCTGCTGCCCATTTGTGGCATTTTTAGAGATTTCATCAAATTCCCCTAAAATGATTATCTTCAAAGCTAGAGCAGGATTTATTAAACCCTGAAGTATTTGGGCAAAGGCAATAATTTTGTGTGAGCGTGCTTTGTCTAAAGCCGTTTTGAGCATTCACTGTGCCAGAGAGAAAGAAAGAGATGGAGAGGGAGAGAGAGACTCCACACCTCCCCCAAACAGGAAGAGAGGATAAGAGTAAATGAGAACTGACACTTTCTGCACAGATCTTGCTAAGAAATCTAGAAGATTTTAAAGTGCTTCATTGCTCTTTCTTGCTTCCTCCCCTTTGGGACTGATGAGTTACTACTAGAGCAGGCTGTGGTGGGGGGCACTAAAAGGTGAAAAAATCCATGATGATAATTGACCCTGAGCCATGCTTCTGGAAGAGGGACAGTAGAATTTTAACTTTCATTTGTTGTCATTCCCTTTTGGGTCAAAAAGACTCCTATTGGAGCGTGTGAGCAGTGCAGTTGGTTAAGCTTCTGACTCTTGGTTTTGGCTCTGGTGGTGACCTCAGGGTTGTGGGATCGAGCCCCCTGTCGGGCTCTGCTAGATCAGCATGGAGTCTGTTTGAGATTCTCTCTCCCCCTGTCCCTCCCACTCAGGCTTGCTCTCTCTGTCTCTCAAATTGATAAATAAATCTTAAAAAAAAAAAAAAAAGACTGCTAGCCTAAGAAGAACCACTGGGAATAGTTTATATATTGATAACTCCTAAATATATATCTGATTCATTTTTTCATTAATCTATTTGACAAATACTTATGAAATGCCTACCATGTACCAAGCAGCGTTTTATGTGCTGAAGCTAGAGTCAGTAGTGGGTAATGAAAAATCCCTGATTTTAGGAGGCTTCCTCAAGAGAGAAGAGGCAAATTATAGACAAAAATGTATGCAAAGTTTGAGCATGTCAGATGTCGTCAAGTGTCAAGGAGAAAAATGAAGCTGGGTGTTGTGATTTGAATGTGTTCTTCCAAAATTTTTATCTTGAAGCCTAACTTCTAATATGATGGTATTAGCATGAGGGACCCTTTGAGAGGGTGACTTAGTGACTTAATAGTCATGAAGGTAGAGCCTCAAGAATGGGATTTGTGCCCTGATAAAAGAGACCCTAGATAGCCCCCTTTTCCTTTCTGTCATGTGAGGGTCCAGTGAGAAGATGGTTGCTATGAATCAAGAACTGGACCCTCATCACCGGACACCCAATCTGCTGGTTCCTTGATCTTGGACTTCCAGCTTCCAGAACTGTGAGACATAAATGTATGTTCTTTATAAGCCACCCAGTCTATGGCATTTTGTTATGGCAGCTGAAACTAAGATAGGGGAAATATTGAAAAAATACAATATATCATGCATAAGAATGTATGGAGGGTAGGGAAGTAATGGGTGAGTGGTATAGCAGGAAAATCTCCATGAAGTCTAAATTTCAAAATGGGCATGAAAAAAAAAGAGAATAGTTTGAGAATTATTTAGGAATGATATTCCAGGAAAAGGGAATATAGGAATAAATAGAATAAATATGTAGGGAGGTTGGAAAGTATGAATCGAATAAAGTCAGCATCTAGAAATCTAGTTTAGTTGGGATTTAAAGACTGCAAGTTGGAAGGCAGTGAGAAAAAATTGCTTAAAGGCAAATGGGGGTTCAATTGTAAAGGCCCTCCATGAATATCAAGGAGTCAATAAGGCAACAAACCATTTAAACTTTTGTTGGCAAAGGTAATATTATCTGAGCTGAACTTTAATGAATTACTTTAGGTCTAGGTGTAAATGGAATGGTTTAGTGGTTTTAAAACATGGTCAAAAAATCTTTGACATTCTTCCCACCAAGAGGTGGAATCTATGTCCCCTTCTCTTGAATTATCCAACAAAGTACAGCAACATTGATAAGACTAGATCATAAAAGGCCATGTAGTTTTCTCCATTTTTCTCTTGAATCTTTGAAATACCACCTGAAAAATCCAACACTTAGGCTACTGTTTTTCAAGGAAATCCCCAAAGGGGCTATGTCTGAGCTCTCTGGCCGACAGTTCTGATTGAACCCAGAGTTAGAGTCTTTCTACCCCAGGTGTCAGGCTTGTAAGTGAATGAGTCTTCAGATGATTCCAGCCTTGGAGCTGTTAAATCAACCCCAGTCTTCATGTCTTCCCTGCTGAGGCCACAGATATCACAGAGTAAATATAATCCATCCCACTGCGCTCTCTTCAAATCCCTGATCCACAGGATCCATGAGCATAATAAAATGGATTACATCACAAAGTTTGGGATAATTTGTTACAAGCATAGATAGTTGGAAGAGATGAAATGGAAGAGAATAGAAAGAGAATGGAAAGAGAATGGAAAGCAAAGATCATCCCGGACGATCTGGTTGTGGTATGCATAAGAGACATCTCTACTCCTACGGGATCTAGGTCTGAGATTGGAAAAATGGCAGAAAATGTGATCCACCAGCTACTGTACCATACTGTACCATACTGAGCCTCACTGAATGTATTGGAATTCAAGTTTTATTAGTTCCTTGAGTTACATGGGCTAGACAAGGGATATGGAAAAATTGGCCAGTAATATCTCTGTAATGTAGGGACTGGGATAGAGTTCTTAAAAAAAAAGCACAATCACATGGCAAATGACATCAAAATTAGAGGCACTATGAAAAAAAGTTAATAGCAGGTTAAAAAAATGAGAGAAGGTATATGCTTAAAACTGACATGGAATTAATACCTAGAATACACAAGCAGTTCCAGCAAATAAACAAGACAAGATGATAATCTTCATGGAAAATTGAGCAAAACATATGAATAAGAAATTTGCAGAATAAGAAACTCTAAAAGCCAACAAGCATATGTAAAGTTGTTCAAAATCAAGAGTAATCAGAGAAATGCATATTAAAACAATAATGAGAATCCACTTTACACCTGGCTGGAAAAAAATAAGGAGACTTGGTAGAGTTAAGTGTCATTGGCGATGTGGGGCTGTGCTACTAATGGGAGTGAGGACCAGAGCAGCCACTCTGTTGGAGAGCAATCTGGTACTCCTTAGGCTAAGTACCAACATGCATACAGTGTGACCTGGTGATTCTTCACTGGGGATTAATCAGAAAGAAGTTCTCCCACAGTTGCATAGGGGAAAAGACTTGAGATTGTTAATTACAGTACTGTAGTTAAAATGAATTGATGCTACCTGAGGGTCCATTCAGTGGGAGACTGGAGAAAACAAATGGCATGTCTATTCATCACAGAGTATGGAGCGACAAGTAGAAGCAAGAATTTGGAACATGTATGAATCCTAAAAGCAGTGCAAAGTTTTTTTTTATTTTAAAGTAGGAGAAGAAAATGAGATACATAGCAACGTATTGGTTTCGTAGATTAAAATTTCATCAATACAAAATAAGGTCCTACATTGTACAAGAGCATAAATGAACCATCAAGAGACTAGCTGCTGAAGGGTGGGGTACTTGGAAGGAATAAGGGATGAAAAGAGAACAAACATGTAAATAAAATACAAGAGGAGCCTTACATCAACTAATGACGGTGGTATACTATGAACCAAATGGTATGATGAATATGACCTTCTGCATGTGGGACCCAAAGATCGTAAATACCAACCAATAAACTCAGATAAAAGCTTGTGCCATCTATGATTATTCTGATTTTTTTCTGATTATTTTTAATTCTTCCTGGAGTTAGGTTCTTTTGTCCTCTCTGTGCTTCTCTCTGGACATGCACAATTAAGTCAGACTATCAGGTGTGTGTTACTCATGTGCTACACATTTCTATCAGGAAATTTCACTAGAGCTCATTTGGTAATCTTATGATCTTGTACCTTAATTCAAGTGACTTAAATTTTTTCCTTGATTATGAAAATAATCCATATTCATTGTGGAACGCTTAGAAAATACAAGAAAAGGTCAAGAAAAAAATAATTTTAAAAAGCCTCGAGAAGAAAATAATCTCCACTACCATCTCACCACCCAGAAATAATTACAATTAATATTTGGATGTATTTACTTCCAGGTTTTTTTTTCTAAATACATCTATGTGAATGTTAATATTAAGCATGCATATAGATATACAAATATATATGCATATGTATAATATTTTTGCAATCATACTGTATGCAAATTTCACTGTTGTCAGAATTAAATAGCATACATTTTAAAATCTTTGCTGAGTTTTCAGGTATTAATGGCATCTCATTATTTCAGTTTGCATTTCTGTGATTACTAGTGAGGTTTTAGTTCTTATGTTTTTTAGCTTTTTAAATTTTCCCTTTGTGAATCATTGACCCCTGAACTTTGTTCATCATTCTGTAGGATTTTTATAAAAAAATCAACTGTGTATTTTCTTTATAGGTGACCATCATTAAATATTTGTCATGAATCAGGGCACCTGGGTGGCTCAGTGAGTTAAAGCCTCTGCCTTCAGCTTGGGTCATGATCCCAGGGTCCTGGGATTGAGCTCCCCATCGGGCTCTCTGCTCAGCAGGGAGCCTGCTTCCTCCTCTTTCTCTGTCTGCCTCTCTGCCTACTTGTGATCTCTCTCTATGTCAAATAAATAAATAAAATCTTTAAAAAAATAAATATTTGTCTTGACTCTTGTCATTTAATTTCATTTATGCCAAAGTCTTATAAAGTTATTCTTTTATAGGTAGCCAAAACTGTCACTTATTCCTTTCTGTTTGTCTGCATTATTTTTAAGCTTAGATTGTCTTTACTCACCTGTAAGTCCTTCTCTCTTTTGCATGTGTGTGTGTTTATTACAATTTTAAAAAATGTTATTCTTTGACCACATCAGGAACTTATTTTACAGCATAGTATGAGGGGGTGTCTAAATTGATTCTGTCAGCCACTGTCATTGAATAATTTTTAATTTTTCTGTTAATTCTTAACGTTCCTTTTTCAATAAATTCATTCACACACACACATTTGTTTCTGTCTACACCAGGGCATTAATTGACTTATCTATTCTTGCACCAGAATTATAATGTTTTAACTATTACAGGTTTTACAATATATTTTAATAACTGGTACGGTGATTTTGATACTCTTTTTCATGGTACTCTTTTTCAAAAACATTATTCACCTCTGTTCACTTTTTTCCAAGTGAAATTTAGAATTACTTTGTTTCAAAAACAAATTTCATCTGAAATATTATTGGCACTTGCAATGAAACAACACAAATGTCTGGGAATGATAAAAATCTTCAAATTATAGAATTTTTCTCCAAAACAATGTATCCCTTCATTTACTTGAGTCATTTAAAAAAATCTTTCAATAAAGTTCAGTCACTCCCTTCATATGTATTGTTCACCTTGCCTTGATTAACATAATTTTTTTAAATTTATTAAGAGTGGATGGGGAGGGGCAGAGGGAGAGGGAGAAGCAGACTCCCTGCTGAGTAGGAAGCCTGACATGGCAGTCAATTCCAGGACCCCAAGATCATGACCTAAGCCAGAGGAGGATACTTAACCAACTGAGCCACCCAGGCATCCCTGGATTAATGTAATTCTCGACTTCTCTTACTGCCATCAACAATCACATGATTTAGCTATATGCTAAACTCATCTCTACTGTGGCCAAGATGGCAGTCTCTGATGGAATGTGGCAAGAAGGGCATCAGTGAGGATGGAGAGTTGAAAAGGCCCGCTCCCATCTGCTTTAGAGAGAAGTTTCTCTATAGGATTGCAATGGCTATCTGTATTTTTTTCCACAGAGATTGCAACTATGGGGGAAGGTGGTGATGGTGGGTCAAAATCCCAACTAGCATTCTGCGAAATGTTAATCCAACCCCTGCCGTTATTTCAGAAGAGAGTTCCACAATACCTTTTCTAGATGTGGTCCCATTTCCACCGCATTTAGTGGAAATCCCTTGTAGGATCCAGCAAATAATTGAGTATTACTCACATTTTCATTGTTATTATGGCTCTGTATCTTATTTTGCTCCTTTATGAACATTTTAATGGAAACATAGATCAGGATAAATGAAATACTACTGCCATAATAATCAAACCCCAATTTTTATGAACTTTATACATATGTATTTTTTTATTTCTACTATTTGTCCAATACCGGTCATTGGGGGACAGCCATTGTTGTAGGCCTGTGGAGACCTCATGTGCATTATCAATACAGCAGGGAAAGAAATGCTGGTGAATTACATACTGGCTCGGGAGCCTCCACACCAGAGTATCACACAGAGTATCACTCTTTCATTAGCAAGTTATAGAGCCTTACCTGATTGCAAAGTGGGGACAGGAGTATAATCCTACACGTGAAGTAGAGAGAATAGGCTATCCATGTACAGCCCTCATGAGCAGCATGCATTCACGTTTTGGAATTCTCCTTTCAACGACTTTAAAAATGGGGTCATCTGGCTTCTTCATCACATATGATAAATAGACAGAGTCACTTATCAAGGGAGCAGTGCATTAGAAGTGAAAAGGTGTTAATCCTTGAAGAAAAACAAACCATTTTTTAAAAATTTTACTTTATTTTATTTTTTTTCAGTGTTCCAAAATTCACTGTTTATGCACTACGCCCAGCTCTCCATGCAATAGGTGCCCTCCTTAGTACCCACCACCAGTCTCACCCCTCCCCCCACCCCCTTCCTTCCCAAACCCTCAGTTTTTTTCTCAGAGTCCACAGTCTCTCATGGTTTGTCTCCCCCTCCGATATCCCCCAACTGGGTTCTCCTCTCCATCTCCCATTTTTAAAGGCAAAGACCAAATAAGATAGAAGCTCTGTCTCCCATACTGGAGGGTTTTGAGTTGCAGGATTTGGCATTCAAATAGGGATTGAAGGGGATAAACATCTCTGCTGTTCTACCATGGAACAACTGTAAAGCACATGCATTCACAACTCTCTTTCATTGCCTGAATACTTTATTATGTATATCGACTTCTTCCTCTTTCTTCCAAAAGCGGATCTCAGAGCAGGAGTGTAATCACTTGAATGCTGAGTGTCCTTTTCTACTAGCTTCTAGGCATTCTGTTTCCTTTTAACAACAGAGAGGGAAGTCCTGTGGCTCTAATACACGCCATTTCAAACAATCCTGGACTGTGAGGCTGCCAATTCCGGCTTCAGTTAAGTCAGGATCAGGGTGCAATGGCTAATGAGTGGGGGAGGGGGGGAATCCGCGGAATACATATCTCATAGTGATTAAAATAAATGAATGCTCTGTATCTCTAACTGGTGTCAAAAGACATTTACAGTTTTCCTAGCCTGTTTTCCCACGTCAGCTTGGCACAGAGACTGCCAGGATCAATGGTCCAATTTTACTTCTACTTTCTCCTTCCATCATTCCCCGCATTCAGCTCTTCGGAAGTGAGTTAATAATGTAAAATCTGGCTGAATTAAATTCATTTAACTGTGCTGCCAATTCTCTTCCCTTCATGCATTTTTAAAGAGATCTCAAACCGGTGATGGATTTCTAATGCTCTAGGAAAAGAAAGCAAGGATGGGACAGTAAACCTGAATGGGATAAATTGTTTATTATAATTACTCTGCTGAATTATCTCACTTTGCACCCAGAAGGAAAAGGAAATATCAACCTCTATGGGCTTTGCAAGTGGTAATATGAGCGGTGGGGGGGGGAAATGGGAGAAACTGCTTCTTCAGTCAGTCAAAGAAGCGACACGGTGCAGCTTCACATGGAAAGCTGTGAACAGTAAAATATGAGGTGGGAGAGGGGTCTGTTTCTATAGCAACCCAGCGTATTCCAACGTATTCCAACTCGGAAGATGAGGGTTTTTTTTTTTTTTTTAACTTACAGTCAGAAGCAAATTAGCAACCAGGCCTCAGATTGTGCCTGTGTTTGACACTGTAAGTGTGTGAGCTATCTGTAAATACGGTGTCATTTGAACCCTGTTTTTTGCTGTCGCGTTGCCTCCGGTTCTCCCCAAAGCCTATTGGCTTGTTAAATTGACTGATGGAATTGGAGCATAGAAGGCAATGCTCAAAAGAAGAGCAAAACATGACGTTTCTGTGGAATGCCTCATAACAAAAAGATTTCAGTGAGCAGAGACCTCTTCATGCGGGAATATTCCAGTAAAGGAAATGCCCATGCATCTATAAACTCGATTAACATGGGGGATGCTGTTGGCAAGTCACTGTGAAAGTCGCCTGCTTTCAAAGCCTGGTGTTAACAGAAGAGACTCTTAACAGAAGAGCCTGGAACTTCGTCTATTCATGAGATTCTCCTCTGGTGGCCCATAGACATCATCTCCAGTTTGGAGGGTGTTTTTTTTTCCTACCTCCCCACCTACAGTATCTGCTCCCATCAAGCCGCCCAACTATGCAGTGGTTCTAATGGTGTCACAGGTTATCAAGTCAGTCAGTCCTCTAGTTTATACAGCATTGAAAGATTTTGTGTTTTGCTGCTCCACTCCCACATGTGTTGTTCCTTAATGGAACTGGGGGCCATCCTGCTGCTTGACTATGTTCTTCATCACTACGCGGTCCCTGAGACTTTCTTGGTGCAATATGAATGAAAGTTACAACAGCTCTGGAAACCATGCTCCTGTTCATCTCATGTTTAGCAAGACTGCTCTGGAAATACAGCCCCTGGCAGTAGTCTGGGGTGGCCCATTCAGTCTTCCATCTGGCAAAACTCAGCATTCAGTGGCACTTTAAGAGTGCAGGTGCTCCTAATAAAATGGAAAATGCTTCTTCCATTAATAATGCAGCACACTCTGTCCTCTTGTCTCTGGATCCTTCTGTTGACTCAAAAAAAAAAAAAGAAAGAAAGAAAGAAAGAAAGAC
The DNA here is from genome assembly GCF_009829155.1 of Mustela erminea. NCBI lineage: Eukaryota > Metazoa > Chordata > Mammalia > Carnivora > Mustelidae > Mustela > Mustela erminea. The sequence goes on from NC_045635.1 coordinate 37,451,447, forward strand.
AGAAAGAAAGAAAGAAAGAAAGAAAGAAAGAAAAGACAAAAAAAGAAAGCTGTCTGTTGTGCTTTCACACAAATCCCAAACACCTCTGGAGAGAGTACTATATTTCAGCCAGTCACAGAGGGAAGATTTGAAATCTGAGATGTAGGATTTGAGAGGGATTTTCTATGACTCTGAGTTTTTCTCTTTTTTCTGTTATCCACTGACCATCTGCTTCCCTACCCCTGAGAGTTAAGATCCCGAAAGTGTCTCACATAGACTCTGAATAAATTCTTGGCGATTAGAACATCTAGTTTCCCTTACTCCTCTCAGAGCCAGACTCCACTTGAGCCAAATGGATTTTTTAGGCTATATCAACACAAAACGATTAAGAAAATAAAGTTAGCCACCACGACAGCTCCTCCTGACAAGCAGTTTGAAACTTTGACAGGATCACATGTCAATGTTTTCTCCAATGACTGGGCTATTGAGGTCAACAAAACTGTCCGTGTCCTCCATTATGTCACCCCAAGCCACCATTCAAAAAGGAAACTCTTCCAGTAACCTGTCTGCCAACATCTGTTTATTCCAGTGTGTCCCTCTTCCATGATCCTTTACTTTGCTGCTGCTGTCCTCAAACCCAACTTTCTCCTCTTAGCACAGAACTCCTGTTTCATTGTAAATCTCTCCTCTGCTCTCAGCCTTGTCATAGAATCCTTACTACCTCCTGATTCTAACTGAAAAATGCTTCTTTCTGAGGGCTCTCCTGTAGCCTTCCTGAGTGGTGGCCGTTGTTCTTTTATATTCCTCATTCCAGTTACCTCTCACAGCATAACCAGCTATCCTAGGACTTAAGAATTCAAGACACCATTTTATTTTGCTCAAGGCATTGTGGCTATGGAGTTCAGAAAGGGCTCAGTTGGGCATTTTGTCCCTCTTATCCACATGGCATCAGCTGGGGGAGCTAGGGCTGGAGGATCCACTTCCAAGATGGCTTCCTCATTCACTTGGTTGGTGCCTCAGCACCTGTTGTCTCAGAGCAGACAGTTTTTTACAGAAGGGATGGCTTTCCCTAGAGTGAGTGTTCTATGAGACTGAGGCTGACACTATGAGGCTTCATATGGTTCAGCCCACAACATCTGTTAAGCCATATCCTATTGGCCAAGCAAGTTACTAAAGCCCACTCAGATTTAAGGGAAGGGGAATTAGACTCCATCTCTTAATGGGAGGAGTAGCAAACAAACAGTGCACTTTCATAATCTACCATATGTCTCCTATTTCAGAGATCAAAGATTTTCTCACTTCCAACTCATTCCTTTATCCTCTCTAGTTTGAGCTCTGGCTTCATCCCTTGCCTGAAACAGCCCTTCTGGTCCTGCTAAAGCTCTATTCTGAATCATTGTATTCAATAGATGTTTTCAGCCTACTGATCACAGCAGCATTTGCCAATACAAAACTCCTTATTTTCTTCTTCCTATGTCTCTGGCCATATTTTGTTTCCTTTACAAGATGATCCTCCTCTACTTGGCCATTGCATATCAAGTTCTAAGAGAAATTGGGTCCCAGAGTCTCTTGTATTGTAGAACAACAGGTAAACCGGGGATGGCAAATGATAGCCTGAAGGTCTTGCTACCTGCTTTTATAAATAAAGCTCTACGGGAACCATACCCATTTATTTTGCATCATCTATGGCTTTTTTTTTTTTTTTTTTTTTTTTTTTTTTTATTTAAATTAACTTTTTATTTTTCATAAACATATATTTTTATCCCCAGGGGTACAGGTCTGTGAATCACCAGGTTTACACACTTCACAGCACTCACCAAAGCACATACCCTCCCCAATGTTCATAATCCCACCCCCTTTTCCCAAACCCCCTCCCCCCAGCAACCCTCAGTTTGTTTTGTGAGATTAAGAGTCACTTATGGTTTGTCTCCCTCCCAATCCCATCTTGTTTCATTCATTCTTCTCCTACCCACTTAAGCCCCCATGTTGCATCACCACTTCCTCATATCAGGGAGATCATATGATAGTTGTCTTTCTCTGCTTGACTTATTTCGCTAAGCATGATACGCTCTAGTTCCATCCATGTTGTCGCAAATGGCAAGATTTCATTTCTTTTGATGGCTGCATAGTATTCCATTGTGTATATATACCACATCTTCTTGATCCATTCATCTGTTGATGGACATCTAGGTTCTTTCCATAGTTTGGCTATTGTGGACATTGCTGCTATAAACATTCGGGTGCATGTGCCCCTTTGGATCACTACGTTTGTATCCTTAGGGTAAATACCCAATAGTGCAATTGCTGGGTCATAGGGCAGTTCTATTTTCAACATTTTGAGGAACCTCCATGCTGTTTTCCAGAGTGGCTGCACCAGCTTGCATTCCCACCAACAGTGTAGGAGGGTTCCCCTTTCTCCGCATCCTCGCCAGCATCTGTCATTTCCTGACTTGATGATTTTAGCCATTCTGACTGGTGTGAGGTGATATCTCATTGTGGTTTTGATTTGTATTTCCCTGATGCCGAGTGATATGGAGCACTTTTTCATGTGTCTGTTGGCCATCTGGATGTCTTCTTTGCAGAAATGTCTGTTCATGTCCTCTGCCCATTTCTTGATTGGATTATTTGTTCTTTGGGTGTTGAGTTTGCTAAGTTCTTTATAGATTTTGGACACTAGTCCTTTATCTGATATGTCATTTGCAAATATCTTCTCCCATTCTGTCAGTTGTCTTTTGATTTTGTTAACTGTTTCCTTTGCTGTGCAAAAGCTTTTGATCTTGATGAAATCCCAATAGTTCATTTTTGCCCTTGCTTCCCTTGCCTTTTGCGTTGTTCCTAGGAAGATGTTGCTGCGGCAGAGGTCAAAGAGGTTGCTGCCTGTGTTCTCCTCAAGGATTTTGATGGATTCCTTTCGCACATTGAGGTCCTTCATCCATTTTGAGTCTATTTTTGTGTGTGGTGTAAGGAAATGGTCCAATTTCATTTTTCTGCATGTGGCTGTCCAATTTTCCCAGCACCATTTATTGAAGAGGCTGTCTTTTTTCCATTGGACATTCTTTCCTGCTTTGTCGAAGATTAGTTGACCATAGAGTTGAGGGTCTATTTCTGGGCTCTCTATTCTGTTACATTGATCTATGTGTCTGTTTTTGTGCCAGTACCATGCTGTCTTGATGACGACAGCTTTGTAATAGAGCTTGAAGTCCGGAATTGTGATGCCACCAACGTTGGCTTTCTTTTTCAATATCCCTTTGGCTATTCGAGGTCTTTTCTGGTTCCATATAAATTTTAGCATTATTTGTTCCATTTCTTTGAAAAAGATGGATGGTACTTTGATAGGAATTGCATTAAATGTGTAGATTGCTTTAGGTAGCATAGACATTTTCACAATATTTATTCTTCCAATCCAGGAGCATGGAACATTTTTCCATTTCTTTGTGTCTTCCTCAATTGCTTTCATGAGTACTTTATAGTTTTCTGAGTATAGATTCTGTGTCTCTTTGGTTAGGTTTATTCCTAGGTATCTTATGGTTTTGGGTGCAATTGTAAATGGGATTGACTCCTTAATTTCTCTTTCTTCTGTCTTGCTGTTGGTGTAGAGAAATGCAACTGATTTCTGTGCATTGATTTTATATCCTGACACTTTACTGAATTCCTGTATAAGTTCTAGCAGTTTTGGAGTGGAGTCTTTTGGGTTTTCCACATATAGTATCATATCATCTGCGAAGAGTGATAATTTGACTTCTTCTTTGCCGATTTGGATGCCTTTAATTTCCTTTTGTTGTCTGATTGCTGAGGCTAGGACCTCTAGTACTATGTTGAATAGCAGTGGTGATAATGGACATCCCTGCCGTGTTCCTGACCTTAGCGGAAAAGCTTTCAGTTTTTCTCCATTGAGAATGATATTTGCGGTGGGTTTTTCATAGATGGCTTTGATGATATTGAGGTATGTGCCCTCTATCCCTACACTTTGAAGAGTTTTGATCAGGAAGGGATGCTGTACTTTGTCAAATGCTTTTTCAGCATCTATTGAGAGTATCATATGGTTCTTGTTCTTTCTTTTATTGATGTGTTGTATCACATTGACTGATTTGCGGATGTTGAACCAACCTTGCAGCCCTGGAATAAATCCCACTTGGTCGTGGTGAATAATCTTTTTAATGTACTGTTGAATCCTATTGGCTAGTATTTTGTTGAGTATTTTCGCATCTGTGTTCATCAAGGATATCGGTCTATAGCTCTCTTTTTTGGTGGGATCCTTGTCTGGTTTTGGGATCAAGGTGATGCTGGCTTCATAAAATGAGTTTGGAAGTTTTCCTTCCATTTCTATTTTTTGGAACAGTTTCAGGAGAATAGGAATTAGTTCTTCTTTAAATGTTTGGTAGAATTCCCCTGGGAAGCCGTCTGGCCCTGGGCTTTTGTTTGTTTGGAGATTTTTAATGACTGTTTCAATCTCCTTACTGGTTATGGGTCTGTTCAGGCTTTCTATTTCTTCCTGGTTCAGTTGTGGTAGTTTATATGTTTCTAGGAATGCATCCATTTCTTCCAGATTGTCAAATTTATTGGCGTAGAGTTGTTCATAGTATGTTCTTATAATAGTTTGTATTTCTTTGGTGTTAGTTGTGATCTCTCCTCTTTCATTCATGATTTTATTTATTTGGGTCCTTTCTCTTTTCTTTTTGATAAGTCGGGCCAGGGGTTTATCAATTTTATTAATTCTTTCAAAGAACCAGCTCCTAGTTTCGTTGATTTGTTCTATTGTTTTTTTGGTTTCTATTTCATTGATTTCTGCTCTGATTTTTATGATTTCTCTTCTCCTGCTGGGCTTAGGGTTTCTTTCTTGTTCTTTCTCCAGCTCCTTTAGGTGTAGGGTTAGGTTGTGTACCTGAGACCTTTCTTGTTTCTTGAGAAAGGCTTGTACCGCTATATATTTTCCTCTCAGGACTGCCTTTGTTGTGTCCCATAGATTTTGAACCGTTGTATTTTCATTATCATTTGTTTCCATGATTTTTTTCAATTCTTCTTTAATTTCCCGGTTGACCCATTCATTCTTTAGAAGGATGCTGTTTAGTCTCCATGTATTTGGGTTCTTTCCAAACTTCCTTTTGTGGTTGAGTTCTAGCTTTAGAGCATTGTGGTCTGAAAATATGCAGGGAATGATCCCAATCTTTTGATACCGGTTGAGTCCTGATTTAGGACCGAGGATGTGATCTATTCTGGAGAATGTTCCATGTGCACTAGAGAAGAATGTGTATTCTGTTGCTTTGGGATGAAATGTTCTGAATATATCTGTGATGTCCATCTGGTCCAGTGTGTCGTTTAAGGCCTTTATTTCCCTGCTGATCTTTTGCTTGGATGATCTGTCCATTTCAGTGAGGGGAGTGTTAAAGTCCCCTACTATTATTGTATTATTGTTGATGTGTTTCTTTGATTTTGTTATTAATTGGTTTATATAGTTGGCTGCTCCCACGTTGGGGGCATAGATATTTAAAATTGTTAGATCTTCTTGTTGGACAGACCCTTTGAGTATGATATAGTGTCCTTCCTCATCTCTTATTATAGTCTTTGGCTTAAAATCTAATTGATCTGATATAAGGATTGCCACTCCTGCTTTCTTCTGATGTCCATTAGCATGGTAAATTCTTTTCCACCCCCTCACTTTAAATCTGGAGGTGTCTTCGGGCTTAAAATGAGTTTCTTGGAGGCAACATATAGATGGGTTTTGTTTTTTTATCCATTCTGATACCCTGTGTCTTTTGACAGGGGCATTTAGCCCATTAACATTCAGGGTAACTATTGAGAGATATGAATTTAGTGCCATTGTATTGCCTGTAAGGTGACTGTTACTGTATATGGTCTCTGTTCCTTTCTGATCTACCACTTGTAGGCTCTCTCTTTGCTTAGAGGACCCCTTTCAATATTTCCTGTAGAGCTGGTTTGGTATTTGCAAATTCTTTCAGTTTTTGTTTGTCCTGGAAGCTTTTAATCTCTCCTTCTATTTTCAATGATAGCCTAGCTGGATATAGTATTCTTGGCTGCATGTTTTTCTCCTTTAGTGCTCTGAAAATATCATGCCAGCTCTTTCTGGCCTGCCAGGTCTCTGTGGATAAGTCAGCTGCCAATCTAATATTTTTACCATTGTATGTTACAGACTTCTTTTCCCGGGCTGCTTTCAGGATTTTCTCTTTGTCACTAAGACTTGTAAATTTTACTATTAGGTGACGGGGTGTGGGTCTATTCTTATTGATTTTGAGGGGCATTCTCTGAACCTCCTGAATTTTGATGCTCGTTCCCTTTGCCATATTGGGGAAATTCTCCCCAATAATTCTCTCCAGTATACCTTCTGCTCCCCTCTCTCTTTCTTCTTCTTCTGGAATCCCAATTATTCTAATGTTGTTTCGTCTTATGGTGTCACTTATCTCTCGAATTCTCCCCTCGTGGTCCAGTAGCTGTTTGTCCCTCTTTTGCTCAGCTTCTTTATTCTCTGTCATTTGGTCTTCTATATCACTAATTCTTTCTTCTGCCTCATTTATCCTAGCAGTGAGAGCCTCCATTTTTGATTGCACCTCATTAATAGCTTTTTTGATTTCAACTTGGTTAGATTTTAGTTCTTTTATTTCTCCAGAAAGGGCTTTTACATCTCTCGAGAGGGTTTCTCTAATGTCTTCCATGCCTTTTTCGAGCCCGGCTAGAACCTTGAGAATTGTCATTCTGAACTCTAGATCTGACATATTACCAATGTCTGTATTGATTAGGTCCCTAGCCTTCGGTACTGCCTCTTGTTCTTTTTTTTGTGTTGAATTTTTCCGTCTTGTCATTTTGTCCAGATAAGAGTATATGAAGGGGCAAGTAAAATACTAAAAGGGTGGCAACAACCCCAGGAAAAAATGCTTTAACCAAATTAGAAGAGATCCAAAATCGTGAGGGGGGAGAAAGGGGATAAAAAGAGGTTCAAAAAGGAAGAAAGAAAAAAAAAAAAAAAGAAAAAAAAAAAAGAAAAGAAAAGAATAAAAAAAAAGAAAACACCTAAGAAAAATGTAAAAAAGAAAAAATATATATATTAGATAAACTAGTAAAAAATCGTTAAAAAAGAAAAAGGTAACAGTTTAAAAAAAAAAATTTTACCCGAAGGCGAGAAAAAAAAAAAAATGAAAAAGAAAAAAAAATTAAATTAACTGCAAGACTAAAAAAAAAAATCACAGGGAAAAAGCCATGAGTTCCGTGCTTGGCTTTCTCCTTTTCTGGAATTCTGCTGCTCTCCTTGGTATTGAAACCGTACTCCTTGGTAGGTGAACTTGGTCTCGGCTGGATTTCTTGTTGATCTTCTGGGGGAGGGGCCTGTTGTAGTGATTCTCAAGTGTCTTTGCCCCAGGCGGAATTACACCGCCCTTACCCGGGGCCGGGGTGAGTAATCCGCTCGGGTTTGCTTTCAGGAGCTTTTGTTCCCTGAGCGCTTTCCGTAGAGTTCCGGAGGACGGGAATACAAATGGCGGCCTCCTGGTCTCCGGCCCGGAGGAGCCGAGAGCCCAGGGCCGCACTCCTCAGTGCGCCCTCAGAGAACAGCGCCCAGTAACTCCCGTCTGCCTGACCTCCGGCCGCGCTCCGAGCTCACCGAGCCTGCGACCAGTTCAAGGTAACACCGAGCTGTGAGCTTACTGTCGGCTCTGTCTCTGTAGCCGGCTTTCCCGTTCCAATACCCGCAAGGTCTGTGACACTCAGACACCCCCGATCCTTCTGTGACCCTGCGGGACCTGAGGCCACGCTGACCCCGCGTGGGCTTCGCCCCGGTTTAGCCTCTGGAGCGATGTCCCTCAGCAGAACAGACTTTTAAAAGTCCTGATTTTGTGCGCGGTTGCTCCGCCGCTTGCCGGGAGCCGGCCCCTCCCCCCGGGGTCTATCTTCCCGTCGCTTTGGATTCACTTCTCCGCCGGTCCTACCTTTCAGAAAGTGGTTGTTTTTCTGTTTCCAGAATTGCTGTTCTTCTTCTCTTCGATCTGCCGATGGATTTTCAGGTGTTTGCAATCTTTAGATAAGCTATCTAGCTGATCTCCGGCTAGCTGAAGCAGTCTCAGCCTGCTACTTCTCCACCATCTTGACTCCTCCCCCATCTATGGCTGTTTTTAATCTATAGTGGCAGAGTGAGAGCAACAGTATTGTCTGTCAGCCTATAGTATTTACTATTTGGCCCTGCAAAGAAAGAAAGAAAGAAAAAAAAACATTCCCCAATCCTTCTTCTAGAAGCAGTAGTTGTCAAAGGAGGGGTACCTAGATCAGCAACATTAGCATCCCCCACAATATGTTAGAAATGCAAATTCTCAGGGCCCACCCCAGACCCTCTGAACCAGCAACACTGAGGGTGAGGCCCATGGGTGCTTCCTCTCTTCTTTCTCATTCTTCTCCCCCATGCAGAGTATGTGAAAGTTTAGGAATGCTGAGTAGCGCCCCCAGCTCTGTAGCTTAGGGGATGGTGTTACTGTAATTTGGGGTAACTTTGTAACTCTACGCAAGACCTAAGGAATAAACATTATTACTACTTATGTTTCTGTGTGGGAGGCACGTTATGTATATATACATACTTAACATATATACATATGTATATATACATACTTAACCACTGTAACACTGTGAGAGAGAGCACGAGACTTTTTTTTTAAAGGTTTTGTTTATTTATTTGAGAGAGAGACAGAGAGAGCACAAGCAAGGGGAGGGGCAGAGGAAGAGGGAGAAGCACACTCCCTGCTGAGCAGAGAGCCGGATGTGGGACTTGATCCAGGCCCCTGAGATCATAACCTGAACCAAAGACAGACACTTAACCCACTGAGCCATCCAGGCACCCCAAGAGAGCATGAGTCTTCTATCCAAGCTCCTAACTTCACATTCTGACTCTGCTGTTTTGTAGTTGTATACTCCTGGTCAAGTTACTTAATGCAAGTTAATGGTCTCTAGCACCATTAGCTACAAAATAGGGACAACGGAGGTCTTTATTTCATCGGGTCATTATGAGAATTAATGTATCTAATGTGCTTAGGTCACTGCCTGGCAAATAGTAAATGCTCAATAAATGAGCTATTTAGTCTTCTGTGAGTTCTCCAGGGTAGGCATTATTACTCCCACTAACAGGTCATTTCTTTGGACCTTACATTACATAAGTAAATTTTTTCAAGGTCACACATCTAGTAAGTGTCAGACCAGGGTTCAAAGACAGATTTTTTTGCAGTCCAGTGATCAAGCTCCCAGCTACAACATACACACACACACACACACACACACACGGAAGCAATTTGGGGCTCTCCAGAAATTAGTTCTTCCTGAGAGTCAAATTTCTAATATCTATGTTAATATTTAACATCCTGGTCAAATCTTTGAAAATATAAATCATTTTGAAATGTCCCATATAATTTAATTTCTCTTATTTCATCTCAAATAGCATTGCTAAACTTAACTGAACCTGTTTTCATAATTTGGCATTAGTTATTGTTATACTGCTGAATATTCATTAGCTCACATAGCAGTTGGTAAAACATATGACATGGGAGTCCATTTTCTTTCAACCCTGAATACCTGTTTTCTTGACAAACTCCCTGTAGCAGTTTGAAAATTTAATATTTGCTGTTTCCTCTTGAAGGAAAGTGTACATGGGCACATGGCCCCTTCACTGCCTTTCTGCAAAATCAGTTAGTGAAACAAAGACCAGAGCATCCTTCCCCAATGTGGTTTTCTCACCTTCTAGAGAATTCTCCAAATTCCTTCCTTCTGGTAGCAGTATTCTAATACTATTTTAGTACAGTTCAAAATATAATTTCTTTATGATGAAAAGTGGAATACGCTTAATTTATGACAACATTACCTCCCTTGCATGTTGAGGGTATGAGGTTGGGGCAGATGTCTCTGGCCATTTATTCATTTTAGAAATTCTTGCTGAAAATTTGTATGAAGGACTTAACACAGAACTTCCTTTGTTCTTTATGAGGGCTAGAAGACAAACAAACTGAACTGTACATTGGCTGGCCCAGCATTTATGAAGTATCAAGCACTGTTGGTTAAGACACAGCCCTCACCCTCAAAAAATTAGAGTCCAGAAAATTAGAACCCAACCATCTATATGAGGAGATGTGTGTAGCAAGAAAGAGAACAGGGGAGGTTGTATGCAGTGGGGAGTAGACAATGCCCAGTGCTTGGTGGCCTCTCTACTCAAAATCCCATTGCTAGATCTCCATTGCCAGTCTGGGAATTGCCATGTCAATTCTGAGTTGTTTTTTGTTGTTGTTTTTAATGTTGGGCCTTGGATTTTATTCCTTGATGTCTGTACTTATTTCTTCCAACCATCTTTATTTATTTCTGTATCTCCTTCTCTTTGCATTCTGGCAGAATTTCTGAAGTTTTCCATTGACACTGTTGATTTAATTTTCTGCAGAGTCAATTGTGCTAGTTATTGTCTCCAGTGTAGATTTCAGTTCTATAGCTGCCTTTTTTTATTATCTTGTAATCTTTTCACATGCAACACTTGTTTTCTTTTTATTTGATCCTACTTTTTTTTTCTTATCACAGGTCTGTTTTAGATGAACAGTAACAAGAATTTTATTGAGATCAGAGCAGAAAATTTTTTAAAATTTGTATTTCAATTTCCATGATGGCTACATTTTGACCTTTTTGTTCCTTTCTTTTCTGAATTTTCTGTGAATTACCTTCTCTTATAATATAACAGAATGGTTCCCAGGCCCTGAATTATCAATTGTTTTATTTCCCATGATACTAAATGAGGAGAAATCAATATTCGTCCCGTGTTTGCAACAGGCAGGGGCTTAATCATTTTTATTAGCTTCGACTGTCCACTTGCACGCTGAGAGAATTGCCTTCTCAGCTATAAAGCCAAATGCTAGTTTGATTTGCATAACCCTGAGCCCCAAAATTCATTGGTCTGAAAGCATTAATTTCTTACAGATCTGATGAACCAAAGTGGAAACTTCTTTTTCAAGTGTCTCCTTCTTTGACTCTGTAAAATGTATGAATGATAATGGTGTTGGAGGAGGAGGTGAAGGAGGGAAAAGAGGAGGAGGAGGAGAAGGAGGAGGAGGAGGAGGAAGAGTGTAGGAGGAGGGGGAAGAAGAAGAGAAAATCTTCTAGGCTACGCTACCAGGCACTTCCCTAAGATCTTTACATTAGTTGTCTCATTTGTCTTAAGAACTCTAAGAGAGAACTACTATTCTTCTCACATATTACTTATAAGAAAACAAAGGTTTGGCTAAATTAGGTAATGCAAAATCTTCTGACGAGTAGTAAGAAGAGCTAGGACTCCCCTCCAAATCCGTCTGATTCCAAAGTCTATGCTCTTGAACATCATGCAACACTTTATTCTGTAGAAGCTCTTTTTGGATCAGGTTGCTTTCTGCCCTTCTACCCCTGTCCTCTGCCCACAGCACACTTTGCCCTAGGTTTTCCATGATGTTTTGGTCTATTTCTCACCCTCTTCACTGCCTTCAGCCATTCATCATGTTGCCCATGGAACTCTACAAGAGGAAGCTGAAGTCGTGGTTGAGAAGATGATGTCTTCCCGGAAAGAGGGTCCCCAAGGAGTAGAGAGGATGACTGTGGCTTTTGTCCTATTGTAGCTGTGTGCTTTGACCCAGAGGCCGAGAGTGATGGTGGCCCTAACCTCTCTCCACTCACTTCCAAACTGTGCTGTTCTGTTCAAATTCAAATGTGCCTGGGCTTATGGTTGGGTTTATTAATCCACCCATATCTGAAGCGTAACTGATGAAAATTTCACCTTGCTTCCACAATATGCTGGAGTCTCCTCTTCAGTTTATTGTGCTAGCTTATTCTCATAATTAGTTTATCGCACAATCACAACATTTGCCTTTGGTCAAGTTATTGTGCATTTTGAAAGGGGAGCTGAGAAAGGCTTGAATCAAACATTTTAGCTAGCTATCATTTTTGCTAAACCTCCACTTTGTTTTGAAATAATTTCCTAGGCCGGGAAAAAAAAGACATTAAACATTGTTCTCTTTGATACTATCAGTGTATTGATATTAATTCAAATTAACAAGTATTCATGAAGTACTAGAAATGTATAAAGTGTGGTGCTCAGCAATTTGAGGACATAGATGTAGGGAAATCATCATTCTTATGTCCTGGTGCCTAGTGAGAGGGACAGATATATCTGCAATTCCCTGTGTCTTTTTTTACATCCTGTGTGATATTTTCTTTACTGTAACAAGAGTGTTAATGGAGCCCAGAAGGGGTAAGAGTCATTTTCTATGGGGTCACTGGGGATGGATTTCCAAAAAATCTTGTGTTGGATTCTCCTAGAAGCAGATGTCAAGAATAGTATTTGAGCACAAGTTTTATTTGTGTGATGATCTCAGGAAGAAGAACAGGGTGCTAAGCAGGCCATCATTATGGATGACTGGGGCTCAGTCCCACCAGGGATCTTTGGGAGACAGCGAAGAACACATCTCTGTGTTGTTCTACTTGAGGAGGAGGAAGAGGAAGATATTTACTTACCAAATCCTGTTCTTCATTGTCGGAGAACTCTTCCCAGAGGGGTTAACCTTCCAGTACTTCTGAGCTGTCCTACATGTGGGCTGAGTCCATTCCCATGCGCCAGTGAAAGCATTCAGGCAAAGAGTTATAAACTTGAGTGGTGTGTGGAGACAGAATTTGGCTGAGGGACACATAGCATCTGCTTCACTGGAGGAGGTGGTATTTAAATGGAACCTTAGACGATGAGAAGGTTTTTTCAGCAAGTCGTGATATAGGGTATTTCAGCATGCAAGAGTAGGAAGGACGAAGGCAGCATTTGTGTGGTCCATGGCAAATATAATAAAGCACCAAAGTTTGAAAATGATTCACATTTTTAAAATTAGAGAAGATTCAGAGTTGTCCCTATAAATATTCATTCTCACTCCCTTGCTTTGAGTGGGAGAGAACTGAGCTCCCAAGAGTTTGCTCAGAGGGAATCGTGCCTCACTCACAGCTTTGCTTCCTCTACTCAATATCTGGGTTGTTTGAGTTATTATACTTTTTTACTTCTCTGTGGTATTTTGGGGTTTTGTCAAAATCCGGACGTGGCTATGTGAGTTGTGTTGCTGCATGGGGGATATCATTCCATATATGTGTCCCTTTGGGGAAAGGTTAAGAACTGTTGATACAAGCCTTGGAAATGGGACAGATGGGTTCAAGGAAGAACAAACAGTCCAGTGGTTGGAGCATAAGTTGTAGTGTGTGGGGATGGGAGCTGAAAGCAAAGAAAAGGTGTACCTGGGTGTGTAAGAACTGGTTATTTTAATAACAAATCTGTATTATATATGGACAGTAAATCTGTATAATATATATAATAGATTTACATAAATTGTACATATTATAAAAGTTGTATATACACTGGATATATTATAGACATTTATATAAATCGTACATCTTATGTATTATGTTTTTTCTGAACTCAATATTTGGCAAGTATTCTGAGGCCTTAAACCCAACATCTCTAAAATAATGGCAAGGAGCTACACATCACAGGAGTGAGGATGGATCATGTGAATTTTCCTTTCACATCTGTGGAGTGAGGAAAAAGATCCAATCACATTATCTACTTCCCTCCAATGAAACCCATGTGAGGCTTCATTTTACCTTAGAAAATACTGAAACTTTGGACAAAGTAGTTTCTTAGTAGGTTGGGACCTTGAATGGAAATCTGCGCCTGCTTGAAAATGATTCATTCTGGACAGATAGCTGTCATCTCTGATAATACATGCCTGTGAGCCCCTGAAGCTTTAGAAACCTGAGTCCCAGCAACACCCCAGCATCACAGTTCTTAGCCCGAATTTCCCATGGGGCACAAGGTTGTCAACTGCAAGCAAGTGATGCTCATTTAAAATACCTTCATTTCTGGTTTGCACAACTTGGAATGGAACATTCCATGTCACTCAAGAATAGGGACTACTACAGGTAGGAAGTCCCAGTGCGTGAGAGGGGTTTTGTTACCCAGATCATCACATAAGTGGAAATTACATTCTTTTGAGGGGAAGTTAATGACACAGGGACAGGGTATAGAAATTCTGTGGAGAAAGAAAAACAAAAAGATGGATGAGTCTTGTTCCAAATAAAATATCGAAGACAGGGGATAGCACTTAATATCCTAGGATTTGCCTTTTCCACTTTCAAATTTCAGCTTCTTCTAGGATAAGAGGAAGTTTCAGGTCACTTCCTCTGTAGTGGTTCCACCCACAGAGAGCCGCTCTACATTGCTCCTCCCTGGGGGCTCTATGGCTGCTAGTTGAACATCCAGGCCCCTGAGCCCTGAGGCCTGTTTCTTCATAAAAGCCAGTGGCGAGTGTGTGATGGAGGCAGCCATGTTTCCTTTTGGGACCCTGTGCTTCTCTTTGCTGTACCTCCACACAAGGCAAGAATGGTGGGATACATTTTACTGAAGGAGAAGGGTCAAAGTGGGCAACTTAAGGTATGGAAAAAAAAAACCCAGTGCCATACCATGAGATACCCAGATAAGTTGAACCTCTCACAGGGAAGTTACCAATTCCATTTCTGTTCCTGACCTATTTTTCTCCCCTACTTCTTCTCCAAAGGAGAGGGAGAAATATTTTCCTATTTTCTCTGTAATTGTTCTCTCTTCCTCAAATGAATTCTTATTTTCTATCAGCCTTCGACGAACGCTGAAGCCTTTTCATTTATTCTTTGCTTCCTCCTACCCAATTACTTACCGTTGGAACTGGTGGGAATAATAAAGAGGCCCCTTGTTGACTTTTTTGCTTCAAAGAAGCTACTTTCTTACTACCAATGGAGAAACTTGAGATGACCACCTTATTAGCCAAAGATCTTCATTTTCTCCACCAATCTTCTTGCTTTGGGGGACAGGATAGGGAGGAGAGATTATTCTTCTTTTAAATAAGATAACATAAGGCTCTATTGGAGTGATTTTGAGGGATGTTGTTGTTTTATGAACTTGAATCAGTGAACTCCATTGTAAAAACTGATCATACACTCCAACACTCCCCCAACAGTTTTCCTCTGCCTCCTGATACAAACTTTAATGTGGCCCTCATCTCACTGACTTAGACTTATTTGTTCATTGGCTAGAGACCACAGCCAACTCTTTTCAATTCCTCCAGAGCCCAGTATTGAGAAAGGCTCATAACAGGTAATAAAGAGATGCTTGCTGAATGAAGGTGAATTCAAAATACCATCCCATCTTCTGAGAAAGCCCCATTGCACAAATTCTAAAACAATGAGATTTCTATTTTGGGAAGTTTCCAAAACCTATTCTAATCTTCACTATTGGGGAGGAAGGGGATGGAAAGCCAAGGATCAACATTTGTGGAGTATCAACTCTGCATCAAGGACCAAGTGGGATACACCTTGCTTGCTTTATTCTCTACAATAGTCTTATTAGGTGAGAACTGGTAAATCTCCATTTTACTAATGAGAAATTGGGGTGCATCAAATGTTAAGAATTTTTCAGGTCACAGGTTAGTAAGAGATAGAACTGAGAAACAAACCTGAGACTGTCTATTTTCAAGACCCAAATTTCTGTCCATCTTCCTTCCTCTTTATCATTCCCTGGTAGGGAGAAAAAAAAAAAAACAACCAACAACAACAGTCTATTCCATAACACAGTACTGGAGCAATATTCTTTTTTTTAAATTTCTTTAAAGATTTTATTTATTTGAGAGTGTGCAAGAGAAAGCAGAAGAGAGTGCACAAGCAGGGGAAGGGGTAGAGTGAGAGGGAGAAGCAGACTGTCCTCTGAGAAGTGTGGAGCCCATTGCAGGGCTTGATCTCAGGACTCCGAGATCATGACCCAAGCCCAAGTCAGATACTTGACCAACTGAGCCACACAGGCACCCCTAGTGTTGCCAGTTATTAACTTTTTAATTTTTTATGAACATATAATGTATTATTAGCCCCAGGGGTACAGGTCTGTGAATTGCCAGGTTTACACACTTCACAGCACTCACCATAGCACATACATTTCCCAATGTCCATAACCACACTACCCTCTCCCTACCCCACTCCTGGGGGCAACCCTCAGTTTGTTTTGTGAGATTAAGAGTCTCTTATGGTTTGTCTCCCTCCTGATCCCATCTTGGTTCATTTATTCCTTTACTACCCCCCAAACCTCTCATGTTGCCTCTCAACTTCCTCATATCAGGGAGATCATATGATAATTGTCTTTCTCTGATGGACTTATTGTGTGGAGCAATATTCTTAACCTTTCTTTTTGTTCTAATTTCCTTGTTTCCCTTCACCTAAGATTAGAATCCATACTACCCAGTCTGAATAACAAGGCAATATTGCCCAGTGGTTAACAACTTCCATGGGCTTCCATGTGCCAGTGCCAATGGGGGCTCTATAATTTCTTACTAAATCTTATGAAACTATTCCCTGAAAGGGATATAGTAAGAGCATCTCAGTCAGTCTGAGCTGTTATAAGAAAATATGGTAAACTGTATTCTCTGCATCTACAACAGAAATTCATTTCTTCAAAGTTCTGGAGGCTGGAAGTACAAGGTTGGGATGCTGGCATGGTAGGGTTCTGCTCAGGACACTATTCCCATTTGCAAATTGCTAAATATTATATTAGCTAGCTCTCTGGCCTCTTATAAGGGCACTAATTCTATTAATGAAGGCTCCACTCTCATGATCTAATTACCTCTCAAAGGGTCCACCCCCACATGTTATTGCATTGGGATTAGGGTCTCAACATATGAATTTTGAGGGAGACAGAAACATTCAGTCCATTGCAAATAGAATCTCTGTTACAGAGTTTTTTGAATATTAAGTAATAAAATACATATAAAGCACTCAGTGCTATTCACAGTAAGGCTTGATCAAGGCAAGCTAGTATAATGTGTTGTTATTTTTTATAGATTTCTTAAAACTGAGGAATACTTGACATACAATATTACATTAGTTTCAGATATACAATATACTGATATGATATTTGTATACACTGTGAAATGTTCACCATGATAACTCTAGTTAACATCCATCATCATATGTTCTTAACAAAATGTTGTTGTTGCTAATAGAACTTTATAATGTCCTTCCTTTCTAACCTTTTTCCTTTTCTCAAAAAGTTCTCCATACCACAAACTTGCCTTCAGTCAGGCTGGGCTCTCCATACTTTGCCAAACTCTATGATTATCCCTGCTTTTATTCTTTTGCTTAAACTAACATCTCTTCCTTTCCATCTGCTCATGCAAATCTGATCAATTTTCTCACTTTCTCAAGCAAAGCTGGTCACTCCAAATAGCTATCTTGTGGATGTCAATTGGCTTCTTTCCCAAGCTACATCAAGGCAGATTGCTCAGTGTGCAGAGTGACTATGGCAGCAGGAATGGGGGTTAGGCATGGGCTCAATGACATTGACTTTGCCTTAGTCAGGCTGGTCTAGCTACCATCACTATCATTTAGCCTGCCTGCCAACACCAGAAACAGTCCTGAGCTCTGATATAACACCATTCCCTACAGTGGAAGAGGGAAGGCAGGGAAGAGCAGCTAGTCACTTAGTGGGAGATTGATTGCATTCAACTGTGATGGAAGGAGCAACAATTTGCCTTCATGTGACTATATATGTATATGTATTCTAAATACAGATTGGTACCCATTCCCATGATGTGATTGCCAGTGCCACCATTCGCAGATTTATAAAGTGAACTATTCACTATCATGCTATTTCACATACCATTGTTTCTCATCAAATATCTAATTTCTCAGAAAAAGATGTGTGGCTTGGCCTCATGGCCACAAAACTCACTGCTCTCACCATGGGCTCCACTACTGGAAAAGCAGTTGGCCTCACAGAATGTTGAAGAAGCCTATTGAAGGGACAGTTCTAGTGCTTGTTACAATGGGAAGTTATATCTATGAGGTTGGAAAAGTGTCCTCAAGGTTGTGACATACACTTTAGAACAATGACCTGTATTGGTGCCATTTTGCCAAAATGCATAGTTCTTAAAACTAAGGGGTGAAGTTGGGAGTGGCTTCCCTTGCTATTCCATCTCATATCACATTCACTAGATTTTGTTAAAAATCCCTGAAATTTTGGGCTCTGCTGGCTAATAGGTATTGATTCCCAAAGGGGGAGTGGTTCTGCCAGGGGCCACACCAAAAGTTCTACTGAATAGAAAGCTAAGATATACTATTTAATCTTGTTTGGTTCCTCAGACTAGTAAACTTACTAAGGATAAAGAAGAGGGTTACTCTACTAGACAGGGTTCTTAATCCTGATTATCAAGGGAAAATTGGACTCCTGTATAAAATGGGGGCAGAGGAGACTATGACTAGAATTCATGGGATTCTGTAGGCCTCCATTTTCAGTCATGAAAGTTAATCAAAAACTACCCAATTAATGCAGGACCACTGAGGACTCAGATTCCTTAAAATGAGGGTTTGAATCAACCAACCAGCTAAAGAAATTTGACCAGCTGAGGTGAAGGCTAAAGGGAAATAAAACAAACAAGCAAACAAACAAACCATGGAATAAGGAGTAGAGAAAGGAACTGCAATCTCTGCTGTAGCTTAATGTTCAATACAGAAATAAGAAACATATCATATTTCATTGCAGTTTGTATATCTTTTCTTTTTTTTTATATATCTTGTTTCTTGCTTGACTTGTACACATGTGTGCTTTTATTATTGTCTCTCCTTCTTCTGCTATTTTAGATAAGAAATGTCATTAATAGTTAATGACAAAAATAGTTAATGACAAATAGGTAAATAAATGGGACACCGGGGTGGCTCAGTCATTTAAGAGACTGACTCTAAATTTTGGCTCAGATCGTGATCTCAGGGTCGTGAGATGGACCCCTGCATCTGGCTCCGAGCTCAGCCGGGAATCTGCTTCTCTCCCTCTGCCTCTCCCCCCGACTTGCATGTACACTGCTCACTCTTTCTATAAAATAAATAACTCTTTAAAAAATACATAGGTAAATAAATAGGCAGTAGTTTAAAACAGTAGAATTTTGCAATTTAGTCTTAAGATATCAAATACCTCAGTGGACTTTTTACTGATCTATGGGAGAAATTAACTTCACCAGAAAGGGATGCCATGACTAGTGGGATCTTGTATTTCCCCCTTTTGGGGAGAGAATAATTTGTGTGAGAAAGAGTCGCAGTGATGATGTCACAGAAGTGGTGGATTAGAAAGCTGTAAGAGTTGTTCACTCCACAGAAGCAACCATGAAGTTGGAGAAAACTGACAGAATCAATTTTGTTGTAACACTGGGATCTACTTAATATCTTAATATCTTCATTAAGCACCATGGAAGTGCTTAATGAAGATGGACACTGGTAAATTTGGTAAGCACATATAATGGATTTCTTTTCTTACTGGTCTACCATACCCCATTTCTCAGCTCAACGGGGGCTACAGTGACTGTGGCTGGTATCCTCAGTATGATTTGTTGATGCTGGGGGTGGGAGTGAGCCATACAGATCTTGTTGTGTGGTTTGACCAAGTTCAGCATTTCCCTGAGGGACTGATGCAAAGACAGGCTTTTGTTTGTCCCCATCCCCTGGGTCTAGAGCAGCTTCTTAGGTGACATCTATTGAAAAATCATTTGAAGATATGCTGCCTATAACTGCCTGGGCCAAGGGATCCCAAAAGTCTGGGAAGAAAAAAACTGGGGAGGAAGATCCTTGAGGGCAGTAAAACCTTTGAATAGCTATTGCATTTTGCAGGGAATTCAGACTGCAACACAAAGGCCCAGGGCCAGAAGCATGCTCATAAAAGACCTGAGACGATCTTAGGCTTGCCTCTCTGGCTGATCTTGGCGTTTTGCGCAAGTGGGATGTGAAGGCTAACACAGAGTGGTAAATAGCTTGGCTTAGTGTTAAAGGAGTGCCCCAACCCAAAGCCATCTCCAAAAACTGAGAAGTAGCCACCTTTTTGGCTCCCAGTGTTTAAAGAAATCTGTGGCATCATCCCTCTTCTTCCTCTACATATATAAAATACGTGTTCACACTGTGTGTAAATGTTCAATGAAGATTATTTCTTGGTGCATTGCATTGCTGACTCTTTCAACATAATGAGTATTATTAAAATTACATAGTAAAAAAAGAGAAATCTCTGCAGATCATTGGATGACCTCTGAGATAACATCACAGAGACCTCCATGAGCCCACACAGGAGGGAATATGGTCTTTGTAAGAATAATTTGGAAAGGTCATTAAACATACAGATGACTGAGGCCCTCAGTGATAAGGAATAAAAACCCTAGGGAGGGGGAGACTTTGATTTTTAGAGTTGCTCCTTTTAAATATTCAAAATTTCTAGTTTTCAACAGAAGATTCCAAAGTATACAGAGAAATGGGGATGATATGGCCCAGTCACAAGAAAAAATAAAATTGACAGAAACTTCCAGAAGATGCCCAGACTTTGGACCTCATCAAAAAAGACTTCACATCAACTGTCTTAAATATGCTAAGGGAACTGAAGGAAAATACAAAGAACTGAAGAAAATGACGAGAATAATGTCTGAACAAATAAAGAATATCAAAAGAGATAAATGAGTAAAGGGAGCCAAAGAGAAATTCTGGAGGTCAAAAGTACAATAGCTGAAATGAAAAATTCATTAAGTAAATTTACTAAACAAAATGAAAAATTCACCCTCAGAGCCTCCAGAAGGAAAAGTTGCTGTGGACACCTTGACTTTAACCCAGTGTAATTGATGATAAACTCCCGACCTTCAGAACTGTAAGACAACACATTTGTGTTATTTTAAGCTACTTAATTTGTGGTACCTTGTTACAGCAGCAATAGGAAACTAATACAATATGCTTGAGCTAATTCCAAGTGTTCAGTTTCTCTCTACTTGGAACATCTAGAGTGGTGTCTGTTTTCCTGACCGGATATTCATAAGTAGGTATTCTGTCCCTATTTGTGGAATAAATGACAATACAAAAGCTATGAGGTCTATAGCAAGTCTGTTGACCTCCACTTTGGAACTGACCCTGAGATAAGGATTTGGTTGCCATGTTTCCTGGAAAACGTTGGTGAGGGAATGGGGAAGCAAGACAGGGAAGGAAAGATGGCCAAGGCCAATAAATGCTATCAAGTGAATTATCACTGTGTTAAATCAAAACCGAATCCTTTTGGGACACCCTGTGAGCCAGTGTAGAACATGAACCTCAGAGTCCTTTCTACCTGAGGGGCATGGGAGCTGCCATCATCCTTGGTCGGGAGCTATGTTAACTCATTGGCACTTCTCACTTGCACTGTGTGGGGACAGAACAGGCTCAGGTGGTCAGAGAAAGCTCTCAGACCAAGGGATGCAGATACAGGCAGTTGGAAGTTGAGCGGGCATGCAACTTAAGCAGTAAGGGCTAGGGGATGGGGACAGGGGATCAAAGTCTCACCTACAAAGTCTCTTCTAGCTCACTCAGGCTCAGTCGCCTCCTTTCTATTAATCAATAGAGACATATTTTATGCATCACTCCTGAGCAAAGCAGTGCCTTTGAGATAATAATGCCTACATTTTGTCCTTTAGCAGATCTGCAGGGCTTTTGAGAACAAGAATCATGACCTACTTTTCCTTCATATTTCTCACAGCACTGAGCAACATGTTAAGCATATTATAAGCACTCGATATGTATTTTTGAAATGAATTGACTGCCACAATTATGCAATTTCTATTTCTTACCCTTGAAGGTAGTGCTCTATGGAGTTTTCTCCCTGCTTCCTCTATTCCTTTAAATGTTTCCACACCTTCCTTAATTGAAATATTTTAATTACACATTAATAAGTGATCATAATAACTAAGGAAATGATCCAAAGATTTTATTTTTATTTTAAGTCTCTCCCTACTACGTCCATGTTTACCTTTGGGGGTAACTGGTGTTCATACCGTACTGTATCTGTTAGCTTTCCACAGTTTCTTCTATTTCCTTCCATTTTCTTCCTTCCATTTCCATTTCCTTTTATCTTATATATATATATATATATGTGTGTGTGTGTGTGTGTGTATGCATGTGTGTATGTATGTG
This sequence comes from Mustela erminea, assembly GCF_009829155.1. NCBI lineage: Eukaryota > Metazoa > Chordata > Mammalia > Carnivora > Mustelidae > Mustela > Mustela erminea. The sequence goes on from NC_045635.1 coordinate 37,473,422, forward strand.
TACACACACATATATACTTACTACATTTCTGACTTTATAAAACATATGATTATACTATGTGCCTTCCTTTATCACTTGCCAGTTTACTTGACAGTATTCATAGAAACCCATATAGGTCAAGGGGCTCAGTCAGTTAAGCTTCCAACTCTTAATTTCAGTTCAGGTCATGATCTCAGGGTCATGAAATTGAGCTCCACATCAGTCTCCATGATCAGCCAGGAGTCTACTTGAGGTTCTCTCCCCACTCCCTCTGCCCCTCCCCCTGACTCTCTCTCAGATAAATAAATAAATAAATAAATCTATCTTAAAAAAAAGAAAAGAAAGAGACCAGTAGGTCAAAATAGATCTAGTTTGTTTATTTTAACAGTTGTAGAATATTGTCCTTTGGATGAACTGTAATTTATTCAACCATTACTCTATTGCTTTCTTGAAGAACATTTAATTTTCTTCCAGCTTTTTGCCTCTTCCAACAATGCTGCAGTAAACATTCTAATACAAACATTCATATATATTCCTCGAAGTGGTGTAACTACATCACAGGGGATGCACATTTGAAATGTTCATAGATCTTGCCAGATTATCTCCCACTTCTTATCCACATTGAAAGTTCTCATTTCCCTTAAACATTCCTTATTTTATTATATGTAGTGAGATTTGCCTAGCCACTATTAATGCAGACTTGTTCCTAAGAGTTATTTGCATTTATCAGTTGTCATTAGGATTTTCTTTTGGAGGGCAGAAATCAAGGGGATTTCTTCCTGCCCTGGGGGAGAGGGATGTAGCAGAAACTGAAATGGAAGGGGTCTTTCTTTCACCCAAGTGAAGAAATATAAAGCAGTTCGGGGGAAGGAGACATTTCCCCACTTCTAAGTGGAAACAGTGTAGTTTTCTTGAGGGCATTGAACCTGAACCAAAGACTCGGAAAATCAACAACAGCAGCAGCAACAGCCTCCTTGAACAAAGCCATCGACTTGAAACATTCTAGGGGATTAGCAGAAATAATTAAGTTGTACTTCCGAGGGGTCATTAGTGGGTAGCAAGCATCACTGAAACAGTGTGGTTGCAATTGAAGTAACATCTCTGCTTCCTCTACCACTGGCTGGCAAGTTGTGGGAAATTTTCTATTACACATGATTGGACTTGAATTCTCAAATTGGCCTTATAATTCAGATCACTTTTAGTAGACCCACTTCCTGAAATAGCAAATTTTTTCTCTCTGTTGATCTTTTTTTTACTGTGAAAATACCTTGGAGTTGAGAAATACAGTGACAAGATGATTAAAGATCTTATAAATATAGTTATGAACTTTTAAATCGAAGATCATAATCTTCATCTTGTTTGCAAATGAGCTTCCGAAATCATAAGCAAAACTTTCCTTCTTTCTGGGAAATTCCCACTTCAAAGGTAAAATGAAAGCCTTTTCTTAAAAAGGAATTTTCAACAAAGAAATGGTGTTAATGGATATACCTAAGGACAAAATTTGGTGGAGTAAAGAGGCATATACATTTTATGTTCCAACCCAGCTTGACCAATTTTCCTGCTTTGCTGAAAAGTTCATTTTCAAAACATCAGTGCTCTATTATTTGACAGCTTGCTGCTTCTGAAGCTCTAAATTTCTGGTGTGCAGCTAATATATACATTTAGCAGGCACAAGATCTGAATTCATATGTATGCAACTCTTGAATTACATGGTGCTGTCAAGTATTGACTTTTATGGTTGATAGCTTTAATATTACTATTTGTGTCTCTATAAATTATTTTCGCAGAAGCCAAAAAAGAGGAAAATCCAAGTTTTATTAATAGACATACTAAGCATAACACTCAACATAATTGATATGAATATCAATAGCATGATTTTAATAACATCAAACATTTTAGAGTCACAGGGAAACATCTCTAAATGTAGAATATGAGTGGTGCAGTGAATCAGGGGCAAGATCTTGGGAGGAAATACCTGACTTGAATCTATGAACAGAAGAGAAGAATCTGAAAGCCATTAGAGACAGCAACAGAAATAGTACCAAAGATTCACATTTAACATAACCTTGAATTTCACAATCCCAAACAATAAATTGGCCACATGGTGGTCATCAAGATTCCTAGGACTAGGAAGACAACATGACATTGTTATTCTTCTTAAGAGTTGTACGGAACGAATTGTGTGGTGTGAGTGTGTTGGGAGGTGGGAAAGGGAATTCTTAATTGAAGAGAGACAGTCCTTCAGAGAATTTCCTGCTGAGAGGAATTTCATATTCAGGGGGTGTTTGTTTAGCTTCTCTGCAGGCTTGAGGCAAGGCTCTCAAGAGTGGTAGGTGTTGGAAGAGAGGGAGCTTTTGACAGAGTTTGTAGGAGAGGCCAAAGTAATGCAGAAATGACCATGCACAGAAGATCCCATAATGGAGCATCTCACTAAACACATGTGAATCTCGTGCTGAGTAAGTAAGGCCAGAAGCCAGAGACCCACACAGTGTTCAATGTCTCTGTCTTTTGACTCATGGGAAGAGATCCTTGAACTAACCAAGACCAAAGATCAGGCAGGGAAAATTGATCCTTATTGCCTCCCATTCAGTCCCTTCTCGCTCTGTCTAACTTCTAGCTCTCTGACCTCGGTCGTACCCTCCAGTTACTCAGGATTCCTCAGTTTGTTGTTTCCTACCTGAATATATCCTTTTTTGGGCAGTGCTGAGTTGGATTGGATGATATCACCCCCAGTCTTTGTTTCCTTTTATCCTAATAAAACCTTACCCTTCCCGAAGTTCATTCCTGCAGAGCTTTACTCAGCAAATAAAGTGATCTGGGTTATTGTCTCAAAAGGATGTCTCTTATCTAAAATACTTGCATCCTGACACAATCTCTCAGAGCCTCAGGGAAAAGATAGGTTCACACTTTGGTCTTTTCAGTTGAGCAATATGATCGGGGAGCCATCGTAGTGGAGGTAGAAGATTCCTTGGTTTTCCCCGGACCACACCAATGTAAATAGCTGTCATTGCTTGCCTACAGAAGTAGTTCTAAGGAAATGCCATGATGTTCCTGTGGTCTTCAACACCCTGGCTGCCCATCCCACCATAATCAGAGACACCCCCATGGGCAGTGTTGATGGATAAGGACAGACCACCGTGTCTTCACTCTGGCGGGACTGGGCCCACAGAGAACCTGCTATCCCAAGGGTTTCCCAGAAGACCCAAATAACTCAGTCTAGAAGTGCAGGTAAGCTAATATTCTGTAGACCAATAAAGGACTGGAAATAGGAAGAAGCCATTGCTTTTCCTTTCTCTCCCAACAGACTGTTCTGAGACACAATGTTTTCATGCCTCCTCTCTGGACACTTTCTACTTGAGCAGGTTGTGTTTTGCTATGAGGCTGTGGCCATGCCAGTAATAAACCACCCTGTATTTTCTTTCTTTCCTTCCCTGTCTCACTTCTGTCTTTTTTGTTCCTGGCTTCCATGGGATTACCCCCACACACACACCAATAAAAGGCTCAAGTGTAGTTTCTCTCATTGGTTCTGATTTTTAGGGAATTAGGGCCAAAACACAGAGTAAAAATTGATTATTAACAGTGATCAAAGGAGCACTCAAGTGTATGTGTATTCTGTTAACTATAAGCTAAATTTGGTGTTGTTGAAGTCACCCAAAGGTTGTATGATACAGGTTGTTGAGTGAAACATGATGTGGCAAGGTGTGAAGGAGTGGAATATAACAGGAATGTCTAAAAAATGGTTTCCAAAGGGGAATGGCCCAAAGGCAAAAGAAAGTTCATATAAATGGAATGTTTCCAGAGTGCCATGCTACAGACATGTGTCAACTGTGCCTCACCCACAATGTGGAAAAAGAATACAGATGAGATCCGTGGACAATCCTGAGGGTAGTTCTTTATTCCAGACATAGTGTGTGTGGACAGCTTGAGTTGTTGGCTTGGCCAAAGCCCTCTCTCAGAGCTGGATCTAGCTGGGGGTCTCTAGAGAGTCCTGGGGAGCAGCATGTTGTTCAAGTTCTACTCTGAGTCTATGTATTTTCAAGGCCACGTAAAGCTCATCTGTGTATATACTTGATAATTGCTCTGTAAAACCAAGAATCTGCTTTTACATGGGGTTCTTAAAATACTTTCTACTTTACAACCCATTTCTACTTATATTTCTTAGATAACCAAAGATTCAGAATTACCATATATGTAACAAGATAAGTGTCTCCACAGATCCATGTGGAAACTAGGGGCCAAGAGTGGACAAGTGTCCTCTAAATGAAATTAAGGGGAAATGTAATAATGGCTTTAATAAGGTCACATTGAAAGGGAATGACAGGATAAATTGGACCATTTTAGAACTTTGCAAAGTGTAAGAATTAAGGTTATATTACTAAAAAATCCATCTAGATAATTCTGGACTCTGAAAAAATTAATGGGAAGTGGATCTAATTATTTGAGTTGAAATGCAGGAAATGTAGTTGATATACATATTTAAGGACATGTCATTTTTTGCCCAAGATATCTGGACTAAAGTGCTGACAAAGATCAATTTAATATTGAATGACATTATTTCAGGAGAGCTACAATCTTTTTTAAAAAGAGATTTAGGTGGAAAAACCTGCTTAAATAAACAAATTGTGAGATAATATTTCATTTGGATTTGGGTCACTGGATAGGATAAATATGATTTTCAAATATAAATAAAATTGGGAGACCAAAAAATACTGGACAAAAATAGACCAAGTGCTCTTTAACCTAAAATCAAGGAACGATAATGAAAACCAATATAGAAACAGTCAAGAGTAACAACATATTTGATTTGCTGTCTTTGAAAAAAAATGCAGCACATTTTAGGAATTTAAAGCTTTCAGCTACCTTCAGATGGATTTGCCTGATATTATCTGGAAAATATTTCAATCTGAAGATAGTTTAACTAGAAAAAAAATTATCTAAGAATTCATTCAAGTTTCAGGAATTTAAAATCGTGCCAAGCACTCAGTTTAAGTTTTTTCTATATATGATCTTGTCGATTGCTCAGAAGAACTAAGAGAAGCAGTTCAAGATGGTGGCGTAGGAAGATCCTGAACTCACCTCCTCCCACAGACACACCGAATCTATAACTACATATGGAACAATTCCCTCTGTAAACTAACTGAACAGCTCCACCACAACAAAGATAAAAGGACCACATCAAGACAGGTAGAAGAGGCAGAGACATGGACAAACACACACACACACACACACACCCCTTCTGCTTGTGTGGTGACCTGCAATCAGGGGGGATACAAATATGGAGTTTCTCCCTGAAGAGTGAAGGGTTCATGCCCCACATCAGGCACCCAGACCCTTAGGACCTATGACAGAGAGATGAACCCCCAAAATGCTTGGCTTTGAAAACTGATGGGACTGATGTCCAGGAGACCCAAAGGGCTATAGAAAACAGATTTTTAAAAAACCCAGATTTTAAAAGATTTAAAAGCTGCTGCCTGAGGGTCTGGCTTCCAATCGCTGGACTCATGCATAGAGTTACCCTTCCACCCCCAGAACCCTGAGTGAGAGCAGCAGTTTGAAAAGCCCTTAAGGGATAAGTGAAGGAGATTCATTTGCTAATCTTTTTTTTTTTTAAAGATTTTATTTATTTATTTGACAGAGAGAGAGAGATCACAAATAGGCAGAGTGGCAGGCAGAGAGAGAGGGGGAAGCAGGCTCCCTGCTGAGGAGGACCCTGGGGTCATGACCTGAGCCAAAGGCAGCTACTTAACCAACTGAGCCACCCAGGTGCCCCTGCTAATCTCTTTTTTTCCCAAGATTTTATTTATTTATTTGAGGAATAGAGAGTGAGTGAGTAAGAGAGCACAAGCTGGAGGAGGAGCAGAGGGGGAGGGAGAAGTAGCCTCCCTGCTGAGCAGAGAACCTGATGTGGGGCTTGATCCCAGGAACCTGGGATCGTGATCTGAGCCAAAGGCACCCATTTAACTGACTGAGCCACCCAGGCGCCCTTCATTTGCTAATCTTAAAAAGTGTCTGCCCGAATGACAGGGACCTGTTGGAGCTCCCTCTGGGGAGGATCTCCATTCTTGTGTTCTTGCTCTACCTAGTTAGCACTAGTGGGCATGGCCTGTCTCATATCCTCTCACAGCCCTGCGAGAACTGGTGAGGGTGCCCACCCCTGAGCTCCTTTGCAGTCCAGCTAAAGCAGGGGGGGATGTGTAGTCCACACAGAATATGACCCTTTGAGTACCCTGCTCTTGAGTTTCTGGGCCCCATGGGACTGAAACAATAAGAGATGGTTTGAAGCAGGCTATCACCCCCAGCACGTGGCCCAGACAGTGGCCTAAAATGCACCCATATTTCCCTAGTTAAAAGGTCTATTTATTTGTCCTGGATCTTCCTTGTGAAGGGCAGACTTCAGGTTTACCGTGCATCTAGTAACTATAAAAGTGCTCTCAGAGACTATAGGCTAGGGACATCATTTTTGCACTTTCCCTTGGCTTCACTACAGCTCACCAGTACATTCCGAATATACGATTACACTCTCATCTAGAGCCCTAATTTTTGCCATTCTCACCCTAGGGTACACTTCCAGATCACCTGGTCTGGAGGCCAGCAGTGCTTAGGACTGTGGTTCCATACCACTGTATACATTTGTATCCTTTAAAAGCTGCAGCCCAGGGCTCCTGGATGGCTCACTGGGTTAAAGCCTCTGCCTTCTGCTCAGGTCATGATCCCAGGGTCCTGGGATCAAGCCCTGCATCGGGCTCTCTGCTCGGTGGGGAGTCTGCTTCCTCCTCTCTCTCTGCCTGCCTCTCTGCCTACTTGTGATCTCTCTCTGTCAAATAAATAAACAAAATCTTAAAAAATAAAAATAAAAAATAATAATAATAAAAGCTGCTGCCCGAGGGTCTGGCTTCCAATCAGCCTAAAACTAGGTGCTCACTGAGATCCCTCCCTTTGGAATGCTGACAGGTCTTAGCACCCCTTCAACAACTGGGATCTATCAAGAATAAATTAGGCTGCTCAGACAATCAGAAAGAGAACTTAGTGAAACGCTTCCATTTACAAAAGGATCAAAAGGGATAAGATACCTAGGAATAAATTTAACCAAGGAGGTGAAAGACCTGCACTCTGAAAACTATATGACATTGATGAAAGAAATTGAAGAAGACACAGGTAAATGGAAAATTATTCCATGCTCATGAGTTGGAAGAATTAACACTGTTAAAATGTCCCTATTACCTAAAGCAGTCTACAGATCCAGTGCAACTCCTATCAAAATTCCAATTGCATTTTTCACAGAGCTAGAAAAAACAATCCTACAATTTGTATGGAACCACAAAAGTTCCTGAATAGCCAAAGCAATCCTGAGAAGGAACAAAGCTGAAGGTATCACAATTCCAGACTTCAAGTTATATTACAAAGCAGTAGTCATCAAAATAGTACAGCATGGACATAAAAACAGACAGCACAGTGGAATAGAAAAGAGAGGCCAGAAATAAACCCACAGCTATCTGGTCAATTAATCTACGACAAAGCAGGCAGGAACATACAATGGGGAAAGGATGGTGTCTTCAAGAAATGGTGCTCAGAACTCTGTGACCGTGTGTATCCTCTGACACTAACAAAGTAGATAGAGAGCAAAATAATGGTGCCTGCCAGTGTCTCCATCCCTGTAGTGTTCCAAGAGGTCCCTGCCACTTTAGCAGACACTTGAAGATTAACAAATGAATCTCCTTTATATATATATAGACAGTTTAGGGGCTTTTGAAATTGTTGCTTTTGCCTGGGTCCTGGGGCTAATAAGTCTATGCGGGAGCCCTTTAAGAGTGGGATCTCAGTTCCCTACAGCCCTTTGGGTCTCCTGAACATAAACCCTGTTGGTTTTCAAAGCCAGACTTTTTAAACCTTATTAGTTTGTTTATTTGTTTGTTTATTCATTCTTTTTTTATTTTTTATTATGTTAGTCACCATAAAATACATCATTAGATTTTGATCTAGTGTTCCATGATTAATTGTTTGCGTATAACAAGCCAGACTTTTTTGCGGGCTGATCTCTTCAGTGCAAGTCCCAAGTGTTGGGATGTCCGATGTGGGACACAAACCTCTTGCTCCATATTTGTGAGATCCTCTCAGTTGTGGGTTGCCATGCTGGGCGTGGGTTTTTTGGTGAGACTGTATCTGCCTCTCCTACCTGTCTCGATACAGTCCTTCTATCTTTTATTATGAAGGAACTGTTCAGCTTTCTTAAAGGTATTTTTCAGAGAGAGTTGTTCCATATATAGCTGTCAGTTTGATGTGTTTGTGGAAGAAGGTGAGTTCAGGATTTTCCTACTCCACCTCTTGAACCATGATCCCTTGGTGTGAGTTTCTTTCAATTCATCTTATTGGACTTCTAGGATATGGAAGTCTCTTTTGCCTGCTCCCTTTGTGCTGAGCCCTGGCAGGGCGTAGCGGGGTGGGGGGGGGGGGACCACAGTAAGTCCTCTAGATTCCATCAAGAACGTTTTCATTGTTTTCTAGAGTGTGAGTCTTAGGGACACAAGCTCCATCAGCTTTCAGAGATACGTGTTTTGGGGGCACATCTTTTAGGTAAGATTCTTAAAAGTTGGAGATCTAGTTGTGGGGTTCAAACCCTTTGCTTCTCAGGGAGAAAGTGAGAATTCGGAGTTCCCTATCAATTGTATGGCGCTGTGCCAAGGGTGGGGTTTATGGTAAGAGTGTATCTCAACCTTTCCTACCCATTTCATTGTGAATATTTTCCCATTTGTCTGTTGTATAGGATTCACTCAGCTAGTTATTGGATTTCTTTCACAGGGAATTGCTCCATATCTAGCCTCTGGTGTGTCACTGAGAAGAAGGAAGCTCAGGAGATTCCTCGGTCATCATCTTTGACTGGAATCTCCAGCATTCATTCATTTTAGATGTGATTACCTGTTATAACATGTGGGACAAATTTGTCTATGTTTGGTCATGTTTTCCATTTAATCAAGAATGGCAAAGGAGTGAAAAGCTTGTCTCCATATGCATAAATTCACGGATTTTGGACAAAACAACAGAAGTTGCTGAACTCTGAAAATGGCTAAATAATTTCAGTTCCTAATGGCAACATCTACGGAATTATGGCTGGCTTTCTTTCACTCCTTTTCAGAAAGTGTGTACTTTAGCCAAACTTAGGATGCACCATAGGACACCAGGAAACACATCACAAAAATCTGCGCATTAAAAAGCAAACTCTCAGGGCATCTGGGTGGCTCAATGAGTAAGCCTCTGCCTTCGGCTCAGGTTATGATCTCAGGGTCCTGGAATCGAGCCCCACATCAGGCTCTCTGCTAGATGGGGAGCCTGCTTCCCCCTCTCTCTACCTGCTTCTCTGCTTACTTGTGATCTCTCTCTGTCAAATAAAATCTTTTAAAAAAATTTAAAAAAATAAAAAGTAACCTCTCAAAAGTTTGAAATTTCTTAGTGGTTAGCTGTCTTGGATTCTGTGCTTGACAAAATTTAGAATATATTAAATCCAATGGATTATTGTTTGAATGTAAAGTTTGTGCGTTTTTATAAAGAAAATAATAAGATTTGATTCCTTGTGACCTATGGGGTCACCTCAAAAATTCACTGTCATGGGCTTTGGAATTAAAGTGAGTTTGAATACTCACTCTGCCACTTGCAAGCTGGGACCTGGAGGAAGTTCCTTGGCCTCTGTTTCTTGTTTTCCTCCTCTCATTATAAAGATTAGAAAGATAGACATGCATTCGCTACATAAGTAATTGGTATTATGAATAAACCATCCTTTCAAATTCAGTGTAGCAAACTTGAAAATTTTATAAGCAAATAAAGTTTCATTCATAAATTTTAGATTTTTAGGTCAGCATATTGATTTGTGGAGTAAAGGACTTCTAAGCAATAATATATAAAGGTATATTTTTACGTTTTCTTGTTTTTTCCAAGTCTCATTATCAGCCACCCTTCATCTGCCATGAAAAAGAGAGGCAGAAAGGAAGGGAAGAAGGGTGGAAGAGAGGGAGGGAGGAAGGAAGGAAGGCACGCAAAGAATGAAAGAAATATGTATCCTTATCTTTATAATTTTTGGAAAATTGACTCCTTCACCTGTTGTTATTTTAAACACATATATAAACTGATATAGATTCAAGAAGGACATTATGTTGAAAAGTTTCCTTTTTGATAAAACTGACACCAGCAACCCATTCATCTTGTGGGTATCTCTGGCTTCACTGGGAGCCACTCGAGAAACCTGCCCCAGGGAGAGGCATCAGATGGAGAAACCTGTCGGTCCTCAGCAGTGACTCTCAAGGAGCCCATGCTAGCACAATTCCTGCAGGAACTATAGTCCGCTGGTTGCCAGGAGAAGTGCAGACTGAGGCTGCCATCATTTCTGCCACTCTCATGTCATCTCCCAGGGACAGAGCTTTCTGATGGAGGTCGATTTTTTCATACCATCTACACTACACACAGAAGGGCCCCAAGTTAGCCTCTGCACTCCGTTTCATTTTCACATTTCGTGACCATTGTTAAATAGTACTAGCTTGAATAGTAGAAAAATAATCATTGGGAGCATTCAATAAATAACCGAAAGATTAATAAGCATCTCCCTAATACTTTAAGCCAGAAATTACCTTTATCTTCCACTATTAGGGAGATGGCATGAAAAATTATTTAATCACCAGATATACAATGTTTAGCACTAAAATCAATCCAGGGGTAATATAATAACCAAATATTCTTTGTGATTTTTGGAGTCATTATCCAAATTGGTTGCTGAAAATAGAAACTCCACATAATAGGAGTGGTGGAACCCTTAATAATATTTTGGTCTTCACTGAAAGTTAGCTCCAAGAATTCTCATCCTAAATTACAAGCATGATTCAAAAATCACAGAAGACTCAAAACAAAACACAAAACGACAGTCATGAAATCCGTCGACCGCTCTAATAGCAACTTACATTTCTACGGTGACTTACACTTTGAAATACGATTTCACAGATGTTTTCTTAATAAAATAATCCTTTGAAGTAGGTGGATATGCACCATTATTCCTATTTTTCTTATGAATGTACTGAGACTCAGAGAGATTATGTAACATGGCAACGTCGGGCCTTTAATTTCAGTCTTCCCGTCTTCAAAGTAGGTTTTCTTCCTTCTATCTTTCTGCAGGTCATATGTGTGAGCATCTGGTATACAGTGGCTCCTGGAGACCATCCCCAGGTGCCTGAAGGACTCAGATAGTCACCTTCCACATCTTGGAGGGATTTTTTTTAAGATGGCTTCATTGAGATCTAAATACATACCATAAATTCACCTTAAAAATTTTTTTCTTTAAATTGTATTATAGTTGCCACACCATGTTACATTAGTTGCAGGTGTACACTCTAGTAATCCGACAAATCTGTGTGTTCTGCTGGGCTCATCCCAAGGGTGGTTACCATCTGTCACCAGACAGCCCTATTATAGCATCATTGACTAAATTCCCTATGCTGGACCTTTCCTCTCTTTGACTGCTTCACCTATACACTGTGTGTGTGTGTCTGTCTGTGTATGTGTATGTTTGTGTGTGTGATCTTGGTGCTACTGTGGTGCTACTGTAGGGCTAAAGACCTAAGAGGGCCCAGTATCTTCTGTTTCGTGTTGCCGGGATCCCGGGCTATCAGGAGAGAAATATGACTATTCTTCAGGAGAGATCATGTAGACAGGCCATGTGGAAACAGAGAGAAGCCCAGCCAGCTCAGAATCCTGGCAGAGCCTGGCCCAGGCCAATCAACCTGCTGTCTTCAGCCACGCTAATGACCACTCGGAGAAGTAACCAGAAGAACCCTTGGTGGGGCATAGCCCAGGCCACAGAACTGTGAGAACATAAAATAAATGTTGTTTTAAACTACTAAGTTCTGCAGTGGTTTGCTACCCAGCAATAGATAACCGAAATAAATGTCAGAGCAATGGGTTTCAGGCTTCATTACTCTTTCCAAGTACACAGTTATTGAATGAATGAGTATTCCCAAATCCTATATCTCAACGTCCTGATGACAGTGCTTTGAATTCTGCATTGGATATTTCTCATCATCAGGGAAAAAGAAAAGCCTGCCAGGAAAGACCAAACATTTCATGAAATTGACTTCTTTCTTTCTCTTAATTATTTTTTTTTTTACACCAGAGCCATAATGCAGCTAATTGTTTGAACCAAAGACCCAGGCACAACGTGGCTGCCTAGATAGGAAACAACACTCCATAAACTTGCAATTTCATTTCTCACCCATGAATGCATTTCCATCCTAGGAGGATCACCACATGCGGGTGCTTTCAATACTGGGAATGTCATCTGGGAAAATACAGCATCTGCTTGGCCCTGAAACCACAGGTTTGCAAATCAGCCAATTTTCAACCCTGTGTTCATTAGTGAATTCAATGAGACTTTCAAAGGACTGAGTGAAATTTGTCAAAATATGAGAAGATGAAAATGATGAAATGATGAATGAAATGAAGCAGGGTCGGGGGCGAGGGGGCACATGTGAAAGTCACATTTGTCACATAAACTGCTCGGCCTCTAGGTCATTTGTACCTTCTGAGTCCTTATAACATACTCTTTCAGGTCATTTCTTTGTTGAATTTCCTTGCTCTTCTGATTCAGACATCAGATGGGAGATGACTCTCAACTCTGTGATTTTAAAGAAAGTTACCTGAAGAGGGTTGCTTACTATAGATTTGTGATGTAATGCAAAACCCAGTCATGGTTTACATAATAGAAGTGTCTGATTGAAGGGGAGGGATAAAGGCCTGAACTGATCCATCATAAGATTTCATTCTTCCAGCTCTTTCATTTCCCTCTCCAATGACTTGTGCTAATTCTTTGTGATGCAGCTGATGTCGGCTAAGAAAGTCTCAGGGAGTGGTGGCAAAAAAAAAAAAAAAAAGCATAATATAGAGCCCTCACCTTCAAGGAGCCCAGTGGAGCTTCATTTGGGAGGATTTTAACCATTCTGAGTCAGAGAGCCTCTGAGAAGATCATGCTGAAATCAATCTCTCCTTCATTTGGAAAAATGGGCTCAAATGAAATACACATGTTGTTTCCTCTCATTTTCTTTGTGCCAACAGGCAATAAGGTTCCCTAGTCCTCACCTCTTTTTAGTTGCCACAAATGCCTGCAGTCTTGAAAGACATCAACCGCCCTATAGCAAGGTACATTAAACAATGTCTTCTAGTTGAAAATGAACATGCAGTTTCTGATATTTTTCCTAATAAAATAATTCCTAAAAGGTGAATGGAATGCAAACTATTATTCCCGTTCTTTGGATGAATAAACTGAGAGAGGTCCATACACTGGATTTAAAAGTCAGGAGGTAATATGCTCATAGATAATAGGTTATTGACTTTGAGCAAAAATTCCCCAGAAATGTGCATCTTATCCCATCTAATTATCCTAACTGGGAATCAGAGGGAACCATTATGAAGCAGTAGATGATTTATACAAAAAGGAAGGTGAGCATCCTGAAGTGTATTGAAGGCTACCACTCTTGGGGCAGAAGGGGAGTCCTAGGCTCAGAGATCATGGGGTTGCTGGGAGGCCATTGGGAAGGAGTCAGTCCCACACTCTACATCCCATTTTTAAGTGGGTGCCAAAAAGTACACAGGAATTTCCAACTCCAAGCAGAAAAGGAACGATGGGTCTAACAGGGTGGAAGTCTCCTTTTCTTTTCCAGTGTTGAAGTAATACATGTTTCCTGGTGTGTAAGATAGTATTAGGTTTATCATGTCTGGAATGTTTTCATTATGGTGTAGACAGACACACACACACATGCATATTCATACATGTGCACACACGTGTATGTTATCACCTTAGTGTACTGAGTTTAGTGGACACATAAGCTGGGAAGGACACAAGGCCCTTTCCATTTTCCTCTGCACCATACCAACTTGCTGAGAAACATTTGACATCATGTCAAATAGAACCCAAACATACTACACAACTTTGTAGACTCTCAACAGCCCTCATACTTGAGTTATAGAGAGTAGAGAACCTTTCTCATATCCTCACATCCCATAATATCCTTCAGAAGTGTTTGACCAGGGTAGATTTTTTTCTAAGACAAATCTAAGACATCAACTGGGCTAACAGAAACTTCAGTTTGAATTTCTGGCCAGTGGCAAATGATTCAAACTCTCTGTGTCTCAATTGTCTTTTTAGTAAATTGGGGATAATTAAAACAGAGTTTAAGTGCTTCTTGATGGGAGTTTAACCGTGTAGAAATTTCTCGATATACTTTAACAAGCAAGAGACAGGTTTACTCCAAATACAGAATTGTTGTTTCTCTTTTCCCCCATGGTCCTGTGAACTCCAATAAGCTACAATATAATGTACATCCTGTGTGTACTGGCATTTTTTCCCTCCTCCCTCCTCAGGAGCGATACAGGTAATCCAACTACGGCAAATGAATAAGCTTCTTCCATAGCTCAGGCCAGACATTTCTCATGCTTTGTCTAGCTGCCTTTAATTTTCTGTTTGATTTTCCACTGCTCTCAAGTAGGAGAGAGGGCTGTTTTGGCAGAAAGTAACTGTGCAAAAATGTTTTACCATCTGCTGGAATATTCTTGGATGTTATTCCTCCAGAGCACTCATTATTAAAAATATTTATTGGACATTGACAGTATATCAAATTCTGTTCAAAATATGGCTGCCTCACAGTCACCCTCAAACAAGAGCAAAAAAACCAATATTGATTGCCTCTGAGAATAGGCAAGAGTCAGCTCTATCCCTGAATTCTGCAGCTCATGACACTATTTTTCCCCTACTAGGAGGAGAAAGCTATTTAAGGCAAGAGCTGTGTTTTTCTTATTTAGAACATCCACAGCCTTTAACACAATGTCTTGTGCATAGTAGAGGCTAAAAATGTTGATTGATCGACAAAACCGTGAAGTCCCGTTTCATCATCTGAATCTCAAGTTTCATAAGGGACAGTGACAGGATTTACTATTTCTTAGGTAGGGGAGCATCTGTTCATTTCTGTTTTTAATGCCCAGCATCTGATGTCCCAGTCTAGGTTAGAAAAATTGCCCACAATAGAAGCTGAAACAACAGGTACTCGTTTTCCCAGCCTCCCTTGTAGCTTGAGGGCTGGCAAGTGACCTACTTAGACCGATTAGAAGCCAGTAAGGGGAAGGATCAGGCACCATAGAGAACTCGTTTGCAGGAGCAATATTTGCCATCTCGGGAGTGACAGCGGCAGCCGACATAGCAGGTGCAGGCTGTGGGGGAGGGGATGCAGTGGGACAGAAAGCTTCCAAACTGTGTGGATTATAAACATGGCCCTGGGAACTAAGCTGTATATTCTAGGGAGAGGACTCTGGGAGCCAGCCAGCGGGGGCGGGTGGAGAGCTGTCTGTGTCAGAGCAGAGAAGACATTATCTGCATTTGAATAATCAGAAGAGGATTCTACAGACGTCAGCGTTATGCATCAATGTCAAGCACTTCGTTCTTTTTTGAAGGCATTCAACAATCATTTACTGAAGACTTGTTCTGTGTCATACATAGCTCTAGGCTCTGGAGATAGAACAACGAATGAGACAGATACAATCCTCAACTTGGGGAGCTTATATTCTAGTGAGAGAGATAATAAGTCACCAAGAAAGCAGAAATAAATTCTAGGTATTGGATATTTTGGACAGGGTTGTTAGAGAAGTTCTTTCTCTGAGGTGGCTGCCTCTCAGAAGAGCCTTAAAATGAGGAAATGTAGGATGGGTGCTTCAGGGAGAGGAAGAGCAAGAGCAGAGTTCCTGAGACACGAATGTCCTTGACTTGTCTGAGGAACAGCAAAGAGGCCAGTTTACCTAGAGCTGACTGAACCAGGGGAAGAATGATAGGAGATGAAGTAAGGGAGTGTGGTGGGCTATATGGGGTGCTGACAGATCCCCCATTAATGGACTTGTTGCCCCAGCTTTGGGAGGACTGTGGACAGACCTTTCCTGGCTGCTGAAAGCCACCTCAACCAAGGTCATGCCCCTTTCCAGGGCTGCCCACATCCAAAGACTGATCAATGAGGGTATCTAAAGGTCCAGTATCTTGACCTAACCTAGGAAGACTCTAAAGCACTATTCCAGGTCTAGAGCTCTACATGACGTTGGCCAAGACTTGTTGAGCCAATGTCAAATTTTAACTTCTTACTCTGCCCATTATTGCTTTGTTCCCCTCCTTTCCACAGATGCTAATCCCAAGGGCTCTCCCTAATAAATACCCGCCCTCTAGTCTCCATCTCAGTAGGGGAATCTAACCTGTAGCTGAGAGTTAGATAAGGACTCACATAGGAGACCAAGGCGTTATGGGAAGACTATAGGGTTCTGAGCAAAGGAGTGATGTCATCAGACTTAAATTTTAAAGGGGTTACTTGGCCACTTTGTGCAGAAGAGACTGTAGGAGGAAAAGAGAGAAAGTTGTGGAAGTATTGCAGTGATTCTGGCAAGAAATGATGGTTAACTTCGACTAGAAAGGCACTGAGGGAGATGATAAGAATGAATCAGGGTATCTTCCAAAGCCAGAGCTAAAAGGATCAAATGGTGCTTTTTAACCTATCCAAGGGGCCCTTCGCCTTAACAATAAGCAGCAGAAACAAGAGTTGATTTAAAACATGGCTAACTATTTTGTGAGCACAATTATTACTTAAAATGTTTAACAGTAATAAACACCAAGTCACCTCTCGTATTCATAACCCAAATGATTTGTCTAAGTCACGGGAACAAATACCAATGGGTTATATGGTGGAATGCCTTGTCAGTGCCAGTGCAGCCAATGGCCCATTCCCTCACTCTGATATTGGTACCCCCTAGATACCAGGTGATGAGCAAACCTTTAGTGTCAATTTGTTCAGGTTTGTTTGAAAGGCCTATTGAATTCCAGCATTTTCTGGGATTCCTTTTGCTCATTTCAAGGTCTATTGTGATACTTTGAGTGTTCGCTCTTTCTTATTACTATTAAACATGGGCTTGGGACCTCTTTCACTGACCTTGTAATTTTGAACTAGTCATACCCTCTCCATAGTACTCAGTAACAAATGAAAGCAAACAGCAAATATTTCAGTGCCCTTCACTGTTTCCGATGGCATGCTCCAATCTCTCTCTGCAGTTGACCCTTGCCCTTGTCTCTCCTGTTTTTCCCTTGCCCCAGCAATTTGGACTTGACATTGAGACTTGTTCTTCCTAGGAGTGATTCTCAGCCTTCTCTAGGAATTTTGACTCCAGCTTCCATTTTTGTCCTTCTGTTCATGGCTGTCGTATAGGAAGCTCCAGATTGGCTGTGGTCCCAGAACTCTAGCCTCACACTTCTATCCATTCCCTGGATGACCCCCCCTACTGCTGGAGACTGCTTCACTCCCTGGCTATCTTGCTGCCAAGCCCCTACTGTTGCTCTATGGTCATCTATTCTTTGCGTGGGCGCATCTCAGAAAAATCCCATATCCAGAGTTCACTCAGCTTCTTCTCCATCTTTTGGGTTCTACTTGGCATCTACTCTTACCTTATGCTCATCCCTTTTGACCACAGCCCCATCCCTGGCAACAGAGACCCCTTGGGCCTCTAAGAATGTAGGAACCACATCTTATGCCACAGGATCTGTAAATTTACTTAAGTGAATTCTAGCAATAAATGTTATTATTACAGCTTCTATTCACTGAGCATGTAACTGTGTGTCTGATGGTGCATGCACTACCTCAGGCCACCATTACAAAACACCACAGACTGGAGGGAGGAAGGGGCCGAAGGGTGCTTTAAAAAACAAAAAACAAAAAACAAAAAAAAAAACAGACATTTATTTCTCATAGTTCTGGAGGCTGGAAGTTCAAGACCAAGGTATGAGCAGTTCGGTTTCTCCGAAGGCCTACAGACTCGAGCACATTCTTGCTGTCCTCCCATGGTCTTCCCCCTTGATGTCTCTTCTCCTTATAATAAAGATACCAGTCCTATTAGACTAGGGCCCTGTCCTTATCAACTCATGTACCCGTAATCACCTCCTAAAAGGCCCTATCTCCAAATACAGCCCCACCAAGTCTTAGGGTTCCAACATAGGAACCTTGAGGGGACACAAATCTCCTCATAATAGTGCCTTCCCCACTTTGCATACCATATCTCAATTCAATCTCTCAACAACTCCATGAGGTAGGCGGGTGCTCTTATCATTCCCATTTTACAGATGTGGAAACTGAGATTTCTTTTGCATAAGGTGAAACTTGTCATTTTAGGCACATTGAGGCCTGAATTCCATGTCTGGGTAAATGCACACCTCACTCCCTTCCTGTATCTTATAGACCTCTTCTCAAAAATTATTTCGCTCTTCTATAGGATTTACATCAGGTTATTCTAATCCATTGTACATGGGTCTTTTCCTTCCATTGGCTGTGAGCTCCTTGGTGACCTCCAGAGGTATTTGGGCAAGGCCTCTAGTGCCTCTAGCAGGTTGTGGAAGAGTCCTGGGAGGAGTTCTAGGAGACATGGAAGTCAATACAATACAAGGGTGTAAATCTTGGTGCTATAGTTTGTGCAAGACTCTGCAGCCTGGATTTATAGCATTCTGGGAGACAATATGAAGAGTTTCCATGATTTTAAGCAGGAATAAGAAAGGGTGTGGGTACACATTTATAGTTCTGTTCAATTTTATCATATGTCTAGGTTTTTGTATCTGCCACCATGGTCAATACCCAGAACAAACAGTTCCATCAACACAAAGATCTCCTCTAACATGTCCAGCTCCTACCCTATCCTGAATCCTTGGCCACAACTAATTTGACCTCCATTCTAAAAATTTGCTGTTTCAAAAATGTTATATTAATGAGATTGTGCAGTATATAACTTTTCAAGATTGCCTTTTTCCACTCAGCAGAATTCCAGAGATTCATCCAAATTGTTGAGTGTATCAATAGCTCCTGCTTTTCTGTTGCTGAGCATGTCTCTAGGTATCATGGTCACTTAGCCATCCTGCTGAAGGACATCTAGGCTAACTCTAGTCTTTGCCTATTGAAAATTAAAACTACTCTTGACATTTGCGTACAGTTTGTTGAGTGACCATGTTTCTGCTTCTCTAGAATAAATGCCCGAGAACACAGTAACAGGGTCCCTCTGGGTGAGAGAAGAGAGTTTCAGGCCCGGGGGAAAAAGAAGCTTCCAGGGCCGGGTGTCTTGTTATAGGGGAGCTCCCTTTTGCTGGTTCTACCCACCTACCCTAGTTATCTCTTGGTGAGGTAGGGGAGTCTATGGCACCATCAAGATGGGGAGCACGTCTCCTGGCTGGTGATTGTTGGTGAGGTTCCCTATGGGTCCCTCTTGTGAGTGATGTCTTGCCTGACATTGGCAGATGGACTCCCATTCAAACCAGGGTTAAGAATGAACCTACCTGTGCTGCCTTGTGTTGCTGCATCAAGGGCAGGGAAGGGGCTGGGTATGAGTTGTCTTCTTCCATTGGGTGGGAGCACATAAGACATTCTGTTTCTGGGCTCTTCCCTTAGTCCTGGGGTCTCAAAAGAGTTCATCTTCTTCCCATCTTTCAAACTTCTCCTTTTATTGTCTCTTTCATAATTTCCAGGGTTTATAGTTACATTTAGTAGGGAGGATCAGGGTGAAAGGGGTCTATGGAATCTTGTTTGCACTGAAGTCTGGGCTGATTTTTAAGATAAGCAAAGAGGTGGACATTTTAAGATAAAAACTGAGGGACTAGGTAATGGCTGTTTTCCCTGTCTGTTATTATCTATTGAGAACATTATTACACAGCAGCAGCTCCGACCCTGACCGGTTTCAGCCTTTTGCATGTACGATTGCTGCTAGTTTCCACATATCCAGGCAGACTGTCATCCTCCCATCTTTAATTATGAGGTAGGAACAGAGCGGATGGACAGAAATAGGAAGTTTCATCCTCATACTGGACATCTGTTTCAAAGGAATCCTGCCCCTTTTATAATTTCTTCTAGGGCAGAAATGATTGTCTGTGGGAAAATTTAAGCCAAACTCCCTGGCCGTATTGAGGTGGATTAATGGACAGTTCCCTCCATGTTCTTTAGACCCAACATTGAACGTCAAGCTGGCACAAGCTCTAGACAAAGACACCTGCCAGAGACATTGCAAGCATTAGATGTTCCATTTGTTGCAACAGCATGAAATTTATCTTTCTGAGAAAAGAACACTCAGAATTTTGTTGGACTTATTTAAGAAGAGCTAATAGACACAATCTTTTATTTCCATCTTTTTCTTGAGAGAAGACTACGAAATCCATGGCAGGGGTCAGGGATTTTAAGCTTCTAAATTAGAACTTGCCCAAGAATTTCCTGAACAATACTCATGAAAATCCTGTAAGATAGGTATTATTTTCTCCATTTTATAGATGATGAAGCTCTATCTCAACAAGGGTAAGTGACTTAACCTCTTTCTAATGAGGAACAGGAGAATCTACCCAGCTCTGAATCCTCATCATGACTCAAAAGCCCAGGTTGTTCTCTTAATTTAGTTAAACTTGTATTAAGTGCCATGCTTCGTGTTAAGCTCTGTACACACCAAACACTGTCTTAGCCAAGAAATCTATTATAAATTGTAAAATTCTGTGAAATTGTAGGGCACCTGGGTGACATAGTCAGTTAAGCATCTGACTCTTGGTTTCAGCTCAGGTCTGATCTCAGGGTTGTAAGATCAAGCCCTGTGTCAGGCTTCACACTCAGCATGGAGTCTGCTTGGGTTTCTCTCTCTCTCTCCTCCCCTCATGTGCTCTCTCTCTCTCTCTGTTTGTTTAAAATAAATAAATAAATCTTAGAAAAATACACAAAATAAAATTCTGTGAAATTGCTCTCCCCTGCTTTCCTTTAGGTGAAAGCTACATGGATATGGGAGCAAGGTACAAATGTAATGGCCAACAAGGGGCATGACCCATTTCCCAGACTACAACTGTAAGGAATTTCTCAAGTATCCTTTATGTATGATGTCTTAAAAATGATGATATTGATTGTATTTCTATCCAAAAAGTCAGTAATGCAGGATTTCCTAAATAAAGGGTATACATATAGTGAAAATTTAAGTGATAGTTTAATGGGGAGATTTTATAACAGATTAAATGTTACAATGTTTAAAAATGCAAATTTTACTCATATTAAGAAAAAAAATAATTTGCAATTTCATTTGGAACTCTCTACCTGGCCACAGGTAGAGAAGGAAGACTGCAACTGTGAACTCTTTGCAGTTAGAGACATCTGGCTGGAATTCCAGCTCTGCCACTTACTTTCTCTGGGACCTTAGACAAGGGACTTCAATTCTCTGAACCTTAGTATCTTTATTGAGAAAATGATAGCATGCCCTTCATACGGCTGCTGAGAGGGTTGAATGTAGTAAAGTACCTGGCACGTAGGAGGATCCCCAAAATGCTAATTTTTTCCGCTTTTCCTCTGGCTACTTGCAGAATGACTTTTGATTAAAAAGATTTATATTAGGTTCTTACAGAAGAGCAAGTCCATTTTCCCACTGACTCTGAATTCTTGATTTGAATCCCTTATTTTGGAATGACATGTGTATCAGAATAACCTCCTCTTATTGTTGTGAAAAGCATGTGTGACAGTCCCAGCCCCACATAAACACAAAAGGATAGTTCAAGTTTTCATTTCTGAGCTCAGAACTCTTTGTTGATAAGATTGCTATGGGCGCATGTACTACAGGGCTAATGGTACAGCTTTTGAAGCATGAAAAAAAACCTCCCCACCCCAGGTTTTTGTTTTAGAAATTCTGGGCCCTGAGAGACAGAGGTGAGCACACAAGGAGATGGTGTATGTAAGGACAATTTCCCCCAAGATCAGAGAGGACTTACTTACAGGAGGTATCCCATGTAGTATGATACATGTCTGACTCTTTTGCTATGAATTGCCAAGAGGTGGCTGGAAGACTGAAGGCTAAGAGGCATGAACTTGAGAGTTCAGATATAGATCTTTGGGCCACTTCCAGGCTTGGAAAATAAGCATCAGCTAGGACTACGGGGCCCTGCCCAATTATGCTGTAAGGATCTCTGTGAGTCAGGACGGGCAACATTTACTGTGGAAACAAGGAACACTTGAACCTCAGTGATTCCAGATGAAAGAGGTTTATTTATTGTTCACAGCCTTCATGGTTGACTAGGGACTCTGCTCCACACTGTTGACACCAACAGTGAGAGTGAACACCTTCTGAAAACATTGCAAAGTGTGCAGTGGGTCTCAAACAGTTTCTTCTGAGAGTGGCATACATCAATTCAGCTCACTTCTCACTGGCCAAGGTAAGTCACATATCTGCTCCTAACTTCATTGCCATAGAAATAGAATCCTACTATGTGCCTGGAAGGAAAGAGAACAGATTATTGTGAACAATCCTACCACTTTTAACAGTCTTCCTTTCTGATCACTGAGTGCTCAGTTTACTCTCTGGATTTTATGCAGAAAACACTCATGCTTAACTCAAAGGAGGCCATCCAAAAGTCCCATTTAGTCTTGGCATCAATTTCAAAGTCCAATGACTCTGAGTCTCTACATCTAGGAGTGATATGTAATGATGACTACATCGGTTCTAGATGGAACCTCTCTTGATCCAGACAATTATGGACTAACATCTGAAGGTATCCCCACATAATACAACATTCACAGTAGAATAGAGGCAGACTAATGACAGTAACACTTCTATTTTCAAATGGGAAAAATGGAAGACATTGGTCTGTAGCACTTCAACTGGGCAGACATTAAAATGGTCCTCTGTCAAGGGAATGGAGAATGCTTAATAACTCAGCCTCAGTTTTATTTCTTACCTTGGTGTCATGTATGAAGGCAGGGAAGAGTAAGTTCTGCTTGGGGGCTAAACAGCTTCCTCAATCTACTTTTCCTCAGTCATGTCAAACTGTCACAGACTTTGTTCAGGTAGGTCCATGGTTTCTTTGTCAGTACGACTCCCTCAAAACATTGGCTTTTCATCTATTTCATTCCAGTTATGTGTAGGCGCCCGTAGCCACACATATTTCTTTCCTAGATATCTTTTTCTTTTTTTTAAATTTATTTATTTGACAGACAAGAGATCACAAATAGACAGAGGCAGGCAGAGAGAGAGGAAGGGAAGCAGGCTTCCTGCCGAGCAGAGAGCACCATGCGGGGCTCCATCCCAGGACCCCGAGATCATGACCCGAACTGAAGGCTGAGGCTTTAACCCACTGAGCCACCCAGGCACCCCTTTCTAGATATCTTTCTTTCTATTTAAATGAAGAGACTTTGAGGCTATTGCTTTTTGGTGGAAGAGCTATGTTCTCCTGTTTTTAATAATCCTGAGAGGCTTTTGTTTATGCTACCTTAACAAACAAATGCAAAACTGAGGTGGCTTAAGTAATACAGGTCTGATTTCTCACTAGTGCTTTGAGTTAATTGAGGGTCATCTGAGAGCTGTTCTCTGTCTCCTCACGCTGGTAATCAAGCTGAAAGAAAGCCCCTTTCTTGAAGGTATACATTATACCCACTCACACTATACTGATCATTGCAACCCCAGTGGGGTCAATTAAGTTCATGTGGGAAGAAAGTAAGTCCTGTCAAGTGCACTGGAAGGAGAAAGACCTGGAATATTTGTGAAGAACAAGTCACGATTACAAACCATGTGGACTTTTGCATTGTAGAACTTCCAAAAATATGGCTAAGGTGGCATTTCCTACCAGCCAGACCCATGAGATTGTGGGACAGAGGATCTGACATAGGCATAATTGTAGCAGGGTAATATTTGACTACTAACTGATATGTCTTCCATTCTTTGTAAGTATCTTTGTCCCATGGTTCCTCTCTCACTCCATCTCCTTGGGCAGCCAGGACTCACTGAATTAAGGAAGGAAAGACACAGCATAGTAACAGAATACATTCTCAGCTGGGGTAGAGCTTTGTGGGAGATTTCAAAATAGATGGTTCGAACTCCTAGCACAAACAGTGGGTTGAAAGAATGGGTTTTAAATCCCAACAGCCTGTGTTTTGAGTAACAAAAATCAATATTTATGCCACAAACAGTAGACTGGTGATAACACACGCTGAGAAGGTCGGCTCTCCTTCCTTAGACTTGATAACGATTCTATTGCCAGGGTAGCAGAGAAAAGAGAACATATAGATAAAAGCTGGAGTGCTCTGAGTCTGTACTGCAGGCTCCTTCCCCAGATTTTCCTGATCTCATATCATTTTGTTTAAACTTAACTGATTTACAAAACTAAATCAGGCATGGTTCTTTTTCTCACAGAGATCACAACCTTGGGGGAGGGAAGAGATATATTAAGAAATAATTATAGAACGTTTGGCTAAAAATTAAATACAAGAAGTGCAATTGTTAGGGGAAAAGAGGAGATTGAGGCCTCTTTGGGAATCAGGAACAAGAAAAATGCTTACACTTTCCCACCTCTTCTAGTGAAAAAGCAGACACAGAAGTCATGTAGCATTTGGTAAAAATGCGATTATTACACTGATTCCATTCCTTCTGTGTCCTCTGCCATGCCTAACCCCCACCATAAACTGGTGTCCATTGTACTCGTGCTCTGAAGTTCCTGGGGTTTTTTTCCTCCCAAATTGGTTCTTCCTTGCCACAGAGGTGAAAGATTTTCCTTTTAGACCTTCCCTGACACAACCATCTCTGCCTCAAGGCAGAGAAAGATTTTCTGTGAAACTCCTGAGTCTTAAGCTTCAGGACCCCTCACTCACCTAGGCCCCGTCTAAGGCCACAGGAGGGACCTAAGTAATATGCTTACATTGTCATGTGATTTTCTACAATTTACAACAGTAAATATTTTGACAGCAATTGGGTAGGAGAACTGTCTTTGTCCCCTCCCATGTCCTCTCTTTCACATTTCCCCTAATATAAAGTGGCCATGTAAAAGCTGTGGCCCTCTGGGGAATCTGACTACAAGGAAGGGGAACTAGGAATCTGCATCCATTCCCTAAGGCTAGTGTAAGGAAGTATCACAAACTTGGTGGCTTAAAACAACAGAAATGCCTTCTCTTCTAGTTCTGGAGGCCAGAAGTCCAAAGTTAAGGTGTCAGCAGGGTTCTCTTGGGAGGCTCTGGAAGACAATTCATTTTTGAGCTCTTCTAGTTTCTGGTGGCTGCTAACATTGCTTGGTGTTCTTTGGCTTGTGGCTACATCATTCCTTTGCCTTCACATCACCTTGTCCTCTGCATGTGTCATCTTACTCTGCCTGTCTCTTATAAGGACTCCTGTGACAGTATTTAGGCTCCACTTGGATATTCCAGAATAATCTCTTTGTCCTTAAGAGCTTAATTCTTAATTATATCCCCAACATTCTTTTTGTTTATAAGGTAACAGCTGCATGTTCCAGAGATTCAGATCAGCTATCGTTGGGTTGCCATCATTCGACCTACTCGAATCATTTTAGTTGTGTGTAGTGGGATATATCTCTGCAGCTTGTGGTCATTTCCTTGCAGTTAAGCAGGTACTAGCCATCCTGATAGAATTATGCTACTTCCCAAGGTACCGACTCATCTTCTACAGTAACATGAAGATACAGGGCCATATTGTGATATGAACCTGCCCGTGGGGTCTGGAACCAGAAGTATATGGAATTAACTAACTGGAGTTTAAATAAAAACTTTTTTAAAAAAGTATATAGATAGGTAGGGGAGGAAAGACAAATGTAAGAAGTCTGAAACTGATCTGTGAAAACTATTCTAAATATCACCACATATTTGACAGAAGTTTCCCTAAAATTAAAAACTATTCTAAAAATGTGCATGCCACTATCCATAATGGGTTATTTTTCTTAAACTGTCTATAAGAAATAAGTGTCCATCATCCACGCTAGAAGGAAGACTGAATGATCTTTTATTCTTTTTTTGTTATCTTTCTATTCTTTATATAGAAAACAATTTTTATGGAAGATCCAGCAATTTGTGGCCCCAAATTAGGAAATCTCTGTTGTTGAGGTGGGTCAGGCAGTTAATTCACAAACAATATTAATTTTTAGAGATTCTTGTAACACCTGACAAATTTTTCTAAAAGTTACATTTTGGGGGGCATTTTCTTATTCTAAGTAAAAATTGACTTTTGTAGTTAATTTTGTATTCACCTCCTAAAGTGACTCACAGAATTGTATAAGCTGTAGCTGCAGTAGAACCTAGAGGATCCTTGGGCTGGGGGCCTGTCCTCAGACTACTCTAGAGTCCAGATTCATTCTGGAGTGAGTGAAGACAGCAGCTTCTAGGGAAACAGCAGCTTCTAGGGAAAGCATATAGGGAAACTGTCCCAGGAGTTGGGTGTCCTCAACATTCACAAGAAATCATCCTCATTTTCAGTGCACCTGGATGGCTCTGTGGGTTAAGCATCTACCTTTGGCTCAGGTCATGACCCTGGGGTCCTGGTATCAAGCCCTGTGTCAGGCTCCCTGCTCAGCAAAGAGTCTGCTTCTCCCTCTCCCTCTGCCTCTCCCCCTGCTTGTGCACGCTCTCTCTCATCTCAAATAAGTAAATAAAATCTTAAAAAAAAAAAAAGAAAGAAATCATCCTTATTTTCCCAGATTGGCAAAGCTGGCAACACAGAGCACAGAGCAGTTCCTCTCCAGCCTTTTGTCCAAATCATCAGCCTGAACTCAGTGCTTCTCTGAAGCTCAGGCAAAAAATCAGATACTTGTGGTTGATTGATTGAATAAGTGACAGACAGAGCATCCACCTATTTTTTACACGCGTGCTACTAGACTCGCAGGGCACAAGCCAGACTGTCAAAGATGTGTGTAGATTCTCACAGTGGATTGCTCTTCCTGGATAAGGTTTATATGGTGGCACCAACAGAAGTATAAGAAACTACCCTACAGAGCTGGATTCTGTATTTACTGTTTGGGATGCTGTTGAGGAAGTTGTCCATTATGCTCCTATTTATAAGGACCCAAGGGAGACATTGCACTCTGGCTCTCCTGTGCATCAGGGTTGATTTTTATCTTAAGGACACTGTAAATCACATAAATCACTGTAAATCACCTGATTTTGTCCCTCACATCTCAGGCTCCTAGTGGAAGAATGAGGACTTAGAACACGCATTTCACATATCGGGATTATCCTTGGCCTCATCTTATGTCAGCTACTTGAATTTTTCCTTTACCCTGATTTTCCTACTTGCCTCTTAGTCATTGTTTTTTTACTTTTTGTTATTAAATGTGTCTACAGCAGTCCCCCTAAAATCAGTCTGTAATGATGTGGGCATAAATAAATAATAATTTAAAACCCACATTAAGTGATTAAAAAATAACAAAACACCTCAAAGCACATTTCCATTCAAGGCATTATTAATGATGTGCTATTTCTGCACAGGCCTTTTGCCAGAAAGTCAGAACCTCATTTAGTGAGAAAGGATACAAGTTTCATTACTGAAACCTTAGGCATTCTCAGCAGAGGGGGAAAAAAAAAAACAGCCTCATTTTCTTCCCTCTTACTTTTTTCCCTTTTCCTGTGTGTGTGTGTGTGTGTGTGTGTGTGTGTGTGCTATCATTATTGTTCAGTTAAGAGTACAAAGTTTCTCAGAAGCTTCTAGTTCTTTCTTATTCAAGTAGGTTTCATTAAATTACACAGGACAAAGATGACAAAGGCCTCACTCTGCAGGGCTTTCTGCTCCTGGGAGAACTGGCTGTGTGCTTTCCTTTCCTTTTCTCCAAGTCAGCATTTGGAGCATCCAAAGGTTTGGGGCTGCTGTTCAGAATGTCTGAAGCAAGAGTCAGCCCAGAGAGAGAGCAACAGCCCATATTTTAAATTTGAAAAGGACACCTGTTCTTTAAATGGCTGAACCATCTTGTTGTTAATAGGGTCCAGGAAAGAAAGAAGATGAGTGGGGGGATTTACTTAACTTAATTGTGACACTAAACTCTAGAGTGAGATCATAATTTTCAGGCTCAAGAGATACCCAAGCAAGCTACCTAAGTGTATTTTACCTACCCGGGGGCTGAATCCCCTTATCTTATTCCTCAAACAAAGATTCTTCTGGTAGGTCGATCATTAAGTGATATATGTGTGTGTGTGTGTGTGTGTGTGTGTGTGTGTGTGTGTGTGTGTGTATATATATATATATATATGATATATGTGAATTCTGTAAAGTTTTTCCCGCGGGATAAACACAACACCAGGCAAAGTGGGTGCAAGGCAAGATTTATTAAAAACACTCTCTGGCGAAGTTTCAGGGCTCAGGAGAAGGGGAGCCAGGAAAGTTGTGCCGGGAGGAGGTGGGCACCCTCGGGCGAGGTTCCGCGACTCTGGAAGGCAGAGTGGTGGAAGTCGCGCCAAAGGCAGGGAGAAGGGGGCTTTTAAGGGGTCTCGAGGGAGAGCTCAGGGGTCTTTTGGCAAGTTTCCCTTATTTGGATATTCCGCCTTCTAGTCGGGGTCCCATTGGTCCACTGGAACCCAGGGAAAGGGTCTTAGATTCCTGCTTGTCAGGGTCCCATTGGTCCACTGGAGCCTGGGGCGGGGGTCGCAGATTCCTGCTTGGGCCTTTGTTCTCCTGTCTGAGCTCAGGTCTTGTGGCGGGAACTTTTGCCATCTTTAGTAGCCCTTCCTGCCAGCCCAACATTCCAACCTTTTGCTTAATATAATGGTGTCAGGGGTGTTGACTCAGTTCTGGCTACTTCCTGCTGACGAGGGGCATCGTCATAGGGGTAGTCGGAAGTGGGCAGGCGAGAGTAGGGCTGAAGGAAGAGTTGATTGATGGACACTCAGGCAACCTCTTGTAAGCGACCCTGCAAGTATCGGAAAAGACAGGGAACAACTGAGATTAGGAGGAGGATTATGCATACAGGTCCCGCCAGAGGGATCAGCCAGGTTACCCAGGTGTAGGGGTCCAGGCCCCAGGAGGACGTGTCTCACCGCTGTGCTTGGATCTGACCCCTGAGTTCTTTGATCCTGGAGGTAACTATACCTGATTGGTTAACAAAGTAACAACATTCTTCATTTGAGAATAGGCAGGTCCCCCCTTTTTCAGCAGTCAGAAGGTCTAAGGCCCATTGGTTCTGTAGAGCTAAGGCTGCCAGGCTGGTGACTTGCATCTGTAGGACTGTGAGGGAGTCAGCAACCCGCTCCGTGTCATCATTCAGGGCTTGGAAGAGTTCGTCATGAAAGTCCATGGAAGTCCCCATCCCCGCTGTTCCAGTTGCCACCCCTGTGGCTACTCCTGCCCCTGTTATGAATGGGAGGAAGGCAGCCCTTCCTCCACGGTGTTGGGGGAATAGGATGGATAGGGGCTGGGATTCAGAGTAGATGGTGGTAGAAGGAGATAGTAGAATGAATATACAGCCCGGGGAGTCATTAGTGGTCAGGCAGCGACAGGTTCCCTGAGGGCACGAGAGAAATATTCCCGAGGGAGTACAGTACAGGAGGGAGGAGTTAGTGATGTTGGCAGCTGCAGTGGTAAGGGGAGAGGACACATTAATAATAGGTATGTTTCCCCCAATGGGGCCGATATGGATCGTATTATTTGTGGCCCTGAAGTTGGGGAGTGGCCAGTCAATAGGGAGGGTATCCCTATGATGTAGAGTGAGGTAAGGTGGATAGGATAAAAGAGGTGGGGAAATGGCCGGAAGGCTATGATTTATAAGAAAGGGCCGGCCGTATAGTAATTCGAATGGGCTCAAGCCCGAAGGCCCGTGGGGCATAGGCCGGAGTCTGTCTGGTGAGAGCCAGGGGCAGAAGTGTGGGCCAGGAAAGACAGGTTTCTAGGGTAAGTTTGATGAGTTGGGCTTTGAGCAGCCCGTTGGCCTTTTCTACCTTACCCGATGACTATGGGTGGTATGGGATGTGAAGTTTCCAGGTTATGTTGAGGCTCTCAGCTACCTGTTGGGTTACACTGGAGATGAAGGCGGGTCTGTTGTCCAACTGGAGGGTCCGGGGCAATCTGAACCTCGGGATGATGTGCTCCATGAATATTGTAGCCACCACGTCCGCTGTTTCCCGAGCCATGGGGTATGCCTCAATCCAGCCTGTGAATGTATCAACCAAGGTTAATAGGTGGCAAAAGGTTTTATGCCAAGGCATCTGAGTGAAGTCCAGTTGCCAGTCTTCCCCCGGCTGATGACCTCGGAGCTGATGGTTAGGCCCTGGTCTGCGGATTCCTCCTTGTGAATTCATGGAGGAACAGGTTTTGCAAGCCCTGTGGACAACTTCAATTACCTTAGATAAGGAAGGATGATAGAACAATGGCTGAAGAAATTGGTGGAGAGCCTTTGGGCCAATATGGAGGGATCGGTGTATGTCAGTAATTAAGGTGTGTGCCAGATTGCCTGGCAGGGCAATCCTGTCCTGGATGTAGATCCACCCCTTATCTGGCGAGGGTATAGGCAGTAAAGTAGCAGGGTTTAAGCGGGGGGAGGTAGAGAGAGAGAGATGCGGGTTTTCTAGGAATAGCAGATGGAATAGCTGGAGACGAGGAGTCAGATGGGCCAGGGATCGGTGGCTAAGGTCTGTGAGTCGGCGGGAGAGTAGACTGTGATGGGCTGCCCTAAGGTCATGTTGAGGGCCTTAGAGGGGGTGACTTGATATCCCTTGGCCCCCAGAAAGTTAAGTAGGGTGGAGGTGTCGTCTTGGGAGACCGAGAGGGACGGGCTACAGAGGAGGAGGTCATCCACATATTGAAGTAGAGTACTGGCCTTAAGGACGCACTGCTGTAAGTCTGTAGTCAAGGCCTGGCCGAAAATGTGAGGGCTGTCCCTGAACCCCTGGGATAGAACAGTCCAAGTTAGTTGTCCAGAAACGTGTGTGTCGGGATCCTCCCAGGTGAAGGCAAAAAGAAAGTAGAAATCAGGGTGCAAGGGGACGGTGAAAAAGGCGTCCTTTAGGTCCAGTAAAGTCAAGTGAGAGGTGTTTGGGGGAACGCGAGACAGTAGGGTTAGAAACGACTGGGTGGAGGGGGACCACGGCCTCGTTGATAAGCTTAAGGTCTTGTACCAGTAGATAAGCCCCTGAGGGCTTGCATACCGGGAGGATGGGGTGTTACAGGGGGAAATGATGGGGATCAGGAGTCCCTGACGTTAAAGCCGTTCTATGATAGGTTTCAGGCCAAGACGGTGGGCTAAGGAAATAGGAAACTGAGTGCAAGAGGGAAACTTAGAGTTATCCTTAAGCTGTACTTTAACCGAGTTAAGGTGGGAAGCAATGATGGGCTCTGAGATGTCCCACACCTGAGGGTCTACACAAGGTAGGTCACCTGGATCAGGGATCAGGGGAGTGGAGAGGTGTAGGATGAGACGGGTTGAGGTGGATAGAGGGGAGGAAGGGGAGAGGCAGATAGTTACCATCAGTTTCTGGAGAATGTCCCTACCCAGTAGAGGGACCAGGCAGGAAGGAATCATAGGAACGAGTGGGGGAAGGGGAACCCATCCAGGCTACAGGTAAGGGGAAGGGTCACCCTAGGATTGGAGGAGGTCCCATCGATCCCCATAACAGTAATTGGTGAGGTTCGAGTAAGTCCCTAGTAGGAAGGCAGAACAGAGTAAGTAGCCCCCGTGTCCAGCAGAAAGGAGATGGACTTACCCACTACCTGGAGCATAACCCTGGGCTCGGCCTGGGTGAGAGGGGTGGCCGATTCTGGGCTTCATCAGTCGTCCTTCAATCCAAGCAGTTGAAAGGCCAGACTTACTGTCTCGGGGGGTCCCCCACGTTGAGGCGCCAAAGATACCCCAAGGTTAGGGCAGTTGGATTTCCAGTGGCCCATCAAATGGCATTGAGGGCAAGGCCGAGTTGGCAGCTTTGGATTGGGGCACTGGCGAGCCCAATGTCCCTCGGCCCCACATTTGAAACAGACCCCTGGAGGGGTGTGATTGGTTTCCCCTCTCTGCTGGCTCCCGGAGCCGGCCGGCCACAGGGCTGCTACTAAGGCTTGGGTCTGCAACTGAACCTTTTGCTGGAATCTGGCTTGTTGTTTAAGCTCAGCCACCTCCTCACGGGAATTAAATACCTTAAATGCCATTTTCACCAAGTCAGAAATGGGGGTCTGAGGGCCCTCCTCAGCCTTCTTTAACTTTCTCCGTATATCCGGTGCCGATTGAGATATAAAATGAGTAGCCAGTACCATGGCCCCTGCAGGAGAGGTGGGGTCCAAGCGAGTGTCCTGGGTTAAAGCCTCAGTCAATTGGTTAAGAAACATGGTGGGGTTTTC
The DNA here is from genome assembly GCF_009829155.1 of Mustela erminea. Lineage (NCBI taxonomy): Eukaryota > Metazoa > Chordata > Mammalia > Carnivora > Mustelidae > Mustela > Mustela erminea. Next base: position 37,505,513 of record NC_045635.1, read on the forward strand.
GTAGGGGCCTGGACAATCTCCCTAATCTTGTTGTAATTAACGGCCTTATTAGAGGCTGCCCGCATGCCAGCTATGAGACATTGGACCATGCAGTCGCAGCGCCAGTGGCCATCTTGGCCATCCTGATAATCCCAACCTGGTTCTACAGCTGGGACTGCCCGGGCTCCAGCTGGCATGGCAGCATCAGTGAGCTGGACCTGATCCACGTGCTCCCGGGCAGCAGCCTAGATGCGTTCCCTCTCCTCTGTGGTGAGGGTGGTGGTCTGGACCACATGTAAATCATGCCAGGTGAGATCATAGGCTTGGGCCAAATATTGGAATTCTTTAATATAGTTATCAGAACTGGCCGAAAAGGAGCCCAAACGTTTCTCAATTTGGAAAAGGTCTTGTAGAGAGAAGGGTGCATGAACTCGAACAACTTCCTCAACTCCAGCAACCTCCCTTAGGGGGCAGACTAACTCAGGGGGGGCTTTCGAGCCCTAGTGTGGGTGGAGCCATACAGACACATTCACGCAGTCAGGCACTCTTCAGATTCAAACAGATTGGACACCCTCCCCTTGGAGTATCCCTGGCTAATGGGAGGTGATCAGTCTCCCCTTCCATTCTTTACGAGAGGATCTAGCTCAAACAGTAGCCCTGTGGCTGTTAAAACAGAATTCAATTAAGCATAAAAGATGTTTACCAACAGATTTCAAAAGCGTAAACCTAGTTCCGGCAACCAGCGCTCTGGTATTTTATCCCATTCTGTTAAAGGTTACCAAAGACTTTGAAAGCTACCTTAAGAATTACCCATTAAAACTCTGAGACACACAAGTAACCATCAGTTCTAGTCATCTCTTTGCTAGCAGATTTTAACAAATAACAAGAGCCTATTTGACCTTCAGTAAACTTTGATTTGAGTTTCCCGTTTACTGCAGATAAATTTGTCAGGAGTTCGGATAGGAGTGGGGAGGGGGAGGAGGAGGGGTAGACTAGGGTGCTGGTTCAGAAAACCTGAACTTAAGGGACCTTGGGGTAAGGGATCGCGGTAAGGAGGAGGAGGAGGAGGAGGAACCAGGAGCCCTCTTGTCAGTGGGTGGGTGAAGCTCTCCGGGGGTTCAGAGAGAGGAGACAGGGAGGAGAGGCCTGAGTCTTTGGGAGCAGTGGGTGGCAGGGTAGGGGGAGAAGAGCAGGCCAAGAGGACCTGTGAGGTGGAGCAGTGAGAGCAGAGGGAGGGGTGAGAGTGCAGAGTCCAGAAAGCCTGGACATAAGGGACCTTGGCCCATCTGCCTTGGTGTCTGCCGAGGTTATTTAAGTCCATGAAAATCTGATAATTAAACGTGCCTTCCGGAGGCAATTGGGACTGATTGTCTAATCGGTATTGTGGCCAAGCAACAGTACAGTAATGTCGTTTTCACGGGTCCTGGTCCAGTTCCAGGGTTTTAAGATTGGCCGACAGGCCTAAAACCCCCCCCCCCGGGATGTTTTAGGGTCGAATTTGGATTGGGAGGTCCCCACGATTCGTTGCCGGGCAACCTGAGGGCTGGAGGAAGGCGTCCCCTCGTCCACCACTGGGTTGCAGAAAAACTGTGTCGACTGCCGTAGAGGTTAGGACATCTCCCAGACTCTCGGAGTCACAGAGGTCACCTTGTGACTGGCGGGGTCCACCCTGACGCGGCCGCGATTAGGGCAGGGCTTTCCAGAAGGAGGCACGGAATCGGGGAAACTCACCACAGCTTCGGAAGTGGCATTGGGAAAGGCAGGTCGGGTCTGGCCAGGGAAAGGAGAGAGCCTCCCCACTGTGTGGGGGCTCAATCTCCTTCCCGGGTTTCGGCACCAAATGTAGTTTTTCGGAGGGATAAACACAACACCGGGCAAAGTGGGTGCAAGGCAAGATTTATTAAAAACACTCTCTGGCGAAGTTTCAGGGCTCAGGAGAAGGGGAGCCAGGAAAGTTGTGCCGGGAGAGGGTGGGTACCCTCGGGCGAGGTTCCGCGACTCTGGAAAGCAGAGTGGCGGAAGTTGTGCCGAAGGCAGGGAGGAGGGGGCTTTTAAGGGGTCTCGAGGGGAGAGCTCAGGGGTCTTTTGGCAAGTTTCCCTTATTTGGATATTTCGCCTGCTCGTCAGGGTCCCATTGGTCCACTGGAGCCTGGGGCGGGAGGGTCTCAGATTCCTGCTTGGGCCTTGTTCTCCTGTCCGAGCTCAGGTCTTGTGGCGGGAACTTTCACCATCTTAAGTAGCCCTTTATGCCAGCCCAACAAATTCTAGTAGTCTTTTTTTCATATTTTCTCCAGCCCCAGTTACCACAGCTTCCAGTCAAATGTCTTTTATACATTTCCAACTAGGATGTGATCTGGTGATTTTTAAAAAATTACCATTATTGCTAAAATCTCTTACCTCCTCAATATGGACAATTTTTTAAAAGAATTTTTATTTATTTATTTTTTTTGACAGAGAGAGTCACAGCAAGAGAAGGAATACAAGCAGGGAGAGTGGGAGAGGGAGAAGCATGCTGCCCACTGAGTGCGGAACCCAATGTGGAGCTCGATCCCAGGACCCCCGGATCATGACCTGAGCTGAAGGCAGATGCTTAATGACTGAGCCACCCAGGTGCCCCAGTATGGGCAATTTTTAACTGCATATCTAAATTAACTTCCTCTTAATTTATTTTTGACCTGGTGCCCACCTGATTTCAACTTCAGGTAGTTATGTCTTGTCTCAGAATTTATGAATCAAGTTTCTATTCTACATCTCCCTGACTGTTAAGGTTCTTATGACCTTGAGATGTCATTCTTTTATTTACTTCCCCCAGGCTAACACTCCGTCATACATGTCACCATCCACCTTATGATTTACTGTCTGTTTTTATGTCCTGTCCTCTGGTCATTCCAGAGGAACACTTACGATCAATATTTGCCTGATAGCCCTATGCAAATCATTCTCCCATTTTCTTGACAATTTCTGTTCACTCTGTGCACATGCATGATGGCTCCTCAGCTGTCTTTTCCTGAGCTGCCTCATAGCTCCTCTGAGGTCACCTCCTATTTTGAATGATAAGGACATGAAATTGAGCCCCCCCCCCAACAAATCATCTAAAATAAACAAGCAACTCTCAGCAAAAGCATCCATCAGAGAATAATGACATTTGTAGAGAATAAAAATGATTAAGATTGATTTTGAATGGCTCTCTACACCTGGTGGGGGGACATGTGCATATGTGTAGTGAGAAAGACAGTATTTGCTGTCTGGAAAGAAAGAGAGGCAAGACCTGACAATGTAGAGGCTAGCTTGAACCCATAAGGGGAGGAGATGTGAGTGATGGTACCAGTGCCCTCTTTACTTGGCCTCCCTACTTGGCACCCAGGATGCTGGCTTTTTCTGAAAATGAGGGCATCCAGGAAAGTCTTTTTACTTGACTCTCCTTAATTCTTAGTAAGTAACAAGGGAACCGACTCATCTTGCCACCATGCCATGTCCCAGAGGGGATCCACCTGCCATCCCCCTGATGGTCTTATATCAACCTTTCCCAGTACAAACAAATTAAGAGCTCCATAAAGACTTACTTACAATGAACTGGCAAAACTATCTGTTTTACTTAGAGTGCCATTCTGGCCCCATGCTTGACTCATTGGACATGTTCACATGACAACAGCTAAATCAAAATCCTTTCCACATGGTGGCTTGTCATAAGGCTTTAGAAGCTCTGTGCACCATGTGTAAATCATGTTTCACCTATGTTCTCCATTTTTTATCCCAGCCCCCATAATCTCAATATGCCACATTAACAAAAGCATCCAAAAAAGGAGTCCAAGAAAAATATTACACATCATTTAATTGGTAAAGACCATATTATACAGTCAAAGGAACATTAAACAAAACAACAGCAATTCTTAACATGTGGAGAATTTATAAGATGGCAAGTACAAAGGTCCAAAGCAATTTGCATGTAGTTTTATCTAATCTTAATAGCTACCCTGAAAAAGTGGGTATTGTGGAAATATAGGAAAGTACAGTTCTTGTTCTCCACTCCAGAAGGGAAAAGGCCAGCTGGCTGTTACCTTTGTGAACTTCAGTCTGACTCTCAGGCTCACTGGCCTAAAAACTTGACTATATTGGCTCAGTGAATGTGGAGCCATCTATCAGGGGTAAATCATAAGCCAAGGAGAAATCACCATCAGACAAACCAGATACTCAAACCCACATGCTTAGCATATGTATCAGTCAGGGGCTCAACAGGAGACAGATGGCATGCTGAAATCAGTATAATTGGGAAAGGGTTTAATAAAAGAGTTATTTACAAAAGTGTGGGCAGGAGCAAGTAAACTATAGAGGATAGTGCAGAACTGGAGCCTAGTAAAAATTGCTCCATTTTTACCTCTAGGCCTAACAAGATTAAGGGAAGGATTGATTTCAAAGAGAGTATTGCAGAGAAGGGATCATCTTCACAGGAGCTGCAATCTTCAGTCCAGGGACTCAGCTTACCCAAACCAGCCTTACAGGGAAGGACTGTAAGGATCAATCCTTTGAAATTGCTCTCCTTCTCCCCAGTCTCCAGGTAGAGCTTCCCACTGGTGAAGCCCAATAAGAAACCACAAGGCAAGGCAAGATTGTTCCTTGAGGCAATCTATACAGATCAAGTTTCTGGAGTAAAGAGCAGGGTAGAGAATAATGGAGAGTGAATGTTTAGAGACATAGAATATCTGCTCCTTAAGCCAAACCTTGGTCAGAAGCCACTTCATTAATTTATCATCAATAATTATCATGACAGTGGCTAGGAATCCTTGGGATTCCAGTAGTCAGTCCACTGCCCACAGTAGGCAAACGATGGGCAGGCCAGATCCTGAGTAGACATTTGTTGGTGAGCATGGTCTCAGAATAAAGGAAGTCAGGAGAATGGAGTCATTGATCATGTTGACGTAAAATTGCCTGATATATTCATATACATATATACAGAGGGGATGACCTCACCCTTGGGACTGGAATACAGAAAGCTGGAAAGTGTCTGATGTCTGATGCTGCATAACAGACTACCCCCAAACTCAGAGAATTAAAACTATAAATGATAATTTTTCATAATTCTGTAGGTTAGCTGTGGTTCTGCAGCTCTCCTGAGCTGGCAACTTGTTTGGGGCTAAATGGTCTAAGATGGCCTCACTCATATATATGGGGTTGAGTTGAGTTGAGTTGGCTGAACAGCTGAGACCTCTCTACAGGTGGGTTCTCATCCTCCAGAAGGTTATCCTAGGCTTATTTACATGATGGGAGAAGAGCTAGCAGCAGCAAGAGAAGGCAAGCCTCACTGTGTAAACACTGCTCAAACCTCTGCTTGTGCCCTATTTGCCTGTTGACCAAAGAAAGTCATGTGGATAGACCCAGGTTCAAGTATAGAGAAATAGACTCTACCTCTTGATGGGAGGAGCTTTCAATCTACTGCACCTTTATGTCTCTGTTAGGGGCAGTCTATCCTGTTGGACACAAAATACCAAAAATTTGTTGGCTTACACCCTGTATCCCTTTCCCAATATTTGAGCAATTATGTTTGCCATGTTCCACCATGTTTCTATGGCTAACTGCAGCTCCTATTCTGATTGCATTTGCTACCTGGTCTTACAACCATTTCGTATTTTTAGGGCTACTGGGCAATGAGTCATGATGTTGATGTTTAAAGTTAGTTCTCAGACACGATTTTATTTTCCTTGCTTTTCAGTTTTTCAGGGAGCTCTTAAATTCAGTCCCTACCATTTATAATATGTATTATTATTCCATTTTTCAGATGATAGAATTGAGAGCACAGACAGCAGAGGTTAGATTTGAACCCAGATCTAACAGGATCCATGCCTATTCTCTTTCCTTTATACTCTTTTGCTTCTCCAAATTTACATAGTTCCTAAACCGCAAACTTCTACTGAAAAATAAAGGAGCAGCAGCATCATTTTTATTATTATTAGAACTATCAGTATTATTCAGAATAAAGTCTGAGTTCACAGTGAGGCAACAAGTAATTTTTCATTCTTCCCTTTTCTCAGGAGCCAGCAATTAACACTTCATAAGACTTACATAAGAATCAGTCTTTATTAGAAGGTTCTGAGTTTAATGGTTTTCCATTCTATTAAATAGCCATTTATTCTTTTAAATTAGCTGTCATTTCAATAAGGAAGCCAATTGGTTGAGCAACTGGGCTACAAGGTGTACAAATTAAACCATCTGTGGAGCAAGCATGTCTCATGCTCCCATTATACTCCACATCAGGGGCAAAGACAAGCCACCAGGTTGATGAGTCCCTGCCTTCAGAAAAATTGCTGCCCAATTGAGGGCCATCAACTAATACCTAATTATGATATAGCTAAGTCAATGTCCACCGATATTCAAAGAGACTGCAGCGGCAAGAACTGGGATTTGTACTTCTTTTGTGTGGCACCTAGCACACAACATACGTAATCAGTGTCTGGGGATATTTTCATTGATGTATTGATTAAAAATTGAAAGAAGCAAATGAACAGGTGTTGAAGGAGAATAGTGGCTTTTTCTATAAAATACCATTGGATAAATATTAATAGTTTGGATCAGTCAAGATTTAGGTTTGGCTACAATAATAGGCACCCAAATAAGAATAGCTTATGAAAGGTAGGGGGTTTGTTCTTATTTAAGATAACATTAAATTTAGAGCTAGGAAAAAAAAAAAGTATGGTGGCCTCATGGGTGTCATCAATGCCACTATCTTCTTGGGTTTTCCTCCTGCATCATCTCAAGCACAAGCATTTACAATAGGCATTATCAATTTATCAACATCTCATGACACATACTTTGGAAAAGGCTAATCTAATTGAAACCCTTCATTTTATAGATCCAACAGAATTTTTTAAAACAAATATTTATTGAGCAGACACTTTATGCCAAAAGCCAGCTTTGCAGCTCTGTAAAAGGACAGTTAAGGAAATCAAGACCCAAAAGAGTGACTTCAAATTTGACACATGAAGTGAATAGACTGAGCCAAGGCCAGAGCCTGAGCTCTTCAACTGCAATGTTCTTTGACAAACATGACTAAGTTTCACAAAAAATTATATAGGGCAGGTATTATAATAATTCTCCCTTTTCATATTGGTAAATGTGGCTCAGAGACAAAGAGTAACCAGCCCAAGTTCACCCAACTAACAAAATATTGAACAATAGTTCTCTCCTGACCTGTCTGATGTCAGATTCTTTATTCTTTTACTACAGCATTCTATATCTGATATGGCATAAGATAGAACTGGCTTTGGGTACAGAAGCTGATAGGCTTTAAGGACTTCAGGATTGGAATTTAGGGTTAGCTCTTTGTCCTAGAGGGAACTCCTGCAGGGACATGGAAACAAAGGCTTGGACATTCACGATATAAATAAGCTGGCCATCTTTTATCAGGGTTACTCTACATATTAAGCTAAACTCTGCCCATCTGAGATCACTGCAGACCCCAGATGCGTTAGTGCCAAGCTTTTTCAACACACCTATTGCCAATAGAGAATCTTCAGTGCATTACGCAGACATCATTGTCTTAAGTCCTGGGCAGGGCTAAATTTGCCATATTTATAGATTAGTGGCTTCCGTGAGTTTTCTGGCACTCTTCGTAATTTTTTCTTTCTTTGTTATGCACTATCTTTTCTGTACATGCCCTTTAAAACCCACCTACCACCAAGTACTTTCTAAGGATTCTTCCTTAGGTAAGTATTTTGGAGTGTTTCCTTTATTTTTTCATTTGTTGGTCTTCTGTGCTGCTTTCCTGGATTATTGTCATGGAGAAACCAATAGGAGACTGTCACCAACCTCTCCCATTCTACAATCTATTGCCCTACACTTCCAGAAAAATCCTCTTTAAACCTTAGTCATGTCCAAAATGCATTCTGTGAATACCTAGTCTGTCATTAATGCCTATCGTCAAATGTGTAGACACTCCTAATAGCTTCTCCATGTCCCTTTTCTCTTTATGGCTTAACAACAGAACTCTAGTTCTATTTGGGGTAACAAGATGCCTAATGAAAAGACTATATGTGTTTTGTTTATTTATTTATATTTATTTTTAAAGTAATCTCTGTACCCAACATGGGGCTCAAACTCACAGCCCTGAAATCAAGAGTTGCATGCTCTACCAACTGATCCAGCCAGGAGAACCCTGAAAAGACTACATTTGTAAGCTGTTTCTTGAAGATATGGTTGGCCTACCCATCACGGTAAGAGAAAAGTAACAGATAGGCCCCTAGAGAAATCTATTAAAAGAGGGCTGACTTAGCTAGGAGGAGTTAGAATGTGGACTTGATGACTAATACTCCATCTGGTAATTCTGAGGGAGAGGAAATTCATGCATTGAGGAGCAGAAAGACAGAAGGCACTTGTCTCTGAAAGCTTCATGGAGCTGCCATGACAGCTCTAGAAAGGTTACTTCTAGGAGAATTTTCATGCAAGAGAAAAAAGCCTAAGCCTAAAAGTCTAATATTTTTAGGCATTTCCCAAGTAACATCAATAATCTATTACAGAAAATAAGACATACTACATAAAAATGCTAACTGGAAATCCAGTTCTCATTTTTTTTTTAAGATTTTATCTGTTTATTTGAGAGAGAGAGAAAGAGCATGAGCAGGGGAGAGGGGCAGAGGGATAAGGAGGCTCACCACTGAGCAGGGAGCCCAATACAGGACTTGATTCCAGGACCCTGAGATCATGGCATGAGTTGAAGGCAGATGCTCAACCAACTGAGCCACCCAGGTACCCCTTAGTTCCCGTTATATTAAACGAGAAAAAAAATAGGTTAAATGTCAATTGAAAGAAGCTCACCATTTTTTAAATATTTTACTTATTTATTTGACACAGAGAGTGAGATCACAAGTAGGCAAAGAGGCAGGCAGAGAGAAAGGGGGAAACAGGCTCCCCGCTGCGCAGAGAGCCCAATTCGGGGCTTGATCCCAGGACTCTGAGATCATGACCTGAGCGGAAGGCAGAGGCTTAACCACAATGAGCCACCCAGGCGCCCTACAGCTCGCCAGTTTCTTTTTTTTTTTTTTTTTTAAGAGTTTATTTATTTATTTGACACAGAAAGAGATCACGAGGAGGCAGAGAAGCAGGCAGAGAGAAAGGGGGAAACAGGCTGCCCGCTGAGCAGAGAGCCCAGTTCAGTGCTTGATCCCAGGACCCTGAGACCATGACCTGAGCCGAAGGCAGAGGCTCAACCCACTGAGCCACCCAGGTGCCCCACAGCTAACCAATTTCTTAAAACATAACTAAAACACAGTTAAATACCAACATGTAAGTCACAATAAATTGGGTCGAGTAAAATGTTCAAATTATCACATTCTGACAGGCAAACAATCAATGTGGTTAGCAATAAATAGTTGGAATTCCACTTCCAGCCAAAATGGATAATAGGCACCAGATTACCCACCCAACAAAAACAAACCCAAACTGGACAACATTGATTTTTGAGACACTGCATATCATGTACCAAAAGACAGTGATCCCTGAGAAATGAAAATCAAATGAAGTAAGCCCAATGATTAGCCTAGTTTACTGATTTGGAAGAATTCACAGGTTGAAGTGCAGGGAAGGGGAACTGAGGCAGAGCCAGAAGGACTCCCTGAGTTAAGGAGATGTGCATTAGAGTCTGGAAAGAAGAATATGGCTAGGGTTTGCAAAACAGAGTATCAGAGAAGAGATAGCTTCACACAGAGAAAACTTTGGTGATTTGCAGGGAAATCACTCTTGAGTATTTAGCAGAATATTGATCAGTGCCTACAAGTATGAAAAAACCCCAAGACTGGAGAAAGAACCACCCAAAAGGATTATAAGTAATAGTGCCTGGTGCTCACTGTGAGTTGGGAGTAATCCCAGTAGCTAGACTGGAAAACTTCATGATTCATTAAGCATCTGTTGAAGTACACAGAACGGATTTACCTCAGAAGTAAGGGGTAATCAGTACTAAACAACACTGTTCCAGTCCCACCTAATACATTTAAAAAACAAAACTCAGACTATCTGACATTTAATCAAAAATTACCAGGCTTGCAAAAAAGCAGAAACCATGACCTATAATGACAAAAATAATCACACAATGAAAACTGACCCAGAACAGGTAAACAGATTAGAATAAGTAAACAATGACATCAAAACTGTTGTTATAACTGGGATGCCTGGGCACTTCAGTTGGTTAAGCAAGCATCTGCCTTCAGCTCAGGTCATGATCCCAGGGTCCTGGGATCAAGTACGGCGTCGGGCTGCTTGCTCAGTGGGGAGCCTGCTTCTCCCTCTGCCTCTGCCCTTTCCCCTGCTTGTGCTCTCTCTCTCTCTCTCTCTCTGATAAATAAATAAATTAATTTTAGGGGCATCTGGGTGGCTCAGTCCTTAAGCGTCTGCCTTCGGCTCAGGTCATGATCGCAGGGTTCTGGGATCGAGCCCCGCATCGGGCTCCCTGCTCAGCAGGAAGCTTGCTTCTCCCTTTCCCACTCCCTCTGCTTGTGTTCCCTCTCTCGCTGTGTCTCTTTCTATCAAATAAATAAATAAAATCTTTTAAAAAAATTAATTTTAAAAAATTTAAAAAGTTAACTGTCTTTCCTATGTTCAACAAATTAAGTAGAGATATGGAAGATATAACAGAAGACCAAATCAAAATTCTAGAAATAAAAACTGCCATGTCAGAGATGGAAAATACATCTCTGGATAAGATTAATGGCAGATTAGTCCTTGTAGAAGACACTATTCACAAACTCAAAGACATGGCAAAAGGAAGTAAACAAAATAAAACATGCAGAAAAAATTTTAAGAAGTAAAAGAGCACCTATGAGCTGTGAGCAATAGCCTGTGTACTAATCTACATGTAACTGAAGTTCATGAAAGGGAAGTGGGGAAATTAAGAAAATTTGAAAAAACAATGACTTCTAAATCCAAATCTTATGAAAAATATAGGCCCAGAGATTCAAGAAACTTAGAATGCCCCAAGTACAAGAAAGATGAAAGCAACTACTGCCAAGAATATTACAATAAATTTGTAAAAACAATGATAAAGAACAAATCTTAAAAATGGTGAGAAAAAAATGGGTTACCTACAGAGGAGCAAAAATAAAGATGACAGTAAATTTCTTGTGGGAGAAAATCAAGTGAGAAGACAATGAAGTGACATTTTACTAGAAGCAAAAATGGTCAATTTAGAATTCTATATCCAGTGAAAATATGCTTTAAAAATGAAAGCAAAATTAAAAACTTTCTGATGCAAAGGCTGCGAGAATTTATCACCAGTACACAAGCACTGTAAGAAATGTTAAAGGATGTCGTTCTGGCAGAAGGTAAATCATACCATGTGGCAGTAGAAATATATATAAAGAGGGGATCCTGGCTGGCTCAGTCAGTTGAGCATGTGACTCTATATCTTGGGGTTGCATGTTCAAGCCCTACATTGGGTGTAGAGATTACTTAGATAAATAACACTTTAAAAAAACTGGGAGGAGAAAACTCTCTCTCTCTTTCTCTCTCAAAAAAAAAAAAAAAAGGAAACCTATATGAAGAAATAAAGAGACCCAGAAATTGTAACTATATGGGTAAATTTATATTTATCTTGTCATTTAATGATTTTTTTTAAAAAATGGGCTTTTTAAAATAATAACAATGTAATTTGGTGTTTATAACCTATGTAAAAGTAAAATGGATGATGATGATACAGAAGTTGGAAGGCAAGAAATATACTATTGTTAAGTTCTTATACTATATGTGAAGTGATGTAATATCATTTTAAGGTAGACTGTGGTAAGTTAAAGTTGTATACTATAAACTCTAAGGCAACCACTAAAATAAGAAAACAAAGAGTTAAGCCAACTAGGGGAGAAAATGGAATCATAAAAATATTCAATTAATCCAAAAGAAGGCAGAAAAAGAGGAACTGGAGAACACAGACCAGATAGAACAAATAGAAATCAAATGGCAGGAAAGTAAATTTAAACCTAACTGTACCAATAATCATATTGGTAATCTCAATAATCAATTGGTAATCTCAATGCCCCAATTAAAAAGCAGAGATATCAGATTTGATTTAAAAAGTAAGATTTTGTACTGCTTTGGCAGCATATATACTAAAATTGGAATGATACGGGGAAGATTAACACAGTCCCTGTGAAAGGATGACGTGCAAATTCATGAAGCATTCCATATTTTTATGTAATGAGAACTGGGTATTACATAGGACTGAAGAATCACAGACTTCTACCTCTGAAAACAATAATACATTATATGTCAATTATTTGAATTTAAATAAAAATGAATAAATAAATACTAAAAAATTTAAAAAGTATGATTTGGTTATTTGCTACATACAAGAAAACACTTCAAATATAAATACACAAATAGCTTTGAAGAATAGAAAAATATATATCATTGTAACACTAATAAAAAGAAAGCTTTAGGGGTCCCTAGGTGGATTAGTCGATTAAGCATCTGCCTTTGGCTCAGGTCATGATCACAGGGTCCTGAGATTGAGCCCCCCCCCAATTAGGCTCCCTGGTCCCTCTCCTTGTGCTCTCTCTTTCTCTGTCAAATAAATAAATAAATCTAAAAAAAGAAAGCTTTAGTGGCAATAATAATATCAGACAAAGTAGATTTCAGAACAAAGAATATTTCCATGGATAAAGAACACCATTTCACAATGATAAAGGATCACTTTATCAAGAGTACATAAAAATCTAAAATATTTATGCACCTAATAACAGAGTTTCAAAATACATGAAACAAAACTGATAGAATGTCGAGAAGAGTTAGATAAATCCACCAATGCAGTAAAAGATTTCAGTATCCCTCTCAATAATTGATAGAACAAGTAGACAGAAAATCACTAAAAATAGAAAAAAGCCTAACAACAATGCTAACCAAAGTGACCAAATTGACTTAGATAGAACATGCCACCCAAAGACAATTTTTGTCAAGGGCACATGGAACATTTATGAAGGTGAGCATATGCTGGGCCATCAAACAGTTCTCTCAATAAATTTAAAGTGTTCAGACCTACAAAGCATCTTGTCTGACTACAATGGAATTGAGTTAGAAATTAATAATAAGAAAATCTCTGGAAAATTCCCAAATATTTGGAAATTAAATAGTCGACTTCTAAAAAACTCATGGGTCAAAGAAGGAATAAAAAGAGAAATCAAAAAAAGTATTTTGAAACAGATAAAAATTAAAATACAACTTTTGTGGGATGTCTCTAGACAATATATAAAGAAAAATTACTAGAAAAGCAGAAAGGTCTCATATCAATGATCTCAGTGTTGACCTTAAAAAACTGGAAAAAGAGTACCTGCTTTGGCAGCACATGTACTAAAATTGGAACGATGCAGAGAAGATTAGCATGGCCCCTGTACAGGGATGGCACACAAATTCATGAACTGGTCCATATTTTTAGAGTACGATGCTAAGCAAAATAAGTCACTCAGAGAAAGACAAATACCACGTGATTTCAGCCACATGTTATCAGAAGGGAGGTGAGTGAGAAGATGGATGAAATAGGAGATGGGGATTAAGGAGGGCACTTATGATGAGCACCAGGTGTCATGTGGAAGTGTTGAATCATTAAATTGTACACCTGAAACTAATATTACACTGTATGATAACTAACTGGAATTTAAATAAAAACTTGGGGAAATAAAGAAGCTAAAAAAATTGGGGAAACTAAAAATAAAAAAGAAAGTTTAGAGCAGAAATCAATGGACTAGACAGGATAAAAACAATAGAAAAAATTGTAAAATCACAAATTGATTCTTGGAGAAAATCAATAACATGATAGAACTCTTGCCAGACTATTCAGCAGAGAGAGAGAGAATTAACACAATTTACCAACATTAGGAATAAGAGATGACATCACTATGGATTCTATGAATGTGAAAAGAATAAAAATGGTGTGCTATAAATCACTTTATGTCAATTAATTTGATAACAGATGAAATGTACAAATTATTTGAAAGACACATGCTATCAAAGCTCTCTCAAGAAAAAAATAGATAATCTGAATAGTTTTAAAAATTAGATATTAGCCACCCAGCACCTGGGTGGCTCAGTCGATTAAACATCTGCCTTTGGCTCTGTTCATGATCCAGGGGGCCTGAGACAGAGCCCCATATGTCAGGCTCCCTGCTCAGTGGGGAGTCTGCTTTTCCTTCTCCCTCTGCCTCTCCCCGCATTTGTGCTCTCTCTCTCTCAAGAAATACATAAAATCTTAAAAATAAATAAATCTAAAAAATAAAAACTAAATATGTACTGGGGTATGGCTCAGTTGGTTGACCATCCAACTCTTGATTTCAGCTCAGGTCATGATCTCAGGGTCATGAGATGGAGTCCTGTGTTGGGCTCCCTGCTCAGTGTGGCGTCTACTTAAGATTCTCTCACTTGGCATCTGCCCCTTCCCCTATTCTCTCTCCTTCTCTCTCTCTCTCAAAACAAACAAACAAACAAACAAATAAATAAGTAATTAAAAAGCCTTCTCACAAAGAAATCCTCAGGCCTTGATGGCTTCACTGCAGAATTCCAATATGTTACGAAGAAATAACATCAATTCTTCGCAAACTCTTCTGTAAAATAGTTGACAAAAACAAGCACATGAAAAGATGCTCAACTTCATCAGTCATTAAGGAAGGGCAAATTAAAACTGCAATGAGATACTACTACATACTCATTTGAATGGCTCAAATTTAAAAGATAAACCATACCAAGAATTGGCAAGGATTTGAAGGAACTGGAATACTCATACGCTACTCGTGGGAACATAAAATGATATAACTGCATTGCAAAACATTTTGGCAGTTTCTTAAAATATGAAACATACATCTATTATATATGACCCAGCCATTCCATGCTAAGTAATCACCTAAGAGGAAAAAAAAGTATGTGTCCATACAAATACTTGTACAGGTAGTCCACAACAACTTTTTAAAACATAGCCCTAAACAATGAATACTGTTATGCTGAAAATAAATAAAAAATAAATTAAAAAAAAATAGCCCTCAGCTGTAAATTATCCAAATATCCATCAACTGGTGAGGGAATAAATAAACAAATCATGATGTAGTTATTCAATGTGATACCACTCAGTAATAAAATGAAATGAACTATTGATATACACTGAAACATAAATGGCTCTCAAAATAATTATGCTGAGTGAAGAAGCTGGACTAAAAGAGAATATATATATTTATGATTCATTTACATAAAGTTCTAGAAAATGCAATTTAATCTATAATGACAGATAATAAGATCATAAGTTTCCCAGGGAAGGGAGGCTAGAGCTCAGAGGGCAATGGGGGAGCTATTCCAACATGAAACAAGAGACCTTTGGAGAGTGATGGAGATGTTTATTATTTCAATTGTGGTTATGGTCTCAAGCATATTTACATATGTCAAAATTATAAATAACAGCCTTTAAATATCTATAGTTTGTCATACATCAATTATACCTCAATAAAGTTGTTAAAAACAGGTAATTGTTTTAGGTGGCTCAGTGGGAAGACCATGTGACTCTTGATTACAGGGTTGTGGGTTCAAGGCCCACTTCAGGTATGAAGCCTACTTAAAATTTAAAAAAAAAAAATAATTGGTTTATTTGCGGTTACTTAGCTTTTCTTAGCACTGGCAGCACACTGGCTTTGCACCCCCTCTTGTTCCTTTTCAAAATGTCTTCTCCACGTATTATGACATTCTACCAATTTTATTTACTTAAGATTTGTATGTGACTTAAGATTTTTAATGGTATGTTACATTTCCCCCAAACAGTATTAGGTTTTAAAATGTGGCAAGTGTTTAAATGTGAAAACAAAGTTTCAAATATAGTTTGTACAATAGAAATATAAGCTCCAAACTGATGTAGTGCAAGGTACCTACATTTGTACCTTGGGTTCAGCAGAAAGCAGAGCTTAAGTTTCCTGAAGCTCATTGCTTGTATTTTATCAGGGATACTATTTCAGGAAGCAGGAGAGGAAGAGAGTGGGACAGCTGAAGTACAACAAACATAAAATGGTGCTGTTAAGCCCTCTGTTGTTAAGTGCAACAGAATGCTAGATTTGTGGCACTCGAAACCCCCCCCCCCCCAAATATCACTATAAAAAGCACTCAAGGACTCCGCTGGGGACAGTGTGTAGATAAAGAGGAAGAGATTTATTTACCAGTTCTTGGATCTCATTGGTCAAAGGTTTACTCCACAGGATGTTAACCGTCCTACACTTGGTTTGTGCAGGCCAGGGTGAAGGTATGGGCCAGAGTACCAAGGAGAGAAGCAGGAGGTTTAGCTGGGAGGGGAGGCACCCTGATTGGGACCAGAGGAAGAAAGGCCTCATCAAACTTCCTGTCACCACAATAGCTGAAAAGAAAACAGATGAGAGCAAGAAGATCTGAAATAGGCATCAGAAATGTGTAACACATCTATGTTCTATGCTTATGCAGAACTGGGGTGAGTCTAAACTGGTTTTTTGTTCTATGTCCTAGGTGATACACGTAACCTACAGTTCATCCTATTTGACATCCTAATGTGACCCACCGCTTAGTTTCATAGGAATATGCTTTTTAATCAGTCTTGCAGCGTTCAGCGCTGCTCTTCACTAATTTTACCCTGAGCACTTTTATTTTTATATTTGGCTTAAAAAACAGATATTTATTTTTTCACTTTCAGAGGCTACAAGTTCTGGACCCAGATGCCATTAGCTCAAACACTTTGATCAGCACTGACTTCTGGGCTTTACCGCCTCCCAGCTGAAATGTGACACCTGGCATCAACCTTGGAATCAGTACCTTATTAAAGTTTCCAGGTGATTCGAATGTGTAGCCATGGCAGAGGACCACTGAATTACTTCAGTCTCCCAGCTGTCCCTTCTATGTTCCATGCTGGTTACCAACTCTGACTAGTTTTCGTGTCTTCGCTACATAAAGAAATGCTCTCTTCATTTCTAAATAGTATCCACTGTCTGAAGTACATTCTAAGTTTTACCTCACCTAGCTATCTTTTCCTAACCAGTTTATCCTTTGGGCTCTTTCCCTTCTTTCTGCATCATCTTTATTAAGCATCCTCCACACCTCTCTTAGCAATCTATAGTGAAATCTTTTTTTAAAAAATGTCTTTCCAGGGACACCTGGGTGGCTCACTTGGTTAAACTTCTGGCTTTGGTTTAAGGTCACAATCCCGGAGTTCGGGATCAAGCCCCGTGTCAGGGTCCCCACTCAGCGGGGAGTCTGCTTCTCCCTCCCCCTTTGCTTCTCCACCCCCAACTTGTGCTCTCTCTCTTGCTTGCTCTCTCTCTCAAATAAAGAAATAAAATCTTTTAAAAAATTCCTTTCCATACTTAATTACTTTTCTCTTCCCACTGACCCATGAGCTCCTAGGTTTTAATTTACACATGTTCTTCATGTAAAGGGATTCTTTCCCTGAAATTTCTGTTTGTTCTGTTTATTTTGAAAAAGGTCAGCATGGCAAACAGATTTTAGGGTGACTCCAAAAACCCTCTGTCTTCTTGTGTTTATGCCCTTATATAATCCTCTCCCTTGGAATGTGTGTGAAATCTGTGACTTGCTTCTGATCAATAAATTATGGCAAAGGTGAGGGATGTCATCCCAATGATTATGTTACAATATAAAAGACTCTATCTTCCTAGCAGTCTCTCTCTCATTGGCTCTGAGGAAGCAAGCTTCCATGAATCCTACAGCCTCAAGGAAACGAATTCTTCCAGGAACCCGAGGGAGCTTGGAGTCAAATTCCTCTGCACTCAGCCCTCTGACTTCTGGCTGATCCTTTTATTTCAACCTCATGAGACCCTGAACAGAGGCCCAAACTAAATAATACTATAACTTCTGACCTACGGAGGCTGAGATAACTAATGAATCTTGTATTAAGCTGCTAATTTCATGGTAATTCATTATACAGTGATAGAAAACTAACATATTTTGGTACAAGTAGTAGAATGTTGCTGTAACAAATGCCTAGAAATGTGGGAATGGCTTTGCAGCTTAGCAGTAGATAGACTCTGGAAGAATCTGGAGGAACATTCTAGAGAAAGCCAAAGTTGCCTCCAGCAGTAGAAGTCTGGACTTGGAATATTCTATGGGTGAGGGTTCAGATGAAGTGAGGAATGTGTTAATGGAATGGAAGAAAGGAGAATCCTTGTTATGTAGGAACAGAAGGCTCAGAAAAAGGATCTCCTGCTGTTATGGGCAAAGCACAACTTAGAAGCCATTGAACTCAGTTATTGAGCTAAGGAGATTCACCAGTGAAGTATTAACAGTGTTGCCTAGTTTATTCTTCTTGCTTGGAGTGAAATGTAAGAGGAGAGAACCAAATCGAGAGAAGAAAAAAAAGAAGAAAGAGGACTTGATGATTTTGGAAATGCAGTCTTTTCAGATGGCAAAGAGATGCTAAAATTAAGACAGCTCGGTCTAGACAAAGACTGTCTAGGAAGAGTGTAACCCTATAAGCTTTTGCTAAAATGTCAGAAAGGTCAAGAAGTCAGAAACGTTAGAGTGTTTGGTCATACAAGGGACCCTTTCAAGAGATTGTGTTTCACAGATCCTTTCAATCAAACCACAGGCTTTCTAGAAAGCCTCTATGCCCTCCCAACAAGAGGTCTGAATAGAGAAGGGATTGTTTTGGGAAAAAAACAACAAAAAAAAAATCTATGGGTGTGGTTTTCGTCTAATGGAGCAAACCCCTCTGAAATCCACGGAACACCCACAAAGTTTCTGAGAAAATTGTTTCATAATAAACACTGCCAACTTGAACTGAAAAGGACAAGGAGAGTACAAAATGGAGAGGCAGCTGGATCCCCAAAAGTACACTGGCAGGAATCAGGCTGATAAAACCACCAAGTGGCAAATACAGGCTACCTCTTGTGAGAACAGAAGGATGATTAACACAGAACCAAGAGCAGAGGGTGGAGTTAAGAGCCAGGAAGAATGATTTCCACCCTGAAATTTAATCAATTAACTCGCACTATCTGCCTGCTTGGATTTCAGAATGGCCATGGACTGTTGACTCCTTTTCCTCTCCATTCTGTCCCTTTTCGAACTGGAATGTCTGCCGCCTTTGTGCTGTGTTCGTCTCACCATTGTATGTTGGGTATGTGGGGAGTGGGTAATGTGCCTCTTTAGTTTCACAGGGCCTACAGCGGGAAAGCAATTGTAGCCCCAGAGCTGTGCATCTGTGACACCCAGAAGTCTCCTCCATACCTGGACCTGATTTAGATTATGAGATTTTGGACTTTGAGCTGACCCTCTAATGCCATGCAACTCTTGGGAATCTTTGGACAAGGGTAAATGTATTTCCCATGTGAGAGAGACATGAATAATCATGGCGGCCAGACTCTAGAAGACTTTCTTGGTACATGGCTCTTATGATCCCCACCTCCTTCTGTTCACACCCTTATATATCCCTTCTCCTCCCCTTGAGTGTGGGTGACACCTGTGACTTACTTCTAATCCGCAGAATATGTCAAAGTGATAGATGGTCACTGCCATGTCTGTGTTCTGTTACATAAGATTCCATTTAGCTAGAGGTTTCTCTCTCAGTGGCTGGCTTTGAAGAAGCTAGCTTCCATGAATCCTACAGCCACAAGGAAATGAATTCTGCCAATATGAGGCCACTCAGTAGCAAATCCTTCTCCAGTCAAGCCTCAGATGGGAACACAGTCCCGCCCAACACCTTCATTGCAACTTTGTGAGCTACTAAAGCAGAGGACCCAGTTAAATCACGCCCAGACTTTTGACCCACAGACACTGAGATAATGAATGTGTGTTGTTGTAAGCTAGTCAATTTGTGGCCATTTGCCATGCGGAGACAGAATGCATACGGTCAGACTTTCCACTGCTATAGTTCAGTCACCATTCCTACTCAAGTAAGCCACAGGGAAAAGATGAGATCATACCTGCCTTCCATTTTTAAACGTTTATTTCAATCTCTTCATTATTCACACTCTGCAGGTTTGGACACAGGGAGTGGAAGCCAAACTTCCTGACTGTTAGGGTGGTGGTTCTCAAATGTTAGCATGCACTGAAATCACTTAGAGGGCTTATTAAAACACAGTGCTGGGTCCCACCCCTGGAGTTTCTGATTCAATAGGACTTGAGTGGGGCTTAAGTCTCTGCATGTCTAGTAAGTTCCCAGTGATATTGATGCTGTGGGTCCATGGCCAATACTTTGAGAATAACTTCTACTGAATGTGTTTACTATGGTTCTTTTTGTGGCCACCATGATATACATTTTTTGCAGTTTAATCTGACCCCTTTTCTCGTAATGATTGATATTGTAAGCTGCTGGAATTTCCAGATTCAGGCTGGCAGTTGCTATGGCAACACACAGGGTTGCCCTGCACTTGAGTCCCTGAGTGAGGATGGCCCCAGATGAATCACTGACATAAGTGACTTATAAGTGGCATGGATGTTTCTCTCGAGTTGTCTGCTTCCTTCCGTGACCCTATTCCTGTTTTCTCCCCCCTTTCCTGGGAATGTGTTTTTTGAGTCTCAAGATTCTTCTAAGATGATAATAACAAAATCTGAGGTTTATGGGGTTCTCCACATTTATGGAACAATATCTTTTTTAGCACAAAACCAAATTTCATTAGCCTAGCAACCCTATGAGGCATGCTGCGTAGGCCATATTGTTTCCATTAACAGATAATGAGTAGAGGGCTCAAAGGCACTCAGACAAGATCCAAAGTCACACCAGGCAGAAAGTGACAGGGGTAAGTCTGGAACCCAGAACTCTTGATTTCCCCTCTAGCACAGGGGTTGCTGGCAGGAGACAGATGGCCCAGTCGGAAGGATAAGTGGAGAGAGCTTACCAGAAAGAACTAACAAGCGATAGTCAACTACCCCAGGATAAGAAGGTAGCCCAGAGGCTCAAAAGGACAGAGTGTTTAAGTGATCTGAAGAGAGAGCTGGAAGGACACCTGGGTGACTCAGTTAAGTGTCTGCCTTTGGCTCAGGTCATGATCCAGGGATCCTGGAAATGAATCCTGCGTCGGACTGCCTGCTCAGTGTACCTGCTGCTCCCCCTGCTTGGGCTCACTCGCTCTCATTCTCTCTGACAAAAAAAAAAAAAAAAAAGTAAAAGCGAGAACAAGAGTAACCACTGTAGCTATGGGAGGGAGTCCAATAGGAACTGTGGCCCTCAGTGGCCAAATGGCAGGCACCGCCAATGCAGGGATCTGCAGGAAGGGGGTTGGGACAATGAACAACCAGCTTCTCTCCCCAGAATATGACAGAGGCTTAGGATGAGGCAGAGACATTCTGCCTTGTGGCTGCCCACTCAGGAGGCCACTACGGGTTTCTGGACAGGGAGTGATACCTGAAAATGGGGTGTGGAGAGAACTGGCCTGCCGGTGTGTTACAGGGCAGATGGGAGGGAAGAGAAGTTGGAGGAATGGAGTTCACAGGATGGTGTAGGACTTAGAACATCTTCCATTTCTGTCCACACTGACGTGGCCCTGACCAGAGCAGGCAAGGAAAAATACATGAGAGTTGTTCACGGGTGTGTCCCTCCTCCATCCCTAGGACATGTTTGTTTAAAAGAATTATCCTGGGTGCCTGGAAGGCTCATCGGTTAAGCATCTGTCTTCAGCTCAGGCCATGATCCTGGGGATGGAGTCCTGAGTCATGCTCTTTGCTCAACGGGGAGTCTGCTTCTCCATCTCCCTCTACTACTTTCCCTGCTTGTTCTCTCACTCTCTCTCTCTCTCCCTCTCTTTCTGTGTGTGTGTGTGTGTGTGTGTGTGTGTGTGTGTGTGTGTTGCTCTCTCTCTGAAAAATAAATAAAATCCTAAAAAAATAAAATTTAAAAATTAAAGAATTATCCTAATATACTTGGATACTCAATGTTGAGTTTGAAGAACTTTTCAGGCTTTAAGGGGGTATGACTGGCCTTTTGTTCTTGGCTTGGATTCCTAAAAAGCAGACTCTGAGAGATAAGGATTTGAGTCTCAGTAGTTTATTCCAGAGGTCCAGGGGAACACCAGCATGGAAATAGAGAAGTGAGACAGAAAAACCAAGAAAGGGGGTATTATCAATCCAGCCATCCCAGTGAGGGACTGGCACTAAATTTCGTGGATAAATACTGGCAACCAACATAATACACACATCTCAGAAACATCCCACTTGAGAGACAAAGGACTTGGCACATTTGTACACCAGCTCTGACCATCATTGGTGGAAGGCCATTCTTGGGGAGCATTAATTCCCAACACTTCCAGCCTGATACATGCCCAGGCAGAGTGGCCAATGGTGGTTTGGGACATGGACTTCTGACCCCGAGTTGGAGACATTGGCAGTTGGAAGCCATTTTGAGTGGAATGAACTGGGTATGGCCTGGGCCTTGATACCACCTGCTACCTTGTCATTAGCAGGATGGTCCTCCTCGACCACTCTGCAGTCCCTACCCACTTAACACAGTGCCTGCAACTGCTGTGCCCAGAGTTCTAGTCAATCACACACAAAATCAAGCAAGCAGGGTTGCTTTGAAGGTTACAGCATTGTTGGACAAATACCATATCAGGCAGTGGAATTGGTAATTAAAGGTAGGAGGTAAATTTTGATGCTTTTTTAAGGTTCTGGGGGAGGAGTGGGGTGGGGAAGACATATTGTCAAATTGGTGGGGACATCCAGTGCAGCTAAAATAGCAGCTGGAAGTTCACCAAGGCTGTGTACCCAGGACTCCGAACTTGTCAATCCAAAAGCAAAAAGGGGAGGCAGTAGGCAAGGAAAGTAGCCAGACAGCACTCCCCCTGCTTTGCATAGTATGTCCCTTTGTCGCCCTGACCTGGCTGCAAAACAACCCCCATAGAGCTTACTCTGCTGAAAAACAAGAGCTTCAAAGTGGTGTCAGTTTCCATCAAGTTTCAGAATGGCCCAGCCCCTTGTCCCATGACTTACACCTCACTGAGTTTGTATCTCTGGATTCAGCCAGGACACCTGCCCTGCTCTACATCAGATCACTCAGCAGGATCTTGAACCCACACAGACACAAGTTTTTGTTTTTGTTTTTTTTAAATGAGGCAGAGGGAAACAGTTTCTGTACCACACTGTGCTGAATTATTTACTCCCAGCCTGGTTTTCAGAGAGCTAGCTCTTCCTCAGCCTTGAATTTTACTGCAATACAAAGAAAGAAAATAAGTAAATAAGGAGAGAGAGGAAATCAATCCCTTGGAGACCTCCTGGCATCTGAAGTATCTTTTGAAATGGAGCCTGATGCTGAAATGATTATGTCATTCCAGAGTGCAATGCTAATATGCTCACAACTATGGCTAAATTGTGGAGTGAAGCACAATTTTGAAGCAATAAATTTGTGGCTGTGTGTTTAAGCAGGAAAAAATGCACCTAGAATTTGCATGCATTTATTTAATTAGGCATCTTAAAATTTAGAAATCGACTCCAAAATAATGCCTTTAGGCATTGCAGGCAAAAAAGTAAGTGCAGGTAATGGAAATGAGGGTGTCTCCATTTCCTCTGAGATCAGGGTGAGGAAAAGGTATATGGTGCACATGGGGAGGTATTTAATATGCCCATAAAAGAAAAACAATCATCTGCCTCTTTCCAGGATAAATGTCATGGACAGGGGATGAGGAACATTCCCAATATATTCCAAAGGGGTCTCTTGCCACATGGTTACATAAATACAAGTTAACTTTATTTTTTTTCTCCTACTACTCCTTTACATTTATTCAGGAGAATTCTATCCCAGCCCCTAGACAAAATCCTGGGAAACTCCATTTCTTTTCTGGAGTGCTTGGGTAATAAAAATTCTTATGGTCATTTTCAGTCCCAAACACATTCTCTTTTTGGTAATTATCAGGAATCGAAATGTCCAGGTTTATGTGATGATCAAAATTTTGAACATGACCTGAGGCTGGTAGGAAGCCTGGAACAGGGGCTTGGGTCGGGAAGAGACATGGTCAGCTTTTGGTCTGGAGAAAAAAAAAAAAAGTGCTTCTTTGTTTTTCTTCCCCCAGCTGTTCACCTGGACTTCATGCCTCCTGCTCCCCCTTCCCCCAGGGTGTGAGGTGGGAGAAGTATGTAGTTGGGGGTAGGGGGAGAGACAGGCCTTTCCTAACTGAAATATCTCCCCACCGCACACAAAATGCTGGGGCTCTGTCACCTGCAGTCCTTTTGCCCCAGGTGATGGACTCTCTCCTGTCTCATCTCTTTGCTGTTTTCTTAGTCACTGGCTGTCCCTTTGGCTTTATTGTCAGCTTTATTCTCCAAAGATTTTTTTCACTGTTTTAAGTGGGCCCTGCTGGATAGTTCTTATATTGATCCTACCACTGCTTGTTTCTCTCTCTCAAACACACACACACACACACACACACACACACACACACACACACACTTCCAATTCTGTTTCACAGGAAACACTTATGCATCCTTTTCTCCAGCAGATTCCAGAACTGTTTATCATTGGTCCACCCAGTGCAGCCACCCACTAGAACTCTTAGTCCATCCATTCCAGGTATGAACTAGACATTCATCTACTGAGTCTCCCCTCGAAAGATGGGCAACACATATCACCCCACCAAATGGTTTTGCTGAAGTCCCTCTCTCATGATTGGAGGTAAAGAAAGAAGTATTTCCCAGTCTCCTCAACAGAGCTTTCTCAAGTAAATCACATCTAAAACAACTTCTCCTAAACTCTAACCCTCAACTCTTTTCCCCCATGTTGTGAGTAACAAAACTCATAATTTGGGGTTTTTGCCATTTCTTTCTGCAAATCCTATAGGAAAGTTTATCTCAAGTCCCTTTGGTATCTGGTATCTATTAGTGTCTCAGCAGAAATTTCTATTTTAACATCCAATTACAAAGTAAAAAGTGTGAGGAGGCTATTTTTTTCCCCTCAGCCAGAACTTGGAAGTGCCCACAGACTCAGCAATAAGGAACCCTTGTCTGATATTTTGGAATTTGCCAAAGACTTCAAAATCACTTTTTCCTTTAATCTAGCAGGTCAAAAGCATTTATTGGGAAGGCACTGTGTGCCCTCAAAATAGCTATGATGTGTAAAATGTCATTTCTCCCCCACCCCCATTAGAAGAACTACAGATACAGAAACAGGAAGTGGCTTTCCTGGAGACAGTAATAAGTTGTTAGAACTTGAGAAAGAACTCTATTATTGTGTGATCAACCAACAGACCAAGCCTGTTAAAAAACATATGACAGAATTAAGTTTAAGTATTTCTGTCCCACAAGTCCATAGTCTTAGACTGATCTGAAGGATAAGACTGTGTGCAATCCAAGATCAGAAGAGTCAAGGAAAGTCTTTTCTGTAAAAGCCTTCAGGGGCCAGAGGTAGTACCAGAGCAGGAGGGCAGGAGATTATTGGATTAATCATATGGGTAGACAGAACTTCAGAAAAACGAATGCACCAGGGACAAGAAGAACTTGAAGTGAAAGCCAAGTTCCCCCAACTTGGAGGAGTCTTTCACGCTCGTCACTCAAACACGAATCCCTCTCATGAGGAAGAGCTACACCTTAGAAATGACCGTAACTCATCTCTCTCAGCACACCTTGGAAGCTTACTGGGAAGCTCACCTGCCTAGCTTTCTGCTGCCCTACTTATATCCATCTTGGCTCAGATAAACCCTCTCATGCCCAAAGTTACACAAACATGCATGTGCACGCACACACACACACACACTAAATGGCAGAGACTTGCTCCTTCTCATCAAACCTTAATTCTTGCTTTCTGAGTATACAGCTAGATCACATTTTCAAGCGTCTCTTGAGGTTAGGTGGGGCTGCATGACCGAGTCTTTGCCAATAGAATGAATTGCAAACTTCTGTGTGTCACTTTTGCATCTGGCCCAAAGGGACCTCCCACATGCTACCCTCCATGTTGTTTCCCATTCTACCGACTTGATGCAAATTGAGTGCAGCAAGCTTGGGAGCTACATGCTGGAGCTGGGTCTAATGTCATGGAAGAAGTCTGGGTCCCTGAATCGTTATTTGGAAGTGATTGGAAGTCCACCCATTTTTGACTTCATACGAGCAGGAAGGAAATGTCTATCACATTTGAAGCATTACAAATGTTGAAATTTGTATGTCGCAGCATCTAGGGTTACCTTAAGCGATACAAACACCAAGAGAAGTTGCTGGACTGAGGCACATCTCAGCTTGGGTTTCCTCTGAAAAGGTCAGAGTAAATATTGTAAATGTGACTTTGAGATCCTTTAGGGTGGAGTCCATATCTAGCTATCTTTGTATCCTCCTAAAAACAGTTCTTAAAGGAGTATCACATACAGTAAGAATTCACTAGCCACTTGTTTAAAATATTCAAATGTTAAAATCTTAAGCAGAAGTATTGGCTGTGAAAATACTGACGAGCCCTTATGAGGGTTAAATAAAGGTGTACTGAATAAATGAATGAATGAACAAATAAATGGTATAGTTTGGGGAAAATAAGTCCCACCTGAGGAGTGACAGAGAAATTTGCTCGTCTGTAAAATGAAGGTGATGATATCTTGCCCTTATTATCAAATCAGAAAATATACTTCCAAGCCTTTAATTGCTAAATGAGTAGGTGGCAGACACATGTAAGTTCTCTAATATAATTCGGATAAGTTACTTTATGTGTCGCTATGTTGGCAGCATGTTGATGACAGGACTGAAGCTCAAGGAAGAAGAATCAGCTGCAAAGCACTGGGTAGCATCTTGGGAAAAATAAAAGAAGCTGTAGGAGTGTCCTCAAGGCTCCAGACCTCTCAAAATTCTGAGTCTTTTCTGATTTTCAGGCACAGTAATGCCCACCATTTGCCACTGGACTTAAGAGAATGTCTTTGCATCAACCGTGCTCTGCAATCAGGGGCCAGCGCATGCCTTGTGTGTCTCCCTAGAGAGTACCTGCCACTTCTTAGGTTCCTGCTTGGCGATCACAGTCAGAAAAGAATTAAACAACACTGCTGTGCCAAATACTATGGAAGTTCATTCAACCGTATTACATGATTGAAATGTCAGAATGTTTAAACACTTTCAGCCACATGAAAATACATTTGGACACGTTTGGAAGAAAGCTAGCAGAGAACAACCATGGGAAATATTCCTATAAAATAGAGATGATCTAGTGGTTGAGGGACGGTTCTGGGTTGACTTTTGGTCATAGAAGCGTGGGAGTGGGGAATGGGACAAAGTGGCTGCCTAGTGTGCCAATGGTGATGACAACCACTCACCAGCTAAAGTGGAAAGGTCTGTGCTGGGAATTACAATGGGTACACTCATGCCTGTAAGAGAATTGGCTGGGCAAGTGACCAGCCCCAGAAGTCAAGAAATTTCCTGTGAGTTCAATGTAAGTTCACCCCTCCTATAGTCCCTAGTCCTTCCTCAGAAAGAGGAAACTCACATGCTAGGAAGAGCAAGGTTTCCTTTATGCAAACTTCATCCTCCATTGGTAGAAGTCAAGTAATAGTTCCCAGATTCTATGTATTCCTGTCGCTCCTCTCAAACTGCACGACACTTACTAGCACAGTCTACTTTGGAACATCATGTCCTATATTCCTGTTCAGGTCAGTCACCAGAAGAAATCTGGGGCTCCCAGCCATCATCTATCCCCTGGCCTCTAGTCTCCTTATGGCTCTAAATATTGTCCTTTCTGTAACCATCTCCCTTCCTTCCATCCCATTCCTCATAACCCCTTTACTTTATCTTCCCTTTACTTTTTTGCTCTAACTGAAACTTACCTTTCCTCAGACGCCCCTGCTTCACTGACAGCCTCCTCAAATGGTAGCCATTTTCTCTCCCGGACCCTTCATATCACTGGGTCTAGATGTGGGGTAGTGTCTTCCTTCCTCCTCATTATCTCTTTCAGGTCATTCTTCCTCACTCCTCCCTAAAAGTATACAACTTGGATGACCTCCATATTGCTAAATCCAGGGGTCCATTTGACATTCACATTTCCCTTGATAGACCAGCAGCCTTTTACTGAATTGATCACCCTTCCCACTAAGACATGGTCTTCATTTGTCTTCCAGGACACCATACTCTCCTGCTTGCTTCCTACCTTACTGGTTGCTTCTTCTCCATCCCCTGCTAATTCCTCCATATCCCACAGACCTCTAAATGAAGCCCCAGGATTTCATCTTTGAATATATTCTCTTTTCTGGGTACACTCACCATCTCGATGATCTCATTCAATCTCCAAGATTTCTCTACCCTCTATATACTCATGACTCCCTAAGTTATATCTCCATCTCAGGCCTTCTCCTGAGCTTCAGATGTATACACCCAAGGGCCTGCCTGACATCTCCATCTGGATGTTAATATGCATTTCACATGCACACTGACCAAGCTCTTGGTCTTCTTCTCTAAATCTCCTCCTCTTGAAGTCTCCCTCACACCACTCAAATCAGTTAATGACAATTCTAATATTCTAGACATTCAGACCAGAAACCTTGAAGACATCCTTGACTCCTCTCATCCTCACACTATACAGCAAATTCATCAGAAAATCCTGATGGACATTCTTTCAAAATAGATCCAGAATCTGACCAGTTCTCACCAGCTTTGCTAATACAACTCTGCCCCAAGTGATGGCTATATCTCACTTGGATTGCTGCCATAGCTTCCTAACTGGTCTACTTCTGTCCTTGCCTCCTTCATCTTGATTCTAAACACAGCAGCCAAAGTAACCCCTTCAAACATAGGCAGAATATATCATTCTTCTGGCTATAACCATACTGTGGCTTCCTAGCTCACATTGTAAAAGCCAAAGTCCTTAAAATAATATGCAGGGCCTTACATGATTTGGTCAGTCACCCCATCTCTAACCTCATCTCCTACCACTGAAGACCCCAAAGCTTTCTTGTCATTCTCTGACCATTCCAGGCACACTGCGGCCTTGGAGCCTTTGCATCTGCTATTTCCTCTGCATAGAATATTCCTTATGTAAATATCCATATGGCATACTCCTTCCCTCCCTTGGTCTGTCCAAAAGGCCATAATTACTCCATTTTTAACTCTATCTCCAGTCTCTGATTCACTTTTCTTTTTTTACTTTTGCACTGACTCTGTCTATCATACTTGATATTTTTGTTATTTACGTCTCTTCCACTAAATTACAACTTCCATTTGGGTAAGGATTTTGGCCTATTTTATCCACCACTGTATATCTAGAACTTAGAAATATGCTGGTACATAGTAGGTGCTAAATAAATCTTTGTGGAAATAATTGTCTTACAAGAGACCCAGAGCATACTAGATGTTTCAAAAGTATTATTGAATACTGTGTGACTTCTCTTCACTGACCTGAAATCTAGTGCAGGACATTTTCCATCCCCAGAATCTCAGAACCATAACCCATGATCCACATTCAGTATCTATTCTCAACTGCAACTTCCATTAGCATTACTTTGAGTGTATCACCATCCTTCTCAACCATCAGCTAGTATTCTACCCACACTGACCATGTGGTTTGAATTACAGGGACACTTTGTGTTTCATTATTTCTTCTTTTAGTGTATGTTTAGAGTCTGAAGTGTTTCAGAAGACTCCACAGTGATCCTGGAGGAATAGGGTTAATACCATACTAGTGGTCATAATGGACCATTCTTTTTTTAAAGTTTTATTTATTTATTTATTTGAGAGAGAGAGAACGTGAAGAGAGAGAACAAGAAGAGGGGAGGGGCAGAGAGAGATGGAGAAGCAGACTCCCCCACTGAGCAGGGAGACTGACTCAGGGCTTGATTCCAGGACCCTGTGATCATGACCTGAACCTAAGGCAGATACTTAACTGACTGAGCCACCCAGGCACCCTGGGTCAGACCATTCTTGGATGTCCTCTAAAGGGTCAGTCTAACTGTAAATGAACCACCACCACCCCCCACCTCCCAGAGAGTGGCTGGGAGGCAAAATCATGCCTAGAGCTCTAGAGCCTTAGGATTCTTCCGGACCTTCAGAACCTATTAGGAACAGATTACCATAGTTTTAATACCTTTAACCTTTACTGACTTCCTACAATGTGACAGACATGGTTCTATGCACTTTATGGGATTAACTCATTGAAAACTCTCAACAACCTAATGAGGTTGGAACTATTACTATTTTCATTTTAGATGTGAGAAAACAGAAACATGGAGAGATTAAATGGATCCAGAAGTCACACAGGTTCAAACAGTAACCACTGCTAGGGTACCATGGGAAGTGGTGGTCCAGATGCTATCAAGCTGCAACCAAGGGGTTGTAATTCTGTGACTTCCTTCTCCAGTTGATGAGAGAGAAGGAACAGGAACTAAGTCTCCTACCCCGGCTGTGTGGGAATTTGCTTCTCCTGCTCTATATTCCCCCATCCCTGGCCTCCTCTGCATTGAAATGGTGAGAGAGGGAATGTTCTTAGCCTCTGCTGTCAGATAAGCAAAGATGAGATGCACTTTTCCACCTTTTGTGCCAGCTCATACTTTAATGGTTGGAAGTTTCAAATCACATTCCCAAGTTTCTTGGAATTCAAAATTGAGTTATCTGATTCAGTAAAATGTAGCTTTCTCACTTAAAAAGATTTGCCCAAGGGACCGCTGGGATTTCAGATATACTTAAAAGCAACAACTGTGTTGAATCACAGGAGCATAAGGGATTGCATTTCCCCTGGGGAACACACAGGATGTATTAAACAGAGGGGGAAATGTTTGAAGTCCAACAAGCTTTGAGTTTCATCCCACCCACCACATCTGAAAACTAGAGTCATTTGATGGAGGCCAACGACAGACAGCTGGGCTCCCTCATTTTCAGGGTTATGTGGCCTACTGCCTTGACATTGAGATGCTAGCTCTACAGGAACATTTTTACCTGTATCTGCTCATCCCTTTTTACTGGACTCAGGAAGATCCCATTTTTTAAAGCCTGTCTGGAGGAGGGTGGCCTGGGGTTGCTGGGAGCAACTATCCCATCAGCAGAAGGCTAGATTCCTCATAGCAACGAATACAGCTCTGGACAAAACAGTAAAGGGGAATGTACAGATTTATTCACATTTAGCTGCTATTGAAGAAGTCCCAATAAGAGATTAAAACTTATATAATTAGGCTTTGGGAAAATTACTTAACCTAAGGAGGTGTTACTTTCATTCCTATCAAATGGGGGATGATACTAGTTACCTACTGGGGTTGGTGTGAAGGTGAATCAGAAAATCTTTGTAAGGTGCTTGGGATGGTGCTGAACCTGTAGCAACTATTCAGTAGATACAAGGTATTATAATTGTTTTTGTTGTTATTGCCTGTCTCACAAATGTCCATTGCTCTTGACTCTTTGTTAAAACCTGCTTTCAGATATTTTATTCACCTAGGGAATGGATGAAAATAATTCAAAGTCTTACCTTCCTTCTTAAATTCTTGATTCCAGAGCAGCACCTAACATGAAGCTCACAGGACAAAAAATAATAATAATGATAAATAAAATAAAATAAAATAAAATTGGGGTCCTCCCAAAGAGCATATTTATTCCAGGTCTGTCCAGACCTCCTCAATGAGGCTGAAAAATGAATAGAAAGAGGACTGGCTTTGGGGCCTGACATGCAGGGCAAATCTAAGGAAATCCATTAAAATTTGGAACCTTGGACAAGTCACTTCAATATCTTGGACCTCTTTATAATATGAAAAGACTTAGGGCTCTTAGATCAAGAGGCTTTCAAACCTATTTTTTGACATGAAACTATTTACTCAAATAAATGGTCACAGGGAAATACCATGTATAGATCAAATTAAACAGGTCTGGGTGGTAAATTTCAGAAGTCCTGCTCCCTAGACTTCAGGAGGCTTCTTGAACCCTTAGGCCACACAGAGTCACACTGTATACTACTTAGTTACGTGACCACCCAACTCCCTTCCAGGTCTAATGCCCTAGGCATGCTACCTTCTCTTCTTAAACACCAGGCTAAATTGCCATCACACTTTGAACCTGCTCTGTGTATATCTACCTTTCACCTTGAGAGACTCCTGCTTGAAAGGCATTCCGTCTTCTCCTTCCTGTAGGATCTACATTGCTAGGCATTGTCTCTTACACTTGGACCATTCTAAATGGCAGACCTCTTTCATTCAATCGGCGTAATGTTCAGAATTCTCTATTGAAATGGCTCTAGGTGAACATTCATTCCATGGTTCCTAGCAGGCCCCATTCAAACATGTGCATTACCTTCCTGTCCCCTGAAGGCATCTGAACTGAGATCTGAAGATGCCAGATCTTCCGTCATTCAAGGTCTTGCTCAGGTTCAGAGTTCTCTAGGCACTCTCATCTCCAGCATCTTGTTGTACTTACAGTATAGCTGTAAAGATAAAAATAACAAACATAAGACAAAGTGGAGAATAATTTAGGGTTTAATTTTGGAGAACTAACTACAAAAAGAACAGCTGGTCAACTTTTTCTGGATCTCTTGTAACAACTTATAAAAAATACGCAATCTATTCTTGATTGAGTGGTCAAATATGTGTTCATGGAATAGAATTAATTGGAAAATATTCTGCCTGATAATTATGATCCATGGTATATTAGGATGACATTAATTTCAATTAAGAAAAACCCTCAAAATTTCAAAAGCTTAACACAATAGAATTTAATTTCTTACATGCAAGTCCAGTGTGGTAGTATTCTGTATATGGATAACTTAAAAATCTTCTATTTTGAAATAATTTTGGAATTGTAAAGACGCTACAGAGAGCTCTCAGATACCCATTCCCTAGCTCTTCCTAATGTTAACATCTTACACAATCATGGTGCTGTTATTAAGACTCTGGAATTAACATCGGTGCAACCTTGTTAACGAAGCTGTAGACTTGAATCAGATTTCACTGGTTTACCCACCTTTCTCTGTCCCAGGGTCTAACCCAGAATACCAGGCTGCATTCACTTGTCATGTCTCTTTGGTTTCCTCTAATCTGTGACAGTTTCTCAGCCTTCCCTTGCCTCCCATGACCTTAGCACTTTTGAAGACAGGTGGTTTGTGGAATGTCCAGCAACTGGGGTTTGTCTGATGTGTTCCCATGGTTGGATTGGGGTTATGGATTTTAGAGAAGAACACCTTCTTATCACATCATATTAAGAGATATGTAATACCCACATTACTTATCCCTGATTAGGTTAGCTTCAGTCCTCTTGCTTAAGCCAGTTTCTGCCAGTTTTTCCACTATAAAGTTGTGATTTTTTTCCACACTATACACCATTCCTTGGAAGCAAGTCCCCAAGACCAACCTGTATTCTATGGGAGGAGAACTAAGTTTGACTTTTTGGAGGAAGGAGGAGCCAGGACTTTGTGGATATGTGGTATCACCATCACCAAAAATAATAAATATTTATGGGGAGATACTTTGAGGCCATGCAAATATTCTGTGTCTTCTTAAAGTTTTTCCCATTAATTTTTGCATCCATTAGGGTCTGTCCAGAGAAATTGTTACTGTGAAGTTCTAATGCTGATTTTCTATTTCTTTCATTCCTTTAACATGTATTATTTGGAATTGTATTATAACAAGTTTCTCCTTTCTTTTCCACTTATTTTTTATTCAATGATTTATATCAGTGTAAAATCATGGATACTTATTTGCTCTCCAGCTTTATAATCCAAAATTAATGTTATTTATTTTGTTGTTCAAATTGTTCCAGCTTTGATCACTGGGAACCCTTTCAGGTTGGCTCCTGCATCTTTTTGACATGCTTCCAACTTTTAAAATTTCTTTTCTGTTTACTTTTATTTATTAATTAATTTATGTTTGAGAACTTCCTTACTTTCTGTTACTACAAAATGCTTTAGGGTGATTTTCTGCTGGAGTTGTAGAATCAGCCAAATTTTGAAATGCTGCATTTTCTTTTTCATTTAAGCCAAAATACTTTTAACTTCCACTGAGACTTCCTTTTTGACCCATAAATTATGTAGAAATGTGTTGTTTAATTTCCAAATATTTGACATTTTCATAAATAGCTTTTCATTATTGATTTCTAGTTTAGTTCTGGCATCGGCCAAGAACATACTTTGTATGATTTCTATTTAAAATGTCATAAGACTTGTGTTATGGCCCAGAATGTGGTCTATCTTGGTAAATGTAGCATGTGCACTTAGAAAAAAAATGTATATTCTGCTGTTGTTCAGCACGGTATATAAATGTCAACTAAGTCAAGTTGGTTAATAGTGTATCATCTATAGGTGTACTGATATTTTGTAGGCAAAATATCAATCAACATATTCCAATTAGAATTGTGGATTTGTCTATTTATCCTTTCAGATCTACTCTTTTTTTATTCCTCACATATTTTGAAGCTTTATTGTTAGGCACACATACCTAGGATTATTTAAAGAATTGACCTCTTGGAGTGCCTGGGTAGCTCAGTCAGTTTGAGCTTTAGCCTTTGGCTGAGGTCATGATCCAAGGGTCCTGGGATTGAGCCCTGCATCAAGCTCCATGCTCAGCAGGAATCCTGCTTCTTTCTCGACCTCTGCCTGATGCTCCTCCTGCTTGTGTTACCTCTCTGTGTATGTCAAGTAAGTAAATAAAATCTTTAAAAAAAAGAATTGATCTCTTTATTGTTATGTAATATCTTTATATTTTTAGATTTTATTTTTTATTTGAGAAAGAGACATTGTGGTGGGGGGGGAGGATGGGGAGCAGAAGGAGAGGGAGAGTGAGAGGGAACCTCAAGCAGACTCTGCACTGAGCATGGAGCCCCATGTGGGGCTTGATCCCATAGCCCTGAGATCTTGATCGGAGCCAAAAGCAAGAGTCAGAAGCTTAACCAACTGTACCACCCAGACACTCCTGTAATGTCCCTCTTTAACCTGGTAATATTTCTTGTTCTAAAGTTTACTTTTGCTGTCCTCAACACAGCTACTTTAGTTTTCTTTTGTGTAGTGTTTGCATGGTGTCCATTACTCCATTGGTTTACTTTTAATCTACCTATGTCTTTATATTTAAGATGAATGTCTTATAGACAGTACCTAATTGAGTCCTAAGTTTTTTTAATCCAATATAAAAATCTCTGTCCCTTTAGCTGATGTGTTAGACCATTCACACTAAATGGGATTATACGTGGTTGGATTAAAACCTACCATCCTGTTAGCTGTCTTCTATTTGCTCCATTTGTTCTTTTTTATTTCTTCATTTCTGCTTTCTGGGGTATAATTTAACATTCTTATGAGCACATTTTATCTCTTCTATTGAATTATTGTTATACCTCTTTAAAAACATGTTTATTGGTTTATAATCTACTTTCAAAGTCTCTTACACTGCTTCACATGTAAAGTCAGAACCATATAACAGTATATTTCTAATTCATCCTCCTATCCCTTGTACATTTGATACACATACAGAGAAGAAGGCACTGTGAAGAAGGAACAAAGGGATTTCAACATGCTGGTCTTCAAGATTGAAGGGATTCAGCCACAAGCCAAGGAATGTTGGCAGTGACCTGTAGCTGAAGGAGGCAGACTAGATTTGCCCTATAGCCTCAAAAGAAAATATGCCCCGATTTGATTCTGGCCCATAATTCTGATTTTAGACTTCTGACTTCCAGAGCTAAGATAGATGAAATCATTGTTGTTTTATTTTTTTTTAATTTTTTTAAAGATTTAATTTATTTATTTGACAGAGAGAAACACAGCAAGAGAGGGAACGCAAGCAGGGGGAGTGGGAGAGGAAGAAGCAGGCTTCCAGAGGAGCAAGGAGCCTGATGCGGGGCTCAATTCCAGGACCCTGGAATCATAACCTGAGCTGAAGGCAGATGTTTAATGACCAAGTCACCCAGGTGCCCCTCCTTGTTTTATGCCACCAAGTTTGTGGTAATTTCTTGTGGTTCTGGAAACCAATACACCTAGGTTTTGTTTTCTCCTTGCTTAGTCTTCTCTGAGCTTCTTGGATCTATAATGTGATGTCTGCCACTAATTTTGGAAAATTCTTCAAAATTTTGGAAAATTTCATTATTTCTTCAAATATTTCTTCTGCCCTGTTCTCTCT
Source organism: Mustela erminea (assembly GCF_009829155.1). Taxonomy (NCBI): domain Eukaryota; kingdom Metazoa; phylum Chordata; class Mammalia; order Carnivora; family Mustelidae; genus Mustela; species Mustela erminea. The sequence continues at coordinate 37,541,413 of NC_045635.1, forward strand.
TCTCCTTCTGAAATTTTATTAAAAATGTGTTGTATCATTTGGTATTGCCCCATATCTCTTGGATCTTCTTTTTTTCTTCCTGCTCTTTTTTTCTCTCTTTGTATTTCAGTTAGGATAATCACTGCTGATCTATTAACAAGATCACTGATTATACCCTTGGCAGTGTTGAGTTTACTGATATGCTCCTTGAAGACATTCTTCATCTTTGTCACTGTGTTTTTTGTTTCTAACATTTCCATTTTGTTTCTTCTTATTGTCTTCATCTATCTGATGAAATCCGCTATCCATGCATGTAATCTAACTTTTCAATTAGAGCCTTTAACATGTTAATCATAATAAATTCCCTACTAGTTCTAATATCTGTGACGTAACTAGAACTGTTTCTGATCATTTGTTTTGTCTCTTCAGACTGTGTTTTTCCTTGACCTTTTATATGCGTCTCGTTTTTTTTTTTTTTTTTTTGATGAAAGCTGGACATGTTGTGTTGGACAGTAGATACTAAGATATACATTTTTTAATGCTTGGAGGTGAGCATACTGTTCCTTTTGCGGCACTTTTAGTCTGAAAGTTTGTAGTAACATAATCGGGAGATGGGCACTTTCTCCTTGGCTTTGGGTCCTCTCATGTTTGTGCTCCTCAAAGACAGTTTCTACTCTGTAGCACTCCTAGCTCTATTCCACTATGATTTTCACTTGTCACTTGTTAGCATGATGATGGCAATTTGGGGGAAGTGGGCATTCTCTGATGTTCTGCTTTAGCTTCTGTCCTGGGCAGATGCTAAAATTCTCCCCATCCCCTTCTGTGAGCACCTGGGATCCCAATAGGAAAATCCTGCAAGAAGGTGTAAGCTTTTCTATGTCTGCAGCTAAGGGGCTTTATAATCTCATACTAGCCCACACTCAGCCTTTAACCATTTGATTAAAAAAAAAATCTAGCTAAATCTTCTTCCTGGCTTATCTGGCTTCTGGCAACCTCTGTGTCAGGTAAATAAATGCTAATATCCTGTTCTTCCCTACCATCACCCATCCATCTCTAGATTTCAGGTCAGTTGTTTGTTCTCTGACCTCAGTCATCTCCCATGTTCAATACAAAGCCATTGCTTTCAAGTTTGTTTACCTTTTTGTTGTTCTGGTTGAAGGGATAAGAGCAAAGCTCTTTCCTGCTCTCTATGGCTTGGAGATCAAAGCTGAAACTGGCGGATGAAATTTTTCATGCATTGATTCAGGGACCTAGGTTTCTTTCTACTGTGATTTCACCATCCACCCAGGCTCATATGTAATTATTTACATTCACAATAGTCTTCTACTTAGGCTATAGTCTTATACAGCTATGTTTAATGTTGGCTAACATGAAGTGAGTCTTATAAGACTGGGTGTTGTAGTGTGTGTTCTCCAGGAAGCTGACTCTAGGATGGAGATTACCTTGCAGAAGTTTGTTAGGAAGTACTATTAGAATCAAAACCTCTGGAAGGGCGGGGGGAAAGCAGGACTGGGAAGAGGGGGAAGTTCAGCTGTGGTAGAACCACAACAAAGGTTCAGTTGACCCCATGGGAAGCTCTGCAGCCGAAATGGCCCAAGAGAGTTGTCCTATATGCTGTGAGGAAACTAGTTCTTTATATTTCTGTGTCATCTGGTCATTGCATATGGGCTGGTCCAAAGTCATATGTTGTCAAACCAGATATCTTTAGCAGAGGGCAATATCTAGAGAGGGCTGAGAGCTGAGGACCATGGCATGGCAACAGTTAGAAGAATAAGCCTGGGAGAGGTTTTGGGCAACGCATCACAGCTTCTACTATATTTAGTCAAAGCATATGCATATTTTAAAGCTCTCAATTGGTACCATCGAAAACTTCACAATTCCACAAAAATTGCCCCAGAAATGGTATACTTAATCTTTTGTAGTTAGTTTTCTCATCTATAAAGTAGAAATAATTTTTAAAAATCTACCTCACAGTTTTAATTATGAGAATTAAATGAGTAAATATTTACAATATGCTTAGGACAGTGGCTGATATACACTAAATGCTAAATTCTCATTAGCTATTGTTATTGTGGTGGTGCTTGTCATTTCCCACAGGCCCCAGCAGTGAATCCTTTTCATTAAAAATAAAAAATGTAGCACAGGGTGTTATACATAAACAATGAATCTTGGAACACTACATCAAAAACTAATGATGTATTGTGCAGTGACTACCATAACACAATAAAAATTTTTAAAAAAGAAGTCAGTGAACCCTCCCAAAAAATAAAATAAAATAAATAAGTAAATAAAAATGTATGGGGCCCCTGGGTGGCTCAGTCAATTAAAACATCTGACTTCAGCTCAGGTCATGGCCCCAGGGTCCTGGGATTGAGCCCTGCATGGCTCCTTGTTTAGCAGGGGAATCTGCTTCCCCCCCTCCAGCTCTCCTCGTGCTCATGATTTCTCTCTCTCCCAAATAAATAAATAAGATCTTTTAAAAAAAAATATGGGTCACCTGGGTGGCTCAGTCGGTTAAGCATATGCCTTTGGCTCAGCTCATGATCCTAGGGTCCTGGGATTAAGTCCTGCATCAGGCTCCCTGATCAGAGAGAGCCTGCTTCTCCCTCTCCCTCTGCCTGCTGCACTGCCCTTGCTTATATTCTCTCTGTGTGTGTGTGTCAAATAAATAAATAAAATATTTTTATAAAATACAATAAAATAAAAAAATAAAGATAAAAATTTCCAACCTAAGACCACCTTGCACTTCTTCTATTATCAATTATCTGCTCGTGCCCCTTATTTTCTACTGGGATGTTATTTTTTCTTGTTGATTTGTGAGTTTTTTTCTCATTTATTTAGAATATTCATTATTTATTAGTCATATAAGCCATATAAAGTGGAAACATATTTCCGGCTTCTTGTATATCTTTTAGCTTGTTTAGATTATAATATTTTGATGTATTTGTTATACAGAGCCTAACCAGTGGATCAATCTCAAAACAGTACTAAGGATAATTATAACTATATAGCTATGTTTAATGTTGGCTAACATGAAGTGAGTATTTACTATCCTAGCATGGAAGAGGTACTCATTCATTCAGGCATTATCTATTTCATTCTCACCACAAACTTATGAGGTAAGATTTTCTTTTATTCCCACTTAATAGATAAGAAAACTGAGGACCAGAGAGATTAAATATTTTACTCCAAACTGGTAAGTGGTGGAACTGGGAGTGAAACCCAGGTCTGTTTGCTCCACAGTCAATATTTCCCAAGATGCACGACATGAAACACTCACAGGCAATTATGTGCACACACACAAACATGCATGAGTGATCCATAGTTAAATCAATGTGGTAGAGTTTTGAATCTCTGCTTCCAGAACTAGTCCATAGTTACGAACCTATTAATAGCTCTAAGGGATACTTTAAGAAAGAAACTTGTTCAACCTGTGCAACCTGGGGTTTTCCCAAAGTTGATTTCATCACGATTTTTACTTCCTATTATACCACCGACCCACTGCAGAAATAGTGTTCTCTTTCCTCCCTCCTTGGTAAAATGCCACAACACACTACTCAGTCTCTCAACCGGAGGAGGTCTTCAGAGCCCAGCTGTCTGGGATTCTGCTCAATCATCATCAATACAGATGAAAACAAAGAGAGCAGCCTAATGAAATTAGCTAGTGACTCAAAGTGGAGAGGAAAAGCTGCTATACTAGGTAACGATATAAGGATTTAATAATCTGGAACAATGGACAGAAGTAAATAAGATAAGATCTGACAGGGACGAATGTAAAATCTTGCAGTGAGATTAAAACAAAAATCAATGACATGAATACATTTTAGGAGAGAGCTTAATTTCACAGTAGTTTGGGTGAGGAAGCCTGGGGGACTTAATTGATTATAAACCCAATTAAAAAACAATTGAAATGCATTCAACAAGCAAGGAACTATGGTTTTAAACCTGCATGAATACAAAGGTAGCATTCAGAGTGGCAGAGATTGGTATCCATTACCCTGGCTGGTGTCTGGAGTATGTCGTATTCCTGGCCACGTGCTTGGGGACAGACAATGAATGGCAGTCCAGAATCTATCCAGATGGCATTGAATTAGATAGTAAAGAGCCCAGCAGACACCACCTTTTGACCAGTCATAGAACCAACTCAAGCTGTTCAGTCTGGCAAGAGCAGATTTGGGGTAGCTGCTGGGATTGGATGATTGTACTGGATATTTTTCATTTGTCTCTCCCTATTCATTTATTCACCAACTTTTTCCATTGGGCTCTGTGTCCTAGGAGGCTCCCTGGCCTTTATTTGTCAGTGGGAGGCACTGGGGGAGGTTAGAGGGTGGGAGGGGCTTGAAGTAGTTATATATTTCTTTAGCTTCCTCCCTACTGGCTTGCTGGATGGCTCTCTTCTCCAGCTTCAGCTACCCTCTCTGGCCTCGGGTAAGCTTTCCTTCTCCTTGACCCTTTAGGCTTAAGATCCTGCTCTGGTTAGCTCTGGGGTTCTCCAAAGATTCACTTACCACTGCTCCCATCCCTGTAAATCCCCTTTTATTATGCTGTCCTCAATGACTCTGCCTGAGTGTGTGATTTGTATCCTGCTAGGACCAGATTCATCCTGATGCTGGAACGATTAGGATGATGGCCTTTGCATATTTCAAGGGCTGTCATATGGAAGAGGGTGGAATTAACGCAAGAGAGTAGAAGTTACAGGAAGATTGGGTTCTGGTACTCATTTAGCTAATCTTATTAAGCCTCTACTGTGTGCCAAGCAATGTGCTTCGAAAGCTCAGAGCAAAGGGATAGGTTAGAAGTTGGAGAGGCCTCCCAGAAAAAGACTTGCAAGATGAGCAGGGAGAGAAAGGACAACCAGGTGAAGATTGTTCCAAGAAGAGGAACTCAGGTGAGAGGGTTGGAGGGCTGAGAGTGAAAGAGTCTTGTCCCAGAAAATGAAAGGAAACCTGATGTTGAGTGTCTTTCTCTCTCTTCCGAGTGAATGAGAGGGTATCATCAAGGATGGCTGAGAGTGGGAAGGGCCAAACACTCAGAGCTGTTGTGATCCCGAGGGCCCTAGGAGCCCCTTGATAGGTGTAAAGCCACAAAGACCCCTAGTAAGATTTGTCTCTTTCCACTGTAGAATGAAGGGAGCAAGAATGCTCAAGGATCAGAGAGCTGTCTCACCAAGGAGTGAGCAGCCAGTTACTGGTAGCAGCCAAGGAGAGCCTCATTCTTCTTGGATGACAGCTTCAGGATATTTCCAAGGGGGAAGCCACACTGAGTGGGAAGTTGGACTCATGAACATCTGTGGCCCTTTCTAATTCTGAAAATGCTGAGACTCCTCTGCTCCGGCCCCCGTCCCTCACAGTGGAATAGAAGGCACCCAAGTTAGAGAATCCATTCACTGTCATCCAAAGCTGGCAGTGAGAAGTCCTTCTCTTCCTTCCCAGCCTACATCCTGGGGCCTAGAATGCAGGACACATGTCCAGACCCGAGCCCCTGGGAATACACAGGCCTTTAGTGTTTGTGCTCTTCCCTCAGCCTACTGAGCAGGAGGGGCACCGGTCATGGCAACTTCCAGAGAAGAGCTCTGCCAGCTCTTCTGGCAGGCCGGCTCACAGTTGGCTCTGTGGTCTGAGATATTAGGCGATTTCACTGGTGGGCTTTTTTTTTCTTTTAAAATTAAATCCTCCAGAGAGTCAAAAAGCAAACCCCTCAGGCCCTGAGCCAGCATCCCGGTTGGCCCCTGGGCAAGGTCTGGGGGCTTGGAAGGCCGTGGTGGCATTCAAGACAGCAGCCCTCTTGTTTCAGAACCCCCTCTCGGGGCCTGGGCAGATCTGTGTGTGATAACGCAGCTGTGTGCAAATGCCAGCACTGGGGGGATAATTTTAGAAACCTTCTCATTATGCTTGAATGGGGGCCAAGGCATGGCCCTGGCAGCATGGGGGGGTGCGAAGCTGCAAAACTGGCACCCTTTAGAGCGAACTGGCTTTTGCAGCCTGCATGCGAGGTGTGCCATGGAGTCCAAGTTAGCAGATCCCATTGTCAGGCATCCCTATTCCCACTTCTGCTCTCACCTCAGCCCACTCTCTTTGTTCCTCACCAGACGCAGCAAACATGGCCGTCCGGTGGCAAGGCTCAGTTTTTTAGTCACTGTTCCACTCAGCTGTTCCCATGACTCTTCTTCTGGCCCCATAGCCTACTCTTTTCTTTCTTTGAGCCCCTGAAATGGGTTCTTATTCCTTAACATTCCGGGCAATAGAATAGGTTTCATCAGAGTCGGGCAGTCCCTGCTCTCAGACTACAGGATCCCGGAAGCTGCTTAGCTTTCCAGACACTTCTAATGGTCTTCCATGAAGACAGACTTTTTTTGGCTGAAATATCCGATAGTGTAAGATAATTGGAAAATTATCTATCTAGGGGCACCTGCATGGCTCTGTTGGTTAAGTGGTTGACTGGCTTTGGTCATGATTTCGGGGTCCTGGGATCTAGCCCCACCTTAGGTTGCTTAAGATTATCTCTCCCTCTGCCCTTCCGTCTCCCCCACCCTCTGCTCATGGGCTCTCTCTCTCTCTCTCTCTCAAATAAATAAATAAAATCTTTAAAAGAAAAAAGAAAATTCTCAATCTATGCTTTGATTCATAACTTTAACAAGAACACGGGCTAGGTCCTCCTAGTCTGGCCAGGATCACCACACCAGGGCAACAGGAGGAACCATGGGGAATGGGTGGGGGAGAAGGAAAGAAGGAGCTGATGTGAGAGCGGCAGCCATAACAGAGTGAGCAAAGCATAATGAAATGAATGTGTGAGGGTTTCATTTTCTTCATGGAAAATCTGCTATTCTCAAAAAGCAACTTCCTCTATATGCATTTTTGCTTTTTCCAATAGAGGTGAAGAAGTACAGTTTATGTAACACATATAACAGGGAAAGTAGAACGGTGACCCTGGGAAAATCACAGCATTAAAAATAATAAGCTTGCCATTGCCGATAAACCACACAGACACCATGCCGTGCTATCTTGAGTATAAAGGTGACATTTTTACAGTTATTCTGATAGTAACTTCTCTGACTGCAACTGCATTTGGCACATCATGCTCTCATACAGAGACTCTTTCCAGAGTTTGAGGATCTCTAAGGCCTTGTCCTTCAAGGCCCAGGTCAGGCATCCTGTTCCTAAAAATGCCCCCCAGCCTGGGATGGGGTGCCTGGGTGGTTTAGTTGGTTAAGCTTCTCTCTTTGGCTCGTGCATGATCCTAGAGTCCTGGGATCAAACTAAGACCCCCATGGCGGAGCGGTCCCTAGTCTGCAGGGATCCTGCTTCTCCCACTGCCTGCCACTCTCCATGCTTATGCTCTCTCTCTCTCTCTGTCAAATAATTTTTTAAAAAATCCTCAAAAAATGCCCCCAGCCTGGATTTTCTGCTCCCACAGTATCTCCCTCTCATGCAAATGATCTCCATCATCCGTAAGTGTTTACTTCTCTTTACCACCCACTAGATTACGAGCTTCCTGAAGACAAGAAACACGTATTCACTTCTGAATCCCTGGTGTCTGCCAGTGCCAGGCTTGATAAATGTTTGGAGAGCTGAACAACTAATGAGCCCTATTTCTTGCCTTATCCTTTAAACCAATGAGAACCCAAGTGGGAGCCAACTAAGTTAAATTAGATACATTGACTAATCCCTTCTATCCCCAAGATGCTGTAATTTTAGAATGTGCTGCTTTCTGCCTACATCAGGAAGTGAATGAGGTTCTAAGGCAAGATAATTGTTTGGCTACATGAGCATGTTAAAAGAGAAGAAAAAAAAAAAAAAAAGGATGTCTCCTAAGCAGAATGCATCATTTGAAAGAGTGAGGTAAATTGTGCCAGGGGTGAATTGAAATTTAGGCCGGGTATATACAAAGACATATACACAAAATTATAGAGACATAGAAACATAAGTTCTCATTGTTAACAGAGCAAAGTTAAGAACTGAAGTCCAGAAACAATGACAACCAAAATTCTGACTGTGAGAAAAAATTTGGAAGCCCTCCTTCCTTTTTCTCTGAAAAGGAAAACTCTGACTTCATTAAGATAACAAACATGAAGCTTGCTTCTTTTCAGGATCAGTGACTCAAGGGAGGTAGAAACCATTGGCAATCAATACAGATATGGCAATTTAATTGGGCTTTTATTGTTTTTAAAAGAGAAATGTATAACATTAGACTTTTGTGAGTTATACAAGAGGAATAGAGAACATAAAAAATTCAATAAATAGAAGAAATAAAATATATATGCATTTCCATTCTCTTTTGTCCATAGTTACTGGAATAAATAAGAAGGAAGATTAGAGAGAAAGAGAGGAAGAGACAGATTGGAAGAGACTTCAGATGCGCTAATAGAAGATACAGGAATACACCTGTAAACCCACATGGACACATAAACATAACTAGAAAAAGACAAACTCAAATAAAGACCCAGATAAAGGTTTCTATATGGCCTAGAATCTCTATTTTGGGTATTAAAATAAGCTAATAAAGAGTTTTAAAATCATGTTGCATTTTTGACCTCTGAGATCTCCATTTCTGGTGTATGAGTTTATGAGACTCATGTTTGTGTGGTGTGTGTGTGTGTGTATGAAAGAGAGACAGACAGAGAGAAAATTACTGTCTAAAGGAATTGGCATAAAAGATGTGAGGAGAACCTTTGATCAAAGTAAAGAGTATTTTAGGTAGGGCATATTTTGAGATTTTGAATGGATCCCTTTGCAAAGATATTTTTGTTGCCAAAAGAGACAACATGGTACTGTCTGGGAGAGGGTCAGAAAATAGGTTCCATTGACTGTCATTCCTCTCCTTGGACATCACGGTCATCTATTTGTCCTCAGCTTATGCTAGTCAGAATCCTGCAGTTGGACGGGGGTTGAAGTACTCACATCACTGTGAACACACTGCTTCCTTCATGACCCAGAGGAAGGGGGGAAACGAAGTCAGCATATAAGATTTTTCCATCTTAGAAAAGAAATGCTTGAGCAGAGAACCATTCATTGACACAAGGTTATTAATCACAGTCCACCAATGTGCTAATAAGTTTGTCATAGGGAACATGTCTGGGTTTATGCCCTGCTAAACCTTTGAATTTTTTTATTCTTATGTAGCTACATAGTGGAGCTATCCTCCAGATAAGCAACTCCACCCAGCTGTGTCACCCTGATTATTGCACCTTTTGAAAATATTCCACTTTCTTATTCAATTCCATAGCTATTGATTCAGAAAAAGATAGAATATAACACTGTGGACTTATTATTTCATGAACTTAATGTGCTCATGAATCATTGAATGTCTTCTGTTACTGACTGCTTCTCATGCCCATGTTATTATGTATTATTGATCCACAGTGACTTTGTAATAAAAATCAGTTTTCTTTTTATTCTTTCGATTGATATTCTAGTCAATGTCATTTAAAACTCTGTTAACTCAATTGTATCCATTTTTTTTTTTTTTGGCAGACAGAAATCTCTTTTGAGTTTATTCTATAGGGGTGACATTAAGCTAGCCGCTGGAATTGAACATCTTCTTGCCGTGACTCCATGCTGCCAAATGGCTTCTAGCTTTGTTCGTTTATTCATAAACTAATTTCACTTCTTAGCTTGCTAACAGGTTTCAATTAAATGAAGCATTATCATGAAAAGTTCTTTAACAAGGGAAAGGAAATCTACTTAAGGTGTGTGTTTTAAACCAACATCAAACATCCCTCCCCTAACTCTTCCCTCTTGGCCAAATGGTCAAACATGACCAATAAAAATGTTTATAAACTGTAGCCTTTTCCTCTCAGGATAGAAGTGGTTTACAGGAAAGGAGATATTTGAGTCTTAGGTGAGATCCAGGCTTAGCTGTGCTGGTCCTGCTTGAAGGGGAGGTCGGAGGCTTGAGTTTAGGTCCCTTAACAAGATGGATGGAAGCCCAGCTGTAGCATCCATAACACTGATGACATTTTTCCACTGATTACTCCTCTTGTCCAGAACTGAGCCAGGCTTTTTTTGTCTCTCTCTCTGGAGTAGAGATCTGCTCCATTTTTCTTCTTTAAAAAATAGAATTTAATAGGAAAAATAATAGCAATTATTTGGCTATGACATAATGACCAGTACAAATTTAATTCTGATTCCATAATATAGGTTAAGTCAATATACACTTGCTTTCTGAACTCTCAACATGGCTAAAATGACTTTTGTTTCTTTTTTTCCCCAAAAGTGGAACATCATAACCATCTTCTACAAGTAAATATCTAAAACATTATTTGAAACTTGCCCTGTTTTTTTCTTAATCTTCAAGATTAGCTAATACTGGCAGAATTTTAGATCTTTGACTATAAGTCAAACTGAGACAAGCATTACAAAATAGGTATTAAAATAAGCAGAGAAGAAAGAGAAATATGTTATACTAGAGGATGAAGAAGCAAGATCAAGAATGTTTCACAGAGGAGAGAAACTGTAAGGAAATCAGCTGCTTCATAGACTACCCAAATATTTTGATAAAGAAAGAAGGAAAGATGATCAGGTCTAAGTGAAGGCATGCCAGTGTTATTGTGTTTGAGGTGTGTTTAGGGAACAAGGAACGGCTTACTGTGGCCATGAAATATGATTGGAAAGGCTGGACACCAGGCCAATTAAATATTTTTAAACTCATTCCTAAGCATTAGTAGTCAGAGTCAGAAAGAGTATCAGGAGGTTAATCATCAGTGTATATAAATACAGCCAGGCCACTTCATTGATCTGTATCCACAAAACCAGCCAAATCAGAAACAGAATCTTTTCTCTCCCAGATTTATTTCATTCTGAACCCCAAGCAGGGGAAGGGTAATAATTATTATTGGCTCAACTGCTTTAGACCAAAAGTAACAGATACCTATTGTTATAAATAATGTTGTTAGTAGGTGGAATAGCTGAGCACTGGCTGGTCTGTAACAGCCTTGCTTGAGATGGCTCTCCTACTTGAGACCACTCGTGTTTCCAGAGGCTGGTCTGGTGTTGTTCACTTAGATCTTCAGGGTCCAAGAGAGCAAGCAGAAGTATGTAGGATCTTAGGAAGCCTAGGCTTGGAACTGCAACACCACTGTATTCTATTGGCAAACCAAATCACAGGGCTAGTCCAGTTTCATGGAATGGGGACACAAACTCCAACTTTTGATGAGAGAAGTTTCCAAGTCAGGTTGCAAAGGGCATGGGCTCAAGGGGGCATGGATAGTTATGCCATTTTTTACAATCAATCTACCTTGGGATAGGAAGCCTAAAATGGAAAAGCAGGCATCAGGTTAAGAGACCACCTCCTAGGTTGGAAATAATTAAGGTGTTGTTTGGTAATGATGAATTGCATCTAGCTGTGTCTTTGTTTTTGTTCTGTTTTTTTTTTTTCTTTCACAGTGGCATCCTGCAAAATTAAAGATCATAAACTTAATTAGATCAAGAGCCAAAAGTTATATTAGAGTTAGAATCTTGTTTTAAAAAAGAAACCCACTTCTTTAAGTCTAGCCCAAAGCGTATAGTGAGATAATCCCTTAGCCATAAAAAAAAAGTTTTAAGAAAAGCTGAGATTTCATAAGAAAATACCAAACTTATTTTCAATCTTGATCTGATCCAATCCAATTGGAAGTCCTAATTTCATAAATTTTTGGTTAGATACAAAACAAAGCTTTGTAGCTTGTGATTACACAATAAGTGGAAAGGTAGAAAAGAGACTATCTTCTCTTTGCCGTTGGCATGCCACTGAAGATCCTAATGTCATCATGGGTTACACACTGCCTAAAGTTACCGGTATTGTTAAGAACAAGCCATATCCAAAGCCTCACTCCTACAGAGGTGTCCCTGATGCCAGGATCTGTACCTTTGACCTGGGGTAGAAGAAAGAAAAGGTGGATGAGTGCCTAGTATGTGGCTAGATGATGTCAGATGAATAGCAGCAGCTCTCCTCTGAAGCCCTGGAAGCTGTCCGTATTTGTATTGACAAGTACAGGATGAAAAGTTGGGGCAAAGTTGGTTTTCACATCTGAGTGTGGCTCCACCTCTTCCACTTCATCCTTCTCAACAAGATGTCCTATGCTGGTTCTAGACAGGTATGTAGAGTGCCCTTGGAAAGTCCCAAGGCACAGCAGCCAGGGTCAACACTGGTCAAGTCATCGTGCCCATCTGTCCCAAGTTGTAGAACAAGGAGCATGTGACTGAGGCCCTACACAGGGCCAAGTTCAAGTTCCCTGGCTTCCAGAAGATCCACATTTCCAAGAAGTGGAGCTTAACTGTGTTTGATGCAGATGAATTTGAAGACATGGTAGCTGAAAAATGGCTCTTCCCAGATGGCTGTGGGATCAAATACATTCCAAATCATGGCCCCTCCTGGACAAATGCCAGGTTGTGCACTCATGAGAACCTTGTCACTGCCCCCTCCTTACTCATGGCAGCCCATAAATCCTACTTCCTGCCTAACAGAGATAGAGAGAGAAAGAGACTAAATTCTCAGAAAAAACATTACTTCCTTCTTGCGGGGTGCAGGTAGGAAGTGGCTTTCTATCACCTCCTGATGGCAAAAAACTTAAATTGCAAAGACAAGTCTAAAGGTTTGATGCATCCTATTACTGTCATAAGCTTTGTAGCCTGTTTAACTTTTTCAATACGTGTTTGCCTAATACATCTTAATTTTAATGAAGGAATCGCTCAGACTCAGTTTTTCCAAATACTACTGGTAGAGATGCAATGATCACTGCTCCAAGAGTACAAGGAATGGAGAAAGTGGGCTTCTAGTTGTGGTGTTAATGGTATATGCCTTTGATTATTCTGCACCCTCGTTAGCTGTCTCCTCAACAGCTAAATATGAAAGCCTTAAACTTTTCCTGCATAAAGGTTATAAGTACAAATGAAATCACATTTAAAAAGTACTGCATATATTGCTGGGAGATTAAATTGGGATGGAGGTAGTTTTGGTGTGAAAAACCTTTGATTTTTGCATACTTTTGACCCAAGAATTCCACTTTTAGGGAATTATTTTAAGGAAATAATTAGGGATGTACATAAAGCTTTAGCTGCAAAGGACATTCATTCCTCTAATTTCATGATGGTAGAAATGCTGAAAATGACAAAAATGACTCAAATTAGGGGTTTGGATAAATAACTTACAGTAGATCCATACATTGAAGTGCTAAACAGCAGTGGGAAATGATGATCTGGAGAATTTTTATGAATATATACTGAATAGTTTCCATGTCACTAAATGAAAAAGCATGTAGAAAATAATATGTTTAGTATAATTACATTTTTGAATTAAATATGTATAGAAAAAAACTGAGAGAATATGCTCTAAAATGTTATCAGCAGTTATCTATGTTGGAGAGAGGAATGGCTTTTATTTTCTTATTTTTGCTTAACACTATTTTCTACATCTTTTACTTTTATATAATAACTTTTATTGTTTTTCCTTATTACAAAGGTTTATGGAATAAAATTTATAAGTATAAAGCATTTTTTATGCTTACTTCTCGAATCAGGACACTATAATAATGAGAACTCAAATTCAAAAGTCTGCATCTTTAAGAGCTTTGCCAACTGACATTTGTCCTTGTCACAGACAAAACACTTTTCTATTTATGTTTACAGCATTGAAAAATGCACAGTATCCTACAACACAAGGCGGGAGATTTATAATAAAGCCCTTCATCTCGGTGCATGAGTATACCTGTAAATCATTCAACAGACTCACATTAAGTATAAGCCTCAAAGCAGCAGATGTATCAAGAAAACAATAAAATTTGAGTGTGTCTGCACTATCTGCATCTTTGTTTCTCTGTGTAAGAACGAATGTCTTGCTAAACTCTCTGTTCCAGAGCCATCTCATTGTTCATTCAACATATATTTACTTTGGGACTATGTATTATCACCTGAGCCTGGTACCATGATTCTGGAAAATCAGGTTGCTGGTAATTCTCTGGAATCAGAGTCCTTGCAAACACGCAGCAATACCTCTGACATAGCGGAGGTCCTGTATGTAATATCAAATAAGGAAAATACATTAGCTATGCCCTCAGGAAACTTATTTTCTGGTTAAGAAGGAAAAAAGGGCATACACTGAATTACTAGGGAAAAAGTGCCATTCATCATTTCTTTCAACAAGATTTATTTGGAACTTACTGATGATGGGCAACGTGCCAGACAGAGTGCATAGGATATATGGCACAAAGTTAGAATATAATTCAGAATGAATTTATGCCAAATGGTGTAATTTAGAGAGGGGAGAGAGTAATATTAGACCCCACAAACCTTACTTCAGAGCTGGAACAGACCTCAGGAGCATCTTGTCCAAACAAACCTAGCATGATTTTAGAGAGATAGAAATTGCATAGGTGGGGAAGTTTTCCCAGTAGAAATAGACCTTGGGATGGGGTTGAAATGAGGGACAGAATTTGATGGATAGAATGACAAAAGAGTACTCTTCCAGAGGAAGAATCAAAGGTTCTGAACTGGGCAAGTATATGACCTATAAGTGAGCCTAAGAAATAACAACAGAAGCTGAATGTTTATGCAAGTTTCAAACACAGAGAGAAAGATAATCTGTTGATTTACAACAAATACTAGGCATTAGAAAATGCAGCTCTTTAAGGACACTATTCTCCCTGAAAGAGAGATGGAAAGTCCTAAATAGTTGCTCACCTTTACTTCTAAAAACAAACAAACAAAATTAAGGATTAAACATAAATGAACAATTATTCAACATCAGCTACAGCAACTTCTTTCAAGATATGTCTCCAAAGGCAAAAGAAACAAAAGCGAAAATGAACTTTTGGGACTTCATCAAGATCAATAGCTTCTGCACAGCAAAGGAAACAGTCAACAAAACAAAAAGGCAACCCATGGAATGGGAGAAGATATTTGCAAATGACAGTACAAACAAAGGGCTGATATCCAAGATCTATAAAGAACTCCTCAAACTCAACACACACAAAACAGATAATCACATCAAAAATGGCCAGAAGACATGAACAGACACTTCTCCAAAGAAGACATACAAACGGCTAACAGACACATGAAAAAATGTTCATCATCACTACCCATCAGGGAGATTCCAAACAAAACCACATTGAGATACCACCTTACACCAGTTAGAATGGCCAAAATTAACAAGATGGGAAACAACAAGTGTTGGAGAGGATGTGGAGAAAGGGGAACCCTCTTCCACTGTTGGCGGGAATGCAAGTTGGTGCAGCCACTTTGGAAAACAGTGTGGAGATTCCTTAAGAAATTAAATATAGAGCTATCCTAATGACCCTGCAATTGCACTACCGGGTATTTACCCAAAGATACAGATGTAGTGAAAAGAAAGGCCATCTGTACCCCAATGCTCATAGCAGCAATGGCCACAGTTGTCAAACTGTGGAAAGAACCAAGATGCCCTTCAACAGATGAATGGATAAAGAAGGTATGGTCGATAGATTCTATGGAGTATTACGCCTCCATCAGAAAGGATGAATATCCAACTTTTGTATCAACATGGATGGGACTGGAAGAGATTATGCTGCATGAAATAAATCAAGCAGAGAGAGTCAATTATCATATGGTTTCAATTACTTGTGGAGCATAAGGAATAACATGGAGGACATGGGGAGATGGAGAGAAGTGAGTTGGGGAAAATCAGAGGGAGAGACAAACCATAAGAGACTGTGGACTCTGAGAAACAAACTGAGGGTTTTGGAGGGGAGGGTGGTGGGAGGTTGTGTGAGCCTGGTGGTGAGTATTATAGAGGGCACCTATTGCGTGGAGTACCGGATGTGCTGCATTAACAATGAATTCTCAAACACTGAAAAGAAATTTAAAAAAATAAATAAAATTTTTTAAAGCCATAGACTGGGAAGGGGAGGACGGAAGTCCTGCAGTTTCCCCAGCCATACAGATACTTCTAAGATGATGTTTTTTGGAGTAGAGGTGGAAAGAACTGGGCATGAATTCTAGCTCTCCCACTTACTATAACACTAAGTCCTCTTGAGATCATTTCTTCATTTTAAAATGGAATGACTGTATTTCCACTTCTAGTCAGGGTAGAGCGAGAGGGACCAGATTTATATTCCTGCCTGAAACAACCACAGAAACCAGAAAAAATATTTGAAACAACAGTGTTCAAGTCACTGAAAATCAGACAATGAAAGACAGTGATCCCTGAGAGAAGGAAAAGTATGAAATGAAACCTATCACCATCCCACCTTACTGTTTGAGAGTGTTTCCAGGTTGTACTATTTGAGAGTGTTTCCAGGTGCAGAAAGGGGAATCCAGGCAGAGCCTCGTGGTCTCCCTGAGTTGGGGAGACATACCTGAGAGTCTGGGGAGACTAAGGTAACTAGAGTTAGCTGGTCAGAATACTAGAGAGAAGAGAGGTACACAATGAGAGAGTTCTGTGATGATCTTCAAAAATTTCCACTCAAATATTTAGGAGAGTATTGATCAAAGCATATGTGTGAACAAACCATCTGAGGGGAAAAGAACCGTCAGACACAATCAGAGACAGCTGTGCCTAATACTCACACTAAGCCAGGAAAATTAGCTCTAGATCTACCTAACAAATCATTAAAACACTACCTGAAATGACTGAACTATTTTCAAATAATGCAGCTACATTCCTGAGCAAAACTGAAGAATACTTACAGGAATATAAAAATACCCAAAACCCAGCAAGGTAAAATTCAAAATGGTTGGCATCAAATCAAAGATTTCAAGACAGGCAAAAAAAGAAAGAAAGAAAGAAAGAAAGAAAGAAAGAAAGAAAGAAAGAAAGAAAGAGAGAGAAAGAGAGAAAGAGAGAAAGAAAAGAAAAGAAGACCCAGAATGAGAAGAATAATCAATCACTCACTCAGTCAAATCCAACCCAGTGTTGGCACACAGATATTAGAATTAGCAGATAAAAACTCTAAAGTAGCTATTATTACTATATTTTATGTGTATAAACAGGAAATATTTTAAAAAATCAAATTTTCATACTCAAGAAAACATGGATGTTACCACGAAAACTACCATGTTTGAGAAAAAAAAAATACTGAATGGGATTAACAGAAAATTAGAAATAGCAAGAGTAAAGACCAGTGAATATTAGGACACAGCAATAGAAACTATCCAAAATGAAAAACATAAAGTAAAAAGGCTCAGGAGAAAGAAAAAGAAAAAAGAAAAGAATGAGAAAAAAAGGAAGAAGGAAAAAATGAAGGAAGGAAGAAAAGAGCATTAATGGGTTGTAGGACAACTTTAAGCAACACAAAGGGTATGTAATTAGAGTCCTTTGTGGTGGGGGAGAAAAAAGTCTTGAAGAAACACTAGGTATAAGTTTTCCAAATATCATGAAAACTATAAAGCCAGAAATCTAAGAATTTGAATGAACAAACCCCCACACATAACGAAAATAAGGAAACTATTCCAAAGTGCATAATAATCAAATTGATCAAAATCAATGATAAAGAGAAAATCTTTAAAGCAACCAGAGAGAATATGACATGTTATGTACAGCAGAATAAAGGTAAGGATGACATCATATTTGTTGTCATAAACAATACAAACTCCAAGGCAAGGGGAAAACATCTTTAAAGTACCAAAAAAAAAAAGAATCCTGTCAACCTACAATTCGATGTGTAGTCAAAATCATCTTTCAAAAATGAAGGCAAAATAACAACTTTTAAAGATATAACATTGAAATAATTAATCACCAACATATCATCAGTATAAGAAATATTAAAAGAAGTCTTCAGGCAGAAGGAAAATGATACCGGAAAGACATGTGGACCTGTACAAAAGACTGCAAAGCACTAGAAATGGTAACTACCTGGGTAAATTGTAAGAATCTTAATTATGATTTAACTCTCCTGAAAAGATAATTGACTGCTTAAAAAAACAACACAAACAAGTTTTAAAAAACCCAATGTATAATAGAGGTTTAAACATAAACATATGACAACCATATCATAAAAGATGGGAAGGGAGAAATAGAACTATGCTATTGTAGGATTTTTATACTGTATGAAGTGATATATCATATAAAGGTAGTCTGTGATGAGTGAAAGATGCATGGTATGAATCCTAAAGCAACTAATAATTCAATAAAACAAAGTTATAGCTAATGAGTCAACAAAGGATGTAAAATAAAGTTTAAAAACTCAATACAAAGGAGGCAGACAAAGAGGGAAAATAGGAAGAAAGAACAGATGGGATGAATAATTAGAAAACAAATAGCAAGATGGTAGTTGTAAACCAAAGAATGTCAATAATCCCATTAAATGTAAATGATCTAACAATCCAGTTATAAGGCAGGTTATCAGATTGACAAAGAAAACAAGACCCACTTAAAGTTCACCAACAGAAATACAATTTAAATATTATAACACCAAAAGTTAAAAGTAAAAGAATGGTGAAAGATAATTATACTAACATTAGTCAAAAGAAAGCTTTAGTAGCTATATTAATAACAAAGTAGACTTTGGAGGAAAGAATAGTACCAGGGATAGAAAAGACCATTACATAATGAAAACAGGATTAATGCCTCAGGAGGACACAACAATCCTAGTGATTTATTGACCTAATAAACCAGTTTTTAAAATCATGAAGTAAAATCTGATAGAGCTGTAAGCAGAAATAGACAAATACACAATTATAGTTGATTTTAATACTTCCCTCTCAATAATTGATACAAGTAGATGGAAAATCAGCAAGAATGTAGAAGACTTAAACAACATCATCAAATGACTTTACTTGACTGACATTTATAGAACCATCCATTCAATAAGAACATCAAACCATCTCCCTTTCCAGAACACAAGGAACATTTGTCAAGAGAGACCATATTCTTGACCATAATACAAGTGTCAATAATTTAAAAGTATGTAAGTTTTACAAATTAGATTCTCTAACCACAATGAAATTAAAAACCAGTAACAGAAATATTTTTAAAATCCCCAAATATTTTGAAACTGCATAACAGCATACTTTTAAATGATACATGGATCAAAGAAGAAATCAAAAGAGAAATTATGAAGTATTTTATACTGTATGGAAATGAAAATTAGAATTCATGGGCGGTTGCCAAAGTGGTGCCTAGAAAGAAATTTATAGCACTAAATGTTTATATTAGATTGTCTCAAGGGAGCCTGAGTGGCTTAGTTGCTTAAATGAGGGACTCTTGATTTCAGCTCAGGTCATCATCTCAGGGTTGTGAGATTGAGTCCTGTGTTGGGCTATGAGCGCAGCACAGAGTCTGCTTGAGATCCTTCCTCTCCCTCTGTCCCTCCCCTGACTCATGCTCTAAATAAATAATAAATAAAATCTTTTAAAAAAAGATAGACTCAATCATGACCTAAACTTCACCTTTAGAAACTAGAAAATAAGAACACAGTAAGCAGAAGAAAGTCAAAGCTGAAATCAATAAAATAGAAAACAAAACACTAGAAATAATTCTTTACTTGAAAAATAAAACAACAGAATTGAAAAATATCTTGCCAGAAAAAGAGAGACAAGACACAAATTACCAATATTGGGAATAAGAGAGATGACATTACAGATCCTAAATATATTAAAAGGTTAAGAGAGAAATGCTAACAAATTTGACAACTTAGACGAAATGGAAAAATTCCTTGAAAGACACAAACTGCCATGTTTATTTACTAAAACGTAGATAGACTGTATAGACCTATATCCACAAGAAAAACTGAATTTGTAGTTAAAAACCTTTCCAAGAAGAAAACTCTAGGCCCAAATAGCTTCACTGATAAATTCTACCAAATACGGAAAGAAGTAATAATATATCAATACTACACAAACTCTTCTCAAAAACTGAAGAGGAAGGACTATTCTCCATCTGGTGTTATGAGGCCAACATCCTCTCACCAAAACCAGCCAAACAAATTATGAGAAAACAAACAAACAAAAACCTACAGACCGATAGCTCTTGTATAGCATTAACACAGGTGTAAGGATTATAAACAAAATCTTATCAAGTAGAATCAAGCAATATATAAAAAGGATAATATATCCTGAGCAAGTGATGTTCATCTCAGGAATACAGTTTTGGTTTAACATTTGAAAACCAAATCAGTGTAAACAAGCCTTAAAAAGTCATCATACAGGGACACCTGGGTGGCACAGTTGGTTAAGTGACCTACTCTTGGTTTCACCTCAGGTTGTGATTTTGCGGTTATGGAATCGAGCCCCATGTTGGGCTCTGCACACTGAATGCAGTCTGCTCGGGATTCTCTCTCCCTCCGCCCCTCCCCACCTCTTTCTCTCTCTCCCTCATTCTCTCTCTCTCTCTCTCTCTCTCAAATAAATAAATCTTTTTTTAAAAGTCACTATATGAACAAACTAAAAAAGAAACCACATGAAGTAAAATTCATTTGACATGATCTAACATACAGTTTTGATAAAAACTCTTAGCAAACAAAGAACTGAAGGTGACTTCTTCGACTTTATAGAGGGCATTGTGGTAGGTGGACTCTAAGATGGCTTCCCATGTTCCTTGTCTCCTCTATAAGCCCTTCCCATAAGTATGGGCCAGACTTAGTGATGACTCACATTTTTTCAAATAGAATCCTGCAAAAGTGATAAGATGTCACTTCTGAATTAGTTTACAAAACGAATGTGGCTTTAATCTTGCTTCCCCTCTCATGCTCTCTCATTGTCTTTTTCTGAGGGAAGCTGAGCTGCCTATGGAAAGCCCCATGTGGCAAAGGACTGATGGAGTCCCCAGGTCAATAGCTAAAGAGGAAGTGACACCCACAATCAAACAGCCTGTGAGGATATGAATCCTGCCAACAACCACATGAATAAGCTTGGAAGCACATCTTCCCTGTGCTCAGACTTTGGATGTAACAACAGCCACCACAATTCTTTGATCACAGTCTTGTGAGAAGCCTTGAGGCAGATGCACCCAGCTAAGCCATGTCTAGATTCCTGACCCATGGAAATGATGACATAATAAATGTTCATTGCCAGGGGCACCTGGGTGGCTCAGTTGGTTAATGTCTGCCTTTGGCTCAGGTCATGATCCTGGTGTCCAGGAATTGAGGCCCAGGTTGGGCTCCCTGCTCAGCGGGGAGCCTGCTTCTCCCTCTGCCCCTCCCCCTACTTGTGCATTCTCACTCTCTCTCTTTCTCTTTTTCTCTCTCTCTCTCTCGCTCACTTTCCCTCTCTCAAATAAATACAATCTTAAATAAATATTTGTTGCTTTAAGATGCTATGTTTGGGGTTTATTCATTATGCAGCAACAGAAAATGAACATGGCATGTACAAAAAAATCTACTACTTACATTCTACTTAATAGTGAAAGATTAAATGCTTTACCTCTGAGATCAGCAACAAGACAAGAGTGTTTGTTCTTATGACTTCTATGCAACATTGGATTGGTGGTCTAGTTGGTACAATCAAACATGGAAAATAAATAAGAGGTATTTGGATCAGAAAGGAAGATGTGAAACTCTTTATTCTTAGCGTGGTTGTCTGTGTAAAAAAATATGATTACATCTACAAAAAAAGCTGCTAGAACTAAAACATAGGTTTAGCAGAATTTCAGAGCATGAAATCAATATACAAAAATCAATTGTATGCCTAAATACCAGCAACAATCAGAAATTGAACTTAAATAAGCAGTAACATTTAAAATAGCCTCAAAAATATGAAGCACTCAGGGATACATCTGACAAGAGATGTGAGAGACTTGTACACCAAAGCTTAAAAAACATTGCTGAGGGAAGTTAAACAAGACCTAAATAAATGGAGAGATATGCCTCGTTTGTGGGTCAGAAGACTTAATATAATTAAGATCCAAATCCCCCTTAAATTTGTCTATAGAGTTAATGTAATCCCAATCAAAGTCTCAACAGGACTTTTTTGTAGAAAATGAAAATCAAATTTTAAAATTCATATGGAAATGCAAAGGACCCAGAATGGCCAAGACAACTTTGAAGAAAAATAATTTTGGAGGACAGATACTACCTGATTTCAAGAGTTATTTAAAGCTATAGTAATCAAGACAATATAGGATTACACCAAGATTGACAAAGAGATCAATGAAACAGAATTCAAAAATGCACTCAAACCAATTTGGATAACTGATTTTAAACAAAGGTATAATGGTAATTCAGAGGAGAAAGATAGTCTTTTCAACAAACAGTCTGGAACAACTATAAAACCGTGTGCCTTCCAAAAAGAGCTTCAGTCCATATCTCATACCATATACAAAATTTAACTCAACAAGGATCCTAGACATAAATAAAAAATGAAAACTGAAAATTTCTAGAAGAAAACTTAGAGGAGGGATGCCTGGGTGGCTCAGTTGGTTAAGCGTCTACCTTTGGCTCATGTCATGAACCCGGAATTGATCGGCAGCCTGCTTCTCCTTCTGCCTGCTGCTCCCCCTATTTGTGCTCTCTCTCTCTCTGACAAATAAAACGAATAAAATATTTTAAAAAATAGAGAAAATCTTTGTCATCTTGGATGAGGTAAGGATTTCTTACAATAATATAGCAAAAACATCTATTAAAAATTGGCAAACTGGACTTCAACAAAATTAAAAACTTCTGCTCTTCAAAAGACACTGTTAAGAGAATGAAAAGACAAACCACAGACTGGGAGAAAATATTTGTAAAACATATGTCTGATTCAGGACTTGTGCTCAGAATAAATTTTTCAAAACCTCTCAAAATTCAATAATAACAAAACAAACCACCCAATAAAAAAAATGGGCAAAAGATTTTCATAGACATCTCACCAAATGTATACTGATGCCACATAAGCATAGGAAAAGATGTTCAACATAATTAGTCAGTAAGGAAATGCAAATTAAAACCACCAAGAGATGCAACTCTGCATCTATTATATTAGATTAAAATTACATTGAAATGATACTGACCATACCAAGATTGGGTGTGAATAGAGGCAACTGAAACTTTCATACAGTGCTGCTGAGAATATAAATGATATGAACATGTTGAAAAACATTTCTGCAGTTTCTTAAGAAATTAAACACAAACCTAGTATATGATCCAAGCAATTCATGCGGAAGCACTTACGCTAAGGAAGAGAAAGCACATATTCATACAAAGACTTGTGCATGAATGTTCATCACAACTTTAATTGTAATAAGCTCAAATTGGAAACAACCCAAGTGTCCTCAAAGCATCAACCTGGTATTATGTCCATACAATAGAATGCTACTAGACAATGAAAAGGAATGAACTTTGATATATGCAGCAACATGGATGAAACTCAAGATAATTATGCTGAGTTAAAGAACCCCAACAACAACAAAAATGAATACAAAGCTCATGATTCCATTCACAGAAAATTTAAGAATGTGCAAAGTTATCTATGGTGATAGACAACAGATGCCAGGGCTCCTTGGTGGCTCAGTTGGTTAAGCGTCTGCCTTTGGCTCAGATTGTTATCCCGGGGTCCTGTGATCGAGTCCCACATCGGACTCCCTGCTCCGTGGGGATCCTGTTTCTCCCTTTGCCTCTGCCTCTCTCTCTCCCTGTCTCACAAATAAATAAATAAAACATTGACAAGAAAAAGAAAACAGATAGCAATCTGCCACTAGGTTGGTTGGGAGAGGGGTTGGAGGGGTGGGAGAGAGATGATAAAGGGGCACCAAGAAACTTTTGGGGGTGATGCATACGTTAACTGTCTTGATTGTGGTAATGGTGTCACAGGTGTAGGTGTATGTCAAAACTTACAAAACTATATATTTTAAATATGTGCAGTTTATTGTATGTCAATAATGCCCCAATAAAGACACTTACGACTAAAAAGCAAAAACAGAAGGATCTTAACTCTTACCGGGAAAGGACTATAATGATACTGAAATGAGGCAAGGGCTTTGGAAACCAAGTACAATGTGAGCTATTATGATCTGTGCCTATATCTTGTCAACTTTGTTATGTGTTGGTAATGCGTACTTACATAAATGTTCACAAGACCCTTCTTGGTGTTTGGGGAGTGTGTCCCCAATGATTTTTACCATAAATGATGGTTTTGGGTTTTTTAAGCCTCGTTTGGTGTAAATCAACTGTTCTCTAAGTTGTCAGAATATGACATATATTAAATCTTTCTCCCTCCCTATCCTTCTGTCTCTCAGTCTTGACCCTGATTACCTTCCAGATGTTCTATAAGGATAGCTGAAAGCACAATTGGGTTCATCATTTATTCAGCATATATAACGCAGCTATTTAAAAATTTACTGCTGAGATGTATATCATCATTGAGGTTAAGATAAAACACACTAAGTACGCGTTCCATTGTTCAAAAGGCTTACCCAATAAGTCAAACTAGAGAAAGCAGCAAGTCTGGCTTTTAACAGCAAAATCAGGAAAAATATCTGTGCTTGTCCAACCAAACATTGGAGGCCAAGCAAACTCCTTGGGGAAGCTTAATTTTTTTTATTACCAATTTATGACTTTAGGGATGAAATGTTTTAGGAGCCTCATTGCTAAACCAGAGGAATCAATATTTTTCTGTTAACAGGCAAGCTGTCACATAAACAAATCAGCTGAAAACCTCCATTTAGCAGTTCAGGAAAAATGCCTGGTCCAGAGGTGTACCAAAGCCTTACCAAAAATCTGCTGTACTTTGATCTCTTTTTAAGTTGGGCCAGACAAACCCTCACCAGCTTCTGTCCTAGTGAGTCCGTGTACCTCTGTTTCACAGCTCTTGAGATTCTAATTCACGTGCTAAACAATATGTTGTAATTCGTTGATTCAGGAACAAAGTTCATCTTCTCTGTTATTTGTGAAAGGGGAATCTGAGACCTTGTATTGGTTCCATTTATCATGTCTCTTCTCCTTCTCTTGGAATTACAAATGTAATAGATCACACAGTCTCCTGGCAAAGCTGAGGTTATAACTTCTCAGGTTAGAAAGATCCCGAGACTAAGGTAACCATGTTTCTAGAAGCTTCTCATTCACAAGGCTATTTCAGGATCCATCTTATATTTTGTCTTTCATCCTTCTGAATTGCCAGGTAAGAGAAGTGCTTTTTAAATCGTCAAGTAGAGATAAGAGTGAACAATGTTAAGATGTGAGCAAGTCTTTGTCTTGTCATCAAGCTATACGTAGACCTACCCCTTCTTCGAGCAAACTGAATAGTCAGTCACTGGACCAATGTTTAATTCAACCAAAGTTAGGCACCGGGCATTGTGCTTAGTTGCTGAGGATAAAACCACCTCTAGAGGTACAGTCCTTTCCCTGAAGAAAAATACTACATGGATGTAAAGCATTTCACATGTGAGGTGAGCTATAAAATGTGATACACATACAACCTTTTAGAAGACAGTGTACTACATAACGCAAGAGATTCCTCTTTGGGCATATTCATGAGAGTGCTCACGTATGCCTTCTAGCTCTTTGCCACAGCATGGTACTGATAAGGAAGTTGTCAGGCAACATTTATTAAAGCCCCATGGAAGGGGGTGCTTGGGTGGCTCAGTCGGTTAAGCGTCTGCCTTCGGCTCAGGTCACGATCCCAGGGTCCTGAGATTGAGCCCCACATGGGACTCCCAGCTCAGTGGGGAGCCTGCTTCTCCTCCTCCCTCTGCTGCCACCCCCAACCCCCAACGCTTGTGCTCTCTCAGTCTCTGCCTCTCAAATATAAAGAAAATCATTTTTTAAAAATCCCTTGGAAGTGGGGGAGGAGTCAAGATGGCAGAGAAGTAGCAGGCTGAGACTGCTTCAGCT
Organism: Mustela erminea; assembly: GCF_009829155.1. Classification (NCBI taxonomy): domain Eukaryota; kingdom Metazoa; phylum Chordata; class Mammalia; order Carnivora; family Mustelidae; genus Mustela; species Mustela erminea. The sequence continues at coordinate 37,567,082 of NC_045635.1, forward strand.
AGCCGAAGATCAGCTAGATAGCTTATCTAAAGATTGCAAACACCTGAAAATCCATCGGCAGATCGAAGAGAAGAAGAACAGCAATTCTGGAAACAGAAAAACAACCACTTTCTGAAAGGTAGGACTGGCGGAGAAGTGAATCCAAAGCAACGGGAAGATAGACCCCGGGGGGAGGGGCCGGCTCCCGGCAAGCGGCGGAGCAACGGTGCACAAAATCAGGACTTTTAAAAGTCTGTTCCGCTGAGGGACATCGCTCCAGAGGCTAAACCGGGGCGAAGCCCACGCGGGGTCAGCGTGGCCTCAGGTCCCGCAGGGTCACAGAAGGATCAGGGGTGTCTGAGTGTCGCAGACCTTGCGGGTATTGGAACGGGAAAGCCGGCTACAGAGACAGAGCCGACAGTAAGCTCACAGCTCGGTGTTACCTTGAACTGGTCGCAGGCTCGGAGAGCTCGGAGCGCGGCCGGAGGTCAGGCAGACGGGAGTAACTGGGCGCTGTTCTCTGAGGGCGCACTGAGGAGCGCGGCCCTGGGCTCTCGGCTCCTCGGGGCTGGAGACCAGGAGGCCGCCATTTGTATTCCCGTCCTCCGGAACTCTACGGAAAGCGCTCAGGGAACAAAAGCTCCTGAAAGCAAACCCGAGCGGATTACTTACCCCGGCCCCGGGTAAGGGCGGTGTAATTCCGCCTGGGGCAAAGACACTTGAGAATCACTACACCAGGCCCCTCCCCTAGAAGATCAACAAGAAATCCAGCCAAGACCAAGTTCACCTACCAAGGAGTGCGGTTTCAATACCAAGGAGAGCAGCAGAATTCCAGAGGAGGAGAAAGCCAAACACGGAACTCATGGCTTTTTCCCTGTGATTTTTTTTTTAGTCTTGCAGTTAATTTAATTTTTTTCTTTTTCATTTTTTTGTTTTTTTCTTTTCTCGCCTTCGGGTAAAATTTTTTTTTTTTTTAACTGTTACCTTTTTGTTTTTTAACGATTTTTTACTAGTTTATCTAATATATATATTTTTTCTTTTTTACATTTTTCTTAGGTGTTTTCCTTTTTTTTTTTTAAATTCTTTTCTTTTCTTTTTTCTTTTTCTTTTTTCTTTCTTTTTTCTTTTTTTTTCTTTCTTCCTTTTTGAACCTCTTTTTCTCCCCTTTCTCCCCCCTCACGATTTTGGATCTCTTCTAATTTGGTTAAAGCATTTTTTCCTGGGGTTGTTGCCACCCTTTTAGTATTTTACTTGCCCCTTCATATACTCTTATCTGGACAAAATGACAAGACGGAAAAATTCAACACAAAAAAAAGAACAAGAGGCAGTACCGAAGGCTAGGGACCTAATCAATACAGACATTGGTAATATGTCAGATCTAGAGTTCAGAATGACAATTCTCAAGGTTCTAGCCGGGCTTAAAAAAGGCATGGAAGATATTAGAGAAACCCTCTCGAGAGATATAAAAGCCCTTTCTGGAGAAATAAAAGAACTAAAATCTAACCAAGTTGAAATCAAAAAAGCTATTAATGAAGTGCAATCAAAAATGGAGGCTCTCACTGCTAGGATAAATGAGGCAGAAGAAAGAATTAGTGATATAGAAGACCAAATGACAGAGAATAAAGAAGCTGAGCAAAAGAGGGACAAACAGCTACTGGACCACGAGGGGAGAATTCGAGAGATAAGTGACACCATAAGACGAAACAACATTAGAATAATTGGGATTCCAGAAGAAGAAGAAAGAGAGAGGGGAGCAGAAGGTATACTGGAGAGAATTATTGGGGAGAATTTCCCCAATATGGCAAAGGGAACGAGCATCAAAATTCAGGAGGTTCAGAGAACGCCCCTCAAAATCAATAGGAATAGGCCCACACCCCGTCACCTAATAGTAAAATTTACAAGTCTCAGTGACAAAGAGAAAATCCTGAAAGCAGCCCGGGAAAAGAAGTCTGTAACATACAATGGTAAAAATATTAGATTGGCAGCTGACTTATCCACAGAGACCTGGCAGGCCAGAAAGAGCTGGCATGATATTTTCAGAGCACTAAACGAGAAAAACATGCAGCCAAGAATACTATATCCAGCTAGGCTATCATTGAAAATAGAAGGAGAGATTAAAAGCTTCCAGGACAAACAAAAACTGAAAGAATTTGCAAATACCAAACCAGCTCTACAGGAAATCTTGAAAGGGGTCCTCTAAGCAAAGAGAGAGCCTACAAGTGGTAGATCAGAAAGGAACAGAGACCACAGACAGTAACAGTCAACTTACAGGCAATACAATGGCACTAAATTCATATCTCTCAATAGTTACCCTGAATGTTAATGGGCTAAATGCCCCTGTCAAAAGACACAGGGTATCAGAATGGATAAAAAAACAAAACCCATCTATATGTTGCCTCCAAGAAACTCATTTTAAGCCCGAAGACACCTCCAGATTTAAAGTGAGGGGGTGGAAAAGAATTTACCATGCTAATGGACATCAGAAGAAAGCAGGAGTGGCAATCCTTATATCAGATCAATTAGATTTTAAGCCAAAGACTATAATAAGAGATGAGGAAGGACACTATATCATACTCAAAGGGTCTGTCCAACAAGAAGATTTAACAATTTTAAATATCTATGCCCCCAACGTGGGAGCAGCCAACTATATAAACCAATTAATAACAAAATCAAAGAAACACATCAACAATAATACAATAATAGTAGGGGACTTTAACACTCTCCTCACTGAAATGGACAGATCATCCAAGCAAAAGATCAGCAAGGAAATAAAGGCCTTAAACGACACACTGGACCAGATGGACATCACAGATATATTCAGAATATTTCATCCCAAAGCAACAGAATATACATTCTTCTCTAGTGCACATGGAACATTCTCCAGAATAGATCACATCCTCGGTCCTAAATCAGGACTCAACCGGTATCAAAAGATTGGGATCATTCCCTGCATATTTTCAGACCATATGCTCTAAAGCTAGAACTCAACCACAAAAGGAAGTTTGGAAAGAACCCAAATACATGGAGACTAAACAGCATCCTTCTAAAGAATGAATGGGTCAACCGGGAAATTAAAGAAGAATTGAAAAAAATCATGGAAACAAATGATAATGAAAATACAACGGTTCAAAATCTGTGGGACACAACAAAGGCAGTCCTGAGAGGAAAATATATAGTGGTACCAGCCTTTCTCAGAAACAAGAAAGGTCTCAGGTACACAACCTAACCCTACACCTAAAGGAGCTGGAGAAAGAACAAGAAAGAAACCCTAAGCCCCGCAGGAGAAGAGAAATCATAAAGATCAGAGCAGAAATCAATGAAATAGAAACCAAAAAAACAATAGAACAAATCAATGAAACTAGGAGCTGGTTCTTTGAAAGAATTAATAAAATTGATAAACCCCTGGCCCGACTTATCAAAAAGAAAAGAGAAAGGACCCAAATAAATAAAATCATGAATGAAAGAGGAGAGATCACAACTAACACCAAAGAAATACAAACTATTATAAGAACATACTATGAGCAACTCTACGCCAACAAATTTGACAATCTGGAAGAAATGGATGCATTCCTAGAAACATATAAACTACCACAACTGAACCAGGAAGAAATAGAAAGCCTGAACAGACCCATAACCAGTAAGGAGATTGAAACAGTCATTAAAAATCTCCAAACAAACAAAAGCCCAGGGCCAGACGGCTTCCCGGGGGAATTCTACCAAACATTTAAAGAAGAACTAATTCCTATTCTCCTGAAACTGTTCCAAAAAATAGAAATGGAAGGAAAACTTCCAAACTCATTTTATGAGGCCAGCATCACCTTGATCCTAAAACCAGACAAGGATCCCACCAAAAAAGAGAGCTATAGACCGATATCCTTGATGAACACAGATGCGAAAATACTCAACAAAATACTAGCCAATAGGATTCAACAGTACATTAAAAAGATTATTCACCACGACCAAGTGGGATTTATTCCAGGGCTGCAAGGTTGGTTCAACATCCGCAAATCAGTCAATGTGATACAACACATCAATAAAAGAAAGAACAAGAACCATATGATACTCTCAATAGATGCTGAAAAAGCATTTGACAAAGTACAGCATCCCTTCCTGATCAAAACTCTTCAAAGTGTAGGGATAGAGGGCACATACCTCAATATCATCAAAGCCATCTATGAAAAACCCACCGCAAATATCATTCTCAATGGAGAAAAACTGAAAGCTTTTCCGCTAAGGTCAGGAACACGGCAGGGATGTCCATTATCACCACTGCTATTCACCATAGTACTAGAGGTCCTAGCCTCAGCAATCAGACAACAAAAGGAAATTAAAGGCATCCAAATCGGCAAAGAAGAAGTCAAATTATCACTCTTCGCAGATGATATGATACTATATGTGGAAAACCCAAAAGACTCCACTCCAAAACTGCTAGAACTTATACAGGAATTCAGTAAAGTGTCAGGATATAAAATCAATGCACAGAAATCAGTTGCATTTCTCTACACCAACAGCAAGACAGAAGAAAGAGAAATTAAGGAGTCCATCCCATTTACAATTGCACCCAAAACCATAAGATACCTAGGAATAAACCTAACCAAAGAGACACAGAATCTATACTCAGAAAACTATAAAGTACTCATGAAAGAAATTGAGGAAGACACAAAGAAATGGAAAAATGTTCCATGCTCCTGGATTGGAAGAATAAATATTGTGAAAATGTCTATGCTACCTAAAGCAATCTACACATTTAATGCAATTCCTATCAAAGTACCATCCATCTTTTTCAAAGAAATGGAACAAATAATGCTAAAATTTATATGGAACCAGAAAAGACCTCGAATAGCCAAAGGGATATTGAAAAAGAAAGCCAACGTTGGTGGCATCACAATTCCGGACTTCAAGCTCTATTACAAAGCTGTCGTCATCAAGACAGCATGGTACTGGCACAAAAACAGACACATAGATCAATGGAACAGAATAGAGAGCCCAGAAATAGACCCTCAACTCTATGGTCAACTAATCTTCGACAAAGCAGGAAAGAATGTCCAATGGCAAAAAGACAGCCTCTTCAATAAATGGTGTTGGGAAAATTGGACAGCCACATGCAGAAAAATGAAATTGGACCATTTCCTTACACCACACACAAAAATAGACTCAAAATGGATGAAGGACCTCAATGTGCGAAAGGAATCCATCAAAATCCTTGAGGAGAACACAGGCAGCAACCTCTTTGACCTCAACTGCAGCAACATCTTCCTAGGAACAACGCAAAAGGCAAGGGAAGCAAGGGCAAAAATGAACTATTGGGATTTCATCAAGATCAAAAGCTTTTGCACAGCAAAGGAAACAGTTAACAAAATCAAAAGACAACTGACAGAATGGGAGAAGATATTTGCAAATGACATATCAGATAAAGGACTAGTGTCCAGAATCTATAAAGAACTTAGCAAACTCAACACCCAAAGAACAAATAATCCAATCAAGAAATGGGCAGAGGACATGAACAGACATTTCTGCAAAGAAGACATCCAGATGGCCAACAGACACATGAAAAAGTGCTCCATATCACTCGGCATCAGGGAAATACAAATCAAAACCACAATGAGATATCACCTCACACCAGTCAGAATGGCTAAAATCAACAAGTCAGGAAATGACAGATGCTGGCGAGGATGCGGAGAAAGGGGAACCCTCCTACACTGTTGGTGGGAATGCAAGCTGGTGCAGCCACTCTGGAAAACAGCATGGAGGTTCCTCAAAATGTTGAAAATAGAACTGCCCTATGACCCAGCAATTGCACTATTGGGTATTTACCCTAAGGATACAAACGTAGTGATCCAAAGGGGCACATGCACCCGAATGTTTATAGCAGCAATGTCCACAATAGCCAAACTATGGAAAGAACCTAGATGTCCATCAACAGATGAATGGATCAAGAAGATGTGGTATATATACACAATGGAATACTATGCAGCCATCAAAAGAAATGAAATCTTGCCATTTGCGACAACATGGATGGAACTAGAGCGTATCATGCTTAGCGAAATAAGTCAAGCAGAGAAAGACAACTATCATATGATCTCCCTGATATGAGGAAGTGGTGATGCAACATGGGGGCTTAAGTGGGTAGGAGAAGAATAAATGAAACAAGATGGGATTGGGAGGGAGACAAACCCTAAGTGACTTTTAATCTCACAAAACAAACTGAGGGTTGCTGGGGGGAAGGGGTTTGGGAGAAGGGGGTGGGATTATGGACATTGGGGAGGGTATGTGCTTTGGTGAGTGCTGTGAAGTGTGTAAACCTGGTGATTCACAGACCTGTACCCCTGGGGATAGAGTATTATGCCTCCATCAGAAAGGATGAATACCCAACTTTTTTAGCAACATGGACGGGACTGGAAGAGATTATGCTGAGTGAAATAAGTCAAGCAGAGAGAGTCAACTATCATATGGTTTCACTTATTTGTGGAGCATAACAAATAGCATGGAGGACATGGGGACTTAGAGTGGAGAAGGGAGTTGGGGGAAATTGGAAGGGGAGGTGAACCATGAGAGACTATGGACTCTGAAAAACAATCTGAGGGTTTTGAAGGGACGGGGGGTGGGAGGTTGGGGTACCAGGTGGTGGGTATTATAGAGGGCATGGATTGCATGGAGCACGGGGTGTGGTGCAAAAATAATGAATACTGTTATGCTGGAAATAAAAATAAATAAATAAAAAAAAAATCTTAAAAAAAAAAAAATCCCTTGGAAGTAGTTGGGGATAAAATACAGTCTTGGGCCTCAGTCCAGTTCTAATTCATCAGAATTTCTGGGAGGTGGGGCCTGGAAATCTGACCATGAACTCCATTCCTAGATGACTCTGCCCATGTCAAGTTTACAGAAGTGCTGCTATAGGAACAAGTTACAAGAAGGACCTCAATTGCCCATGGAAGCTCAGGGGTACTACCTCTGAAGTAGGGCTTCTATATTCCCAGGTCAGGAAAGATGTGTTTGCTAGGGAGAATGTCTGAGCAGTAGGAGAGGGGCAGGGGGAAGAAAAGGCTCAGCACTGGGGAAAGGAGCACTTGGCTCTCACCCTGCTTCTGCTGCCCAGTGGTCTTGTGATATCAGAAGACTCACTTCTCTGACAGTCACTGACATAGTATTTTTTAAATCCAAAGCAGGAATCAGAAAAACAAAAGACAAAAAACAACCCTTTTACTCCGTCAAACATAAAACAATGCCTTTCCTGCCTATCTGAGTAGGTTGTTGAGAGGTGTCAGTAAGATAACATCATGGCAGCGGCTTCCTTGAAAAGAATGGAGAATTTAACCAGTGCTAAGTATTCAGTTTGCTCTCCCATTAATATTTCTCCTGCTGAAAGTAGCTGAAAGCCAAGTGATGTTCTTTCCATTTGGCTGGAAGCAGGGCATCTAGCTGGCCTACCTTTGCCACCATCTGTCTTGCCAAAAACTAAGTAATAACTCTCCCTACTGTCCCTTCCACTCAGTCCTGAAGCAACACTCCCCCGCAATCCCCTCTACCCTGGGAATGCCAAAAAGCCACCATGGTACAATTCCTGGACCAAAGGCCATGTGAGCAGCCCACCACCTATGTCTCCCTCAACACTGAATTCCTCTTTTAATTGAGAAAATCTGTGGGCTCAGAACCCTCAGGACTATTAGCTAGTGTTTACACTGGGCGTAAGAAAACAGTCACCCGTTTTGCCGGGGTAATGAGATTTCCTGTGAGATTTCCACCCGCCCCTCCCCTCATGGACTTTCTTAAATGGAAACATCTATGCCCTGCCACACTTTGATCATCACAAGAATACAGGGGTGCTGTATTAGTTATCTATAGCTGTTTAGCAAATCACCCCCACAATTTAGTGGCTTCAAACCATGAGCATTTATTATCTCCTACTTTCTGTGGGTCAGGAATCTGGGAGCAGCTAGACAGGGTCCTTAGACTCAAGATCTGTCACCAAGCCTCAATCAGGATGCCAGCTGGGACTACAGTCTCACCTTGGGAAAGATCAGTCTCCAAGCTCACTCACATAGTTATTGGCAGGATTCAGTTTTCAGGGAACAGCCTACACCGGAGAAGGAATTACACAAAAGGTATGAATACCAAGGGCAGGACCACTAGGGACCCTTTTAGAGAAGATACACAACAAATATTGTTCATTGACTGACAGGCATTTAACTTACTTTGTTTAGAAGGCATGTATTGCATGAAGAACTGGGTGTGATGCATAAACAATGAATTCTGGAACACTGAAAAGAAATTTAAAAAAAGAAGAAGCCTAGTAAACAACAACAACATTTCTTCCAAGATCAGTCAGTGGTTGTCAGTCAATAAACGATATTTGTTGTGTATCTTCTCTATGTAGGAGGTAACTAGTCAGTTAGGTGCTCAAATAGTATAAAATATGCTTGACTCTGTCCCAAAATATTTGCCCTGTCTCCTCCTGCTCTGGTACATAGGGACTTCATTTATTTCTTTGTTTTATTTACTCTGTAGTTACAGAATATAGAAAGTAAAAGTTACCGAGGACATGGGATAATCTATTCTAGATAATCATGTTGGTGAATTCCTCAGGAGTACATCAATATTACCTAGAGTTAAGAGTAATAGAGCATAAGTTAAGAGTAATGGAGTATAGAGCCTGGGAGTTTTGACTCTGTCATCAAGGAGATTTCAATTCAGATATTGACTCAACCACTTAAGTAGTGGTGTGTGACTTTGGGCAAATAAGTTCATTTCTTGTCTCAAATTATTTACTACATACTGAGGATCAAAAATAGTTCCTGCATCTTAGGGTTATTATACAGATTAAGCAAAGCCTTGCATTTTAAAAGAGGAGTAGGGCCCAGCACACAGTCGATACTCAATAAATACCATTTATTATATGATTTATTGGGATCTTGATGTAGGGTAGAGGTCACTGGATTACTTCTAATTGAGGAATCTGGAATTCAGAGCTCACTCTACCATCAGTTAAAACTCTCTACACTATGCTAGAACATTTTCCTTTATTTTTCCCTATATATTGTGCTTTAATGTCCTTTAAGAATATGTTTCACACTCTCCCCTCACACCTATCTTCTTGGGGTGGGGGGTGGCGGAGATCCTTATACTTTTGACATATTCCTTAGCAAAAACCACCATTATAGTTTTATGGTAACCCATTTGCAGGTGAATATGATGTATTAGAAGAAGAAATCCTGCCTTCACCAAGCTTGAAGATTGATTTATACACAATGACAGGTTAAAATGAACTAGTTTCCCACGCTGATCTAAAACAGATATTAGGAATTTTGTCCTTCCTGGTCCCTGACTCTGCTCACTTAAAAGGTGATTTATTCTGATCTACTTCTCTATTTTTTTCTGACTTTGCCATTATTTTCTCGTGAGCAGACATCACTCTAAGTTTTCTCACTGCTTTTGTCCAGGGGGCAAGTCTCCAGAAATAACTTGCTCAGCTCTCTTGCCTTTGTTCTGATAAGGCTCTGTTTCCTCCCCACAGCAGAGTCAGTATTTACATTCCATTTTGAGTTTATATCAGTTCCAATCATGGGATTTGGGGGGCCCCACTCCTCCTCGACCACCACCTCTATGTTTCCCGCTCTATCCGATACCAACCGGAGTGAGCTGGTGGGAATAGGGGCTGCTGTTGTTCTGTGTGTTCTGGGAACATTGTAGCTCAACATTCATGTTTATCTGCTCCTCTGAGCTCTTGTTAGTTTGATGCCTTTGGTTGCCTGGGGCATAGGAAACAACACATGTTTTGACTGATAGCTCGGAGTTGTAATAGATAACTGATGCCCTTCATCCGCAGCCACTTTCTGCTACCCAAACCATAGAGTTTTGTATGACAAGAAGAGCACCCTGTTAAAACAAAAACAAAAACAAACAAACAAACAAACAAACAAAAAAACCTGGCTATCAGCAGGTTATTCTCGTAAATATATACACTTCCAGGTATTGCTTGAAAACAACCGAACTAGCGCTTCACCCTGAAACTTGAGTACACTCTGTGTTTAACATTGCTGCAGAACTGAAAACCAGTCAGCTCCTTCTTCTCTTGTGCTGAGAATCAATTCATCATGCGTGGAATCAAAAGGGAGGCTGAGGTGTTGAGGGGGATCCACAATTACCAAACAGGAACTGTCTGGCAGTCTCTGAGCCTGGCACTTTACTTGGTGAGTTCATCTAATGCTCCCAACCTTGAGAAGTCTTACTCTCCACCCACCACAGATGGGAAACGTGAGGCCCAGAGGTTCCAGAATCCCACATATATGGTTGATCTAGGATTTAGTCTCCATTCTGTCTGCCTCTATGGGTTCACTCCCACTGTGTGAAACAGAAGGGCAGTGTACCAGTCAACACTGTTGAGGCCCAGCTCCACATCACAGTAATAATAGCAAAAATCAATGTAAGGGTTTCCTAAAGTTCCAGGCACAGTTGTAAGTTTTCATTAATTCCACCTCCAGAATACCCTGGTGAGGCAGTGATTATTATTACCTCCATTTTACAGATGAGAGAACTGAGTCATGGGTTGCTCAACATTATAGACCTCTTAAGTGGCAGAGCCCAAATACAGGCAGATTGCATATGGCACCATGGCCTTGAAAATGCATTTAACCTCCCATACTCACCAGCATAGTTGATTAATTAAACAGGTTATTAGCAAATCCATTTGTTTCAGTTATAGATAGCTATGTAACAAACTAATACAAACCTTTGTGGATGGAAGAAATTGTTGTTTTATTTTGACCATGATTTTATGAGTCCAGAATCCAGGAAGGGCCTCAGCTGGGCCCTTCTTGAATTCATGTGGCACTAGTTGGGGTAAACTATTTCCAAGGTGACTTCACATACATGTTTGGTGCTTTGTTCTCTCTTTCTCTGTCTCTCCCTCTTTCTCTTCCTCCCTCCCTCTCCATCTCCCTTCACATGGAATCTCAACATCTGTGTGGCTTGGGCCTCTCACAGTATGGTAGTTTCAGGATGGTTACATCTCAATCCTGGCTGCTGGCTTCTAAGATGCAGAAAGAAGAATTTGCCAAACCAACTAATGATTACACTTAGAATTGGCACCATGTCACTTTTGCCATATTCTAAAGATCAAAGCATTCACAGGGCCTACCCAGATTCAAAAGGCAGAGAAAGAGACTCCACCTGCCATCGGGGTGGTGGCGAGGTCACATTGTAGAATAGCATGTGGAGTGGGCCATTTTTGAAAAATGTAGTCTGCCACACCCTCCTTCCCAGCACAATCAGTCATGGTTTAGAGACTTAAATGTCACAAACAGAATCAATCTGGTAAAGGAATTGCTGTTTACCTCACAGTACTGTGTCATTTATTTTAGCACTGTAATTTAAGAGAGTGTCCTTACATAATATATGAAGGCATGTCTTATGCATTGAGTCTACAACAAAGCAATCCAATGGTGGTTCTTGATGGAATAAAATTTCATAATTTTTGAGGCCCAAGAAAAGTATCCATCAAGAGAGACCCATTCTTCACCAAGATTTGAAATAACTTTCGATATAGTATGAAATCTATTGAGGGCAGGGGTCAGAGGGGAAACACAGTTTGTTTTGAGCAATAAGCATTGTACATAAGGCATGCACAGGGATCCTTTGTCATCTGGACTGGCCTAACACAAGGAGGTATATTGATCATCCTGGGTACATGACAACCATCCCAGTATGTGGAGGTGTGCTCACTTGAGGATGCTAAATGCACATTGTGCCTGAACCTGGACTGTCTCTGAAAGAGTACAGCAATTGAAGGCCGCTAAATGCAGTTCAGGAGCCACAAGAGCAGGTCACATGACCTGGCTTCAGGACCAACATGTTTCTTCACCATGTGGCATTTGCGGTAATGTGCAATATGGCTTTAAATTCAAAATGGAGGTGTCTCTGCTGTGCGGAATCCATAACTGGTCATAACATTTCTTTGATTTTTTTTTTGAAATGCCATTTTGCCAGTGCTGTTAGAATTACCAAGTATTCATCAAAATAACAATGATAACTTTTCTATGAATGCAGCATGCTGCTACAATCTACATTGAAGTTGCATAATTAACTGCTACCATCCCTATTCTTTTATGTGCTCAGTAAGTATTTATCCAATATACCCATACTGTTTGCTACTGTGCATTGTTATAAAAGAGCACAGCAAGAAAACTTGGGACCTGCCTGGTTTATCATACTGAGTATCCATGTTCAAGCCATTAGTTCTGTTAGAATTACATTTCTTTAGGGATTTTGTAATAGCATTCTCAAGGCACTGTGTGAGACCTTAGGAACTCACACATAAACAAATCCATTTAACCTGGATCCAGATCTTGACCCACTTCACATTAAGGATAAAAACGTACCTGTTCCTCTAAGCTTAAGATGAAAAATAAAGAAGATCTTTAATATCTAATCAGACAAGGTATATTTGAATAAAACAGATTGTCCAAGTTTTCTTGGCTACGCTGATTATGCAATCACATGAACACTTCGAAAAACAAGGGATTGAAACAGCACTTACACTCTTTCTTTGGTGTTCCATAAACTCCTTGGTTCACTTTCTGAGGGGAAAGTATTCCATGATTTGACTTCACCCAATATCATTTCCCTGTTACTTAACAATTACAATTGGAATCATTTAAATACCCATTCATCAAAGATCAGTTTAAGTGTAAGACTTTTGGTTGGACAATTCTATTCACCCTGGACTTGGTCGTTGTTCCATGGAGATAGCGCATTCTTGGATTCTGACTATAGCCAGGTGCTTTGATGAAGCCTGATCCAGGTACCAACAGATGATGACCTTGTTGAAGAAATTAAGGAAGCTCTTAAAGAAGATGGCAACACATAAAGGTATCCCCCTGCAAAAGGGTAATTAGATATCAGAATGCTCCTGGTTTCATATCACTGTAACTGCTATACACTCTACTCAATGGGTACCTGTCACAGGTCAAGTTTCCAAGAACGAGGCTCTGACAGCGATTTGCAGATGGGAGGTTTATTGGGGAGTGCTTTGGGTATTAATAACTACGGGAGAGTGGAAGTAGCAGGATTGGTAGAGGAAAAATTGAATTGAGAAGCAATTGCTACAAAGATCTGGAATAGCCCTGAGGAATTGTCTCACGTTGGGTTGCATGGGGAAGGTCTTTCTATACCCAGATTGATCAGTCATTGGATATAGGTTCAACATGGGAGGGGGTATGACCTTAGATGAAGCAGTTCTCTTCATCAAAGGACAACTCCTAGAGTGGGTGAACAGATGAAGGCTTGCGGCTGCCAACACTCTAACACCCTGAATAAATGAGTGTTTCATTTGCAGCATTTCATTGCAGCATCCATATCTGCAGTGTTTGGAATATATAAGGCAAGCACTCCTGCAACAATTAAAGACATTTGGGTCTTTACAGTTATTAATGTCTACTGAGTTTTTATTCTACAAATGGTGCTCATTCCTGAGCTCCTTCATGATAATACTGAAAAAGACATTTCAGGAATGTCAAGCAGTTGTTGATTTCTCAACCTATCAGTACGTTATCATGAATATGTATTACTTTTTCTTACAACTCATGCTTCACCTTAGGGGGAGAAAATGCCAGATAGTTCTTGAGGCATTGATTGCTTTCTACTCAAAAACGATGTCATCTGCATAACCAAAATCCGACACAAATTGGAAAATGAAGACCTGCTATTATTTCAGGATTCTAACACTTTCTGACTGCCTCATTGTCATGTCTTCATAACTCATGATAATCCCCTTGCTATTTTTTTCTAAAATAAGCCTTATTTATTTATTCGCTTATTTTTTTCCATTTATTAGTTATATGGTGCTTCTTATGTGCCAGGCACCATTCTAAGTGCTACACCATTATCATGTCAGTTAGTTCTCATAAAAATAGTATTAGTTAGGTAAAATTATTAAACTCATTTTACAGATGAGCAAATGGAGGCACAAAGGTTAATTAAGTCACACAACTAGCAACTAGAAGAACCACGATTTCTATCCACGGAATCCAACCTCTAGAGTCCCTGCTCCTTATCCCAGTGCTATGCTCCCTTGTGATAGCAAGTGCTGATACCACAGGTCTTCTGAAAGCCCAAATGAAAGATGATGTGAGATCTTAGATATCAAATCTCCATTTCTCACCTCTTGGAGCTGACTAAACTATTTATTTTTTAAAGATTTTTTTTTCCTTAGGGACTTTATTTATTTATTTGTCAGAAAGAGATAGAGAGCACACATGCAGAAGCAGGGGGACTGGCAGACAGAGGGAGAGGGAGAAGCAGGTTCCCTGCTCAGTAGGGAGTCCAATGTGGGACTCAATCTCAGGATCCTGGGATCATGACCTGAGCTGAAGGCAGCCACTTAATCGACTGAGTCACTCAGGAGTCCCTGACTAAAAAATTTATTAATCCCATGGAGCTCCAGACAGTTTTGTTTTTTAAATGTGTATACATGTGTAGTGTGTGTGTGTGTGTGTGTGTGTGTGTGTGTGCACGTGTGTGTGTTGAAAGGAAAGTGCTGCTCATGGTCATAAGGGTATAAAGCAGTGAATATGAATAAAAAAAGAACAGATTTTTGTACATATGTAATTAATGTTTTTATTCTAAGAGGCAATAATCATATTATTCTGCCAAGATTGTATCCTAGATTATCATGGGAGTCTACACTAGAAGATAGGAAGACTAGGCTGGTGATCTAAAATTACTCCTGATGAGAAAAATGTAAGGATGGAAACCTAAAGCTGTTCCATACAGTCAAGATTAGTCAGTAGAGACTACCAAAGCAATCTATTTTTCCATAAGAGATTAACTAAAACAACTTTGGTCAAGAATATATAACCATGTTTCCAGGCCATAGTAAGTTTTTTGTTTGTTTGTTTGTTTGTTTGTTTGTTTTTACTATGCTCAGTTCCTTTGCAAACTATCTTGGAGTTCTTCCAATTTTATCTTAAATGTCAGATACACACCAGTTACTGTGACAGATATTGCCATCTACATTCATTTTTGATGGTAGGGCCCTATTTACCTCTCTTGTATTATGCTTTTTGAAAAAGAGCTTCCTCAGAACTGTCACCTAGAGCAGTGCAGCCTCCTAGGACATGGGGAAAAAAAGCCATTTTGTTCGAGTTTCATTGCCTTACATGCTATTTCTTCCTAACCCTGAGACCAGTCTTGCCACATGACTGATAAGGCAGCATCATAAAACTTGCTTTCAGGCCTTCCATTCTGGCTGAGCTGTAGATTTGAGGTACAACAGAAATGGTGCAGATGCCACTTGCCTAGACTCTAATCTCCTCTCTATACTGCAAAACTGACAAAGCTGTTCCCTGCCCTGATGATTGTGGGCAGAAGATCTGGGCAGTTCATAGTCTAAATTGTAGAAGCATCTCTCACAGGTCTGTATGACAACAAAAGACTGAAGATTGTTGTTTTGGACTTATTTTCCAGCCAGACACCCCACAAGTTCCCCCAAGCAAGTGTCAAATGTCACAAGGGCTGAGGTGGAGATATCTTGTATGTCCATACCCACTAGTAAAACATGGCCATAAGCCAATGAATAAGAAGGCCAGCTTCAAAGCCTTTCCCCCACCCCGGTTTATTAAAGTGAGATTCCTCAGGCCACAAGAGAGCCATGAAGTCTATGAGCATTCTATGAAAATTTACCGATTTTCAATATTTAGATTTTGCTAGTAATTTAAATATATTAAATTAAGCATAATCCATATGATCCCATTGGCAAATTAACTCTGAGTCATGTCACTGTATCTCAGTGCCTGCATGTGTGGTGGTTTACTATCATATTCGTGTTAAATAATATGTCACTTTACTCTCATTACCTGTATTAGGGTTCTCCAGAGAAATAGCACCAATAGGATATAAACAGGTAAATAGATGATGATAGTTAGATAGATAGATAATATAAATAGGCTTATGTGATTATAGGGACTGAGAAGTCCCACAATATGCCATCCACAAGCCAGAGAACAAGGATAGCTAGTGGTATAATTCAGTCTGATTCCAAAAGCCTGAGAACCAAAAGGCCACCAGTTAAGTCCCAGTCCATTGATCAGAGAACTAGGAGGGTCGAAGCCCATGGGCAGGAGATAATGGATATTTCTATTCAATAAGAGAAAATTTTCCCTTTCTCTGAGTTTTTATTCTGTTCAGGCCCAAGTAGATTGGGTCATGCCCACCCATGTTGAAGAGGGTGGATGTTCCAGTCTACTGAATCAAATGCTAATTTCTTCCAGAAACACCCTCACAGACACAGCCAGAAATAATGTTCTATCAGCTATGTGGGCATTGTTTATTTCAGTCAAATTGACAAATAAATTTAACAAACACATTACAGAATTTAAGAAAAATGAGATAGATATAATATATAAAAGATGTCTTGAGTCTCCCGTAGAAGATGAAATGACCTAACAGCCAAAATAGCTGAGAGAGAAAGTTCCACGATAGTTTGCAAAAGGGGAAAGTGGTGGGAAAATTGAATTGTCTTATGGCACATCGTAGTAGAAGTCTGCTGGGCTCAAAAGAAACTGCCCTATAGAAGAACCACTTAGAATCAGGCTCACCCCTGCCCCAGAGCCTTTGAACCCACTGTTCCTCTGACTCAAACACTCGCCATGCCCCACCTCCCAAAAATATTCACTCAAGTTTTTATCCAAATGTCTCCTTCTCCACGAGGCCCTTCCTACATTACAAACTGCAGTTCCCTTTTTTCTCAAAGTCTTTACCTTTCCTTCCCTAGATTTTCCTCCTCAGTACTTATCATCATCTGACACACTCTACATTTCACTCATGCATTTGGGTTATCAGCCGTCTCAACCCAGTAGAATGTGAGCTTTATGAAGACAGGGACTTTTATTTTGTTCATTGCTACCCATAGAAGTGTCCCACCAGAAATAACAGACCCTCGATTCATGTGGACTGAGTGAGTAAATACATACATGAATGAATATTTACACCGTGATTACTAGTCTAACTTTATCACATCCACCGTATTTATCATGATTCTTTGCTTTTTTTAGATTTTATTTATTTATTTGTCAGAGAAAGAGAGAGAGTGAGCACAAGCAGAGGGAGTATCAGGCAGAGGGAGAAACAGGCTCCCCGATGAGCAGGGAGCCCGATGCAGGGCTCCATCCTAGTACCCTGGGATCATGACCTGAGCCAAAGGCTGATGATGCCTAACTGACTGAGCCACCGAGGCATCCCCACATTAATGTTGTTAATTTGTATTTTGTCACTTTGTAGTTTTGTTCATGTTTCAGTTGTAAGCCTGTTTTTTTATTTGTATTTGTACAATAACATATACACAGGAGTGGTTTATCTTAACCCTGCATTATGTCTCTATGTATTTAAGTAACATAATAATAAATAGTAAAGGTAATATTTGAAGACTTTGGATTTTTTTTTCCTTTTTAGACATTTTTAGTTGGTTCACACCTAAAAATTAATATTGGATAAGAAGATTCCTGGCTAATGAGAGTGTCAAGAAGGGTCCTATTTGCTGGGAAAATCTGTGATTCAATCTTTGTGTTTGATTTTTTTCAATTGTCCCTCACCCCTTGCACCCAGCCTTGGGTAGGAAGAATCATGTGGAATCAGCAATAGGGTGTAGGTTGTTACGTAGTGGTTTTTACAAAGAAAAGTAAAGCACTATTATCGAAGCCAGCTCCTGCCTTGCCCATTAGTGTTACTCAAAAATTGCAACAGTTTTAAGAATCCATCTTTAAAATAAGGTCTCATTTCTCTGAAATTGTAGCTATTGTAAAGCACATTCAGAGGTTTATATGGTAGTGTATATTTTCCCCCTTAAGTTGATGGGTGTTGTTGAATTAGGCAGTTGTTGAATGCACTGAAAAATCAATTGTTCTGCGGAAGATTTCCCCACCAATTGTTCTATCCCAAAGTGTTTTGATGGTATTAGCTCAGTGCTTCAAATGTGTGCTAAGCTCTTTTTTTTTCTTTGAGCTATTTCTTTGATTGTCCTAGAAGGCCCAGGACAGTGCTTTCAAATATAGAGGGAACTCCATGATTTTGAAGATATTTTATAAACAAGCTCTTCCAACCTTGGTCTTAGAGGAAGGAATAAAACACACTATTCTGGGGTTTAGAATGTTCCACCTCAGTTCATTCCCTTAGCCTCACATCGACCATGAAGACCATATGCAGTAATTCTTAAATCCTTCATTTAGCCATGAAACAACAAAGATTTTGCAGCTTCTGCTTCAGAACTGTCTAGGAAATCTAGCCATCAAAAAATGGCAGAGAAAAGAGGACACTTCAGCCTATATGTAGAAAACATGGATTACACATGGGCAAACTCCCTTTTCTCTCTTTGTTCTTCTGAACACACAAAATATTTATCGCTACTGGATTCTAGGACTAAAGAAATCTGGAATAAAGCAATAGTCTCTCACGATCCTGACCACCAGACATATTTTTCTGATACCAGTGATTTACTCTTCAATGTAGCATTATCTTACTACTGCCCTGAATGCACAAAAGATCATTGTAAATATCGTACCATCCTCTCTCAGGGCTATGATGTTGGATCCCATGTGTCCTGTGGGAGTCTTCCATCTTCTCTCCCGTCATAGGTAGCAAACATGGAGTTTACTTTCACTACTGCATATCCCTTTCCTCCGTGTCTCACAGAGGGTATGGGCTTGGAGAAATCATTGTTTTACCTAACCCCCAACCCAGCTACACATTATCATAGCCATACAACTTCCTTAGAGCAAAAAGATATGGGCCACTCAAAACCATCTGGGGAAGTCTTACAATGTGCAAAGCTTTGTGCGAACATGTTTCCTCTTCAGTGTCTTGTGGGCTGTGGTTCTAACACACTAATCATGTTTGCATAGAATATTCTTGTCATTGAGCATCTCTAATTGCAATCTCCTAAAAATATCTTTGGACTTGGCAGTAGGATTTCAAGACCCTTCCTGTTGCCCAAAAGGATCACCAAGTCTGCATCTGATCTCCAGTCTGCCTTATTCTCCAGAGTCTTTCAGTTTTACACTGATACTTCCTCTCACCAGAGGCTCATCCTGTCCCCTAACCAACCTTTTTAGCCATGCTTCCTCTTGGATGCTATAGTAGGTATCTATTGCTGTATAATAATATTACCACAAATTTGGCAGCATGAAACAACACATACTTACTTATTTTTTTGGTTTTGATAGGTCAGAAATCCAGTGTGGCTTAGGTGGGTCCTATGCAACAGGGTCACTCATGAGGCCTGAGTGTTCACTAGGGCTACCGTCTCATCTGAGGCTCAAATGGGGAAGGATCTGCTTCTAAGTGCATGTGGTTGCAACAGGATTCTGTTCCTTGGGAGCCACTAGCCAGAGGCCACTTCTGTTTCCTTGTTATAAAGACCTCTCCGACATAGTGGCTTACTTCATCAAAACCAGGAAGGGAGAGAATCTGCTAGGATGACAGAAGTCACAATGACATGTGGCCTAATCATAGAAGTGACATCCCATCAATTACTCTATTGGTTGGAAGAAAGGCACAGGTCTCTCCCACACTAGAGTGGAGGGAAATCACACAAAAAATGTGACTATCAGGAGGCAGGGAAAATTGGGGGCCATCCTAGAGTCTATCTACCACAAATGCTCCATAACCAAGAATGATCTCTAAAACTTGACTAAGAGAAATGAAAAATGAGCACATTTGCCAAATCAGTCCAGTTGTAGCAATTACTTTCAATATCTCTTACATATTTCCCTAGGTTCAAGCAATCTCAGGACACCCAGACTTGACTTCCCACTGCTGACATTTGTATCTCTGTGTTTGAAACCTTCTCTCAAGTCAGGAAAGAAGGCCTTCTCTGTCCAGAGGATACATTTTTCTTTCTTCCATCATGGTGGACAGTTCTGAGAGGCAATAGTCCATATAGCCCTTCTGAAGATGCCTCATGAGACCAGGCAATCACCTCTACTTGTTAACAAGCTGTGACTAGCTTGAAAAAATAGCCACTACTACATTTCTCCTGCCTTCTCTACTTCAGTACCCACTTTCCCCTCACTCCTGTTTTCTTGGATTTGCTCTCTACGATAAAGCTGGGCCTATGAACCTTTTGCCTAAAGCTGTTTCCTGGATAACCCAGGCTAAGACCTATAAAAGGAAATATTTAACAAACTATAGAAATGATCTCTGAAAGCATAGTCTTCAAGATGCTCTTCAACAGAAGAATAGTCTTGATATATAAAAAGATAGTCTTTTGTATCAACAGGGAGGAGAAGTGAGTTGAGGGAAAGTGGAGGGGGAGAGAAACCGTGAGAGACTGTGCACTCTGAGAAATGAACTGAAGGTTTTAGAGGGGAAGAGGGTGGGGGGATGGGTGCGCCTGGTGGTGGGTATTAAGGAGGGCATGTATTGCATGAAGCACTGGGTGTGGTGCATAAACAATGAACCTTGGAACACTAAAAAAAATAAATTTAAGTTAAAAAAAAGGAAGTATTTAGAATTTGGCATGGACTCATTGTAAGTTTAGGATAGTGGTGCATTCAGAGGAATGAGGACATATTCTCCCTGTCATCTCATTCCCAGACCTGCAGCACTTTTCAAATATGCTTCTTCCCAACTCCCAGGTACCTACTGGGTTTCAACTCTGCCCAGAGGTTACCCTGAAGTATTAACACTTCTGTCCCTCTCAGTCCCATTTTCCCATAACCAAGATAGAATGCATGTCCTTCTTCCTGAGGCCCCTGTTCCAGTGCTGGGGAGCGTGTTTATTATATATGATACTCTTTTTACCTACCCTGAGGGTATTCCTGTTGATCTTTCAGGGTCATGGTTCACCTTGTGAGCTATAAAACTACCAAGGGAGAAAGAGTAGTTCTAGCTAAGATATAATTTTAAGAAGACACACAAAACAAAATGGGGAAAAAAAGGGCCCTCAGGCTGCTCTACACTTCTAAAGTAAAGCTCCAAAAAATAAAATAAGCAGGCCACACACAAGGAAGCAGGCAAACTTTGTTTTGCTGAGAGGACTCTTTTCCTTGGGTTAATTCCAAGAGGGAACAGGCGCTGAGTGAGTCACAGAATAAGTAGGGCAGAGTTTGCCTTTCAGGGAATGCGATAGTGTAGGCGTAACCGTAGACCCTCGAGGACGCTCAGCAGGCACGACTTCCCAAATCCCAGACTACGTCATGCAGAAGCCTAACATGCAGAACTCACACATCCATGCAAACTCGCTCTGGTTCTGTTCCCATGCCTACCACAAACTGAGTTTTCGGAGTGAGCTCATCTCTCTGCTTGATCTGTGCTCTTAGTGAAAAGATGGGCAAGGCAGAGTTGAATCTGCTGAGAATCTATAAGGGATCCCCCCCAAGTTGGAGCTGGGTCAAGCTGTGGGAAAGACAAATTAGAAATCTGGCCAGTGTTTGTTAAGAGTTGCTCAGTGGGATGTCCTAGCAAAGCATTCCCAGGCTGGTTCTGAGACCAGTATACAGGACCAAGGGTGGGAAGCACAAGAGAAAGAATTCTATAAAGAAAACATTCTAAATGGCAAGGGAAAATGACCCTATATAGCACTAGGTTCAGAAGACTGCTATCCATGGCTGGGTATTGGTAGAACTGGGCAGTCCCATGTTCCAGGGGCAGCAGAGACACTGCTCTAAAGTCAATCAATATGTCACAGATTTCAGTGTGGGAGGTAGACTCAAATCTGATAGCTCATGATTTAGTAGTTATTTTGTGGCAATTGTTTTCCCCTAGAAGCAAACTCTTTCTTCAAATGCAAACTGACAGGGAAGAACAATAAATAAAGCAGATAAGAGAGAAGCTGCTGTTGTTGAAAATGAGGTAGTTAAGATGGATGAGTTACATGTTTCCCCACCTCCTCCAAAATATGAGCCTGAGTTCCTTCTATGCCACTTCTAATGCTCCATGTGATATCCTTTGAAACAAAAATTCTATGCTACCTGAGGGCAGACAAGTAAGAAGACTGGGGTAGAGCGCTGGGGTAGAGAGGAAGATCTTGGAGGAGACTGTTCCCATTCTTCCTACCACTGAGAAGTTTATGAGTCGAATATTCTAGAGTGCAATTAATACCTCCACAATGCCCAGGGAAAACATGCATGAGTATTCAGAGCTCTAGTCATGGCTTAGAAAACACTGACAGTCTTGAATACTATTCTCATTATCCATCCGTGTGTGTGTGTGTGTGTGTGTGTGTGTGTGTGTGTACCAGTGTACCATAAAATAAAGACCTCTTTCTTGTTTTTCATCCTCCAGATAAATTACTCAATACTTCTTGTGCTTATCAAAACAAGATTTTCAGAATCATGACCTTTGATCAATGTATGATCTTAGAATTTCTTCTGCATCATCAAAGACTAAATTATATTCAAAGTGGCTTTAGTGTTAATTTTATTTCATTATACATCTCTTCTTTGGAAAGCCATCAATGTCTATGAGCTATAGTCACTCAGAGTCTCTTTCTAGTTTCTAATGTTTTAGATAAAAGAGAATGTACTAACCCTTGTTAGAACAGTATTATTACACAGCTCCTCCCTCCCCCTAAAATGCCCTCAAATTTTCTGCCTTCTTTGCCTTCTCTACCACACTTGATAAAATTTACATCATATTTTATTTTGCTTTTGTACTTTGACCATATTCTTTTTGATCCTTTGGGCTTTTTAATTGCCTGTGTTTATCCCATGTTAATAAATACAACATATGCTTTCACCTAATCACTAAGACTGCCCACTTCAAAATCATACACTTTTTAAAATGAACCCATATGCTTAAAGACATTATTAAAGAGACTTCACATGCCTGTGTTTAATACTGACCTGTTGCCTTAGAAGCTTGCTGTATAATTGTTATCCTGGAATTTCTTTTTATTGCATTGTTTCTTGGCCCTCAAGTCTTCCTTGTTTTTCTCATTCTTGGATTCCTTTTATTTTTGGTTTTGCTGAACAACACTGTCTAGTAACTTTTTTTCCCCAGAGGTGTATATAGATATTAAACTTCCTGAATCCTTGCTGTCCAAAATGTCTTTCTTTGGCTTCTTGACCTTCTTAAAAGTTTTCCTGGATATAAAATACTATGTTGAAAAGATGTTCCTTCAGAACTTTGAGACATTGCCTCATTGTCTTCTAGGATGTGGTGTTTGTAATGTCATATATCATTATAGTTTATTTTTCTATTATCCACTGACCTCCAGAAGCTTTTAGGGTCATGCTTTTATCACTACTATTATGAAATTTTGGTTATGGGTATCACTGTGGGCTTTTCTGTACTTATTCTGCTGGACATTTATTGAGCATTTTAAAGTGGAAGATAGGATTTTATTAAATCCTGAGAAGTTTTCTTCTATTATTCCTATGGTTATTTCGTTTCCTGTATTTTTTTGCTCCATCTTTCTGGAACTCCATTTAGGTAAATACTCAACTTCTTATATGTGATCTGTATCTCCTCATTTTAAATGTATTTAATAAATGAAATTTTTAATTTTCAAGACTTTTATTTTTCAGGGTGCCTGGGTGGCTCAGTGGGTTAAGCCTCTGCCTTTGGCTCAGGTCATGATCTCAGAGTCCTGTATAAAGCTCCTCATCAGGCTCTCTGCTCAGCAGGGAGTCTGCTTCCCTCTCTTTCTCTCTGCCTGCCTCTCTGCTTCCTTGTGGTCTCTGTCTGTCAAATAAAAATTTTCTTTAAAAAGAATGTTTTATTTTCTTTGCATGCTCCTTTTTGTAATATCTTATTCTTATTTTATGCATGCAATATTTTCTCAAATCTCCCTGAGGATTTTAAATAGATTTCTTCTTAACTTATCTTATATTCCTTGAATTCTCTCTTTTTCCTTTGGGGTCTTTTAAAAATTAGTACATTAGGTTCCCTTATCATGAGTTACGGTTTCTTCAAATGCCATATAATCTTTAGTTGTACATTTGAACTTAAAAATATGGAAACATTCAGCCAAATGACACAAAATGCTTATTCAAAGGGACACGTGCACCCCAGTTTATAGCAGCATTATCACCAATAGCCAAATTATGGAAAGAGCCCAAATATCCATCGACTGATGAATGAATGAAGAAGATGTGGGATATATACATGTGTGTATATATATATATATACATATATGTGTGTATATATATATTATATAATATATATAGTAGTCTGTGTATAATGGAATATTATTGGGCCTTCAAAAGAATGAAATCTTGCCATTTGTAACAACATGGATGGAATTAGACTGTATTTGGCTAAGCAAAATAAGTCAGTCGGAGAAGGACAAATATCATATGATTTTAGTCATATGTGAAATTTAAGAAACAAAGCAGATGAACATAGGGGAAAGGAAGGAAAAACAAAATAAGATGAAAATAGAGAAGGAGGCAAACCATAAGAGACTTTTCAATATGGAGAACACACAGAGGGTTGCTGGAGAGGAGGTGGGTGGGGGAATGGTCTAAATGGGTGATGGGCACTAAGGAGGACACTTGCAGTGAGCACCATATGTTATATGTAAGTGATAAATCACTAAATTCTACTCTTTAAACCAATACTACACTATATGTTAACTACCTTGAATTTATTTTTCTAAAGATTTATGTATTTATTTTAGAGAGAGAGAGAGCTAGGGAAAGAGAGAGAGCACACACGTGCACAAGTGGGAGAGAGGCAGACAGAGAGGGAGAGAATTCTCAAGCAGACTCGCTGCTGTGAGGGTGGGAGGGTGTCCAACTCAGGGCTCCATCCCAGGACCCTGAGATCATGACCTGAGCCAAAATCAAGAGTCACATGCTTAACCGACTGAGCCACCCAGGTGCCCCTAACTTGAATTTAAATTTAAAAAAAAAAGAAATATGGAAATAGGTTCTTTATTTTAAAGTAGTTGATATTACTATCCCTCTGGAGCTATGTAGATCTTTCTCCACCTGAAAGGGAAGGTGTATCATTCATAAAGGAGCTTTATTTTAGGGGGTGAAGGGACAGAAATAAGGGAGGGAGTTTGGACATCTCCCTTGAAATCAGAACAAAGAAGCCTTTATTATAGGGCACCCAAGAACCACAATAGGACTCCAGACCTTTCGATTTCTTTATAGAGTCCTTCTCCTCTTCTAAAATAGAGGTAGTCCCTCCACATGGGCGTGCATTCAATGGAATGATTATAGCTATTTTTGACATAGTGTTTCTGGTCATCATTCTGAATTCTACCCCACTTCCCAATGCAACTCTTTGTACCCCATAGCTTGTAGCTCAGAATCCTTATACCTTCAGAGGCTGTTCAGTGACCTCTTCCCCGTCTGTGTTGTGAGCTGTTGCATCCTCCACTATTTCATCTACCAAAATAACCCCTAGTGTTTTCAGTCTTTCAAAAATGCATCAAAATCTCTGGTCAATCCTTGGCCCTTTATCCCCTTTTTAGTTCTACTATAGATGTATTCTCTTTTATACTTCTTTACTATCATTTCAGTGAGGTGTGGGAAGCAAAAGTGAAGCCTGCCATCCTGAAGGATAATGAATGTATTTTAGATAAACCTCATTCTACTGAAGTCTGCTCCAAGGGAAAGAGAATTACAGAAAGGAGTCAGGCTATTTATGCTAATTTTTAGGTAGTAGTTCTATCTTTCAAATTCTGTTTCCAGAAGTTCCCTTGGCATACTAAATATTAAAATGCTGGTTGACATACTCTATGACTAAATTATACATGATCCAAATTTAATAATGGCACACAAATATTGTTCTTAAACTTCACATACTGCACAATTAAAATCTGTATGCACATGTTTACGAAGTTGATAGTGTACAAAGTATTTATATATATCTCAGCTGAGCCTCATTACCAGCCTTTAAGGTAAGTATATCAGGTTACACTGGCCGTTGCATAGTTGTGAAGACAACTAGACAGCTTTGTTTCTAGACTTGTTTCAGTTAACTTGCTGAAAACCATCTTCATCTTTTACAAGCTACTTAACATTTCTTACACCTGATTTCTTAAATTAATAATGGTAACTCCCTCAAAGGGTCATGGTAAGAAATGAGAATACCTGTAAACATTTAGAGCAAGGCCTAGCACAAAGTAAGTGCTCCAGAATTATTAGCTATTTTTGTTGCTGTTATTATTATTATTTTCTTCATAATTGTCTCTTACTTCCTTCTACAGATGACAAAACTACGTGCCATTAGTCGAGCCACTCTTAGAGTCAGTTAATAAGAAACAGATCCTGGATACAGATCTTGGGAGCAACACCAGTAGGAGGGAGGGGGAGGGGAAGGGACTGAGCTAAAGGAGAAGTCCAGTTGTGGCGAAGTCTTAGGGCCAAGTGTTGGTCAGCTCCGCAGGGAACTTGGAAACTCGAATGGCTTTTCAGAGTTGTCTTGAGTTGGGTCCAAATGAACAGACTCCTTAGAAGCCTACACTGATCAGTCACTGGGTTTGGGCCACCCCAGGAAGGAGGCATGGTCTTGAGCCCAGGGTTTCTCTTCAGCCCCGAGGCTATCCTGAGGAAGAGTGGGCTGTTGAGAGCTGTCTGCAGAGGGCACACTCAGCAGCTGTGATGCTAAAGGGGGTCTGGATGGGTACCACAGACCTCCTCACGACGTCCAGCTCTAGGGAAGCCAGGTCTCAGTTCAAACACCCAGCCCAGCTCGCCATGTGAAGAGTGTGCTGGCTCCTGGCATGTGTTCTGCCCATCCATGAGTAGCAGAGTTTGCCCTTGTTCAATGCCAGGTCTGTGACTGATCCTACAACCCCATGGAGAGCTCCAAGATGGTGCCAACAATATCAAAATGAATATTAAATACATGCAACAGTGACTGGCCGTGTTCTAAGCCCTCTTCTTGGGTGACCTCATGAAGTCCTCCCAACAATCCCATGAAGTGGGTAGTTTTGCATCTCACAAATGAGGAAGCTGAGGGGACAGAGCAGAAGGGACTGCGAGTGACTCTTCTGCCCTCACTTGGAGAAAATGAGGAATTCAGGACTAGAGCATTGTCCCGGGGGGCACCACCGATCTTTCTTATTTTCCTGCACTTCTTTTTTAGCAGGGCGTGCGCGAGAGAGAGCACATGGTGGGAAGAGGCAGAGGAAGAGGGACAAGCACCCTCCCACTGAACAGGGAGACAGAGACAGGGCTTGATCCCAGGACCCCAGGAACATGACCTAAGACGAGGGCAGATGCTTAACCAACTGAGCCACCCAGGTGCCCCTTTCCTGCACTGTCTTTATGCTCAGGTGCCCTGAGAGGTGCAAGGTACATCTCCATATAGCCGGCAAAGGTACAGTGTCAGCCAGAAAGAGAGGGTGTCTGGTGCTCGTCTGTGGGGAGGTTTTCTAAAGAAAGGACAGATGCTCCCTGAAGGCTTTCCTGAGTTCTAAATGCAAGAGCAGGCCCCAAATCAATTTGAAAACACATTTCAATCTGCCTTCAATTTATGTTCCCCATCTACAAAAGGATAGATCATGTGGCTATATACAAACGTGGCTTCCCCTTGGCTTTAGAAGCCCTGGCCAATCTTTTGGTCTCTGCTGCTTATGAGACACACACATTTACCTCTAAGGTGAGAGACTTGGAACAAAGGGTCTTGAAGGCCCCCTTCCAGCTCTAAAAATTGTATGTTGCTATTGAAGTCCACAATAACTAATAAAGAGACTTCAGAAGGAAAAAAAAGAAACATTCTGAGACTATAAAGTTTTGTGTGTTACTATAAATAACTGAATGTGGTTCTTACCTGCGGTTTGGAGTCAGGAGACAGAATTAATTCCTTTCTTTCATAAACTTGGCACTGTCCTGGAAGTTTCAAAGCATTTTCAAATTAAAATGTAGACTGGCTTTCCATCTAAATCCTGCTTCCTGTCTTCCCATTTCATCTCCTACTTTTCAAAGTTAGTGGTGATGAAAACTCCAAGGACATGTTCAAAAGGAGGGTGACTTTAAGCAGGTGCCATTCAAGCCTGGCTTTTTGGGAGAGTTGCCTTTTCACTTTGTCTTCACCTGTCCCTTGCAGCTCCTGGTGCTGGAGCTTGAGGGGACACAGGTAACAAGCTATATTGGAGGGTATATGCAGTTCCAGCTTCCAAGGGGCCCCGGGTCTGCTAGGAGAAAAGGGAGAGGCTCAGATATATCTGATGCTATTACAGAAAATGATCAACACTTTAACAGGTGTAGAGGAAGTGTGTGCGCAGGATAAAAATAATACTAGCTACCGTTGATGGGATACTTACTGGAGGCTGTGTGCTTTACTAACATCTTTTCATGTAATCAGTCCAACAACCATGAATGGAAGATATTATTTATTATTATCCTCATTTGATTGTGAGAAACTTGACTCAAGAGGGGTGGCAAGCTGTACCTCAGGTGACTCAGCTGACATATGGGAGAGCCCGGATTCAAA
Organism: Mustela erminea; assembly: GCF_009829155.1. Lineage (NCBI taxonomy): Eukaryota > Metazoa > Chordata > Mammalia > Carnivora > Mustelidae > Mustela > Mustela erminea. The sequence continues at coordinate 37,595,441 of NC_045635.1, forward strand.
TCTAGAGCTTCAAATCTAGGACTCTGAATCCTTCCCTGTCAATTACTATACTCTTCTGCCTCCCTCAAGGCAGGTACCCACTATTCTGACTCGGGGATTTGAGGTGTGGTTTGCACTGAATGTGGAAGTCTGAGTTAAAGACGCAGTAAAAACAGGAAGACATAGGGGTGCCTGGATGGCTCAGTCATTGAGAATCTGCCTTCGACTCAGGTCATGATGCAAGGGCCCTGGGGTTGAGCCCCACATTGGGCTCCCTGCTCAGTGGGGAACCTGCTTCTCCCTTTGCTTGTACCTCCACCTGCTTGTGCTCTGTACCGGTAACTGCGTATGTGTATGGGGGGCGGTCGGTGGGTGAGGACAGTGTCCAGGAGGGTGAGGAGGAAGGATTACAGAAAGAGTAGTATGAGGTGGGGAGGGGACATATTGAGTACAGTGTGATCTGTGGAAGCTTCTAGGCAAACCTATGCACAGTCCTGTCATTCAATGTGATGAATTTCTGCAAAATTGTATACACATCACACACACACATGCACACACACACACTAAAGTGTGGTCTGTCCCACAGAGTTGAGCTCAGCTAATTAAAAAACCATATTGTAGAGGAGTGGTTCTAAGACTTGAACATCCATAAGAATCCCTTGGGAAACTTGTTTCAGCACCCATGGCCGGCACCAGCCCCAGACTTGCGGACTTGGTAAGTCTGAGGCTGGCCCCGAGAACGTGCATTTCTAACCAGCTTCCAGGTGACGTTGATGTCACCAGCCCAGGGACAACGCTTTGCCAGGTACCCGTGTGTGTGTTGGGGGCGGGGGGGGGTGTGCTGTGGGGGATGTGTGTGTGTCTCACTTGGCTGGGAGCGAAATGGGAGATATTTGGCATTTGAACACTAAAATCATTTGCTTCCTGAAACCAAAGTCCCATTTGTGCTCCCTCTCCAACTCTCTCCGCCCTACCCCCTTCCAGTCCAGACCCTCCTATGCAGCCATTTCCAAAAACAAGAGTCTGACCCTGTCGTACTCCTACAAAACACTTTAGCAGGTCTTTGCCTTTGTGTGGCGTGTCAATGCTTCCGGTCTTTCTTGTCTCTTTAATCCCTCACCTTGTCCGGAAAAGACACCTTTCGGGTCCCCCAAAAGGCCACATTGCCTCTTTTCTACATCTGGAATGCCAGTCTCCCAGAGCCTGCCTCCCTTCATTTGATGCAATTCCATTTCTCCTGTGTTTCAAGACTGCTGGCAATGCCCCTTTAGGACCTCTCTACCCTCTTTCACACTGTGGAAATAGCCTGGTAACAAAGCCAAGCTCTCCACAGATCTGGCAGCTTCATGAAGACAGGTACTGGGTCACAGCATTTAGTGCATGAATAAACAACTTAATAAATTATAATTGAACTAGTGTTATTCCAGACCTGGCGAGAATTAACCACCATATCTGTTCTTCCTGGAGCAAAGGATTATGTGCTTTCTTAGAGTCTGAGCTACCGTGGTGGCGGGGAGGGGGGAGATCCTCGCTCACAAATAGCATAAGGAAATGACAACATGCCATTAATAACCCAGAAGAAGCTGTGTCTGTTTTAGGATTTTTCCATCTGGGCATTACAAACCACAAAAGCAACTGTTTTGCCTCCACAAAGAACATATTTTTTTAACAGCACACTTTCCAAAAGGACATTCCTTCTGTTGCATTTTGATCTATCCTGATTTAATTTAAAGTTTGGAGATGGGGTCTGACCTTATCTATCAGTGGCTGAGCTGTTGTCTCATGGAAATGCAGTTTGAAACTCATTAATAGGGTAGCCTGTGTATTATAACTTAGAAGCTCTGGGTTATCACTGATGCTTGCAATTGCTATGGAAACCGGGTTCATATGCACCTTTCAAAGAGTCTGCTTTAAAACAGGGGGAAAAAAAGGGAAAAGGAAAAAAAAAGCTTCCTTGAAAGAATAAGATATTAGTACCCAACATGCATAGGCAGGTTTCATGGCAAAAAATGCTCTGCCTACACGGTAATAAAAACAATTCTTTGTATTTTTTAGGAGCTAATAATGTATAACCTTGTATTAGAGAACTGTGTTTATACTGGTGAGGAAGAATGCCTCAAGCAACTTTCCCCCCTGCCCACACAAACACATACACACGCACACGCACATGCAATTTTCAGCTTTCCCCAGACTTTTCCCAGACTGCATCCTTCAGTCCTCCAAAAGCCTCTGCACGTGCAGCTTCAGTTGCTATAGCCCAACTGGTGTGGACACTGGCAGAGAGCTCAGCCTTTTCCACCCCCACCTGCAATGTGTATTGAATGCCACGTCCATTGCTTATGGACTGAATTTCCCCATGTTGAAATGGAGCACTAATTTGATCAAGGGTCTCATAAAAAAAAAATTGGGTTGTCTTCCCCTACAAATCTGGGTTTTGGAGGCTCTATCCTTCATCTCTCTCTCCTTGCCCAAATTTTTTTCCCTAATGATCCTTTTGATCCAAGTGTGGTATTGTGTTGGGTAAATGAAAATGTGAACAGTCACCAACGTGGAGGGGGGAGATGCGGCCACCCCCTGAGACTGGGGTGGGGGCGGGATGGGGGTGGGGCCAGAGAACAGGGGTGGCTGTGTGGCTCAGCCGGTTAAGCGTCTGCCTTTGGCTCAGGTCACGACCCCAGGGTCATGGGATGGAGCCCCGTGTTGGGCTCCCTGCTCAGTGGGGAGCCTGCTTCTCCAACTCTGCCTCTCCTCCTGCTTGTGCTTGTGCTTGCACACTCTCTCTCTCTCAAATAAATAAAGGCTTAAAAGGAAAAAAAAAAAAAAACAGAGAACGTGAGTGGGAAGTGGTGGATGGGGGTGGTGTTCAATGGCAAACATCAGCATTGGCTTCTGAGTGGTGTGGCCCTACACACATCATCTCACTGTCTTACTCCCAAACGTTCTTTCCCAGCCACCTCATTTTGTCTGCATTTGCTCTTCTGTCCTCCTCACTTCTGTCCCCACTCACCAGTCTCTAGCTAAGGTGCCCCTACCAAAGATCTGATTTGTCACCGGGGTAGCACAGGAGTTGCAGGACTCACAAACCATTTATAAAACAGACAGGAATTGGCTCAATAATTCAAGAAAGGGACACACAATTGCGAACACATTAGAAAAATCCAAGAGGGTTATTATGGTCTTGAATGCTCTTGTTTCTTTCCCTACAAAACTTGGGTCTTTCATCTTTTTTTCTTGCCTCTCTCCCTCTCTCCTTCCTTTCTGCTCTGCTCCAGCCTGACTTGACTCCTTTCTGGCCGCTCTCCTGGCCTTCTCCATGCTATCTCCCCATCAGGATGGGCATGGAGGATACACTTCTCTCAAACCAGTACCTACCCTGACCTAGGATTTCCACGATGGGACCCAGTGTCCCGAAGCAGAACAATATAGCTCCATAAAACATCATCCAACAAAAGGAAGCATGGTTTATAGTCCATATTTTATGTAATTGCTTAGCTTCAGAGACAAAGCATCTACAATGCCTCATTCAAATAAGAGAAAAACAAAACTCTTATCATCATCTTATGGTAAAGAATTCTCTGAGTGGACACCTTGCTCTCAGTACGCCACCGTTTGTCATCCCCTCCAATGTCCGTGTCTCTCTGTTTACCTCCCCACTTGTGAATCCTTCTCTGGCTTTCCCCTAATCCCTTCTGTGCTCCTTCCCTAACCCTGAACACATGTGAGCTGGGCCTCCTCTTCTCTTGAACCGAACAGATCCTGAGGGCTGGGTTTCCTCTGTCCTCACGTCCAGACAGAAGGAACTCAGGAGAGAACACCTCTTCTGAAGGCTGGTGCTCACCTTGCAGGCATCTTGAAAATACTTACTGCTTTTCAAGTCGTTAACATCACCTAAACAAGGACTCTTGTCCCTCTCTTAATACAGGCCCCCTATCTCCTGGAAGGCTTCATAAATGATCCTTTCAGAATCTTACGAGTCTCCCCAACTTGACTCAGACCTCCTTAAGGGCAGAGGCTGTGTTCCATTTGCCTTTTTCTCTCCCAAGCATGGCTACTGGTCCTGACAAGCATGGTCATGCTTGCTAAATGATTTTCCACTGGTTGAAAGTGACATATACTCCGTTCATCTTTGTTTGAGTGACTGTCTCAGGTTCTTTGCTGAGCAGGGACTCAGAGCAGAGGGTGAGAGGGAGTAGCAAAAGGACCCGGGGCTCAGGGCAGTATATGAGTGGGGGAGAGGGCAGCTCCTAGATTCGAGAACATTCTCCTGAGACCACTCCCACTTTCTAGCTGTACAGAGAAGTATGGCGGGGTAGACATGTGTGCTTAGGTGGCATGCAGGAAGAATCTTCAGACCCCATCAAGGACCTGAATAGAGCCAATGTTGCATGGTGGGGAAGGGGTGAAGAATCTGCTTGAGGAAGCCAGACAGACCTGGGTTTGAATCTGAATTCCATCATTTAGCAGCTGTGGATTTAGACAAGTTGCATAAGTTTCTTTATTTTCAATTTCCTCACCTCTAAAATGGGGAAAAAAATACTATTTCAAAGGACTCTTGGTGTAATTGAAAGGGACAATGTTTTTGAAACCCTAGTATGGTGTTGGACACATCACATGTACTCAGGAAATGGCAATTATTAGCCTTAGTACTGGTAGTAGTATTGATATAATTATTTGATTGGGTGGAAAAGAGAACTATCCTTTTCCTCATCATTCCTTCAGTAAGATTTTTGTGTCCTTTTTATGACAGTTCAGAGAGTTAATGACTCAGCAAGAGCCAGTCATAACTTTTAGAGCTAGTGAATTCAAGACTCCATTCTTTTTATTTTTTTTATTTTTTTTTCTCCCTTCCCTTCCCAATTTCTCGCTCTGGCTACCTTTTTCTTTTCTTTCATTTTATAATGACCCCCAATTTTGACCCACTCCCTTCCCAATCAATACTCGATACCACATTCTTCATTTATTCTAAGGTGTGAAAGGTTGATAAGCACCTATGATATTATTCCCAGGGTATATTTGCACATGAAGAAGAACAGAATCCTTTAACTGAAAATATTAAGATCCTTTGAGTTCAGTGTTTTTCAAATTACAGGTTGCATTTTAAAGGGACCAATTTAGTGGCTCTTGACTACCATTCTTTTATATTATTGTGCCTTATTACATGTTATTTAGTGTACTAATGTAGAGGGAAAAATGCAAACAATTTCAAAGTCTAGGGGGACATGTAATTGCTTTAACCTTCAAGGGGAAGTTACTCTTATTTAACAAACCATTTATACCATTATGTGTCACAGGTTTTAAATAACCAGCCTTGCTGAATCTCAGACTGAAAAATGAGTAAACAAAGGCTCACATCAGAAGTTACTAGAGGAGATGATACTGATGAAGGGTTTAAACTGGAACTGAACATTCTCAGTTTCCTTTCACCAAAGGAAACTAAATTTAAATAATAAAAGTCCATTTTCTATTGGCACCTAGGTGGCTCAGTCAGTTCAGCATCTATCTTCAGCTCAGGTCATGATCTTGGGGTCCTGGGATCAAGCCTGCCTGGGCTCCCTCCTCAGTGGGAGTCTGCTTCCCCCTCTGTGACATCTCTTGCTCTCACTCCTTCTCAAATAAATAAAATTTTTTTAAAAAGAAACAGTTAAAAAAAAGAAAAGTCCACTTTTTATACAGCCCAATACTATGTCACTTAATTAGGAAATTACAATGTGGAAAAAAAAATTTCTGGATTTCATTTGACTAGGGTACCAAAAGAACCATGCATAAAAGGAAAAACTGGTAAGTCAAATCACATCAAAACTAAAAACTTTTGGGGTGCCTGGGTGACTCAGTCAGTTAAGCATCTGCTTTTAGCTCAAGTCATGATTCCAGAGTCCTGGGATCCAATTCCACATTGGGCTCTCTGCATAGCAGGGAGTCTGCTTCTCTCTCTCTCTTTCTGCCTGGTGTTCCCCTTGCTTGTGCTCTCTCTCAAATAAATAAAATCTAAAAGCTTTTGCAGAGCATAAGTTTCTGTAAGAGGATAATACAGTACAGGTTATAAGAAAATATTTGCAAATCAAAGAACTCTCAAAACTCAACAGTAAAAGCAGATAATCAAACTAGAAACTGGGCAAATGACATTTTGTGGAAGAGGATACGCAGATGGCGAATAAGCACAAGAAAAGATGTGCAACATCGTTGGCCATTCGTGAAATGCAAATAAGGACACCGGGACACTTTTATAAGAATGACTTAAAAATAGTGACAATACCAAATGTTGGTAAGAATGCAGAGAAACTGGAATGCTCATATATACTGGTGGGAAGGTAGAATGGCACAGCCACTCTGGAAAATAGTTTGGCAGTTTTTTAAGAAACTGCAACCACCACACGAGCAGGCAAGTGCACTCCCGGGCATTGATCCCAGAAAAGTGAAAACTTATGTTCACACAAAAACCTGTGCACAAATGTTCGTAGCAGCTTCTTTTATAATACCAAAACCTGGAACCAGTCCAGATGTCCTTCAAAGGATGGCTGGATAAACAAAGTGTGGTACATCCCGAAAAGTTATATACTATATGATTTCATTGACAGAACATTCTTGAAATGACAAAATTCTAGAGATGGAGAACAGATGTGGCTACAAAAGGGCACCATGAGGGATCCTTGTGGTGAGGGAATGTTCTGTATCTTGATCGTATTAACGTCAATGTTCACGTTGTGGTGCTGTGCTATAGTTTTGCAACATGTTACTGGGATATAATGATTTATAAGAAATAATATATGTGCTCATCCAAATGGCCCAAATTATATTTCTCATATATATCTGGACTTCATCCCCAGTTCCCTGAAAATGCTTCAGAGCCATAAAAGTGAAATGGGTGTCTTTCTGTTAATGAAAATGACGTTGGGACCCCACCCAAGGGCAAGGGCTGGTTGCCAGGCAAACAAACCCTTGTCACTATAGGCTTGAAACTTTCAGCCCCACCCCCTGACCCTGGGGTAAGGGACAGGCTGAAGTTTGAATTAGCCATTAGCCAATGACTTAGTCAATCCTGATTATGTCATAAAGCTCCCATAAAACTCCAAGAGGACAGGGTTTTGTGGTCCTCTTTTTGAGAGCTTTCGTGCTTGGGAACCAGAATGCTTCCATGTGCCACTGCTCCGGGATCCCAGCTCCATGACAACAGAAGCTCCTTTGTTCAGGACCTCCCCCTGTGTATCTCTTCATCTGCCTATCAGATCATATGCTTTAATAAACTGCCACATGTAACCGTTTCCCTGAGTTCTGTGAGTTGCTCCAGCAAATTAATCAAAATTCTTCAACCTTGGAACCAGCAATCATTGGCTGGTTGGTCAGAAGCAAAGTTGACAACCTAGGGTAGTGAGTGGTGTCTGAAATGGGAGTGGGACTGAAAGCTTAACCTGTGGGATTGGATGCTATCTTCAGGTAGTGCAAGAATTGCTTGCTTTGAAGCGGGGAGTCGCTCCTCCCACATTGGAATTGGGTCTGGGAACCCTAAAAGAGTTACCATTGAGGGAAGATGGATAAAGAGAACTTAGGATCTCTCTGTATCACTTCTCATAATTGCATGTGAACCTACAATTATCTCAATGAAGTTTTAAGTTTAAAAAAAAAAAAAGGAAATACACACACAAAAAACCTTTGGGCTTACTTCTGTCCAGGAGCTATAATCATGTCATTGGTTTCAAAGGAATCTGTTATAAAAGAAAAGGTCAATTGTTTTATCAAAGATAACTAGGTCAAACAATAAACTAATAATAGCAAGTTACTTAACAAGCTATAAACCAAAAAGGTGCAAAAACTTGGCAGTTGAATTCCATTTCTTATTTCTCTACACCTCAGAAGAGTGAATAGACCATAGTGATCAAGTAGAAATAACACTGTTTCAACAAATGATAGAATATTTGAGAGAAGGAAGGGTCCCCAATGTCTTGAGAATCCACGATACTCCGTAAAGGGTTGTGTGTAACTGCTGGGAGGATTGAGGAAACAAAGGGTTGAGGCTAATACCCTTATGAGAAGGGATTACTGAGATAACAGATTTTTAAAAAATACTGATATGTAATCTGCCCAACTTGGTGTACAAGATATAGTCTGAATAGACACTGGCACAATTTGAACCCAGTAATTCACGAAAAAGAACTCTTTTTGCTGAGAAAAAGGAGAGTTCCCTTTTCAGTACTGAAAGAAAATTAAGAGAAAATAAAGGTACAAAGGTCAGGAATGCAACAATCACTCTTAACATACCTCCTGCTCTCCAAATAAACAGGCAAATCACCCTAAAGACAAATGTTTTTCAGCCTGAATATTCATCAGACTATGTAATCGATCTATACGTACTGCACTTTGATTTTGTAACTAGAACCTTTTTTTTTTATAAAAGCCAGTGGATGAAAACAAACAAAAAAGCCAGTACATCTATAAGTGAATATAAATTAGTCCCCTTTGCCATCTAAAAAGCTATATGACATATACAGTAACCAACAGTTCTTTAAAGGCTACTCATTTTTTAATTGCTACCAGTATTTGCCGCAAAGAACCACACACAAAAACACCAAGCAACCGTTTTGCCGTTAGTGTATTATTTTCTAAGTTCACCATTGAATTATGGAGGTACAGTTTTTAATCGATAGGTATTTTCAGTACTTGAAGCCTGGCCTCGACAGAGCACGCAGCAGTGTTGGAACAGCAGTTCGGAGAGCTCGGAGCAGTTGGGAGCAGTGCAGTTCAGAGCAGTTCGGAGCAGTTCGGTAGTTCTTAGCAGTTCGTATGGGGAAAGGCAAGCGACAGCAGGGCAGAGCAAATGTTGTCTAGGTGCAGAATGCCTGGGATTGCAGTTCGTCATTTGTAGGAAATTCACTGGATTCTTCCGCAGCAGTGTTGTCTTCGTTCTTGTCACCATGTAGAGTTTCTTCGTTGTCATCCTTGTCTTTCTCGTGTTGGAGGTCTTTGGAGATGAGTTGTCTAGCCAGCTTGAGGTTCAGGCCTTCGTTGTAGTGTAGTTTCCTTTTCATTTCGAACTGCCGCTGCTTTTCTTGCTTGTCGAAAAGGATCTTGCTGCTGTGTGCTCCGTCACTCTCCGGCTCTCCCAACTGGCAGTTCAATTCCGAGGTACCACTGGCGGCGAATTTCTTGGCTAAGTTGTCTGGGGTCATGGCTTCCTTTGCTTCAGAATCATTCACTGGATCTTCTCCATCGTCTTGCGGGCTGAAGTAGGGGCTGCTGGGCTCATTGATCTTCATGAAGTCATAGTCTCTATAAGCAGGCCGGTGTGTTGCCAGGATGTTGGATTCGTCCCATTTCTGGGACTTTTTTCTCTGGACCTCCTGTATTGTCCCTCCCGACTGCGGGGCAGAGGCAGCCACTGAGGAACCAGTGGAGCTTTTGTTCTTCAGTATCCCCTTGATCGGCCGGTGTGAGGCAGTGGAGGCCGCCATGCCTGCGTGGGGAGCCAAGGGCCGCCGCGGGAGGGTTGGGCCGCCGCAGCCGCCTGCCCGCCCTCCAGGCTGAAACGGCAGCTTGGTCTGTTCTGGGAACCAGTTGCAACGTCCTAATAGCTGCACCAGGACCCAACGTCACAAAAGGACATGGCAGACGACGCCACAATGGTACCCGCTGCCGTCATGGCGGCTGTCATGGCAGTCATCACTGCCTCCCAGCCCATGCTGGCTGGTTTTGTTTTTGTTTTAAGGACTAATAGGGAAATACCCCTGCATTACACACAAAACAGAGAAGCACTGTTTTGTGAATTTCTATCTAGCCTGTCTGTGTACCAGAGGCTATGTAAAACGTATGTCTTACTGTGCATCCCAGTCAAAAATTTGAGTCGCTGCTTTGGTTGAAAAGATTGGAAGTGTAGATGCTACAAGGTGATTACCTTCTGCTCATTCCTTATGTTACCATGCACACCTCCCTCTCCCCTACCTACTTACACGCACGGCCCCCGCGCCCAAAACCCCTCGTCTTCCTCTTATGCTCCGCCTCTTGTTTAATGGCCCCCAAATCCAGTCGCTTACGCCAGGTGGGACTGTGTCTCCCTCTCCAATCCAGCCTTCAAGCAGGGGCCTAAATAGTTCGAGAAACTCTCCCAATTCTCTCTCTTCCACCACCACCCTGATTCAAATCACCACTACCTCCTTATGGGTACTACAGCCACAGTCTTTGTACTGCGCCACCCCCCCACCTTCACTCCTCTAGCTGTCTCCCAACTTCGTACCCACCCTCTAGCCAAAGTAGTTTTTCAGAAACACCCCTCAAATCTTGTCAAATCTCTGTTTCAAACCCCTTAACTGTTGCCCATTTTCTGTAACTTGAGGACCCAAATCTAGAAGACACCAAAAGAGGCAGCTCTCTGAACTGCACAGGCATGCATATGGAGTATTCTCCCGGTAAAGTCTCCCAGTCCTACCTCCAGCTTTCCATTCTGGCCTTTCTGTGCCAAGAGCATCCACCTCCCTTCCTGTCCCAGAGGACTTTTGTTTTCAGCTCAATCATTATTGCCTTATTTGGGCCTGTTTCCTGAGTCCCAGGGCAGATAGACCTTCCTGTGCTCTCCTGACCGTTTTTATTCTCCTTGGCAGTTGTGATTATACTGTCTGGGCACACTAGATAGTAAACTCCAAGAGAGGAAAGAAGATGTGTTTTGCTCATCATTATCTCTAGCTCTGTATCTTGACAACATCAGGATGTACCTGGACCATAGTAGGTATTACAAAAATATTTATTGAGTGAATAATAAATGAGAGGTGATGGGGAACTGGAAGAATGAGCTGTGTGAATAGAGAAAATAGGACTCTAGACCCCTTACAGTCAGTTTCAATTTGTCCAGTCACATAGGGGGAAAAAAAAAACAACCCAAAAACCCATATGTGGAATTTGGGGCCTGTTATAGGAGTGACTTTGGAACATTTTGTCCTTCACAGGCCTCGTATTTCACAGGCAGTGACATTCTTCTAAAAAACAAAAAGGAAATTAAGATCCAGTTTCACATTCTCCCCTCCAGGTAGCATTCACAAGATTTTTTTTTCCCTTCTGATAACATTTTGCTTCCTCTTCTCTCCCTCAAGGTCTTTCTGCATTTTCGAAACACAAAAGCTAAAGCATGAAAGAACTATAAAACTTTTACAAGGGTCTTAAGCACCCTAAGTTCAAGTTGTCCTGTATTCTCCGAAGTCCTACTAACTTCAGGAACTCTGCAATCACTTTAAAACTGTTATTCATCTAAGAAAAAGAATTTCCTGATACCATGCTCTTTGAAAAAAAAAAAAAAAAGTTGTATTCTGTGGTGAGGGCTTTCAGGGATTCAAAGCTGATATTCAAGGCTATAGGAAAACCCTCTGGTATGTGAGAGGAGGAAAAAAACAATCTTCATTATTCAGAACTACTCCAGGCTACCCTTCTAAAAAGCTTCACTGCAAAGCAACACAGAGCAGCACAAATGTGGTTAGTCCTCCTCGCTTGTAGGCACAGGGGGTCTGTGTATGTTTAGCTGTAAACAGGATGTTAAAGGGAGATGCTGATCCCAGTGCACTGGGATTTTGCTTTTGTCTGTACACAGCACCCACCCCCACATACTGTGATCTGCTCAATATATAATGAGTCAGCGATCTGGTCTTTCTCATGCTTTCTGAAATTCATCTTTCAGTAGCACAAAGGTGGTTCATGCTGGGGCAGGAGCCAGGTGATTGTGACCTGTTTACATGGGCCCCAGAGAACACGATTTAAAGAAGGAAACCACCAGTCCTGACAGATTTCAGTTGTTCATTAGGTAAAAGTAATCCTTTTCCACCTACCATTTGCTCCTTATCTGTTTAATTAAGGAAAGTCTCCCCAAGAAAAACCCAAGTTTTGAGTTCTTATCATCAAACTAAAAATTCTCAATCTCAGCAACACTATGGCAAGCTTGAGTTAGAGAAGATTAGCAGGCTTTCCAATAGTTCTCTTTCTTTAGGCCATTTGTTTGTTATTGCCCTAGGACAAGAGCCAAACAGGTAAGTCTGAGTCTCCACTTCACACACTCACACACTCCAGGGCTAACTAAAACTTTCCCAGTCCATGATACAGTATATGGAACTTACATAAGTCCTAGAAAATCCTTCGGACAAATATTTAGGACCATCCACTCTATTTCCAAGAGCGGAACCTTCATTTCAAATGCACAGAAAGTGAAATAGTGCTTCGGTGGTCCTCAATGATGGGTTAATGTTTGATAAATACTTCTAAATACCCATGCTGTTCTATCACCATGGTTTTAAAAAACATTTAACAAATATTACTGATATTTAAAATGTCATTTGAATCTTCTGATGTTTGCAGGGATCAGAGAGTTCTGCAGAGCACTGATTGACTCCACAGCTTTGTTTCTTGCCCTAAGAATCACCTCTTTTCCACGGAGACATTCTCCAAGCGCCCATAAGTACGGGGCTTGGTTCAAAAGTAGAACCAAGCCCGGAACAAAGAAATTCTCAACTAAAGGTGGAAATACCTAAGAAACCAAGAGTTCTCTCCAACATGGAAGGTATCCCAGATGTCCCACCATTAGTGATAGATTAGTAAAACTAATTACTAATCTAATTAGTAAAACTAATTACTAACCTAATTAGTAAAACTAATTTCCAGTAGTGTTAGATTAGTAAAACTCTGAGAGAAGGCAGTGGGCTATTTTGGGAGCAATCATGCTACTGGTAATGGGGATTAGTACTAGTTTAACCATGAGGTATCTGAAGTCATGCATCAGTTTATCCAAGAATTATCCATAGTACTTGGAGAATTATGTTAGATACTGTGTGGTATGAAAACAAAAGTGCTCTTTGGTTTTGAATCTGTTTCTTCCGCAATTTCTCTCTCTCATATTCCAAACCCAGGTTTTGGACATTTTACTAGATATCCATATCTTAGATTGGGTTTCCTTACAAAGAGACCCTGAGACAAGGATTCAAGTGTAAGTAGTCTATACTTGGGAAGAGACTTGCAGAAAACATTGGTAGAGGAGTGGGGAAGTGAGATGGGGAGGAGAGGAGATGAAAGGTACACCACCAAAGCAGTTCCTCCTGTGGGCAACTAGAGCTTAATCCTCCTGCGAAAGTGGGAGTCAATGAGGAAGAGTGAGCCCCATGGCTCACCCCCACCTCGTGGGTGAGGGTGCAAGAGTCTATTTATGCATTAACTGCTGCCATCTTTACTTAAGGCCTGCTGGGAGTAGGGAGGGGCATTAACTCCCTGCACTTCGGATTCCTGCTGGAGCATTGGGAGTGGACGGCCAATGTGCTGTTGTATCCTCTTGTTGGATTCCTCCCATCCCTTTTCACAAACCATCTCCTGCTATTCTCCCTGGGCTCACAGTCCCAAATGAAAATCTTTCTCTCCAGCTCTGCTTTTACAGGCAGAACCCAGACTAAGACAAGGATTGTTCATTGTATCTTAAGTTTCCCCATACCTAACACATATTTGACACCTGTCCAAACTCTGGCACATGCCAGTATTTCTGTAAAGGGGGTGAATGAGCTGAGGAAAGTAGACAAAAATCTTTTGAAAAGAGGAGTCTGACAATATGGGCAGATCTAGAGAGGTTCGGCGAGGTGATGGTTTTCTGTCTTTTTCATTAAAAGTTTGAAAGCAGTAAAACTTTTTTTCCAGATGAAAAATTACGTAGTACTCCAGGATAACAACTGATAACATTGGAGCTAGGAAGCAATGGAGTTGGTCTGTCTGAGTGCCCTGGAGTTATCATCATTTGGCACCTCAGAGGTGGTTCCTGAGCCATCAGAGGGACCTGAGAAAGGAAGCAAATATGAAAACCACTGTGAACGTGAGTTGTTGCCCAAAGCATGAGTGTTTGGTTATCCCAAGTGTTGATTTTCTGAGTGGTCACTTTTCAAGAGGAGATTTTCTACTGTAGTGATTGACAATCATAGTCACTGAGAGCAGATCACAAAGGAGACAGGACATCACTGAAAATGTCAGATGTTACATAGTAAACATCAACTTAGCCCCCTTCCAAGGGGATAATCCAATTTGGGAATATTAAATGAAGAGAAAGATCATCAGTGGGAATGTCTGTCAGGAGTTATACAGAAAGTAAAGTCAAAGATATCAGAAAACAGGCCTTGCAGGGATTAGCCGAAGCATTTGTAGGAGAGAAGTGTTCTTGTTCCCTAAAGGACGCTAAGACATTTCCTAGGAAAATGAAAGGTGGTTTCCTTTCTTACTCTTGATCTTTCTTGGTCAGGAAAGGAGCTACTGATAAAACAGAACATGGTTTTATCAACCATTTTCATATATACACATAGAGTTAGATTCCTAAAAGTATTATTTTGGCTTAGATGGAAATCCTGAAAGTTATATCGGCCAAGCCCAGGAGGCAGAGATGAGAAGGAGGTTGGATCTAAACTTGTGGAGGAAGGAGAACCTGGGTGGCTCAGTCGGTTAAGCATCTGTCTTCAGTTCAGGTCATGATCCCAGGGTCCTGGGAATGAGCCCTGTCTTGGGCTCCCTGCTCAGTGGGAAGTCTTCTTCACCCCTCCTTCCCACTTATGCTCCCTCTCACTATCTCTGTCTCTCTCAAATGAATAAATAAAATATTTTTTTAAAAACAAGCAAACTTGGGGTGGTATTTCACTTGGATATAAGACACATGCTGGAACCCCTGACTCCCACCGCTTCTAGAAGGAGTGTGTAGCAAATGGGAAAGTTCACTGCCATAGTGGTCCCAGAGGGCTCATTGCCTAGCAGAGAAGACTGAAGATCAGAAAGGCATGGTGGCTTGTTCAGGGTCACACAGGCAATTAGTGGCATAGCTAACACTAAAAATTCAGGTCTTCTGGGACTACTATGGCAATGTACTTGCCTACTTGCTACACACCTCCTTTAGAAGTGGTGGGAGTTGGGGTCCCAGCATGTGTCTCATATCCAAATCAGATTCTTCCCCAAGTTTAGATCCAACCCCCTTTTCATCTCTGCCTCCTTGGCCTACACCATTCTCCAATAGCACTGACACTTGGAAAGAACAAAAGAAACAACAAAACCACCATTTCAGAAGGATTAAAATCCTGGACCTTGTGTCCTCTGGATAGCAAGCTAAAATATGAGGTGCAAGCTCAGCTTGAGGCACAAGTGGAAAAGTTTTTTGGGCAAGGAATCAATAGGCCGATTGACCAAATTTTCTAGTTCTGGATGAACCATAGTCAAATTAGAAAAGCAATAATGTGATCCCGGGCAGCAAAAATCAATTTTGCCAACAACACTGAGATTCCTTGAGGCAACCCTTTAAAGATGACATTATAGACAGGATTATTTCCCATGTGTACAAATATGGCTGGGGATAAAAACACACACATGGAGATATAACCCGATGTGTGATCCATTCTATTTGGGAAACAAATTTTCTTGTTATTATATATCTATATTTTTTAGAGAGAGCATTATAAAAACAGCAAGAGACGGTAATAGAAAAAGAAATGAAACACTGCAAGTCTTTTTTATGATGTTTCGCATGCAAAAAGAAAAATAACTCACAGAATCGTCAGATTTCTTAGAAGCTGCAGTAAATATATTGTTAGCATCCCCATGACTCACTAACAAGTTGCTGTCTGCGGGGAGGTGGGGCAGGAAAGCTGTCACCGAATTCCAGTCAATGATTTATAGTATTTGTGACTACCCCATGCAAAGATTGTCAGCTGGCAATTTATTTTGGTTGATGTAACCCGACAGAATCTTCTTCCTTTCTGACAACCAGTCCAGTAAGTAAGGTTAACACATTTCAGCTTTAATAAACAGAAGTAAACCTAGCAGTGAAGTTTGGTTCCATCTTAGTCATGCCTATGTGTTGGTTGTATTTAAACAGAGCCAGTAAAACAGTTCATGGCAGCCACGAAGATACTGACAGGAAGGCAGGAGTCAAAGAGAGTAGAACAGTGGTTGCCCAACCTCCCTGTGCAGCAGAACTCCCTGGAGGGCTTGTTAAGACACACAGTACTAAGCCCCTCCCCCAGGGCTTCTGATTCTGTAAGTCTGGGGCAGAAGAAACCTGAGAGTTTGCATTTCTAGCAAGTTCCCAAGTGATGTGAATAGTGTTGGTCCCCTAGGGGCTACATGGAAAACCAGTGGAGTAGAACAAGGTCTTGCCCCATTTGGCAGGTGACTCAGACAAACCCAGGCCCACAGCTGGAGACCCTGTGCTCTACCCTTCGGAAAGATGAGCAAGTACAAAGGGAAGCACAGAGGGAGGGGGAGTTCATTCTGCCACGAAGGCCTTGTATAGTGGGTGTGTTCTGAACTAAGCATGAAAGTGAAGAAAGACCAGGGAAGGGTCTGTAGGCAGAAGATGGAGAAGGCGGTCTATGGCAGATGAGAAGCACAAATGGTCTTTGAGGGATTGATCCATAACATAACTGCAACAACAGAATGGCTACTCCCATTACAACTATATACAAGAATGGCCCATTGCTCTTTGTTTCATCAAGCATTCACACTGACTACCTGAGTTGATTGCACATGTAGAAAGAAAAGTAGGAGGAGTTGGCAGCATGGTTTCCCTGGCATTCCCTCTGATTCTCTACTCTTGTCTGGCACTTGCTCAGTACAAACCAGAGTCACATGAGTAACTATTCCTCAAAGGCAGAGTCCCTTTCTCTTAGTTGATAGTTTTCCCCAGGAACTGTCATCGTAACAGGTCATACAAACCCATAGAAACTTGATAGGATAGTGGGTTGGTGGTGTTTTAGGCATCTGATAGTGGCTGCAGGGTATATTCTTTTGGACAGTGCAACTTTCTTGGCACTCTTGAAATCTCGTCTCGCAGATGGTCCCCTGCAGGTTAGGCTGGCCATATTTGTCCAAGCACGCTTCATCCAACAGCCAATCTCAGTGGTTCTCACAGCCCAATCTTCACAAGGACTCCAATTAGAGTTTGATGGAAAGCATCTCATGTGTAGAGATCCTGTTTTTGATGTTCTGTGTGTCTTCTATAGCTCCTAATGTGCACAGAAAGGGCTTGATAATGCTTTTGTTAATAAACAGCAGGGATCAGTGCAAGTGTGTCCATTAGACAGTCATTGCTTGGGTCTGTTCCAGCTGATGGCTGCCTTTACCTTAATAGAAAGTCCTTCAGCAGTAAATGGACACAACTCTTCAAAAAGGTTAGCCCCCATCCCAATGTAAAGTGGTCACTTCAGATAATTGTGCTTAAAATAATACACTTTATCGTCAGGGTTTTGTTTTTTGTTGTTTTGTTTTGTTTTGTTTTGAGAAATATACACTTAACAAAAGATAAAACAGAATATTGCTTCATGGCTCAGGCAATTCATCTCTGTCTCCATTGTTTGTTTAAGTCTTATTAGGGTCAGTTGTGACCTGAATTGTTCCATTTTCCATTTCTCTGTGCCATTATACCTCCAAACATTTCAAAAATAAATTCCCTTTCTGCATTTTATTTTTTTATGGGTAAGTATTGAGTATGACAGGCCTGTCATCACCTAATGAGAAATGGCTCTTGGGCCACTTATAACTATTATTTAGATGACGTTTTTCCCCTCTGATTATCAACAGGAAACTGAGATGCATGGCTCTCAAAAAAAAAATACAAAACACTGAAGGACCAGAGAAGACAATAGCCAAAGCAAAATAGAAGAATCAGGTTTATGAATTTAGGCTTGGACTGGTAACATTTTGAAAGGCATCTTGAAAATTTTCCTTTGGAGAAAAACAGAGAAAAGCAAAGGGACACCAGGAAAGTGAGATTTGGTGTATCTTGAGGTTAGTTACTTTTTAGTAGGCTTCTTGCATTACTGACCTAATATGCTGACAAAGAAAAAGTCCTTCCCATTGTTTGCTCATCAAAGAACATGTAGCAGAGAAAGTCATTTTCAGATGGGTTCTGAACTACAAGATGAAAATCATTAGTATGACATACATGCATACATAATGCATTGCTCCAAAACTGATACTTGGTATCACAGTGAAGACATGAAGTAATGTATTAGAAAACCCCCATAAAGTATTGAATACTTATAAACACTGTTTTTCTTTTTTGACAGCATAATGAAAAGTTTCAAAGCACTCTTGTCTTTCAAATTATAGTACCATTTTGTTTTTATGGTTTCATTTACCAATAGATCTTCAGGTATGTGCCAACAGTCATGGGGATGAGGATGGGTATGAAGATGAAATCACAAACTCGAAACTGTCACTACTAATGCTTGGAATCTGGAAAGTCAGAGCAGATGCCTGAGTTATGAATTGCAGTTTTGTGTGGAAACAATCTGTCAGCAACATAGTGTTGAGCAGCAACGGTTCTTTAGAAAATAGTCTCCTTCAGTAGCATGGCTATGCTTGAAGGATAAAAGGTCGTTGAAAGGTCCTCTGGAATTCAGGAGGCATGGCAGCCGAGATACAAGGCTAGATGTCATTGCCGGTGCTGATGTCATACCCAGTCCTTTCATTTTTACCTAGGTTTCCCAAATCTCTGATTTGGAAGGAATTCAAGATTTACCTAGGCCAATATTTCTCAACACTAACGTGCCTATGAAATATCCGGAGATCTTGTTAAAATGCAGATTTTGACTCAGCAGGTCTGGGGTGGGGCCTGGGATTCTGCAAATCTAGGAAGCTCCCAGGTAAGGCCAATGCTGCTGGTCTGTGGAGCACATTTTGAGTAGCAAGGTCTAAGACCAGTTTTATTTGTTTTTTGTATATTTTTTTAACCTCTAGTTTTTAGACATATAGTGTTTTATAATTATGTCACGGGTAATTTGTTACCAATGCTAGCAAATCACCAACTTTCTTCCACTGTAACTGTGTATCTATGCATATTTCTATCTCTGTCTCTAGCTATAGCTATTTCTATGAATCAGAGTAATTTAAGATTATCCCCATAATATTACTCTCCTTGATATTGCTGGGGAGCAAAAAATTTCTTCCACCCTTTAAGATTCTTTTGGCTGATCTAACCATTATATTGACATTAGACAGATTAACAGGAAAAAATAAAATTTGATTACATAGGTATGGGGGCTCCATAAGAATATGAGGCCCTGGGAAGTCAGGCAATTGAGGTTTGTATGTTGTCTGGACCTAAAGGAGCTAAAGTCTGGAACTTCAAAGGGAAGAAAGATATTTCACAGGAAGATGAAAATGAGTATATGTTTGCTTAACAAATGTTTCCTGGGCCATACAGAAGCAGTGAAACACAGAGAGGAATTTTAACAGACTTTACTAGATTCTTCTCTGTCTACCACACCTAGTTTGTATTATACTGCAGTTATCTATGATGATAGCTCCCTCTCTGGATCAGGTCCTCTATCTAAATTCTTTTAGACCGTTAGAAGGAAGGTCAAAGGTTCTCCCTAATCTTTCAATTTCTTAAAAGTTATCAGCCTGAAATAATCCACATGCCAAAGAGACACATTTTGGGGTGGCAAATCTTGCTTCACTACAACATCTAGCTTCTGACACACTATTCTTAGTGGAAGAGAAATTACACATAGGCCTGGTTATGCCTTTGGGAATGTGTCACACAGGGAATGTCGACTGCCATGAGTGGAGGAAAGACTGAGAATTGCTAATCTAGTTCAGTCTCTCAACTGATGATTTGAAAAGCAGGTCACATCAGCCCCTAAATAAATATGGATTGATTTTTTTTTAATTTATGAAAAGAATACATCTCCATTTAACAGATTTAAACAGTGAATATCTATGCAAAGGAAGAAACAATCAACCCTTTGTATTCCTTCCAATCCTGTGTTAACTGTTGTGTGTACTTCCTGGTGGAATTTTTATACTTACATAAACATAGTTTTTAATAAAGTATATCAATTGCTCTGCGACTTGCTGTTATTATTTGATATTTTGGAAGCAACTATTGCAGGTCTGTTAGAAAAATACAACCAAGCACTTTCTTATTTAAAGGTTTAATCAGCTTAAAAATAATTTTCCTGGTCCCTAATTCTGCTTTTGCAATTCATAAGCTACATTTATTAAGCATAAAATGAATACCAATCAAAATGTATTCCCAGGACACTAGAATGTTAAGTTCTATGAATTCCAAGATTTTTGTCTGAATCAGATATACCCCAACTTCTTACAAAAGAGTCAAATACATAGTAAGTACCTGACAAACATGTACTTAATGAGTCAACGTCAGCTAGACAGTGTGAGGGCAACTAGGAGATGGGTGGGGGGATCAGGACAGATTATCAAGGGAAGGGGCTGAGGTATGCCCAGTATCTATTAAGTGTTGGTTTTTGATACCATCTAGTAAGAGTGAACATAGTAGTTGGGAAAATTGTGTCTGTGTCTAAATTTTGTTTAATGGCCAATCACATAATGATATGGTTTTTCTTCATCCTAACAATGTGATAAAATGGATATTCACTTTACCTGCCTTTTTAATGCATTAAAATTACTCAAAGGAGATCAGTTAGTTAACAACAACAACAACAACAACAACAACACAAAACTAAAGAACACTGTGTAATTGATCAAATTCTAATTTGTGATTTACTGATACTCTCTTCTCTGATCTATAGATAGATACTTATGTAAAGGCTTTCCAAACTTCAGAAAATGTTCATTTATTAGGCAGATATATCCATCCTTAGCACTAGGACATAGGGGCCATGTATGTGTTTAGATCTTGGCAGTAAAATTAGTGTGTGAGGGCAGGATGGAGGGAATACCAATATAATAAGGATCCTCATGTTTAGCCCAATACATTCCCTTAGAATGCTGGAAACCTTCACAGCCACTCCATAATTATCGTACTCAACCTCCAAGTAAAAGAAAGCTGGGTATTCATTTTGTGGATCAGGAGCAAAAGAGGCTTAGCCATATTTTGTACTGTGTTGATAACCCTCAAGTGCACTCTTCCATGGCCTTTGGCTCCATCTGGGGACAAATATTATCAAGTCATGTGATTTTCAGATGATCTAGGACATCTAGAATTTTGTTATGCAAAGAGGAAAACAAAGACTCTTTGCTTCAGGGGAATTAGTTATAAAGATTCACTCAAGCTTTGAACTTGTTTGTACGCAATTCTACACCTTTTAAGATGCAAATCATTTGGCCAGATAAACCAGAGGCGATCTGTTGAAAAAATACTGTGTGTGGGCTTTGGCAGTTTAATAAAAGGCCCGTTTTCAAAACCTTGCCTTTTGTAGTCTGGGTCATGTTAGGTGATCTCATTTTGATGCTACCTGAAGTTAATAAAGGGGCAATAACTTCTGACAAAGGGTGTTGCAATTTAATATAGTTAACACTGTAAGGATGGAGGAGGCCAGATTCTATCCTTGCTTTTGTAGCTTAGAATATTTGTGAACTAAAAACAAATTACTTGACCACTGTGAGCCTTGGTTTCTCCATGTACAAAATAAATGCTAATCTCTTCTTGATATGGTTGTTGGAAAAAAATCAACTGAGACATCATGCAGAACATTGGTTCAGTGCCTGGCACTCAGTAAGTGGTCAACAAAAATAACTAGCATCATTGTTAATAAGAATAAAACATACATTAGGACACCTGTGTGGCTTAGTCTGTTAGGTGTCTGCCTTTGGTTCAGGTTGGTCCTGAGATGGATTCCTGCATTGGGCTCCTTGCTTAGCAGGGAACCTGCTTCTTCCCCTGCCTGCAGCTCCCCCTGCCTGTTCTCTCTCTCTCTCTCTGACCAATAAATAAATAAAATCTTAAAAAGAAAAAGAATAAAACATACATTCTAAGCATGAGAGAATTCGTATTAGTTTGTTTTACTGGAAATTCCTCCCACTGCTCTATTGGAGAAAGATCCAGCCAACACATGGACTCAGCTTCCTGCTATTATTTGGCCAGCCTTATAGTTTGCTTTTGAGCTTTTGTTTTGGCTGGATCTTGAGTGTCAGAAAACTTAGAAGAACATAGTAGAAAGAATATTACTTTAAAATTGTACTTCCTTGCTATCTAGCCTTGAACCTATCTGGCCAAATCATCCAGAGTGGTGCTGACGACATCTCTTGCCCTCTTACTGGCTCAAGAAGAGCTGTCAGGAATGGATTACCATGTTCCACTTTAACAAGCCCATTTTGAGTCATTATGCTTTCTTGGTTAAGTACTTCTGAAACACATATTCTTTAATTGACAGATTATTTCAGCTCCTTCTGAGCCATTGCCATCTACTATGCTGAGCAGTCTTAGTATTCAACTGTTGTTAAATTCATATGTATACTGTTGTTAAATTCATATGTATAAGTGTAGTAGAAATGGATATGAGGACAAGTTACTATGCCAAGCCTTGTATTGGAAAAGCAAGTATTTCAAATCACAGAATGATTGTGTGGTTACAAGGCATGGCATTTTTTATGTATATTTTAGTAGTCATAAGCTTGCATCCCCTCAAAATAACATGAATGTGAGTCTTGCTATTGTCCCCCAAACATATATTCATTCTTTGTTACTATAAGTATCATAGGAGAGAAATGAATTTGTCCCTTCTAACACCCATTCACTAAGCAGGAACCAAAATGATACCTTTCAGTAAATCAGATCACAATATTCCCTTGCTCAAAAGGCTTTATCATCTTTTCACTGGATCTAGAAAAATAACTCAAATTCCTTCCACAATAGGTGGTGTATTATTGGGGCCCCATCTCCTCCTTTCTCTCTGTCTTCATCTTTCACTGTCTCCCCTCTATCTGCCTTCTGTTTCTGTAAATGCAGTTTGCTTCAGCCTTGGGAACTTTGCATTTGCTCTTCTCTCTGTTTTGAGTGCTCTGTCTTTCATCTTTTGCATTTAAGGCTTTAATGTCTCAGCCCAAAGGCTACTTCCTTTAAACCTCCCTTGTCACCTACACAAAATTAACACCCCCAGTATCCAAACACTTGCTACCCTTTTATCTATTATTATTATTATTATTAAATATAGCACTCATCACCACCCAAAATTATGTTCTCCTCTGTTTTCTCTTTTGCTGTCTGTGTATACCCACTAGCATGAAGGCAGGATGTAATTGCATCTTATTCAATGGCATATCCCCAGTGCCTGAATTAGTACTAGGCACAGACTAAGCACTCAATAAATACTTGGATGAATCTTATGGTGATGCCTCAGAGAGGTGGTATGACTCTCTTCAGTGCCTGATAAAGCATGTTATTACCTAAAGGCAGGTTCTCATTCAAGCTCTGCCTTGACTTAGCTATGTCATCTTAGAGAAAGCACATTGTTGAGCTGTACTTGATTTATCATTAAAATAAGGAGAAGGGTATAGCAGAGTCTTTCAAACTAGAAGCAAAAAATTAGTAATGGGTACTCCCTATTTTTAATATTTCAAAAAGATTGATGAAAATCTGACATTTGATCCATATTATATTAGTAGCGAGTAAATACACTATCAATTTTTTGGCTTAGTCTAGAATTCTATTAGTTCAGAATAATTAGCAGTTTTATGTCTTTTATTATATCAAGGATAATTTAATTCTTTAGTAAAAAATTTTCAAATGAGAAAATAAAAAGAATGGGTTATTGTGGCTGAAAAGGCATTGGAAAAAAAAAAGAGCTCTAAGTGTCTTATCAGCCTCAAAATTCTGTGATTCTTAGTACATCATTCAGAATTCCTAGTTGTGAGCAACAGTCCATTCTAGCCAGTTACTGCAGAAGGGGGTAATAAAGAATGGCAGGTACCCTACAGAATCTCTATGGTAGCGAGTAGCAAGGACTAGACACTTGCTACTGGGACGATACTCTAATTTTATCACTGTCAGTTGAATTTTTACACAGAATTTCTTGGGTAAAGCTTATACATTATTTATGTTGAGAGGTAACACTAAATTTATACCCACAAATCATATGACCAACAATGAAAGGGAGAGGAAGCCCTTTCCCTCACATTCTTGCCAAGTGCCAGAGCATTAGTGGACTGTTGGCCATCTATCTGTTTAAGGCCATGTTGAGATATCTTATTCCTCTCTGCATGGCGCTCTTACCAACCATTTTTTCTCCTAGACTTCGTTGACCCTTTGGGAATCCAAACAGATATTATAGGTATAAATCCCTTTGTCGCTTGGTCCTCCAGCTTCCAATGAGGTATTTCTAACTCCTCAGGACACTAACACAAAAGGAAAGGCTCAGAATTATTTCTCTTTCTTGGAATTACAGGCCTCTGGGCTCCTTCTTCCCCTCTGTCTCTCCTGCTTTCCACCATCCCCAGAATATTTTTCTCATCTGAGTAGAAATCGTGCATTATTGTCACTCACACGATTCTTCCAAACATTATCTATGTCCCAAGTCTGCTCTAATTAAAGCAGAAGTCACAATATGGTGGCCAAGAGGCCAAAATTGACCACAGATTAATTTTATTTGTCTGGGTATTATTTTTTAAAGAAATTAATTGAAAGCTTTTAAATAGGCCAAATACTCTTTGACCAGAAAACATTTTGTCACAAAAACAAATATAAACCGTCCATAAGTGGTTAAAATTATTTTATTCCACCTCTGTATTGTTTGTGACCACTTGGCAATTACTAAAACTTTCTTCAAAGCTCAATACTAGGCCCTTTTCTCTTTTCCTCTTTATTCTGCCCCTAGCCCATCTCATCCATGCTCAAGATTCTAATTCCATCTATAGGCAGTAATTCTCAAATTTATATCTCTGACACAGACCTTTGATTTTCAGCCTCTTACTTGGCATCTCTACTTCTGTGTCTTGAATATTTTCAATCTCAACAATTTCAAAGCCAAATTTATGATCCCTTCTCCTTGGACTTTGTGGAGGCCGAGAAAAATTAAGGCCATCCCACCTTAGGTTTAGCCTTAGCATAAGTATAGTCATCTTAGCTATGGCAGCCATCTCAGACCCCCGTGCCCAAGGGCTGAACTTTCCCCTACTTTATTTTGGTTCCAGAGACCCCCCCCCCACCCTGCTTTAGTAACAGGAAGCCCCACCCTGCTTTAGTAACAGGAACCCATAAATACCCCTGCCTTAACTAAGCTCAGGGTCCAAGTCCGGGCTCTGCTGTGTCCAGTATACTTTGGCCCAAGCTTAAGCTTGTTAAAAAAACCCTCGTGTGATTGCATCGGTGTTGGCTCCTTGGTGGTCTCTCGGACCCAAAAACTTGGGCATAACAGTCTTCTTGCATTGTGTTGTATCATTGTTCTGTATTTCAGCAAATGGTACCATAGTCCTCCTGGTAGTACAAAATCATGCCAAAGAAAACAAAAGAATGAATGACAAAAACTGGAGTGACCTTGACCTCTTTTTATTCTCTCATTCCCTATATCTTATCTATCAATCCTAACTATCGCCAATTTCTTCACACTGGTACAAAGCATAATGAGTCTGTCCATTCACCTCCATTTCTACCATGACCTCTCCAATCCAAGCTACCTTTACCTCTTGCTTGAATAATCTCCTAAGTCACCTCCTTGCATCCATTTCTTTGCCTCTAATTAGTTGTCCACAAAGGATCCTGAGTGAGCTTTCCAAAGTGCAAATCTGATCATGTTAGCCAAGCCTCCTCTTCCCCAATCACCTCAAACGATAGAAAGACTTTCTGTAATTCTTAAAATGAAGATTACAGTCTTCACTGGTTCTACACAGCCTTGTGTGGTCTGGCCCCTGACTCTTCTATCACCTCTTGCGACATGATGCTCCTTGATTTTCCTGCTTTAATCACACTGACTTCCTTCTGATTCATCCACTAACCATATTCTCTCCCTTAAGACTTTAGCAATCCTCTCCACTCCTAATCTCACTCTCAGGCTGGATAACTGTTTTTCCTCCTTCAGATCTCAGCTCAAGCAACACTTCCTCATAGAGACTTTCTCCAACTTCCCAGATGACCTCAGTTTCCCATTGTGTATGTGTCATAATGGCATGTATTTTCTTTCAAAGCTGGGTGGACATTTGTCTTTTGTTTCTCTTTTGGACTGCCACTGGCCTGCCTTCTTAGTTTGGAAAATTCCCTGTTGTGGATATTCTAGAGTCAACATATTTAGGAACAAATTCAACTGACTCTTGATAAGCATACAACACAACCACCGGGGAGAGAAAGAGCACCGGAAACCAAGAGAAGGTGTGCCATGAGCACCATTCAGAATATTGAGCAGTGGGAATGGAGTTCCCTAAAAGATGTCTACTGTTTGAGGACCTATTTGAATAAGGTCTCTATATTAGTTTCCTGTTGCTCCTGTAATAAATGATTACCAACTTGATGTCTCACAATACACATTTATTCTCTCACAGTTCTGGAGGTCAGAAATCTGACATCAGTATCACTGGGCTAAAATCGGGGTGGCCACAGAGCCACACTCTCTCCATAATATCTTGGGGAGTATACGTTCCCTGCCTTTTCTCATAGAACTTACATTCCTTTCATTCCTTTGTTCAGGGCCCCTGCCTCCATGATCAAAACTAGCAGTGTAGAATCCTGTTTCAGTCCTCACATTTGTAGTCTTCTGTAATAATGTCTCCCTCTGCCTCTCTTTTATAGGACATGACATTACATTGGGCTCACCCAGATAATGAAGGATAATCTCCCATCTCTAAAATCCTTAACTTAATCACATTTACAAAGTCCCTTTTGCCATGTAGGTCATACTTGTAGGTTTCAGTGATTAGGACATGGGCATCTTGGGTCATTATTCAACCTACCATCATCTCTCTCCTATATTAGATTTTTAGTTTCAAGAGGGCAAGACCTGCAACTATTTATGCTCACTGTTGTGTTTGGCAGACCCTTTGACTTCTAGTAGAAATTTAGAAAATATCTTCTAATGAGAAATATGATTCAGCATCTTTTTGAAGTATTATTCAGTTCATGTGGCTTCCTTTTGAAAAAAAAAATTATTTTGTAGTTTTGTGTTCACATTACAGTAGAGCACTTCAAACTTTCATTTACTAATCCTTCATAGAATAAATGTATACTTAGTGTTAACATTACTTAATGTCAGCAATAATGTTTAACAGGTATCCAATAAATGAGTTATATAAATTTAGGGCTATAAAATAATTTGTCTTCTTATTTCAAAGAAGAGAGAATAGAGATCTAGGAAACCGAAAATGATTTACTTAAGCATAGGTTGAGGTCCAGCTAGGATTTGAACGGTGATGGTGTTCATTGCACCAAATGAGATCTTGAAATATGGTGAGGTCCTTCCTATTGCTTACATGTTGTGAAACTAAAAGGAAGTTACTTTTTCTTTCCATGTTTTCATTATATGTTATACACACACACACACACACACACACACACACACATCTTTTATCTAACAAAAGCAATATTTGTCTTTCATATTTGTGATAAGGATTAAGTTACACAATGCATATAAGTACATCTAAGACACCAACAGATGTTACTGACTCTTATTCTTTTCTTCAATTGTGGATGGCAGATTTAGGCATCTGAATGCATTTTGTATTTGTGACTTTCTTTCAAGAGGAATCATTAAACACAGGAAGAAAATTTCTATAAAAAAAAGACTTCCCAAGAAGGATGCAATGCAAGGAGGATTATGGATACTTGAGAATTCTTAAGAATAGATTTTTGGGACCTAAATGCTGACCTATTCTTAGTTGTAATGGCTAGAACTGCTAATTTACCCTGAAAGCCCAAGTTTCAAATAATTCAAAGCTAACAGACATAAAAGGTAAAGATTTAGCAGCTTGATTTTTGCCTTTAAGTATTTGTCAAGAAAAGCATCTTAGGGAATTTAATCCTACCTTTTTCCTTTGAGATAGGAAATCATAATTCTATAATACCGAGTAAATGTCTTAGTGGAGAAATGAATCATAAAAATGATAGTTTAGAGATTTCTGTCAGAAGGCCCCTTAATCTTACTCAACACAACACAGAAGGAAAGAAAAGATGGTGAACCTTGAGTGACATAAAAAAACTTGTCACATTCACAGAAAGCTAAAACAGGAAAACAAGGAGGTCCTGGTGACATTCATCATGGGCAAAAAAGAAAGAAAAAACAAAGAGAAGAGTGGTTTTTTGCAAAAAATTAGGGCCTTGGGCATTAGGAGGCTTGTACAAGGATGTTCATTGTTTCATTGTTTATAACATTTTAAAAAAAATGAGGAAGAGTAACATCACATGTGTATGATTATGTTGGGGTTAAGGTAGTTCTCATTTCTATAACTATTTTTATCTTTCTGGAGGATTTTAGAAATTTGTTCTTTATTCTCATTATTTCAAAATCTCATAGTGTCTTTAAATTTTGCACAGTAGACCTTTAAATTAGACCATCCAATTAAAGAATTGCCACTCTTCTCAGGTTTTAAAAAATTCCTTATTTCCTCACTAATATTCTCCTCAGACTTACTTTGGTATGTATTTGTGAGACATATAGATGATTTTCTTTATCTCTAATATTTTCCTTCATAATTTTTTTCACTTTGTCTTGTGAGGGTCAATATTCTGTGAAATTTTCTGAACTGAATCTAACAACCTTTAATTGAACTTCCAGTAATCAAATTTTTCAGTTTCAAAGAGATCTTTATTGATTTGGGATCATTTCTTTACCATTGCATCCTCTTCTTGTTTTCCATATGCAATAATGCCACAAATCTCTTTGTGCATTCAGCTTTTAAGTTTCCAACTGCTTCTAGAATTATCTGTTTCTCTAGAAAGCTGGTTTTCCATCTTAATTTTTTTTATTCATGTAAGGTGTTCCCCCAGATATCTAAAGATCCTTGGCTTTTAAAGCAAATACAAGAATAGGCATTTACAAGAAGACGAACTGCAGTGGTTAATTTTAAGAGTCAACTGGCCTGGGCTAAGAAGTCTCCAGATATTTGGTTAAACATTATTCTGGGTATGTCTGTGAGGATGTTTCTGGATGAAATTAACGTTCGAATCCATAGATTAAGTAAGGCAGAAATCCCTCCTTAACGTGGGTAGACCTCATCCAATCAACAACGTTTTGAATAGAACAACAAAACTACTTAGGAGGGAACTTCCCTCTTGCCTGACTGTTTGGATTGGGACATTGTTTTTTTGTTTGTTTGTTTTTTGTTTTGGGTGTTTTTTTTTTTTTCCCCAGCCCTTAAGCTCAGACTGAAACATTGGCTTTTCTTGGACCCTAGACCAGCTTTTGACCTGGAACTTATACCATTGGCTCTTCTGGTTCTTAGGCCTTCAAACTCAGACTGGAACGACACATTAGCTCTCTTGGGTCTCCAACTGGCTGACTGCAGATCTTGGGATTTTTCAGCCTCTGTAATCGCATGACCCAATTCCTTACCATAAATCTCTTGATATGTATATTTAACATATATTTTATATATTTGCAAAAAGTTCTTGGTCATTTTATTATTCAGGGCTCTCCAGAGAAATAGAAAAAAAATACATATATATATATGATATATGTGTGTATAGTGTGTTTATGTATCCTATTATTATATATATTAACCAGTTGTTAATAATCTGTTGAGATATGTGTGTGCATGACTGTGTGTATATCTATATCTATATCTATATATACCTCCAATAAGATATTGGTTATTGTTAACAATTGATTAATTTTGTAATAATAGGATATCCTATACATCTATCCTATTGGTTCTGTTTGTCTGGAGAACCCAGACTAATACACTGACCAAGATCTTTCTGCAAATGACTGGTGTTTGTCAGCTATGGACTTCGCATTAAAGCAATCAGGTGAGATGCAGTCAGGGAGGTGACTACCATGCTGGGATTTCCCAAATTCAAGAATGGGGAGGTTGTCTTCTGGGGCATCCTAATCCATCACAGATGTCCAAATTTACCCCATATATTTTTCTTTCTTTTATCTGGATATCCCTTCCCCTTTAAACATTGAGAGATGGGGAATGCACAATAACATCTTGTATGCTGTTTTGCATGCATGTATTGACGAGAGACTCAGGAAACCAACAGTTACGTGTACGGATCCTGCTTTTATCACCACTTCTTATTCCTATACCTGTCATGCCTGCTAGCTTCCATGCTGAATTCTTTACCAGCCTATTTCCAAGTCAGTTATTCCCCCTCCTTTATTCACTGCTATCCATCCCTGGATATATCGTCTAGACTTCAGTTTTCTTCTCTTTGCTCCATGTGTTACTATCTTTCTATTCTCTTTCTGTATTTTAGAAAGTTGTTGATATCTCTTATCCGATAACGACTTGCATTCCTATTTTTTCATTCTTATGGGTTTATCCCCTTTACAGTAGCTTTGCTATTATTTTAATAGGGTTTCTTGAGAAAGAAGAAAAAATCATCTGAGGTCATTTGTCATCTACAACAAATAAGGACTTTAGAAGTGTTTGGATTATAAAAGAAGAATGCTGTGGGGCGCCTGGGTGGCTCAGTTGGTTGAAGCCTCTGCCTTCGGCTCAGGTCATGATCCCGGTATCCTGGGATCGAGCCCCACATCGGGTTGTCTGCTCCGCAGAGGGCCTGCTTCCTCCTCTCTCTCTGCCTGCCTCTCTGCCTACTTGTGATCTCTGTCTGTCAAATAAATAAATTAAAAAAAAATCTTTAAAAAAAAAAAAGAAGAATGCTGAAAGGAAAGAAGTCTTTTGATTATCTTAATCTATAGTGGTGCTTTTGTTCTTTTTTTAGTCAAAACTAGCATGCATCCTATATGACTTCTAACAGTCCTATGGTATGGTAAAACTAGATCTTTTAAGGCCATTCATATAGGTGTGAGCATATGTGCATGTATATACATATGAATGTGTGCTTGTCTTTTTGTAGAGTATTAGAAGTTAATCAAGGCTTGTATGAATGGGGGAGTAGCTTGCAGCAAAAACTCTAAAAATAAAAATAGTAGATAAATAGATGATAGATAAATAAATAGGTAAGACTTGAGATGAATATGATCTCTGAGCTCGGGGTGAGATGGAGGTAGAGTTTAGTTTAAAGCAGGAAAGGAAAATAATGGTCTTGGTTATATAGCAACAATGCTATCCTGGCCTTAGATTACAAGTTGACAAGACTACAAAGGGATAAATACTAATGTCTATTCCATGACGTTGCCTACGAGGCATGAAGATAGATGGGAGGAAAGTCAGGAAGAAAAACAGTATCACATCTGATCCTATGATCAAACACTTGACTGATTCATGTGCCATCAAAACCCCTTCTCTTCTCCATTTTTCCTGCTGGCCTATAACAAACATAGTATTGTGGTCTTCCTTTCTCTCTACTAGCATGTACTGCCTTCCTTGATCTTGGAATGTCCTTCTCAAAATCATCCTAAACCAGTAAAAATGTATGTGAATATGTGGGTCTTCCTTATCTGGATGGTTACTTAATCCTCAATTTCTACCAGTCCTTATTCATCAAATCCCATGTGAGAAATAGCCCTGTTTACAACTGAAACCACATTCCCAAAAAAAAGTGAGGTTCCGATTTATGCATGAGACAATACTACACTTGAAGACATCTCTGGACCTTTCTAGACAAGGAGAATAAATATTTTACCCTTGGTGGTCATGGTCTGAGAGGCCAAAGTTAGCCTTTCTTTACACATTTTATAGATTTCTTGAATTTTTTAGTTGAGATGGTCCTTAAGGTACTCATTTCACAGATGAAAAAGCTGAGACCCAGAGACTTAGTAATTTACCCAAGGTCAAGTGTTTGTCAAAGATCTGGGTCTAAAATCCTTGTCTTCTATTATATTCAGTACTTTTTCCATAATAATCAAAATCATGCTAATGTTCAAGTGTACAGACATAGCTACAAAGTTCCAAGTTTGCATGTTGTTGGTTTCCAACCCTCTTGCGAGTCTCCCTGATGTAATCTGAAACCGATCCCTGTAGGTCGGTCGAAGTCAGGGAGAGACCAAAGAAAGGGGAAAGCCACACCAAGCTGGCAGGTGGCAGTTTTAATAAACAAAGGGAACCTAAATACAAGGCCTGTCTTGGGCTGCAGCAAGATGAATGGATCCCCACATCAGCCAACCAAATCTTAAAAAGTTTAAAAAGAGGCCTTAAGTGGCTTCAGTCAAGAATACCATGCAGGTGTTCTCAACACCACATCACCTTCTCAAGGATCTGTCCTTGGAACAGCTTTTGGGAGAGAGAAAGGCAAGTGGAACCCTTAGTGCAAGGGCAGGGGAAGGGGTGAGGAGCCTCTGATTGCCTGAGTCCCCCTCATAGACCTATGGTGGTCACACCTTTTCAATGACCTTCCCCAACACATGTATTCTTTTTTTTTTTTTAAAGATTTTTTATGTATTTATTTGACAGAGAGACAGAGATCACAAGTAGGCAGAGAGGCAGGCAGACAGAGAGGGGGAAGCAGGTTCCTTGTTGAGCAGAGAGCCCGACGCAGGGCTTGATCCCAGGACCGTGGGATCATGACCTGAGCCGAAGGCAGAGGCTTAACCCACTGAGCCATCCAGGCGCCCCTCCAACACATATATTCTTATAGATCTCCAAGGTCTGTATGACTACTGTCAAGCCCATTTGACAGATAAGAAAGATGAAGCAACGAGATGTTTAATAACCTATCCAAGGTCATAGAGTTAGCAACTTGCAAATCTAGGGTTCAAAGCCAAACAATCTGGCTCCAGAAGTCATACGCTTCACCATCACACTCTTCTGCCTCTTTACATGGTGAGAGTCTCATTTTGGTGGCTATGTTCCTAAAATGAGACTCTTCTCACTGATTTCAGGTGTGATAAATCATATAAATAACTCTTTAGGCACAGAAGTACTTTTTTGAAGGCTCTGTCAATGAGGGATTGAGCAAGAAAACCCAGAAACTTGGATAAGAAAACAACAGAGGAGAGAAATTAGGAAGACTTCCCATTTGAGCACGAATGTAAGCTACGGAGACACTGGGGCACAGCTGAGACATTGCCATCAGAAAATGAAATGATCAAACATGGACAGAGTTACCTAGAGTTGCAGAAGATTTTTGTATGCTTTTCTCACTAGGCATTTTGCCAGCTGCTCTCAAAAAAGCAGGTCATGTCTTCCACTGTTCTTTCAGACCCTGTACATTGTAATATAAGTTGGAACTGAGAAATATACATCACTGTAAAACTTGGCCTTCCAGGCTCAGATGAAAAAGTTGGCTTCAACTCTCTTCGTAACTATAGGCTCATGAAGGAGCCTGTGGCTGCAAGGCCATGCAGTTCACCCTTGTCAGGGAAATCAACTCTCAGCACCTGAAACACATTAACTGTATCAGTTATCTATTGCTGAATAACAAATCGCCCCAGTACCCCATGGCTTTAAACTACAATTTATTACTTCTCATGATTCCATGAGTTAGTTGGCTGGTTCTTATGCTGGTTTTGCTAGAATCACTTATGCAGCTGTATTGAGCAGAGGGGGCAGGGGGGCTCTGAGTTCTGTTAGAACTGCTAGGAGAGCTGGATATCTCCATGTGGTTTTTCATCTCAGAATGTTTTACAGCATGATTGTCTTAGGTTTCAAAGACAGCCTAAGAAGAAGCAGTAAGACCTCGCAGAGCATTTGTCCAGAGCTTGTGCAGCATCACTTCTGCTATGTTCTATCAGTCCAAGCAAGTAATAAGGCTGATTTTCCTACAAGATTAGAGTAGACTGCTCAAGTCCATGAATTCAAGGTGATATGATTCATCAGGGACTATTTTGTAGTGCTCTAACACTCAGGATTTTTTAAAGCCAGACCAGGGCACCTGGGTGGCTCAGTTGGTTAGGTGTCTGCCTTCATCTCAGGTCATGACTCCAGGGTCCTGGGATAGAATCCTGCATCAGGCTCCTTGCTCAGTAGGGATCCTGCTTCTTCCTCTATCTCCACCCCCCACACTCCACTTGTGATCTCTCTCTGAAATAAATACATAAAACCTTATCAAATAAATAAATAAAATAAAGCCAGACCTGTCTTTCTTTTGCATGATTGGCTGTGATAATAGCAGCTTAGGCAAGAGGAGAAACAGCATTCAGTACTGACCTCGTCTTTCAGAAAAAGGCATCATGCCAAAGGAAATGTAAGAAATATGGTTATTTATTAAGTCTTTAATTTTTTAAATGATTCTCATGGTATGTGAGTGACTCTGACATGGCCACAGCCAGAAGAGGGTAGGCCAGCATAGATTTTACCTCAGGATATAGTAGAGGATTTCTGGCTTAAAGTTGGTTAGGGCTGAGAGAAGGGAAGGAGGTTATACAGAATAGTGTTGCCACAGGACTGTCATATCTTAAAGTCAGGGTTAACAAAATAAATACCTATGAAGAAAGAGGGGAGGGGATAACCACAAAAGTATTCATTAAAGCTTTGTTTCCCTTCAGCATGCTTGGTAACGAAGCTGGCAACAGTTTCCAGTGATAGAAGATTGCTCCTTCCCAGTCCTTGACTAAGATATGCTGCCAAGGAGGTTGTATAGTAAGGAAAGTATGTGGGGGATGTGTGTGTGTGTGTGTGTGTGTGTGTGTGTGTGTGTGTGTGTGTGGTGTATGTTTTGGGGGAGGTGTGGCAAGAGATCTTCTGGGACAGATGTTCCAAAAGGGTATACATATTTTCATAAAATAATCTTAAAATGCAATCTTACAAAAACCTTAATAAACTTCTACTTTTGTAGAAAATAGCAAAAAGATAGGCATCTGGGTATCACAAATGGATATAATAACAAAAAGGTTCTTCTTTTATCTAGACAGATCCTGATTATCCACAGAGCAAGTGGGGTAAGATTGATCAAAGTCTGGTTATCAGGCTATTTCTGCTACATTTTTTGTTGGTGTCCATACCCAAAACAATTGCCAAAGGTCAAGGTATTCCATAGGCCCCTATAAAAATGCCTGGTAACCATTTGGAATAGTTCTAAAACTGACTGCCTCTGAATGGAAGGTTCCTAAATGTTGAGAGTGGGGGAAGGCCTTTTCAGGAAGAAAATATTAAATATAAATTTTACTTCATTTACACCATCTGTCACTCCACCTAAGATTAATCTTTAGATACAGAGGTGGCTCAGTTCTGTCAAATGGCTCTTTAGGCCTATTGTTCATGGTTTCCTGCTTGAAAGAAGACAGGTCAGCAATCCAACTAATGAAGTCCACACATTTTGGTATCTGTCCAGGTAAAAGATACTCAAAAGTCAATGATGAAATAAAAATTATATACATTTTACATCACCTCAATAAGACTTAGCAAGTTCCTTTTTTTCTCTCTCCCTTCCTTTCTTTATTTCTCTCTCCTTCCTCCCTCCCTCTTTTTCCTTCCTTCCTTCCTTCCTTGTTTTCTTCTTTCTTTTCTTTCCTTATTTCTTTCTTTCTGCCTAATGGCTCTGGTTAGAACTTACAGCACAATGTTGAAGTGGCAAGAATGAAAATCCTTGTATTGATCCTGATGTTATTAAGGAGAAAGCTTTCAGTCTTTCACCATTATGTATGATGTTATCTGTGGGTTTTTCAAAGATACCCTTTAACAGGATGAGGAAGTTCCTTTTTATCCCCAGATTGTTGAGTGTTTTCAACACGAAAGTGTGTTGGATTTTTTTTCAAATGCTTTTTTGCCTCTACTAAAGTGATCATTTTATGCCCTTAACTCTATTAATGTTGTGTATTACATTGATTAATTTGTGGATGTTAAACCAATCATGCATTTCTGGAATAAAATTTTATTAATTGTGTTCTTAAGAGTTTGTGAGAGTATAGCTGCAGGGGGAGTAACATTAGTGAAAGCCCAGCCCACAAATAGGAGAATATTGTACTGGGTGTAGTGTGTGTATGTATGTACATGCACATGCATGTACATCTATGCTTTCTACCCCTTGGCCTTGAAAAATTGCAAAGAATCTAACCACCCTCCTGGAGTTGCATGTAGAAGCATTACTCAAGAGAAATTAAAATCTCAAGTTCATACAATGCACGATTTATTTATTTATTTATTTTTTTACAATGCACGATTTAAATTCTGTATGCATACTCTATACAAGAGGAAATAACTGTAAGTACTGAAATTAACTTTAAAACCTCATTTGGAACCAGTAAGGGAAGGCTGCTGCTATATTTCAGGGAATCAGAAAGTCACATTTAATAGTTGTAGTAGTTTCCAGGGGCTGTCATGAGAAAGTGTCACAAAGTGGGCGGTGGCTTAAACACACACACACACACATACACACACACACACACACACACACAGAAATGTGTTCCCTCAGAGTTATGGATGCCAGAAGTCTGAAATCAAGGTATTAGCCAGGTTAGTTTCTACTGGGGACTCTGAGGGAAAATCTGTTCCATTTGTCTCCTCTAGCTTCTGATGGTTACTGGCAATGTCTCATATTCCTTGGATTGTAGCACCATCACACCAATCTCTGCCTCCATTTACACATGACATTCTTTTTTTTTTTTTTAAGAATTCATTCATTTATTTGACAGAGAAAGATCACAAGTAGGCAGAGAGGCAGGCAGAAAGAGAGGGAGGAGGAAGCAGGCTTTCTGTCGAGCAGAGAGCCCGATGTGGGACTCGATCCCAGGACCCTGAGATCATGACCTGAGCCGAAGGCAGTGGCTTAACCCACTGAGCCACCCAGGCGCCCCTACACATGACATTCTACCTTGTGTTCCTTCATATAGTTTTCCCTTGCATGTCTATGTCTAAATTTCTCTCATAAAGACACCAGCCTTTGGGTTAGGGCCCATCTTAATTCAATATACCCTCATCTTAACTTGATTATATCTGCAAAGATCCTATTTCCAAATCAGGTCACATTCTGAGGTCACAGGTCACTGTGAACTCTGGGAAGATAGTATTCAACTTTAACTTCCTTAAATGCTTACATCTTCTTATAGCACCCTGGCAAATATGTGAGCCAAGAATATTCTATCCAATCAAGCTGTGTTTAAAATACAAAAGGATAAAGACAAATAGTATTGAACATGCCAGAACTCAGGGAGTATCATTGCCATGAGCACTTTCTGAGAAAATGAATGGAGGACAAATATAAGACAAAAAAGAGATTAAGACTTTACAACTAATTTTGAACATATTTAACAGTAGAAACAAGACATGGGTAAGAAAGTGCAAAATAGAATGTAAAAGTTATACACAGTAATAATGGAGAAGTGATACAATATCTAGGAGACACTGCAACTTTACCACTTTGGGTTGTTCTAGCTGATTCTATCTACATACATGTGTCTTTTCCCCAAAGGCACCATAAAAGAAGTACCATGGAATTAAAATCTTCCCAGGAGAAGCCCTCAACAAATGATTGATGGGATTTGGTGAATAAATATTCTGGATCCCTTCATCCTTGGAGAGACAACTCTGATGCATGTGTATTACAATGTGTCCCAGAAATTCTTCACAATATTAAGCTCTAGTTACCCACAGAAATAGCTGGCATAATATTCCTTTTATTGGTTGCTTTGTTTTTCCTGTGTACTTCCGTCCTTTCCTATTGGTATTCTTGTCCTTCACAAATAAAGAAGTTACAGTTGGATCACTGTCTCATGATGTGCCTCTGAGGGAACCCAAATTAAGACAGTATAACCAGCCAAAATTGATTGGGGGAGGGAGAAAGTAAATACAAAGTATTGCACATATCCAATCGCTTCATCTGTAATTGCTGGGAGTCCAAGAAGATAATTTAAAGTTGCAAATATGAAGTCATAGAAGCATAAGCATAGTTAACTATAAATGGTAAACAAAAATATAATATAATTAACTAAAACTGAGTGGTAGAAGGGAAGGAAGGAAATGAAAAGGAAGAAAAATATCCTAAGTTTATCATTGCTCAGATAAAAGATACTGCTTAAGAAATGGAAGATTAAGGATATTATGTAAATTTACAGTTATAAAGTGAAAATGGCGAAGTAAGGATGCCAAAAATTCTCTCCTCCATAAAAGCAATGAGAAAACTGGCAAAAAATAAAGAATCAGCTTTTTCAGACTCTGGAAATTAACTAAAAGCTTGCAGCAATCCAGGGAACATTCATACAAGAAAAACAGCTGGTAAACCTTGGTAAAAACAGCAAGCTTTGGGGCATCTTAAGTTGTCCTGGACTCATCCTCTGCCTTGCAGAAGCGTGGTTGCCTTGAAACAGAACAATGCACATTGATGGTGAGATTGGCAACTATTGGAGAAAGCAGAACAGTGCTGAAGCTCTTTCAAAGCACCATTACCCCCAATGGTCAATTTGTGACCTGCCTGCCAATTGTGACCCTGTGAGACCATATTTGCAAGCTCTCTGTATCTCACCCAACTGGGAGCTTACCTATTGTGAAAAGCCTTACTTCCTACGGACTTTTATCAAAAAGCAGTTACAGACCATTGCTAACCTTCACGGATGCCTGAGGCAGTGTATAACAGTTGGGGCAAACAACAGACTAACCAAAAGCCTTTGAAAACAAAAGTTGGGGAATGAAATTCCACTGGGGCATTCAAAAGCTCTGATACATTGCAGGAAATCTGTAAGTCCAGGCACAATGCCTAAGGCTGTTTGTATGCTCAGGGCTAAGCCTATGCACGGAAAGGATCTGAGGAGGCCCTCAGCTCTTACCTCTGGCTGACCTTGAGATTTTGTGCAAATAAGAAGTGAAGGCTAAGGCAAAGTTTTAAACTGCTTGGCAAAGTGTTGAAAGCATACCTCAATACACACACACAGCCCCTCAGCAAAAACTGAGAAAGATCTACCAGTCTTAGGCACTTAAGAAAATCTCTGGCCAATCATTAGCTGACCACTCAGCTAACCAGGTAAAGATTCAGTGGCCACATATGACAAAGATGCAGACTTTATGGAACTAGTTTAGAAAACTTATTAAAAAATAACAAAAACTACAA
Source organism: Mustela erminea (assembly GCF_009829155.1). Lineage (NCBI taxonomy): Eukaryota > Metazoa > Chordata > Mammalia > Carnivora > Mustelidae > Mustela > Mustela erminea. The sequence goes on from NC_045635.1 coordinate 37,634,127, forward strand.
GTGAAAAACAAGTCCCAGAGAATGGGATGAATCTGATTTTAAGAGTTATTACATTATATTACTTCAAATGTCCAGTTTGCAATAAAAAATAAGTTACAAGACATAAAGAAACAAGAACATGACCCACACACAGGTCACAAAAAAATCAAGCCATAGAAAATGTCCTTGAGGAAGCCCAGACTTTGGACTTACTACACAAAGACTCTAAGTTAACTATTTTAAATATGTTCAAAGAACTAAAGGAAAGCATGTCTAAAGAATTAAATAAACGTATGAAAGTGATGACTCACTAAATAAGAAAACCAATAAAGAAATAGAAATTGTAATAAGGAACCAAATAGAAATTCTGGAGTTAACAAGTATAATTATTAAAATGAAAAATTCACTACTGGGGCTCAATAGCAAATGTGAGCAAGCAGAAGACAGAATCAGCAAACTTGAAGATGGGTCAATTGAGATCATCCAGTCTGAGGTATAGGAAGGAAAAATAATGAAGAAAAGAAACATAGCCTCAGAGACCTGTGGCATATCATCAAGCATACCAACATATACATAATAGGAGTCCTTGAAAGAGAGGCTAGAAAGGGGCAGAAAGAATATTTGAAGAAATGATAGCTAAAAACTTTCCAAATTTGATGAGATAACCTGAATCTTCATACCCAAGAAGCTCACCAAATCCCAAGTAGGATAAATTCAAAGAGATCCATGCCAAAACACATAATTAAGCTGAGAAAAGCCAAAGCAGACTCTAGAAAGCAGAAAGAGATAAGTGACTCATCACATACAAGGGATCCTCAGTAAGACTAATGATATCTCATCAGAAACCAGGGAGCCCAGAAAGCAGTAAGATGACATAGTCAATGCATATGTGTATGTCTGGGGGGTCAGGAGTGGGGGAAGAAGTTGGAGCTGTCAACCAAGTATCACACACCTGGCAAAACTATCCTTCAAAAAGGAGATATTAAGTCTTTGCCAGAGAAACAAAAACTAAGAGAATTCATCTCTAGCAGACCCATCTTACAAGAAATAGTAAAGGCCCAAGAGAGATATACAAATGGCCAATGAAACCAGGAAAAGATGCACAACAACTTTCATCAGCAGCAAAATGCAAGTCAAAACCACAATGAGATACCACTTCACATATACTCATGGCTAAAATAAAAAAGTCAGATAATAAGTATGAGCAAGGATTTAGAGTAGTTGGAACCCTCAAATACTACTGGTGGGAATATAATACGATGCAGCCACTTTGAAAAACATTCTGATAATTACTTTTTTTTTCATTCCAGTAATTTCTCAAATGATTAGATACAAAGTAGTACTATGACTAGACAATTTCACTCCTAGGTATATACCTAAGAAAAATGAAAACATGTCCACACAAAAACTTGCACATGGATATTTATAGCAGCATTATTCAGAGTAGCCAAGAGTTAAAAACCACCCAAATGTTCATCAACTGACAAACAGATAAACAGAATGTGCCATATTCTTACAATGGGATATTATTCAGTCCTAAAAAGGAATGAAGTACTTACACACGTTACAACATGGTTGGACCTTGAAGACGTTATGTTATCTGAACTAAGCCAGTCACAAAAGGCCGTGTATTATATGACTCCATTCATGTGTAAGTCCAAAATAGGGAAATTTATAGAGACCAAAAGTAAATTTGTTAATACTTAGGACTAGGGAGTGCATAAAGGAATACATGCTTGCTAATGGGAACAGGGATACTTTTCTGAGGTGATGAAAATGTTCTCAAATTGACTGTGGTAGTGATTGCACATATCTGTGAATAACCAAAAACCACTGAATTGTACATTTGAGTGAATTGTGTAGTATGTGACTCATATCTTGTCAAAGATATTAAAAAACAAAAAATATACTAATGGGAGTCTATTAGGCTTAAATGAGAGGATAGTAGACAGTGACTTAAATCCACATGAAGAAAGACAAAGAACCAGTAAAGATTGAGCCATTCAGCTCTTCTCACCAACACCATGCTGTGCATGCATTTTTGTGAAGAACCTTCTATATACTAGGTCTCGTGTTAATGGGACCAGCAATCTGCACCCCTCTGGAAATTTTAGACAAGGGAAGAGAACAGACATGGAACATACCTTTTCCCCTCTGGTAAGTAAGTACTAAAACAAGGGATAGCCAGGTCACTGCAAATTATCAGCCCAAGGCAAAGGATCCCATGGATCCTTGAACTCCTGTGAGGTAAAGAATGTTGACTTCTCTGGAACTCACTTTTCCCATCCACGAAATAAACTCAAAAGATTTACCCTCAGGTCTCAATTCATAATAGAAAATAGGCTCAACCCTAAATTCTAATAAGTTCATTTTTGTCTCATCAACTCAATGGAATATTATAAAAGCATTCTTTATGTAGTTATTAAGACTATGTTAAAATGGGGCATAAAGCACTTTACAGGTATTTTGACATATTAAATGAAAGAAACACAATACAGAGTTTCATTTGTGCTATGTTTACAACCTTATAATATATGTAAAATTATATAAAAATGAAACAGATTACAGTTATAAAGAAATTACTGGTATCAGGTTATAAATCTTCCTAAAAAATATTAAGAGTCCACAGAGAAAAAGATGTGAAAAATTATAAATACAGAAACATAAAATTAACTATAATGACAAAAATAAAACTGACTATATTTTTCATACCAATAAATTTAAACGGGCTAAAACCCTTCACTAAAAGAGTTCTAGGTTGGTTCGTAAAATAAATTCAGACACATAAAAAAAGATTCCAAAAAGTTAAAAATAAAGAATTGGTAAATGTATGCTGGGCATAAACCAAACCAAAAGGAAGAGGGTTCATGATCTTCATTTCAAATATAATACAATAAGTGAAAATGCACTAGTAGCAGGAAACTTAGAATATATTCTCATTATCCAAGATAATTCAAGTTGTTAAAAAATGAGAAAATCTAACCTGTGCCATTGGATCTTCACTTGGCTTCTCCAAATGCACATTCTTTACTCTTCTATCTTGCTCTGGGAAACCAAACTCTTCTGTGGACTATGCCAAATGCATCCCTGTGTCCCCTAGTCTCTGGCTCCTGGTGAGGTCCAGTCAATAGGGAGCACTAGTGATAGAACAGAGGATGAAAAGAGAATGAGAGCAGAGTATTCCAACTGAGTCCAATCCCAGTTGAGTTTCTGCAGGTGAGCAAGATCTTTCTACTGAAGCTCCTGTCAGGTGGCCTTTTTCACATAAGCTCTCCATCTCAAAGTATGTTGGCTCTCCTTTTCCTTCATCTACAGGTCTATGGGAATGGAACCCCCTAAATATCTGAGTTACTATTCTGCTCCTTGTGCTTTCCCCCTCTGCTTTGCCTCTACGACTGTAAATTGTCCTTATATCAATCTTCCCTGTTCAAATTATCTCATTTAACTATGGCCCACCTCTTTTCTGGTGATACAAAAACTAAATGTTTTTCATAAGGTAGACCTAATATTTTCTTATCAAACTTTATCTTAAAAATACTGAATAAACTTTTTGAGTCCCCATTAAACAATCATGAGAAAAAGGGACCATGCAGTGGTCTCCGAAGAAAAACAAAACAAAACAAAACAAAACAAAAACACAAAAAGCTCAGTTAATTCCAAAGGGAAAGGAAACAAATGAAACCAAAAAATATTCTCTTGTTCCAGTGCAATAAAAGTAGAAATTAAACATAGAATCAGAAAATACTATATATTGGAAATGAAGAAAAAAGTTGTTGGTTGAGTCAAGGAGCAAATACAAATGCAAATCGCATCCTACGTCCCAGGCAGAATTTTTTAAAAATTTAATACCTAGATACATTGTAATACATGCCTAGAACAATGAAAACAAGGTGCCTGGGTGGCTCAGTTCGTTAAGCATCTGACTCTTGATTTTGGCTCAGGACCTGATTTTAGGGTCGTGGGATTGAGCCCTACACTGGGCTTCCTGCTCAACATGGAATCTGCTTGTCCCTTTCCCTCTGCTCTCCCCTTGCTTGTGCTCACTCTGTCTCTCTCGAATAAATAAATAAAATCTCTAAAAAAAAGAAAGAGAACAACAAAATCATGCTTTTTTTTTTAAGCAGCAAGGAGAAAAGAGCTTATGTGGAAAGATAGACAGAGGCTTTGGCCAGGTATGACAGAAGAATGATATTTCCTAAGTATTGAGGGAAAATATTCGTTATTCTAGAATACTATGTCAGATAAAGGCATTAGAGTTATATGAGAACCAAGAGAGATTACTATTCACAGAAGCTGGCTGAAAGAATGAAAGGAAGTACTTTAGTAATAATCCAGGAGGAATATGTAGGATATAAGACACAATGGTGAGCAAAGAAGTTGGAAAGCATGATAGTAACTCTAAACAATTACAGAATGTTAAGAGAGAGAGGGAAAAAAAACAGTTTTGGTGTGTTTAAGACAAGGAGCTAAAATACAATAAACCTGAAAATGGGAGGGTAGAGCATAAGCTTTTAAATATTTCTAGCTCATTCACAAAACAAGTTATTTGGAACCTTTGTGAAGTAAGAGATGTGTTCGAACATGGTGCCGTCTGACTGCAGTTTCCCTCATGGTGAACATCATTTCCCTGTTTTCTACCACTGACCTTTCTTATACCTGATGGGGTCTGTGATAACTTGCGTAGTTCCAGAGACCACAGTATGATGAGTATTGTGCATAGCAGTATAGCAGTTTTTAGCCCTGGCAAAGAAAGGCCAGCTTCTTTCTGTTCCAAATGAGTAACTCTCCAACTACCCCGAGTTTCAGAGGCCATGAAAGGCTGGGAGTTTCTGGGAATTTCATCTGATGAACACTCCAGATTGTTTAAGAATGAGATTAATTGTCCTGTCCCCAGGTAGAGATGGTGCATTTTATCTACAAGGCCTGCAAAAGAACTCTCATCTTCATTTTAAAGCTGGCCTGGGGCCCCAGAAATTCAGTGCGTGGGTTTTACACAAATTGGAAGGAAGATCAGAGAAACTCCCTCTCCACATTTCACTGCCTTTTTTCCCCCCACAGATTCCCTGAATTTTGCTGAGTCTGCTACTGAAAAAGCTTGCTCATCTCCCACACCCCATCTAATTAACTGGAAATTAACCTTCTCATTAACCCACAGATGGGGAAGACCAGTACACATATTTCTGTTATGTACACTCACATGGGCTCCCACTGGCCATGATTAAGAACGAAATTCCGGTTGATAGATATAGGAGGCATAAGTAGAAGATATTTGAAATAGAATTTTCATTTCAGAACTTGGTTGCCAAGACATGTATTTTTTTTTTTAATGTTAACCAGAAGTTCACACTTGGGATATGATTGTTAATCAAGGAAAATATTGAGTCATCTCAGGAAACTGATCCAAGTTTCTATTGATTTTGCCACATCCTGAGGCCCCAGCTTACTAGCCAACAACACGGCCAACCTGTGTGTTCAGGTTGGTTTATTCACCTGCATGAGAAGACCCCAGGGGGTCTTCTATAAATCCATGTGAAGATGGAGGCCCTTACCTCTGCTAATCCTTTCCCATGTCCAAGCTCAACCTTTTCCCTTTCGTCAGGCCTTACATAACACAGTAGCTCTATTTATTGATAGCCCATCATTTTTTTGGGGGGGGGCACTAATTCTAATGAAATCTCTTGTCTTTGGATAAGTCCAAGGCAAATTGGTGCCTTAATTAACACCCATGCCTCAATTGTCAATCACTTAACATAGTCTTTCTGGAGTCTTACTGTCAAAATCCAAGTATAAAGGCCAAAAAAAGCAGACAATGGGTTTCCAGTTTTATGCTTGTCTTAGCAATTCTATGAGAGATATTTTGAAGCTCTTCTTGAAAACTCTGTGCCAAAGACCTGGTAATTGTTTTTTATGGTTTTCCAATGAAGTGTGAAGTCCTCCTAATAGCTGTCAATAGTTTTTTCTTCTCTGTAGCTGTGGACATGAAGAAAGAGGCCTTTAACAACTGTTCCTGTGTGTTTTTTTTTTTTTTCTCTCTCCCATCATCACTACTTTAGTCTGATGTCTGGATAAAGGGTGAACATTTGGCTTTTTACCACTGAATAGCCTAAGAGGAGTTCAGGGTAGGTAAGATTAATCATGTTGGATCCCTCCTAAGTTTCAAAAGAAAAGACAGTCATCACAGACAATATATATCCAGTAGTTCTATACAAAAATCACTGACTTTTACTCTGTGCCGGGGTATTGCTAGAACCTAAGGATATGTAGAAAAATAAAAGAGGTCGTTGTTCTGAGGAGAGAGGTAACCAAAAGAAGAGGATGATTCTAAGGAATGGTGAGCATAGACAAGTTTTGTTATCTCTATGTTTCTAGTACTTAACACAGGGGCCAACTTTCGATAGATAGGCAATGGATGTATGTTGAATTCAGTCATATGGCCTTTATTTATTTATTTGTTTGTTTGTTTGTTTGCTTGTTTGTTTTTTTATTTATTTGACAGAGATCACAAGTAGGCAGAAAGGCAGGCAGAGAGAGAGGAGGAAGAGCAGGCTCCCCACTGAGCAGAGAGCCCAATGTGGGTCTTGATCTCAAGATCCTGGGATCATGACCTGAGCTAAAGGAAGAGGTTTTAACCCACTGAGTCGCCCAGGCGTCCCATACCGCCTTACTCTTAATGAGACATCGACTAGAACAGAGAAATCATCTTCAATATATCATTATTTTAATATTGAAAGTCTATTAAAAGAAAAAGAAAGGCATCTTTTTCAGCTTTCTTAGATATCTCTTTGAAGAGGTAAGTCAGCAAAACTGTCCCCTAAAAAGCCCTTTAGTTTTTAAGAAGGCACATGAAATTATTGATAAGTAAATGTTTAATTAGTGTTTGTTCTAGTTAGCATAATAGTTTAGGTCAAATTTATGATTCATGAGAGCTGTATTTTTATGTGCTCTATATGCTCTTTATGGTACATCGGAGTCCCTTTTGTGTAATCAATGTGCACAATATATTTCTGCCCATTATATAGGACTTGACACATAATTTTACTCTTTTAAATTGTTATGGAGGTTTGTAGTTGTATCTTTGGCTCTATAGCACACTGTTGTCCCTGTGTATAATTTATTTTATACCATATTCTTCATTAGAAACACAATCTCAATTATTATATTGTTCCTTGAGGAGAGAAGACCTGTTTCAGGAATATATGCTTTCCTCTTCGAAAGGAAAGAATGCATTGTGCTAGCAACGGGTGACTACCCATGCAGCCATGTATCACTGGTTGTGTTTTCACAGGGATGTTAGGAGTTTTTCCTTCAGTTTGAATTTAACCCTTTCATTGAGTCATTGTTTTCCCCTAGCTCCTCTCTCACGATTTTTTCCTTCACCTGTCCAACTTCCTGTAGCCATTGATAGGTTTTCCCTCTAGGCAAAGTTTGGTCTTTGGTTCTGAGTCAATTCTGAATGCCATAAGTATCTGAAGCTCCAGCTCACATCAAGAGGAATGTAGAATTCAATTTTAATGCAATAAGCGACGGGCCAGGTGTCCTAAGGATGTATATTCTCCTCTAATCCCTATGTAATAGCCCAGCAAATTTAGTCCCGTAATCTTCCCATGAATCCACCTACCACTTAACTGGGTTGAGGTCCTTCTGAATTCTTGTCAAACTCTTCTCTAAAGTTATTGGACCTTACTCTGGATATCCCCCAACACTACCTGAGGTCTGCATTTGAATGGACAGTGTTCACAAACATGATTATCATTGGAGCTCCTGGGTGGCTCAGTTAGTTAAGTGTTCAACTCTTGATTTCAGCTAAGGTCACAATCTCAGGGTTGTGAGGTCAATCCTTGCATCAGGCTCTGCACTCAGCAGGGAGTCTCCTTGAGATTCTATCTCCTTCTCTCTGCCCTTCCCCCACTCACACAAGTGCACTCTCTCTCTCTCTCTCTTTAAAAAAAAAAAAAAAAGGAAACATGATGTCATCAACTTTCATAACAACTAACTCCTGCCACCTAACATCTGAACTAGACCTTGCCAAAGACCTTACCAATTTGAAGACTGGGCCTCCAGAGTTAGAATGCCTGACATGCTATGTATGCCCATAGCACAGTGGATTTCTCTGTTTAGCCATCCTTCCTAGGGCAAGCCTCTCCAACTTTCCCAGATTTACTAGTCCTAGTTTTGTCTCCTTTTTCACTAGCTCCTGCTTCTGAAGTACCAAGAGGTCTCACAGCAGCACTCATTGGACCTTGGTTCTACAGATAAGAACATTCTATCAATCCTGTACCCTGCACAATATCTAGCACAGGATGGAGCACACAGAATTTCTGCTGATCACATGCCTGGCCCTAAAACAGGAAGCTTGTCTGCAGATACTGGTCCAAGGATTTGGGGCAAACAATGGCAGGGAAAGTGTAAATTAAATATTAAACGTTATTTGAGTTTATAAGTTAATGGGGAAAAGAAGATCAACACACAGGAAATGAGAAGGCATAATGCAGACTGTCTGAACCCTGTGTTTTCTAGATAGATAAATGTTACCCCTTCCTACTCAGTAGCTCAAGCAAGAAAGTATGTTACCTCACTTCTTTTTAGCCCTACACACATTACTGGTGATCAAGCACCACCAATTCTTCATCTTTTTAAAAAACTTTGTTTTTTTTTCCTTTTAGAGTTTTTATTTAAATTCAAGACCATTAACATACAGTGTACTTTTAGTTTCAGGTGTAGAATTTAGTGATTTATCCATTACATAAAATACCCAGAGTTCATCACAACAAGTGCCTCCTTAATCCCCACCACCCATTTAACCCATCCCCCCACTCACCTCTGCTCCAGCAGCCCTCAATGTGTTCCCTATCAATAAAAGTCCTTTATGGTTTGCCACCTTCTCTGTTTTTATCTTATTTTGTCTTTCCTTCCCTTCCCCTATGTTCATCTGTTTTGTTTCTTAAGTTCCACATAAGACTGAAATAAAATGGTGTTTGTCTTTCTATGACTATTTTGCCTAGTGTAATACCCTCTAGCTCCATCCACATTGTTGCAAATGGCAAGATTTCATTCATTTTGTGGCTGCATAGTATTCCATTGGGTATGTATATACCACATCTTCTTTATCTACTCATCAGTCAACGGATACTTGGTCTCCCTCCATAATTTGGCTATTGTTGATAATGCTGCTATAAACATTAGGGTTCACATATCCCTTCAAATCACTATGTTTATATCCTTTGGGTGAATACTTAGTAGTGCAATTGCTAGGTTGTAGGGTAGTTCTAATTTTAACTTTCTGAGGAAACTACACACTGTTTTCCAGAGTGGCTGCACCAGTTTGCATTCCCACCAAAATCAATTCCTCATCTTTAATATCTCTCATAGTTATCCTTCTCTTCCACCATCAAACCTATTATCTCAATTGAAGTCATAGTTATTTGCTTGGACTATTATAATAGACACCGAATTAACCTTCCTGCTTTCAAATTTTCCTATCCTATCTATTCTTCATTTAGCAATTTTATTTAATTAATTTTTTTATTTATTTGAATGAGCAAAAAGGTTTAAATTTATTTTTTTATTTATTTCAAATTTTTTATTTAAGTTCCAGGTAGTTCATATATACTATAATATTGGTTTCGGGAATAGAATTTAGTGATTCATCATTCACGTATAACACCCAGTGTTCATCATGACTGTAAGGGCCTACTTAGCCAGAGCAAGCCATTTTGTTGTTTATACAGTAAACTTAGATTGACCCTGCCCCACCAGAGAAACTTACTTAGAAACACGTTTGGGAAATCAGTAAAATATGACTGACCAGCCCCTGATAACAGAGCCCATATACCAGGAGGTGTCAGGTCAGGGAGAGGTAACAGAGCCCAGAATACAAGGATGAGTCAAGCCAGGTGTAGACATCCAATCAGGAAAACACCTCCCTAACCACCCAAGAATGTGGGCCTTGCCTTTTGAGCGCCAATTCTGACTAGAGTGATAGGCTAGTTCAAATAGCTACTATAGGGTGAATTGTAATTCAATTGGCCATCTGCGTGTGGCCAGGCTCAAACAAGTGGCCTTTGCTCTATAAAAGTTAGTCTGTGAGACTGGGAAGGGTTGCCTCTTTGCAAGAGACGGCCCTGGCCAGTCAGTTTGATTCTCGATGTTTGGTGTGAAATAAAGCTTTGCTTGACCTTCACTTTGTATCAGCCTCGCTCCTTTGATCTTGGACCCAACAATGACAAATGCTCTCCTTGATACTCTTCATGCATCTAGCCTATCCCCTGCCCACCTCCCCTCCTGCAACCCTAAGTTTGCTCTTTATAGTTATCAGTCTCTTATGGTCTGCATCTCTCTCTCTCTCTCTCTTTTCCTTCCCATATGTTTATCTGTTTTGTTTCATTTAGCTATTTTAATGATGTCTTTTTTATTTATACCACTTAAAGCTAACTATTTTTTATTATTTTTTAAACAAAAGACATGTGTTGTTCTTTGTAACACTGTAGAATAGTAAGAATGGAAAATAATTCTCCCTGCCATCTCAGATGTTCGTTTCTTTCCAGTAGTGATTCCAGAATATAGGCAGCCTTTCCTCACTTCCCACGCCTTTCTTCAACCACTCCCATCTGCTTTTGTTCCTATAATTTGATGAAAAAAGTTCTCACTAAGGACAACAGTAATATCCACATTTCTAAAGGCAACAGAATTGAGACTTGCCATCTCAGCATCATGTGGCTGTGTTGGCTACATGTTCCTTTAAGAAACTCTCATTGGATTCTATTCATTTCCTCTTACTGCTGTAACAAATGACCACCAACATGCTGGCTTAAAACAACACACATTCATTTGCTTATGCTTCTGGAGGCCAGAAATCCAAAATCAGTTTCAATGGACTAAAACCAAGTATGAACTCTAGAGGAGAATCTGTTTCTTTGCTTTTTTTCCCCCCTTCTTTCTTTCTTTGCTTCTGGAAGTTGTCTGCATTCCTTGTTTTGTGGGCTCTTTCTTCATCTTCAAAGGCAGTCATGAAATATCTTGCCTCATCTGTCACCTTGCCTCCTCTTCTATAGTTCAATCTCTTTCTCCCTCTCTACACAAGCACACTAGATTATTCAATAGGTGTTAAATGTAATCATAACTGTCCTTATAAAGAGAGTTTGTGTGATGTTTAATTTTATATGCCAACTTAACTGGGCTGATGGATGCCCAGATAGCTGTTAAAACATTACTTCTGGGTGTTTGTGACAGTGTTTCTGGAAGAGATTAGCATTTGATTCAGTAGACTGAGTGGATAGATCCACCCATAGCAGTGTAGGTGGGCGTGATCTGATCTACCTAGGGTCTGAGTAGAAATAAAAAAAAAAAAAAAGAAAGGGTGAATTCTCTTTCTCTCTTTCTTTTTGAGCTGGGATAGCTGGGATGTTTATCTTTTCCTGCCTTCAGATATCAGAACTCCCAGTTCTCAGGCTTTTGGACTCAGACTGAATTATACCACTGACATTCCTGGGTCTCTAATGTGCAGACAGCAGATTGTGGGAATTTTCAGCCTCTATAACCATGTGAGCCAATTTCTATAATAAATCTCTTCTTGTATATTCTCTCTATATATCATATTGGTTCTGTTTCTCTGGAGATCGCTGACTAACACAGACTGTGTTCTACTTATTTATTTACTATTTATGAATCATAGTTCTTTTGAGGAAGTATATTTTTAAATAAATTAATGTTGATAAATTTAAATTAAACTGAATAAATATTAAAGTATCTAAATATTGTGAAACACAACACACTTAGAGAAAAGTGCAAAAGCCATAAATATTTAGCTTACTAAATTATAACAAGACATGCAACCACCACTCAGGTTGAGAAACAAATTTTCAGCAGTCTAGAAGCCCTCTGTGAGCACCTTCTCCATTACACCCCCCTCCTTGTTAAGTTTATCCCCAGGTGTTGTAACTTGTACAGTTTGAGATCTTGTATCCCTTTTGAGAAAGAGGGAAGCAGTGCCTGACATCCAGGAACTGGTGAGCATAAACAAAAACAATTTCATAGAATATCAACACCAACAAGAACACAGACAGAAACATGAACTCTTCCAAACCACAGAAATTATCTCTCTCCCAGGTAACTGGAGTGACTGTTGTTTCTTAATCAGTTAGAGCTTTGGCCTCACTTGAATCTTCTCTTCTGGAAGAGAAGATTTACTAAGATACTCAATCACAGAATTACCTCCATTTCCTGACAGCACAAAATTCTGAGCAAAGTCTCATTTGGACTCACTCCTAAAGGACCAGAAGCAAGCCTGAATCCTGTAATAAGTCCTTTCTGGCACCTCTTAACTGAAATGATCCACTGTGGCCTGCATCCTCCCTCATGACGATAAGCAGTAAACATAACTTGTTCAACTCTGAGTATGTTCATGACAGTCTGCCTAAAGGGCACTGACATCTTCTAAGGTCACTGACTCCTTCTAAACAGGGTTTTCTAAGTGATTTTTTAAAATTTTCATTTTATTTTTATTTAATTCTAAGGGATTTTTATTTGTGTAAAGACAGCTGACTTTTTTTGTGTATTATTTACACTGATTTTGTGAATAGTTTCCTTGCTCATTTTCCTTCTGGCTTAAGGCTTCAAAAATTATACTTACAAAATTGTAGGAAAAAATTCTACCTTTTCTTTTGCAACATTTACTCCTCTGATTTTTTTTCTCACTTATTTGCATTGCCTAGTACTTGCAGAACATAGTATTTCTCATGATAATGGGTGTCTTTGCCTTGCTTTTGCTTTATTGGGAATTTGTTGAGTTTTTCACTATTAAACATGATGCTGGCCTTTGGTTTGAGATGCACATCGTGTAAGAAATTATCCTGGTTCAAATTCTGGTTCTGCCACTTACGTGCAAAGACTTGGGCAAACTACTTAAATTAGTACTAATTTCTTCACCTGAATATTATGGCAATAATAAAACTACCTCATAGGGCTTTGTCAACATGAAATGCTAAAAATATGAAAAAACGCTTAGAACGTGCTTGTTTCATAGTTATTGCTACATAAATGCTTCCTTATATAATTTCAACATAATATAGCATAACATAAAATGATAGTAAAACAATACATAATATAATAAAAAATGATATTTCATGTATTGTATAAGTATTATTTATTATTACTCTATTCTGATTTAGTTAAGAATTTTATCAACATTACAGATTGGATTTTATTAAATGCATTTGTGGGATCTACTGTGATACTCATATGGCATTTCTCCTTTCATGGATTCATTTGTCTTAAACACCCATCTGATCATATTACACCCCTATCTGGACTCATCCTACCTGCATAGGAAGATGTGAAATTCCTTAGCAAGACCTTCAAGAACTCCCATGGTACACCCCTACTTCCTTTCCAACTTCCTCCCTGCATCCTCTGCTTTGGATTTATTAAAGAATCTGCTCCATCAATGTACCATATTCTATATTTTTATAATATTTTTACCATGTAAGTTTGTTGTGATGATCAAATAATTTATTTAAAAATACATGAAATGTATTGAATAGCACTCGGCATAGGGCAAATGCAATATAAGTGTCCCTATAATTTTTTTTTTCACCAAGAGTTTTACCAGTACAAGATGTGGAATTTTATCACATTCTTTGGGGGCATTTGTAGAGATATTTATGTGATAATTTTCCTTTGATTGAACCATCTTTTAAAACATATATCTGATCACATGACACCATCATATAGACTCACCTGCAAGGCAAGATATTCAGGACCTTCCATGATCTAACTCTGTTTTGGAGTACTTGACGGTGGTCCTGTAAATAGGTTTTAAAATTTTCTCTTAATTCTGAACAGTTTTCTCCAGGCTGTGAATGTTCAAGTTTTTCCCACTCTCGCAGGTCCCCAAAGTTGGTGCCAATTATAAGACAAAAGCATAATATTGTAGGTGTTGGTGTAAACCTTTTAATCTATTGCAGCAATTTCTTGCCAACCTTGTTTCTTCTTAGGGGCCCAGATGCCACTTGATTATGTGTTCATTAGTATGACTTCTATACTGCATATGTAAAAATTCCACATGTATTTAAAAAAGGCTTTCATTTCAATACTTAGGTCCTTGTTCTAGGAGTTTCCTGTTTACCAAGCATACATTACAGACAACTAAACTGTATTTGGAGATCCCCTCAGGGCTGTCTGAAAATTTCAAGGTATATTAAAATCACGTCAACAATACCTTGCCCTTTCATAATATATTATGTGAGGGTTTATAATCTCTCCTAGGGAAACACAATTAATTTTTCAATGTTTTTCTCTTGTGAGAAAGGAGAGCATAATAAATACCCCTTCTCTGTACCTTTGGAGATAATTGGCTGGAAAACGATTGGGTGAAAATTGTTTTCTCACTCAAGGTCACTCTGCTGCACATTAGCACCACTGAGGCATGCTTCTGAATACCAGGAACATGCCCTTCAGACAAAGATTAATTAGATGCAAAAGTTAAAAGAAAGAAACAGATGAATCCTCAGCGTGGCTTTCAGAATATAAGAAGCACAGTCCATGTTAATGGCAGAGTTAGTTTTCAAAGCTAGCCTTTTGAATTCATCTTATTATGTATCTAGTTTAAAAGACTTGTATTCCTATTAATAACGAGATTTTAAAATGAAGGAGAGCCATTTAATGATCTACCATTCATGCAAAGGAAATAATTATTTACCATAAAAGAATTAATTCACAAATGGCACCTAAGGAGCCAAACTGAGAAGAAACCCCTGTTTTGCTCATTGTCTTTCATCTGCTTACAACCTTCCATTGTAGTGGAAAGGGCTTCACCAGGATTGCAAAGACAAGTATAATGTGGTCCCACTACTCAATGGCACACTTCTTAAGAGTAGCAATCAGGACAGATATACAAACGTCTTTGAGGCAAGGGAGAAGATAGTGGGGCCCAGAAGAGAAATTTCAAAAAATTTCAAACTTTCCTTGTTTTGCTTTCTGGATGCTTTGTCTTGCTTCATCATTTTCTCAAAACTTTTGTTAGTTACAAGAGTAAATAAGACATTGCATAACAAGTCAAATAATACAGAGGCATAAGAGGATACAGTTCGTAATCTGCTCCTCCCTCCCTTCAGTCTCCACCCCCGTTCAAAGTAACCAATGTGAAATGTTGAAATGTTCCTTGTCTAACTTCGGTACCTTTCTAGAATCTCATATTAAAGTACCCAAACTTATTTTATTCTTTTACCCAAAAGAATGGGATCATCCTACAGATCTTTTCACACAACTTCTTTCTTCTTTTTATCTCTAGTTTAAGGTAAAAAGAGCTAGAGATGACAACGCATTTCGCTGGAGGAAATGGGAGTCTTTTCAATGAGCAAGAAATGAATAGGTCTGGAGCAACTGAATATCTGCATGAAAAAAAAAATGATCCTTGACCCCCTCTCCCTCACACATATATAAAAATCAATTTGATATGGATCACAGACTTAAATATTAAAGCATAGAAGAGTGCATAAAAGAACATTGTGTGTATATGAATATATGACCTTGGAATTGGCAAAGTTTCTTAACAGAACAGAAAAAGAACCAATCATAGTTGAAAAAAAAAGAAACATGCACACACACATGCACACACACGCACACACACACACCCCTTCTGCTCTGATTTCCAAAGTAAATGGACTCATGTATACTTTCATCAGTAGCAACTGAGGACTCTAGTGGCCCCACGCCCTGGTCAACCCATGATATTAGAAGATCCTTAAATTTTACTATTACTGTGGTTGTTTCCGTTTTAATTTTAGCCATTTTGGTTGGTGTGAATCTCACTGTGGTTCTAACTATACTTTTTTGATAACGAATAAAGGCGGGCACCTTTTCATTGGCTATTTGGATACTTACTTTTGTGAACTTTCCACTAAGGTATTGTATTCATTGAAAAAAGAGAAAGTAATGAGTTGTCAGTTTTTATTGATTGCGGAGATTTCTGGTTTTGTTTTGTTGTTGTTGTTGTTGTTGTTTTGTTTTTGTTTAAACGACAGAAGTTCATTTGTTCAAAATTCAGGAGGCTGGAAATCCAAGATCAACATTGTCAGCAGTATTAGTTTCTTCTGAGACCTCTCTCTTTGGCTTGCAAATAACCTTCCTTCTCTGCATCATCACGTGACCTGCCCTCTATGTGTGTCCTAACCTCCTCTTCTTAGGAGGACACAGTCAGATTGGATGAGGACCCTCATAAGACCTTGCTTTAACTACTTTGTTAGTCCTTAAAAGTCCCTATCTTTGGAGGCATTTTTTAAATCTAGATATCTGAACATCATATATATATATATATATATATATATATATATATATATATATATAAAATATCTCAATCTCAAATATCTTCTCCCAGTTGGGGCCTTGCCTCACTATCTTAATACAATCTTTGGATAAAGAGAAGCTCCTCATTTTAATGGAGCATGATTAGCCAATCATTTTCCCTTACTGTTAGCGCATTTTGTGGGGGCCTAGCTAAGCAAGCCCCAAATCTGTAGGGCAGGCAATCAGGAAGGCAGGATCATGAGCAGGCTGGAATCCCACAGGCATGGGCTGTAGCTCATTCGCACACAGGGAGACAAGCAGGCAGGCGGGCAGGATGGGAAGGTCCCCAGCAGGCTAGAACAGCAGCATGAGTAAAGCTTATTGTCCACAGACAGCAGGTAGGAAGGAAGATCCAAGAGTGATAGGAGAGCAATCGCAGACCCACGAACTGTTTGCAGTCTCTGAGCTCAGGAAAGCCCTAAGCCCTTTATTAAAGGTCTTCCAACAGATTAAATCAGACCCACAAAGAAAATAACAAAAGAAAATGTCTCTTTAAAAAGAAGATTTTATTTATTTGAGAAAGAACACAAGCAGGTTAAGGGGCAAAGGGATAAGCAGGCTCCTTGCTGAGCAGGGAACCAGACGTGGGGCTCTATCCCAGGATCCTGAGATCATGACCTGAGCCGAAGGCAGACGCTTAACCAACTGAGCCACCCAGGTGCCCTGAAAACATCAGTCAACTGACTTTTTTTTTTTTTTCTTGCAAACTCCCTTTACAACAGCACCCAGATTAGGTCTGTGTATCCTACAAAAAGGGCTATTGCCTCCCTTCTATTCCTCAGCTCTTGCCAGACAATCTCCTCTGAAACTAGGGCTCAGCCCAGTCAAGTTAACATACCAAATAGTTACCACAGATATTCTCTTACGTTAGCTGGCAGAACCGCAATACCTGATATGGGGACCACATGTGCTACTTTCATTTAAATGAATTGCAATGGAATAAAATTGAGAACCGAGTTTCTCAGCTACACTAGTTAAGCACCAAGTGTTCAATAATCTCTTGTGAAGAGAATACTTCCATCATTTCAGAAAGTTCTACTGGATAGTGCTATTTCAGAAACTTTATTATTTCACTTGTCTCCCATCTGGAGTTCATGTTTTTTCAAGATTTTAATTATTTATTTATTTATCTGTGAGAGAGCACGCCAGGGAGAGCATGAGCTGAGGGGGAGTGACAGAGGGCAGGGAGAAACAGGATCCCCACTGAGCAGGAAGCCGAAGACAGGGGTTGATCCAATGACCCTGGAAACATGACCTGAGCAGAAGGCAGACACAACTGGCTGAGACACGAGGCGTCTCTGGAGTTCATTTTTAAATATAAGATGAAGCTGGAGTCAAGATTTTTTTTTTCCCATGTGGAAATCTAATTCATTGAGCCACCATTATTTATTGTAAAGTCCACCCATTCTTCCTACATTTCAGGGGCTGGGGCACCTTTGTTATAAATTGGGTGACCAGGTATGTTAATCTGGGTGGTCTGTTTCTTGTTTTATTTTGTTTTGTTCGTCTATTAGTTTATCCTTATACCATTGCCACCCTATCTTCATTCAAGTCTCTATAATAAGTATTGATATTGGTAATGAAAGCTTCACAATTGTTTTTCTTCTTCAACATGACATTGATGATTTTTGATGTTTTGCATCTCCATACGCATTTTAGAATTGGCTTGTCAATGTGCACAAATAATTTTTGTGGGTATTCACTGTGATTGCATTAACTCTATAAATTAATCGAAAATAGGCATTCTATTTTGAATTTTAATGCTATTACATACGTCCAGGTTGTTGAGTTATGTTCTTTCAGACACACTCCCATTAGCAATATGTGAAGTGTTTACTTCCCTGTGTTCTCATCACCAGCGAATATTATCAATCTTTAAAAAATATATTATCTGGGGCGCCTGGGTGGCTCGGTGGGTTAAGCCGCTGCCTTCGGCTCAGGTCATGATCTCAGAGTCCTGGGATCGAGTCCCGTATCGGGCTCTCTGCTCAGCAGACAGCCTGCTTCCCTCTCTCTCTCTGCCTGCCTCTCCATCTACTTGTGATTTCTCTCTGTCAAATAAATAAATAAAATCTTTAAAAATATATATATATATATTATCTGAAATGCAAATGTCTGGCTGTTTGAATTTGAATTTTCCTCATTTCTCATAAGGCTGAGCATCTTTTAATATCTTCTTCCATTTGGATTTCCTTTTCCATGAATTGATTTTTTTACTTCAAATTATTTGTGCTAATTCAGTTTAGGTCTCTTGGTGTATTATGCACCGAGTGGATACTATGCCATGCCACCCAGATGTCTTTTCAGGAAAGAAACACTTATTCCATCATCTGCCTGCTGCGTTATCTACTAGCAGGTCCCAGCTATGCCCTCTTTCAGACTTATCCCTGACCAAAGGATGCAGCACCATGTAAGGCTGTCCTTCCTGACTGGTTAATGGTGGAGCACAGAGGCACAGGCTCTTTGCCTTAAGGCAGGACATTTCCAAAAGGCCATCCTGGCTTCAGAGCAACCCCACTGGACTAGCTAAAGTTGGTAGTACAAGTGTACCATTGTTCAACTTCTCCCTCTGCCCCGTCTGCTTCCCTTGCTCTCCCAGAGGTATTTTGGTCCAAAAACATTCCCCAGTAAACCTCCTGCATATAAATCTCAGTCTCAGAGACTTTTTCTCCAACAATCTGACCCGTGACAGTGCATCGAGGAAGTGGTTCTAGGTAACACAATCTAAAATAGTATTTTGAAGATGGATAATCTATAGACTGGCTGGTGATACAGATTCCAACACTGGTAGTAGGTGGACAATGGAAAGTCCCTGACATATTGTGATTGTATAACTGCTAAAATTTACACCAGTGGTGTAATCCTTTTGTGGAATATTGGTGGAGTGGAATGCACCAGCAGTTACAATGTCTCAGGCATTTGAGATTTTCAACAAAGTAGTAATTTAAAGGATTTGGGATTGGATGGCTTGTGGGGGCCATTGCAATTGATCAAGTCAGTGCAATACTGAAATAGACGAACCTGTGATTAAAACGCTACATGTCTAAGTCAGATGGTCTCATTGGCAGTATCGAAAGACAATGTCCTTCTATAGCCATGGGGGAGAAAAATGGGGGAATCAGGCCCTGGACTTCATTACTAGAGTAGCAAAGCTCTACAGGAAGTTGAATTCTCAGAAGGGAAGTGTCAAAAGGGCACACGTCAGAGAGCCATAAGAATTTCTAGGAGGTGAAGTTGAAACTATCATATATTTAAAATGTATGAATGAATATAAGTTTTAGCTCTCCCATTTAATCTTTTCGACCCAATATATATTGGTATCATAGGTATGGAAATTAGGAGAATCTGACTATATTACTATAAAATTATTTACATCTTGTTATTTGCAATTGGAAAGGCAATTCCATTTTGGTCTTCTCTTATCATTGCCCTTCATTTTGTTGACTTTGTAAAATGATCTGGATAGTTTATCTGGTTCCACTATGCCCTTTTTGAGATGTGTCAAGAATACTTGGAGGGTAAAGATTTAGGAAAATCTTTCAAAGGGGTCAGAGTTTAAAAAAAAAAATAACGTATTATAGTCAGAGAAAACATAGCTCCCTGATGTTTTTTATATTGAATAATCAACTCACAATAATCGAAAGCCAGAAAAACAAGAATATTCAATTGAAGGACAAGTGCGTGTGGAAAAAAAAGAAAGAACAAGATGGGATTAAGAAAAGGAAATTGATATTAAATCAAGAGTAAAATGACAGTGTGTAGTCAACAGGGTCCTGGAGTTTTGTTACTAAGGCAGCTTCACAGGACATAAGCCTAAATTGAAATGAACAATTTTCTAAAAGTCAATATTGACAGAATAATAGAAAAGATTGCATTTACTTGCCTCATGAGTCCAATGCAAGACCTTTTTGTAATAACACAAGTCAAAAGATATTGCTTCTTAGCTTTTCATTGCCCTACTGTTTTTAAATTAAACCAGAAATATAGAAATGCCAATAAAAATTAATATTGAGAATCCTTCACAGAATTGTATTTTTCTAAATGCTAAACTTTCAGAAGATGAAATGACGAGAAATCCCTAGCACATTGACTATGCTAGGACAGAAAGATCATCTGAGAACATCGTTTTCTTATTATTTGGTAGAAGAACTCCAGAGTGAGCTGTGCCCAATATATGGAACATATTCTTCCCTATGAAAACTAGATAAAACTATATTCAAATACTCTCTACGCTTTTTATTTTAAAGATGAACAAAAATGATGATATCTAATATTATCTTATGTAACCACATTGTAGGAATAAAAATTCCAATATTGATGAACATTGTGCTCTATTAAAATGTATTTGAAAGAGACCACATTGTCATCATTTTTCATTCTATTAATGTGTATTTTTTAGTGACTTCATTGAATATTAGAAGCCTCTGCATACAGTGATAGCAGGTGGAAAATATGACTCTCCATTTAGAATTTAAAATTATCTTGACTCCCAAAGCATTGATTATTCTAAACAGAATTTCCACAGTTGTGACTATAACAGCATTTTAGCTGACTTTATTCAGTCTGGCTTTGAAAAATAAATGTAAATTAAAATCAGGACATAGATACAGGAACTGTCATTGTTAATGTTTTCAGTCACTTTGTTGAGCCCAGTGCATCATTGAGGTTCCCAAGGGCACTGTACTTACTTAATGGTAAGGCTCTAGAAGTTCAGAGCTTCTTTCATTAAGTCTCCTATCCCCTCTTTCCTCACTCCTTCCTCACTGTAACTACTGACCTTTGAAGTCCTGGGAAAATTATATGAGAATGAAGGCATATAGGAGTTGCCAACTGAGCTTTCCATTTGGCATCGGCTTACATGGCATTTTTTCAACATTTTGTGAAAAATAAATGGGTCAATTAACTACAGCTCTGTATTATGAATCCAATTGCTCTTTTTCTCAAAAAAAAACAAAAAACAAAAAACAGGAAACACTAACTGATCTTTTCAGACTGAAATACAGACTCCTATTAAGATAATTTATCTTAGAATGATGGTTCAACAGGATTCTAGTGAGGTGTGAGGGTGGGGGGTAGACATATGGGGCACATCCTTCTCTCAGAAAGTTTCCAGTCTTAAGGGAGCAGCTAAATAAATTTACAGTGAACTAAACAAGTGTAGATAAATAAAACTATCAGAAGGTAGTTAGCCCCATCAAACTTTAGCATGAATCACAATCACTTGGAAGGCTTGTTAAAACACAGAGGACAGGGTCCACCCCACTATTTCTGACTTAATAATCCTGGGGTGAAGCCTGAGAATTTGCATTTCTAACAAGTTTCCATTTAATGTTTATGCTGCTGATGTGGTGACCACCCTGATTACAGACAGGGACGTTCCAAGAACACGTTTAATAAAACTGATTCTGGGGACACCTGGGTGGCTCAGTTGGTTGGAAGACTGCCTTCGGCTCAGGTCATGATCCTGGAGTCCTGGGATCGAGTCCCGCATCGGGCTCCCAGCAACATGGGGTGTCTGCTTCTCTCTCTGACCTTCTCCTCGTTCATGCTCTCTCTCACTGTCTCTCTCTCAAGTAAATAAATAAAATCTTTAAAAATAAATAAATAAATAAATAAATAAAACTGGTTCTGTTATTATTTATTGTAAGTGTTGCTGAGGATGTTTGGATATTTTTTGGTGCATTAAATATCTCTTCTTTGGATGACATTATGGAGCAGATTTCTTGCTGGCCTCTGCTGTACTACCTCTGAAGTCATGTTTGTTTTTATTTTCTGGCCAAACTGAATAACTTTTTTCCCTTTCGAGTTGATCACTAGAAAGCTTAGAGCCAAATTCATGACTCCCATCTTGGCAGTGAACAGGTCTTAGATTTACAGTAAGCATTTTATTCCTAACCTCACATCGGGGTTCAATTTGGTTTTCTTATGTACATTCTCCCCAACTTCCTCATTTTCTCACTTTTTTTGTGAATATGTGTGTGTGTGTATATATATGACATAAATTTTATATATAAGATATAAGACATATATGTATATAAAATACATAAAATTTTTCATCTGCCTAATGTTCGTTTTAAAGTGTGAGTTCAAGGCTGTTTTCTGCCTCCTCCCCCATAAATTCATCTTCAATAATGAAGACCGCTAAAATGGGTCAGGGAGGAAGGCACCACCCTGATCTTAGAATTACATTCTACATACTACTCTTTTTGTGATCTGGCTTCCTTTACATAGTATGCTTAAACTGAGATTTATCCATGATGTTGTGTATATCATTAATTTTTTTCTTTTTAATACTGAATGACATTCCATTGTATAAATATACATATCCCAATTTGTTTATCCATTCAGCTGGTAATTGGACATTTTGGTTGTTTCCGGGTTTTGGCTATTACAAATAAAGTTTCTATGAACCTTTATGTACAATTCCTCGTATGAATCAATAAATGATTTCACTGCTCTTGGGTAATTGTTAATATAGCCATTCCAGCTTTCTTTTGGGTAGTGTTAGCATGGTCTCTGTTTTCCCACCATTTTACTTTTAACCTATTTCTGTCTTTATATTTAAGCATGTTTTTTGTAGGTAGAATACAATGGGATCTTGCTTTTCATCCAGTCTGACAACCCCTGCCTTTTAATGGGTATCTACACTATTTATACTTAATGTGATTATTAACATATTCAGATTTACATTTATTGTCTTATTATTTGTTTTCTATTTGCCTCATTTGTTTTTTGTTCGTCTTTTTCTGCTTTCTTTCAGATTAAAACTTTTTTTTTTTAAATTTAAGTATGTTGACACCCAATGTTAACATTAGTTTCAGGTGTACAACATTCAACAAAATCTATACACTGTGCTTTGTTCACCACAAGTGTAGCTATTGTCTGTCACCATACAGCATTATTATAATATCATTGATTATATTCCTTATGTTGCACCTTTCATTGCATGATTTATATATTCCATAACTAGAAGCCTGTATCTCCCACTCACCTTCACCCATTTTGCCCAGCCCCTTACCTTCTCCCCTCTGGCAACCACAAGTTTGTCTTCTGTATTTATAGGTCTGTTTCTGCTTTTGTTTGTTCATTTCATATAAGTGAAATCACATAGCATTATCTTCATCTGACTTATTTCACTTAGCATAATATCCTTTAGGTCCTCGACTGATTACTTTTTATAATTTCATTTTAATACCTTTGTTGGTTTCTTGGCTGTAACTATTTGCTTTGCTCTTTACTGTTTTAATGTAGAAAATACATTTTAAATTTTGTCACAGTCTACTTTCATTTGCTATTAGGCTACTTCATATAAAGTATGAGAACCTTAAATAGTAAATTTCCATTTCTCCCCTCCTGGACTTTGTGCTTTTATTATTATACATGTTACCTCTACCTGTGTTGTAAACCCCACTACATCATTCTACATTATTTTTACCTTTGTTTAAGCAGCCAATTGTCTTTTTAAAAGATTCAAATAATAAAAATATCTCATATATTTACCTAAGGAGCTACCATGCTGGTGTGCCTCATTTCTTTGTGTAGATCTAGATTTTCATCTATAGTATTTTCTTTTTGCCTGATCAACTTCTTTTAACCTTTCTTGTAATAGGAGTCTTTGGGTGATGAATTCTTTCAGCATTTTTATGTCTGAAAAGGTCTTTTTTTAATATTCATTTTTGAATTCTGTTTTTGCTGAGTAAAGAATTCTAGGTTGACAGTTTACTTCTTTCCACACTTTAAAAATGTTGATCCACTGTCCTTTTGCATTATTTCTGATTAGAAATCTGCCATCATCATCTTTGTCTTTGTTCCTTTGTAGGTAACATAAATTTTTCTCTGACTGCTTTTAAGATTTTCTCTTTATGACTGGTTTTGAGAATTGGATTAATGGAGTGCCTTTGTGTGGTTTTCTTCATTTTTTTTGTGCTTGAGGTTCATTCATCTTCCTGGATCTATGGGATTTTTAGGTTTTACCAAATTTATCCACATCTATCTTTCCTCTCCTAGAAGTACACCAATTATATGCACATTAGTTGTGTGAAGTTGTCTCACAGCTCCCATTTTTTTCTTTTTCGATGTTTTAGTGTCTGTGTTACAGATATTTCCTTACACCACGTCTTGAGGTTCACTAATCAGTTATTCTGCAACATCAGATCTGCCATTCATACCATCCAGTGTACTTTTCACATCACACATTTTGGATCTTCTCTCTTTAATTTCTTCAATGACTTCACTTAACATATTTAATCTTTCCTGTGGCTTTTTTTTTTTTTTAAAGAAGCATATGAAATAGAGTTATACTGTTTTAATGTCATTGCCTGCCACATTTGTGCCTGTTCTGGGTCTCTTTTGGTTGATTTATTATTCTTGTCACTATGAGTTCTTTTTTCCTGCTCCCTTACTTGCCTGGTAATCTTTAATAAGATGTCAGACATTGTGAATTTCACCTTGTCGGATGCTGGGTATTTTTGTATTCTTATAAATTTTCTTGATCTTTCTGTGGGAGGAAGTTACTTAGAAACCCTTTAATCCTTTTGGGTCTTGCTTTTAAGACTTGTATGTCAGGAATTGAGCAGCATTTAGTCTGAGACTAATTAGTCTCCACTACTGAGGCAAAATTTTTCTAATGACTCTACTCAGTTCTCCATGAATTATGAAGATTACCAGTCTAGCTGGTGAGAAAAGGCAAAATTAATGATCCTGTGTTACCACCAAGTGCTTTCCCTATGCTCATTTTGGGTGGTTTTTCCTTGGCTTTTGGTAGTTTTCTCACATGCCTATGCAGTTGGGTACTCTGCTGAATAGTTGAGAGGGATCCTCTATAAATCTGCAGAAGTTTCTTCCTGTGTAGCTCTCTTCTCTCCAGTGCTAGGTTTTGTTAACTTTATTATTTACTTCTCCAGAGCCTGCTAACAATATTGGTTCAACTCAGAGAATTTGATGCATTCCATCTGGGTTTGCCTTCAATACACTGTGGCCTAGAAATTCTCTCAAAGGTTTAAGCTGGGGCAATAGTAAGCTTCTGTCTCTTGGAGATTGTATCCTTTATAGCCTGATATCCAATGACTTAAAATCTACTTTTTTGTATGTTTCATCCAGTATCTTATTCATATCAGATGGAATAGTAATCTACTCCTTGTTACTGCATCCTGGTTAGAAAAAGATCCCTGTCATTCTTTCTTTGGCTTCAAGCTTCAGCTCTCTTTTGAATCAATTCTCTGAGGATTTTTCTTCCTCAAGTGCATGGTTGGTCAGCACAGGATATCTCTGCTCTTGTCTCTGGAGGGACTAGGTATTTCCCTTTCTATCTTTCACCTTGCATTAATCCTTCCTTAACTCTACTTACCATCAACTGGAATGATGCTATGGCTCAAAATTAGTTAAGTGCACCTGGGAGCAAGGGGCCCTGGAGACCAGCTCATCTCTGCTAAAATGTGGCCTTCACACAGAGGCCAGCCTTGTGTTTCAATTTATCTCAGGAAGAATTGTGGTCCTCACATTGATCTGCCTCTCATGACACCAATAGTTGGTTGAAGATTTGGATATTCAGAATTCTAGTCCTGTATCTTTTCATCTTCTAAGACTAATGTGGTCAATCCATTTTGAAATAAAGTTGGAAGAAGGAATTTTCACTTAAATGCCAAAATTGTATTTCTAATTATGTATACTGTGTTGTATATTCTGTTGAAGTTAATTGTATATAGTTCTCTCCCCTGGTGTATATTCAGGTTTTTTTTTCAATTAATCATTATTATTTTTAGAGTTTTCATTAAAAATCCCCTTAATACCTGCTTATATGTGAGTACTTGAACTTGGTTGGCCCAGATGATAAATTATAGTTCGAATGAACAGAATGTGGAGACAAGGTATGCAACCTCCTTATAAGTGACTAGAGCCATAAACATTCCTTTCTGCACCTGTCATAATCCATGTTAGTAAATCTGAATTTGCAGACTGGCCATGGAAGTTGAGGTCTGAGAAATTTAACAAATATCAAAATTTTATACTTAAAATTCTAGTCTTGCTCATGGGAGTAATTAGCCTTTACCCAGATAGAGATTATCAAGCAATTTTTCTTCATATACTTACTCTTATCATTTATAGGAAAAATATTTTACTGTATTGGAAAATGTCCGAATGGGGAAAAGGTTAACTTTTTTACAAGACTATGACTTCTGGGTCAAGTGCCTGATAATTCTTAGTCTTGCTTTCAAAAATAGGTAATAACTAAAAATCAGTTAAGAAAATTGTTCCTTAGAAAACTGATAACAGGTTTTCAAATTCTTAGATTGAATCACTGGAATGAAGTAACTGAAAATGCTTCTTTTCCCATCACCCTTCCTTGACAATAGAGACAAGTCATCAGCCTACAACTGTTCTACTGTGAGGAATTGTCATCCAGTTGGGAGGTCTTAAGAAGGTGATATGGTGCAGCTAAGAGAGCACTATCAGAAATTTTTGTATCTCATCCCAGATCAGCCATGAAAAGGCATGAGTTTTAAGGGATTATGGGCCAAATTTATGATTCCCTAGTTGTTAACATTCCTGCCAGAAAGTACTTTTCATCCACCAAACAGATATTTTATGAGCACCTACCAATTATCATGTACTGTGAACCAAAAGGAGAAATGGCAAAGGCAAATGAATGTGGGCTTTGCTTTAAGACACACTCAAGTTGAGGGCCATCACAGTCATTCACAAGACATATCCACTATACCTCATGTTTCTCCAATTTGGTAAAGGGCATCAATGGGAAGGAGAAAGCTATAGGTTTTATGATCATAACTCTGTTTAATTAAGATGGATTTGTCTACCTTTTGTGCTTTATTGCATTTGTCCTTTTCTACTAATTAACAGTCTCTCCAGAGATGGGATTTGTGTCTAAGATTACTTTACTATAGTCCTTCACTCTTCCCTCTTCCCACTGGAACCATAAGATAGCACACACAATACCAAGCAACTGTTTCATGAGTTTCAATGATTTGAGCTTCTATTAGTCTCCACTGTATCCAGTGTGAACCTAAAATTGTCAGGAAGTAATAATAAAATGAAAGTGTTGATTTGGAAACAAAGAACTGCAATTCGGGGTACACAGTTGTGGGTGGCAATCCAGAAAGTGCCCTGCTAGGGAGTAAAAGTTAAAGCAAAGAGGGAATACTTGTAGACACTGTTTACAAAGAATTTCTGATTGGGTGTTAGCAGTTGAAAGCTAATCTTGATTGAATATAATTGTTTGCTAAGGCTATCACTACACAAAGTCTGTAACTGTAGTGGGTTGCAGGTGTTTGGGCTGAATCCTTGGAGTATTTGTGGTTTGGCCCACTTCAGAAGTTCATGTTTCCTCCCATGAGGACATGCATAAGGTCCACCTCCTTAAAGGCCTCCTGGCTGCATTTGAAAACCCCTTGATGTCTATGGCCATACCACCCTGAACGCACCCGATCTCGTCTGAAAACCCCTTGACATAAGACACCCCATTTTGGGGCACCTGGGTGGCTCAGTGGATTAAGCTGCTGCCTTCGGCTCAGGTCATGATCTCAGTGTCCTGGGATGGAGCCCCGAATCGGGCTCTCTGCTCAGTGGGGAGCCTGCTTCCCCTTCTTTCTCTGCCTAACTCTCTGCCTACTTGTGATCTCTCTCTCTGTCAAATAAATAAATAAAATCTTAAAAAAAAAGACACCCCATTTCATTCCCCCTTTCACACAAGTAACATGAGGTATCAGCTAATTCTGAGAGACTTTATATGATCCTTATCTGGTTTAGAACTGCGTATTCTTGGAGCCGAGGCGGGGAAAAAGAACAAACTATTGGGATAGAAAATAGACTGTAATTGCGAGAAGCCAAGAATGGGAGAAGCAATATGACCATGAAGGGGCAGAAGGGAATTTTGGGGAGTGATGAAAATGTTCCATATTTTAGAATAATGGTGATTACTATATGCACTTGTCTAAACATACAGAACTCTACAATAAGAGGGTGAATGTATGTATGTAAATTAGACCACAGTAAACCTGGGGTGGGGGAGAATGAGTTCTAGGGCATGGCCAGTGTCCTTTAGGACCTATTACCTTGAGTCTGTGTGTGTGTTGGGGAAATGCTTAGAGGTATGAACTAATACAAGGATGCGATTTTTAGGGTAATATGTATTTCTATGAAAGGCAAGGGGTTAATGGGATGAATTGTGGCTATGACTTGAATTCTGGATGGGAGCTATTATTTCCTAATGTTTTAACTAAAATTCTCAAATTATTAGAAAGTCAGCAAAATGGAGTGAATAAGGGTCTGGCTTCTGGAACCAGACTGCCTGGGTAGGAATCCTAGCTTCATCCATCACTAACTGTGTGACCTTTGGCAATTTACCTATTAGAAAATGACACAGTGGGTCACCTGGGTGACTCAGTCGTTGGGCATCTTCCTTTGGCTTGTGTCATGGTCCCAGGGTCCTGGGGTTGATCCCTGCATCAGGCTCCCTGCTTGGTGGGAAGCCTGCTTCTCCCTCTCCCACTCCCTCTGCTTATGTTCTCTCTCTCTCGCTGTCTCTCCCTCTCTGTCAAATAAATAAAATTTTAAAAAAAGAAAAGAAAATGACATAGTAGTTTGTAGCTAGCTGTATCAGCCAGCCAGTAAGAAGGTAAGTATTGTGGATATTTTCCTAATTAAGGCAGTGAAAGAAAACCACACCATGGGGTGTGTGGGTGGCTCAGTCGGTTAAGCGGCTGACTTGAGTTCAAGCCATGATCTTGGGGTCCTTGCATCAGGCTCCACACTCAGCAGGGTCTGCTTCTCCTTCTCCCTCTGCTGCTCCCCTGCTTGTGCACATGCTCGCTCACACTCTCTCTCTCAAATAAATAAAGTCTTTTTAAAAAATAAAAAAAATTAAGACCATATAAAAAACCATATTGTTTGAAGTTAAAAAATAACACTAATCAAACTGACTACATGTTAGGTACTCTTTTAAGCATTTTACATGGGCAAATTATTGAATTCTCACAACAACTCTATAATAGGTACCATTATCATCTCTTCTACAAATGAGGAAGCTGAGGTGTGGCATGAATAGGCACACTGCCAATGGTTACTGAAAGGGTCCGTAGACAAAAGGACAAGACTGATACAAAGCGAAGGTCAAGCAAAGCTTTATTTCATGCCAAGCATCGAGAATTAAACTGACCGGCCAGGGTCGTCTCTTGCAAGGCAACTCCTCCCAGTCTCACAGACTAACTTGTATAGAGTAAAGGCCATGTCGTTGAGCATGGCCACACACAGGTAGCCAATTGAATTACAATTCACCCCATGATAGTCATTTAATTCAGTCTATGACCTTGGCTGGAATTGGCGCCTTTCTCTGGCGCCTGATAGGCGGGGCTCACACTCCTTGGTGGGTAATAGGTGCGCTTTCCCTTGATTGGACGTTTCCACCTGGCCTGGCTCATCCTTGGCGGGTAGGGAGGTAATACGTCCGCTTTTACTGATTGGACGTTTCCACCTGGCTGGACACGTCCTTGTATATGGGCTCCGTTATCAGGGGCTGGTCAGTCATATTTTACCAGTTCTGTTTCTAAGTGCTTTTCTCTTGTGGGGAAGGGGCAGGTTCAATCTAAGTTTACTGCCTAAACAACAAAATGGCTCGCTCTGGCTAAGTAGGCCCTTACAGTTACACAGGGACTGACAAGGCTGGGATTCAAACCCAGGCAGCCTGGTTCCAGAAGACAGCCCTTATCCACTTCACTCCACCGCCTTTCTAATAATTAGAGAGTATTAGTTACAACATGAGAAAATAATTGTTCTCATCTAGAACTCAAGTCAAGTCTAATTTCAGGGTTTAATTGTAATAACCAAAGGGCAATGTTCTCCTCATCCGCATCCAAAGTGTGGATTAATCAAGCTCACGTTGTTCATTTCCAGTCACATTACATCAAACAGCACAGGACTCCATTTTTGACAAGGAAGTGAAAGATAAGACAATATTTGGGAAGAAAAGGCAGCAATTTGTTTGTGGAAAGGTCAAAAGGCAGGCTATGCCCCAATTTATTAGGAGTGTCAGCTAGCTACAGGACTGTTCTCTC
This sequence comes from Mustela erminea, assembly GCF_009829155.1. NCBI lineage: Eukaryota > Metazoa > Chordata > Mammalia > Carnivora > Mustelidae > Mustela > Mustela erminea. The sequence goes on from NC_045635.1 coordinate 37,664,513, forward strand.
CCCCCATCTGGCTCAATACATGACTTTTTCGTAGTTGAAATTCATCGCATTAGCCCTACATGTCTTGAGACAACATCAGGTTTTCTTTCCTTTTTTTTTTTTTTAAGATTTTATTTATTTATTTGAAAGATAGAGATCACAAGTAGCCAGAGAGAGAGAGGAAGAAGCAGGGTCCCCGCTGAGCAGAGAGCCCCATGTGGGGCTCGATCCCAGGACCCTGGGATCATGACCCCAGCCAAAGGCAGAGGCTTTAACCCACTGAGCCACCCATGTGCCCCCAACATCGGGTTTTCAAACTGCAACCCGGTAGCAAAAGCCATGACTACCATACACAAAAAGTCCTCAGCTATATGTTCCTTGCCTTGGGTTTTATGTAAGTGAAAATCTGTAGAAAATAAATCCATTTGGATACTGTTATTTACTTATACACTCCCTTGTTCCAAAAAAAGAAAAAAAGATATGGGTTTCTTTCTCAAAGTCCATAAACACACACATTTAAAAATCTATATCTTCTATAATTTTATAATAGATGATGTACTGACCAAATAAATATGTTACACATTAGAATTCATATTGGGCATACATTCATCTTCAAGCTACAATCTCTTCCCATTTTTCTTTGTCAAAGACTTCTGGAAATGTTATGCTAAAAATAACACTTTTAATGTGAGTAACAGGTTAACAAAACGAAAGTTGCTATAGAAACAGAATGCACACTTAAGAAACTGGAACTATGAGGAGAAATGATAGTTATTGGCTGCTGCGAATTGGCAAGAGCTTATCAATGTATATTCCATAGTTTGTTTCAGATAGCTTGGTAGCTGCTAATACCAATACCTCCCAATATTTTCCCGAGTTTTACAAATGTATGCGATCAAGGATGTTCAGCCAAGAGGCAGGAAGGAAAAAAAAAACAAGAAAGATGGTTACCTCATGGATTCTTGCGCCACTTAGCACAAGCGAAAGTGGGTCTATTAGGGCAGGGTGCTCGTGTCTCCGTAATGCCATGATTTATTTTTATGTCTTAATCATTAGTATGTGCAAGGTTGTCCAAATTATTCATGTCAACAGTGGGGAGTTCCTGAATCTCTGAGAATGATCATTTACATGGGGCTTGGGGTGCTTGGTTTGCTCCGAGTACTAAGCTGGCAAATGTACTTGAGCGAAGCTTTAATAATGGGATATCTTCTGGTTAACTGCATTATTCAGGGGTATTTTATTTATTATCGCTCTCCAACTGCAACTTTTGACTGAATGTTGCCATGATTTGACCATATTTTATTAAAGAGGAACAAACAGCAGTTTCTTACATCGTGTACCACTCTGCTTTTATAACCTGCATTTTTCATGCCATAAATCCAGACACTTTACAATCATTAAGAATATGTAAGGAGCCTTGGCTCCGTAACATCCTCTCTCCAGAGTTCAGCCTGGCTATAAAACAAAAGCCAGTGCGGAAAACACGCATTCAGACTCGGCTCTCTGAAAGCCAATACATCCCGTGGTAATTAAGTTATTTCTGGTGGGAACGTTCTAGGCTGTGTGTGTTCAATGTTTTGCTACCTTTGACCCAGGTGGCTGTTGCTTCTTTTCTCCTCACCTCCTTCCTACAATGATTTGCTGTCTTTCTCAGCGTATTTATTAATAATGGAGGCTCTGGGGACACCTGGGTGGCTCAGTGGGTTAAAGCCTCTGCCTTCAGCTCAGATGGTGATCCCAAGGTCCAGGGATTGAGCCCCGAGTCGGGCTCTCTGCTCAGCGGGGAGTCTGCTTCCTCCTCTCTCTCTCTGCCTGCCTCTCTGCCTACTTGTGATCTCTGTCAAGTGAATAAATAAAAATCTTTTTAAAAAATAAATAAATAATAAAATAAAAATAAAAATAAAAATAAATAATGGATGCTCTGGTAAATGCACAAGGCCTTTGATGTGATGACTCTATTGGAATTGTTAGGACCCACCTGGTTCCTGCACTGAAATTATGCGAGGTTTTAACTAGGCAGATTTTCCCCTCCTTTTGTGCATCTGGAAAGCTTTCCTCCAAGGAATTTTGAGAGGCTTGTGATAAGCACTGCTCCGGAGTTTGGTGAAGTTACCCTGGGACTCCCTTATTCTCATGGGGTCTCTGCAGAGCCTGTTTCTTCCTATGTGAGAGAGAAGGGCTGGTAACAGAGCTCTCTGGGCTACAGACAGAGGAACAGTGAATAGGCTCAGGCTTAAGTGCCTTCCTACCTGAGACTGCAATTTCCTCCTAGACATGGGAATGGCTCTCTGCAGAAAATGGAACCAAGATAGATCAGGGTGATTTTCAGACGTTATGGAATTCTGGAAGTGAAACAGTACAAATGGCCTTTCTTTCTTCCTTTGACCCCAAAGAGCAGTCCTGACAATAAGAAAGGATCGTGTTCAGAAGCAACAGGACTTGATGAAGATTATGCCACGTTAGAGCATAGTCACTGTTTATTGAGCCTTGACCATATCGTGGGCATTGTGCTTTATCTCATGCTTTAGTTCATTCCAATGTTACAACAGCCCTGTGAAGTAAGAATTATTCTTACAATGGTTAATCAATTCTCTTTTTCACCCCAGTTCTTTTGAATGCTGGTTCTCTTTCTTGTTGAACACAGAAAGAAGTCAGAATGACTGAGTCCCCTTTCTCCTTCTATCATTTTTTTTAATGCTACATCTTCCTTGGGTGGAGACCCTAGTCTTTTCTTCTTTATAATGTTGGTCTTGAAGTGATCGTTTTCAACCTCTTTTTATGGCATTTATCTTTTGATTTAATTTAGGAGTCAGGATGGCCAGAGAGTAAATACAGTGGGTTTTGCGCCTATGTGGTGTGTCTTAGTGATTCAACCCTTCTGTTGTGGTATGCAAAGGCAGCATAGATAATACAAAAAGGAATGGGTATGGTTGTGTTCCAATAAAACTTAATTTACAGCAACAAGAGTTCTGCCCATGAGCATCAGTGTGCAACCCCTGGACTAAAAATTAAAATTAAAATTAAAATTATGATAAAAATAAAAATGAAAATGTGGCAGGTGATGGGACAAAGCAAAGGCATAGCCTTCAATTAATTAATTTCTAGGACCACATTATTAGCAGTGTGGCCTTGGGCAAGTTACCTTTATTTCATTTAGGCTTAGTTCCCTTATCTGTAAAACCAGGGTGATGGGTCCCTTCTTAGATTATTTTGAGGATTAAAAGAGGGAAACATGCACTCCTGGACTTCTCCTCTCTTTCGGTTTGGTTACCACTGTTTGGCTGCTTCCAATATTCCAGGCACTTACTTAAATGCTGATGATACAAACATAAAACAAGGCCCTTGTTTCCTGCATCACCTCCCAAGAATCCAAGGAGCATTCTTCTTGCCTCAGAGGACAAAGGAACGCTCCAGATGGGAGGTCTTCAAGGTCAACCTTGAAGGGTGAGCAGAATATTTCAGGTTGAGAAGTAAGAGAAGGGCATTCCAAGTAGAGATAACAGTTGGAGCAAAAAGATAAAAGCTTTGTAGAATTGCATAGTATTTCAGGGAACTGTGAAAAATAGTCCAGTATAGAGAACATGAGGATGCACAGTGAGGTACATACTACGAGGACCTACCTGATATCCATTTCCCCTTCTTCCTTACTCACAGGTCCATGATTTTGTCCAGGGCAGAAAATGTACCCACCTAAAAATACTCAATCCCCCCGTCTCCCTGTTTAGCTAGAGGTGATCATGTGATATAGTTCTAGCTAATGAGATATAAGTAGAGATATCTGGGAAGGGCTTTGTTTTCTGAATAAATAGGAAACAACTATATAAGAAGAAGGTTTTTTTTTTTTTCTGATCTAGAAGTTGGATGCAACACTTGGAGATTCAGCAATCCTTTTGTAGTCATGAAACCAAAAGCCACACTTGAAAGTGATGAGGCAGAAAGACAAAAGGAGCCTGCCTGTGTGCTCTGTGACATCATTGAGCCAGCCCTAATGACCTATTTCCAGATTTTTGCCATATAAGGAAAAAGAGAGTCCCATCATTTAAGCCACTGTGTACTGTGTTTTCCATTGTTTACAGGAACAAAAGACTATGTGATATACAGTGGATTCAGAAGTAGTAGGAAAGATGCTGCATAGGTAGATTAGGTCAAAGCCAAATGTTATCCTATGGAGTTTAGACTCCATCCTATAGACAAGCAAGAAACAGTAAAGATTTTTAAGCAAAAGAGAGCTAGAAAATAACTTGCTCAACAATAGACATTAAGATCTAAGTATATGCAAGGAACTGCGGGGAACTGCACAGATAAAGAACAAAACCAAAACAAGAAGACATACTACCAAATACAACTACTCTAAGTGCTGATGTCTTAAGAAGGAAACTCACGTTTTTGCCAAGAATAATTAGAGTAGCCTACATCAGATATGTAGGAAGCCCATTTGGGTAACAACAGAGCTCAGACCTATAAGATGAGAACTCAGTCATGCAAATACAATTGAAAATAGCATTCTACAAATAAAATCCAGCATCGGCCAAGGACTAGAGCAAGAAAGAGCCTAGCAGTTCCCAAGAACTTTAAGAAATTCAGGCAGCTAGAGCTTATTACCCAAACGGGGAGTCGATGGTTTGAGATGAGATGGTTCAAGATTGGCAGGGCCTGGTAGGTTATGGCAACAAGTTTTAAATGAACAGGAAGCGATAAAAATATATGTTTATAAAAAATTAAAAATTAAAAAAAAATGAACAGGAAGCCACTGAGGAGTTTGAAGCAAGTGATATGATGATCCAAGTCATGTTTTAAAAGAATGTTCTTGACATGGTGTAGAAAATGGATTAGAAATGAGCAAGAGTGGGATGGTATAGACCAGATAGCATTGTTGCTGTGGTCTAGGTGAAAGGTTATGGCAGGATGACGGTGGCATAGTCTCAAAAGGTAACTATGAAGATGGAGAAATATAGGCCCCTGAGGTACGTCAGCATGAGTTGCTGTATGGATTGGATGTAGGAGTTTAGGCAAAAGGAGTAATCCAGGGTGACTGTCTCTGGTCTGAGTTTGTAGGTGGAAAGCAATACCACTTACTGAGACGGGAAAGACTCTGGTCTGGGAGGATACATTTTGAATAGAAACAAATTGTTCTGTTGCTGACACATTAAATTTGAGATGCCTATGAGACATCCAAGTGGGAAACCTCAGATATGTGGGTTGTAGAAGTCAGATTTAGAGAGAATTCTTCTGGCTGAGATCATCTTATGAACCATCAGCAAAATTATGATATTTTAATCCAAGGGAACAGATGAGCTCCCCTTGGAATACTGTATAGAGAAAGAGAAGACGGGGGGTCTGTTTGGGGAAGGTAGGAGGAGAATGAGTTTGAGAAAAGACAGACTTGGGGACAGGGAGATCAGCTCAGAAGTTCCTGGATTTGTTTTAAGTGAGAATTAAGGGATGTCTGAACAAGAGCAGGAGCAATGGGAATGGAGAAAAAGGAATTTGTTTTACATTTAATAGCTAGTCCATAGAACTTGGAGGTTGATTGGATTGCAAGGGCTAGAAACCTGAAGTCAAAGGAAGCTCCGAGATCCCTCCTTGCTTGACTGTATCCTGCCACTCTCCAGAATAACCATGTGGGTTGTGGAGGACTTTTAGAAGGTCCTGAATCCTCGTGAGAACTGCGAGGAGAAATTCTTGTGCCAAGCGCAATACTTGTTCCATGTTGGCTGTGTGCTCCACAGCTGACCGTACCCTCACCTGGAGATATATTGTGGACCTTCTACTTCACTTAACCATCTCCATAGGAACTTTACATTTCTAGATGTGTCTTTTGTTGTCTTTCTGTGGATCATATCACTGATTCACTGTTAAATGGAATTGCTGCCAACTCTTGGGTTCTGACAGCTAAATTGATTAGGAGAACTATAGAAACCATGGAAGTTTTAATACCAGAATCCTATGTTAGCAACAAGCGGACCATCTTGGTTGAAAAAAAAAAAAAAGTGTGGCTAAGAATAAAGGAAGAGGTGTTTCAGTGAAGTATGTCGATTATCTCTTTGATTTCCTGCAGCCTGGCATCCTGGGTTGAATATTGGAAGTGGTCGCAGTTATCATTTCTTGGTTGCTTCTGTTGCTTCAAACCAAAGGGTGAGGGATACCTGAGGTATTATAGCAGAAAATGAAATCACAAAACCCAGTTTGGGTAATAACGGAAAGTGAGACCAAGGGTGTTTCTTGTAGATGGCATTTTAGATGGGGATGAGGGAGATAGGGGGATAGGAAAGTTAGAGAAAATCTTTCTTTTTTAAGATTTATTTTTTTTAAAGATTTTATTTATTATTGGTCGCACAAGCAGGGGGAATTGTAGGCAGAGGTAGAAGCAGGCTCCCCGCTGAGCAGGGATTCCCAATGCAGGACTTGATCCCAGGAGCCTGGGATCATGACCTGAGCTGAAGGCAGAGGCCTAACCAACTGAGCACCCAGGTGTCCCCAGAGAAAATCACTTCCCTTTTATTTTACATTTTGTCAGAGACAGCAGACTTTCAGAACAGTAAGAATATGCAAACTAAGAGGTTATAAATGTGGGAGGAAGTGGAGGCAATGATGATAAAATGTAGTCAAGGTCTATCTTTTCTGACCTGACCAGAAAAAGTGGATATGGAATACCTGGGTCCACATTAGAGTTTTAATTATGAATAATTATGCTTTAAATTTTGTGTCTAAATCTTTTTTCTTTCCTGTCAGCTCTGACCTTGGAGCTCTGCTATTTGTGTGAACTAATTGGGGTTTTAAAAATGTGTTTTGAGACAGCCTCTCAAAAACAATTTTCTCATTGGATCCGGCACTCTTCAAATAGAAATCACAAGTGTCTCAATGAGGTATAAGACATTCATTGATTAAAGTGTACAAGAAGCAATTTCTTCTTGGAACTTCTGTTTGAAAGAGAAATGTTTGGTTGCATAAAGGCTAGCCAGGAGGTGCTTTTTTCAATATGATCGAGAATTAGATATCTCTACAAGTCATCATTTTTGAGATAACCCACAGTTACTGTGTATTAAGGTCGAAATGGCACTTTGGCAATACAACTATAATGGTAAATAATTGACTTTATAATTATAGATATGACTTTGCAAGAAGGGGGAAGTTGGCCTCTCCAAAGTGACAAATCATGGGGCCGGCAGAAGTGAACACATGTATGTTTTCAGCAATCTCAGAGCTAGGAAATAAGGAGGAATTTGACAAATCTACTCTCCCCAGAAGCTTTAGTTTAGTTTACTAATACAGCCACACCAGGGATTAGGGCTTTGACATATGAATTCGGGAGCAGGGGACACAAGCATTCTGTCTATAACATGGCCCAGAAGAGAGCAGCAGGTGGAGAAGGCATAAGGAAGCTTGAGAGTCAGGCTGTGGTCAGCAAGCTTAGATAATAAGCTGCTGAGAGGCCAAACTGTGGCTGGGCTGGGCCTCTCTCCTGTCCCAGGGCTGATTGAGCCTGAGGCCCAAGTGTCACAGGCCACCCACCTGGAGAGCATGCTACTTCAAGAAAGTGACAGGATAAAAGGTCTTAGCAGGATTGCACTTCAGGCAGGAGTGTTTCCACTCCCTGTGCAAAGATCGAAGAAGACAAGCAAAAGCAAAGTTCTCAAACTGCCAATTCCTAGGAATCTCTTGGTGGGGAACTGGCTGGAACATACCAGAGGCCATTAAACAGTGCCTGCATATGATGATAAAAATGATATAGAGATTAGCCTCCAAAGCAGGGTTTCTCCAGCTGCAGCCATCTTGGGCTAGATAGCTCTTTGACGTGGGGGCTGTCCTGTGCATTGCAGGATGTTTAGAAGCACTCCTGGCCTCTCCCCACTAGATACCAATAGCATCTACCCCCCACTTTTTGACAACCAAAAAATGTCACCAGATGTCACCAATGTTGAGAACCAATGGCCTAAAGAGAAGATTGATGATGGCCTCTTAAAGACAATTCGTGCATCCAATTAAAATGACAGTAATTTGGGTACCTGGGTGGCTTGGTGAAGCATCTGCCTTGGGCTCAGGTCATGGTTCCAAGGTCCTGGGTTCAAGTGCCACATCGGACTGCCTGGTCCATGGGGAGTCTGCTTTTCCCTCTCCCTCTGCTCCTCTCTTACCCGTGCTTCCTCTCTCTCTCTCTCTCAAGTAAATTAAATTTTAAAAAGACAGTAATGGGGCTCCTGGGTGGCTCAGTGGATTAAGCCGCTGCCTTCGGCTCAGGTCATGATCTCAGGGTCCTGGGATCGAGTCCCACATCGGGCTCTCTGCTCGGCGGGGAGCCTGCTTCCCTTCCTCTCTCTCTCTGCCTGCCTCTCTGTCTACTTGTGATCTCTCTCTGTCAAATAAATAAATAAAAATCTTAAAAAAAAATTTAAAAAAAGACAGTAATTTTTCCAATGAACTGAGACACTAAATAAAGTCATAAGTCTATGATAACCCCAAAAGGAGGATGTAACATAGTAAGCCACAGGAAAAATCCAGCCCATTTGAGTCAGTTAATTGGTACTCAGTCTTCCACAAAAGTGAGAGCGATTAACAAATTGTTCAATTAAAGAAAAAACTGAAATCGATTCATCATTTAATTGTGCGAGACTGTCCTTTCAGTGGCTAGTTCAAGAAGTCATCACAGTCTGGTTGTGATGTCAACCATCTACACATTCACTCTCTTAATATAACTTGATACTGCAAAAATATTCAACCTTAAGGTCACACCTACAGTCATCAATGTACTAATTTGAGACTGCAAAAATATTCCATCTTATGCCAGGATATGGATCAAGGGAAGTCCTGAAGCCTGAGTCTTTGGGGGATTGTCTTGGGAAACTGAACACTTTATCAGGTGTGGCTATACACAGTCAAGTGTATCCTGGTAGTTTTATAGAATTCTTTGCACCAAGTAGCATCCAGACTTTCCACAGGCAAGTGGTAGGTGGCCAGGAGGGTATGAACTTGGTCAAAGAGAGGTTCTGTGTTTCTGTGGGGAACTTTGAGAGACCAGAGACATTCGACATCCAGCAGAGGAGCACTATGTCTTTGCTCCCATTTCTGTAGGGTATCTCGTAAATTTTTACATTTTTTTTGCCATTGAAGAAATTTTCTATCTTCAACAACAGTATCTGTTAGTGTCTTTCTGTCAATCATATCACTGTCCTGTTGTGATGACCAAGCAGGTGCCTTTTGAATTTTCTGTGCATTTTTCCCATCCTACAGTGTTGCATGTGAGGCATTAGGAAATGTAGAAATAAAACTTAAATTGGCACCAGTCTTCCCTTTGGGTTTTCCTCCTCCTTTTATCTTTTGGGTGCATCAGAGGACCCCTGTGTAGTCACATTACTGTCTTGGGATTCTTCCTCCTTATTTCTCTTTAGCCTAATTTCTTATTCCATTATAAGAATTTCTAGAACCTCTCAACTCTCTTGAATACCTTTTACAAACCCTGATCATGAGATAGATTATAATCACATTCTATCTGACTTTTTAAGAATATGGAGTTCTAAAATCCAGGCTACCTTTATTTCTGTTGCCAACATTTCACTTTTCGAAGCTCCAAGATCACTTTCTTCCAAAGTTCCTGTCGTACGCATTGTAAGAACTCTATTGTTCTTGTTGGTGAGAATTAAGCACAAAGTAAGACTTCAGCTTGATATTTCCCTCTACATGCAGATATGACATTGTCAGTAAGAAAAGTCAAGAATGTGTCAAATACTTAGTAGACTGGAACTTTCTAGAGATATAGGTTCCTTGCTTACACACCAGATATAGAAACAGTATTAGGAAAGTGTCATCTACTTATTAAGTCATAGCTGCAGAGAAGCTCTCGATTCTGTATTTAACTTTTATGTCGACATAATTTCAGACTTAAAAAAACATGGCTAGGAGAGCACAAGTAATCCCACATACCTTTCATCCAGTTGTCCACATGTGAACATTTACTCCACAGTGGCTTTATCTATGCAGATGATCTTAAATGAAAGATACAGGCAGAAACCCATGATGCTCCTAAGATGTGCAAACTATGACACCCAAAGTTGTCCCTTCCTCCTATTACACAAAACCCCTCACAGATGCACAGTCAGACACTGGAAGCTTGCTGGTTGCTCCTTCCTCTGATATCATGCTACATGTTTCTACGTCCATCACCAGACATAGTCTCATCACCCTGGGGAGCAGTCTTTCACTTTCCATCTTGCTACTCAGTGCTCATCACATTGTGAAAGTAGTCAGGCGGTGTGGAATATTGTTTTTCCCTTTGATGCAGTCAGGTTTGCTGTTGGCTTTGATGTTGTAGCACTGGTCTTCTTCTGAAACAGATGATCCCTTTTATATACTGGTCTTCCAGCAAAAACAGACTTTGAGGCATGTAAAGCCACAGCTGAAACTCCTGGGTCCAGAATCTATGAGTTTGGTGCCAGAGAATATGTGGGCACGGGAAATAATTCTTACTTAAGAGCAAGGTCGGGGGTGTGCCTGGGTGGCTCAGTTGGTTAAAAGTCTGCCTTCAGCTCAGGTCATGATCCCAGGGTCCTGGGACTGAGCCTGGCATAGGGTTCCTTTCTCAGTGGGGAGTAGGCTCCTCCCTCTCTCTCTGCCCCTTCTTCCTACTCATGCTCTGTCTCTCTGTCTCTTTCTTGCTCTCGCTCTCACTCTGAGCTCTCTTTCTTAAATAAAGAAAAAGCTAGAGGTTGGTGGCAGTAAAGAAGGTTTTTTAAAAATCTGGTTTGACATGGATGGCTCAGGCATAAAAATTTTGCAGATCGTTATGGGTTTGAATAAGGTTGTATTGCTGGTTAAGTAAAAACTGAAGGTTTGGAGCATTCAACAGTGAACTTCTAACCTAGCCAGTATAGCTCCGAGTGTGGAATTAAAGCCAGTTAGTTTACACATGGAAATATTCAAGTATAAAAATGTTGGGACATACAGTATAGAATCTAGTTGCTGGAATCGTGGGCTAAAGAAGTGACTAGAACACAAATCGAAATGCCAGAAAAAAGAGGGATCCACCCACTGTTTTAGTAAACATCTATTATAATTGTATCTTCCCATTATTTTTTAAAAATAAGTTATTTATATTTGACACAAAGAGAGTGAGAGAGAACAAGCAGGAGCAGGGGGAAGGACAGAGGGAGAAGCAGGTTCCCCGTTGAGCAGGGAGCAGGACACAGGGCTCGATCCCAGGACCCTGGGATCATGACCTGAGCTGAAGTCAGACACTTAACATATCGATCCATCCAGGTATCCCTTCCCATCATCTTTTGAAAAGCTTTTCTGCATTTGAGGAAACCCCCATCTCATGAGTTCTGCCTCCACAGTGTTGAGGTCTGAACTCAAATTCCCAGCATCCTTTGCAGTAAGCATGCAGTCCTCTTGGGCTCCATGAGTCAGACAGATCTATAAGAGACTTCAGTGTAAAAATAAGCAATAAGGAAGCAACCTTGGTATAGAAGTTCTGTGCATGCCAGCACAGATAATAGCAAGGGCACTTCTAGTTCTGCTTCTAGTGCTACAGATTTTGAGTTCCTGATGAGAGCTAATGAGAAAGGGCAGGAGCATCATGGCTGGCATCAGTAATGGCTGAGGAAAGTCAAATTCTTGGCATTTAGTGCTCAGCTGGGGAAAGAGGTGGTTTTTCTGCATGCCAGTTATGAGATAAGATTTTGACCATTTCTCTATGAAATGGTGAACACCTCTGTCTTCACCTGTAATCTTTTTTAGTCAAAACAACTAAATTAGAAGGGCACCTGGGTGGCTCAGTGGGTTAAGTGTTTGCCTTTGGCTCAGGTTATCATCCCAGGGTCCTGGGATGGAGTCCTACATCGGGCTTCCTGCTCAGCAGTGAGTCTGCTTCTCCCTCTGCCCTTCCCCCAGCTCATGCATGCACTCAATCTCTTTCTCTCTGGAATAAATAAATAAAATCTTTTAAAAAAATTAACAACTAAATTACATTCTGTTGTTTACACCTGCTTAAGACATCATTAGAAATATCCCCCACTTCGTTCCTCAAGGAGGCAGGTAATCGGCACTCAAGTCTGTAGCTATCAAGAGATAAAAAGAGTAAATGCAGCCTTTAAGAAAAGCAAATCCAGAAGCTCAAATGGAAGGAAAACATGTTGGGGGTAGCTCACATTTCATTTGGTTCCTTAGCTCTTACCTTACACCTACTTTGAACTCATAATCTGCCCTTCATAGGAGTTCCCCAAATTAGAATCAACTATACAACACATGATGGAAGTGGATATTTTCTCTGAGGAGTTCATGGACACATAAAGGACCTGTGTCACTAAACCATCTTCAAAGAGCACACCATGTTCCCATTAGACATCTCTGTTCCTTTCCTAAAGTACTTATCTGGAGCATAGAAAGACGATAAGGAGTGGCTTCTGCTCTAAACAACTTAAGTATTCTTAACCATTGTTGTTTTTTTTTTTAATTTAATTAAATTTTGTGTGTGTGTGCTCCAAAATTCATTGTTTATGTACCACACCCAGTGCTCCATGCAATACATGTCTTCCTTAATACCTACCACCAGGCTCACCCAACCCCCCAACTCCACCCCTCCAAAACGCTCAGTTTGTTTCTCAGAGTCCACATTCTCTCATGGTTTGTCTCCCCCTCTGATTTCCCCAAACTCACTTCTCCTCCCCATTTCCCAATGTCCTCTGTGTTATTCCTTATGCTCCACAATTAAGTGAAACCATATGATAATTGCCTCTCTCTCCTTGACTTATTTCACTTAGCAAAATCTCCTCCAGACCCATCCAGGTTGATACAATAGTTGGGTATTCATCTTTTCTGAAGGAGGCATAATATTCCATTGTATATATGAACCATATCTTCTTTATCCATTTATCTGTTGAAGGGCATCTTGGTTCTTTCCACAGTCTGGTGACTATGGCCACTGCTGCTATGAACATTGGGGTACAGATGGCCCTTCTTTTCACTACCATAACCACAGTTCTTAAAGTGGAGAATACCTTGGAAATATACTACCCACAAAATGGGTACCATGTACTTACAAATTCCTCTCGTTTGAAGATTAGGGAAAATCCTTACACTCTATCAATTTTGCAGAGTATCCACTAATTGGAGAATATTTGCTCTTCGTTCTTTTCTTAAATGGAAATAACACATGATGATAACCATCGCAGATGGTGAAGGAGAAAGCAGAAATTGTTCTTGGTTGTCTATTTCAGTACACGTATTCTCCTGTATTTGTGCACATGTGGGTTCCCACGTGGGTGTGCATGTCTTACACAGGGTTGGAGAGTTTATGTAGATGGACTTAAGCAGCCATGGGCCAGTGTGTTTTCTGTGAATTCTCTTGGTGTTTCTCCCAATTATTTAAATGTTCCATGCTAATAGGCTTGCCCATCACAGCCCTCCAGAAGGGCAGACCCTGGACCTTTACAAGAGCAAGAGTGTCTCTTTTCCCCATAGCTGACTGCCTCTATTTGTTTTCATTAGTAGAAATGAAAACAAATGGAATCCCTAGGTGTCCTAGGCAGAAGGAATGCTGTGCTGCCCATTGTTACTGTCTGCAGACTTGGGAGCTCATTCAGAAACGTGGTCAAAAGAGGAATGCTCTTGCTACACCTCTCCCCCTTTAGAAGCTCGGGAGCACATTACTTTGAATCATTTCAGAAGAGGAGGCACTCAGCCAATCAAAATGCAGCCCTAAGATTAGCTTGTTTTCAACCTAATGATATAGCGAGGGAGAGTAAGAGTCTTCTCAGATCTCAACATTTCCAGGCTGCCTGCTACTTCAGCCCAAATGGAGCCTCCATCTTTGGAACACTAACTCTCGGTTGCTGTCTCTGGAATTGGACAGGGATGAAGGATCTCTCCAAAAGCTGCAATTAATTATTGGAATTTGTGTTTACAGAAGTTCCTTTCCCATTGTGCAAACTCCGGCTTAGCTCTGTGCGGGGAAAGCTGCTTCCCCTCAGCAGATGTTCTGGCTCTGGCTGGCTGTGTTTTTGTCTGCGCTCATTTGTCCTGCTCTGCCATCCACTTTCACCACCCGAGAGAGACAGGCAGCATGGTTTCTCCTCTCCCCTATATGGCTCTCTCCACTGGTGTTCTTGCCCACTGCTCTGCTCCACAAGTCACAGCCCTGGGGCTCTGCATCACCCCGTGGATTGCAGTGGTATCTGCTTCTATGGTTCTTCACAGCAGTGGTGACTAAAGCTTACATTTTTTTTTCTCCCAACACCATCTCCCCACCCTTAAGCTTTTCTGTTGCGATGGGAGACATGACCAACTATAAAAATTCAGTTGGCTGCCAAGAATGTCTTAGAATCATGGTTGACCCTCTCCTCTCTACTGTTTCTTTCCTATTGAAGGTAAACACGATTTGCTGCTGAAACCTGTTCAAGGTTTGTCACTTTATCCATTATTACACCCAAGTGCTTGGTCGGATCTCTAAGCTCTTATAATAGCATCCTCATTGATCATCACATCTGGGGCCTTATTTAGACAAATGTTTATTGATAGGTGAGAAAACATTTATTGAGAAGTTGCTTCCGGAGGAGACCTCCTTTTTGTCCATGTTCTCAGGCATCTGGAGAAGTATAAAGACCACTTACTTTTTTATATATATATATAAACATATAATGTATTTTTATCCCCAGGGGTACAGGTCTGTGAATTGCCAGGTTTATACACTTCACAGCACTCATCATAGCACATACCCTCCCCAATGTCCATAACCCCATCCCCCTCTCCCGACCCCCCGCCCCCCAGCAACCCTCAGTTTGTTTTGTGAGATTAAGAGTCACTTATGGTTTATCTCCCTCCCGATCCCATCTTGTTTCATTTATTCTTCTCCTACCCCCCTAAGCTCCCACGTTGCATCTCTAATTTTTCATATCAGGGAGATCATATGATAGTAGTCTTTCTCCGATTGACTTATTTCACTAAGCATGATACCCTCTAGTTCCATCCACATCATTGCAAATGGCAAGATTTCATTTCTTTTGATGGCTGCATAGTATTCCTTGCACCTCATTGATAGCTTTTTTTATTTCAACTTGGTTAGATTTTAGTTCTTTTATTTCTCCAGAACGAGCTTTTATCTCTCCAGAGAGGGTTTCTCTAATATCTTTAATGCCTTTTTCAAGCCCAGCTAGAACCTTGAGAATCGTCATTCTGAACTCTAGATCTGACATATTACCAATGTCTGTATTGATTAGGTCCCTAGCCTTTGGTACTGCCTCATGTTCTTTTTTTTGTGGTGAGTTTTTCCATCTTGTCTAGGAAGGAGCAAATAAAATACTGAAAGGGTGGCAAAGACCCCAGGAAAATGCACTTTAACCAAATCAGAAGAGACCCCAAATCGTGGGAGGGAGAAAGGAGATAAAAAGAAGTTCAGGAAAAAAATTTAAAAAAGAAAACAAATAAAGAATAAATATAAAAAAGAAATATATATACATATGTATATGTATATATATATATGATGAACTAGTTAAAAAATGTTTAAAAAGAAAAGGGTAAAAGTTTTAAAAAATTTAGCAGAAAAAAATTAAAATTAAAAAAAATTAAATTAACCACAAGACTAAAGAATCATGGGGAGAAAGCCATGAGTTCTGTGCTTTGCTTTCTCCTCCATTGGAATTCTGGTGCTCTCCTTGGTAGGTGAACTTGGTCTTGGCTGGATTTCTTATTGAACTTCTTGGGGAGGGGCCTGTTGTAGTGATTCTCAAGTGTCTTTGCCCCAGCCGGAATTGCACCACCCTTACCAGGGGCCAGGCTAAGTAATCTGCTTGTGTTCGCTTTCAGGAGCTTTTGTTCCCTGAATGCTTTCCGTAGAGTTCCAAAGGACGGGAATGAAAATAGCGGCCTCCCAGTCTCCGGCCCAGAGGAGCCGAGAGCTCGGGGCCTCACTCCTCAGTGCACCCTCAGAGAATAGCGCCCAATCACTCCCGTCTCCCTGGCCTCTGGCCGCGCTCCGACCTCACCCAGCCTGCGACGGGTTCAAGGTAACCCTGAGCTGAAAGCTCACTCCTCGGCTCTGTCTCTGTAGCCAGCTTCCCTGCTCTAATACCTGCAAGCTCTGCGACACTCAGACACCCCTGATACTTCTGTGACCCTGCAGGACCTGGGCCCACACTGACCCTGTGTGGGCTTCACCCCGGTTTAGCCTCTGGAGCGATGTCCCTCAGCGGAACAGACTTTTAAAAGTCCTGATTTTGTGCGCCGTTGCTCTGCCGCTTGCTGGGATCCGGCCCCTCCCCCCGGGGTCTATCTTCCCGTCGCTTTGGATTCACGTCTCCGCTGGTCCTACCTTTCAGAAAGTGGTTGTTTTTCTGTTTCTAGAATTGTTGTTCTTCTTCTCTTCGATCTCCCATTGGATTTGTAGGTGTTCGCAATGGTTTGATAAGCTATCTAGCTGATCTCCTGCTACCTGATGTAGCCTCAGCCTGCTACTTCTCTGCCATCTTGACTCCTCCCCCACTTTTTTGTTTTACAGAGAGAAGGAACTCCTTTCCTACTTTCTTCCAAATGGTCATAATGATCAGACCTGTCTTCTCAGGAAATGAGGAATGAGAAGAGAATGAGCATATGATTCAAAGATGCAGGATTATCTGAGACAGATCATGGCTCTGGGACAAGGCAACTGTACCTGGGGCATCATGGGAGTAATTTCGCCCATAGCATGTTGTGAAATCTGAAATTGTGTTATAAATCCAGTGTTTTCATTGGTTAATAAACTGTCTAATATTCTGTGCCAGCCACTGTGTTTGTGTCATGATCCCACTTAGACGAAGATGTCCTTCCTCCCAGCAACCATCTGTACAGAGAAGTCTACAGAAGCTGCAGGAAGGGGCAGGAAATTAGGAGGGTAAATGTTGCTCCCCAAACTATCCCCTGAAGATGTTAACATCTGGTCCAGTGTTCTGCAGCATTCTCAATACTTCCGTGTGCCTCCACTGTCCCCTCCCTCCATGTGTCAGAGTGATTCTCAAACCTGGGTATGCATTAGAATTACTGAGAAGCTTAGTAAATAAATCTAAACATCTAAAAATTGGTATGTTTTATGTTGTGTAGATTTTACCATAATAAAAAAAGATGCAGTGAGTCCTGTACCCTCAGGGAGGTGGAGCAAAATTCTCTATTCCTTCACCATGGGCTGTGCCTAGTAATTGTCTTCCAAAGAAAACAATATGGAAAAGGAAAGAAAACCTAAATTTACAGTGGAGAAACTTGACAAACCTCAGCTGGGTGCTCAAGGACAACATCAACGGTGACAAGTCATGTTGACAGCATGCACTGCCGATATGATGTGATGAAAAGTACACTTTACCTTTGTGGTCTTTCTCTCCAAAATCTATAACCCCAGTCTAATCATGAGAAAAACATCAACACAATATCAATTGAAAAACCCTCTACGAAATACTTAACCAGTAATCCTCAAAATTGTCAAGGTCACGGAAAACAAGGAAAGTGTGAGAAACTGTCACAACTCAGAGGCGCCTCGGGATACATGACAACTAAATATAATGTGATTTATCTTGGATGGGATCCTGATACGGAAAAAGGACTTTAGGGCACAATTGAGGAAATCAGAATAAAACATAGGCATTAGTTAATAATGTTCCATATCAGTTCATTAATTGTCAATGAGTGTTCTCTGTTAATGGAAGGTGTTAATAGGGGTATCCAGGAACTCTCTGTATTATTTTTTACAATAACCCTATAAATAGAAAGCTGTTCTAAAATAAGGAAGGCTATTAAATAGATAAATATTCTTGGATCTCACCCCTGATAAATCTGTATCATTGGGTGTGGTATCTGGGCAACTGTTTTATAAGCTCCCCAAGGGACTGTAATGTACAGTGAAATTTAGGAATCGTTAGTCCATGTGGCCCTGACCTCAAGATTCTGATGTAAGTCTGCTGTCTCATTCCACCTTGGCCTTCCTCAGCTCTTACAGGTAGATTTATCAATGAGCCTCATCTCTTGGTCTGGACTCAGCTCATTCCCTGGGTGAAATCTGAATAAGCAAAGAGATCCAGTTTATAATGGTTATGAGCTCAGGCCAGGCTGGACATTTTCTTTCCTATACCCAACCCAGACTTGGGATGCTGTTTGGCAATACCTGGCTCCTCCCAGCCAGCCATGACCCAGTGTGCAGGAATGTGCTTCTGTGCCAATGTTTTTTCTGTGGTCTTTTTGGAGAACTGTTCATATCGAGACTTCCTCCTTGGTAGGGACTCAGATCTCTTACATAGAGACTTCCCTTTGCTAGTTGCCTTCACCGAAGACTTTGGTCCCCTCCTTAGTCACTGATGAGATGAATGAGAGTAGACAGAGCCTCTACAATGATTCTGCCTGACTTCTATGTGGTTTTTTTTTTCTCTTTATTTGTAAGAGAAAGACAGTGAGCCAGGGAACTCAAGCAGGGGGTGAGAGAGGGAAACCAGGCTTACTGCTGAGCAGGGAGCCTGATGCAGGGCTCTGTCCGCAGACTCCGGGATCATGACCTGAGCCGAAGGCAGCCACTTAATGACTGAGCCACTCAGGTGCCCTTGATTTCTGTGTTCTTGACTTTTACTTGTCTGGAAGTTTCTGCTACAGGGTACCATCTGCCAGGTGAGACCTCCTGCTCAATGCCATGAACTGCCCAGCTTCCTACCCAGAGGCTACAGGCTTTGGGTAAAGTTCCCCAGTCCACAGTTGGAATATTGTAACTGATCTGAGCTCAACTTTTTCTTGGTGGCCTTCTTTTACTCACCATAACCTGTCAAAGCTTGAGCCCATTCCCATATAACAAGAGTCCTGTCAAGCCAGGCTTCTTTCTCCTGCTATTTAATTTGTACTGCTAATGGATTTGCCACCTTATTACCCAAATACTTCAGTCTGATAGCAACATTTGCATATCTTCCACTTTCCACTAAGTCTTCTTCTTTCCCCAACACTGTTTCACCCCATTCTGCTGAATTTCATCTATATATTGTTCTTATTCTGTTTGCCATTACTAATGGATTCCTTAGATTTTTCTCCCCCATTAACATCACTAGACATTAGAAGAAACCTGTAATTTGAAAATTTGACAGAAAACAAATGAACAGCAACAAAAGGAATTTAGAAGAAACAGAGACAATACAAGAAGTCGAAGAAAACTTAAAAGAGAAAGAAAAGACCCATTATTATTATCCTCAAATAGAACAGTGAAAAGAGAGGTGCCTGGGTGGGTGAGTTGGTTAAATGACTGCCTTTGGCTCAGGTCATGTTTCCAAGGTCCTGGGATTGAGCCCAGCATTGGACGCCTTGCTCAGCAGGGAGTCTGCTTCTCCCTCTGCCTGCCGCTCCCCCACTTCTGCTCATGCTCTTTCTCTCGCTCTCTCTCTCAAATAAATACATAAAATCCTTTAAAAGAAAAAAGAAGAGTGACTAATATCTCGTCCATGAAACAGAACAAAATTCTATCTTAAAAAATGTAAAATTAAGAAAGCGTTCTTAGAATCGAAAATCTGATACAGAAAATTTAAAGCATTATTAGAAAAATTTGTGTGGTTTGGTTTTTACTTGTGCTTCCAGTTCTGGGCTGATAGATATTCTTGAACTTCGTGCTTTGTTGAAATGAATAAACCAATCAGAGCCTTTTTAAGCTTCTGCTACTGGGCGTGTGAGACTGCTCCAGGGCCCTTGACCACACAGCTGGTTGGATTAAATGAACCTAAAAGTCTACACTACAGGACCATTCGTGTCTCTGGAATGACACCTCAGCAGGTAGGTCCTAAGACAAGATTTAGATTGAGGACCAGAAAGTACTTGGTGGATATTTTCAATCACCTGTCAAGCTAGTAATAAATCCTATCTGAGCCCCATCTGATCCTGACCTTTGTGTTTGCTTTAATGGACAGAATCCCAGAAAGGAGGAGAAGGAATGGTAACCAGAACCTCTGACATATCCCTTTCCTCTAGTGACTAGAAACAAGTGTCCAAAACCTGCAGCATGTCTCAAACAAGGCTGTTTAAAAAACTATTAGTAGGGGCACTTGGGTGGCTCAGGCATTAAGCATCTGCCTTTGGTTCACATCATGTTCCCAGAGTCCTGGGACTGAGACCTGCATGGGGCTCCCTGCTCAGCAGGAAGGCTGCTTCTCACCCTCCCACTCACCCCCGCCCTGCTGCTGTGTTCCCTTTCTCGCTGTGTCTCTCACTTTGTCAAATAAATAAAATCTTTTAAAATAATAAAAAATAAAAACGTATTAGTAACCAGGATGTCTGGGTGGCTTAGTCAGTTAAGCATCTGCCTTCAGTTCAAGGTCATGATTCCAAGGCCCCGGGGATCAAGTCCTGCATTGAGCTCCTTGCTCACAGGGAACCTGCTTCTCCCTCTGCTTGCATGTCCCCTTGCTTGCACTCTCTCTTTCTCTCTAACAAATCAATAAATAAAACCTCTAAGAAAAATGAACTATTAGTAACCAAAAATAAAATAAGATAAAACAAAACATGATAAATTCCAAAGATTGTTTCAGGACATTCATGTGCCTCTATAGTTTACCTCTTCAGAGGGCTTACATTTTATACCCTCCCATTGTTCTTATTAATCAAAACAATAACAACAAAAACAATAGTTTTATGGGCTACTTACTTTGTGCCAGGCATTGTGCTAAGTTTACAAATGCTGTTTCACTGAATCATAATAAAAAATTTTTCAAGAAGCAAGTACAGTTGTTACCTCTATTTTACAAATTAGAAAACTGAGGCACCAGAGATCAAGTAAATTGCCCCCAATATAAGAAGAAAGACCCAGATTAAAATACAAGATGACTGACTCCAGGCTATATTCTCATTCCAAAACTGGCTGTCCACAGCACCTTAGTGAAATTCTGGTTCTTTGACTAGAGTCTCTCTCTCTTCTGTGTCTGTGGAAAGTTTTCTTATTATGCAAAGAACCACCCAAATGTCTTTTCTTCTATGATAGTCCTCTCTCAAAATTCCATTCTCTCTCCTCAGTATTCTCATCAATTTTTAAAAATACCTTTATGACTTAGGTCGGGTTTCCCAGAAGCAGAGCAGTAAACGAAGTTTTGTTTGTAAGTGATTTACGAAGGAAATACTCTGAGGAGAAATTGGTAAGAGAGAGGGGAAGCAAGACAGGGAAGGGGAGGGATCCAAGCAAAGGGAGGCTTTCAGCCAAAGCGCCAGCTTCCAGCTGATCCTGCAGGTGAGCTCTTACAAGAGTTTATCTTGACCCAAGGCAAGGAACCTAGAATCCCCCCTCACCTGACAGTCATTGGTTAAGTCCCACATCCCTAGAAAATATAAACTCCCAGGCCTTCCAGGCTTTCAGTAAGTCAAGGCAAAGTAGCTTTAACTGCCAAGGGGAGTTTTCTAGTAAGAACATAGAAGCCTTGTTCACTTAGAAGAAAAACCATCCAGAAACTGGGTATGGGTTCACAGAAATGGTAAAAGGGAATGGAGGACATCTAAGCAGAGCTCCAATAACAACTCATAATCTTTATAATAGAATTTATGAAATTATGACATCTTCTCTATTTTAATATGTATGTTTTTTACTACACTACTTGATGAAACCCCTTGCATTTTTTTATTTGCACCTAACAAATTTTATTTGGATTTAATTCACCTTAACAATGAAGAGAGACCATGACCAGACTCATAAATTCTCTATTCATATCCGGGCTAGTCTGAAAACAACTCCCTCCCTATCACCAATGCTGGGCCCCATTCTTGTCGAAATCTCCAAAGACAGGAATCTCTAGTAAAAGTTCTCTTTTAAATACAACCAGGGGAATGTGTAGAGGACCTAGCTAAGGGTCACTGTCAAGGGCTATTTCCATTTTAACAAAGAATTCAATACTGAACAGCCAAGTTAGCTATTCTGTCTTTCTAGAACCAAAAAGTCTGTGCCCTCTCTACACCATCCTTTCCTCTCTTCCTAATCCTACTAATGAATAAAACAAATTTAAGGGGGACAGTGTAGGTGACATAATGTAAAGATAGCTAGTGCAATCATGATGTGCTTACATGAATACGTCATTTCACAACATCAAGATAGAAAGCTCTTTGCATTGAGAGTTGCCACCATCACAGTGGTGAATTGTGAACTCTTATCTGTGAGACAATCTGCTCAGAGGCCCAGAAAACCGTTCTGCGGCAGTGCCTGCTCAGGGCTGGGAGAGCACATGATTGCAGAGCTGCTCTGTTTTCACAGAATACAGATAACAACTGAAATGGAGAGGGATCCTTGAAATCACTTGTGTTATAAAGTAGAAGCAGATCATTCTTTATCAAATTTCCACATAATAATGTTCAACATTATTGAGCACTTATTGTCGGGCAGTCAATACACGAGTGTTAGAGATGTGTTATCTAGTTTACATTCCTAACTACCCTTTGGTGTAAGCCCTTAACATCCTCCCTATTTTCTAGATGAGGACCTGGGATCTGGAAACTTAAGTCACATGACCAAGATCAAACCACCTAGACATTGGAGAGACCAGAGGTCTAACCACAGGAATAAACGATGGATGCCAGGTGCATTCCCAGAACCTTCTGTCCTTCTGCTTCCCTGCACAGGATCAGAACATGGGCTCTTCCATGAAGCATGTTCATCAATATCATCGAATCCTTTTGGAAGTCCCACATTTAAGATAATGTTCCTCCCAACGGAACCTTAAAATATCGAAAAGGCACTGAACATAAACCTCATAAATCCCTGATCATGTATGGCTCTGCTGAAGTTGATGTTAATCATAAATAGAATATCAGTTTGTAAAACTAATAAGAACAAGAATATAGGGGAAGTATTCATCCTATTAAACAAAATGACTTGGTGTACATGTGTTTGAAAACATTGGAATCAAGTAGTCATGTTCACCGAAATTGAAAAGTATGTAGATAGACTTCCATTTTAGAATATGTGCCTCACCACTCATTCATATATGTAAAGAACAATACATATTTAATTCTACAGTTTAAAACTTTTCATCATTTCAAGCTAGATTTACCTCTCTCAAGCCTATTTAATTAAACTTTTAATTAAACAGCTTTCAATTAAACTATTTAATTAAACTGTGTGCTTTTTTTTTTTCCTAAAGAAGTGAAGATTTTTGGTATGTACATCTGTTGAGGGTAGATGGAATTTTCAATTCATTTGGCATTTTAAATTTTGTTTCATTCTTTCTTCAGTTAAATTTAATGATTTAAAACATGGCATGCTTGTCTTTCTTTTTTCAGGGTCCCATCAGAAAACAGATGGCATGCTTAAGTTACAATATTTTCTGGACAGTTTAATGAAAGACTATTTACAAAGATGTCAGTGGGGTATAGGGAAGCCATAAGTGATGGCAGAGGACCTAGGGCTAGTAACAAGACTCTGGGTCCATCATCCATAACACTTTCTTGGCCCCAAAGGTCTTGGAGAGGGGCTGTTACCAGAACCTAGAGACCTAGAAGGAGGAGAAGCATTGGCAGGCATTAAGGCATAAATGGCTAGCTGTGGACCCACAAGAAAAAACCTGAGAAAATAAATCCCCAAACTTGTTCTCTATCCTTCCAATCCTCCACCCACCCTTGTCTCTCCTAAAACCCCCCTCTGCAACTAGCGGAAGTCAAAGGGAAGCCAGAGGGCAAGAGAGATTGCTGAAGTTCTACCAGCAGTCTCACAGCACTGAGCAAGGACACTGAAACACCAACACACTCAGGAGACACAGTGTCCCGTAAGTGTGGGCACTGGGCTCCCATCATCTCTATGTCCTCTACAAATAGCGGGGGCTTAGCTAGAGTGGGATGCATGAGTGATTCCTCTCCTTGTTGGAGAAGAGCTCAGTGGAAAATCAAAAGAACAGACCCAGAGCTTTTGTGTTATTCCTAAGCACATCAATCAGATTTACTTCAAAACCCACTAATTTGATGCTTTTTCAAATTAAGAAAATGATGGGCTTACTCGGGAGCATTTCTATCTTGTGAGTTAAGTTTAGAATCAGAGGCCTTTATTAATTGGAACTTTTTTTGAAGGTATTCTTTCCCTTCACTTGTTGAGTTAAGTGTCAACCTTTCAAATCTGTGCACCAAACTGAAGTCTTCCTCTAGAACTTTGTTTTTCCATTTTCCTTGATTTTACAGTTTTTTTTTTTTGCTTTTTTTTTTTTTGGTTGTTGTTGTTGTTTTGCTACTTCACCTTCTCCCGTCCCTGTTCCTTTTTCCATTCAGTGGCTGAGGTCCTCAAGTTAAAGGATAACTCACTTGGGACAAAATCCAGGAAATCAAAAGCTTCTTCCTTCCTTCCCTCATTCCGTTCGCTTGTTCTTTTCTTTCTTTCCTTCCTTCTTTCTTTTTTTCTTTCTTCCTTCCTTCCTTCCCTCCCTCCCTCTTACCTTCCTTCCTTCCTATCTTTAAGATCTATTTACGTATTTGAGAGAGAGAGAAAAAGAGAGAGAGTGCACACATGCAGGAGAAGGGGAGGAGCAGAGGGAGAGGGGAAGCAGACTTCCTGCTGAGCAGGGAGCCCAACTCAGGTCTCCATCTCCAGACCTGGAGATTATGACCTCAGCCGAAACCAAAAGTCGATGCTTAACTGACTGAGCCAACCAGGTGCCACAAAAGACATTTTCTTATTTCACTTTGGCCCAGTTAAGTGACAGCCACTGTAGCGTATGCACTCAGTGCCCTCCCTTCCTTTTCTTTTTTTTCCTCTCATATCTGTATGATCTCCCTATCCCCAGCTCACCATGATTTTCTCTCACAGAAGCAAGGCAGAAAACAATCCAATGCTCCTCTGGCTACATTCCACACCTCACCCACAAATTACCTGATACTGAAGGAGGGGGTGCCTAGTGGCCTGTGGTTCAAGTTGCCTTGAAGTCTTTTATCTTTTCCAGGGCTGTGTCCAAAAGGAATATTTGCTATCCCTTCACCACATTGCTGTCTCTTATATCTCCCCGGCAACCACTTCCCTCTTTACTAATTCTGCCAATAGTCCTTGCTCTACCCACCCACCCCATTCCTGTCTTTCTGTGTCCAACCTCAATGACTTAAGTATCCAATGGACTTGTGGTTGTGTCAACCCTAAATAAAGCCTTCTTCCTGCCAAAACTATATTCTCACTCCCTTCGTCTCCAATCTATATTCTCTTCCTAACCTTGCTTAATTAGTTATCTTTCCCTCCACTTCATCCTGTCAAACCCTACATATTCACCCTGATATAAATTATTTCACATAAAATTATCATCCTGTTTATAATTATTTTTTACATTTATCCTTATGGTTATGGTCATCATCATTGTGAAACCAGTGTGTGTGTGTGTTTTCCCCGTAAAACTAGAAAATGAGTTTCTGGCAATTACACCGTTTGCTTCATTTTATACTGAAGGAGCTATCTGTCCTGCCTCCTCAACCCTGAAACCCAGCTTCATTTATAGGATTTTCTTCCTAACATATTGCGTATTGATGACCAAGTTAGGCATTAAGTTCTCTGGAACATAAGAACAAATAACCCAAGAGAGGCAGGGCTGACTTAGGAAAGAACAACATAAACAAACTACTGTGAAAAATAACAAATGTTTAGCTTTGGAAACAAAGCGCCTGCATTCCTAAGAAAGTAAACAGTGAGATCAGGCAAGTGAAGAGACAACTGAAAATTGTTGATCCAGGACAAGGAAAGAAATCACAGCCTCCCGTCCAGGTAGGGACTAATGGCTTCATGGGGGGAAACAGGGTCAGCTTCCGGTTAATGAAGGCATGGAACCAATGTATTCACTCTCTGGACACACTGGTTCAGTTCAGCCCATTATCATATTAATACACCTATTCAAGTGAGAAATGGAAATATGAACTTGGTTCTTTTGTCCTCTTTGCCTTCCAAAGCCCTCTTGATGCTAGTTCTTCATGTGATCTGTTTAGAAATGAGGTAGCGTTGAGTGACTTCTTTAGAGGAAGTATATAATGATATTTCCCTCTATAAATAAGATAAAGTGATGGTAAAGATGGATTGAGGACAGTGTTTTATAGATTGGATGATCCCTTCCCCAACAAACACTATTTTCAGACGATGGGGTGCTTTGTTTGCAAATGAGCACGAGCAGTTTTTTTTTTACCAATTTGGCACAAAAATCTCAAAGAAAACAGTACAGTTGAGCAAAGGAATACAGAAAATACCAGCTGTGACCCCTTTTATTGGTAAGAGGTAGAGTGCCCATTCATTAGAAGAGTATCACTGAAACTAAAATTATTTACTAAAGAGATTTAAAGCAATCACTTTCTCATATAGATGTTCTCACACTATCCAAGGCCTGGGCATTTGATTTTTAGTCAACATCATTATCATCATTATTATTCGTCATTAATTGTGCACATGTCATGAATTCGGCTCTTCTACTCACTAGTAGTCTATTTACCTCTCTATGCCTCAGAGCCCTCATCTGCAAAATGAGGATTAAAATAATACACACTTTAGGAGATTGGCGTAATAATAAATAAGCTGGTGACACACGAAGTGCTTACTGCAATGTTTGATATTTACTCTTCTCCAGGACAGTTATTCTTTGAATAACTGTTCCCATTTTTAATCATGTTGCTTTTTTCACATGAGTTCTTCTGTGAAGATTAAATAACTATTATTATTACTCTGTCTTTCCAGATAAGGAAAATGAAGCTCAGAGAAGTTAAGTAAGCCCCACAAGATGATACAGCTGGTCAGTGTAAGAGGTTGTCTGAACGACTGTGTTAGCGGGTTTAATCTGCATTTCTTTAATACCAGGCCAAGTGAAACCTTATCACTTTAACTATTCTGAAAATAGACTGTGTTTGCTGCATTTATTCTGTGATATTTTCGTCCCAAAGAGATCTTTGCCTCTCGGCCTCTTTGGTCCCATTTGTCTTCACACCCTTCCATCCTGGGCCCTGCCTGAGCAATTCGAGATTATAGAATGGAAGAGAAGAGGGTAGCCTGGTGAACGAGCAGCAGAATAGAGGTAGAGAGAAGCGCTGATGCTCTTCGTCCATTTATACCCCCAACTCAAATGCTCAACCACACTTCAGCAGACATTCGTCTTATAAATCAATTTGGCAAGGCATCGGCTTTACAACCCACTACATTGAATCAGGAGGGGACTTTACAGCTAATATGCCAGCAGGATGCTCGCACATGGCCGTGACCTTTTAAGTTGGTGTCAACTTCTTGCTCTGCTCTGCCTCTCTCCGCGATACTGTCGGTTATGTTCCTGCCTGTTACCTCATGCAGAAAGAAGAGTTGAAAGGCTGACCCTCATTCTCCTTAGAAAACGCTATAGGAGGAGCATGAGAATATTGTTTCTTATCCCAGATTAGCTCTTCCAATTCTACTTACTGAAAGAGTGGTCACCGACTCATTTTCCTAAAAGGGAAGAAGTCTAATATCTCTTTTTCTTTTTACTTCTCACTTATTGTCATTACTTAAAATCTGGTTTCTCCCACCAAAACTTGAGAGAAACAGTTTTCTGAAAAGCCACCCATGAGGCCCTAATTCTCAAACACTGGAACTTCTCTTTCTTCTGTCTGTAGCGATGCTTCTCCAGCATTTGACCAAGTGGGCTGGTCTTTTCTTCCTAAAAAGTCTCCATTCCCTTTGCTTCCATAACATATTTTGGAATTCTACTTACCCATCTGAATGCTACTCAATATCAAGCTCTTCAGTCTCTTTGATCTATTTTGTGAACTTATTTCATTAACTTCCATGGTGGACAGAATGTTGGCCTGTCAAAGACGTCCATATCCTAATCCCCCAAATCTGCAAATATGTTACCTTTCATGGCCAAGGGGGAATTTTCAGATGTGATTATGTTGAAAATCTTTAAATGGGGAGGATTATTCCTGAATCATCCAGGAGAGTCCAATGTAATCAGAAGGGTCTTTACAAAAAGGAGGCAGGAAGGTCAGAGTCAGAGCAGACAATGTGATGATGGAGGTGGAGGTCAGAGAGAGTGAGAGGGAGAAATGTTTGAACATGGTACATTGCTGGCTTTAAGGATGGTGGTGGCCAAAGAAAGTGGGTGGCACCTGTAAATTGGAAAAGGCATGGAAATGGACTCTTTCCTGGAGTTTCTGGAGGGACTACAGTCCTGCCTACACCCTTATTTTAGGACTTATGACCTCCCAAATGGTATAAGATAATAAATTTATGTTGCATTGAGTCACTAAGTTTGTGGTGACTTATTATAGCAACAGTAAGGAACTGATATAATTATCTTTCCAATTCTTTACTCCTCACTCTGGAAATTCTTCCAAATTCTAGAACAGACTTTTCAATGATCTTCTAGACATCCTACATGGATGCTTCCCCAGCATCTCAAACTCAACTAGTCCAAAATTAAAATTAGCTGTCTCCAAAACTGTATTCCTTCTATGGACTTTTATGAATGCATTCATCCCTTCATTTGTTAACTATTTAATTAATTTATTTATTCATAAGCCAAATGTTTAATGAGTGCCTACTATGTCAGATAATATTCAGACTCTTAGAATGAAGAAGTGAACAAAAGACAAAAATCCCTTCTCTGCTGAGGATCCAACACTGGAGAAGAGATAGACAAAGACAGAAAACAAACCAATAAATAAAATAATTCCAGCTGGTAAAAGTTTTAGAAGACTTTCAAGCAAGGTAAGGAAGTAGAGAATAATATGGGGTAGGACAGGGTAGGGGCCGGGACTGTCCTGGCTATTTTAAATAGGATAGTCAGAGAAGGCCCATCTGCAGAGGTGACATCTGAACAAAGATCTGATTAAAGAAGATCAAGAATGGGCCTATGTGGAGAAATAGTATTGCAGGCAGACAATACAACAAACAGGAAGCCCCAGAGGCAGGAACATATTTGGACTATTCATGTGCTGGTGACTGAAAGGTAGGGGACAGAAAGGTAGGTAAGACTTCTTCGGTCCTAGATAGGAACTCTAATTGCTTTTTACATGTGATGGGAAACCATTAGAGAATTTTAGTTTAAAAAAAAAAAAATCACCGTCTGGGAGCCTGGGTGTCTAAGTCAGTTAAACGTCTGCCTTTGGCTCAGGTCATGATCCTGGAGTCCTGGGACTGAGCTGCTCAGTGGCGAGTCTGCTTCTCCCTTGACCCTCACCCTGCTCGTGCTTGCTCTCTCTCTCTCTCTCTCTCTCTCTCTCTCAAATAAATAAATAAAATATAAAATATTTTTTAAAATAAATATAATAAAAAATTACTGTGGCTGCACTATAGAGAACAAAAAGAGGTAGTCTAGTTAGGAAGTTACGTAATGAATGTTAGTGGTTTGGCCCGAGGTGGCAGCCAAGAGGATGGTCAGAATCAGAATATATTTTGAAAGTAAAGCTGAGAATAACTGCCTCAGTATTGATGTGAAGAATCAGGACAGGAAAGAGTCAAGGATAAACCCCTTTGAGAAGCTGAAAACATGTAGCTGCTGTCACCTAAAATGAACGAGGGTGCATGAAGAGGAGGTTTGGGAACAAAAACCAGAAGTTTGGTGTCTGATATATTGAGATTGATATGTCATTAGACATCAAAATGGAGATGTCACATAGGTAGCTGAATACTGATATGGAAGTTTACTGCTCCAACAGGCACTCTGGACGGCACACTGATTTGTAAATTATCAGCATATAAATGATGTTCAAAGCCACAGGACTGGATGGACTCACTGAAGATAAGGAAGAGAAGAAGTCTGAGGGATGAGCCCTGGGGACTCCAATATAGAAAGATACAAAGAGGAGGAGAAGCCAGAAAGGGAGATTAAGAAGAAGCAACCAATGATGCGGGAGGAAAGCTGGGAGAATGTACTCAAACATCAAATGAAAGATGTATTTTCAAGAGAGGGGAATGGTCATCTCTGTGAAATGCTGTTGAATATCTGAATAAAAGGAAAACAAATAATTTAGCATTTGATTTGGTGACAGGAGGTTCTGTTCACCATGACAGGAGTTGTTTCTGTGTGATAGAGAAGAATTTTGGTTAGAATTGTTTAAAGAGAGAAAAGGAGATGAAGAATTTGAGCCACTAAGTATAGACAATACTCTGCAGAGTTTTGCTATAAAAGGAAAGAGCTGGAAAAAGACCTGAGACAATGGCAGGTATCTTTTTTTTTAATATAGCAAATATTGTATCTAAGAAGTGAGATTTTATAAATGTTTATATGATGATGAGAATGATCCTGTAGAGAGAGGATAATTTCCAGAGCAAAGATCTCAGGTGGTAAAAAGAAGGGGGATACAGTATATCCGTGTAGGGATTACTAGTATTCATTTATTTTTATAGGTGGCAGAGACAGAATATCAATTCTGAAAGAATAGGTTATAGATTCTACGGGAAGAAAAAAGGACGTGGGTGTGTTGGAGGGTTTGAGAAGGGAAAAAAAGGTAGGACACAAACATCTTAAAGAGTAGCATAGCAATTTCACAAGCAAGATGAAACATATTTGCTACACATCAATGAGGTCTCCTTGGTCAATGGTTAGAAGTCCTGAGAAGATTTAAGAATAGTTGGAAAAGGGCTAATAGGTTAGTGAGATGAAAACACAGAAGGCTATGATGAGAGCTGGTGATGTTTGAAGTCAATCATGAATTAGGCTGAAGACCAGGAGTACTCTATCTGATGACTTTTAAAAGAATGGGCCAACCCTGATTGAGGAAAGCACCCCAGGAACTTGCATAGAAACCAAGGACTTTTGAGGAATGCACTAACCACTCGGCCTCTAGCCTGTTTCCAGCCTGTTGTTCTAACCTACAGATCTTGGATTTTAGATTCAGTCGATACTCTTTCTCTTGACTAATGGAAATTTTGTGCAATTCAGTGATTTTGGTGTATTGACAAACTCCTTAGTTTGTCTAAAGTCCAAAGCTAAGGGGAGATTCTGGTCAGCAACCAAGTACCTCTCCCTCCAGTCCTGAAGAACGAGTTTCTCCTCCAACTGCAATGCAAAGTTTTCCATGTCTTCGTATCCCCACAGAGTTTACTTGTATCACTAAATGTGTAAGTGTATAGATAAAATTTCCCACCACCTAGATTCTTGAATTGCTTACTATAAAACCATCTATTTTAACTTTACTTTTCAGACATCTGGACATAAGGTAAACATACTTCAGCTCAGTATTTAATGATCAAATTAAATGTATACTCTAAAACATGAAAACCATACCCATGTACCAAAAAAAACCAAAAGAATGAACCAAATATTGTGACATCTGGGATAATGCAATTCAAAAACCTGTGATTTTTTTTTTAAAGATTTTATTTATTTATTTGACACAGAGAGAGAGCACAAGTAGGCAGAGAGGCAGGCAGAGAGAGAGAGGAGGAAGCAGGCTCCCCGCTGAGCAGAGAGCCTGATGCGGGGCTCGATCCCAGGACCCTGAGATCATGACCTGGGCCGAAGGCAGAGGCTTAACCCACTGAGCCACCCAGGCGCCCCAACCTGTGATTTTTTTTAAGATTGTATTTATTTACTTGACAGAGAGAGTGAGCAAGAGACAGAGAGAGCATGAGTAGGGTGAGGGGAAGAGCGAGGTGAGCAGGGATCCTGATGCAGGGCTCCATCCCAGGACTTTGGGATCACAACCTGAGCCAAAGACAGATACTTAACTGACTGAGCTACCCAGCCACCCCAGAAACCTGTGATTTTTGGTAAAGGATAGAGATTAAATGAGAGGGAAGCATCAAGGACATGTACCCTACCTCAAGGTCCTATGAGTAACATTTAAAAGGGTTTCAAAGGAGGCACTGTCTTCAGGAAACAACCAAACTATTAGAACAATAAGATAAAGGCAACACCAAGAGATGAGGAGAGATGAGGTAGAAGTTACAGGGGATTTTGCTGATGACAAGCCATGAGTTTTAGAAAATGTGGGACTAAAGATCAGAGAAGCTTGGGCAATGAGATAAGGCTTACACATACACAGAGCTGGATGGGGAGAAAGTCTGAATGGTGATGGATGACCTGAGAGCTGTGGATTTCTGGTAGTAACTGATGAAAACAGGGATGGGAGAGAGGTTCATAGGCTGGGAGGAGAAAGAGATTCATTAGGGCCTCCATTCTATTGAGACAGATAGTTGCTATCAATAGCCCTAACAAAGTCAAAATGCATTCTTCCCTGGAAAACCCTGAGTCCTATGGACCTATTTAATAGACTACAGAGAATGGAGCCAGGCTAGAGGAGGAGTCCACCAGAGACAGGTGCTCCTTAGATCTATTTTGAATACTGCTGTGGGTAAGCAGTGTTGTGGCCACAGGATAAGTCTGGTCTTACCAGGTACTCTCACCCAGACCTCTTCTTTGAGTCCCAGGCCCCCATGTCCAACTGTTTACTCAATTTCTTCATTTCCTTGGTGCTAAGTTATCTCAAATTCAACAAGTTCAACAAGGCACTCAAGATCTCCAAACTCCAGCACTCCAAATTTTATCCTCTTTCGGTGTGTCCTCTTTTATCAAACAGTGCAACCAGAAATCCAAGAGTCATCCTTGACATCCATATCAAATCTGTCACCTAGCCCCGCTGAGTTTACCTCTTTAATATACCCCAAATTTATCTACTTTTTGCATTTCCAGTACAAACACCCTTCACAGGTACTACCCTGTAACAAGCCACCATCCTCTTTCTTCTCTTCTATTATAATAACCTCCCAACTAGACTCACTCCTTCCATGCCCACTCCAGATTGATTTTTTAAAACATAAGTCACATTAAGTTTCTTTCCAGCTGAATACCCTTTCATGAATTTCCAATGTCTTTAAAACAAAATCTCACTTCCTCCTCCTGATAGCTAAGGCCTAGCATGAACTACTCCCAGCTCACTGGCCTGTCTTATTCTGAACACTGCACTCTTTCTTGAACTTGTTATTCCCCCGACCTAGAACTCTCAGCTCCAATTTTTTTTTTTAAATGCCTGACCCTTTCTCATCATTCAGGCCTTAAAGCAAATGTCACCTTTTGGCACAGCTTTGTCTTAGCACGCAAGTAGCTAACACTCATCCCTAGTCTGTTTTCACTGCTATCATATTACCCTGTAGCATTTTCCTCATCCCCACCGAAATTTATGTACTTGTTTACTTGCTTATTGACGTTTCTCTTCTAGAATGTAATCTCCGTAGGGCAGGAGCTTTATTATGTCCCCATAATAAGCTTGGTGCCTAGAAAAGTGCTTGCTACATAGCACTCATTCACTAATAGTCATTGAGTAAATGTCAAGGGTTTCTACTGTTCAATAATCACACGCCCCATGGACTGGATATCTTTAGCCTCACAAGATTACCAGTCAAAAATTTTAATGTATTCTTATTTAATGAGCAACCATTTAGATTACTCCTTAAACTCTTCTTTAGGTTTACCTTCCTGCTTTTGCTTTTTTGCAAAGATGAGGCTACTTTGATGATTTTGAAGGGTCAAGCAAAAGATTAAACTATCACAATAACTTCCTAGATCTATTTTGGAAAAAAAAAGCCGTGCTTTTTAGTACACGAAATTATTTGGATGAAACCATATTTGAGCTTTAAATGCCTCTATTTACCACTGACATATTTCAGAATATTTACTAGCTCTCTATGAAAAAAAAAAAAAACCAAGATCACCATTTCTCTTTCTCTACCTATATCTACACATACATATATATATTCTGCTAAACTAGCTGTTTTTTGAAAGTCAGTGTACACTGCAGAAAACATTTGTTTCATAGTAATAGCCACTTATTAGAAAGAGATGTTTGTTTCTAAGGGATTACCCTTTTGCCTTCCAGAAAAAAAAAATATCAATAACCACTGGAGTATAGAGAAATCTTTACTTTTTAAATTTTTTTCACTGCACTACTGGATGTCATTTGCTAGGGAGGTTGAGATAATGGTTGGCAAAAGTTTGCATTTCTAAAAGAAGCCTGCTGAGACTATGTGGAAAGATTAGTAATGGCTAAGAATTGTGAGATGCTCAGTTAATTGATTTTTTTTCTGTCTAGAGAATAGCCATTCCTTTATTTTCACTATAGTTGGCATATAATAGACTGATCTCAAGGTGCACAATTGAACTCTTTCCAGTTGTGAGAACATGCACTTTGAAATGGAAAATTTGGTAGCAACTGAATAAAGGAAAATATGAGCTGACATTAACTCTTCCCATTTTTCCCCTTGGTGTATGTTATCATCATTCTCATGGCTTCAAGCTGACCCAGAAGACAAATAATGAAAGGACAATAAATAAGTGTATTTATAGCGAGTACTACCATGCCTCCTTTCATTATCTGTAGATTCTTAGTTCTTCAAACAGCTAGAAATAAAAGCTCTTTTAGATCCTATTTCTAAGGAGCATAGATAATATTTTTCTTTCAAACTAATCATCATCATCCTATCGTTTGTACTTTTTCAGTTCTGAATCCATGAATCTTTATAAACATTAATTTTGAGAGTTCCACTATGAAGCAAGATAGGTTCATCACACAATTCAGTTATTCTATCCCCTTGCTGCCAGGACACCATTCAGGATTTCCAGAGTTGGGTTGGAAAGAGCTGTCCTCTCCTATTATGTCTTCCCTAACAGGCAGTTGGTGCAGAAGACATCTTATTTCTTTCCAAGTTAGTTCACCCTGTTGGCAGGTCTGAAATTAACCAAGATTCTATTGCCAACAGGGTAATGTGTTAGTTACAATTAGTACATAGTTGTAAGTAAAGCAGGTTTGAACTTGGGATTTCATTTCTGGGATTTTTTGTTCACTTGGACTTTCAGATCAGGAACAACTTGAATAAGGATATAGAACTTCTAAGTCTCCTATCTGTGAGTATGATCAGAATATTAGGATTAATGGTTGGCATTTCAATCATTCAATATTTTCTCTTCTACTGAAGACAATTCGGGGGACCTGGGTGGCTCAGTCTGTTAAGCATCTGCCTTTGGCTCAGGTCATGAGTTTTGGGATTGAGCCCCGCATCTGGCTCCCTGCTGAGCAGGGAGTTTGCTTCTTCTTCTCCCCCATAGCTCATGCTCTTCTCTCTCTCTCTCTCTCTCTCTCTCAAATTCTCTCTCAAATAAATAAATAAAGTCTTAAAAAAAAAAAAGAAAAGAATTCAATAATTTTTTTCTGTATCCCTCCACACTATTTACATAGGTATGAAGGAAGAGAAAGGGATCTTGTGTTTTGCAGAAGTTATAATCCTAGGGCACCTGGGTGGCTCAGTGGGTTAAGCCTTTCCCTTCAGGAAAAGGGAAATCAACATTTTAATTAACATTTTAAAGTTGATAGGTGATTATCAATGGTTAAAGGAAAAACTTTCAATATTTCAGATGCGAAACATACCAGTTAACTATTGCTATACAATGAACTACCCAAAAGCTTGGTGGTTTAAAACAGCAACCATTTGCTGAACAAACAGTTTTGGGGGTTGACAGTTTAGGCTATGCTCATCTGAGGAGTTCTGGTCTCTGTTTGGGTCATTTGTACATTTGTGGTTAGCTGCCACAGGCTGGCTTTTCTTGGATGACTTTATATCGTACAATTCATCTCTCCTCCATGTGGTCTCTCAAGTTGCTGCAGGCTTCTTGGCAATTTCTAAGAGGTCAAGCCTAAGCATGCAAGTCCTCTTGAGGTCTAACCTCATAATTGGCATATCATCATTTCACCTACATTCTACTGGACAAAGATCATCCCAAGACCAAAGGGTGGGACCAGTAATTCAGAGAAAAGAGAGTCAGAGATGCTAAAGTGGATATAATTCCATGGATAGAGATATCCTGGCCCAAGTATAAATTTAAATATGGAAGTCAGACCCTGACGTTCTTCAGGCTGAAAAATGTACAAATGGATCTTCATGCTGCGATCAAGCTCAAAATGCAACCTTTTGATTTAATTTGGTTTTCCATGTGGCATGCTGAGAATTTCCGGATCAATATACTCCAGTGTCATTTATATTTCTTATTACAAATGGGTATGTGGGGAGCCATGCACTTGTGGATGGCAGTCACGTAGGTGACTAGGCCCAGGATAATGGGACTGTGAATGTTTAACCCAAGGAAATTGGGTGCGTTCATGGATGACGCCAATTCAATGCCTATAGTCATAGGTTGGGTATATTATTAACCTCATAAGTCATGGGATAGACACAGGACATGTAGAACAATGGGCACCTGCAGAGTCACGTAGATGTTCACGGGCACCTCACATGCTCTTCGATAAGGTCACCTGTAGGGTTTATGATTGGTACATAGGTATAGCGCGTGATGTGATGTTTGATCCTTATGTAAGCTTTGGGACTATAATAGGGGGCTAAAATTGTGGTGCGGGGTTCCCGGATCAAGATATGTAGAAGACTGACAATAAAGAAGTTTGCCACTCAACCTCGTCTGCGGGTCGTTCTTGCGGGTCGAGAGCGACATCTGGTGCCGAAACCCGGGAACCCGACTCTGGACGTGGACTGAGGATTGGGGTAAGTGCAAGAAGTTCACCCTAAAGGGCCCTAGGGTGGCGATCCAAAGTGCGCGCCTATTTCCTGTCTTTAGACGGGAGTGAAGTCTCTGGGGACTATTGTTAGTGGGCAATTTTTTAAGGTTCCTCAGAGGTGTAAGGGTTTCCAAAGATGGGAAACGAACTTGCCCGCTATAAAATGGAGGGTCCGTTAAAGGATCTGCTAAAGGCTTATGGCACCCCATTAAAGGCTAGGACTGCTCGTGCCTTCTTGAAAGAGGCCGGCGAAATTGCCCCTTGGTTCATAGAGGAAGGACTTTTGAATGTGCCGCAATGGGAACATCTGGGGGAGGATTTGCGGCGAAGTACAACAGTTACTCCAGAGACGCTGGCGGTGTGGTCCCTTGTTAAGGTCTGCCTGCAATCGTCTCGGGAGCGGCTGAAGCAAGTGGTGCAGCAAGGGGAACAAGTTCTAGAAAAATTAAAAGAGGAATCCTTGAAGGGCTCTTCGAAAGCTAGTTCTACAAAAGCTTCGGGGCCGGAAACCAGCTCTAGCAGTTCTACAGATTCTTCTGATAGTTCATCTACTTCACTAAAATCAGTTAAAAGGTCAAGAAAGAAAAAAGTTTCGCGGCCTCCTGGCGCGAAACGGTCTGAGGATGTTTCTGTGCCAGGGGCAGCTAAGTGCCCCACAGCTCCGCCATGTGAATGGCCGCCACCTTATCAGCCTCATTGTGCGAAGGTGTGCCATTGTTCAGATTGTGTGGCCGCTAATTGGAGAGAAGTTATGGGACCTGATAAAGGAGTTTTTCCGGTTTTGGAGGACCAGCAAAGGCAGCGATACCATCAACCTTTAGATTTCAAGCTATAGTCATTCCATCCCCTGGGTCTCCCACTGGAGTGCTGTGGCAGGGGGGTCCTTTATTTTGGGCATATTTATCACATAATATGCCGCGAGTAATCACTCCTTATCCTGTAGCTGTAGCTATGGTAGCTGCTAAAGTTCTTAAGGCTGGGATACAAATTCTTGGTAAAATGCCAGACACTTGTATAGTTCCTTATGATAAAAATCAAATTCAACTATTGACCAATGAAAATGATATATGGGCAGTTGTCTTAACTGCTTATCCTGTTCCTTTTGATAATCACTATCCTTCTCATCCTTTAATTGGGTTTTTTAAAACAACAGCCTTTATTTGGCCCAAATTTTGCCGTCTAGAACCTTTGCCTGATGCTAAACTTATCTTTACAGATGGCAGTAAAACAGGAACTGGCGCCTATGTGGTGGATGACCATGTAGTGCCAGTTGTAGTGCCTTCTACGTCTGCACAGCGTACTGAACTTTTAATTATTATGTGCGTGTTGCAACGCTTTTTAGATCAGCCTATCAATATTATTTCTGATAGCATTTATGCTGTCGCAGCTACTAGGACTATTGAAACTGCCATCATATCTACTAGTCAATCAGATATCTCCTCATTACTCCTAGACTTACAAGAGATAATATTGTCTCGCGGAGCTCCCTTTTATATTGGACATATACGTGCCCATTCTGATCTTCCTGGACCACTAACATTGGGAAATCATCTGGCTGATACTGCAGCACGTTTCCATGTTTATTCAGCTCTAGAAGACGCTAAGGAGTATCATAAAAAATGGCATGTTAATGCACAAACGCTTAAAATGCGTTTTCATATTTCTCGAGCCGATGCTCGTGACATAGTTAAATTCTGTAATAACTGTGTTACCTTCTTGCCTTCTATGTCACATGGCGTGAATCCTAAAGGCCTTTTACCTAACCATTTGTGGCAAATGGATGTCACACATATCCCTTCTTTTGGTCAACAGAAATATCTCCACCTTAGTGTAGATACCTGTTCTGGTGTTATTAGCGCTACCCCCTTGAGAGGAGAGAGCACAAAAAATGTTATTTCGCATTGCTTACGAAGCTTTGCATGCTGGGGAGTCCCGAAACAACTTAAAACTGACAATGCTCCTGCGTATACATCTGCCAGTTTTGCTAATTTTTTGGCCTGTTATAATATTCATCATGTAACGGGCATTCCATATAATCCTCAAGGACAAGGTGTTGTGGAGCGTGCTCATTTGACCTTCAAGATTACTCTGCAAAAAATACAAAAAGGGGGAATTGGAGAAGGATATCGTACCCCTAATGATCTTACTAATTTAGTTACTTTTATTTTAAATTTTCTCACGGTTGATAAACATGGTGTCTCGGCTGCGGAGCGCCATTGGGGCCCGCATAGGAGACAGCAGATGATGGTGAAATGGAAAGACATTCTTACAGGGTTGTGGAAAGGCCCTGACCCGGTGCTTAGGTGGCACCGAGGTTCTCTTTGTGTTTTCCCGCAGGATGCCCCTGCCCCAATCTGGGTGCCAGAACGCCTTACCAGGCTGGTTGCGGTGGAACCTGTGGAGGATGCTGCTATTGACGATGAAGATGCTGCTGACCGTGCTGAGGTCCCCTCAGCGGAGGAGGGGGAAGAAAATGCTGCAGCTAAAACAAGATCAGACATCTTGGAGGCTGGAGATTCGTCATCTTCCGTTTAAAATGCTTTGTCTTTTCTTATTTGTGTCTTTGATGTTAACCCCCGGGGAAGCGGTTCCCTATTGGGCCTATCTGCCTGATCCCCCAGTAGTTCAGCCAGTTACCTGGAATGATCCTTCGCCTCGAGTGTTTACTAATTTAGTTGATTTATTAGGAGGATTAGCAGATAAAGGAATAGGGGCTACTTTCTCTCGAGAATTCACCTGGGAAGCTACGTCTTCTATGCCTCCTGTTTGTTTTCAATTTTTTACTTATGATTTTCCTCAATATGGTTGTGTTTATACTCATTGGTTTTATCGTTATCTTGTAACATATGCGTTAGTGATGTGGTCACAGTTTAAAAAGAAAATGTGTGCCCAATTAAATGTACTCCAAGCTATAAGTAAAAGGAAAAAACAAATTAAGTCCATTACCTAAATTTGCATAAGTCTTGTCGCCCATGACATTAGTAATGTTAAGTACCCTTCATCCTATATGACTTTGGCTTTTTCTTTACTGGATACGGCATGGCCATGCGGCCGGAGTCTCCCCAACATATGGCTCGAGGCTGGATCGGTAGCCAAAGACGGGTAAGACTGATCCCTCACCATAGCAACCTAAGACAGGGACTCCTCGATCCGGGGGGAGTACCCGATGACGGGTAAGCGTGTGTGTTGAGGATTGGCAACCTAAGACAGGCACGATCCCTGCCATATATAAAAGAAAAGGGGGAGATGTGGGGAGCCATGCACTTGTGGATGGCAGTCACGTAGGTGACTAGGCCCAGGATAATGGGACTGTGAATGTTTAACCCAAGGAAATTGGGTGCGTTCATGGATGACGCCAATTCAATGCCTATAGTCATAGGTTGGGTATATTATTAACCTCATAAGTCATGGGATAGACACAGGACATGTAGAACAATGGGCACCTGCAGAGTCACGTAGATGTTCACGGGCACCTCACATGCTCTTCGATAAGGTCACCTGTAGGGTTTATGATTGGTACATAGGTATAGCGCGTGATGTGATGTTTGATCCTTATGTAAGCTTTGGGACTATAATAGGGGGCTAAAATTGTGGTGCGGGGTTCCCGGATCAAGATATGTAGAAGACTGACAATAAAGAAGTTTGCCACTCAACCTCGTCTGCGGGTCGTTCTTGCGGGTCGAGAGCGACATGGGTAATTTGACACTCAGCTCTACTTAGCTCTTCCTTCTCCATCTCTTTTCCTTCTCTCCTTCCCATTACAAAAGTAGCTTCTTTCTCTGTCTAAACCCTGGGTACTATGGTACCTAGTTATGGGAGGTATGTGTTCTGTTTCAGCACAGGCTCCCTGACACAGTTGTCTTTTGACATCATAGATCATCTCCTCTTCCTCTGGGGGGCAAGGACTTGGCTTCAGCATGGCCACCATCAAGTTTACCCCAGAAGGAGCCACAATGGTTCCAAAACCCAGGTCTAATCACCTGGACCAACAATGGCTTTGCCTTCTTAGATGACTGTCTAGTGAGGTCAGGTGATATGTTAATGTCCCATAGGTGAACTTTGACCAATGAGACAGTAGTCAGAAAGGATCTTTTCCCAACACAACTGGATGGTTCAAGAAAACTGGTTCCACACATTCTTTCTGAAGATATCCTGCATGACCAATCAGCCAGTTTTCTTGTGCATCTGTGAACATCCTGGTACCACTTCACCTTGTGTTAGCTTTGGCTCCCTCCTTTACTGAAATTCCCTTTCCCCTAATTCTTGGTTCACTAAGATTGCACCCTCCTCAAAAGCAAGCATGTAAATTGTGTATCATGCCTTCATGCTCTGTTTTTAAGAAGACTCGGGATAAAACAAGACAGGGAAGACTAACTTTCATGCATTTGTTAATTTCTACTAAGTAAATATAGACTTAGAGGATTTGTTTGTGTTGAGTTTTGGCCAACAAAGGGAGAAAAGTCCTATTTGGGAATGACCCTGAATGGCTTGGGCATGTTGTAGCTTATCTTGCTGAGGCATAACTCTCAATTTTCCCTGCTTTGAGACAGATGAGTGGAGTTATCCAGCCAGAGAATGAAGGCGGCCTGCCAGCAGCAAAACCATACTGAGATGGAAAATATGAGTAGCTTGTATGAACTATGCTCTGTGTGGGTATTTTTTTGTTTTGTTTTTTATAAGGCAAAAAGGAAATTGCTGCTGATTCACAGTGATGACAGAAACTCTTATTTTATTATAATGGCCTATACATATAAATATGTATAGATGTAACCTAGGAATAAACTTCTTATGCTACTATCTCTTAATACAATTATAAAATCAGAATTAAAAGTTAAATTCATCGTATCACACAACCTATAGAATTTAAATAAACAGCATTAATTTTACATAGCAGAGAATGTTTTGTGGAAACCAAACTAGTGCTCAAAATTAATATTAGTTATACAAATATGATGTGTCATATCTCTTGTTTTCTTTGTTCAAATAATTTTGAGGCCCTTTATTTTAGTTTCTAGAATACCATTTAGTCCTTTTATCATGTGAATGGGCCATTCACATGTTAATGATGCCTCTGTCTCTTTGCATGAGCCCAAAACAATTTAAGTAAAACAGTGTTCCAAAGCACACAGTACTTTTCAGGATGTCACATGAGGCTTTTATGTTAATAAATAGCTTAAGCCAAAACTGAAAACTTCCATAGACTAATGTTGTTTTACAGCAGGAATCTAGTCTTCCCCCTCATAATTATTTAAAGAAATCAATATTTGCACAATGGTAGGTGTTAGAAAATTTTCATTTGTAGCAATATAGAAGGTGAACAAGAACGAAGAATATGCTTACTAGATTAGGAGAACTTAAATGTACTTGCCTCGTGATTCTTTTGTACAGAGTGGTCACCTAAGCACAAGGGCAAACGTGCATTGAAATATGCTCAATTATAAGGTAATCAAACACATTTTATAGCAATGCTATTCTTACTAATGTCAGATGTAATTGAATGTACACTTTCACTTTAAAAAAATACTGTGATAAACTCCTGGACACACAATAGTTTTTCTGGGAACTGCTACAAAGATCAGGTCCTCCACTAGGGAGATATGCCCTATAGCTATGATTTTAAACTTATCGATCATCTCTTTGTTAATTGGGTAAAAAGCCATTTGTCCTCATCCTAGAAAAAATTATGCATGTGTATACAAACAGTATTTTTGAATATAGTTTCAGTAAGTTTATGAATGCCCTG
This sequence comes from Mustela erminea, assembly GCF_009829155.1. Lineage (NCBI taxonomy): Eukaryota > Metazoa > Chordata > Mammalia > Carnivora > Mustelidae > Mustela > Mustela erminea. The sequence continues at coordinate 37,706,655 of NC_045635.1, forward strand.
ATGCCAATCTAAAAACTAGTTTAATTACATTATTTCATTGAATTCCTCCAATTATCTTGGTAAGTAATATCCTGTAGAGAAATCTTAGAGCAGCACAATTACTCACCCTTTTGTATGTTAATTGTTTTTTTTTTTCCCCAAGATTCCCTTAGGATACTGTTTTCTTAGCCTTTGAATATCAGTAACTTCACCAGTAACTTCTCCTAGGAAACAGTCAATCTAATTTGATCATTAGAGTGAAGACTTTTATTTCAAGAACACTTCTACTGGGGTGCTTGGATGGCTCAGTTGGTTGAGCGCATGACTCTTGATTTTGGCTCCGGTCATTATCTCAGAGTCATGGAATCAAGCTCTGAGTTGGGCTCCAGGCTTTGTGCAGAGCCCACTTAAGATTCTCTTTCTCACTCTCCCTCTGCCTGCAACCCCCTCCATGCGCGACAGTGCAAACACGTGTGCACGCATGCGCTCGCTCGCTCTCTCTGTAAATAAATCCTAAAAAAACCCTCTTCTATTAAATCTTTGAATACCTTTTTTCATCTTAACTGTTCTCTTTTCTTTAATCTTTATTCCGTATCTATCACCTTTTTCAATAATTTTTTGTATCTTATTTCTTCATAATTTCATTTCTGGTGGTAATTTTTTAAGCTTGACTTCCACATTCCAGATTATGGGTTCAGAGGTTGTTTATTCTAGCTTTGGTGGCATCCAATGTAACATTTACTTATTTAAATATTTTCATTTATTTCTAATATTTGTTTTTATTTCTCATAGTTCTTTTCAGTGGCAGCTTATTTTCCAGCTCCTGCTTAAGTCTCTTTTTAAACAAGATTGTGCTGTCTGTACATTTTCTGAAATTATAATTTGTTTTACTTCTTAGCATTTAAGTAGTGCTTATTTTAATACATGTGATTCATTTGCTTTTGATTATGTTTTTCCTCTCTTTGTTTTGTAATTTTGTGATTTCTACTCATGGGTCAAGTAAGGTGTATTTTTTTTAATTGGACCAGACATTAATTAATTTAAAGAGCTCTAGTCCCGGCCTCCAGATGTCTTTATGTGAAAGAATAAAACTTTCATCAGTATTTTTTAAAAAGATTTATTCATTTATCAGGGGGGAGAGGAGCAGAGGAAGAGGAGCAGCGGGAGAGAGAGAATCTCCAACAGACTCCAGACTGAGTCTGGAGCTGCAGGCAGGGCTAAATCTCACAGCCCTAAGATAATGACATGAGCTAAAATCAAGAGTCAGACATTAAACCAACTGAGCCAGCCAGGTGCCCCAAAACTTGCATCAGTCTTAAACTACTATTTAGATGGATGACTCTTTTATTCATAATGAAACATAATTTCTAATTAGTACATGTTCAATTTACAATGGAGATGTAACATCTATACATATTTATATAGCAGATATCATTATATTATCATTCATGAAACAGAAACTACAAAAAATTGTAAGGAAAAGATAGAGAAAATTACAGTAGTATCATAAGGCTTTAATTACTTTTCCTAGTTCATATTAGATCAACTATACAAAATTATAAAATATATAAAAGGAAACATGCCATACTTCAATATGTTGAACATAAATTAAAAGGTAGAAAAATTAGAAAATATGCTGGCAAGTTTATAAAAGACTTGAATAATGTGATTCATAAACTTGACTTTTCAGTAATTGAGGAAGGCGAATTAAAATTTATTACAATTCTTTTGAATTTGGCTACAGCTTCATATTGTCCTGTCAATTCTTGCTTGATATATTTGGGGAGTATATTATTAGACACATAGAAATCTAGAAATGTCACATCTTTCTTGTGGATTAACCTTTATATCATAATAAAATAGCTCTTTTATTAGGAATCCTTTTTGTCTGAAAGTTTGCTTTGTCTGATATTAGTCTAGCTACACCAAATTTCTTGTGGTAAATTGTTGTCTGTGTATTTTTCTAACTTTTACTTTCACATGTCTTGTATTCTTATATTTAAGGTATGTATCTTATAAGTAAAATAGAGTTGGGCTTTGTTTTTTTACTCAGTCTGATAATGTCTAGAATATTTACATAATTTACATTTCATGTAATTACTGATTATATTTATATTTAAATTTTCATTATATTTGTTTTTCTACATATGCTATATATTTTATGTTTATTCTCTCCTTTCCTGCTTTCTTTGCATGGAGGAAATATTCTTTTTTATTAAAGTTCTCCTCTGTTAGTATATTACTTATACATTCTCTTACTCTTTTCAAGCGTACTCTAGAGATTAAAACATAAATCCTATATTCATTAGGTTAGAATATATATTAGCTATTTTCCCACATGCCAGAAAATGTAAGGACCTTAGAACTCATTAATTTCATTTATATTCTGTGGTAGATCATATGTTTTTCAGATTCAGAAATATGTTTTGATTTCTGTACTCTTTATAAAAGTTTATATAATCATGCCCATTGTGACATGATTTGAAGTATCTCCTTGTGGTAAATTTTCTTGACTCACTGACATAAGGCTTGGCTATATAACTTACATTGGCCAATGGGGTGTAAGTAGAAGTGATTGTGATATTCAAGCAGAAACTTTAAAGCCGCTGGATAATTCTACCATTTTTCTTTTTGTTCTGCCATGAGAATAGTACATCCCATAAACTGGTTACTTTTATTGGCTGGATATTGAAATGAAGACAATTAATGTTATTCACTGAAATATTGGGGGATCGTTTGTTATTGCTACATAATTTATGGATGCTGACCAAATCATCTCAGTTTCCTTTATGGTATTGTTGAAATGTGTATAAACCATCTTGGACCTCATCACTACAGTTTTATGCAGTCTATATTTATTGAGAATGACTTACGTGTTCCTTTTCTTTTTTTTTCTTTAACCCCTTAATTCCTCCTGATTTCTCTATGTCTTTATCTAGGATCATTTTCTTTCTGCATGAAGAACTCCCTATGGAAATTCCTTGTGGGTGGGTGTGTGGGTGATCAATTTTTTTTTGTTAGTTTTTGTTTTTCTGAAATATCTTTATTTTTGCTTTCCTTTTAAAGAATATTTTGGTGGGTATAGAATTATAGGTTAGCAGTTATTTTCATTCACTTTGAAGATTCATCACTTTGAAGATTCCATTGCTTTCTGGCTTCCATCATTGTAGCTGAGATGTCCTTTAAAGTTTATAGTATTTCTCCTTTGAAGGTAAAAATATTTTCCCTCTGGTCAGTGTCAAGATTTTCTCTTTGTCTTTGGTTTTGAGTAGTTTCACTCTGGTGTGTTTAGATGTCATTTTCTTTATATGTATTTGCTTGTGGTTCCTAATACTTTCCCAGTTTCTAGGTTGATATGTTTCACCCATTTTGGAAAATGCTCAGCCATTATCTCTTTAAATTTGCTTCTATGTCCTCTCCTTCTGGAATTCAAATTTCATATATGCTAAATGTCTTTACTATGCACCATATAGATCTTATACTCTTTTTTCTTTTGTATTTTCTTTTTGCCTCTTTGTGTTTCATTTCTGAGCATTTTATTCTAAACTATATTCCAATTTTATAATTTGTCTCATTAGCTACATCTAATCTTCTCTTAAGTGCATCTGTTGTGTCCTTCATTTTAGTTATTGTATCTTTTCTGTTATAAAATTTCTACTGAGTCCTCTTTTTATTTATAGTTTCTATTTCTCTACTGGGATCTCTGAATATATTAACAACATTTATCTTAATGCTGTGCTTGATCTACTGAAGGCTTATTTCTACTGTTTAATTTTTCTCCTTGACTATTTGCCTGCCTACTTTTACTGCATATTTTTCTCTGTGTATGGAAAACCCGTAGAGACAATTGGAAGCTCTGAATTATGTTTTCTTCTTCTTGTGAGGATTTCACTTTGTTTCCTAAAGGCCATTACAGTGGGGGCATATCACCTTTACCAATAAGGTACTGAGCTGTTTCAAAGCTGGATTTTAGTCATTCTGGGGGCTGGACTATTTGCCATTCACCATCATTCTTAAATTTGAGGCCTTTGGGAATCCCAGCTTAAAGGTTTTGGTGTGTAGCAGGATCCCTCTTTTTTCACAGGCTCTGCACTTTAATCCCTCCCCCAAGTCTATTAAACTTCCAGAAGCTCTTCTCAGCTTTTCAGCTTCTTGTCCATCACCATTTCCTTAGCTTTTTTCCTTTAGGCACAATATTTTCTCAGTTTCTCAGCCTCTCAGAAGGCAGCTTTGGATTTTCTTTTTTTTTTTTTTTTAATATCTATCTATCTATCTATCTATTTGAGAGAGAGAGTCAGGGAGGGGCACTCTTAAAGAGGGGAAAGACTCTTTAAGTAGACTTCCTACTGAGCACAGAGCCTGATGTGGGGCTCAATCCCACAACCCATGAGATCACAACCTGAGCTGAAACTAAGAGTCAAATGTTCAACCAATTGAGCCACCCAGATACGCCAATTTTGGATTTTCAAACGTTTATAACTATGTATTAATTTGCTATTGTGGCTTAAAATAGCACACGTTTATTATCTTAGAGTTTCTGTGCCTCAGGGGTCTGGACCTGGCTTACCTAGTTTCTTTGCTCGGGGTCTCATAAAGATGCAATCAAAAGGTTGGACAGCGTACATTCTAATCCAGTATGACCTCATCCTAAATTGACTACCTCTACAAAGACCCTATAGTTACATTTACAGGTATGGGGGGTTAAGACTTTTACATATATTTCTGGGGAACACAATTCAACCCACAACAGCAATTAAATGCTGCCACTTGGCCTGTTCTCTCATTGTCAGTGCACGTAGAGATTCCAGTTCCATAGTAGTTCTGCTGTAATTTCTGACCGATAGTAAAAAACCAGCACAAAGCCCATCAGGGATGTTGGAACTCTCCTTACAGTTTTATTTCTCACAGGCAAGACAAAAGGTGTGTTCTTAGAACCCTCTCCAGGCAAGTGAGCAGATGTTATATGATAAAGCCAATTTGACATTCCAATATCCCTAAGCTTTTGGATACTTTCCTCTACAGTTTACCAAGGCAATTCTGGCATTTCGATTTCATTTACTTTAGATCATCTTTGGGTTTATGTTTCAGCCAACTGATCAAGCAAACTGTTAGAGCTATTTCAAGCTCCTCAAGCTAAAACATGCAAACAGAACCTTTGCTTGGTGGGCCCTGTTATGGACTGAATTGTGTGTCTCCCTATCCCCAAATGCGTATGTTGAAACCACAACCCCCAAGGTAATTGTATTTTAGATAGGACCTTTAAAGAGATAATTAAAGTTAAATGAGATCCTGAGGGTGGGGACCTAATCCAGTAGCACTAGTGTCCTTATAAGAAAAGGAAGAGACACCAAAGAGTACCCCCTCTCTCTTTGCATGTGCATACAGGAAAGGCCATAGGAAAACAGAGCAAGAACGTGGCGATCTGCAAACCAGGAAGAGATGTCTCACCAAAAATTAAACCTGCTGATACCTTGATCTTGGACTTTGAGTCTCCAGAACTGTGAGAAAACACATATCTGTTGTTTAAGTCACCCAGTCTATACCATTTTTATGGCAGTCCAAACTAACTAATACAGGACTATATCAGGAAATTCAACCTGATCCAACTTCATATTCCTTTCACCTTGACCCCATATCTTTAAGATTGATTCATACACATAGTCCCCAGGTTTTTAACTATGTAAACTGACAAAATCATGCAATTTTTTGTGTGTGCATAGCAGGCCCTCAGGGGTCACACTTTCTGCTTCACCTTTTGGGGTCTGCTTGGACTGGAGTACAGTTATAGTGCTCCAAGCAAAGAGCAGTGCAGGAGTGTTGCCTCCTGACGGTGTAGCGGAGAAGAATGAGGTACAAACAAGTTAGCTGCAAGAGAATGGGAGCAGGGGGCGACAGTGGAGGTAGGTCCTGAAGAGGATCAAGAGTAACTTACAAAGTAACTACCTCAAGGCAGGCCACTGCAATTTCTTTTTTTCTTTTCTTTTCTTTTTTTTTTTTTTTTTTTTCAGGGTTAAATCTTTTTTTTTTGTATGTATACATATAATGTATTTTTATCCCCAGGGGTACAGGTCTATGAATCGCCAGGTTTACACACTTCACAGCACTCACCATAGCATATACCCTCCCCACCCAATGTCCATAACTCTACCCCCCTTCTCCCAACCCCCCTCCCCCCAGCAACCTTCAGTATGTTTTGTGAGATTAAGAGTAATTTATGGTTTGTCTCCCTCCCAATCCCATCTTGTTTCATTCTCCTACCCCCTTAAGCCCCTGTGTTGCATGTCCACTTCTTCATATCAGGGAGATCATATGAGAGTTATCTTTCTCCGACTGACTTATTTTGCTAAGCATGATACCCTCTAGTTCCATCCCCGTCATCGCAAATGGCAAGATTTCATTTCTTTTGATGGCTGCATAGTATTCCATTGTGTATATATACCACTTCTTCTTTATCCATTGATCTGTTGATGGACATCTAAGTTCTTTCCTTAGGTTGGCTATTGTAGACATTGCTGCTGTAAACATTCAGGTGCACGTGCCCCTTTGGATCACTATGTTTGTATCTTTAGGGTAAATACCCAGTAGTGCAATTGCTGGGTCATAGGGTAGTTCTATTTTCAACATTTTGAGGAACCTCCATGCTGTTTTCCCGAGTGGTTGCACCAGCTTGCATTCCCACGAACAATGTAAGAGGGTTCCCCTTTTTCTGCATCCTCGCCAGCATCTGTCATTTCCTGATTCGTTAATTTTAGCCATTCTGACTGGTGTGAGGTGATATCTCATTGTGGTTTTGATTTGTATTTCCCTGATGCCGAGTGATATGAAGCACTTTTTCATGTGTCTGTTAGGTCACTGCAATTTCTTCAGGCAAAGGAGGGCTATCTGTCTAAGCAAGGGCAACAAAAAAAGTTTCAATGGATCTTTAAGGTTAGAGATCCCAGTGTTATCAGGATCTGTCCATAGCTCTCCATTCCAGTTTTTCAGGATTTCAATATTTCCCAATCAGTACCCTAACTTAATTAATAGAGATGCCTCGAAGATAGGAATTCAGTTTGCCTAATTCAGCTACTGGTAGGGAGAAACTCTGGGTTTGGTTTTCAGAAATCTCAGCCCTGTGGCTACAGAAAATAAGGATTTATTTCAGGTCAGATATAGAAGCTTTCTGGTCCTTTATGTAACACTGAGCTGGGAATTCAAATCTCTCAGCTCATCTTATCCATACTTCGTGTTGCACAGTTTGGAACACCAGACAATTCCATTATACTCCTAAGTTTTGTGAAAATATTCTAAAGCATCAAAGACATGGTCATCTAGAATCTTGCCTTCTGTAAGTATTTGATTAGGAGTATCCAGTGGTGATATTGGATGATATTGCCACATCATGCGATTGACTACTAGCACCCACCCTCCCTACCAATGGAAATAGATTCATTATTGCATTTTCAAATTTTTTTTTAGATTTAATTATTTATTTTAGGGGGGAGGGGCAGAGGGAAAAGGGGAGTCTTTTTTTTTTTTTTTAAAGATTTTATTTATTTATTTGACAGAGAGAGAGATCACAAGTAGGCAGAGAGGCAGACAGGGAGAAGCAGGCTCCCCGCAGAGCAGAGAGCCTGATGTGGGGCTTGATCCCAGGATGCCGAGATCATGACCTGAGCTGAAGGCAGAGGTTTAACTCACTGAGCCACCCAGGTGCCCCAGAAAGGGAGAGTCTTAAGCAGACTCCATGCTGAGCACAGAGCCCGATGTGGGGCTTGATATCACAACCCTGAGATCACAACTTGAGCTGAAACTGAGTCCAATGCTTTACTGACTGTGCCGCCCAGGCACCCCGATTCATTAGTGCATTTATAGTTAATTAGATTAGAGAGCCATTTCCAGAAGACTCAAAGCCAATTCAGAGACTCAACCTTAAGATTTCACTCTTCTGCAGGGGCGACTGCCTGGCTCAGTCTGTAGAACATGTGACTCTTGATACTGGGGTTGTGAGTTCAAGCCCCATGCTGGGTGTAGAGCTTACTTAAAACAATAAATTTTTAAAAAGGCACTGTATCTTGCATTTTCAACATAACCTCAGCACCTTTTGAAAGACCCATCTAAATTTCCTTTAGAAGGTTTCACTCCTCTGGAATCACTCTTGGTAGCAAAAACTGTATCAGTTGGACTTAAACTGGAGAAGAAGAACCATTAGTATCTATTTATATCTGTATTTACATCAGAGTTTCTCAATAGCGGCACTATTGAAATTTTGAGCTGGATAATTTTCTGTAGGGAGATGGTGGCCTGTCCTGTATGCCACAATTTATTTCGCAGCATCCCTGGTCTCTACCTACTAAATGCCAATAGTATAATTCCCCTGCCCCCTCCAAAATTATAACAACTAAAAAAAAAGTCTCCAGACATTACTAAATTTCCTAAGAGGTAATAGTAATACTGTCCGAAGTTGAGAAATACTGGTATTTCAATCTATATCTATCTATACACACCTGTATCTGTTTACCTGAGAGAGACTTGTTACATGGAATTGGCCTTATGTGATTGTGGGAGCTGTTTTTTTTTTTAAAGATTTTATTTATTTATTTGACAGGCAGAGATCACAAGTAGGCAGAGAGGCAGGCAGAGAGAGAGGAGGAAGCAGGCCCCTCCACCGAGCAGAGAACCCAATGTGGGGTTCCATCCCAGGACCCCAGGATCATGACCCAAGCCGAAGGCAGAGGCTCCAACCCACTGAGCCACCCAGGTGCCCCTGTGAGAGCTGTTTAAAATGGTCTCTGTAAGGGTGTTTCTCCACACATGATGCTAGGATTTCAAGTGCACAGGGAAGGCAGGGAGAAAGGGTTGATCACAACCAGACTGGAATCAACAAGCTTGAACTGAAGTCTCATGAGGAAGAATGGAACACATGCAAGCTAAAAAATGACCAATGCTTCCCTTCCAGCCTCCAAATCTCCTAAGAATCTCTCTTGAGGCTGACCTTAACTGGAAACAAACAAGGCAATGAATTCTGGGAAATGTAGTTCAGCCAAGGCTAGCTGACACATTACAAAATTATCACAAGATAGTTTGTTCAAAGCAGGATTCTAACTAAGGCGGCATTCAAATGACAATAATAACCAAACTGGGAGAATTTGTATTTACAAATAGAGAATACTTTTACTATAAAAGACATGATGAACTTAAATGGGTCCAAATCATAGTAAATAAACATTTAGGAAACTTCAGAACTCCACAAATTGAAAGTATGTCATGTATGAGCACAAATTGTTTTTCTTTATTAATAAGGTTGAAAAGGGATTTGTTTGGAACAAATTTATGGCCCCTTTAATATTCAAAATGATCGCATCCAAAGCAAAATGTTTAACAGAAAGATAAATTTGATGTTAGCAAATACATTTGATAATTGTCCCAGGAAATATTTTGGATAATTGAATGGAAGTATTTTTCAAGAAATCTTTGATAGTCAGCATTTTATTTTTTCATTTTTTGATAGTCAGTGTTTTAAATGTGCCACAGAGACATTTATCTCAGAGATTCAGCAAAGCAACCTCACCTCTCATGTCAGAGGAAAAGTAATCAGCATCTGATTGGAGAAGATGCTGAACATTTATTCCATTCATTGTAAGACTACCTCCACTTTTTCTCTAAGATTTCCCAAAACCTTTCTGAGGCCTCAAGCAATTCATACAGTCATCCAAGAAACATTTATTGAGCTGCTGCTGTGTGCCCGCCACTTTTCTAGGTGCTTTCTGTGTAGCAGAGAATCAAATAGAGAAAGAATCCAATCTTAAGCAACAAACCTTCCAGTGAGAGGATATAGACAATGAATCAATAAATAGATAGGTCTAGTTGTGATAAGTGCTCTGGAAGGAAATATGTCAGAGTCAAAGGATGAACTCTTATAAGCTAGGGTGCTAGTGCCGTTTTTAGAGCAGGTATTCAAGGGAAAGTCCACAAAAAAGATAACCTATAAGCAGAGATCTGAATCAAGTTAGGAAGTGAATGAATGAAGATTTCTCGAGGAGGAGCATTCTAGGTAGAGAGAATCATAAATGCAAAGGCCCAGAAGATTGAAACAGTTGGTGTCACAGAGGTCCAGCAAGTATCCAGTTGGGAGACAAAGTCAGGAGAGACCCAGGGGCCAGTCCTCAGAGACCATGGTTAGGATTTTCTACTAAGAGACAAAAGAAAGTCATCAAAGAGTTTGAAACAGAGTGATATGACCTGACTTTTTTTTGAAAACGATCTTTCTGTTTGCTTTGTGAGGAACAATGGTGGAAACAAACAGATCAATGGGGAGGCTACTGGAATCATCCAGGAGAAAAGAGTGATAGTGATAGAAATAAGGAGAAGTGGTTGGATTCTGGTATATTTTTAAATGGAGATTATGAGATTTGCTGATAGACACTATCAGTGGTGAGAGGGGGGAAAAGGGGGTCAAGTCATGCAATTATCAAGAACTCCATGTTTAACTTGTTTCTCTTCCTTTTCTCCAAGAGTCATCTTTTATCTCCTAAACATTCACCTGCTTTTAACGGCCTGAAGTATTTACCATTCCCCAGCCCTAAAAATGTAGACTCCAATCCAACTCTACCATTTCTACTTCTCTCTTTCCTGCAAAAACCCTCTGAGCCCCCTTTCTGCCTGTTCCTTACCCAGTGCTCACCCACCACCCCATTCAAAACCCTGTGCCCTGACACTTTCATTTAGGTGTTCAGCAAAAAGTACCTGATGTAATTAATTCATAATCCAGCTAGAAATGACTAATAGCCTAAATTAGAAAAGTTTTCTTCTTACGGAGGTTATTTTAAAGAGCTTGAAATCACCCAAATTAGCCATTTTCATGTGTGTGAATACTCTTAAGTAGTAATGGGTTTTATGATCACTTGTGAATTACACTCAGTTGATGACTGCCCCAGCCCACGCAGGTCTTACAACGATTCTGCTCAGAGCTCAGGCTTTATAAAAAAGGAAGCTACAAGGAAATGAATCATTATCTTTAAAAGGCAACACCATGATAGCTTGCTTATCATTATTAATAAATGAAGAAAAGAGGTGGAAAATGTGAACAAAGTCCTTAACAAATGCAGATATTTGTCTTTATTTGGAGCTAGCAATTTTGAAAGATCTTCAGAGCAACCTGACATGGTATAGATGCCCAGGGAAAGACACAGCATCCCACCTGCTATATCATCTGAGTCAGAGTGATACTGGGGTGTCCCTTACTTTTTTCACCTCGAATTATCTATTGACATGCCTGGCATTTAGTTTCCTTTTTTTTTTCTGTTTTTGCAGATTAAGTTTCTAGGGGGATGGGAAGAATCTGGATATTTTTGTGTCAAATCTGGCACACATGCGTGCACACACACTCACACACCCACTTAATAAAACCAAAAACTAAAAAAAAAAAAATCTCATTACTTGCTAACCCTTTTCCTTTGAGGAAAATATTGACAAATAAAATCCTATAGATTGTGTATCTGGACTCGGGTATCCACTGAGTAACTAGAATAGAGGAGCTAGGGGCAATTTCGTCCACTTCAGTTTTGTCATAGCAATGAAAACACATATTCTTAAAACCACATATCATCTCAAATAGAGGGTGGCATATGAAAAATCAGCTCGCTGTGCTGTCAGTCTGCTGGTTGCTAATAAAATATCCACTCTGTCTTTCTCCCTTTGTTAAAAATTTCCAATTTTACTAGGGGAGATAATAGATCTACCAAAAAAAAAAAAAAAAGATATCTCCCAGCCTATTGTGTTTCTAGGTTTGGCCAGGTGACTGAGATCTACCTAATGAGATATAACTGGAGTTGTTGGGAGAAATTTTTGGAAAAGATCTTACAAAGAGAAAGAGACACCTGGTGAATATTCCTTTTGTATTTCTCACTTGCTTTTTAATCTTGAATTTGATGAAATTATTAGAGATCTAGTCACCATCTTAGATCACAAGGCAACCTTGAGGATAGAAACCATTTGCTAAGGATACCATAGCAAAAGAGAGGAGGACACTATATTCCTGCTGCATTGAATATTTTTAGACTCCTTTCATAAATGGAAAGATAAGCTTGTAGTTCTTTTAAGTCACTGTTATTGAAAGTCATTGTCATGAGCAGCCATATGTAATTCCTAAATGATACCATGATTTACAGTATACTGATTTGTCCTCAGAACTAAAATATATATTTTTAGATTCCTTCCCTGGCTACTCCTGCCATTGCCCAGTGAGTTCTTAAACAAAGTGGACATGGTTGCAGAGATGGGGGTTATGAATAAGCTCAGCAACATAGACTTTCACTCACCAAGGTTGACCTGACTATAGCCATTGCTGAGTGCCCAAATTACCAGCAGCAGAAACCAGAGTCTTTAATATGACACCAGCTGATTGGTGGCAGGTTGATTTTATTGGACTGTTTCCATCATGGAAGGGGCAGTGTTTTGTTCTTACTGGAATAGACATTTCACTTGGGTATGGATTTCCCTTCTTTCTACAAAATGCTTCTAGCAAAACTACTATCTATATACTTAAAGGATGCCTTATCCACTAACATGACTTTGCATGCAGACTTGTTTCCAATCAAGGAACTCACTTCATAGCAAGTAAAGTGTGACAAGGGGGCCACTCTCATGAAATTCACGGGTCTAACTATGTTCTTTACAATGTTGAAGCAGATGGCTTCATAGACTAGCAAAATGGCCTTTTGAAGACTCAGGTACAGCACCAGGCAAGTATCAGTACCTTGGAAAGCTGAGCAAAGTTCTCCAGGATGCTCCATAAGTTCTAAAACAACATCCAATATATGATGCTCTTTCTACCTTAGCCAATTTCCATAAACCCAGGAATCAAGGGGTGGAATTGGGAGTGGCACCTCTCACTCTTTCCCCAAGTGATACTCCAGCAGAATTTTTGCTTTTCATCCCTGTGACTTAAGGCTCCAGTGATCTAGAGGCCTTAGTTTCAAAGAAAGGAATGCTTCCACCAAGGGACCCAAACATGTTTTCTCAGAATTGAAAGTTGAGATTGCTGTCTGGCCAGTCTGAGTGCCCTGCATCACCAAATGAATAGGCAGAAAACACAGTTACTCTGGTTGGGGTGATTAATCCTGGTAACCAAGGAGAAATTGGGTCACTACTATCGTATAATGGGAACAAGGAATGAAAAAGAATGTCTGCCTCTTGGTGCTCCCACATCTTATGGTTAAAGTTAGTGGAAAACTACAACTTAATTCAGGCAAGGCTCCTAAAAGCCTAGACTCTACAGAAATGAAATTTTGGGTCACTCCACCAGGTAAAGATCCAAAGGAAATGAGGTGCTTGCTAAGGACAAAGGGAATATTTATAAATGCCTACTATATCCACATGACCACTGCAGAAATGAGGACTGTAGTTAGTTATGAATATTTATTCTTTATTGCAGTATGTATATTTAATAATTTAATTTTTATACATAATTTAATATTTTAATTTATTTTCCTCTGTTATCTCCTTTCCATCTAACATAGGACCTATTAATAATTGTCAATTTTCTATCATCTTTAAGTTACATGACATAAGACTGATGCATGAATCAACAAGAAGAAGAATGACTGTCAACCAAAGACACAAAAGGAAATTTCTATACTCTTCCGGGAAAAGGAATAGCATGTTTTCTCTTTTATGTAAGATAATCTTTATTTGGAGATTAAGTATGGCTCAAGGAGATGTACTTGAGTTCAAAGTCAACAAAAATGGACTATAGCTTTGTAATGTCTTAATTAGGCTAAGTTAACTACATTTCCCAGAATTCATTCTCTTGCTTCTGGTCAGGTTAGGCTACAAGTATATTCCAAATCAGTTGCCTCTATTATCCACTGTTGTAACTCAATCATTCATGTTCCTGTGGTTGACAAAAATATGGATCCTGAAAAATGCCCACATTCTAATCTTCAAAATATATGGTATGTCATATTAGATGGTAAAGGGATAGAATTTAAGTTATTAAGATGCTTACTTGAAAATAAGTAGATTCTTCTGGATTACCCAGGTGGGGCTAATGTTATCACAAGGTTCCTCAAAGTGAAAGTGAGAAGATGAAGAAGAGTCAGTGTCAAAGTAATTAGCACTTGACCAACCCTTGCTGGCTTTGAAGACAGAAGGGGGCCACGTGTCAAGGAATGTGGGTGGCCTCAGAAAGTGGGAAAGGCCAGAAGATGGACTATACCCAGAGCCTCCAGGGGAGAACCCAGCCCTGCCAACATCTTGATTTTATCCCAGAAAGACCATGTTGGACTTCTGACTGCCAGACTGATGAGAAAATAAATTTTGTTGTTTTAAGCCACTAAATTTGTGGAACTTTGTTACAGCAGCTGATACAGTACCTATACACAACCTGATATAGTACACTTGACATTCCTCTATTGTGTGCCTCAATTACTCACTTCCTCACTATCCTTCCTGGGTCACTTCCCAAATAAACTCATTGTACCTGAATCCTTGTCTCTGGTCTGTGCTCTGGAAATCTAAACTAATACACTCCCCCTCCTCAAAAAATTCTATTAAAATGACCAAAAATACACAAAAATAAGGCATAATCTGTATAATGATTAGGCAGTAAGTACAGATATTAGTAACAGGCTTACATTGAGGAAACTAATAAATATGGCATATTTAAACAAGATTGGCTGGCAAATAAAGGAAGCAAGCAATCACTATTACTCCACAGAACCAGGAAAATCCCCACCTCTGAGAAGAACTATAAAAAAGGGCTTCCAAGACGAAGTAGATGTGATAAAATCAAAGTACACAAGGAATCATACAGAAATTTCTCAGAAAGATTAACTAAATATAGCATTCATTCTCAGTTTTCTCTTTGTTGCAAACAAAGAAAGTAAAAAAAATGGTATTATATTGATTCTTACATAAGTGAATCTTCAGCTCCCAAAATCTACACATAAAAACTAAAACAAAATAATTCAGAGAAGAAATAGCTCCTTCTCCATTAAGTTGAGCTCCTACTAATTTTATTCTTCAGGGTTCTCCAGAGAAAAAGAAGCAATTGGACCTGTGTGTGTGTGTGTGTGTGTGTGTGTGTGTGTGTCCTTCTCGTTCAGGACAGGTCAGTCTTTGTTCTAATAAAGTCTTTAACTGACTGGATGAGGCTCACCCACGTTATGGAAGGCAATCTGCTTTATTCAAAGTCCACCAATTCAATGTCAATTTCATCCAAAAACATCATCTAAGCAACAGAATAATGTTCAATCAATTATCTGGACACCATGGCCCAGCCAAGTTGACACATAAAATCAACCATCATGTTCATTCCCAGGTTCCTTCCTGGGAAGGAAGTTCTTTCTGGGAAAATGGAGTTCTATTCTCACCCAGGAACACCATGTTCCCAGTGTGAGGGAGCTAAGCTGTGAAGGAGGTAATCTGAAACCAATCTAAATCCTACAAAGTCTGTTTGAGCTGCACCCATCAGGACTCAAAGGCAGCCACTGAAAAGAAACCATTTGGAAAATCAATTAACTTTCCTGTCATGAGGTTTTTTTTCCATAGCTCACTCCCCACTGTATGCAGACAATTTAATTCAACCTCTAACAAAATATAGCTGTAGGAAACAGAAATACTTTCACGTTCCCAATTTCTGGGACTAGAAGATTTGGATTCTGACACAGAATCCGTCTCAAATCTCAGTACTCAAAGAACTTGGAGTTCCCTTGGTAAAGCTGAGGCTATAAAGAAAAACTACTAGACTTTTGAAAAGTACTTTGAACAAAATAAAAAGGCCACTTGGGGATTGAGAATAAGTGTATCCATGTGAAACTATTTTATACCAAGAAAAGTTAAGTTAAAAAAACAGTTTAATTTGCATCTTCAATAAAATTTGTTGGAAATCTGTACTCATTGTGTTTGACTAGGCAGTTAGTCAGACTCTAACAGGATATCTGGAGGTCAGCAACGAGGAGTCATGGCCAGCAGTGGGAAAGGTCAGAGGCCTGTCCTGGTAGTACTCCAGAAGAAGTTGGATCAAACTAGACAGGCCCAAGATGGCAGATACCATGACAGAAAGCCCCTGACCAACTAAGGAAGAAAAAGCACAAAACCTTGCTTCCCACCCCAAGTAATAAATATTCTGCCCCCTAGTTAACAACTGTCAATAAAAGATAGAAACCCAACCCAACCCCCAGGTCACCCAGCTTGCTAGGTTGCTAGCTTTCTGTCTCCCTCTCTCCCCACCTTTCTTCCTCACTCTCCCACTCTTTCCCTCTCCCACACTCACTCTCCCTGAGCTCACCGGCTCACATATCTCAAAAGTGTAGTTTTCATTTTTTTATGTAGTTTTCATTTTAATAAACTGTCCCGCTTGTGTTACTCATCTGCTGTGCTGCGTGTCTGACTTTGAATTCATTCTCATGCCAACACCAAGAACCTTCAGACACTCCTTTGGGTGTGGCTTGGTGGAGGCCCCAGGGCCCAGGACCTCCCCGATTCATCAGGCAACATCTTTTGGGCAACTACGAAGGGAAAAGGTAATAGCAGGTTGGGCAACCCTCTTTATCAGTGAGTCTCCAGTGCTCACCCCCTTGTGCTGGAGAGTTGATTGCCACTGTTGTTTGTTCTACTCTCTCTTTCTGGTCTACCTGAGACCCAGATGGTCTGTAACGTTTATGAGACACTCATTTTCAGCTCCAAAGAATAAAGGGACACTTGTTATTTCCTGCAAAAAGGTGTTATTAGGCAACCAAGGATCTTGGGAAATGTCTCAGATTATTCCTAGAGATGTGTAGCAGTCCTAAAGGGAACCCACTTTCTTTTTCTTTTTAGATTTATTTATTTATTTAAGAGACAGAGAGAACAGGGAGAGGGGCAGAAAGGAGAGAGAGAATCTTAAGCAGACTCCCTGCTGAGCAGGGAGCCTGACACAGCGCTCAATCCCAGGACCCTGAGATCATAACCTGAGCCAAAATCAGGAGTCAGATGCTTAACTGACTGAGCCACCCAGGCACGCTGGGAACTCCCTTCCATGGTAATTAATTTCTGGCTTCTCAGGGGTCACACACATAAGGATTGATCATCCAGTGCTCTGATGCTACCAAGTTGTCTTAAACTTGTGGCAGGAGAAACCAAGACTGCTTCATGGCCACTCATGGAAGTGACAGTCACAAGTACCACACTGAGAGATCCAACACACCAATCCCTAGGTGAAAGTCCAATATTCCCAAGCTGTCTGTATACCATCAGAAATATTTCTTTTGGTCCTTTTCTTTTGTGTTAACATGTTATGCTTATTTCTCTCATCTTTTCTAACTACAGACACTCCTCACAGCCCTTTTGCGTTGGCTCCATCTGACAATAGCTAGAAGGGGGATGACTCAGAGCCGACACTGGGCAGATCAAATGCATTCAGGTTTGCCTTACTTTTTCCCCTAATTCATTTGTATTTGTACAACTTTTTTTCTTAAGATTTTGCTTACATATTTGACAGAGAGAGACTTAGTGACACAGGGACCACAGCAGAGGGAGTGGCAGAGGGAGAAGTCTCCCTGCAGAGCAGGAAGCCCGATGCGGGGTTTGATCGCAGCACCCTGGGGACATAACCTGAGCTGAAGGCAGATGCTTAACAACTGAGCCACCCAGGCGCCCCTGTATTTATTACAACTTTTAAAGCAGAATATGGGGGTGCCTGGGTGGCTCAGCCATTAAGCGTCTGCCTTTGGCTCAGGTCATGATCGCAGGGTCCTAAGATCCAGCCCCGCATCAGGCTCCTTGCTCAGCAGGAAGCCTGCTTCTCCCTCTCCTGCTTCCCTTGCTTGTATTCCGTCTATCGAAGTCTCTCTCTGTCAAATAAATTAATAAAATAGTTAAAAAAATAAAGTAGAATGTGACTTGAGCACCACAGTTCCATTCACAAAACTCATGAGTTACTTTTTGGACAACTTTACAACACACTTATGTAGCCTTATAATTTGGTTATTCTCAACAATGCTCTTCTTCAGAAAACAAGTCCTATAGATAATTACTCCTATCAAATTGGTTCAAATTAGTTCAGTTTCACATACTAGTTTCCAGAGGCCTGGTACATGCAGTTGGTAACTACAGGGGATAGAAAATTTAAAAAGATCCTAGGGGCACCTGGGTGGCTCAGTTGATTAAGTACCTGCCTTTGGTTCAGATCATGAGCCCAGGGTCTTCAGATCCAGCCCCGCTGATCAGGGAGCCTGTTTCTTCCTCTCCTTCCCACTTATGTTCTCTGCCACTATCTCTGTCTGTCTGTCTGTCTCTGTTAAGTAAGTAAGCAAGCAAATAAATAAATAAGTAGACCCTAGAAGGTGAAAATTGTTTTAAGCAACATTTTTCTTTAAAACTCGGACTATTTCAGTGGCAAAAAAAAATTTGGTCTTACTAAAGAATCCACTTGATAGCTAAACACTTTAGAATGCACAGTTAACATTAGGTTATATAGCGCATCTTACAATAAACATTCCCTTGTGTTGTTAAAATAAGTCAACATGAAAATAGGAAAGAAAAATGAGCTGGGCTTCAACTCTGACATATCACAGCATTGCATTCAGAAATAGAAATCTCATTTTCAAGGACTTTTTCTTTACTTTGGTGAGATTTTAAAAATCTCTATGACATGATAAGAACTACTCAAGGGGGAGATACAATTTTGACTTCTGACTGTGTTCCCTTTAGGAGATGATCCTGAGAGTGGGGGAGGCTTGCCCTTATGCCACACGGTGTCTGGAAGTTGGTTTCATGTCTCCTAGGTCATGCGATGCTCTAATCCCTCCCCATGCTTCCTACTTCCACATTCTCCTCCACCAGTGGTGGAGCAAAGGAGACCCACCTCTGGGATCTTAAAGGATCTCTGCCATTACAGAGATCTTATAACTCCCACTGTTGTGTTTGCATGGGTCACCAATTGGCTATAAGCCATTTCACTTCCTAGCAAGGGACCCTGCCCAATGATACATTTCCCTGTGGGTCTGCCTTATTCAACACTTAATTGAATGCCATTCAACCCAAGCAATTCAGGGATTCAGAGAATTGGAAAACTGAGGTTAATTCTACCTACACTGGATACAAAGTAGAAGGGATTCAAAGATTTCTGTGGTCCAGACCAGAAATATTTAGACCATTAAAAGGACCCCCGTGGCCAGTTTGCCACCAACTGTTGAAAGGCCTATCAGAATGAGAAGAATGTGTTATTCAGCAATCTCAGACTCATGACAATGTCTACTTCTGAGGAATCCACCCCAAGACTTCAAGGTTACATATCAGACACTGTTCTCATCTTTCCTATTAAGGTCTTCAGGAAGACTGACATTCCTGGGACTGCAGGCATTAGGATGAGGTGTAAGCCCTGGTCAGCCAAGTCATCCCACAACCTGCCGGCCATTGCTGTGGTGACAGGGCAAAGGGACAGCAGGCTGGGGATGCCTGTAATCCACTTGCCAACAGAACTCTTTGAGAGAGAGAGCTCCTAATTAAGGTCCTATCAAGATCGTGGGAGAGAATAATCTTTCCTCCAGATAATAGGACCCTGGGATTCTATCAAGGTTCTCAGGAGAGGGTTGGAGCCCTCTCTTGAGAATAATGTGAGCCCATGTTTAGTTGCTCCTTTTTACAGGAGTCAACTCTCCCTGAAGACAATGGAAAATTCTACTTCTGTCTCCAAAAATTCTCCCCTAAAGTGTATCTTGAGACACTATGATCAGTCCCCACTGAAAGGCCTAAAAAAGGAAACAAAAACCGCTGATTCACCAGATTATATACAATCTCAGAGCAGGGGAGGAAATCGTGTTGACTGATAGGAAGGATGGACAGGGGCTCCCCCTTCGGAAGCAGGATAGGCCAAAGAGGTCTGCAGGTCAGGGACACCCGTCTAAACCAGGGACAATAATGGATGGGTCCAGGGAGATGTCCCCGGAGCCCAGATTATCTAAGGCAGTACTGTTCAGGTTCAGCAGGGATGCCTCTAGCCCAGGAGACTGTCGCTATCTTTTCTCTAACTCCTCGATCCCATCCCATACTGCCTTAGGATGCATCTTGAAAAACTGGAACCAGTTTGACCCTGACACCTTATATGCTTTCTTCCCAAGTCCACTTCCCTTGTTACACTGTTAGCCTCGACATGAGCTAGAGGACAGGGACACCTGACAAAAAAAAAATAAATTGTAGTCTTAACTATAACACCACATTACAACTTGATATTTCCCTTCTGGAAAATGGACCCAAATCCTACATGGTCACGTCTTTATGGCCCTATGCTGAAACTGTGATTTGTCCATATTCCTTTGAGGGCCTGAGGACACCCCCTCCTCACCTTCTACCCCACAATCCACCATCAGCTCAGCTGCTTCAGGTGACTTCTACCTCTGTTCGGTTATTCCGCCCCCTTACTTATGTTCTATCCTGTTCTCTGTGCCGCGCTGCCAAGATGGTGCATAGACCTCCCTCTGTTTTTCCCCAAGTCACTTTGTTTGCTTCTGCTTTTGTGTGTCAGATCTGGAATATATCTTCAGAGGACTGGATGAATGTTGCCTGACTCTCGTGGTATGGGTTTTTTTTTTCCCCCTCATTCATTTCCCAGGTTAACGGCTATGATACTTGGAGCCAATTGTCTGGTTGGTCTACCTCAGCATGCGGACTTTAAGGAATATTCATTCTTAAGCAGCTGTCAAAACTTGTTTTATTTTGGAGATGTTCCCTGTCTTCTCTGGCCTGACAAAAACTGCTTATTATCACTTGTTGGTGGAAAGAAAACACAGGTCAGTTCATTTGTCGGAGGTGAGGAACTTTAGGACTGGGAGTCCTCTTTCTCTGCCTTCTGGGCTGTTTCCTGCCTCCAGCCTTCTAGGCAACACCTCACCTCTTCTGCCTCCCCACCCCTCCCATTTGGGCACCAACATGGGCAGAGCTTACACAACCAGCTTCTACACCATCCTCCGTGTCTCCAGTGTCATTGGCTCCTGCCCCTCCTACCCTCACTACCAAGGTAGGGGGAAGCACCCCCAGCTGTTGGGCTACCTGCTTATGAGGTTCAAACTAAATCATCTCCTAAATCAGCATGAAGGGGCCAAATGGACTCAAACCATCCACTTCAGATTTCCCCAAAGGAGCCCCAAGTACAATCAACAGCAGGGAACAAATTGACTTTTGATGGACACAGGGGCAACATATTTGGTATTAAAGCTAATTAAATGTTTTGGCTCCATTAAGACAGACATGTCTTTAGAGTTATTAGCATTAAATATAAAACTTTGGTTCTCCCAAGGTTTGCTAAATGTCAAATAAACTTGTGTTATCTCTGCTGCAACTTGTCAGCGAGAAGATGACTTAATATGATGGTTAATTTTGTCTGTCTCACAAGGTTTTCATGGGTAATTGTTAAGAACAAGTAGGTTGAATAAACAAAAAGGTTTATAGGTAAAACTTTTAAATAGCTTTCAAAACTTTCAGTAACCTGAAAGTGTGAAGTTGTGCTAACTTAAATGATAACTGGCTTGAATTCATTGGATATCTAAGTATTCTTCAAAGAAGATAAAATACTAAAGCACTGATTACCAAATGCAGATTGTCTACTTTGGGCCTATTATTGGAGAGAAACAGGATACTTGGGTCTATTGGTAAACATGCTTGATGCTTTCTTGAAAGATTGTACTATGAAAAACATAAGTTTTTAGAAATTATGGAATGTATTCATAGATTAACAGTTCATAATAGGTTACTGCCTAATTTTCATTGGAGACTAAGGGTTCTAAGAGTTAATATTCTGCTAAATATAGGGGCACCTGGGTGGCTCAGTTGGTTAAGTGTCCATATCTTGGTTTTAGCTCAGGTCATGATCTCATAGGCTGTGGGATCGAGCTCCCACTCCCATCATAGGGCTCTGTACTCAGAATGAAGCCTGAAAGAGTCTGTCCCTCTGACCCTCCCCTCACTCACACTCTCCCCACCCCACCCCCCAAATAAATAAACAAACATTTTTTTTAAAACTCTGCTGAATGTAATTAAGATTGATAGAAATAAGAGAAGCAACTCTGTATAAAAGGAAAGTAAGAGGTATTTTGATTTAAAAAAAAGGTATGAGGAATGAGAATACATTGAGAAAAGAAGTATGTGCAGTCAGAACTAAGATTGAAATGAATGGATTTTTTAGTGAGGGAGGGACAGGAGGAGAGGGAGAGACTCTTGAGAAGGCTCCATGCATGGACTCCAACTCAGGCTCCAACTCACAACCCTGAGATCATGACCTGAGCTGAAACCAAGAGTCAGCTGCTTAACCTACTGAGCCACCCAGGTACCCTGAAATGAATGGATTTTAAAAGTACACTGGTATATGATTGAAATTCTTCTTTTCTTTCTGTTAAAGAGACAAAGTTTTCTTGGATTGTTCATCTGCTTTTGGTAAGAAATTGTAAGCAAAGGGTTTTTGTTTTTGTTTTTTTTAATTCTTTATCTGCCCAGAAAACCAAAGCTTCTGTGTTTTTTCTTTACCGGTCTTTGATTACTTAAGAAATTTAAAACTTCTCAATATTAAAGGAGCTAAGTTTTGCTATATAATATACAACTATATAAATTCCTGTAGAATTGCTTATTGCCACCTTGGTTAAATATAAAAATTAAATTTGGAATGATCTGTGATCCTATTTAGGCACATGCTTTAAAACTTTCTAAGGGTTTTAACAAATTTCCTGAGATCTGAATTGTAAATAAAGACTTTTTGACTAATTACACTTGTCTATTTGATCTGTTAAGTTACAAGGGAAGCACCGTCAAACAAATAATGATAAGCCTTAGGTTGTATATGGTATGGGTAAAAGCTGTAACTGTTCTAGAAATTTTATGGAATTCTTAAAGTTTTAATATGTTCTGGCATAAGGTTATCACTTGACATTCTAATTATTAAAATGTTCCATGTCACAGAAATAACTAGATTTCCTTGTCAGCTGCATTGTAATGAACTCTCATCAAATTTTTAACCATGCCTATTTCTGAGGATTTTTGTCATTTATAGTTATTGTTCTGATGCTCTTGCAAAATGTGTTTCATCTTCAAGGAGATTCATGGAAAGGACTTTTGCCAAATATAGATTTCTAATATACTTAAGATCATAAAACTAACCTGAGTAGGAATTTCCAGAACTAATGAGAAAGCTACATTCAAGCAGAACAAGAATTAGTAACATAGGACTAAATGAATTGAGGAAGATGATTATAGTTTTTGTGACTTTTGTTTGAAACATTGCTGGTTCTCTGATGTTTGCTCTTCTAGATTTAAGAAAATTTTCTCTTAAGACATCTATGACTTATCTATGAATACGATAAAATATTTCTTTGTGAACAAATTGAAATATTTACCTTTTCTCCCTACCTAAATCTCCTGAAATTTAGAAAGTCTCATGAGTATTCTTTCTTTCATGGCAATATAATCTGCATAAGTTCAGCGAGAATCTGTTCTCCCTGTAACAGGACACCATTGGAAACACTGGTTATATTACCAAGTCTTTGACTAGAATGTCATATTTGAGAAACATCCATAGACTCAGATATGATCAGATAGCTTTAAGGAATTAAGGCTGACTTTGTGGAGCCAGTGGAGCCCCTGGAAACTGTTGGCCTGGTACCTTGCTTATAGAGTATCCAGCCAACTTACCAGGGGAGTAAAGAATATCACTTCCTGGAGGGTGTAAGAAACTCAGGACATTTTGGGGGACCTTAACAAGAGGAATTCACCCAAATCTATAGGTAATGCAGGCAAGTCTGATGACAATTATCTGGCTTGACTTCGGCCTCAAGAGCATATTAAAAGTTCAATCTAGAGATTTTTTGTGAAAAGTTCCAGTAAAGCAAATTTTAAAAACCTTTTATGGCCAAACTCTAGTCTTGCTGAGCTTATGTAAATAATTCAGCCAAATTTGTTTAACCTGTACTTGTTTTACAAATGAGTCTTGATTTGGCTATTTTTGATAAAAATAAGGGTGATTATAGAGAGAAATTGTGTTTCATTAATACATCTTGGTAGATATTAGATTTTAATACTATTTATTATAAACTAGACTAGATCTTAAATTCTTCTGGCTTCCTCCAATATCTAGCTCTGGCCCTCCAAACCATGGTTTCTTATCCTCTTCCATTCTCTGGAATTAAAGTCATTAAAAACTAAAACTGTCCTTTTTCCTGAGGCCCTGCAAACCAAAGCTGGACAATTTAGGTCAAATTCGGAAAAATTGCAACAGAACTCGTGTATAGACAATCTTTGTGCCTGTTCTATAGGCTATTCAAAAGGATCACCAGAGACATCTGAATGAATCACAAACCAGAAAAACTCATCTGATTGCTACTGCCTGCTCCCACTCCATCTGAAGAGGCTTTGAACCTAACATTTAGAAATCTCCTCACTGACAGCACTCAGGAATCAGGCACTGGGTTTATAACTTGTTCCAACCATTGGTTTTTCTTTGGTTCCACAGAAATGTCTCTTATTAATTACCTGATTGCTTGCTAAACAAAACAGAGTCTATATGATGGCTCACACCACCTACTATATCTATTTGAACTCCTCCTGGGAAATAAGAATCCATATAGAGAAAATCAGACAGCAAGCCACTTAGCTGCAAGACGCCCTTGACTACATTCTCACAAAACTGAGGGGAGTCTACACAGTGACTAACACATTATGCTGTGTATGGATCAATTTATCTGGAGAGGTTAAAGAAAGCTTCTAGGTAACTGAGACAGTAGCTAACTGGATGGACCACAGTTCCCCATAAACCCATCCCTACCTCCTCTTCTTGATGAGACTCCTTGTTGTTCTGGCTTCCAGGCCTTTCATGGTTATACCTTCTTGTTGGACCCTTAATAACTATTCTCCTTATCCTAATGTTTGGACTTCACATCCTAAAGTTACTAACAAAATGTCTTTTCTCTCACGTCAGCCAGATAAATCTCTAGATGGTTGTCTGCAACAACCCTGAAATAAATGACTATCCAGACCCACTAGACCGAGTCACACCGTCCTTCTACTCCCCACTGTCCATCCACATTTCCTAAAACTTAGATAGGAAAGACTACTGGAACCCTCCTGCAGAGTAAATATCCCACACCTGCATGAAGTAATTACAGAAGCTGGACCATCGCCCATTTTCCCTTAAGACTTTAAGGGCCCAGAGTCCTTGAAGAAGAAATGTCAGAATAGACAGTCAGGTTCTAACAGGATACCCAGTGTTCAACAACAAGGAGTCATGGCCAGCTATGGGGAAGATCAGAGGCCTGACCTGGTAGCAGTTCACAAGCTGGATCAAACCATACAAGCCCCAAATGGCAGATAGCATGACAGGAAACTTCTGACCAAATAAGGAAGAAAAAGCACAAAATCCTGCTTCCTGCCCTGTGCAATACATATTCTGCCCCCTAGTTAACACATGTAAAAGCTAGAAACCCAACCCCAAGGGTGCACAGCTTTCTTCCTAGCATTCTCTCTCACTCTCTCTGTTCTTCCCTCTCCCTTTTTCTCTATCTTTCTCTCTCTCTCTCCCTGCCCCTCCCCACCCTCCTTGGTTCTCATATCTCAAAAGTGTACTTTTTGCTTTAATATATTTTCCCACTTGTGTTACTCATCTGCTGTGCTGTGTTGTGTATCTGCCCTTGAATTCATTCCTGCGACAAGACCAAGAAACTTCAGGATTCCCAGTTCACCTGGCAACAAGTGAAAGAATAGAACATTGGGAAAGATTGCGTTTTAATAAAAACTAAGATTACTTAATGTAAACACACAATAGAGATGGTAAAGAGCAGATTGAAAAAAGCAAAAAAAAAAAGAAAGAAAGAAAGAATAAATTTCTTAAACAATTAAGGAAAAGATGAAGGGATAAGGAAATAAAGCTTATAAATAAAATGAATAAAAATATAAGGATATATTTTTATGTTATATTTTCCACAGAATCAGATGATGCAAAAATGGAATAAGAACTTCAGGCAAATATCTTGTTTCTCCCTCCAGATCCACTTTGGTGTCTTTTCCAGTCTGTTTTTTGTCCTATGAGGCTGAGCTATTGAGATGGCTTCAAGAGTTCAATCTATGAGAGGCACCAGCACGAATTGGGAATGTGGGAGAAGAACCAGGCCCAGATATCTATTCCCCCACCTGCCCACTGCTTAACAGTGACTATGTTCCTCTACTGAAGGTCACAACCCTTATGCCTAGCCCTCCCCTAGACTCGGGTAGAACCCACAGTTCTTTCTACATCCTGGAGAACTCTCCCTTCCCTCTACCCTTTCAGACTCAGGGGTGGTCATTGAACCACAGATGTTTCATTCCTCATGCTTTGTTGTCCCTTTGCTTTCCTTTATTCCTTTCCAAATCTTTGTAACTCACTAAACTCTACTCAATTACCTTATTTGAGAATTACATCATTATTATGCTACTTGAGATGGGCACAGATATATCCATGAGCCCTGCTGCTCAACTATAGACTCCAAAATTTAAAACCAGATATAGATAATCTGGCTTTAACTCAGGCTCTAACTAAAACCCTTTGTGCTTATTTCTTATTGCACTTTCTTTGGGTGTTAATGAAGATGTTTTGCAATGACTGGAACTTCCCAGCTGCCAGGCCAACAAAGCCCTAATAACAACAAAATGCCTAGAAGGCCAAACTCCCCATATCCTCCTCTGCCCATGATCTTGTGCTGAACACACAATGACCCCCACCCATGACCATGCACTCTCTGCCTGCTTTCTTACTTGTTCCGCCCTGAACCTCTTCCTATAAAACTCGAGGTGTCCATCTTGTGGGCAGAGAGGTTGGTTGTTAAGACTTGAGCCTGTCATCTGCCCAGCTGCCAGCACTCAAAATAAATGTCTCTGTCTCTTTTACAAACCCTTGTCTCTTGAGTTATTGGCTTCTTTTGCAATGAGTTTATATGAGTTTGTTTGGCAACAGTGTTAGCAAACCCAACCAGGAGCTGTGCTTTCAATTTGTCCAGCTCCCCACCAGAATCCCTTAGGACAGAGCAGTTGTCCAGGGCAGCATATGGGGCTCACCGATTCATTTCCTGAGTTAGTAGCTATGATAGATCAATCAGTAACATAAGCACTAATTTAAAAAAATAATAACATGAATGGAGGAAAAACTCCAGGCTTTAGGTCAGAGTCATCCATCTAGCAGAGAAGATAATGAAAGAAGTTTCTCGCTTTGAAATGAAAACAAAACAAAACAAAAGAAAACCCTAGGATAGCACAAAGATTAGAAAGAGAATCATAAACTTATCCAGGCAGGGAGAAAAAAGGTTACATGTGATAAAAATTTTAAAAGATCAGGCTGGTATTAGATCTTTTTTTTCTATAATGTTAATTGTCAGAAGACACTGAAACATCATTAACAAAATTTTGAAAGCCTACTTAAGCTGGAACAGAAAGTTGTTTACAGCCAGGCTAGAATTTAGGAGAGTGTACCATCCACAAACAGCTCTAAGTAGTATCTTCTTTCCTCTTCTTCTTCTTCGTCTTCTTCTTCTTTTTCTTCTTCTTCTTCTTCTTCTTTTTTAAAGCACTTGTGAGCATTTAACAAACCTCCCTACATGTGGCTTCAAACTACCAGAAAACAGGCCCCCCATATACACACCCTTAATCTCAGCTCCCCTACTAAACAATTTGGCCTTCACAATGACAGGCTGTTTGGGGAGCTTTCCCTTCCCTAAACTTTGTAGTAGGTCAATTCTACCACATCAATGATAGGAGCAGCTCCAGTCTTGGTTTTGGCAGTATTTACCTGTGTCTCCTCACTGACCAGGGTCCACAGTTTATCAAGGCTGACTGTTGGGCAGAACCTCTGGTTCCTCCTAAGTGGTAATGCCTCAGACCACCTTTTCCAAAGTAACCTGGGTGATATTTGTGGAAGAGTGTCCTGTAGTGATGCATGCCACCAGCATTACCCCAGCCCCTAAGTGCTTCTGGTGCTTGCTGATGAGGCTGTGGCCGTGGCTCACATAGCCCTGAATTTTCTGGTTCTTTCTCAATCTGGATGGCAAGTCGGCAGCCCAGCTGAAAGAGTCTGAGTAATATTTTCAAAAAAAGGATAAATTCCAACAAACCAAAATATGTATTGCAAGTAATTTCAACAGAGAGAAAAATATGATTTAAAAGCAATTGTGAGGGGTGCCTGGGTGGCTCAGTCAGCTGGGCATCCAACTCTTGACTTGGGCTCAGGTCATGGTCTCAGGGTGGTGAGATCAAGTCCCACATTGGGCTATGTGCTAAGGGGGAATTCTCTCTGTGCTCCAGGTTCTCTCTCTCCCCCTCTCTGTCCTTCCCCCGACCCCATGTTCATCAGTTTTCTCTCTCTGTCTCAAATAAATCTTTAAAAAAAAACAATTGTGCTTAAAAAAAAAAAAGTAATTGTGCTGACTACTTGAGATCAGTAATATTTCTGTTCAGTGTTGAAATGATTGTTCACATGGTTATGGAATGTAATAAACAATTTTTGAAAGGACATGCAATTATAAAGTAAACTAATCCAGGTTTAATATCCCTGATTATTCTTACAAAAACAGTGAAGTACGGGGGAAGGGATAAAAATAAAATGTACCAATATTTCTTTTTTCTTTCTGTTTAAATGAAAAAAAAATCGTTTTGCAGTTGTTTCAAAGGAAAAAAACTATTTAAATGTTTAGGCAATTACAAAATAACTTAAATAAAACTTCTAAATCACAAACAAAAAGAGTAAGTTACAGCAAAAAGTCTGAAAGAACACACAGTAAACTATTAATAATATGTTAGAAAACAAAATTCAACTGACTAAATGTGAAGATCTAATTGGCTTTATTAAGTGATACGGGAATTGGGTAGCATTCCCTCTAGCAAGCAGAGAGATGTTCCCAGGAGCTGTAAGAAAATGGAAGGAATTCATAGGCAGGAGGGCAGGGTAAGGAACAAAAGAAAAGATTGTTTCAGACCTGGACTGCAGGTTTTGGGGGAGAAAGGCAACAGCAGAGTTTTTATCATGCAGATTACCTCACTATAGGGCTTATTAGGAAAGTTCAGAGTGACAGTTAAAAGATCACATTTCTGGGGACTTAGAGTGGAGAAGGGAGTTTGGGGAAATTGGAAGGGGAGGTGAACCATGAGAGACTATGGACTCTGAAAAACAATCTGAGGGTTTTGAAGGGACGGGGGGGGGGGTGGGAGGTTGGGGTACCAGGTGGTGGGTATTATAGAGGGCACGGATTGCATGGAGCACGGGGTGTGGTGCAAAAATAATGAATACTGTTATGCTGGAAATAAAAAAAATAATAATAAATCTTCAGATAAATAAAAAAAAAATAAAAAAAATAAAAAATAAATAAATATCTATAAGGAATTTAAAAAAAAAAAAAAAAGATCACATTTCTGGGAGAGGTTGAATCTAAATCTTGGTTTGCTGTCCTTGTGGGGCAAATGACACCAGTTTGGGCTTGTTGTTTCTTTTTAAATCAATGTTTACTCCTGAATTGTGAAGTCCTGGAGATTTTTATTTTTCATTTTTTGTTCATCTATATTTTATATTTTTCTATAATGCATACATATTTACTAGTGTAGAAACAAACTCATGTGAATTGCCCTATCTTATAAAATGAAATTCAGCTATAATGTTTTTAATTTCTTGAAATTTGCATATTTCCTGGTTTGTTTGGGGGTCTTTTTCCCCCTCAAAAGTATTTGAGGCAGTTTAACAAACTTAGAATGTAAGATAGATACTGGGTCTGGATCAAGTTGAGCAAATTTTATTTTTGGAGAATCCTGGGAACTTAAGAACAAGAAGAAATCCCAAGTAGAAGTAAACATACTGTCAACCTTAAGAATAAAAGAGCCAGTTGGGAGAAGGGGGGTGGGGTTATGGACATTGGGGAGGGTGAGTGCTGTGAAGTGTGTAAACCTGGCGATTCACAGACCTGTACCCCTGGGGATAAAAACATATGTTTATAAAAAATAACAAATTAAAAAAAAAAGAATAAAAGAGCCAGTTATATTACTAGCAAAATGAGTTTATTCAGAAATAGCACAGGAATTACAATTCAGGTCAAGCAAGCAAGGAAACTATGGCAAACCATAGGCAAGTCTAAAGAGACAAAGACAAGGTCAACTTTTTTCAGGTGTTAGAAGGAAATTGTGGAAGGTTGTTTTGAACAAAAGTTCACTGGAGAAAAACAAGAGTTGGAGTTTGTGGTGGTTTCTCATTGGCTACAGGTGGACAAGGAGGGATATCTTCTTCTTCTTCTTCTTCTTTTTTTTTTTTAAATCAGGAGATAAAATTCCTATGTGAAAATGTCTTCCATCTTCCAGATAATTCTTATCTTCCTTCTTCCTGTGGGTGATGCCCACTGCTAAGAGAGGTTTCTGCATGAGAGTTCCCCCTTCAGGGCTTCCTGACTCCATTTTATTTTTATTTATTTATTTTTAAGATTTTATTTATTTATTTGAGATGGAGAGCAAGGGAGAGAGAGCATGAGCAGGGGGAGGGACAGAGGGAGAGGGGAAAGCAGGCTCCCACCTGAGCAGGGAGTGCAATGTAGGATTCCACCACAGGATCCTGGGATCATGATCTGAGCTGAAGGCAAATGCTTAACCCACTGAACCACCCAGGAGCCCCCAACTCCATTTTAAATGAGGTTTCCTTTATTTATTTTCACAATTCTAATTAAGTAGTATAATAATTTTCAAAATATATGAAAGCATCCTAGAAATATCTTAAGTCAACAAAATGATTGTTAAAAATCAATAATCCCCAACACAGACCTATAGTGTACCTCTTTTGGGCTTTCTCCCTAACTCCCCCTTTTCTTTTCTTTTCTTTTTTTAAAAATTTATTTATTTATTTATTTGACAAAGGGATTGAGATCACAAGTAGGCAGAGGCAGGCAGAGAGAGAGAGGGAAGCAGGTTCCCTGCTGAGCAGAGATCCAGACTTGATCCCAGGACCCTGAAATCATGACCTGAGCCCAAGGCAGAGGCTTTAACTCATTGAGCCACCCAGGCATCCCTTAACTCCCCCTTTTCTAATAAATTCCCTCTCCTCTTGCACATGTGGGCAGTGGGATGGTCATTCATCATGCTGTTACAGGTGCAGTTGTGCCTTACCACAGCTCACAGGACCACAGGGGACAGCTGAACCAAGCTGGGATGCTAGACATGTGCTTGAGAGAGCCAGTCATTCTGTCTAGAGGCTTTAACTGTTAGAAACACATCATTGGAACAGTTGCTGGCCTTGTTCCTCCTTGTGACTGGAGACCTGAGGAGCTGAAAGAGGGCTTTGGCTGCCTCCATTTTGACCTCAAACTTTTTAGTTGGGTTCTTCTTTCTAGCTTATCTCTTGGTTCAGGCAGAAGACCCTGAGGGTAAAGCATCATCTGATGGGAACTGAAACTACCCCTTCAAGCACAGGGACTGTCCTGAGCTAGCAAGACCCCATCTGTGATTTACCTCAAGATAGTGATCCATTTGACCCCTCACTGTCCACCTGCATGTACCTACCCACCTCTTCCCCAGATTTTTCTTACACAAACTTGCAAGTACTTTCAGTATTTTGCAGACAGTCTTTCAGTCCCCTGTCTTCCCAGTGTTGGCCTCACTGAAACAAATTCTTTTCTTGTTTCAACCCCACTCATTTCTCTGCCTTTGGGTTTTATCAATGGCAAATGGCTGAACAAGGTCTGTTTGGGACCTCTCAGAGCCAGCTGCTCTTGCACCTGTGTGTGTGGCCTACAGAGCTGGTTTGCAGAGACTGGAAAGAATGAAGACAGACAGAATAGGTACGACAATGACTTGATACACTAGCTTCTTCCAGTTTTTTCCTGCACTCCAGCTGTGTTTTTGTAGGGACTTCAAAGCCACCTCAAGGTATCCTGCAGTAGTTCAGATCACAGGCTGGAACATTAGATTGCCTGGATTTCAATCTTCATTACTAGGTCTGAGGCCATTTGCAAGTTCCACTATCATTTGAAGCGTTGGCTGCTTCATCTCTATGAGGGGAATAATATTAGGCCTTATTTTATAGGATTGTGGTGAATATTAAATGAAGATACATTTTAAATGTTTGACATTAATTAAGTACTGGATATTAGCCATTAATGATATTTAAGATTGTATTTTAATAAATTATGCTAATATTATATATTATTAATTATGATACCTATTAATTAACTATTAATACCCTTATAATAAATTAATTTTTCTGCATAAGTACTTAGTATCAAGAGCCCATCCAGATCTGCAGTTCCTTTCTAGAAGTACACCAGGGATGATTTCAAAGGCTAGTGATGGGGTGGCAAGTGGGGTCACAACCAAGGAAGAGGAAAGGGACATAGTCAAATAGTTAAAGAGTATGAGCTCTTCAGTCACTAAGCACATTATTTATGTCCTGTTTTTGTCTTTTACTAATCATGGGATCTTACAAAAACTACTAAGTGTAATGTTTTATAGGCGAGATAAACACGACACCAGGTGAGGTAGGCACAAGGCAAGATTTATTAAAGGCACTCCCTGGTGAAATTTCAGGGCTCAGGAGAAGAGGAGCAAGGAAAGTTGCACCAGGAGGAGGTGGGCACCCTCGGGCAAGGTTTCCTGACTCTGGAAAGCAGAGTGGGGGAAGTCGCTCTGGGAGGGAGTTGGCGGGGGTCTTTTATCTGTTTCCTGCATAGGTATCGGGTTACCTATGGTGACCTGGGCATACATCCTTTTGGCCGGAGAGTCAGAGTGAAGGAAAGGGCAGGGAGGAGGCTGGAAAATGGCGGGACCCGGCGGTCATTTCTATTGTTCCTCCTGCACTCCCGGAGCCCAACGACCTAACACTAAGCATTAAATTCTTTATTTGTAAAATTAGTGTAATAATAGATCTGGCTCAAAGAGAAGTTGTCAAATATTTTCAATGAGAATATATGCCAATTATCCAGCACAGAGGAATGCTAAACAAATATTTTATTATTTTAATTATTGTAACTAACTCCACATTCAAGTGACCAACACATCAAGTGGCCAAGTTTAACTTTGAGACATAGGAATATAGACCTGGTTTATACTTGTTTGTCAAGAGCCATAAGACTCTTCAGCATGCCTTTACCCATTTGTAACATCCCAGCTACAGTTTGCTCTTCTTATAGATGGATTACTTTAATTTCCTCAGATCTTGGATTGTTACTGTGTGTTAGTAATAAGATTTCTGCTTCAATGTCTTAAATCCAGCAGGGACTACTGAAGTTATTTTAGCCAATTGACAGAGTTATGTATTTAAAGTGAGAAAGGACCTAAGATCCACAAGTAAATAAAAATCTACAAAGTCCTTATAAGACAGGAGTTGAAGAGCTACTTGAATGTTTAAAAGAAATCAAAGCTACAAAGCTTTCTTTTGTTTTTCCACTAACAAACTTTTCCAGGCCCTTGTTAAACCTCTACTTTACATGTACGCAGAAACGAATGAATGAACATATTATCAGGGCAAACCAAATCAATAAACATGAGGCTAGTGAAGAGATCTCTCCAAGCACTGATTCTTAACTTGGGTGCACCACAGAATCTCTTGGGAAGCCTTTTCAAAACACGTATTTTCGGGCCCCATAGACAGCTTTATTGAACCAGCACTTCTGGGTAATGCAACCAGGGAAACTGTATTTTCAAAAACCTTTCCACAGGCCAGGGCTAGGAATGTAAAGCAATTCCGGGCTGAAAGGCCTCAGAAATGCAAATTACTCCCCGGAGTTTAAGGGTGTCCTGAATGGAACTGACTCCCACCTTTTGTTCTACTCTGAATATATCTTTGAGGCTCTGAGCTGTGACTGGGGACCTCTTGAAAGGAAGAATCAGAATGGCCCAAAGAAGCCATGAGTCTGTGAGAAGAAGCATCTGGTTGAATTCTTTTTCCACATAAAATTGGAAAGCTGGCATCATTACAAGGTGTGATGTGGCCCCCATTCTATACCCTCTCTTATCTATGCTCTTTGCCCTATATCTTTAAAATACCCTCCCACTCTGTGTATGGTTTCTGCCCCTTCCTTGGTTCTGGGGTTGGCCATATGACTTGCTCTGGTCATTGGGACTTTTAGAAATGTTAATAGGTAGGGGCATGGAAAATCATTTCTTGTTCCCATTAGCTCTCTCATGCATAGGCCTTTCCCATGAGAATGTGGCCTTCTAGAGAATGAGGTCTGTGCATCAATCTATGTAGCTAAATTGTCCTAACTGGGGTGACTGATCATCAGCCAACCTCTGGAGCCTAGCCAAAAGATCTGAGCTCCATAGCCAACATGCTGTTGACTGCAGATGCACAAGTGAGTCCAAGTGAGTCCAGAAAAACTCTCTCATCCACCCAAGGTTTCACAAGTTAATAAATCCTTATTGTTTTAAGCCATTTGTGGAACGCTTTGTTACATAGCATTACTGTCAGAAGAAATAACTGATACACAAGGAAATCTATGTATTTGTGGTCCCGAGAATCACAACCATAAGAATTATATTAATTTAAAAACATCCTCAGGAGGGCCTGGGTTGGTCAGTGGGTTAAGACTCTGCTTTTGGCTCAGGTCATGATCTCAGGGCACTGGGATTGAGCCCCACATCAGGCTCTCTGCTCAGCAGGGAGCCTGCCCCTCCTTCTGCGTGCCTCTCTGCCTACTTGTGACCTCTGTCAAATAAATAAAATCTTAAAAATACATACATACATACATACATACATCCTCAAATATTTTTCTGAACCCATCTTCCTTTCTGTATCTTCATAGGTATTATCAATACATTGCCTAAAATTGGTAGAAGCCTATGAAGGGTTGAGGTAGGGACAAGTAAACATGAGTAGTATAGGGGAGAAAAAAAATGATTTTCATTCTATCCATCTTAGTTTCATTGACTGGGGCCTACAAATCTAACTGATAAAAAACAAATTCATAAGAGGAAAAACAGCTTTAATTATTATATGTGCAACACAGGGGGTTTACCAAAAAATGACACTCAAGGAAGTGGCCAGATGATTGAGGCTTATATACCTATTTTGCTAAACCAAAGAAAAGATATTTAGGGCTTCTGGGGGTGGGGGCAGGCAAGTTACAGGAAGGTGACAAGAAAAAGTGTAGTCAAGAGAGTTGGTTAGTACAGTCTGTCAGGCAGATTTAAGCCGGGTGCCTTCTCCATTGTTAAGACTTGTTGTTTATGATAAGGAAAGGGAGAGAGCTCTACAAATGGAAATTTCCTTTATAAATGGAAATCTTTATATAAATGGAAATTTCCTATTTACAAGGAAAACTTGTGCCCTGTTTTTAGTACTTTTCTAGTGTCTGCTGGTTATAAATGGCCTTTAGCTCAAAATAATCTACATGCCAAAGAGTCATGTTTTTGGGTCGCATCTTCTTGTACCCTTCATTGTAAAAAACTCTAAAGAGAAGAGGAAATTTGTGGTTAGAGAAAGGTGTGGACCCTAGAGCCAGAAGAAAAAAAGAATATAGGCAGCAGAACAGAGCATGTAAAAGTGGTCCTGAAAAATAACAGTTGAAGAATCTATAATGGAACCTGATTTTTCACTCTGCTTTTTAGTCATGTACTGATTCTTACTAGAAATGGTCCACTTAACCACCACTATATTTTCACAGATTCTACTGTGATCCCAGATTGAGATCATTAGGTGAACCTTTAGTTGGAGTCTGCCAAGGAAACCTGTGCACTCTTGTTGGAAACAAGAGTTGTATGGGGATATAGACTGTTTCAGCCCATTTGAGCTAAGTCCCAGCACTTGCTTTTAAGTAATAACAGCAAATTGAAATGAAGAAATGAAAGGGATTTGTTTTAAAATGCCATGAAAAGTGCTCTGGGCTATATAGTCTTTCCAGAAACCTGCATTCTGATTCCTTACCTCCTTATGATTCTTTATGATTTTAGGAAATATCATAAAATAATTAGAAGACAGTGTGGGTACATGTAATATTGGTACATTTTCCAGTGGCAGAATCAATAAGGAAGAATATCAAGAGAAGAAGAAATCTGATTAAATAAAAAACTGAAAGTGATTGCATTATAAAAATGCAATAAATCAAAATGAAAAGCAAATAACAAATGAATAAAATATTTATAACATATATGACAGATAGCAGTTTGATATCTTCAATATAGAAAAAACTCTTCTAAAATAATGAGAAATGACAAATTGCTTAGTAGAAAAATGGGCAAAACATATAAACTGTCATTTCACATAGTAAGAAATATTATGGCCAACAGGCATATAAGATATTCAAACTCACTAGCAATAAAGAAGGCAAATTAAGACTTTTGCTTCTGGCCAAGACATGGTAACAGGGGCTAGAATTACCTTCACACTTGAAACATCTAAATAAAAGAGAAGTAAATATATGAAATGACAGTTTTCAAGACACTGGGTACCAGGTGATGAAGGACAATGATCCCCGTGGAATGAGAAACAAATGAGGTCAATCCTGTCATTACTCAGGTTACTCAGAGAAGAGAGTTTCCAGGCTGAGGCACATGGAGGGACAACCCAAGTAGAACACAGAAAACTTCCTGAGTTGAGGAGACAGAGCTAAGAGTTCAGGGAGACCAGGATGTCTGGAGTTTACAGAATGGGATACTGGAGAGGAGAGAAATTCAGAAGGAGAGAACTCCAGTGGTCCAGAGATCTATAGAGTGTTCAGCAGAGCAGAACATGTGTGATAGGAAACTATGTAGATCCAGGGAAACAATCATTTGGAAGGATTAAAGTACTACACAGTACTCATGCAAGGCTGGGAACAGTGCCTACTTCCATTAGCCAAATTGGAAAACCTGTAATTCATGGGACATTGGGTAAACAAGTTAGGAAGATTTTGCCCGAGTACAAGGGAATAATTAACTCTTGTGGGGTTTAGGACATGTTACTGCAAAATATGGCAACTTGGCATATTGAAATTTTAAGCTGAAGGAATTTGCAAAATGGCATGTATATAGGAAGGACTTTCTCATCTTCCGAAGCAGATCATAAGACCCTTGTGCGAAAGGTGTCCTCCTTTTACATGGAGAAAAGGAGCATTCTTATCTCCAGATTAGGGACACCCAGAAGAACCTGAAGGAACAGGTTTTGTTGTTTCTCCCAGTTTACTACATTTAGCTCATACCCCTTTGCCCTATCATATTTTCCCATAACTTCTCACTTTTCATCAAACCTAGCATAAAAAGTGCTCAGGCTTAACTGCTTCTTCAGGTCTTCATTTATTTATGAAGGCTCCTATGTCACATAAAACTTATATTAAATAATTTTTAAAACTGTTTTCTTGGTAATCTCTTTTGTTACAGGGTCCCAGCCAAGAACTCAGAATGGTAGAGGGAAAATTATATTTTCTTCCCCTACAGCCCTACTATAGTGTGCACTGCTCCAGACCTAATAAATCATAAAAGCAAGACATGGGGTATCAAATGTTTCCAAATAATGTGACCACATAGCAGTAGAAAAAGCTTAAAAATATTTATAGAAATACAAAAATATCCAAGACCCAAGTTAAAATTCACAACTTACGCATCTAATCAAACATTTCCAAGCATGCAAAGAAGTAGAAGAGTCCAGTGAAAACTGACCCATATGAGGATAATCAATAGAAGATAACACAAAATTAACACAGATGCCTAAAATTAGCAGGTAAGAACATTAATAGTTACTATAAGTATATTCTGTATACTCAAAAAGTCAAGTAGAGACATGGAAGATATTAAAAAGTCTCAAACTGAACTTACAGAAATGAAAACTATAATGTATGAGATATATTAAATATACTAAATGGGATTAAGAAAATTTTACTCATTGCAGAAGAAAAGATAAGTGAACATGAAGGCATAGCAATAGAAACAATCCAAAATGAAACACAGAGAAAAATATTATAAAACAAATAGTCTATATGCAAAAAAACCATAGACATATATCTCACATCTCATACAAAAATTAGCTCAAAATGGATCATAGACCTAAATGTAAAGCATAAATATTTAAAATGTCTATAAAGGGGGGCACCTGGGTGGCTCAGTGGGTTAAAGCCTCTGCCTTTGGCTCAGGTCATGATCCTAGGGTCCTGGGATCGAGCCCCGCATCAGGCTCTCTGCTCGGCAGGGACCCTGCCTACCCCCCTCTCTCTGCCTGCCTCTCTGCCTACTTGTGATCTCTGTCTGTCAAATAAATTTAAAAAAATTAAAATGTCTATAAAGGAAATAAAGCACAAATCTATATGTTAGATTTGGTGATGAGCTTTTAGATACAAGACCAAAGGCATGATCCATAAAGAAACAATTGGCAAGTTGGACTTTCACAAAATGTAAAACTTTTACAAAAGACATTGTTACTAATATGAAAAGAAGACAAGCCGCTGATCAGGAGACCATAATTGCAAATTGAATATCTGCTAAAGGACTTATATTCAGAATATCTAAAGAACTCAAGAATAAGAAAATAACCCAAATAAAAATGGGCAAAAGATCTGAACAGACACTTTGCCAAACAGAATATACAGATGGCAGATAAGCAGATGAAGTGACGGTCCACATCACTGCTATCAGGGAAATGTACATTAAAACCAGAATGAAATAACATTGTAGCCTAGAAAGGCTAGAGTGAAAGTAGTATCTGATAATACCAAGTACTGGCGAATATACAGAACAACTGAATTTCTCATATATACCTGATGGGAGTGAAAAAATGGTACTGCCACTCTGAAAAACAGTTTGGTATTTTCTTATAAAGTTAAACTTATACTTATCATATGACCCAGCAGTCCCACTACTAGGCAGTTTCCTGCCTGAGATCAATAAAATCTCAGAACCTTGTAAAAACCTGCCTGTGGATGTTTATAGCAGTTCTAGTCATAGTATCTAAAAACTGGAAATAACCCAAATGTCTATCCACAGTTGAAAAGATGAACTGTGGTATATTCGTGCATGAATAGGAAAGGAACAAATTACTGATATATCCCACTACATGGATGGATATCAAAGGCATCATACTGTGTGAAAAAAGCCAATCTCAAAAGATTATATAGTGTATGATTCCCTTTATGTGGCATTTGTCAAAAATTATAGGGTTAGAGAACAGATCAGTGGATACCAGCAATTAATGGAAGGAGGTTGTAACTACACTGGGGGTGTTTTGGGGGGTGATGGAACAATTATGTACCTTGATTATGGTGGTTGTTCTACAAATCTAAACATATGTTTAAACTCAAAGAACTGTACACAACACAATGAAATGCACTATGAATCACTATACACTTATCAAGATGGCTTAAAAGCAAAAGACAGACAACACGAAGTATTGAGAAGAATGTGCAGCTATTGGATTTCTCATAGACTACTGGTGGGGTAGACCTTTCTGTACTGAAATATTATATAATAAAAAAGTAAGAAATTACTGCTACATGTAACAACATAAATGACTCTCAGCAACATAATAATACAGAGCAAAAAAAAAAAAAACCCACCCAGATACACACATACAAATGCTTGCCATATGATTTCATTTTTAAGATGTCCAAAAAGAGACAAATCTAACATATTATAGATCAGGATAGTGATTATCTGTGGCGAGTAAGCAGGATTTTCAGAGACTAAGGTGTGGTGACAATGACACAGGATCATCCCTGTGGTGTCAGTAATACTCTATTTCTTTTTCCATCAGCTGGTGATCGTTAAAATAAAAAGTCACAGAGTAGCATGTCAGATCCAAAGGTGCTAATGTTTATTTCTCCATGTTTTGGCCATTTACTTTTATATTAAAGTCAATAAAGCCCAACTGTTTTAGTTTACAGGTACCAATAAAATTAAAACATAAATACTGCCTAGGAATAGGAATAATAAATATAGGACATGCAAACTGCCTTCCCCAGAGTAGTGGAACTTTCAGGTTTCAGGAACCTTCACCAACTGCTGAGCTTCAGACATAATGGGTGGGGAGGGAGACCTCATAGAAAGAGCCTTCCAAGAATAACTTGCATAAGAATTTCGAGCTTGAGCCAATTGGCACAAATAATTTGAAAACCAAGAATAAGGATCTATGTTGGAGTCTCTTTCTATTGTTGTTGCATTTGTGGATTGGCGTCAAGGGAAAAAGTTTGCAAGTAGAAGCTGAAGGAGAGATTTTCTTGAGCACTCCCTACTTTTTTCTCTATTTCAGGGTCCCAAGTGTTTGGTTAAATCATTTTCTGAACTCTGTATCTTTGAGACAGTATTTCAAGCCTTTCCGGGTACATATTTCCTTCTTTAGTCCCAACGCCTGTCACTGCCCATAGCATACAGTACAAATCCAATCAATCTATATTTATTTCATGGAAGAAGGAAAGTAAGATGGATACAAGAAAGAAAGGAAGAAACATGTTTCATAGGAATGCTAGAAGAATGGATGAAATGGTGGTGACTTGATGCTTGAAATGGTAGTGATTAAAAGATTCCAAAATTTGGGGCACCTGGGTGGCTCAGTTGGTTAAGTGTCTGGCTTTGGCTCAGGTCATCATCTCAGGGTCCTGGGATCAAGCCCCACATCAGGCTCTCTGCTCAGCAGGAAGCCTGCTTCTCCCTCTCTTCCCCACTCATCTCTCTGTCACTATCTCTGTCTAGCTCTCTCAAATAAATAAAACCTTAAAATATTCCAAAAATTAAAAAAGACATGCATCTTCCTAGCATAAGGCATTCCAAATAGCACACAAGATGAATAAACATAAATTTCCTATAAACATCTTAGTAAAACTAGAGAAACCAAGGATAAAGATGAAAACCTTAAATGCTGCAACAGAGAAAAAGAGAAAGAAAGGAGAGAAGGAAAGGATTTTTTTCTGTTAAAAAAGGAATACACTTTGGTCAAGATGGTATTGTAAGAACATGCTTTGACCTTCAAGTACATTGAAGTGATGGATAAAACATTAAGAAAGGAAAGTAAAAAGACACACTGGACTTACAGGCAAGGTAAGTATCTCAAAAACTAAAAAATGAAACAAGAACCCAAATACAGAGCACAGGTAAAGCCACACACCAGTTGGTACTTTGGGTTGAAACCAGAGATGACCAGGTGTTTAGCGGGGGTGGGGTGGGGGGGAGAAAGAAAGAAAAAAGGAAAAAAAACCCAAAACCCAAACGAAACCAAAAACCAGAAACAAAATAAAAAAAACAAAAAACCCCCAAGGAATTAAAATCTTCACTTGAGTAGGTGACCAGAATCAAGGCCCCTCCCTGAAACCATCCTTCCTGAAAGGGAGTTGAAAATTGCTTCTGCTAGTTTGTAACTAGAGTTTCAGCTCCTGAAACACAGCAGGCCTAGGGCACTGGAAGACAAAAATAAACCTTCCAGCTAGCTCTAACAACCAAATCAGCCATATCGCTAGTATCACCACAGGATAAGTACTGCCAACTGTTAAATGTGACCTATCTCCAGATGGGGACACTATGTAGCTTGAGTGGAGGGATAAGAGGAGAGAGATAGCAGGAGAGAAAAAGAAGGGAAAAAAAGAACAGCTTAAATAGGCCTACCATGCTTGGGTGAGCTACTGCCATCTTTCTCACTGCTGCCAGTGAACCAAATTATGTGATTGCTTCTCCTCACCTAGGTCCCAGCCTACAGAAGATAGCCACTACCCAACTCCCCGATATCATTGGTGTTCCTCCTACATCTGATGACTTTGGTAATACTATGTCCTCTAAAGGCCTTCCCTTGGAAGGGGTAATGTCACTTCTAATTGTTTTCTAAGAGACACTAGTGTCAGGAAGGGAATATTTTCCTATTTCTTGCTTTGTTTGACTTCCTGAGCAAAGAAAATGGCCATGCTAGATGATGTCTCCTTTACCCCAGAACCACTGGCTTCTCACAGTCCTTGCATAGTAGACTAGGAGCTCCCATTCAAAGTGTAATAAAAATATATCTCCCTTGGAGTCATGGAGGCATTCCAGGCAAAGGATGAAAAGCCTCTCGGAAAGTTTCCAGATTCTTTTTCCTACTGACAGTAAGTGTGGAGGGCATGTGTTGATGGGGCATAATCCCAAGGCAAAGCAGCCCGAATTGCTGAAGTAGTGTGGGGGGTGGGAGAGTTGCCTTGGAGAGTCTTCAAACCTACAGTGGACTGTATAGTATATACCATATATATATATATATATATATATATATATATATATATATGCAGAAGAAATAAAATCTATGTGGTAAACCACTAGGATTTAGGGGTTGTTTATAACCAAAGTCTAAGCTTAGCTTATCCTAATACAATAATGTTATCCACTTTATTGACTTTTTCAAAGTATAAGCTATTTGATTTATTTGTTAAATATAGCTATTTCGTTTTCTATATCAACAATTTCTGCTTTTGCTTCATTTCCTTTCTGCTTCCCCTAGGTTTAATTTTGTGTTCCTTTCTAACCTACTGAGTTTGATTAATTTATTTTTATTTTTTCTTGGTTATTAATATAAGTATTTAGGGCTAAGATTTTTTTCTCTGAGTAATGCTTTAATTTTTATCTGATATATAGCAGTTATATAAGTGTACTTATTTCGTTTTGAAATGATTTTTCCCTCTTAGATGTTCAGGAAAGAAGTTGTATTTTACTTTAGAGGTGGTAGTTTTTTCTTTCTACTTTTATTGTTAATTTCAACCTATGTGTTATTGTGATCAGGAATATTTTCTGTTTCTTCTAAACATGCCGAAGTAGGTCAATCTCATGTGTCATATTACACAAATCTTCTAGAGGCTTTTGGTTTTATTCTTTCCAGCTTCTTCTAATTTGACACATGTAGAATATTGACCCCCACAATTATAGACTGTGCATTACTTACAAGGGCTTAGAAAACATTTATTAAAATTTATCATGTGTTGAGCCATAGAATACATTTCAAAGGAATGAATTCATTCAGAATATGTGGAAATAAGCCAGACATCATTAACAAAAAGATAACCAGAAAATCCCCATGTGTTTGGAATTTAACAACACAAGTTTTCAATAGACAATGAACCAAAGAAGCAATTACAATAGAAATTAGGGAATATTCCAAATTAAATAATAATTAAAATACAAGATGGCTTGTGAAATGCTTCTAAAGCTCTGCATATAAGGGAATTTATAAACTTAAATGCATATATTCCCTTTATTCCTAAGGATATGTGAAAAGGTGCTCAATCTTATTAATTATCAAAAACACAAATTAAAACACAATTAGATATCATTGTATACCTACTGAATGGCTAAAATGAACACTAAAAATAGCAAGTATTGTGAGGATTTAGAGCAACTAGAATCCTTATATATTGCTAATATTATTATAAATTTATATAGCCATTTTTGAAAAGTAGGAGTTTTTATTATGTACCGCATATCCTATAATCCAGTAATTTAATTCCAAGATATATACCAAAAGAAAAATATGTATCTGTGCACCAAAATTCATGTACAGCATTACTGCAATAGCTAAATCCAGGAAACAGCTCAAATATCCATCAGTAGAGTGGATAAATGAATTGAGTATATTTATACAAACTATAGCAATAAAAATTAATGAACTACTGCTATGTGCAATGATACTGATGAATCACTCACATAAATACAATGTTGGGCAAAAAAAAAAAAAATCCAGACATAAAAGAGTACATAATGCATGATTCAACTTATATAAAATTCAGACACAGGCAAAATTAAATTATGGGGTTGGACATTATAACAGTGGTTACTTTTAGAGAGGAGAGTGGGGTTAACATCTGAGAGGGGGCATAAAGATCACTTAGGAAGTGCTGATCATGTTTTAGTTCTTGCTCTGGATGGTAGTTCAGGGTGCCTGGTTGGCTCAGTTGGCAGAGCATGCAACCCTTGATCTCATGGTTGTGAGTTCAAGCCCCACATTGGGTGTGGAGCTTACTTAGTAATAATAGTAATAATAATAATAATTAATAATAAATGGTAGTTCATATTGTGATTATTTCTTGAGCTAAAACTTTTGATTTGTGTTCTTTATTTCATGTATTTTATGTTTCTTAAAAATGTTAAACAACTGAATTGTAAATTACCATTTTGTCATACATGTAAGCTAGGAACTGATAAATACTGATCTGGACCAAATTTGAGCTGCAGAGATAGACACAAGAGGACACTTAGGTTGAAAAACAGCAACAGCTCAAATTTGCCCATCAGAAGCCCAAATTTATGCTTTGAAAAAGGAAATGACCAATTCCATTTTTCTTCCTGACACCAAATATGGTGATGTCTGTTCCAACACCACTCGTCCAACTCTCTGACATCAACTAGGTGTCCAACAATTCAATTCAATTGTGATACTAACTGCCAATCCTTAGTGCAGACCCCATAGGTTGAAGGCTCAGTCCGATAAGACTGCCCCCACTTCAAACACCAGCTGCAAGTACTGGATCACCCAATTACCCACACTTCTGTCTCACTTGGCTACTTATTGGGAGTTCCCATGATTGCCTCACTTCAGGTTGAATAATTTGCTAGAACAACTCACAGAACTCAGGAAAGCACTTTATTTGTTATTACAGTTGAGTATAAAGAATACAACTCAGGGGACAACCAGATGGTAGAGACAAACAGAACAAGGTGTGGGGAAAGAGTATGGAATGATGAAGAAGTAGTCATCTCATTAACATGTGACAATGTGATAACTCAGGAGAGTCCAAGCATTTTAGGAGGGATGTGCCAGGAAATAAGGACAAAGACCAAAGATATATTTTATTGTATTGCAGAGCTACAAATATTAAGTGCTAGCTGATTCTTCCCTGAAATAATTCAGTC
Source organism: Mustela erminea (assembly GCF_009829155.1). Taxonomy (NCBI): domain Eukaryota; kingdom Metazoa; phylum Chordata; class Mammalia; order Carnivora; family Mustelidae; genus Mustela; species Mustela erminea. The sequence goes on from NC_045635.1 coordinate 37,751,376, forward strand.
TTATTCACATTAAACATTTGCTCTTTTATTTAAGCCCCTTCTGTAATTTTACTTTTCATGATCCTGCTAATTTTTATAAATGTCTTTCTTAGCTTTTCATCCCACAACTTCTTAGCTTTAGCCTCAAAATGTATTTAAGATCAACCAATCATTTCTCATGCTTTGACCAGTCTGTCTGATCAAAGACATCTCATCTTTCCCCTAAAGAAATAAAATAAAATAAAATAAAATAAAATAAAATAAAATAAAATAAAATAAAATAAAATAAAATAAAATAAAATAAAATAAAATATATTCCTAACTAGTTTCTCTGATTTGACCCTCACCCCCACCCCAAAACCCAGTCTAGGGTTCACAAAGAAACCAGAGGGATCCCATTAAAGGTAAGTTAGATAAAATTACTCCTCTATTCAAAATATTCAATGGCTTCTCATTCACCAAAAGTCAAATTTGAAACCTTTACCCTGACCTACAAGACCCACTCTACAAGATCTGACCCTTCTCTTCCCTCTCTACTACTCAATTCCAGGCACACTGCTTTCCTTTGTACTTCTTTCATATGATTCACACGGTTCTACCCCAGGATCTTTGCACTTGATGTTCCTTCAAACCTGGAATTCTCTTTCCACAGATGGCAGTTTCCGGATCTGAGGCAGTAAAGTGCAAAGTGAGCATAAGAACATCTCACTGTCACATAATGAAATTATCTAAGGTAATTTCTTTTTAAAAGTCATTATTTCAGGTTTAAAACATTAAATACTAGAGGACAGAGTTCTTAAAATGACCTAAATGTGTGTCTAGTAGTGAAGAAGAATTCAGGTTTACAGTTCTACTGGATTATTGATTACAGTTTATAAAAGACAATCTAACACTCTGAGCCTTTGTTTTTCAGGATATGAGGCAACAACCCTTGAATCCCAGATCCTCCAGAATAAGGTGATATTGGAGATTCCAGCTGCATTTGGTGTTGCTAGTTTTACCTGCTTTTACACTTATAGGGGCTCAGAACAAGAGATGTGGGGCTGGACTCCTAGAGACCAGCTTGGTTGGGGGAGTGATTTGAGTTAAAAACATAGATTAGAATTAGATTCTGGACTAAGATATATTTAAACTGATATCCCTTAAGTATTTAACATTTATTTATTAGAAGTGAGTGGCAGGGGTGCCTGAGTGGCTCAGTCCGTTAAGCGATTGACTGTTGGTTTCAACTCAGGTCATGATCTCATGGGTCATGGAATGGAGCTCTGCGTCAGGCTCTGTACTCAGTAGGGACCCTGTTTGAAGGTTGTCTCTGTCTTCCCCTTCCCCCATGTGCACTCGTTCACATGCACTCTCTCTGTGTCACACTAATAAATAAATAATTAAAAAAAAAGAAGTGAGGGACAAGCTGCTTTTCTATCAGTCCAATTTTATCCCCTTTTATATTGAAAGTAAGAGATTCATTCAAGTACCTTATCTTCAATTGTGCTATTTTACACTGTTCTCACCATAAATGGTTATCATGAGCCAATCACACTACAGATATAACAGGTGCATTCAGTAATTGGGGCCTTTGTAGTGGCTAACCCCTCCATCTGGTATGTTCTTCTTCCAAATAACTACAACTAAACTTTCTCACCGCCTTTAAGTCTATGCTCAAATGTCATTGCCTCATAATTTAATTTAAAATGTCTTGTTTAGTATTTAAATGTTCTATTTTTCTGAGTTTCATGTTGAAAAAAAAATCACTCCATTTTTCTTTTAGGTTGTGCTCTCTGTTAGTTTTTCTTTTGTGATTCTCAACCAGATAACTTCTTGGGAGGCATAATAAAGGGTTTAAAATTTAGGTAATAAAATAGGTAATTTGTCCCCAGTAAACAAAAACTACCCCACTGTTATTATGTCTGCAAATTTTAGCTGATTCTGTCCTACTGCTATCACATGATTCAGCTGACCAGGAACAAGTAACACCTGTTTGCTTCAAAAATATTGGAAAAAAAAAACCCCAAAGATGTATTGGCTCTGGTTCTCCTACATTGTATTTCTGCTTATATCAATTCTCTAATTTAATCCACTTATATCACTTATAAGTAGATATAATCTACTTAAATTACTTCTCTAATTACTCTATTACTCTATGTAGGGGAGAAGACTTTTACTCTACCCTCTTATGTCCAGTACCTGAATTAAAAATTAACAAGACACATTAACAGGAGGAAAACAAATTCATTTACATTTGTAATGCTACATACATGAAGGAGTACTCAGTGAGAAATAAATCAAAGGGGTGGTTAGAATTGGGGCCTATATGCCCCAGGTGATGGGAGGGGTAAGAAAGGCACTTGGGAAAGGGAAGACAACTGTTTGGAAAGATAAATGGATCATTAGGAGAATAGATGGGAGATAGATATAATAGTCTTGTGACTGTCTGCTGCTTGGGCATGGTGCTGATTTCTTGTCTCTAGCTCCTGAGGAAGGAATTATGACAGTCGAGTTCTTTTGAATTCTTTTGGGGTGGGGGTGGGCTATGCTTTTAGGTAGATAAGGAAAGCTCTGAGAAGGCTTCTTTCTGGACCTGTTGCTTTTCAATTGCTTTCAGCTCAACATAATCCTTAAACCAAAGCGCTGTATTTTGGGGTGGCATATCGCCATCTCCTTCAACAATAAACCACCCTCAAATGTCATGATTTGAAATAAAAACAAAATATTATTTCTCACCATTTCGTGAATTTGCAGAAAGGTCCCTGCGTTGCTTTCATCTGAGCTCACTCCTATAGCTATTGTTAGCCGGAGAATTGGCTGGATGACAAGGAGACCCACTCACATGTCTGGCCGTTGATTCTGGTTATCAGCTCGGGCCCCTGAGTTCTCATCCTCAAGTAGAGTAGATCAGCTTCTTTATGTGATAGTCTCGTTGTGGTATTTTGGGAGAATCATCAGGGAAGCTGCACGGTGTGACTGGCACAGCCTCACTGCACCCTAGTCATCAAAGCAAGTGACAGGGTCAGTCGAGATTCAAGAAAAGGGGGAAAAGACTCCACCTTTTCATAGGAGAAGTGGAAAACTGACCTTGCAAAAAGCGTAAGAGGAACTGTTGTGACCATCTTTGATGAGATATGTGACCACACCACTCCAAGACATTGTCCGCCATTTCTTATTTTCAGTTTAAGGAATTAAATAAGTTTTTGAGGAAAGCTGAGTTAAATGACATTTTTCATTTTAATTTATTTCAGGTGTATATTTGTACCCTTTCATAAATTGTATCATCTATACAACCAAGTCTGGTGAAATTAAGGAATTTATGAAAAGGGGTATTACAGAGCTTTTGGAAACTCTTGATGAGGCTCGGAAGGCCTACAGTCAAGGATGATGCCTCTAATCATACTCTGGTGGGCACAACACTGGCAATGGTGCTTCACTGTCTCTCTCAAATAAATAAGTAAAATCTTAAAAAAGAATTCTACAAGCTTCTACAAGCAAAGACATTAAGAACCGCTGTTATTAATATCCACTACGGAACCTGTGCACATTGTCTCTACCTGCTGTCTACAAGTGGGCATAGAAGAACATAGTCCTGTTTCTTCAACTGAAAGCCTGAAATTGAAAATGTACAAGTAAAACCTTTGTGCTCTTGTTGAAGAGAAGAGGAGAGAACTAGGGGCAAGCTCCAAGCAAGTGTCCTCTAGGCCTGCCCCCCTCCATCCCACCCATGAGGGATAATCATGAAGGAGTTCCTTAGAAGCACAACTAGAAAACTATGACCAGCACAAGGACTTTGAGAATCCTAGAGGAGGCACCAAAACATAAATAACTCGATGTGGCAAACTGGATGCTATAGGACTGTCATATGTAGGAAGGAAGGGTAAGTGGATATTAAAATAATAAATGAGTCCTAAGAGTTGCACCTTCATAGGAACTGGGAGACCTTGCTTGATCCACCCACCTAACCTCTTGCTGAGAGAGAAATGCTCAGGATTTGTCCCGCTTCAGTGATTTGCTCAGCTCCATATTCTCCCCTCCCCGACCCCACAGCCTAGCCTGTGCTTGTCAAACAGTGCCATTTTCTCTTCTGTGATAGACTATCACGACACATAATTTCATTGTCTTCCTACCTCAAATGCTACAGGTCTACCTCTGATAATAGAAAGAAAGCGATAGGGAGGGGAGATGTGATCAAGCCCCACAACTCTTCCAAAATCACACGGCTTTACCTCAGGCACACAGCCTGGCAAAGGTATCAGAATAGCCCATTTTTACAGACGACTTGTGGATTGCTGTGAGAGGCTTTCAAAAGGAAGTGGACCTCGCTAGACTGTGAAAATCCGGTTAGCTGAGCAACCGTGGATTCCTTCACGGGAGTGAAGCGACCTGACGTTATTGCTTATCGGTGTCCCATGCTCCTGTCAGACATTCTGCCCCAATAGCCAGATGTTCTCATTGCTAGCTCTCTTTCATCTTTTCTCCCTTTCTCCATCCCTACCTTCCTCCTTCTTTGTCTTTTTCCCTCACCTCACAATGAGTCAAAATGGCTTCTCTCAGTACTTCTACAAGCAAAGACATTAAGAACCGCTGTTATTAATATCCACTACGGAACCTGTGCACATTGTCTCTACCTGCTGTCTACCTGGGCCCCAAGTAGGAGAGGAACTGGTGAGGGAACTTGTATATCAGTTTGAAATTTTGAATGAATACTTTTAGTATTTCCCCATTCAATAAGATACTGGTTTTAAAACTAAGGTATATGTACCTTAGTTAAGAGAGTAACTAAGATTCTTTGGTTCTTATTTTGATTCTTTGATTCTTATTTTATTGAGAAGTTTTAGCATAAATAGTTGTTAGATTTTGTCAGTGACTTTTTCAGCATCTGTGGAGATAACTGTGTGGTGTGTAACACTAACTGGTTCCTTAATAGTGATCCACATTCCTGGAATAAATCCCACAGTCACGGTATATTACTTTCTTACTGTAATCTTAGGTTTTGTTTGCTAGTATTTTATCTGTCTGTCTGTAGTTTGTTGTTGTTGTTTTGTATTTACATTCTTGAGTGACACTGGCATGTATTTTTCATTCTTATAATATCTTTGTCAGGTTTTGCATTATGAATGGAATTAGGAGTTTTCCATCATTCTCAAGGCTCTGGGACAATATAGAGAGCACTGAAAGTATCTTCTTTAAGGGTTTGATAAAATCTCCCTGGGAAAATATCTAGGCTTTGCTTTTATGTTCGGTAGTCCCTTAATGATTTTCTCTATTTCTTTAATGGAAATTGGTCTTTCTAACTCTAATGGAGAAAATTTTGGTCAAGTATATTTCCCTAGGCAATTATTCATTTGATCTAGATTTTTGTATTCAAATTCTGTAGAGGTCTCTGAAGTAGTCTCATGATTTAAAAAAAAAAAATTTGTTATCTTCTGTTTCAATGGTTAGTCACTATTTGTCATTTCTTATTTTATATACCTGTGCCTCATCTTTATTTTTGAATAAGGTAGCTAGTGATGTGTCTGTTTTTTATTTGTCCTTAAACAATGGGATTTTGTTTTATTAATGAGGTCTATTACTTTCTATTCTCAATCTCTGCTTTTAAGGTCATGTTTCCTATTCTCAACATCTGCTTTCATCTTTACAGTTTCTTGTGCTTTCTTTTGGTTTACTTTATTCTTTTCCTAGTTGTTTTAAAAACTATGACTTTCCCTGCAATTGCTGCTTTAAATATATCCCATAGATTCTGGTATGTACTGTTTTCATTATCTTTTTTCTTAAAGATTTTTGTCATTTCAGTCTGTGTTTCCCCTTCACCCAGTAGTTATTTAATAGAAGGCTTTTTCATTTCCAGATGGGAAAAGCAATTTGTTTTGTTTATTTGCTTGTTTGTTTTGTTAGTGATTTCCAGTTTTTTAAAGATTTTATTTATTTATCTGAGAGAAAGAGAGGCAGAGATAGTGAGCATGAGCAGGTGGAGGGGCAGAGAGGAGAGGGAGAAGCAGGCTCTCTGCTGAGCAGGGAGCCTGATGTAGGGCTCCATCCCAGGACCCCAGGATCATAACCTAAGCCAAAAGCAGATGTTTATCTGACTCAGCCACCCAGGCACCCAGTAATTTCCAGTTTTATTGTACTGTGATCAGATATGTTATTTAATATTTCTACAAAATGGAAATTATTGATGTTTTCCTTGTGACCTAATGTATGATCAAATTTTGTCAATGTCTCATGGGTACCTGAGCAAAATGTACATCTAGATGTGCAGTTCTAAGGGTGCCTGGCTGACTCAGTTGGTAAAGCATGTAACTCCATGTCTCTGGGTTACACAAACCTCATGTTGCATGTAGAGATTACTAAAAAAGAAAATCTTTTAAAATACAATGTGCAATTCTTTATACATACATTCGTAACATCTACCTTATTAATTATGTTGTTTAGGGATTCTATCTCCTCACATATTTTTTGTCCCTGTGATCTATCTTGTACTAAGTATTATAGTTATGTCTTTTATTATTAGTGTGTGTCTACATGTTTTCTTGCATATATGATGGTTTTTGTTTCCTAAATGTGATTGCTCTGTAAATTAGTGCATAAATGTTCATTTCATTGTATCTTCATTTTGTATGGTGGCTTTTAGCACCAAAAAAAGAGTCCTTGGTCACATTTGATGTTTTGGGGCTTGAATTAATCTTCGCCTGATATCAGACTCTATATCTGCTTTCTTTTTGTTTTCATTTGCTTAGTGTACCTTATTCCTTCTCTTTTTGGCTTTCTGAATCACATAGTTGTAGGTGTGTTTCATGTCCATGGCATATATTTGGGCTGTGTTTTGTGAGAAAATAAAAAATATTTTTCTTTTAATAAATGAGTGTTAAGTATCTGTTGCTAAGCAAACAAATAAGTTCACAACTTTGCAGCTTAAAGCAACAATCACTTGTTATACGCAGTTTCCATAGGTGAAGAATCAGAGTTCCTTAGCTGGGATCCTGTGTCTCATGGTCTCTCACAAGGCTACATTCAAGTTGCTGGCCAGGACTATGGTCACTTCAAGGTTCCATTGGGGGAGAATTGACTTCCAAGTTCTTGTAACTGTTCTCAGGCCCTAGCATGTTGCTGGCTGTTGGTTAGAGGTTCTGCTTCCTTACCATGTGATCCTTTTTATAGGGCAGCTCACAACATGGCAGCTGTCTTCTCTCAGAACAAGTGATAGAGAGTGAGGGAGACAGAGGCCATAATCTTTTTATAACTTAATCCTGGAAGTGACATTCCTTTACTTTTGCTATATACTATTCATTAGAAGCTGGTTATAAGTTCAGAGTATAAGGTTAGTATCCAGATGAAACAGGGATCTTTGGGAACATCTTGGAGGCCGCCTACCACAGTATGCCCTCTTGCCCTCAGTGATCCATTTCCCTTTCATATGCAAAAACACTCACCCCCTCTTAAGGTCCTCAAAATTTTTAAGCCATTACTGTATCAGCTCAAAGTTGAGAAGTTCATCATCTTAATCCAGTGCAGGTGCCCCAACTTGGGTGTAGTTCCTCATTCTACAGATCTGTAAACCTAAAGAGACACATGCCTTCCCCACAACACACCTGACATATAACTGTGGGACAGCATAGGATAAACACTGTTCATATTTCTATTTAAAAGAGTCAGGGGCATTGGAAACACAAAGGAGTCACTGGTCCATAGAAATCCTGGAATCCAGCCAGTAAGTGTTGGATGTTCCTTAAGGAGGCTTGGTCTCCTGACACTATTGGCCAGCTTTTGGGTTCACTCTCGGAGTCAGCATTCAGATTTTTCTCAGCCTGCTAGATTCCAGTAGAATTTTAGGAATCCAAGAGTTTCTTTTCATTTTGTTTTCTCTCTGTCCCTTATAGTCCAAACTGGCAGTGTTTTTGCTGATATAATTTTCTCATTAACTCTATGGATCTTCTGTAAATTTCAATGGGATTCATTCCATTAAAGAAAAGCCACATGTACAAATCTGTTTGAGATAAATATTTCTCTATCTTGTGTTACTTCAGAGAGGGCTGTGGGACAACACCCGCAAGGTTTTGATTTAAAGGGTCTGTGAGGTATACCTTTAATCTCTTTAAAGGGTCTTGTGTATGACTAAAATAACTCTAAATATCTAAATGGAACCTTTAATATTTTTTAAGTATTAACAAGGGATTTTACGGTGATACTCTTGGCTTCATTTTTAGACAATGTTTTCCTAGGAGTGGCCTGGATTTGATCTTTGCTCCAAAGCCATTTCCTAATTTTAGCATTATTTACCATTGTAGGGGCTGAGGACTTTTCAAAACCATAAATCCTGGCTCCTTTTTAAAAACAGTCTTTCTCTCAATTTATTCCTCTCCTCTCACATTTTATTATAAACAGCAAGAAGCAACCAGGTGGCACCTTCAACATTTTAGAAACAGCCTTAGGTAGATGACCCAGTTCATTAGGCACACTTTCTACTTTCCATGGAACTGCAGACACCAGCTACATTCTGTCACTACATCACAAGAATCTCCTATTTCAAGTTGCCATAACATTTTTCTTACTTTCTCTTGAGCCCTCACTAGCACCCTCCTCAAAATTCAAAATTTTAGTGTGTTCAAGGCATTTTAAACATTCACTAGTACTCGCCTCAAAATTTACTGTCCAGTTTCAATGCCACTTGCACACTTTAGTTATTTGTTACAGCAGTAGCAGACATCCAAGTGCAATCATCTGTACTCACTATCTATTGCTATATAGCAAATTACCCTAAAACTTAGTGTGGCTTAAAACCACAAACATTTTTTTTTTAATCTGACAGTTCTCTGGACATGTAAATCCTGGTATGGACAAGCTAGGTGTCTCTGGCTCAAAATCTCTCACAGGTTCTAATTTGGTTGCGAATGGGATTAACTCACTGCGATAGGTAGCCTTAGATAATACAAAATTATTCTCACTTTTTCTGTCATTCATTTTTCCTACTTTCTCTATGATCAATTTTATTTCTTTCTGTATCTCCTTATCATTATCTTGGTTGTTTGCTTGTCTTTCTTCATTGCCCTTTACTAAATTTCACTTGAATCTATTCTTCCTTGAGTATCTTACAATTGATTATTTCTCAGATAATTTTGTCTTTTCTTTCATTCTTTCATAAATTAAGTCAACTCACTTTTCTTAGCTCCTTGGTTTTTTTTTAATTTTTTAAACATTTTTACTGTTAGTTTTTTAAAAAAGTTTTACTTATGTATTTTAGGGAAATAGAGAAAAAGAGAGAAAGAGAGAAAATGTGCAGGTGGGGGGAGGGGCAGAAGGAGAAGGAGATGGATAGAATCTCAAGCAGACTCCCTGCAGATAATGGAGCCTAACATGGGGTTTGATCTCACTACTCTGGGATCATGACCTGAACCAAAACCAAGAGTTAGATGCTTAACCAACCGAGCCACCCAGGTGCCCCCCTTTCTTAGTTTTAAAATTTCTTACAGGGTATTTTTTTCAGAATCTCAAATGTATGTTTGATTATATTTAATTCTTACCATTTTCTTCTGCTATATGGTTATTTTTTCTATGGAACCATATCCACATGTGGGTGAAATGTTGTTTTCTGATTTTTTAGAACAGCTTTAAGTGGATTTGCTGATATTCCTTTTGTTCATTTTTTGGGGGGGTATTGGGAGTATTTCAGAAGATTCCTCGTTTAGTGATGTCCTTTCTCTCACCATAACAAAGTCCAGACACTTCAAGCAGATCTGTGTGTTTGTATGGGCAGGGTTTGGAAAGGCTGCATGTCCTCTATTTTTTATATTTCTCTTCTGTCCTGTAGGACCCTGCATTTCCCCCTTTAGCTCTTTTCCTTTTCACCACCCAATTGCCAAGGGAAGTTTCTCTTTTCTCTTCTAGAAGCTATGTGTTTCAAAGATTGACCCCTTAAACCATAAGGACTTTTGGATTCCTTCCCTTATAATCTGTGCTCTGATCTATTCAGATGCTTTCTTAGAATATTCAGACTAAGGTAGACTTAATCTTTCTGAGGCTGATGTTGAATCAGTTCTGTACCTCTTCCCTAGCCTTCTCCTTCTTTCTCACAGTTTTTCTCCTTTGTCTTATGGCTGGCACATGGGAGGTGGCAGCACGGAAGATTGCACTAGGATCTGGAAATTTCCATTATTTTTTTTCACCTACACTTACATTGAAGCTTTGGCATTCTATGTCTTCAAGTCATGCTAAAGGCTTGGTTTTTGTGTAAGTTTATATTTCCCATCTTGTTTGGGGGAGATATAGTGGAAGACTGATAGCTTTGTGGCCACCATTGTCTTCAGCTACCTAGAAGTTCTCTTAATTTTTTTTTAACACTTCTAATTACTTTTTTTGAAGTTTCTCTTCTTTGTTAAATTGGAAACTTCAAGAAGGCAGGGACCATGTCTATCTTGTTCTTTTCTCTCCGCTGTGCCCAGTATGGATATAATTACTGTTGAGTCTAAAGATCACTGGACTTTAATCTAAAGTTATGAATACTGGATTCAGAGGATTTGTATTTGAAGATCTAGCCTATTTAAGTCTTAGATTTCTCATCTATTTCCAAGGATCTCACATGTCATTGTGGAGCAAAATCAAGTAGGAAAGTACCTGGCAATAGTTATTGTCTTGCCCATGTTTAGTTAACATTTAACCAAGCCCACATGCACATGTGCATGCACACACACTAAACTCTGAATTAATAACCTGCACAACTTTCTTATGTCATACAATCCTAAGCATTGGGTAATTATATTACACCTTTTTATGTGTAATTTTTTTCTAACTAATCTAGCATCGTCCTTTCTTACAAAAAGAAGTGCCTCATGTCTCATTTCCTAAGATCTTGCTTTAGAACTTCATTTGTATCTTCTTTCTTTTATTAAAAAATGTAGAACACAAATTAAAATAATAGTGCATATTTTATCTTTCATATAGGTAATAGTCTATGTTCATAGTTTTTGTTAAAGTCAAAAAAGCTAGTACCCTAAAAACTAACTTTTATCTTGAACTTTAGAAATGAGATCCCTATTAGTAATAGTAATAACAACAATCACTAACACATATTGAGTTTACTATATGGCCATCACCATTTTAAATACTTTATTTTTTTTATCATGAAATGTATAGTTTATTTTCTCTTTATATCTTAAATTTCTTTTTAAATTTTTATTTCTTTTTTAAGTTTCTTTTCAGTGTTCCAGAATTCATTGTTTATGCACCACACCCAGTGCTCCATGCAACACGTACCCTCCACAATACCCACCACCAGGCTCAACCAACCTCCCACCACCCTGCCCTCCAAAACCCTCAGTTAGTTCCTCAGAGTATACAGTCTCTCATGGTTCATCTCCCCCCCCAAATTCCCCCAACTCACTTCTCTCCATCTCCCCATGTCCCCCATGTTAGTCCTTATGCTCCACAAATAAGCAAAACCATAGGATAATTGACTCTCTCTCGCTTGACTTACTTCACTCAGCATAATCTCTTTCAGTCCCATCCACGTTGATACAAAACTTGGGTAGTTATCCTTTCTGATGGAGTCATAATACCCCATAGTATATATGCACCACATCTTCTTTATCCATTCATCCGTTGAAGGGCATCTTGGTTCTTTCTATAGTTTGGAAATTGTGGCCATTGCTGCTATGAACATTGGGATACAGATGGCCCTTCTTTTCACTACATCTGTATCTTTGGGGTAAATACCCAATAATGCAATTGCAGGGTCATAGAAAAGCTCTATTTTTAATTTCTTAAAGAATCTCCACACTGTTTTCCAAAGTGGCTCCACCAACTTGCATTCCCACCAACAGTGTAAGAGGATTCCCCTTTCTCCACATACTCTCCAACACTTGATGTTTACTGTCTTGTTAATTTTGACCATTTTAACTGGTGTAAGGTGGTATCACAATGTGGTTTTGATTTGAATCTCCCTGATGGCTAGTGATGATGAACATTTTTTCATGTTATCCATTAGTAGGTCTGTTATCCACTTGTATGTCTTCTTTGGAGAAGTGTCTCTTCATGACTTCTGCCCATTTTTTTTTAAGATTTTATTTATTTACTTGATAGACAGAGATCACAAGTAGGCAGAGGCAGGCAAAGAGACAGAGGAGGAAGCAGGCTCCCTGCGGAGAAGAGAGCCTGATATGGGGCTCAATCCCAGAACCCTGGGAACATGACCTGAACTGAAGGCGGAGGCTTTCACCTGCTGACCCACCCAGGTGCCCCACTTCTGCCCATTTTTGATGTGATTATCTGTTTTGTGTGTGTTGAGTTTGAGGAGTTCTTTATAGACTTTGGATATCAGCCCTTTGTACTGTCATTTGAGAATATCTTCTCCCATTCCGTGAGTTGACTCTTTGTCTTGTTGACTGTTTCCTTTGCTGTGCAGAAGCTTTTGATCTTGATGAAGTCCCAAAAGTTCATTTTTGCTTTTGTTTCCTTTGCCTTTGGAGACATGTCTTGAAAGAAGTTGCTGTGGCCGGTGTCGAAGAGGTTACTGCCAATGTACTCCTCTAGGATTCTGATGGATTCCTGCCTCATGTTGAGGTCTTTTAACCATTTCAAGTTTATCTTTGTGTATGGTGTAAGGGAATGGTTGAGTTTCATTCTTCTACACATAGCTGTCCAACTTTCCCAGCACCATTTATTGAAGAGACTTTTTTTCCACTGGATATTTTTTCCTGCCTTGTCAAAGATTAGTTGACCATAAAGATGTGGGTCCATATCTGGGCTCTCTACTCTGTTCCACTGGTCTATGTGTCTGTTTTTGCACCAGTAGCATGCTGTCTTGGTGATCACAGCCTGGTAGTGAAGGTTGAAGTCAGGCAACATGATGCCCCCAGTTCTGTTTCTCTTCTTCAAAATTTCCTTAGCAATATGGAGAATTTCAGACCAATATCCAGATGAATATGGATGCTAAGATTCTCAACAAAATCCTAGCTAATAGGCTCCAACAGTACATTAAAAAGATTATCCAGAGGCTCCTGGGTGGCTCAGTGGGTTAAAGCCTCTGCCATCATCTCATGTCATGATCCCAGGATCCTGGGATAAAGCTCCGCATCGGGCTCTCTGCTCAGCAGGGAGCCTGCTTCCCCCTCCCCGCCCCCGCCTGCCTCTCTGCCTACTTGTGATCTCTGTCTATTGAATAAATAAATAAAATCTTTTAAAAAATAAAAATAAAAGGTTATCCACCATGACCAAGTGGAATTAATCCCTGGGTTGCGAGGCTGGTTCAACATTCACAAATCAATGTGATAGAACAAATCAATAAGAGAAGAGAGAAGAACCACATGGTCCTCTCAATTGATGCAGAAAAAGTATTTGACAAGATACAGCATCCGCTCCTGATTAAAATGCTTCAAAGTATAGGGATAGAGGGAACATTCCTCAACTTCATGAAATCTATCTATGAAAAACCCACAGCAAATATCATTCTTAATGGCGAAAAGCTGACAGCCTTCCTCTTGAGATCAGGAACACAACAAGGATGCCCACTCTCACCACTCTTGTTCAACATAGTATTAGAAGTCCTAGCAACAACAATCAGACAACAAAGAGAAATAAAATGTATTCAAATTGGCAATGAAGAAGTCAAACTCTCTCTCTTCGCAGATGACGTACTTTATAGGGAAAACCCAAAAGACTCCACCCCTAAACTGCTAGAACTCATACAGCAATTCAGTAATGTGACAGGATACAAAATCAATGTACAGAAATCAGTGGCTTTCATATACACCAACGATGAAAATACAGAAAGAGAAATTAGAGAATCAGTTCCATTTACTATAGCACCAAGAACCCGAGATACCTGGGAATAAACATAACCAAAGAGGTAAAGGATCTGTACTCAAGGAACTACAGAACACTCATGAAAGAATTTTAAGAAGACACAAAAGATGGAAAAGCATTCCATGCTCATGGATCAGAAGAATAAACATTGTTAAAATGTCTATACTGCCAAGAGTAGTCTATACTTTCAGTGCCACCCCAATCAAAATTCCACCAGCATTTTTCAAACAGCTGGAAAAAAAAATTCTAAAATTTGTATGGAATCATTTTAAATACTTTAAACCTATCAACTCATTTAAACTTTACTATAGTATTATGAGGTAAATATTATTATTATCCTCACAATATAAATAAGCAAAGTAAACTAAGTAACTTGCTGAAGGTCATCCAGCTGGTAAATAGAGTAACCAGTGTTTGAACCAAATGAAAAAAATGCCATGGGTTGATTAAGCAAATGGTAAAATACTACTTACTTAAGTGGACTTTTCTTTGACTCCTACTCAAGCTAAAAATCTCTAAGAAAAAGTAAATTTCAAGCAGATAAGCCTGTTTTAAAACACTTACAAGAGAGGTATGATATCTTCAATTCCCAGGAAAAGAGAAGGTTCTAAATTGCAAAGACTCAGTGCTCAAAGGCAGAAAACTGGAGGTGAGAGGAATAGGTCAGAACTGAGTACAAGCTGGGGGCAGGGCAGGACTCCAACCTTAGATAATAGTTGAATTTTCATATCCATCCATCCTCAAGGGAGAGCTCAGCCTCTGTCTGTGATGTCTGAAATGCATAGCTTCAAGGCAGTCAATTAAGATGCTCTTATTTTTAACAGAAGTTCTCTTTGGGATTCTTTGACTTGGAAAACAAATGAAGCAAAATGAAGCTAATGACTCTTTCAAGTCCTTTCACTCAAGAGTCCCCAATTATATCCATTGTATCAGTGAAAAATGTCCCAGTATCAAAATCAGTTGCTCTGGGACACAGGAATGGAGAAAGGGAGGAAGAAGATGCTCAGGCTCAGTGAAATCCTAAAGATGGTAGCAAGTTGCTGGCTGCAACACAAAAAATGGAAGGACTGATGTTGGGAGGTGATAGAGCCATTTAAATTCTAACCTCTATCTCACACTTACCTCTTTAGAAGCCTGATGTGATCAGAGGATGCACAGTAGCAACCACAACATTCATAATAGGAAATCAATGTTCCATCCTTGTTATTGTTCTTTGTAGAAAAAACTGGGAGAATGTTGGGTACCCATTAGAACTCCAGGCATACTTGACTTTTGTGCTACTGGGTACAACCAGCAATTCAGTCCTTGGCAGATTCCTCTTTTTGTAACCAAGAAGTTCACCTTAGGATTTACTCAAAAATCACCATTTAGGTCCAAAATCCCAGACTGAGCTGAGAACATGGTTACCAAGAATAAATAAACCTCAAGCAGATTAGATTACTTAAAAATACACACAAGAGGCTTGAAATCTTCAATTCCCTGGAAAAAGCAGGATATGTACTACCTTGGTCAACTACATATTAATCGAGTCAAGTAAAACATGTCCTTTGATCTCAGCTAAAATTACTGTCCTTACTGTGAAATATTTGGGGTATACTAGAATCATCTCAGCCATTGAAAAATCATACAGACATGTTAGGAAGTTAATCTGAATATCATCAAAATCTTACAAAAATGAAAGGAACATCAAACATGTAATTTTATGCATTAAAACAGGAACTTGGAAAATAGATGTCTTTTCCTAGGTATGTGGAGCACATTTCAGAGGTGGTCATGGATAACAGAGAGGGAAAGGGTTTGTAGATATTATTCCAGATGAGGTAAACAGAGAGGAAGACATGCCCATCTTTTGATATACCTTAGAATGGTGAAAGGGAAGGCAGGTTTTCTTCCCTTTTCTCATGTCTACCCCATAACATTAACCGAATTCTTTAATTTTGGAATTAAACCTTTCATTAACTACAGAGCAGTCACATCTCACTTCCTATACACACTTAGAACTACCTGTAAATAGCAGATCTTCATGATGGCAACTGGAAGGCAATTAAAGACTTCCTTCTCCCACTTTATCATCAAAGGCATGGTGATTTGTTAAGGCATCAGTGGTCATCAGATTCATGAAGGTCCTGCTAACCCAGCATGCATTCCAGGTACCCTGAATCTGAAAAAGACAAGAAGGAAGAAAAGGTTTGAATGGCTCATAAAATACATCTTTAATCTGGTAAACAAGATTCTTTGGATTTAGGGGATTAAAATCCACCCCTCCAAATGAACGAGATTGGAAAACAGTGGTCATTTCATGAATTCTGTATCGTAGTCATGTTTGGGATGATTCTTTTTCAAGAGTCCTAGAACAGCTGGATAGCAGACTTAGGACTTCTGCCCTTTTGTCTTGATTTTTAGGGAGTATTTGTTTATAGCCAAACTCAAAAGAACATACTGCAGTACAGACACAAGACTCCCTTCAGTGCAACATCTCTTGAGCAGACAACTTGAATCCCCCCATCAGAAAATAAGCATTCACCAAGTGAAGGATGTTGCAGAAAAGAAGAGATGAGAAACTCAATCCACACTCAAGAGTTCAGGGAAGGTCACTCCAGGAAGATGATGAGGGGAAATGAAGCCACGTATTTGGGAACCAAATTAATACGTGAATCCGGAAAGCATGCAGGCTGACCACAAGATGAATGCATATCCTTTTTCCAACCAAATCATAGTTTATCACTTCTCTTTCAGAAGGACTGCCTTTCTGAGAGCTGACTCCAAGGAAGCCTGCTCCCAGGTGGGTTGTCCCTGACAGGTATAAATGTTACCTTTTATCATCTATTGTCCACTGATGACAAAAGGAAACTAATTAAGCATAATTTCCAGGCTTTCAGAGTTAAGGTCTCCTCAGTGGCCTGAGAATTACTTGCAAGATTTGGAATGGTGCCAACTGTGTGCTGGATCTGGGCAATGATCCTGCACTCATAATAAATTCTAGAGTTAATGGCGAAATAATAGAGTCACAATTTGTGGGAAGCATATTTTTCTGTCCAGAGGAATGAAGTCCCTGCAGATGTGTAGTGAATGCATTAGTGTTTACCACTCTTACAAATTCTCCTAAAGCCTCCTCCTAAATCCACAAAGTCTCTCAAAGCATTTCAAGTTTGTGGCATTTTCTATTATTCTTTTTTTTTATTTTTTAATTTTTTATAAACATATGTTTTTATCCCCAGGGGTACAGGGCATTTTCTATTATTCTTAAATGTGGTCTTTTCATGGCTTATTTACTGAAAGCCTCATTGTACCTTTGTGAAGAAATTTCTTGGCATGGTGTCACAGTGATACCATTAGTTTCTCTGTATGAATAAATGCTCCAAAGATGGCTTCATTGCAGCCATATGCAAATATTCCCACTGTCCATTTCCCTGAACAGCAAAACTGACTTTATTTTTATTTACAGAATTTCTATTCTTACCATTCTAAAGAAGTCTTCCAGCTAAACAACTAGTATTGGACAATCACTTATTTACTCTCATTTTCTTATTATAGAAAGCATACATTGTTGTTTTGTGGCCTGCACTGGAGGGGTCTTTATCTTGATCCCATTATGTGCCCAGGAACAGTACGTGGTACTTGGCAGATGCCCAGATCAAATTTACTAGAGGAAATTCATGAATGGATTAATCTCATAGATACACTGCTTGTCTTATTGCTTGGATCTTAGGCTTGTGTCTATACACAGCAGAAGGACAATTTCAACAATTGTTCCAGTGAATACCTTTGGGAAACTTCTCAGCATGGAAGACCTAGAAATATGTCTTGTTCCAACTTTACTAGGACATAGATGATTCTTGCTGATTTTAGTTGCCAGGCATGCAGATGAAGCTTTGGAAACTAAATCTGACACTCGCTGTGTGAATTTACAGCTAAAACGTGACCCCTGAAATTCTGTACTGTACTGATGAACAGAGGAAAGAGTTGTCATCACAACTTCCCCCAGGGCATTGACGTTTGCCTTATTGTTAGAGGGAAGTAGACTTTTTTTTTTTTTTTTTTTTTTTTTTTTTTTCCCTTAAGATTTTATTTATCCATTTGTCAGAGAGCGAGCACAAGCAGGGGGAGCAGCAGGCAGAAGGAGAAGCAGAACCCCCTGGATGAGCAGGGAGCCTGATGGGGGGCTTCATCCCAGGACCCAGAGCCTAAGGCTGATGCTTAACCGACTGAGCCCCCCACGCTCCCTGTTACATCAGTCTTTTTTTTTTTTTTTTCTTCTTTTTTTTTTTTTTTTTAATTATTATTATTTTATTTTTTTAATTTTTATTTCCAGCATAACAGTATTCATTATTTTTGCACCACACCCCGTGCTCCATGCAATCCATGCCCTCTATAATACCCACCACCTGGTAGACTTTTAAAAAGTGTGTATTTGGTGCTCACTTGAGCAGGACACATCCTGAAAAGTATAGATTTGTAGGACACTGTCATAACTGTTGCTTTACAGACAGGTAGTTTGTCTAGAAGTACTACTGCATGTGCATAATCCTCTTTATGAATTACAATTACTGGTCTCCATGCTTGAACGGTTTTATCTGCTTTGGTCCAATTAAATTTAGCAGGATAAATATTTGAGAGGGAGAGGTGTATGGTTTTATAGGTACATCTGTGAACACTGCTTCTTACTGAGGCTCATTGTATACAAACTGCTTTTCATACTAAAAGCACTAAAAGTGCTTCCCTGAACCTTCATCAAATGGGTTAAATGACACTCCTTGTATTAAGACTTCCAGCATATTTTATAGAAGTTTACTGCCTAATGGTTTCTAAATAATGCATTTAACAGAAGTATGAGATAACCATGCTGACTTCCTCAAAGAGTGTCACATATTTAGATACAGCCAACCCAAAAGCCCCATACTCAGAAGACTATACTTAGATACCAGCTGTTTGTTTTGATTTCTAATTCATAGTTACTCACTGAATGGGTTTTTGCAACAGGAGATGGAAGAGGATTTTTGTTTGCTTATATATTATCTGTACATAAGTGTTTCTCTTAGCAATGAGGAAGTTAGATTAATTCCTTTTAATCATCATGCAACTTTTTTTTACTACACTTGGGTGATTTTGCCCTTTTTTCTGCTCATAAAATGAACATTATTTCATTTTATTACAAAATGTATTTTTGTAATACATTACAAGTATTACAAAGGCTTAATATTACATTTTAATATCATGAAATGGGGCATTTTTTAAACATTTCCATGTATTTGTACATTCTACAACTAGGCTCTTGCAATTCCCTGCCTATTAGAGCACTGGAGTTTCAGTGTCTTAGGGGAAGGGTAGATACTCCATCAGAAAAACTCCTGTCATTTCTCAGCATGAAGGGTCAAATTAAATTTTTATTTGCATTTCTAGGAAAACAATAGGCTTGAAAATAAGACTTTGCAGAGAGGGAGACATTTTCATAAATCTCCTTAGTATATCAAAAATCAAACATGGAAAACTCCCAGTTGATATTTCCAAGGTTCACCAATACCCTGCTGAGCACATTGTAGTTAGTGAGGCTATGCATCTACAGTTGGCTAATGGGCCAGGAGAAGAAGTATTAAGTTGTCTTATAAAGCCCAGCATTCAAGGGGCATCTGGATGACTCCACCAATTAAACATTTGACTCTTGATTTTGGCTCAGGTTATTATCTCAGGGTTGTGAGATCGAGCCCCGTGTTGGGATTCATGCAGGGCATGGAGCCTGCTCCGGATTCTCTCTCTCCCTCTCCCTCTGCCCCATCACTCCCTAAAAAAAAAAGTTTAAAAAAAAAAGTAAAACTCTATACTCAAAAAACAAATAATCCTGGGGCACCTGGGTGTTGCAGTTAGTTAGGCATCTGACTCTTGGTTTCAGCTCAGGTCATGATCTCAGAGTCACAAGATCAAGGCTTCATGCTCAGCACAGGGTCTGCTTGGGATTCTCTCTCCCTTTCCTTCTGCCCCTCCCACTTGTGCTCTCTCTCTCTCTCTCTGGAATAAATAAATAAATCTTAAAAAAATAATAATCCAGTGAAAAATGGGGCAGAAGACACAAATAGACTTTTTTTTTTCCCCAAAGAAAACATACAGATGGCCAACAGGCACATGAAAAGATGCTCAACATCACTCATCATCAGGGAAATATAAATCAAAACTACAATGAGATATCACCTCACACCAGTCAGAATGGCTGAACTTAATAACACAAGAAACAACAAGTGTTGGCGAGGATGTGGAGAAAGGGGAACCCTCTTGTACTGTTGGTGTCCATTGACCAATAGATTAATAAAAAAGAAGTGGTGTATATATATGCAACGGAATATTACTCAGCCATAAAAAAGAACAAAATCTTGCCATTTGCAATGATGTGGATGGAGGTAGACAGAATTATGCTAAGCAAAATAAATCTGTCAAAGTAAGACATATATGATAGGATTTCACTCGTCTGTGGAATTTAAGAAACAAAACAAATGAACATAAGGGCGGGGGGAAGGAGGAAAACAAAGAAACAGACTCAACTATAGAGAAAAATCTGATGGTTACCAGCGAGGAGATGGGTGTGGGGATGGGTGACGTACGTGGTGGAGATTAAGGATGGCACTTGTGATAAGCACTGGGTGATGTATGGAAGTATTGAATCACTATATTATACACCTGAAACTAATATTACCCTATAGGTTAACTAACTAGAATTTAAATAAAAACTTGAAAAAAAAAAAGAAATAATTACTTGTCTGTTCTGGACAGACATTGAAATACCTCTGTTCAACTTTCCCTTTCAGTGATGAGCCTGGATGGGACATTAAAATTGAGGAACTTCAAGACTGAAGCAGCCTGCACTGCTGAGTCATCTCACAAAAGACAGTTGCACTGGTAGGTCACCTGACCTACAATAGGCTCTATATGTTCAAGAAATAAATTTCACATGCCAATTTATCAAAACTCGGGATTGTTTATTACTGTATCATAACTCAATCCTATTTTGATTACAACAGCTTTGGATCATTGTATTTTCTTCCATGAGATTGAGAAAATACTTCTTTGGCTGTATGAAGGCCAGACTACGTGTTTTACTGCTCCAGAATAAAAGGAAGGAAAGGCACTGAGCCATCTCCTCTGAATGGATGGATTATAGGACAAAACAGGGGGACGAAGCAAGATCAAGCTCTGCAGGCATGGACGAGGGCTTTCGTTTTACCATCTCTTAGTTTCTGTAATCATAGAGCAGGAACATGAATGTTTAGATTCTTCCAAAGTGGTCTCCTTTGTCAATATTGTTTCCTATTTCTCATCGTATGTGTAAGATTTTGTCATTCAATGATTTAAGTTTATTCTTCCCTGGCCCTAGAGTTTTTACTGTTAGCCTTACAGTCCTCTTTAACTCCCCTTGCACTCTTTGAGGTTACAAACCCTCATTAATATTCATTTTAGGGGTGCCTGGGTGGCTCAGTGGGTTAAGCCTCTGCCTTCAGCTCAGGTCATGATCTCAGGGTCCTAGGATGGATCCCCACATTGGGCTCTGCTCAGTGGGGAGACTGCTTCACCTTCTCTCTGCCTACCTCTCTGACTACTTGTAATCTCTCTCTCTGTCAAGTAAATAAATAACAATCTTCAAAAAATATTCATTTTAGATTCAGGATCCACTGGAATAGAAATATTGCCTTCCAAAACTGGCTTCAAGAGATGATTTACCTGTAAGCTTCAGTGTCTCTGACCAAGAAAACAATTTCCATTTTTCTTTCCTCTGAATGTATTTGCAAAATTTTCTACTAACCAGGACATTCCATTGCATTCCTAATATTCCCAGTGTTTCTTGGGCAAGAATTGCTTCTCTTTTATTATGATGCTTTTGCACAATGTCTTCCAAGTGCTATTTTCTAAACAGCATTTGATTTGGCTTTTACTACTTTGTTGATGTGTTTATAAGCACATGCTTACAGTTTGCTCGATATGGGTATCTAAGTTAACTTCTGATTAAGCTTATTATTCCCATCTACATCTTACAAAAGCCAAAGCTTTGCTTCCTCCAATTATAGGTTCACTTATTTAACCATTTGTCATACATCTTCTTTACTTATAACCAAACAAGCCTGCAGTAAATTTGGTAGTGATTACTCTATTCTGAATTGCCATAACAAACCCTTTGATCTCATTTAATATGTTTTATTTTAGCTATAAATTACATATGACTTTAACATAATCTTGTATAAATCAGTGAGAGAAATATTGTTATGGATTTGCTTCTCCCTACTTTCATTTTCAGAAGGTAATTTTATTCCTAATAGTTAATTAATGAAATTAAACACCTGTTGCTGTTAATTAAGGTATGGTTGATGTGGATGTGGCTGAGAAGATTTGAAAAATACTCAAGTCCAGAAGACTGGAGTGTCTCTTCAGGGAGGCAAGACTAGAACATTTTTTGTAACACAGAAAGTTGAATTCTAAGCAACTCCATTATACCCCATCTGAATAGATGGGAGAAAGTGGACTAGCCGGGAGTCATAAAAAAAGATGTCCAAAGAGGGAGACACACTGGACCTAAGGGACATCTTCATATTACAGTCAACAAATAGACTTTGATGCACTATGATTGCCTGCCCCACTACAATAGATTTATCCGTGGCCAGAACTATCCATCTCCTTCAGCTCTAACTTCATGCTGATCACACAACTTTTAAATTATTATTTTAGTTTCTCAGAGACCTTGATACAAAGTAGGAAATGCACTGGACCATAGAGATGAGTGTTTGAGTTATGGATAAAGTGACCATATGTCCTGTTTTGTTCTGGACAGTTAACAGTTTATACCTCTTGTCCCAGTCTAATTATTAACAGTTCCCTTTTTTCAATCTTAAAAGTGTCATAGTTTAGATAATAAATTATGTGGTCACTCTAGTTTATGGGTTATCCTTTAGCAATGAATTTACTTGAATTCAATTTATACACCAGCCTCTTATAAGTCTGGTTAGTTGTAGTCTGTCCCAAAGACCCTGATCAATACAGAGTACAGTGACAAATTAATTTGCTAAATCTGCAAATATGAGCAACAGACTCCAGACTCTGGGATTCTGCCCAGATGGTGCCACCTTTTCAAATACTGTATGATCTCTCTTTGGACATCTCTACTTGATTTCTCAGTTTCCTACATGTGAGATTATGGCAGCCTTGCTCATCTATTTTTCTTCAAAGTTACACTCAACTTTCTAGGCAATTACCAGCCCTTAAATAGTTGTAAGAGATTTTTAAAAAATGATTTTATGTATTGGAGAGAGAGTGAGCAAGAGAGAGAGCATGGGGGTACGAGCAAAGGGAAAGGGAGAAACAGACACTCCGCTGAGTAGGGAGCGCAATGTGGGGCTCAATCCCACAACCCTGGGATCATGACCTGAGCTGAAGGCAGTAGCTTAAACAACTAAGTCACCCAGGCACCCCATAAGAGATTTTAAAATGTGAAAAAGTTTTCAAATTAATTGCAGCTCTTGTAAAGGGTGTCAAGGATGTTTGGAATCACTAGGAACAGGATACTGAGTTTGTGTAGGATGCTTGGAGAATGAAGAATATTAGTATTTCAAGTCCAAGAAGTGTCACATAGTTGATGGCAGCAGTGAGAATAGAATGTGCAGCTGGCAACAACTATGTAACTACTGAGAAAGATGACAATCCCCTAAAAATAGTTGTCCCGTCATTGAATACTTTGGTTGCCTTAGGTAGAGACTATTGTTCTGATGATACCTAGGGAAACTACCCTTGTAGAACTCACAGTGATTCATTTATCTGGGAATGCCCAAGCATAAGCAGGACTGAGACCCAAGCAGGAGCTCTGCCCTGGTCAGCCTGTGGAATATCTGTTGTCCACTGCCACTGGCTGTTATGATGTTTTTTGCCTTGTGGGTAGATATGAATGATAAACTAATATTTTTGGTTATTAGTGTGTAGATGTTTCCTTGAGGGGCTTGTCACAATCAGTCATAATGCTGAATAAAATAAAACTGCTATAAACCTATCACTTAAGATATGTAATGGTGAAACTTCAAACTTATTGTAGAAGACATTTTTAAAGTTGTGACTGTCTATTCTCGGGGAAGAGGGTAGGGAGAAGGGGAAGGAGACATCATTCTGTGTATCAGGAATTATTGTCTCAGGCATCTTTCAAGTCATAAAAATAGTGGTCATTGTCTCTCTCTCTCTGTGTGACTGGAACGTAAAAAACAAAACGCATGAACATGAAAACAATAAAACAAACAGACCCTCAAATACAGAGAACAAACTGGTGGTTGCCAGAAGGGCAGGGATTGGGGCAATGGGCAAAATAGATGAAGGGAATTAAGAGATACAAATTTCAGTTATAAAATAAGTAAGTCACAGAGATGAAAAGTACAGCATAGGGAATATAGTTAATAATGTTGTAATAAAGTTACACCAGTGACAGATGGTGACTACTCTTACTGCAGTGAGCACTGAGTAATATATAGGATTGCTGAATCACTATATTGCACACCTGAAACTAATACATTGTATGTCAATTATACTTCAATAATAAAAAATGGCCAACATTTGTTTATATGTGAGATGGAGTTATTCTTTTAATTGTTAGAATTTTTTGGTTTTGTGTATCTAGTATACCCAGAATTACTTAGACTACATATTTAAAGTAAATCCATTAAATTCAAAGCTACACGAAGGCTTTTCTTCAGAATATTCTCAAATGTAAATGGAATATTTCTTTCCTTCTTTAATTACAGTGTAATGATTCTTCTTATGCACTAGAAACATGATGATAATGATGATGATGACGATCATGACCAATGATTTCAGATAATGAGAGGATGGGAAATGGTCAGTCATTTATGCAAAGATGAAATAAGTCTGAATCTCCTCCTCACTCCTCAAGTAAACCTGCTGATTTTATTCTATTTCATAGTAACAAACTGGACTTCTAACCCCATGTCTATGATCATGCAAATGCATGGTATTAATCATAAGAAACCAGGCAATGAATGGCAATATGAAGTTAAAGTATTCTTCTGTAGGTGTGACAAATACATATATTATATACGAACTAGAATTCATTTAATAGTTTGTCTGTATTTTCTGTTTTCCTTTGTTCATTTCCTTTTATCTATTTCATTTTTATATGACCTAATTATTAAAATCTGGAAAACTGACTCTAACTAATATAAGCCTAATCAGTAAGTCAAATCAATAGTGATGGTTCCTATTGGTGTCAGAGATCCTATTTATTTGGAAGTTCAATTCTTGTATTAATCCTTGGATTTATTTTTTTCTGAAAAAGCAAATGATTTTTATTTTTAGCCCAAATCAACTTTAAAATTCCTTTTTCATGAAGTAACTTTTATTTTTTATTTAAAAAGTAATATCAACCCATGGAAAAATATTAAACATGAAAAACATCTATGATTAAGGAAGTGAAACTATTTCTATGACAAGTATAGAGAGATGTAGTTAGTTCTTATATCCAGAAATCTCAAGAGACTTTAAAATTACTGAAATGAATTTAAAATAATTGGTGAAAGCCTAGATAAAATACATATATATACAATAATCAATATCTTTTATCTATGTTGGCAGTAACCATTTCGATATGGAAATTGTCTAGTAATACATTTAACTAGAAAGATATAGAAACCACAGGAAGAAATCTATAAAATCATATTGAAGAATGTAAAAGAACACAGAAAAGGAAGACACAATGTATTCATACAATATACAAATGTAAATAATCTCTTAATGATGATTATTATTGAAATTCTAATTACTATTGTTTCTATATGACTATGATAAAAAAGCTATTTCACAAGTTACCTGGCAAACTAATAGCCAAAAATTGCTCAAGCAAATTATGAAAAGTAAAAATAGTGGCTGGGGGGTGGTGAAAGGCTGGCTCAGTCAGTAGAACATGTGACTTTTGATCTTGGTGGTGTGAGCTGGAGCCCCACATTGCGTGTAAAGATTGCTTAAAAATAATATCTTAAAAATAAAAAAGTAGTGGCTAGGGAACTCCACTTACCAGATACTATAAAGCTATTATATTGAAAACCATGTTGAAATGAGACAGGAATAAACAGAGTAGTGAAATAGAATTAAAAGTTCATAGATAGAGCCAAATAAAGTTGTGAAGGCTTTATACTTGATTAAGGTTTTATTCCAACTTAGTAGAATAAGGAGAATTTATCTGAGTAAAGGTGTTTGCACAGCTGACTTTCTCTGGAGTGAAAAGGCTAGATCCTAACCTCACACCATATATAAAAATTAATTCCAAATGAATTCAGAATTTAAATTTAAAGAGTAAAAATATTAAAATCGGAAGAATATTTGCATAATTTTTAAAAATATTTGCATAATTTTATAGTGGGAGAGAATTATTATCCTAAAGAACACAGGAATTTAGAAATCATAGTGGAAATAAAACCCAGGAATTTAAAGACATTATAAAAAAAAGCAAAAAGTATGGCAAATTCATTGTAAATGCACCCTAGAAAATGCAAATTAAACCCCAAATTAAATCTAATTTTACTCATCAGAATGTCAAAACAACAATGACTTAGGTCTTTAAACATAAAATAGCGTTTTATGGATGTGGGAATCGCTACAACAATTTTGGAAACTAATCTGTCGATATCTATTTGAGTTTTTTTTTTTTTAATGTACATATCCCTGACTTAGCAATCCTGAAGTTTCAGACTTTATTCTACGGAAGTAAAGCAAAAGTTTGCTTTATGTACACACATACACATGTTAATATACACGTGTATGTGTGTGTGTGTGTGTTTTCCTGCACTAAGGTTGTGGTAGTGAAAAACCTATGAAGAACTGGAATGCCCACAGTATTGAACAGTTGAATGAACTGTAGCAGTATACCCATGCTATGATCATCAATTTTATGTCCACTTGACTAGGCCATGGGATCCCCACATATTTGCTCAAATATTCAGGGTATATCTGTGAGGCTGATCCTAAATGAGATTAACATTGGTCAATACACTTTGACTAACGCAGATTGCTCTTCCTAATGTGGATGGACCTTATCCAATTATTGAAGGCCTGAATAGAACAAAAAGGCTTGGTGAAAGGGAACTCCTCCTGCCTGACCCTGACTGCCTTTGAACTGGGACATAGATTGTTTCTTGACTCTAGGCCATACTGAAACACTGGCTTTTCCTGTGTTTAAAACCTGTAACGGGTTTGAAACGTACACTCAGACTGGAACTTATACCACCAGCTCTGGGAGCTTAGGCCTTAAGACGTAGAGCAGAGCTACACTATTGGCTCTCCTGGGTTTCCAACTTGACAAATGCAGACCTTGAAACATGTCAGCCTCCGTAATTGTATAAGCTGATTCCTTAAAATAAAATCTCTTTATACACACACACACACAAACACACACACACATACACTACTGGTTCTGTTTCTCTGAAGAACGCTAATGTGCACACTAGGGGATATTATGCAGCTACCAAAAAAGAATGAGATGGGGCCATACTTACTGACTTGAAGGATGCCCCTGAGCTGTAATATAATGCACATGGTATGATTCCATCAGTGTTAAAACAAATAAAAAATGAAAATTATGCATTTACACATATAAAGATGCACATTTACATGCTTATATTTGAGTGGACAGGATTAAAAAAAAAGTGAATAGACTCACAACAGGCTATATACATTAGTTTCCAGGCTCAAAAAGCAGGAGAATGGAGGGAGTGGAGAGATTACTAAATGTTTACTTATGTTATGCTGATTTTGCAATTTTTAAAGTTTTTTGTGATAAAAATCTCATAACATAAAATTCACTATTTTAAACATTTAAAACTGCACAATTCAGTGATTTTTAGCACATTCACATATTTGTGGAACTATCACCAGTACTTAAGTCTAAAACATTTATGGCTCCACAGAATAAAACGTTGAGATGCCTCCCAATTCCACATCCCCTCTATCCCCTGGAAACTACTGATCAACTTTGTCTGAATGGATTTGCTTATTCCAGACATTTAATATGAATGGATTACAATACATGGCCATTTGTGCCTGGCACCTCTCACTTACCATGATGTTTTTAGGGTCTATCCATATTG
This sequence comes from Mustela erminea, assembly GCF_009829155.1. NCBI lineage: Eukaryota > Metazoa > Chordata > Mammalia > Carnivora > Mustelidae > Mustela > Mustela erminea. The sequence continues at coordinate 37,779,242 of NC_045635.1, forward strand.
GAACACGTTTCAGTAAATCATTTTTATTTATGGCCAAATAATATTCCATTGTATGGATATACCAAATTTTGTTCATGTAGTCATCAGTCGATGGACACTTGGATTGCTTTCTCTTTTTGGCTATGAATATTCTTGTACATGTGTATACATGCATAAATGTGTGCATACTTATAGAGCATATACTCACATATATGTATATGCATGCACAAATTATTTTTTCAAGTATGAAGATAAAGAGTGTTTTGGACATTCAAGGAGTTAGAAAGTTTGTTGTTCAAAAAACTTCTTTAAAGAGATCTGGGATGCCTGGGTGGCTCAGTTGGTTAAGCGGCTGCCTTCGGCTCAGGTCATGATCCCAGCATCCTGGGATCAAGTCCCACATCTGGCTCCTTGCTCAACAGGAAGCCTGCTTCTCCCTCTGCCTCTGCCTGCCACTCTGTCTGCCTGTGCTCACTCTCTCTGACAAAAAAAAAAAAAAAAAAAGAGATCTACTCTATCTCTACCTTTTCTTGAGATCAATATCTTCCTTGTCTGAGATTTATTTTTCATATTGCCAAGGACAGTGGCAAAATTTTACTCCTGTTTAAATATTTGCTGATGCATTATGTCACAAAATTTAATATTAAGTCTAGATTGAAAACTTCAAAGAATCTCAACTGAATATGAGAAGTGTGTGTGTGTGTGTGTGTGTGTGTGTGTGTGTGTTTTGAGAGGATATATGGAGGGGAGAAAGTGAAAGTATGCTAAGATTTTGTCATATGTAGATAGAAGTCACAGCTAATAGTTAACTATGCATGTTCATATTTAAATTTAAAATAATGTACATAAAGTTAGATTTAGACATATTTTTATGTTCATTAAAATTTCATTTGTAATATAGAAAAAGGATGTTTTGAGGGGAACAATGAACAAAGAGAAGTTGACAACTCAATAAAATACAGGAAAGAATCAATTAAAAGCTAAAATATGCTAAATACAAATTAACATAAAAGTTGGGAAATGGAGAATATAAACAGATTGGAAAAAGATGTGCAAACATGTAAATCCTCATACCAAATGTGGACAGACTTATTTCTCCAATAAATGAAGACAGACCCTCTGACTGTGGAAAATGAGAAAGTTTTTTTATTTCCATGTTTTGGCAATTGAGTTCTTCTTTCCTGAATGCTTATTGTTTTGCATCATAATTCCTAAACTAAATTATTAACTAAACCACATAATCCTCCACATTTATATATGCCAAGAATAAATTCAATAAACATAGGGGTGCCTATATCTTTTCAAATTACTGTTTTCATTTTCTTTGGGTAAATACCCAGTAGAGCAATTTCTGGATCACATGGTAATTCTATTTTTAATTTTTTGAGGACCGTCCATATTGTGTTCCATAGTGGCTGCACCAGTTTGCCTTCCTACCAACAGTGCATGAGGATTCCTTTTTCTCCACATCCTTGCCAGCACTTGGTATTTCTTATGTTTTTGATTTTAGCCATTCCAACAGGTATTAAGTAATATCTCATTGTGGTTTTAATTTGCATTTCCTTGATGATTAATAATATTGAGCATCATAACATAGGCCTGTTGTCCATCCGCATGTCTTTTTTGGAAAAATGTCTATTCAGGTCCTCTGTCCATTTTTAATCAGATTATTTGGGGTTTTTTGGTGTCCAGTTATATAAATTCTTTATATACTTTGAAAATTAACTCCTTTTTGGACATTGCATTTACAAATATCTTCTCTGATTCAGTTGCCTGTTTGGTTGATAATTTCCTTTTGTTGTGCAAAAGCTTTTTATTTTGCTCTAGTCCCAATAGTTTAATTTTGCTCTTGTTTCCTTTGCCTGAGGAGATGTATTTAGAAAAATGTTTCTATGGCCGATGTCAGAGAAATTACTGTCCCTGACTACTTCTAGGAATTTTATGGCTTCGTGTCTCATATTTAGGTCCTCTATGTTTACTGTAACATTACTACAATAGCTGTGATATGGAATCAACCCCAGTGTCCACAGATAGATGAATGGCTAAAGAAGATGTGATATAGATATATAGTGGAATATTATTCAGCCATTAAAAAATGAAATCTGACCATTTGCAATAACATGCATGGACCTGGAGGGTATAATGTTAAGTGAAATGTCAGAGAAAGACAATTACCATATGATTTCACGCATATGTGGAATTTAAGAAACAAAACAAATGAGCAACTAAAGAAAAGAGAGACAAACAAAAAATAGTCTTAAATACAGAGAACAGACTGGTAGTTACCAGAGGAGAGGTAGGCTGGGGGATTAGTGAAATAAAGAGGATTAAGAGTATGCTTATTGTGATGAGGACTAAGAAATGCATAGAAGTGTTGAGTCATTATATTGTACATCTGAAACTCCTATAACACTGAATGTTAACTATACTTAAATTTAAAAAGACTAGAAATACAATAAATTTAAGATGGATAAAAAAGCTAAACCTAAAAAAAACCAAGGCATAAAAGTGAAAGTGTATTTTTATAATTTTTAAGTGGGAATGATATAGATGTAAAAAAGGAAAAGAATGACTGCTTTTATCATAGGAAACTTGAAGTGCCATTTCGCCCCAGAAACAAATACTTGTAAGAAGATATTTGTTACATGTAACAGATTAATATCAAGAACATACAAAGATATTGTATAAAATAACACAAAAACACAGTACACAGAAGTAGGAGATGAAAAAAGAAATATAAATATTGTACTAACATAACTATGAATTACATACATTTAATTTTTTATTTTTTATAAACATATATTTTTATCCCCAGGGGTACAGGTCTGTGAATCACCAGGTTTACACACTTCACAGCACTCACCAAAGCACATACCCTATCACTATTTGGCCATCAGGTAAAAGCTAAGGATTAGTAACATCAAGACTTACCACAGTTTTAGGGAATCAGACTTCCTCATATACTACTGACATTTGTGTGAATTGGCAAAATAATCTTGAGGGATAATTCAGCAGTATATAAACACATTAAGGTGCTTCAAAGAAGCATACAGACAGAAATTAATTGCAGCAGTTTTGGTTAATAATAATTGTGCAAAATTAGAAACCACCTAAATGATCGTCAATAAGGGAATAATCAAATAAATTTTGGAATATTCATGCAATTGTATATATACAGCAGTTAAAAAATAAATGAAGTTCATCTGTTTGTACTGACACAGGAAGTTCACGTAGACATACTGCTTTTGAAGCAACAAGTAGGGGTGACTGGGTGGCTCAGTCAGTTAAGCATCTGCCTTCAGCTCAGGTCCTGATCCCAGAATCCTAAGATCGAGCCCCGCATCGGGCTCCCTGCTGAGGGGGAAGCCTGTTTCTCCCTCTCCCCGCCACTAGTGTTCTCTCTTCTTTCTCTCTTGCTTGCTCACTCTCTCAAATAAATAAGTAAAATCTTAAAAAAAAAAACAAGAAACAAGTAAAAAATGATTCAGATAGCTAATCTGCTAAGCTAAATATCTAAATCTCATACATGTGAATCAGCTTACTAAAAAACTGGAAAAATATCCACCTAACTGTTCTAAGTGGCTAGTAGTGAGGAATAGAGTAGGAATGCAGGAAGGCTTTGCTCTGTGTCCTTCTGCATTGTTTCAATTTTTTGCAATGACATTTATTATAATACTTATTAAAATTATATTTTAATATATTAAAAATATAAATTACAATTTAAGTAACCTTGAAAAACTATATTCTCAATCTTCTTTACTGTCTCATTTATTTTCATCACCAGCATCTTCTCAAGTTAAATTGTCTGTATCAAAGACATATGAAAAGAAATTACAAACAGAAAAAAATTTAACACCTAACCCTAAGTTTCAAATAATTTTTAAATGCAACAAGGTGCATAATTATTTCCAATTTTTCTAAAAAATTCATGGTTTTCATACATAGATGGGCACAATTCACATGTTCACATTTAATTAATATTTAATTCAAAGTACTAGACTGGCCTAGGAAATCAGGAAGCCTGGATTCTAGTCCACATCTACCAATGTGTTAACGCTGGCAAGTTACTCACCTGCTCAGATGTCATCATTCTATCATTTAAAAGGGATGGACTAGGTGATCTCTAAGGCCTGACAACCTATGGTTCTACAACAATCTGAAAATCAAACTAATGTAACTGAAGACATTTATAATGAGTTTCGTGTCCATAGATTCCACATTTTAGGAACCTTTCAAATTCAAGTAGTTTGTCTCATTTTCTCAGGAGCGTCCTGATCAAACTATCTATCTTTATTTGGGGAAAAATTGTCACCCTGATATGATCACCTTTCACAACAAAAAAAAGAAAAAAAGCTTGAGAAATGGCTTCCCCAGAGTCTTAAGATACTGGTAGATAATGTAAACGGCAAAGTATAGTGAAAATAGTATAATTTAGGAGTCAAGGAGGTGTTTATTGTCCAGAAAACCCTGAAAAAGCTATTCAAGGGGTCTGAGCCTCGTTATCCACATCTATAAAGTGGAGCTAATACTATCTACCATTATATTTCACCATTTATAGTAATAGCCATCATTTACTAAGCCCACACTGTATATCTGGCAATGTATCAAGCACTTTCCACAATATCTAACTTAATTCTCACAATAAATCTCAGCTACAGAGCAAAGCTGAGTTATTTTGGGACTTACTGGAACAGAATGCTGATCAATTGCTAAGGAGAACACATCTCTTATGGTTGATGCAAGACTTCACTTTTGTTACCATGTGCTTTCCTGTGATGTCTGAATAGAGAGTTTATTGAAGATCAGTGTTAGTAGCATAATAATGTTCCTGTAATGGCAAATAATGTTCCTTTGGGGCTCTATCTCATTACTCCCATTTTATTTTGGAAACTCCCAATTAAGGAGTCACTATGAACAATGGGAAATGTAATGCCAGGTCATCTCCTGGCTCTTTCTTTATACTTTTGCTGATAAATACATACTATGATTCCATTCTTCTTTATATTTCCACTGATTTGAAATGTTACAGCCACTTGATCTTTGTCAACCCCCTGTCACCCTGCTCCCATACAATGTCAGCCCCTTCCAGGTTCTTGCTTTATAAGGAGATCCATCAAACTGCAGAGGAAAAGCTTTCACCTAGTACTTCCAAAACTATATGCAATTTTCTTTTTCTAAATTTTATTTAAATTCATGTTAGTTAACATATAATGTGTTATTAATTTCAGGGATAGAATTTAGTGGTTCATCAGTTGTATATAACACCCAGTGCTCATTCCATCAAGTGCCCTTCTTCATGTCTGTCACCCAGTTACCCCATCTTCCCACCCACCTCCCCTCCAGCAACCTCTCAGTGTGTTCTCTAGAGTTAAGAGCCTCTTATGGTTTGCTTTCCTCTCTGTTTTTATCTTGTTTTATTTTTCCTTCCCTTCCCCATGTTCATCTGTTTTGTTTCTTAAATTACACATATGAGTGAAATCAGTTTTCAATTTTACCAATACTAATTTGGAAATGCAATGCCCTTCCAATCAAAATACCTACAGGAATTTAAGAAAACAGAATGAGGCAAGCTAATTCTCAAGTTATCTAGAAGACAAATGCAGAAGTTCAGCCAAGCAATTTTTGGAAAAGATTGGCGAGGAGAAAAAACAAACAGGAAATAGCATATGAGCTGTGATTTAGACTGAAATTTCATAAGGAAACCTTCATGGGTTAGAAATATGTCAGCAACTATGCTCACTCTAATTATAATTATAGCAGCGTTCAGTGGAGTAACTACAATGAGATCATTGTTGACAACACTTTTCTTCTGCATATGGTAGATGGGAATGGCTTAAATTTTCTTGAAAATACGGCATTAAATTTAAGGCATATGTTAGTGGCTGCCCACCCAAAAGCCATTTCACCTTTCTTGCTAAGGAAGCCCTGCCTTGGGTAGCAATGTGACCCACTCCAGGAGAAACAGCAAGCTTGAGGTTGAAAACCACCATTCTGTTAACAACAGAAGGGTGGAAAGAACTTGGGTCCCCAGAATCATTAAAATGCTGGCCCACCTCTGCAGCCACCCACCCCAAGGCTTTTTATTAAATAAACAAAACTTTGTTTATGCTTTAAGCCATTTCAGTCAAGTTGTCTATTACTTGTAGCTAAAAACATTTCTAATAGATACATGTGACGGGGGGGGGGGGGGGGGGGGGGGGGGGGCGGTAGGGGTGGGAATAAAAATAAACATCCTAAAATACTCTTTACTTTTAGAGGAATAAGGAAATATACAAAAATCTGTTGATTCACATGATAGAAACAATGTCTTTATTGGAAAGCCATTGAAATTCTAAAAGCACATATGGAGATAAAATGGAGAGACAAGAGGTTGAAAACAAGGGGAAAAAAAAGGTTGAAAACAAGGGTTAGAAGCAGGAAATTACTCAACTATAAATGGGTTTTCCTGGGTTTTTTTTCCCCATCAAAGTGGATATAATGTGAAATGACTGAAAGCTTCTTCTGAACATTTGCATGGTTCTGTTCAATCTTTATATATATTTAAAAGAGACACACACACACACATATACATGCTGCACAGATCTCTAGTTTTCATGAGTTTTGACAATTGTATATATCTGTAAAATTAAAACCCCAAACTATATATAGGACATTTTTAATTACCTGAGAAAATTCTCCCAATAGACCAACATTAATCTGATTTGTATCACCATAGATTAGTTTTAACTTTTAGAACTTCACACAAGTGAAACAATGTGTACTCACTCTTTGCCGTCTAGATTCATTTGTTTGACATGCATGTAAGATCCATTCATGTTGTTGTATTAGTAGTTTGTTCATTTTCACTGTTGAGCAATATTTCATCAGATGAATACACCTGTGTGTGTATCCATTGTTCTGCTGATAGATATTTGGGTTGCTTCCAATTGCTGGCTACTAAGAATTTTTTTTTTTCTCAGCTAGTGGTGTGAAACCTGAATCTTGAGAACTACAAATAAATGTCTTGCTACTAGCATGAGGGCAGCTATAAAGTCAAAACTTTTCCATTCTTTCCAAGTTTTTCTGAAAAAGTAATTTTTGAGGTAAGGAACAGTAATTAGCTCTGAGATACACAAGGATTGCCATGAGTTTTTGGAAGTAAAATACACTTAGAAAAGTAATTTAACCTCTCTAAACCTCAGTTTCTTATCTATAAAATATCTTTAAGGACTTTTTTTTTTTTGTTTTAACATTTTATTCCATTCATTTTATTTCAAAGAGGAACAGAGATGCTTTGGAGCAGGGAATCATCATATTGGTATTGGCTTTGAATGTCACGGACCACATGTGGGTATGTTGTTTCCATTCAAGTTTACTACCCAAAAATATTTACTTGTTTTTGTTTTGTTTTGTTTTCTGTTGTTTACTTTAGTAGAAGCTCTTTATTTATTTTTTGGAAATGTAACTGTGATATTATGATTTATAAGAAATATTTATTTGGTTACTCAATGACCAAAATATATTTGCCAGATGTATTTGGTCTACTTCCATGGGTCTTGGTTCACAGTCCAAGAATATTGACTTTTGTTTTAGTTTTATAGATTCAAGGGATTTTTTTTTAAAGATTTTATTTGTTTGGGGGCGCCTGGGTGGCTCAGTGGGTTAAAGCCTCTGCCTTCGGCTCAGGTCATGATCCCAGGATCCTGGGATCGAGCCCCACATCGGGCTCTCTGCTCAGCAAGGAGCCTGCTTCCCCCCACTCCTGCCTCTCTGCCTACTTGTGATCTCTCTGTCAAATAAATAAAATCTTTTAAAAAAAAAGATTTTATTTGTTTGACACAGAAAGACAGTGAGAGAGGGAACACAAGCAGAGGGGAGCTAGAAAGGGAGAAGCAGGCTTCCCGATGTCGGGCTTGATCCCAGGACTCTGGGATCATGACCTTAGCCAAAGACAGATGCTTAACAACTGGGCCACCTAGGCACCCCCAAGATGAGGATTCTTTATACAGTTATACTTTTCTGAACATGTCCACAAACAATTCTTTGTTGAAAGAATTCTGGAAACTGTTAAACTTAGCCAATGTCAAATATTTTAATTTAGTCATTTATTTTCCACTGGGGGACAGCAGGTATATGAAAAAGTAAAATGGTTTTTACCTCCATTGGGTCCAGATACCAGTTGTCCCTGGGACTATAAAGCGTGACCCTTAGTCACTATGAACTTCCCAGGGGAACCCAGTCACTGAAAGTTCCCAATAGCATGCACTTCTGCCTCTACTTCAGTAAGGGCAAAAAGTATGACTCCCTACCACTCCTGAATTGCTTTCTGTGCTTGGCATTGGCCCTCAAGGGAAATTCTTGTGACAGAGTATCTAATCAGAGAGAAAAAAATGTATTAGAGTCCTGGAGAAGAAAGTATGGGATTTGAGGTCACCTCCCCAACTCTTTTTTTTTTTTTTTTTTTTTTACTACGTGTAGTAACTCTGCTAAAGACATTGGGATTCACTGTTGTAGTCAGAGATGGAAAATAAGTAGATTTCAGAAGATAGTGAGGAGAACTAAAAATCACTGTAAGCCAGTGTGGTAGGAAGGTCTATGAGATTTCAATGTCCGCTTTGTTCTTGCTTTAGTAGGAGACAAGGATAGCAAAGTATTTTTTATTTACATGTCCCCTTATGGTAAGAACAGCTCAAACTGTTTTAAGACCCAGGATCTTCTAAATCCCACCTCTGGGTCAGGAAACAGCTAGTCTGTGTTTTAAATGTCCTTTGAAAGACACTTTTGGCTAGAACTTGTAGGGAATGTTAGACCTGTGGAGGAATTAAACTTGAGCTTCACTATAAGGGAAGAGATATAGAGACGCTAAAGCTTAGACAGGAAGTGGAAATAGCCCCTTACCCACATTTTTCTGAACTTCACAGATAAATTCTTTATCCAAGGTCATACACCTTCAATGTGTGCTAGAGCCTGCATATACTACTAGAGACCATCATACACAACTCTTCTCAATACCAAGTACAGTGAGATCATGTTGATAGCTTGAAATAGGCATGGATGGGAATATTTACATTATGTAAATCAACAAACACTACAGATTGGTCATTTGTTCCCACCCCCAACCCCCACCCAGAGAGCCAGTTGTTAAATATTTACCCACTTCCAACCACTGTGTGGGACCATAAAGGCCTGACATCTTGATCCAATCTGAGTCAACCCTATAGGATCATTCTAGCTCTGTAGCCCCTCAAGAGATTGGTGGAAGCTGCTGTTGGGTTTGCATTGCAAGTAGATCTCTTTCTGCCCGTTATTGCTTCTGTTGCATTCCTTCCACAGATGTTGATCCCACGCTTCTCCTAAATAAACATCCTGTACCCTAAATTCCATCTCTTTTCAGGATGATTAACCTTCCAGAGAGGTTAAATAATGTAATCAAGGTCACCCAGATAGTCAGGGACAGAGCCAGAACTCAATCATCTGTCTAACCCTAAAAAGCCCATGTACTTAATGATCTTGCAGGGTGTGTCTAGAGATCAATGATAAATACCTGGATAACAATCACTTTCTACTTCCCAACTACTTTTGATTCTACACAACAATTTTAAGAACAGGAACCATTCAGGGTAGATGCCTCCAAAAGACTAATCTAATGTGCCTCACATTTTATGAGTTATTAACATTGAGGCAGCAATGAGGTATCTGTACAAAGACAGAAAAAGACAAAAAACAATTTCCTACCAGCAGTCACTCACATAGGATCAACATGGAAAGTGGGTCTGGATAAATTGGGCAGGTAAGCAAAATATGTCTTGCTTTTCTCCTTTCTCTTCAGTGCAGTCAACTTGATTTAACACATTTATCATTGCCTACAGTGTATAAACCACTGTGATGGGTACTGCAGGGAACACAAGATAAGAACTGTTTTCTAAATATTCTCCATATACTAGGCAGATGAATTTCAAAAGGCAGAAAAGTAAAACAAAGCATAATGGTGCATTGGTGCAAAGAAAATGCCAAGGGACCGTTAAGAATGACAGTACAAATTTTGCTGATGATCTTGGAATAGGTGGAACTGAAACTTGGTCTTGAAGAGTGAGACTTTGACAGAAAGTTATTAAGTGTGGGGAGGAAAACTTGGGGGGAGGAAATAGCTGGCGCAATTATTTTGTGGCAAGCAAGTTCAGAGTGTGAAAGGGGAAACGACTGGTCTCGTGTATCATTCTTTTTTAAAGATTTTATTTATTTATTTGAGAGAAGGGGGAAGAGAGAGTAAGAGAGAGCATGAGAGGGGAGAAGATCAGAGGGAAAAGCAGACTCCCTACAGAGAGTCTGATGTGGGACTCGATCCCAGAATCATGACCTGAGCCAAAGGCAGTGGTTTAACGAACTGAGCCACCCAGGTGCTCTGTTCTCATGTATCTTGAATGTTTATGCCATTTACCTGTAGTAACCTGATGTCTTCATTTTATTCAAGTCCCTCATAAATCTTAGTCCTCTAAAAGGATCTGGAAAAAACGACGTTTGGGGTATTCTTTTGACCTTAACTCTGTTTGGGAGTTTGGATTTTTAATTTTACCCTGAGGGTGTGCAGTTACAGTGAAATGTGAAATACTGTTGCCTTTTGTTATACTGATTTAGGCACTAATAATCATCAGAGTTAGGAAATATTTCCAGGAGAATCCTGGTTGGAGATGAAAGACTGGGGGAAAGGACACAGCAGGAAATAAAGCTGGAAAAGTTAGGAATTTAAATTGTGGGAAGGCATTTTAAAACCATATTTTGGTGTTTGAACCATCCTAATTTAGCACTGGAATAAGAGAATGACATGATCAGATTTGTTTCCCAAGAATAAAAAGTTAAAGCTGTGGAGAAGGGTGAAAATGGAAGGAATGGAAGAGGCAACGATTGGGAGGTTATCAGGATAAGCCAGGTGAATTGATATGGTTTTTCTGGATAGTAGGATCAACAATGGAGAAAATGATGTAGTAAATATAGTTAGAAGGTAGCATTAACAGAGAGTTGATTATATGGAGAGGAAAATATAGGGCATAGTCTAAAGTAATCAAAGATCTATATGCACAGTGTGGGGCGGGGGCGGGGATTGGAAAACATGGTCAATTTTTAGTTCTATCAAAGAAAGAGGTTTATTGCCAGTTTAGTTCTGTCCACACCTCTCAGCCCGGCAGTTTCAGCCTTCCCTAAGTGAAAGCATTTCACATTGCAAAAGCCTCCACTGCTTATTTGTTCTCATATCCAGAGAATTTGTCCCATGTCCCATGTAGAAAACCCCAGCTGGCAAGAATGGATAAGGGCTTCCAATAACCTTATCCATTTTTCTGCATCTGCTTACCAGAAGTGGCCTATGAGAAACTCAGGATTCATCCCTATGTTTTTTTGTTTCACCAGCTTCTCAGCTATACAAAGGCTAGGAATCTGGTGTGGTAGGAGCATCCACACACATTTTTAATATTTTTATCTATATTTTCAATTAAAGTCAGACTTATTCAGTTCCTTTTGAAGGGCTTGATAGTATCTTAGAAGGATTTGCTAAATTCCCCTTATAGTAATTACTAGAATCACAAATAGCTTCCCGGTGTCCTGAGGCATTTGGCAGTCATTTGTGATAATGATACCTATCCAGTTTTATTTTAGTTTTTCCCCAAACTAAAGGACCTTTATCTCTTCATATGGATAACTCCAGTTAAACACATCCATAGTCATATAGACATGTTTCTACTTCGACAAGAAATGTAAATTACAACCTTCTCTAACCCACTGACCTTCTCTGGAGTTAAGTGTTGAATGTTTTGAAAGAAAGTTCATCAATGAAATGTCACTCACCAATCCTTTAGAGAAAGGTAGCTCTCCTAGAAAATGAGAAAGAGAAAATCACCAACAAAGGCTATTATTGATTAACCAGGTCAAATCAAATCTCCTACCCTGCCATAGTCCTAAAAATGTGAAGAGGAAATTCTCGACTTCATATGTGTGAAAGAATCATCAAAATCATCAGATTGGCTCCAGAGTCCCTTAACCTGATAGGCTTTGTCAACATCCTTGCTTTAGGGTATTGTAAGGGCCTATTTAGCCAGAGCAGCCCCACCTTGCTTGAACAGCCATTTTGTTGTTTATGCAATAAAACTTAAATTGACCCTGCCCTCCCCACAGGGGAACTTATTTAAAAGCAAGTCCGGGAAACCAGTCCCAGGTAACAACGCCCAAATACAAGGGCGGGTCAGGTCAGGTGGAGATAACGCCCCAAATGCAGGGATGAGTCGGGTCAGGTGGAGACATCCCATCAGTAGAGCGTGCATACTGTCTCCTTAGCTACCAAGGAGTGTGGGCCCCGCCTTTTGGATGCCTTTTGGGCGTCAATTCTGACCAAGGTGATAGGCTAATTCAAATAACTACTATGGAGTGAATTGTAATTCAATTGGCCACTCGTGTGGGAACTACCATGACGGTGCAGCTTTCTCTGTGTGTTACAATCTCATTGGCCACCTGTGCATTGCCAGGCCCAACCACATGGCCTTTGCTCTATAAAAGTTAGTCTGGGAGGCAGGGAGGGGTCGCCTCCTTGCAAGAGACATCCCTGGTGGGTCAGTTTGATTCTCCATGCTTGGCGTGAAATAAAGCTTTGCTTGACCTTCACTTTGTATCAGTCTCACTCCTTTGACCATGGACCCATTATTGGGGGACCCAAGATAGGGGACCCAACAGTATGACAAAATAATTCCAAGTTTATCTCCCATTTTTTACCCCGGGGCTAAAATTAGACATTTTTCCAAAGAATCCTTGTTCCTTTTAATGAGAAATGATATTTAGAGACCACAATTCTGGTAGCAGAAATACTCACTGCTATTAGATTGAACATTCTTTCTGCCTTTTTTGGACAGAGTGAAAAGGAATCATAGAAACCATGTGGTTTTGAACCCAATGAAATGGCATTTTCTATAAATCAAAAATGATAAATCAGCAGTCTCATGTTGCTTGACCTAACATTTTTTAAGTAGGCTCCCCACCCAATGTGGGGCTTGAATTCATGACCCCAAGATCAAGAGTCATGGACTCTATTGACTGAACTGGCCAGGCACCCCTCGACCTAACATTTTTAAGATAAAATACATTATAGGTTCACCCAATTCAAATTGGATTTTATAGGGCTTTTATTTCAGGCTAGGGAAACGGGTAGAAATACAAATGAAATAAAGTTACCCATATGTTGATAATTGTTGAAGCCAGACAATAGGTACATGAAAGGTTATAAGCTTCTCTTTTGAGTATGTTGGAAAACTTCCAAAACATAAATTTTCAAAGAATACTTTTATGATAGGACAGGTAATGTTAATAAGTGATGCTGAAGATGCATATAAAGGCTTTGAATAAAACTATTTCATGAAATGGGAAAGGGAAAAATTATAAAGAGAGCATTATATTTATATATAGTTAGTTAATAAGTGTCTATGCATCAAAATTAATATAGCGAGTATTAGAAAATTATGAAAATGGCATCTACATGGTAGATGATAGATACAAAGTTAGATAGATAGATAGATAGATAGATAGATAGATAGATATCATGATCACAAGTCTTTTAAGCAGAACATTTAATTTAAGGCCCCAAAAGCCTTCTATTAGGTAGTCATTGCTTACTTCATTCAAAAGAGTATTTATGACTGTAACCGAAACAAGACTTAACAGGTATTTATGGAACATCTTTGATGCATACATCCATGTGGTCAGCTTACTGGTTGTGATAGTAATTCATTGATTTATATTTGTTGAAAAGGTTTATAAAATAAGACAAGATTACTAAGATTGAGGTGAGAAAGAGAGGAAGAAAGAAAAAGAACAGAAATAATTTTGAAAAATCAATTCAGGATGAGCTCAATGGAAAATTACATATTACAAACTCTTAAGCTATTGCTCTAAGTGGGTTTCAATTATAAACAATTTTTTTTAAATTTGAATCTAGTCAACACAATGTTACATTAGTTTCAGGTATACAACATAGTGATTCAATTTCTCTCTACGGGTTTCACATTTTTTTTAAGCTTTCTAAGTCATGAAAATGAAAAAGTCAAGCTTGATCAGCTTCATAGCTCAGGGTCAACCACAAAATAAAGCTAAGCCAAATTCTATGGAGAAGTACAGCAATTCCTGTTATTTAAAAAAAAAAAAATTCTGGATTCACAGACTTGTACCCCAAGGCAAATAATATATGTTAATAAAAGTAATTTTAAAAAATTCTGAAGATACAACTCTTCTCATGCAAAGCTAAAAACTTTCAGTCTTATTGGGATGCCTGGGTGGTTTAGTCAGTTAAGTGTCTGACTCTTGATCTCAGCTTGGGTTTTGATCTCAGGGTCATGAGTTCAAGCCCTATATTGGGCTCCATGCTGCATGTAGATGTGGAGCCTACTTAAAAAAAAAAAATCAGGTTTATCAAAGGAGTTCTGGGATGCCTGGGTGGTTCAGTCAGTTAGGCCGCTGCCTTCGGCTCAGGTTATGATCCCAGAGTCTTGGAATCGAGTCCCACATCAGGCTCTCTGCTCAGGGGGGAGCCTGCTTCTCTCTCTCTGCTTCTTCCTGCCACTCTGCCTCCTTGTGCTCTCTCTCTCTGACAAACAAATAAATAAAATCTTAAAAAAAAAGAAATGAAAGTGCTGTTTAAAAAAAGAAGAAGGTCTGCAAAGAATAAGAAGGTGGTCTTTGTATTTGCCAACATTTTCTAGATTAGAAAACCAAGAGGTGATATCTACCTATACGACATTGCACATCACTCTGGTTGGAAGCAAAAGAAAACAATCTTCCATTGGCCAAGTTAAAGCTGAGGTGATGTATCCTTGTAAATATATAGAAATACTAAGGAGGGGGGAAAACTGCCACATCTCAGGGGAACTGGTACAAGGAACTGAGAATCTGTGAGAGAATGACTCTCTTCTTTGTCACTGAGAAATGAGATCATTTTGTCCCTGAAAAACTGAATTGGTTCTGTCTCTTGGGGCCCTTATGGGCTCTTGGTGAATCTGTAGTTCTCTCCTTTTTTTAATCCAGCAATTTCTGCTTCAAGCTTCTCATTCCTTCTGGGCTTTGGCTTTATATGGTTCTAGCTAAGTGGTTTGCTCTAGGAGGATCAAATAACTGTGCAAGGGGCGAGGGGTGTGGGAATAGAGGTATAGTTTCTAGAGGAAGAGGAGGCAATGGGTTGGCAATTGCTCCAAAAGGTTTCTACCAAGCATCACCATTCCCAAATTACATGTGTTTAAAATTTTAACCTCCAACTGAAATCCAACTCCAGAGTTGGTGTGGAATCCAGAGAAACCAGAAACTAATTTAGAGGGCCAGAATAAACTGGGGAAAATGAACAGAAGGAAGAACAATATTTCTTCTGAGATTCAGCTTGCTGGCATAGCAAACACATTTGTTGATGAAAGACGTTTTTCAATAAAACGCCAAAAGTAATAAATGGGAAACTCTTCCCAGTGAATCTATTAAGTAACTTTAGTAGGCAAGGCAGGCATTTTGGGGATATTTCTCATGAGTCCTAACCTTCAAAAAATACCCAAAAAACCCTACCTTATGTAAGGTCAGTATATGCAAACTGACCCAGGCAGTTAGGGAGAAAGCCATGTCCTTTAATGAATATGCTCACCATGTTATAGAAGGAATTTCCTTTTATGAAAGCTTCAACTGTATTTTCCCCCAACAATTACATTTTATTTGAATTGAGAAATGCTTCCTTTTATAAAACCATGTGAAAGGTGTACCTGTTCCAAAATAGAAGCCAATGTGTAGCACTTATATGATATGGTTAATATCCACTAAATGGTTAGTTCAGTTAATGACAAAAACAATTTGATCCCTATCAAAATAATGATCTGTTTCACTGACGGCCATTTTCTTCAGCATGGGACCAACACACATGAAATGAATATTTCAACAACCAACAATTAACTTTGGGAAAACAGGAAACATAAAGGTTAGAACCAGACCTATGAGCCTCCTGATGTGATACAATAAAAAGTTTATAGTACACATACGGTGAATTCTTGCAACAAAATATTTAACTCAAAAATAATCAGACCGGGCGCCTGGGTGGCTCAGTGGGTTAAGCCGCTGCCTTCGGCTCAGGTCATGATCTCAGGGTCCTGGGATCGAGTCCCGCATCAGGCTCTCTGCTCAGCAGGGAGCCTGCTTCCTTCTCTCTCTCTCTGCCTGCCTCTCAGTGTACTTGTAATTTCTCTCTGTCAAATAAATAAATAAAATCTTTAAAAAATAATAAAATAAAATAAAATAAAATATTCAAACCTATAGATCTTATTTCTAGTTTTCATGAAATGTAGAGGCTAGGAGAACAAATTAATCAAATCACCATGAAAAAAAAAAACATACTTCCAGAAGGTGGGGCATTCTAAGGATAAGTGACCCAGTAGTTTTTTAACAAGTCAGTGTCATGGAAAAAGAGAGTGTGACAACTATTGTAGATTAAAAGACTTCAGAGATTCACACAAATAAGTAGAATGTATAATCCTTGTTTAAACAAACCAGCTGTAGAAGACATTTTGGGGACAACTGGAAAAAAAAAGTGACCATAGACCATTTATTAGATGATATTAGGAAATAATAATTAGTTTTTGTTAAGTGCGATAATATTATTGTGGTTATTTAGGAGCCTGTCATCTTTAGAGATGTAAACAAGCCTTTTGGAATGAAATATCATGAAGTCTGTCATTTATTTTAAAATGTTTCAGTCAAAAAACAATGAGGGAATATGGTAAAGTATTAATCATGGACTAGATTTTGGATATATGGGTTCATTATATTATTTTCTCTAAGTTTGAAAGCTTTCAGAATAAACAATTTTTTCAAAGAATCCAACATTTTATAAGCTATTAAATCCTAGTGAGAAAATCAGGAGAAGATAAACAAGAAAAAATTGGGATCAGATAAATGAACAAACTATCAGCCACATTTTGATTCTGACAGCAAACCCATAATCTTTCACATTATTGAGCAAGCTCAAAAGAATGCAAAGATGAAAGGTGAAACATGGCAGGTATCTTAAAATCCTTTGCAAAAGTTAATGTGCTGTAAACAGAAAAATGTTATCCGGGGCGCCTGGGTGGCTCAGTCATTAAGCATCTGCCTTCAGCTCTGGTCATGATCCTGGGGTCCTAGGATGGAGCCCTGCATCGGGTTCCCTGCTCTGCGGGGAGCCTGCTTCTCCCTCTCCCACTCTCTCTGTTGCGTTCCCTCTCTTGCTGTGTCTCTCTCTGTCAAATAAATAAATAAAATCTTAAAAAAAAAAAGAAAAATGTTATCGTTCTGTTTACTGAAACATCTGAGCATGCCATTGGTAATTTTACGATCTGAAAATAAGTGAGCATTTTTGACAGAAATTCTGATTGAATTCTGGAAATTCTTATTCATCCTCCATAAGAAGCCTTCAGAGACTTGAGTTCAAAGTGTTTATATCCTGTTATTGTCACAGATCTCAGGTCAGGGGCTTTGTCCATCTGATGGCAGTTTGACGGAATCGCTCACTTTCTTTCCCTGTAGTTGGAAAGGAGGTCACTGGGATATTGTTTTGTGGGATATGACCTTGATTCAACAGCAGCCTCCACGTAGGCTTTCCCAGAGGCCACAGAACAGAAAGGCTCAGGGACCAAATTAAGATGTGCAGATCACACAGTTTATTAAAACTGAAAGCACACAATGAGAAGCAAGGGGAAAGAGGTGGGGTAGGCACACATCCTTAGAACAGGGAACAGTGGAAGAAGGACCATACTACCTGAATCTTGGGTTAGGCAATGGTCCTGTCTCTGTCTTTCTGCCTCCCCTTCTCTCTCTCTACTTCAACAGTCTTCACCATTGATAGTGTGGTTACAAGACCGAAGTTGATGTTCAAGCAAGGAAGGCCACAAACAGAAAGGGGTCCCTAGGCTAATAGCACATACTTCTTCTATCAGAGAGACACACGGTAAAAAAGTGTGCCTGACTACAGCCACCATTAAGTCTGCTGAATAGTCATGGATTTTATCTGCATTTTCTGGATTATCTGCATTTTCTGGCAGGGCCAGAATGGAACTATTCTCACTAATGGATGGTTGGCTTAGGAAAATGACATAGCTGTCAGCTATTAGTAACGATTATGACTTGGTCCTTCCATGCTTTTCTATCTCTCAGTAGAATCTTCATTTTTTCCATCATACATTGCATTTGTTCTTTCTTTAACATACAGGTTACCAAATGACTATATATTTAACACATCTTCGGAATTCAGTCAAGCGAGTTACTTACTCATTATCTGTAAGCACAGTCATGAGGTTTGCTACTATCTTTAAGCTACTAGCTTTATTATAACAGAGTAGTCATCAGGGAGATGCAAATTAGAACCACAATGAGATACCACTTTATACATGTCAGAATGTCTAAAATCAGAAGCACAAGAAATAATAAGTGTTGGCGAGTATGTGGAGAAAAAGAAACCCAAGCCTCTGCTTTCCATATTGGTGAACAGTTTGTGCATAAAGAGTAGGTCACATTTATCATTTTCTTGAGTAATATTTGTCATCTGACAGTGATGACAACAATGGCAATGATATCCTACATTGAACCAAACTATACTGGTGAGTTAATTACATCTGCTGATGCCCAAAGTAACTACATAAGGTAAATTAACAGAGAAGGTATTGGTGCCATTTTACAGACAAGGATATAATCAGAAGTGAAATGGCATGTCCTTATTTCAGACCACTGACTAGACCACATCCTTACGAATCATGTTCTTTATGCGAAGGGGAGCTAACTCACAGCTGTTTCTGTTTTCATTTAAAACATTCTTTTTTTGGAGGGGGGGCTCTGATTCAACATTTACCAAACTTTGAATCTGGATCTTTATTTTCAGTTTGGGTGCTCAGTATAGGCAGATCGTTCTGGATAGTAGGATATTATCTAGCCAAATATGGTTTTCAGCCAATATTCTACACAGACTTTTGGTAAACTATAAGTTCAATGGATATAGGAATCAAATCTACTGGATTACTATTTTATCCTTGGTGCCTGGCACCATGTTTGGTGCATTGTGAGTATTAAAAGGACACTTTGTGGAATGAATGAGTGGATGAATAACTAGATGAACTAATGAGTAAAAAAGAAAAAAACCTGAGATGGAAGGCTGGAATTTCTGCTTTTAAATGTATTCAGCAAACCAATATCGAAACTAATTTAGAAACTAAGCTATTCCATAGTGAGATGCCCGATGTTTTCTTTCCCTTGGGCTTTGGCTGTCTTTTCACTACCTGCTGGATGGAGAGGATCCCTTGTAGCCATCCTGGTACCCAGAGGTGGCTATTTCTCTAGGGGACCGGCATGTCCTGGCATGACCTGATGGATCAAATGATGAGTGACACCTGGTGTCATGAATACCAAGAAGCTCCTGGGACTGACATGCACCAAAGACCCCAGGTGCTCCCTGCCAATGGGAAGAAAACATCTTGGTCTCTATTTGGAATCTTAACCTTTCTGCGTAGCTACCAAAGTTGTCTGGGTATACCCCGATGACATAAAAAATTCAGGGATATAAAGCTGATTCACTTTCCACTTTCCCCAGGACACATGCTATGGCTGGTTGAGGATATAAATTTCATTTTAAAAAATCCCATGCTGTCCTCAAAATCCCTCCACTGACAAAGCTTGTCAGAGATCTGACTCTTCTCTTTGGCAAAAATTCTCTCCCTAGAGTCTCCAAATTCTCTCATATAAATGGACTTCAGGCACCTCATGCCTCTAGTTCTTATGACTAAATCTTGGCAGTGAATATAGCAAAGGCCCTCTCCCTTTATTCCTTCCTCTCCTCTCTCCCACCCCCAAACACCCCACTCAGAGCAATCATTTGGGAACTTCGTTCATGCTTTTGATTACTGATCAACAGCAAAAGACAGCCAAAAAAAAAAAAATGCTGGCAGGAGTGTAAATTTTACAACTGCTTCAGAAATCTGTCTGAATACCTCCTCAAGAGTAACATTTGCAACTCTATGACCCAGCAGTTCCATTCGTGGTATACAAAGGAAAGAAGTGCATATATGTGTTTATTAGAAGACATATGTAAGCATATTATAATGCTATCTGTAATATGTCCAAAAAATAAACTACCCAAATATCCTTCAACAGTAAAATGGGAAAACCCAACTGAGGTATGTTCCAATGATAGAATTATATGTAGCAATGTGAGGGAATCATTTACAACTGCATACAAAAATATGGATGATTCTCACAAAATGTTGAGAAGCAGCCAGACACAAAAAGAGTACATAGTATATTATTCCATTTATACACAGTTCAAAAACAGTTGAAACTAATCCATATGGTTAGAAGTTAGGATAGTGGGTACCCTCGTGGGGAGGGCAGTGACTGGCAGCAATACTTCCAGTCCTTTTGAGGCTTCTGGAATTCTGGTAATAGTCTATTGCTTTATCTGGGTGCTGCCACGCAGGTGTGGTTGTCTGCAAAAATAGGGGGATGTACATTATGATTTATTTACTTTTGTATATATAACATATTTCAATAAAAAGTTTGAAAAGATACAAGAAAGCAGAAACAAAAAAATTTTATTCTCAATGAGAAAATATGGCAGCAGATCTGCCATAGGGTGAACAATAAATAACACTGAAATGGATGGAGGTGAAAAAAGTGAGAGTCATAACTTCTTATATTTAAAGATGAGGTGCAATATCTTCTGCCTCGATAAATGATAAAATACCTCTTCTACCCCCTACCCTTATTTGGTACTTCCTTCCCTCCTGTCTACTTATACTAGGTGCGAATTTTGTATCAGTCATATGAGAATGCATTTTTATCAGCATCGTTCTGAACAAAAGATGCTAGTAGTGGTTTTCAAATACACACTTCCACACATACAAGCACAAAACAAAGGAAAATAAACAAAATCAAGGTTCTACTGTAACTGCTCATTTGTTACTTATTTTTTTTCTGCTAGAAAAAAAAAATGGTGATTGTCAAAACTTCCTGAGCATTTATTTGTCCCCTTTCTGGAAGGGAAGATTCGAAATGCTAAATTACTCTATGTGTAAAACATCAGTGTTCTCCTAAGGAGCAAGAAATCTAACACGAAGTGGGATGACATTTTCTTTCTTTGTGTTTACTTCAGTGCTTTGCCTGATTAATTTCCTAAGAAGAGGAGGAGAAGGAAGGGGCACAGCTGATGTAGAAAGGATTAATCAGTCCCAGAATGTTCAGGATTCCAGTGTGCTCAAGCTTGCTATAGCAGCTTATGAAGAATAAGACAATTTCACCAAGACTTCTGCATGTAAGATTAGAATACCCAAGTGTAACCCAAAGAAGTCGAAGAGGGCTGATGCAACTGAAAGGATTTTCTGAGTTTCCTAGTATTGACATGCTTTATTTAATACCAAAATTGTAAACTCTTAATCTTGAAAGGTCCTTAGAGGAATCCGTCCCAGTGGCCACATTTTTTTGTAGAAGAAACAAAAGTTTTCTTCAGTGCCGAAATCTTCTTTTTAGGAGAAGATGCCACTTACTAATGTCAAAAGCTTCATGTAAACTTTACCTCTATGTGGAATATAGATCCCTGCAAGCTTTCCAAAGATCAGTGATATATTACTATATTCGTCTTGGGCAAATATCGGCAGTTATAGCCCACAGACTAAAATAGACTAAGTTGGGACGCCTGGGTGGCTCAGTTGGTTAAGCAGCTGCCTTCGGCTCAGGTCATGATCCCAGCGTCCTGGGATCGAGTCCCACATCGGGCTCCTTGCTCAGCAGGGAGCCTGCTTCTCCCTCTGCCTCTGCCTGCCATTCTGTCTGCCTGTGCTCGCTCTCTCCCCTCTCTCTCTCTGATAAATAAATAAAATCTTTAAAAAAAAAATAAAATAGACTAAGTTATTAGCCTGACTCCAACTAAAAATAAATTCAGCTTCCTAGAGATAAAATGTAGATACAACTAAACACAGTAGTGCCCCCTAACCCTTCTCTTCTGGAAGTTTCCAGATGACTGAAGAAAACAAGATTATAAATGTGCTTTTGCATTCAGGGAGCACTGTCATCTGCTAGCATTTCAGTGGTCTTATTGAGTGAGTTGGCTAATGACACTCTATTTCTCCTCAAAAGACTTTCTCCAAAAAAGCCATTTCTTTTCTTTTAGGAAAGTTGAGTG
Source organism: Mustela erminea (assembly GCF_009829155.1). NCBI lineage: Eukaryota > Metazoa > Chordata > Mammalia > Carnivora > Mustelidae > Mustela > Mustela erminea. The sequence goes on from NC_045635.1 coordinate 37,801,395, forward strand.
ATTTCATTGTGCCTCAATGGACAAACCACTCTGGTGGATCTATCTAACAGAATTCTTTTCAGCCAGAGCAGTGCCTTTTGTAGCTGACTCTTCAGATGGGACCCATTTTTAGTCTCAGCCTTAAATGTGGACCACTGTCTTCTGCTTAAAAGAGACAGAAACCACCACTGAAACAGATTCTGGGTTTGGCATATCATGTACTGATTGTTATTTATTTAGAAGCCAACCAACTTATCTTCTGTGAGATGGTATAATATGGCACAAAATCTGTGGGATTTAAAAGCAAAGGATTGAGTTTGAGACCTGGCTGGAATGCTTACTGCCTGGAGAAGAAGACTCCACCTCCTCAAAATGGCAGCTTCTTTCAATGTAAATGAGGAATGTTACAAATAACTCCTAACAGCACAGAGTGTTTGTAAGGATTCAATTATATCTGTACAGAGAACTTTGTAAATATGAAATATATGGTATAGATAAAGTGGTTGTGTAGACACTTTTGTTGGCCTGCCCCATATATTCCTTCAACTCACACATCATAGTGCATGTTGTTGTTCCTGACCATGGACCCATCTTAGGCACCAGGTTCCCTGCTTCTCTGCCTCAGAGCTTTCCCTAGCACCATGGGAGTTCACGTAGGCATATGGGGATTCAACTGAGAATTGCAGCAAGGTAATGTTGCTCAGGCCAGCCCTCAACCAACTGGTGGTAGGAGTGGGTAGAGAAATGCCCCCAGCCTCCCTCTCCCTCTGGGAGAAGATTCTAGAATGTCTTTTGAATAGTTTCCCAGAGGGTCCTCAGCAGGACTGAGTCCCCAGTTGCCCACTGCAGTAAACTGTTCTTTAAATGCCCTCTATTGGCTTCTCTCCTCCTTTGTCTCAAGTTTTCCACTTTCTGACTTACATGGCCTCAGTTCAGTTCCCAGCAAAATCCACCACCCATGGCCCTTATCTCAGGATCTGCTTTAGGTGTGGGAGAGGGCAAATTAAGAGAGTGGTGATGGTTCTTGAAAGTGCCTGGGTGCAGTTTCTCCTCCACATACCCACTTGCAACCTCTCTGAACCAAAGGGAATATTGTTCCCAGGGATCCTCAGGTGCTTGAAATAGACCATGCTTTTCCTATGTGTGGGTAAAGGATATGCTGCTTCTCGGAGTAGTTTGAAGCCTCAAGGCCCCGTTTCAGCACCTGAGGTGATTACAGAATCTGTAATCTGCAGATTCTGTAACTGGCTGCAGCAAGTCTTGAGACCAACTGCAAAAATTCACAAATGAGGAATGAGATTTACGATGCCTCTTACTCATTTTGTTGAATGTTTTAAATGTACTTTGGGGTTCAGTTTATTCATATATTGTCCCCATTTTATATATGTGGTAATTAATGACTCGTGTTCAATTTTTGCGCTTATTCAATGAAGAGTATAGAGTGTTGCCTAAGTATCAGACACAAGGCTAGGCACCCAGGATGCATTGGAAAAGAGCGTACACATGGACCACATTCTCATATTCTCATGGAACTCAGATTCTCTCAGGAGAGACAGGCAATAAGTGACCCATCAGATAACCTCCTTTTTAATTGTAATTTTGAAAAGTGCCATGAAGGATAATGTCTCAATTTGACTGGGCTCCTGAACTTCTAGACACCAAACATGATGCAGGCTGACAAAAGATAGAATTAGCACTGCATTCTTGGATTTCTTGAAGTGGTTTCCATAACTTTTACCTGTCTAGTTTGATTTCCCACTTCGTGGAACAGTAGAAGACTATAGCACACTATGTGTTTCTGTTCTGTTACTCTCAACAACACAATGGCTGTCCATGCTATTAACTGGTTCCACAGAAGCTTTTACTGCCAACCCATAGTGGTGGAATGAATTATCAGCAGGATTAATCTTCTCCCAAATAATGTAGCCCTTTTGCAATAGAAAGCATTAAGTTTCACCAGTGTGTATTTACTACAAAAACCTCCCCTTTTGGCTTTCATAAAAGCTGTAGGAGACATTTGTTACCTTGTCCTGTCACCCAATGTCATGTTAAATATAATAGCAATGGTTTAATGTCATAAAACAGAGTAAGGAAGACTGGTGAGACTTAAATATAATCAATTTACTGCAATTCTAGTTTAGGTGAAAATTTATTGCTAAATCACCTTTTTAAGAGCTGCTTTGGTTATTTAATATTGATCTCAAAATGATTAAGAAGTGGAACGCTATTGATCTTTAAACAACAACAAAAAAGTCCTCGTAATGAGAGTAAGAATCAGATTGCAAAAATTTTAGGTCATAGAAGAAGATGTTAATAGTCTCTATTACCTCCCAGAGTTGAATTTGCAAGCTCTATCATTCTTTTGCTTAGGATGGAAATTCTAACAAGGTGAAAAGTCCAGTTTGTTAACTGTGGAATGAAAGACAGGTGTATAAATGGTGATATCTTTAAAAAGCATGTAAGAGCTGTATTTGACTATAACCACCAGCAACTGAGATTGAAGATCACTAACTCAATCACTAAATCTTAGAAAACTACTGGGGGGGTGGGGAGGGGATGCACACGATGACTCTTTTTAGTCCATGATTCCTGAATTATTTTTATGCCCATGTCCTGATATTCCTTGAAGTAGAGTGACCCATAGAGTCCTTCTTGTTGCTTCAAAGCCATTTCATATTCCTTGGAGGAAATGTCAAAGAACTCATGGTATTTTGTTCGTTTGTGTTGAAAAAAAAAAAACTTTCTAGATAACTGAAATTTATTCCATTAATAAAGCAATGAAACCATTTTTCTAAAAATGTCCTTGCCTTTCTCTCCCCAAAGAAGGTGGTTTTTCAGGCTCTGCTCTATTTCAAATAAAGGTCCTCTTCATTAGGAGCATGTTTGTACAACATTTTAAACACCTTTATTTGTCTATTTCCCTTATGAAAGTCTCTTCATTCCATGACTAATGACTCTGAATGGACTCTTATGTTTTATTTTTACCTTATATAATTGTTGGGTTCATTCTTTGGGAACTAGCCTGTGAATATTTTTCTCTTCTCCATTCTTATCCACAATCATCCATTCTTCTAGCTGTGATTCAGGGTCAATTTTTTTTTTTTTTAACATCCCAGTGCTAGCCAAGTACACAAATTCTTATCCTTGACTGGACCTTTAACTCATAACAAATTCCACAACCACCCTCGCAGTGAAAATAAAGAAACTTAGACGAAAACCAGTTGCATCGTTTTATAATTCAATTCCCATTTCTTTCTATGACCTCTATGCCACCTGCTGAATTCCAAAAGCATTTTTTCAAAGCAACCATTGATTTAAAACAAATCTTTCTTTGCCAAACTCTCCTAGATTTCAATACCAGTGATAAACTGTGGAAATTTAGTTTAAATTTAAAAGTCTCACCTTTCCTGAGTTACCCCCATCTCTGTATAGCTATATATGCTAATGTGCCATCTATATTCACTTTGCTTTATGAAGCTGGAAGACTATAAATAAGGTGAAGATGGCATCTGAGAAAACAAAGTTTCACAAGGAAATGGCAATTTTATAATCTTAATTTTACTCAGTTCATACTGAAGATCTGAATTAAAGCTTTACCTTTCACCTGAGATAACAGTATTTACATTTATGTATTTGAGCCATGTGTTGTATTAGCAATAAAGAGTTTGAAGAAGAAAAAGAAGGTAGGTCCACCAGAGGCTTTGTTTCCTCTCTGCGGAGGACCTGGTAATGAAATTGGCCATACTCAGTGTTTCAGTTTCAAAGGACATCTGCACTTGCTAATTAACATTTCATCACCAGGCCTTATCGCTCTGGCCATCCATCCGTTACCATTTCAAAAAGTGTGCTTTTTGCTTTCTGAAGGATCTGATTCTTAAATTGGAAAGCAAAGTACACTTGGCTTTATTAAAAAATATTTGAAGAGGTACTTTATTATTTGAACATTCATAACATATTGTTATCTATCTTTTTGTTATTTATACTTATTAGCAAATTCCTGCCACTCTAAATCCCAGCTGTATTCATATCCTTGATATAATTTCATTCATATTATGTTCAATATATATTATTCAAAAATTACAATAACAATAATAATGAATGCAATTCTAAATGACTGTCAATCTAATAGTAAACATTTTGCTTTTGTAATATTCCCTTTTTCGGGTCTCTTTTTTACAATACCACAGGCCACAGCATGGGCTATCTAAAACCTTTCCAAGTTAGTACAGCATTACACATTTTATTAAGTGGATTCTGATTTAAAGGACATCCTGATAAAGACTGCAGATGAGAGGAATCATTCACAAAACAGGAGATTATTTAAATGAATGTTATGATTAAAAAGTACGTTGATAAGGACATCAGAATTTGAGAGAGAGGAGATTAACAAAACCTACTAAATAAATGTCATTCATTTAAAAAGCAGGAAGCTTTATTTTGATTTTGTTGATTACTACAAGGTAAGAATCCAAAAGAGTTGGAGGAGAAGAAACCTAAGAAATCTTCATCTTCATCCTATTGCTTCTCAAGGGCTGGCGAAATTGGCAGTATCTGAGGCCCATGATGGGAGGAGATGACATCGATCTTTCTCTGAAGCTGCTATTCCCAACACCAGTTACCCAGGGGGCCTACAGGTCGGCAGACTTCTCTGAGGCGGGCATCACCAAAACCTTCACCAAAAGGTTTTGCTCCAGATCACTCTCACTCTCACTCTTGCTGACAGATCTAGGCTCTTTCCCATAGAACCATTTTTTTTTTGCCTGTATGTTTTGCTCAAATAAAATGGCTTACCCCACAGGGAGATACACTGCCAAGGACTCATCATCCATGGGAATGGCAATGATGCCCTTACATTAGGAACTCAGAGAGAATGTCTTGAATAATATCCTCCTCTTCTGTGTGTGTGTGTGTGTGTGTGTGTGCACGTGTGAAACCACAATGACCTCAGGACAGATGGGGGGAGGGCAGCTAGAATGTGTGAGAGGGAAGGAGTGTAGAAAAGTGACAAAAGAAAGCTCTTCAAGTAGATGTTGCTGATGCCCCACTTATTCATACTCCTTACTGGCTTTTTTACTGCTCAGTTTCCAACTGTCAGCCTCTGAGTTCCTTTGCCTAAATAAGTTCTTGGATCTTCACAGCTTGCTTTGTCCACCTTTGGGACAAGCTTGAAGTGCCCCATAGTGTCATCATTCCCCATCATCTCCCAACCCCACCAACCATCATCCTCACCTGCTACATATAGGCCTCAACCAATAATGGACAGCAGTTGGCTTCCAGCTACACGAGTTCCTTCACACGTCCAGTGGGATACCTCTGGGCTATCTATTCTACACTGTCTCCTGGAGTTTTCTAATAGGCTTATGCTCTAGTTTGATGAAATTCCTGGTTAATAAGCACAATAAGATATACCACCAAAATAATAGCAAAACTTTCAGAAAGGAAAGGAAAAACTACTATCTGAAGGTACATACCTTACCTAAGAAAATCAACTGAAAACCTTTTGAATTAAAGCATTCCATAAAATGTCAGGATAAAGATAAACACACAGAAATTAATCACTTGCATATATGCCATAAAATACTGTTGAAGTTAAAAGATTAAATCAATAATAATATCAAATATCATAAACCCTAAAGGCACATTTCTAACATGAAAATGCAGAAACACTAGGAGTAAGACTGAACAAGAAAGGATATTTGAATAAAAAGAGCAACACACCATATTGATGAATGAGAAAATTAAATGCTTTAGAGATTGCATTTCTTACCAAATTCACTTAAAGGTTCAACTTCTCCCAATCAAAACCTTCAGAGACTCTTAACTCTAGGAAATAAGCTGAAGGTTGCTGGAGGGGAGGTTGGTGGGGAAATGGTGAAACTGGTGATAGGCAGTAAGAAGGGCACTTGATGGAATGAGCACTGGGTGTTGTATGCAACTGATGAATCATTAAATTCTACCCCTGCAACTAATAATATACTACATGTTAATTAAACTGAATTTAAAAAATTTAAAATTCTAGAAAACTAGGATAATCCATGGAGTGATGGATTAAAGTCAGAGACAGCAGTATGAACTCATATTTAGCTTAATATAGATACAGGTGGACAGAGACAGGAACAGGTCGAGTTGTGTGTACACATGGGTGAGCACACAGGGATATATCTCCTAACACTGTCTGCTGAGAGTGCCTAAAAGCAATGATACTCCAGTAGCACCAAGCACATCCAGAGCCCCTATCTTGACTTCTAAAGACCATTTTCCAAAAAAAAGAACCAGGGCTACTTGTAGAAAGAGCTGACTCTAGGGCTATGGCAGGGGAGTACAAAATCAACCCGAAGCATCTTGTAGTACCAGCAAGTCAGGAAGCATTCAAAAAGCAAAAGAATGAAATAATGCCGAAGGGACACAGGAAGCAATCTAAGAGCTTCCAATGGCCAGAGATAGCACAATTTATGCAGCAGTATCAATAATATAGTATTGGATTATAAAACAAACTACAAAATAAATATAAGAATCCTCACTGATATAAATAGGCAATTGAATAAATACATAAATGGTGAAGAAGAAATAAATCTTCCTTCCAAAAGAATCCCAGATCTTATTATGTTGATGCTCTCTACTCTAGGAGGTGATTCATTCTTACTACCCTCTCCCTCCACCATTGAGTGTGGCCTGGTCTTACTGACTTGCTTCCAAAATGTAGAGCATGGAAAAGGGAAAAACAGTAATTCTACTGCAATGCTACCTTAAACTAGTGAACTAGATTAATACGATCAGTATTAGTCATATCATTAATATTATGTGCTTCCTGATCTGACACGATAGGGAAAGCACTTCGTCTGAGATTTTTTTTTTTTTTCCGAACCCAGAACCCCAGTCTAATCAAGGGGGAGAGCATGAGAAAAACCCAGTTCAGAGATGGTCTGCAAAATAGCCGAACACTACTGCTTACAACTCTCTTAGAAATGAGAAAAGACTGAAACTATCATAGACCAGAGAAGAGTAAGGAGACAAGACAATTATGTAAAACATAGTTTCCTGGACTGGATTCCATAACAGAGAAAAAACAATCATGGAAAAACTGATGAGACATGAGTAAAATCTAGAAAAAAAATCATGGAGGTACTAAGTCATTAAATAGACCCTTTATCAGTAATATGAACCACCATTAATTTAGCCTCGGTGAGTTTTAATTTAATGTTATGAACTCTATTATGGAATATTTACCAATGAAAACTCTGTAATTAGTGTTCTTAAAGGACTTCATCTATCACAGTTATTAACCAAAAATACTACAATTTATATTGCTTGCACTAAATGGAATATTTCCACTGGTTCCAAAGGAGAATATTCAACTCGCTCTCAGGTTAGTATCTCATCTCTATTTTTCATTTTCTCTCTCTCTGGGGGTGTTTCTCATTTTCTTTTCATATACCTCTTGTTTTCTCTTTTTCCTGTTGTGTTTGCTCCCTTGGACACTCTATTCTGCCTTATAACTTCATTTTATTTATTAGATGGGTGACTTCCTCTAGAATTATACAAATAGTGTAATCACCAAAGATCTTTCACCCTCTCATTTGTTGCTGTGAATCCACAATCACATTATCGAGGACTGCTGAGCACAACGGATGCTATTATCTGCAGGGAAAGCAAAGAGAACCTTTGAAATCACACAGACCTATTTCTTTGCATTCCGGGCACTTAGAAAGAATGCAAATAAATGGCTGTTTGAAAAATGGAAAAATAAATTCGCCATATGCTTAAATTTGTTCACTAGCCACCTGGTAGAGGAAGTAGAGGAAAGCTTTTCTTACTTGCCTCTTGTCTGCTATGATCTTCTTTGTCCTATTTTTATCTTCTCTGAAATAAGCACAGAAGTGATTTTGACAAAGCACCTCTGTTTCTCATGTACACTATATAATGCAATACCTGGTACACATGCTTCATACTATGGTTTCTAGACCCCTATCTATTGTTCCTTAGACCTATTCTTAGGGGGACAGAGAGTAAGATTTTCTCTTTTCAACAAGTTGAAATTTTCAACTTGATTGCAGTCTAAAAATATATAAAGAAAGTTAATCTTGATCATCTGGATGACTACTTCATCACCCAGTACTGCCAAAGAGTTCCAGGAACCAAAATTGTTTATCATTATGTTCATAAGTGAAGGCCAGCTATATTAGTACCTGCTGCATGGAGGGCTTTTTATGGAGGTTCAATGGAGAATTGAGTCATCAAATAGCTCTCAGGGTACAAATCTTATCAAACAAAAGAAGGAAGAGCCATTGTAGTCAGGATTTTTTCACGACGCCAGTGACTTCACTTCACAGTTGTTTCTTTCTTTCACTTTTTTTTTTTTTAACAGAAGAGGACAAAAATAGTGAGTAGTAAACCTGCAATAACTGTTTTTAATTTTTCAGTATCGGATTTTGGAGTGCAGTATTAAATTGATTATACCATCAAAGTAAAGGATTGGTGATTTAAAATTAAATCAGCGTTAAAATTGAAAAACTGCATTAGTAAAAATAGCAATGAGACATACGATGGCCCATCATTCTCCATATAAAAAGGATAAATTAAACAAAAATAATGAAACATTCAAATATATCTGCGTATTTTTATCAAAACCAGCATCATCAGTTTCATTTTAGGGAACCATCCTTGGTCTTATTAAGTTAATGTTTTTAGTTTTATTTATTTTATTTTGTGGTTTTTGTTTGCATTTATAATTTATTATCATTTAACAAGTGAAAGGGTTTCTATTTAGTTTTATGGCTACACAAATTTTAGAAGCATTTCTAGTAATGTGATGATGAGTATAAGATGTTTTAGGACCCTGGGGCAGATTAATGAGCAAGAGTGGTACAAGCAGTGATTTCAGGTGAGAGATGGCATTCAAGACTAGATAGGGGAGACTGAATTCAACAGAGTAAGAAATAAGAAGGCAGTGACAGAAAATTAAGCCATCATCCTTATATAGAGAGGAATGGAATGGGGAGAGAATAGAGCCAAGGAAGAATGATGTTACAGAAATTTGGACACAAGGTGATAAACATCTGGATGGGATAATGACAAAAATAACAGAGAAAAAGATATTTAGGGATTGCACCATAAAGCTATGTGTGATAAAAACAGGATTACTCTGATTTGATCTTTGCGGGTTTTTTTTTTTTTTTCTTTTCCACAGAGTAAGGGATGGTCATCCTGGAACCAAAGCAAGACCTCAGTGCAAGAGACCAGGGGCTTGGTGCTGGGTCTGCTGCCTACTTAAAGGCATTCACATAGTCTTTGTGGACTCAGTTATCTTAACTATATGCAAAATGGATTAGCTGGAAGGGTAGATTTCAAATACCATCCCACTCGCCCCCACTATTCGAAACTTATTCTAAGATACTGGACATCTTACATAAAACTCAAAAAGTTCAGAGAGATAAAAGCAGCTCAGAAGTTCATAAAAAACGTCTACATATCATGTGATCCAGCTGTTCCACTCTTAGTTATTTGCCCAAGAGAAATTGAAGCATATGTCAGTATAAAGACTTGTATAAGAATTTTATAGCAGCTTTGTTTGTAAGATCCAAAAACTGGAGACAACAAAAATGTCCACCAACTGATGAATAGATAAATAGACTCTGATAGGACCATATAGTGGGCTACTATTCAGCAATAAAGAGGAATTTTTTCTATCAATACACACTACAACCTGGGTGAATCATATAATACTATGCTTAGTGAAAGAAAGCCACCACAAGAGAGTACATATTATATGATACAGTTTGTAAAACTCCAGAAAATGCAAAGTCTTCTATAGGGACAAAAATCAGATCAGTGTTTGCTTTAGGATGGATAGAGAGAGGTCAAGGGAGAATTATAAAGGGGGCATCAGGAAACTTTTGGGGGGTGATGGATGTATTCACTATCCGGATTGTGATGATGGTTTCAAGGTTGTATATACGCAAAAATTCATCAAATTTTACACTTTAAGTATGTGTAGTTTGTATGTCAACTACATCTCAATAGAGCTGTTCCCCCCAAACAGAGAAATCTTGACAGTTGATGCATGGTAGCTGGCCTAGTTACTTCTAGTTAAGGCATGGTGTTCTTCTGCTGGAGAAAAATAATATTACAGGATATCAACCTCACACAAGGACTACCTCCATCCTTGACTGTGATGGAACAAAATAACAGAAACACCACCTCATATTTTATAACGATGCCTGAACAGACATACTAACAGAGATATTGGGCAAGGACAGAAGGACCAAACACTACCACACCACCTTCTCAGTCAGCATGAGTTCCAAGTGCGTCTTTGGTGAATACTCCTGCCTCTTAGATACAAATTAAGGTACCCAACCTTTGAATTGCCCCAGATTCCTGACAGTAGTCAATTCAAAACAGACCCTTGCTTCCTGAATCTTCCCAGAAAAACAAAACAAAACACCCTAACACAAGTCTCAATACTGTAATAAGCAACCCACTCAGCCTTGTCCATTTTCTCTTTCAGAGAATCTCCAATGTTTTTCTGTAATGTGCAGTTCCCTCCCCCCCCCCACCCCCACTCCTGCCCTTGCTGCAATGATAATAAGCCTTTTTATTAACTAAAACATTTTCTGGTGATCTTTGGTTGGTGGGCATAGCAGAAAAACTTGACAGTGGAGTTCTCTCAACTGTGGCATGTGGGAAACCTCTCTCCCATGTCTGCCATTCTTACTGCCCCTGAGAAGCACTTTGGAAGCCCTCGAGGCAGAAAATCTCTAAAGACAACTAAAATCCATATTTTCAAGGTGTTGATGATGATAATTTCGTTCCCCAGAAATAATGACAGTCTTTATTCAGCTTGTTTAATATTCTTTTTAAAAGATTTTATTTATTTATTGAGAGAGAGCGAGAGAGAGACACAGAGAGAGTGTGTGCACATGAGAAGTGGGGAGGAGCAGAGGGAGAGGGAGAAACAGACTCCCGAGCTAAGTAGGGAGCTGGATGTGGGGCTTGATGCTGGGACTCAGGGATCATGACCTGAGCCAAAGGCAAACTCTTAACTGAGTCAGCCGGGTGCCCTCTTTATTCAGCTTTTTAATGGAAAGGACCTGGAATGTCCATTTTAACATCAGTTTTAACATCAGTATTGTGTCTGTGAATGGTGACCAACACAGTTAACATAGAGGCAGTTATTTATATAGAGAAATCATTTTGACATCTCCTCAAAGGTTTAAACTATGCTTGGTCTGTGGCAGTGGGGAGAGAAATTCCATTTTTGCTGACTTAAAGGAGATTGATCCGTGAATGTGCTTTCCTTAGCTTCCTGCTGATAAATGCTTTTCTCTTGCTATTTTCCTGAGTTATTTCTGTCCCTGGATTCTCATTCTGAATAAGCAGACAGGGAACTGAGATGAAGAACAGACTCAAATATTTGGGATGTTTTCTAGAGTGCACTGGCCAATGATGGAAAACTGTGATAGGGCAAAGAAAAGTTGCTTTGTGAAAGGTATTTTTAGAACTTTAAATATACCCAAATGTCAAACTTACTTTTTTAAAAAGCAAGTGTATGTATGTATAAACTTCTTTTCCTGTCCTACTAGAATCCTAAAAGAAATTTACTATCTGCTGTCTAATCTGTGTTGACACTTTAAAGAGTTCTAGAAAGGAAATTTTACATCATTTTGTTGTTGTTGTTTAAGTATGTACAACAAGTAGCACAGTGATAGAAGCCAAAGACTTAAAGAATCTTGAAGCTGTGAAAGCAGATTTTGATTTGTGGCTACTATTCTTTGCCTTTAGAATAAAGGGGGAGGGGGCACCGACACAAAGAGAACAAAAGAAAAAAATCATTTTCCCATATTATATTCACATGCCCAAACATTGCAGTTTTGATGCCACCACCTATATTTTGGGACTGGGGCTCAGCTGGGGAAAGATGGTGCCTTAAGGTTGGAAAAACCCTAAAACTTCAATGCATTTAGAAACCTGGGCCTTGTAGTCAGGTGGCTAAGATTCTTACCTCCACAAAGGCACCTGCCAACTACACCAACTTTGGAAAATTCACAAAACCTCTCTAAACCATAATGTCATTTTCTGAAAAATAGTATCTGCTTCAAATGGGGCCTGTCAGAACTGCATAAAATAATGGATACAAAGCTCTTAGCATGGCCCTGCCACACTGTAGGTCCTATATAAAGATTGGTTATTACTATTACCAGTGCTACTATTTGCTGGAAAGAGCTGTAATTATATTCTAGCACTGAGCACTCTTTTTATTTATATCACCATAACACACATATCTGAAAAAGTAAAATATTACGAAGAGTTTATAATTGAACAGCCTGAGCATTTCCTTCCACATGTGATTCTCTCTCCCCAGAGGGAACAACTCAAATCTTCTGGCTGTGATTTTATTTTTTTGCATTTAGTTTCAAATTTCTGAACAACATACAATGCTCTCCATTTTCAAACACCGTATATGAATTCTTGTGGTCAAAACTTAGAAGTTTATATATTCTTACACAACCCCACATTAACTTCACCTTCTGTGCCTCTGCCTACTCTGCTAACAGAGTGACATCCCATTTTTGACTAATATTCAGTTTGTGTTATCATCACTGATGTATTATTCAGAGTTAAACCACTTGTAAATGATAATCACATTTCCTTTCTTGTACATCTTTGTGCTGCCTGGAAATTAGTATAATTATCACATTTGTTCCTTTGTTTAGCCTTTTGTTAACCTATCTATAATTCTTTGCACACTCACCGATAAAACTGAAATTCCTCCGAATTCAATCAAATGTATCAGTTCGTTTCTCCTAAGGGGTAGTGGAAAGGGGCATTATTTGAAGACCTCTCTCTTTTTCATTAAATCCTTGTTGTATGCTTTACAGGAGTGCTGTACTGCTGTCACCATTAACATGCCCTCTCTCCATAATCCTGACTCGGCTATGCTAGCTCGTCTGATACAAAGACCCCGATTTTTTCTCCTTGTTGGCTTATTCTCTCGTTTGGTTTAAAAATTTATTTATTTATTTGAGAGAAACAGAGAGAGAATGTGGGGCAGGGGGCAGAGGGAAAGAGAGAGAAAATCCTCAAGCAGATTCCCCACCAAACCCAGAGATCGATCCCTTCACCCCGAGATCATGACCTGAACAGAAATCAAGAGTTGGATGCTTAACTGAGCCACCCAAGCGCCCCATCCCTATTTGGTTTAGGCACACTTTCTAGGAGCTTTCTTAGAAAGATGCACAGGAACCATTCTGGAGAACTTTGGTGTCCAAATTAGTATTCATTTTATCTTTAATCTTGATTGAAAATTTGGCTGAAACTCTAAGAATCAAGCACCCCAAATTAGAAATCACTTTTCCTCAAAATTTCAAGCAAACTGTTCAATGGTTTTTAGTTTCTACTTTTACTCTGGAGAAATCTAAGGCCATTCTGAGCCCAGAATTTTATGCTAGCATACAATCTGCTTTTTTTTTTCCTCTGAAAGTTTTAAAGGTCATCTTCAGGCCCATGACACTGTGAAATTTAATAATGTTATATCTTAAGAGAAGTATTTTTCTAATATAAGCATTTAATGGGATACATTTCCTGTAAGCGTGCTTTAGCTGTGTCCCATAAATTTTGATACATTTTATTTTCATATTCATTCAATTCAAAATATTTTCTAATTTCTCTGAGACATACTCTTTGATTCCCAGATTATTCAGAAATATGTTCTTTAATTTCCAAACATTTGGAGAAAGTCTTTTTAGCCTTCTGTTATTAATTTTTAATTTAATTCCTTATAGACAAAGATCATACCTGGTAGGATTTCCATTCTTTTATATTCTTTAAGGTTTGTTTTATGCCCAGAATATGACCTATCTTGGTGAATATTCCATGTGCACTTGAAACAAATGTGTATTATGTTGTTGAAGGGAGTGTTCCCCAAATGCCAGTGAGATCCAGTTGGTTGATAGTATTAGTCAATACCTTTGCTGATTTTCTGTTGACTACTTCTATTACTCGAGAAGAGTGTTGAAATTTTCAAGTGTAATCATACATTTTTTGACTTTTTATTTTGGTTCTATAATTTTTTTTTCATGTATTTTGCAGTTCTGTTTTTAAAGAAGTACACATTTAGAATTGTGTCCTCTTTGTAAATCTACTATCACTAGATAATCTGTTTCTGGCATCTTCTTAGTGTTAAAGTCTACTTTATCTGATGTTAACATAGTTACTCCAGGTTTTTTTGACTAATGTTTGCATGATATATTTTTCTTCATCCCTTCCTTAACTTTTAATATATTATGTCAGACTTGAAATGAAATTTCTTGTACACAGCATATGGGTCATTTCTTTAAAAATCCATTTCTAAAATATCTTTTAATGAAAACGTTTAGATCATTTACATTTTATTGAATTATCAGTATGTTTGGACTTAGGTTTACTATTTTATAATTTTTTCTGTTTATTCCCTCTGTTCCCTCTTTAACTGCCTGCCTTTTTTTTTCCTGTTATTTGACCAATTTTTAGTATTCCATTGCAATGTATTGATTATGATTTTGACTACAACACTTTTTATAATTTGTTTCATGGCTGCTCTGGGGACCACAATATCCATACTTAACTTTTCACGATCTACTCAGAATCAATGTTTTAGAACTTTAATAGGAATATAGAAACCATATGTCCCTGTAGGTCCCTTTATCCTCCTCCCTAGGACTACAATATATATATTACATTGAATTCTCCATCAGTCAGTATTATAGTTTTTGCTTACAGCCATTAAATATGTGGCAAAGAACTCAACAGGACATAGTCTACCATATTTAGCCAAATATTTGCCATTTATGTTGCTTTTCCACCATTCCAGATGTTCCAAGTTTCCCTCCATTTTGTCTGTAGAATTTCCTTTAAAAATGAATTCTGGGTAGATCTGTATACATTCTCTTAATTTTCCTTCATCGATTTTAATTTCATTCTTGTTCCTATAGGGTATTTTACTGGATGCAGAATTCCAGGTTGACAGCTATTTCTTTCAGTGCTTAAAAAATGTTGCGACACTTCTTCCTTCAGTGGTTTCAGATGAGAAATCCACAGATATAGGTAATGTGTCCTTTACCTCTGGCTATTTTCCTTTTTTTTTTTTTTTCTGGAAGATTTTTTTTTCCTTGTCTTTGGTTTTCATCACTTTCATTATGCTGTCTGGGCACGGATTTCATTGGGTTTATTCTATTTTAGGTTCACTCAGCTTCTTGTATATTCAGTCTTTGGAATTCTCAGTCATCATGTATTTTAAGAATTTTTTTTCAGTATCTCACTCTTCCTCTTTTCCTTCTGGGATTTCAGTGACACACAGGTTAGATCTTTTGTTGTTGTCCCTCCACCCCCAGTCCCTATGGCTCTATTAGCTATTTTCTATCTTTTTTCTCTCTACTGTGTAGATTAGTTAACTTCTATTGGTCTAGCTTCATGTTTGTGACTCTTTGCTCTGTCATTTTCAGTCTCCTATTGAGTCTACCCAGTGAGGTTTTTGGTTTGCTCATTTCAGTTATTTTTTTCCACTCTAAATTTCCATTTTGTTATTTATATCTTCTTTTTCTTTGCTGATGCTTCATATTTTAACTTTTGGTTCAATAGTGTCCATGATTACTCATCCAAATATTTTTAGGAATAGATCCTTTAAAGTCTTTGTCAAATCATTCCAACATTTATGTCACCTCAATATTGGCATCTGTTGATTGTATTTTCCCATGTGAATTGAGATTTTTGTGATTCTTTATATGTCACATAAGTTTGGAATGTACCCTGGCCATTGTGAATATTAGATCATGAGCCTTTGGTTTTGTGGTTTTGTTTATATTCTATGGAGAAAATACACACACACACACACACACACACACACACACACACACACACACATATTTGTTTTATCAGGCACTTGACCTGCTTAAATTGAAGCTGCAACTTCCAAACCATCTTCCATGGACTCTGGTTTCAGATCAGTTCAGTTTCCAAAGACTTGGCAGCGCTATTCAGATCTGTCCTGTATGTGTACCACCCAGTGGTCAGTCTGGGATGTGCACAGAGGCCTATCTGTTAGCTCCATTCTCAATGTTTTTGGCATACTAACTGTAATGAGATCCAATCATGCACAATGAGCATTGGATGAGCATGAAGTTTCTAAACAGTTTTATAGGGCTGTTTTGGTATCTTGGGAGATATCAGCTTCATCTGGAAGCTGAGTGACAGAGGGATTGAGGAAGAGATGTTTTACAGTTACTAACAGACACATCAATAGAAAAAAAAATACTGGGTGAATTATATGAACAGAACATTTACAGAACAGTAAAAACTGACATAAATGAATAGATGTTCAACTTCACATCAAAGAACATGCATATGATAATAATGAGATACCATTCACTCCAGTATAATTGAAAAAAATTAAAAGTCTGACAATATCAAAGGTTAATATCAATATAGAACAACAGAGACCGGTGGAAGTGTCATTATACCATTACTTGTGGAAAATAACTTGGTAGTAACTAGCAAAACTGAAAACAAACACACATGATGATGCAGCCTTAGTTATTTGCCTCAGGGAGAGTTTAGCTCATATCTAAAAGGAGACATGTACAAAATGTTCTTAGCACAAATATTTGTAATAAATAAAAAAATAGGAACAACCTAAATGCTAACAGAAAGAAACAAAATATGTTCTATGTATATAATAGAATACTATATAGCAATGAGAATAAATGAATTGGAACTACACATTTCAATATGAAAGACTAAAACAAGTAAAATACAAATGAGAAAAAGAAAGTAAATTTCACAAATATAAACATAACATACAGTCTTCCTGTGAAATCTTTTTCATCAAGTTTCAAAATAGGTAAGGAATACTATATATTATTACTATATATTACTTATATATATACATAAATTACTAATATAGATCTATAGCTACCTATGTATGTATATAAAGAAGGAAGGTTGTATATATGTGTATATATATATATATATTTCAACTATATTAGTAATGTTTAATTTCTTAGGTTGAATGGTGAGTACACTGTCATTGGTTTCATTACCCTTTATACATAAAAAAAAATTGTGGCAAAGGCAAAGAGCATGAAATTTGCATGTGCCTTACCATTTCAGTGAATCTGTTTGAGGCAAGGACCAACCAAGGCAGCACCCAGACATCATTTACCCTGGCCCCTCCTACCCTTTCTTTCCACCATGTATACTATAGCCATCCAGACTGGCATTCCAGGGATTATTCAAATAGATCTTAGATTTTCCCACATGTCTGCCTTTTCTAGGATTTTCCCTCTGTCTAGAATGTCTCTCCCTATTCGTATGCCAGAATATTACTTTTTTCCTCAAGATATACCTCAGTCTCTCTACAAGAAGCTGTCCCCAACACAAGGGGGTTCTGGAGCCACCTTGTACCAGCTTGCAAAAACCAACTGTTATATTTTCAGAAATGTTTGAGCTGATTGACATCATACTGGAGGCTTGAAGTTGGCCATGGTGAAAATATGGATACCATGAAAATTGGTAAAAGGTACCAATCAGAGCTTTATCCCTAGAGGGTTGGTTGCTAAGCATTTACCAGTATACCACTGCCAATGTCTCCTAACAGAATTTATTCTTCTTTCCCCTAGATTCTCTTGGCCTTCTGGAGGATTCATTGCTGTTTACCTTGCATTTTAGTTTTTAATGAATGCATCTGTCTTTCTCATGTCATTGTTAGCTACTCTAGGACAGAGAAGAATCACATTCACCCTTATATCTCCCACAACACCTAGCAGAGTCTTTTCAGTATGACAGGTCCTCACTAATTTGATGAGTTGAATGTTCAAAAAGAAAGAGGTTCAAATTTCCCCCTATCCAATCAAGAGTGAATTGGGGATGCACACTGTTCCCACAGGAGGTCTGGCAAGTCATATGGCAATGAGTGGAGTTAGATGATACACTTAACAGGGAAGGGGGAAGACAATTTTTAAAAATAATATGGCATATAATACTCCCACTATTTATGCTTTTCCTTAATCTTAAAAATCATTGAATTTCAATTATCAGGGGAACACTTCTTTATTTTTACAAAATGTACTTTTCCACTTTTATAGATCAAATATAAGACTTAGATCCTTTTTTAATGTTTCACAGTTTGAAACAACAAAAATTGCTAACATTTTACAAAGTTGTCTGAAAGAAATAAAGCTTTAAAAAAATAAAAGTAATTATAATTGAGGGAGTCTGAGGACAAAAACATGTGATAATTACTTTCCTACACAGCAGTATATCAGGTTATATACCTCAAAAAAAAAAAACCAACTATCTCACTAAATATAACTAAAAAGCCCATTTCATGAAACTTCTAATTATTTTTCATGTATCAACAAGCTTTCAAATTAATGACCATCACTCAAAGGTTTAAATTAAAGCAGAAACTCAGAGAGGTGAAGGAAACTTTAATCTAGCTTTGATCTTGAGAATGTTTGCCAAACCAGGTGAACTTGAGCTTCAGATGTCCTGGCCTCATGGGCATGGGGGCTAGGATACAAAGCTCTGAGCCTACCCAGAGCAGAAAGTCTAAGAGAAGACCACTCTTTTGCCTATATACATGCATAATTCTGGAACTCAATACACTACACCTTCAAATTAAGAGCGAATTAGACACTTCTTCCTATAAGGAAATGAAAAGAAAATATTTATATTAAAATTTGGTAATGAATGGAGGGGGGAAATCTCCCTTGAGAATATACGTAGCAACAGGTTATTTCTCATGTAGACTGCAGCTGGAGTTCACACACTTGGGGTGATCCAATAAAACCTAAGGAGATGTAGTTAAAGTGGTCCTGGTCTAAACATGCCCCAGGTACTAGACAGAATGCAAATCTTCTTTGAACAAATTGAGTTTCTACCCTACCTCAAAGGATTCTCTTAGATCAAGTTCCCCAAAATATGAATTCATAGTCAAAAGGAGTAAAACATCAAATACGGTGGGTGCAAAGCAGCAAAAATAACAGAGCACAGAATCAGACCCAGAATAATGCAGATACTGACTTATTAGAAACACTGTAGGTTTTCTAAATAGGTTCAATATGTTTAAAGATAAAAAAAGGAGATAAAATATGTAAAAAGAATAATACACCTGCAAAGAATCAAGTGGATTCGAAAAATTTAAAGCATTTCAAAGTGGCAGAAATATAATGGGAAATTTAAAACTCAACAAATGGGTTTAGCAGCAGACTAGAAATATCTGATAAGAAAACTATGAACTAGAATACAGATGTGATGAAATTATTAATATCTCATTAAAACTAACCCAGGAAGAAATTGCAAAGCTAAACAGTCCTATAAGTAGCCAAAATTTTTACCACAACCTTTTGGTCTGCATTAACTTCTTTACAAAAATCAATTTCAAACACATATATAATAGACTTCTTTTTTAATTTACCGGATACTAGAATATAAAGCAAATCTCAATAAATTTGAAAAGATCTCATAGACTGTCTTCTCTGACCACTAAACAATTAAGTTAGAAATCAGTGTCATAAAGATAATTTTTAAAATCTAAGCATTATAGACAAGAAATAAACAACTAAATATCACACAAGTCAAAGAAGAAATATTAACAGAAATCAGAAAATATTAATACCTGAATTGTAATGACAGAACTTTACATAAAATTACATGGGACGCCATAACAACAGAACATTCAGGGAGATTCTAAGCCTTACCTACTGAAATTGATCTACATTTGCAATGAAATTTCCAATCAAATGTCAAAATGATTTTTTTTATTAACATATAATGTATTATTAGCCCCAGGGGTACAGGTCTGTGAATCGCCAGGTTTACACACTTCACAGCACTCACCATAGCACATACCTTGCCCAATGTCCATAACCCAACCACCCTCTCCCTATCCCCCTCCCCTCTGGCAGCCCTCAGTTTGTTTTGTGAGATTAAGAGTCTCTTACAGTTTGTCTCCCTTCCAATCCCATCTTGTTTCATTTATTCCCTTCCTACCCCCCAAACCCCAACGTTGCTTCTCAACTTCCCTTATATCAGGGAGATCATATGATAATTGTCTTTCTCTGATTTACTTATTTTGCTGAGCGTAATACTCTCTAGTTCCATCCATATCATTGCAAATGGCAAGATTTCATTTCTTTTGATGGCTGCATAGTATTCCATTGTATATATCTACCACATCTTCTTTATCCATTCATCTTTTGATGGACATCTAGGTTCTTACCATAGTTTGGCTATTGTAGACATTATTGCTATAAACATTCAGGTGCACATGCCCTTTCAGATCACTAAATTTGTATCTTTAGGGTAAATATCCAGTAGTGCAATTGCTCGGTCATAAGGTAGCTCTATTTTCAACTTTCTGAGGAACCTCCATGCTGTTTTTCAGAGTGGTTGCACCAGTTTGCATTCCCACCAACAGTGTAGGAGGATTCCCCTTTTTCCACAACCTCGCCAGCATCTGTCATTCCCTGACTTGTTAATTTTAGCCATTATGACTGGTGTGAGGTAGTATCTCATTGTGGTTTTGATTTGTATTTCTCTGATGCCAAGTAATGTGGAGCACTTTTTCATGTGTCTGTTGGCCATCTGGATGTCTTCTTTGCAGAAATGTCTGTTCATGTCCTCTGCCCACTTCTGGATTGGATTATTTGTTCTTTGGTTGTTGAGTCTGATAAGTTCTTTATAGATTTTGGATACTAGCCCTTTATCTGATATGTTGTTTGCAAATACTTTTTCCCATTCTGTCAGTTGTCTTTGGTCTTTTGGTTTTGTTAACTGTTTCCTTTGCTGTGCAAAAGCTTTTCATCTTGATGAAGTCCCAATAGTTCATTTTTATTCTTGCTTCCCTTGCCTTTGGTGATATTCCTAGGAAGAAGTTGCTGCCTGTGTTCTCCTCAAGGATTTTGATGGATTCCTTTCTCACACTGAGGTCCTTCATCCATCAAAATGATTTTTTTAATAGTCTTGACAAACTTATCCTGAAATATATGTGGAATATCATATTACTGAGCATATCCAAGGCTTAATAAGTTGAGAGCCTTCCCTTATCTGAAATCAAGAGTTATTATGAAGTGATATTAATAAGACAACAAAATATTGGCCTAGAGATAGGCAAATTGACCAATGGATGAAAACAGAGGTCTCAGAAACCAACTAATGTATATATGAAAGCCTGGTATATGACAAAGCTTGTACTGAAAATCTGTGGAGAAAGCAGGGATAGTTCAATAAATGGCAATGTGACATTTGGCTATCTAAATGGAAAGAAATTATATAGGGTTTTTGTTTCATAGAAAACAAACATAACAATCAATTAAGCAGGGCTTAAGACTTAACCGTTTTTGTTTTTTTTTTTTTTTAAGATTTACTTATTTAATTGAGAGAGAGTGGTGAGAAGGGCAGAGGGAGAGAATCTTCAAGGAGATGCCCCACTGAGCATGGAGCCAGACATGGGGCTTGATTTCATGATCCAAGAGCCAGACGCTCAACTGACTGCACCACCCAGGTTCCCCAGGACTTAACTTCAAATAGTGACTAATAATACTTTTAGAAGAAAATATAAGACATTGTATTTTTTTAGCACTGTTAAGGAGAAAATTTCTTTATATAGTCTAGACTATATAAAGAGCTCATTCTTACAAATCACTAATGAAAAGACAAATATCCCAATTTTAAAAAGAGAAAGAAAAATCTTAAAGACACACTTCACAGAAGAGAAAATATAAATAACAATTAATTACATGAAGTAGCGATTTTTATTAGTAACCAGGGAAAAACTAATTCAAACTATAAAAAGATAAATACCATGAAATACTGACCAGCTGTCAAAAATCAGAAATATGGACAATATCATACACTGATTGGTGTGTGTGGGGGGAATGTAATAGATCTTTTTCAATTACTTTAGAAAGAAATTTATCAAGTTTTTGGAAAGGTAAAATGTGCATTCCCTGTGGGCCAGAAATCGATGACTTTAAGTGTGTGTTCTAGAGAAATTAGACATGCCCATCTTAGGATGCATTTACAAAAATTTTCATGTTTGTACTGAGCATGGTTGATAATTTCATAAAACTAGAACCCTTCTCCCCACATGGAGATCAACAGTAGGATGGAGAAATAACCTTGTGGCATACCCATGCTACTGAACGGTGCTTAGCAGTAGAAACATATGAAACAGTTGCAGGAAATAGTGTGTATGAATCTCTGAATCATACTCTCTGCCAAAAAAAAAAAAAGGTGGAAAAGAATGTGTATAGATAGTATGTTCAAAGCATAAAGTTTAGGAAAAAAACATGGAAAACTTAATGATTTTATTTTTAGGAATATAAATGCATGCGGTAAATGATTTTAAAAAAATCAAGGAGATGGGCAAAATGGATGAAGGGGAGTGGGAAGAGCAGGCTTCCAGTCAGGGAATGAGTAAGTCAAGGCGATGAAACATGTAGCATAGAGAATAGAGTCAGTGATATTTTAAGAGTGCTGTATGGTGACACATGGTAGCCATAATGTATGCACTTGTTAATCACTATGTTACAAACCCAAAACTAACAGACCATCATGTGTCAACTATACTTCAATTAAAAAAAAATCAAGGAGTTGCCTCTGAAGGAGGAGGCATTGGGGCTGAGATCAGAATGAATCTCGTTGAGGGTCTCATAACTATTATCCTTCTTCTGAAACTGGCTGAAGTAGGTACATGGGTGTTCCTTATATTATTATCTTACCTTATACATATTTTATAAATATTCTTCTATAACCACTCAATCTTTACTAAAAACAGTTTTGCAACACAGAGGGCATGAGCAGGGGCATGCATTTCTGTTGTTTACCGAGGCAAATTGCTGAAGCCTATCTTAGAGGTGGAGTGTGGAATATGACTGGGGTATGTGACAACAAGTTCTCCTCAGTGGGTTGTGCTAAGATTTAAAGGTTGAGAATAATATCTTTATTCAAGCGTTACTTTTCCTGTATTTTAGGAAATGCAAAAGGCCACAAGGTAGGTAATTTCTGGGTGTTTATTAATAAAGTCAAAATGACTTAAAGAAATCAGCATACATTCAATCATAATTTTTGTTTCTCAAATCATAGATCAATAGACAGTAACTAGAAACTGGTATGTTACTAAGGTTCCACAGCTTTGCAGAAGAAAGTGCTGAAGCTCTAAAGAGAGAACAGCGTTTTTTGGTCAAAAATGTATGAAATGGTTCTCCTCCTCAAACACCTATTATTCTCTCTTTTCAGTCATTTATTCTTATTGTTACTGAATTTCTCATTTTTCTTGTAATCTAACACAACTTAATATGCTCCTGAAAAAAATGTCGAGAAAGAAACCAATTTGCCTGAATGTTGACAGTATTAAAATCAGTAAGAAAAATAGGAATATATGGATTTGGATTTGAATAATTAGTATTTACAAATCCCCTTCTCTATTTTTGTACTGTGCCTTGATATGAAATTCAATTCTTTACTGCCAAAACTGGCTGTAGAGAGGGAAAAAAATGTATGTTAAATTCATTCCAAATATTGAGACAGAGTAGTTATTACTTCTGCCAAATTGAGGTATAATCCGAAGGTTTGGGTTCTTAAATATTAACACATTCTTAAAGTACATATTGAATCGCATATACTCTATTCGGATTCTGAATCAATATTGACAATTTCAAGTATTTATCAGGTTGACGAATACTCAGGAAAATAAAGAATAGTTGATGTAAATAAAAACAAAGCAATTCTGCTACAAAGGATGGGGGGTGATGTTTACTGGGAGCAAATAGGGAAAATTCTCCACCTGGAGAGGAATCTACTGGAAATTGAGACTCTACAAATTCAGTTGTAGGTTTAATTGAGTTGTGTAGCTACAGCAACAGGCCCTCGTCAAAAATATTCAGTGAATGGCTATATATAATCACCTACTTCTGCCCAACAGGAGAAGGGAGGAGAGAAAAATATTATTATTTTTTTAAACTCAGGGAAGAATGGAAAACCCCCGAACTAGTCTCGGGGAAGTGATATTAGACTTACCTGAGACTCCAGTGCGACACTGATGTCTCTTTTCAAAGGCTCAATCCCAGGCTGCTAAGAACAGGAAAAAAGTGGCACCAGCTCTGGGCCTTGCTATTTTCGTGTGGCATGTCTCTACTCCTTACTGACTCTGTTGTCCATGGTCCATAGCTCCCTGCCACTGTGATAGGCCTGTGTAGTGTCCCATCCACACCACTTGAAAGCACTGGGAGCAAAATAAGAGACACTAGTCACTCTGAAAGAAAAAGAAAAAAAAAAGCTCACTAGGTATTTTGTTTTCCTAATAACTGTGTTTCCCATTGCTGCCTTAGAAGTTACAAACGAAGAAAATGCAAATGACACTGCTGGGAAAAGGCACAATTTCCTGACCCTGAGGTGGCCTTAGTCTCAACTAGCCCCATTAAACTTCAGCAGCCATGCTGGACCACGGCTGTTATCACCTCCTGTATAGATTGGGAAGCACTACAACTTGAGGGAATTGTTCAAGTATATCCAGCTAGCACTCACAGGTGTCGCAAACACTGCTGGATCATTACCAAATAAGGGCAGGGGGTGGCCATCAGACAAAGATTGTTAACTAATAGCAAAACAGTGATATTACCTCAGAGTAAGATGCTGCAGAGAAGCAATGACGCCTCATATAATAAAATTGTCTACTACTTCTTGTATATTTACTGGGTATTATCGAGCCTTAGGCTTACTGAATTACATACAATATCTCAGTTGATTCTTAATAGAATCCTGCAAGGTAGGTAAGTTATCAATATCACGCAGATGACAAGAAAACAGTCAGAGAGAGTAAGTGGCTGAAGGGCAGCCATCTACCTTTGAGTGGACGGAGGTGTGCTTACAACCCCTGTCCCTAACCTACATTTGTGCTGCTAAGCACATGTTTTTTCTTAGATTGCTGACTGCAGGAGAATTAAAACATCAAAGTTTTCCAAAGTTGCTTTTATCCCTTCCCATTTTATAAAAGACCCAAGGAACATACATTTTGTAGCTCCAGTATTATTTGCCTGGTGGCCTTACTTTGGGAGATTGCAGGAGAATGCTTTCCCTCACTCCTTGGCACTGCCATGGGCTGCAGAGCTGGGCTTCAAGGACCAAGCAGTCTGCATCACTGTGACCTCTGTCCCCCAGGCTCCCAATACTCCACTCTTTCAAATACTATAGCTTAAGGTACTTGGGATACACAGAGGAATTGGACGAAAACGACAGTGGGTTTTCCATAGCATTGCCTCGTAGTTTAGTTATACATAGCTGCATAATACATTTAGTTGCATTTAAAAACCAACAGCTAGGGAACCTGGGTGGCTTTCGTCAGTCAGGCGTGTGCCTTTGGCTCAGGTCATGATCCCAGGGTCCTGGCATTGAGTCCCACATTGGGCTTCCTGCTCAGCGGGGAATCTGCTGTCCCTCTTCCTCTGCTGCTCCCCCTGCTGCATTTCTCTCTCTCTCAAATAAATCAATTTTAAAAACCCCAATAACTATTTTATTATTATCATTCTTATCTTTCAATACATCTTGGGGACTGACTGGGCTCAGCTGGGTGGCTCTCACTTGGAGTGTTTCTTGTGGTTACAGTCGGATCGTGGCTGGAGCTAGAGTTATCTGGAAGACATCCTTACTCGGATTTCTGCCTGTTGATGCTTGCTGTGAGCTGAGACCTCCGTTGGGGCTGTCAGCCACGTGTCTAAGTGCGGCATCTCTGTGTGGCCTGAGCTTTCTCAAAGTGTGGCACCTGGTTTTTCAAT
The DNA here is from genome assembly GCF_009829155.1 of Mustela erminea. NCBI lineage: Eukaryota > Metazoa > Chordata > Mammalia > Carnivora > Mustelidae > Mustela > Mustela erminea. Next base: position 37,827,182 of record NC_045635.1, read on the forward strand.
AAGCACTTACCCTACCTTTTATTCTTGTAGTAAACATTATATGGGATCAATGGACCAGAGTCCATAGTTCAATAATCTCATTTATTTCCTTATTTCCGATGTTTATTTTTATCTTTTGAGGAAAACAAAACACAAACGTTCAACAAGACACTCTAATCAGAAATCACTTATCAGTATTTATATTTGATGAGGCACACAATCACACTGGAAGTTTGGCCTTACATCAACTACAAATCATACGCCATCCATGGGCCTCATACTGTATAGTGTACTGGTCCCCTTCCCATTAACTGACTCCTGTAACTCAGTAAGTTTAAATTCCATCATCCCTATAAAATTTTTGAACCATTAGTTCAAATTCTAGACTTGTGGGTCACATGAGCCCTGCACTATATCATTCCCAAGAACAGGACCTAGGAAGGACCATTGTGACAGAGCAACTAGCGTATGTTCTTGTCCTCCTATACACAGCTATACTAATCTCGCAGCACCTTTTGAGGTCAGGTAGAATCCACATGACCAAGTTCTATGACCAGTGAAAAATGTGCAGAGTGAAGCAGGCTACTTCCAGGCTGGGCCATAGAACTCCCTATCTATCTCACCCAAAAGTTAAGAACTCTAGGTTAGTTCTGGATTTTTGGACACTGAGTAGTAAAAAATTAGCCTTACTCAGCCATTGCCTTCAGTTCCTAGGAGGTGAGCTTTTGGAATGCCTTGCCTGACGAAAAGTGTCTTTGTTCATTGGGCGGGGGGGGGGGGGGCTCAAGTCACTCTAGATCATCTAACAACATGGCTGAAGGTAGGGATTTTGGACATGTAGTATCAGCCTGACCCCCAGACAAGCTGAACACTAAAGGCTAGCCATGTGTCAGGAGTCAACAAATTGATTTAGCTTCAATAAAACCTCTGGAAAGCAGGGCTTGGGTGAGTGTCCTTGCTTGGCAATATTTTGTGTGTATTGTCACACACTGTTGCCAAGAAAAATTAATGCTGTTTATGAAACCACTGGGAGAAGACAACTGGAAGCTCCAGACTTGGAACTTTCCTGGGCTTTGTTCCCTGTGTTTCTTCCCTTGGCTGATTGTAACTTCTACCCTTTAACAATAAAACACTGTAACTGTGAGTATAGTGGCTTTCAGTAAGTTCTTTCAGTTCTTCTAGTAAATTATTGAACCTGAGGTGTTCTTGGGGACCCCAAATGTAAAATTAGTGTTAGATGTAAGGGTGGTCTTCAGGATCCCTAAACTCTACAACACCAAGCCAAATGTCTACAGACTAAACATGTCTAGTCATGGATAATGTTCCATAAATGGAAACAATTCCTGGAAAATTCTGATTAACTACAGGGTCACTTCTTAGGGTGCTGCTTTCCTAAAAATTCCTTGCCTTCTCTCCTACCAAGTCTTCATAGCAAAATATCTACAGTCTCATAGAAACATTGTGAAACTAGCTTTCAGATGAAATAATGACTCAAAGTTCTGTTTCTCAATGGTTTTCCCCTTGTAATTGGAGATGGGTTCCTACAAAGAAAACAGCCTCAGGATATAATGAAATTATACCTAATTGTGCAGCCAGAGACAAAAGTATTATGATAGGCATTAGCTAATAGTGTTGTATTTGCCATCCTATACATTCTCCATTGAAATACTTAACAAAGAAAAATCATGGAGAGGTCTGTTCCAGTTTGCAACAGCACTGGAAATTCAGGACTCCCAGCCTCTAGAAGTGATTTATGTTTAACAAAAGCAACAGTTTGAGAAATTCAGTGTGTTCATCAGGCCTAAATCAAGAACACAGAAACATTGCTAGGTTTTCCAAAAGGAGAGATGAAAAGGGGATTGGCTACATAGTTGATGGAAAAACAGAGAAGCAAAACACAGGAGTGAGGCAACTTGGCAGCTGGCAATACCAAGAAGCTGTTCCCATTCTTAGGAAAGGGCCATCAGGGGGGCTTGGGTGGCTCAGCGGGTTAAGCCTCTGCCTTCGGCTCAGGTCATGATCCTAGGGTTCTTGGATCGAGCCCCGCATTGGGCTCTCTGCTCAGCAGGGAGCCTGCTTCCTCCTCTTGCTCTCTGCCTGTCTCTCTTCCTACTTGTGATCTCTGTCAGATAAATTAAAAAAAAAATCTTTAAAAAAAAAAAAAAAGAAAGAAAGGGCCATCAGGTGAGGGCTAGAATCAGAAAGGGATCTGCAAGGCGAAAGTGGATGGAGTTGCCTACTGAAAGCTGGGGCTCTGAAGAGGCTGCCCCTGCCAGAGGCAATGACAGAGGCAGAGAGAAAGACAGACAGACTGACAGGAAAAGAACTACATGGCTTCTCATTCCCTCCTATACTCCAATCTGTTATCAGTACCTCTCTTTGGCAGAACCCAGCCAGAAGCCAGCCAGCATGGCAATGTGGGAAACCCAGCCTGTAAGGGCCTGCCTCCCGTAATATAGAGCAGAACAAGGGAAGATGAGGAACCAGAGCTCAAAGAAAATAGTCAAAGGACCAGAATACTATTGGAGGCTCAGGCACACACTAACTTGTGAATCTGTACACTAAAAATATAAAGGAGAAAGAGAAAACATCTGCCAGTTGCTACTAGGCCCCAGCCTATCTCAGAGACATGGAACCACCCTGAACCAGGAAACAAGGTAGCAGCCAATATGCGCGTGCACACAAGCTGGCTCACACCATTGTTCCACCCCCATATAGTGCCTCTTTAAGGAGAAAATAGTCTTTCGAAGAATTTAAGTCCCTATAAATGGAACATAACCATTGCTCAAATACTAAGATGGTGGTGAATTGTCTTCTGAACTCTTAAGCTGGAAGAGATGCAACAGGGTTAAGCATGGGGGTTTTTACATCTATGGTGTTTTACATGACATTTTAGTGAAATACACAAATTAAATAAATAAATACACACATTAAAAAAAGAAACACAAAATCCTAAAGTGCTTCTACTTATCCAGGAATCAATTCATCTTTATAATGTAAATTCAAAAAGAGCAGGAGAAGAATCCCTTCTGGGTTAGGAGAGGTGCAATGGATTAATAGTTGCAGGGTCCCAGATATTTGTTAGGAGCTATGCATACCAGTTGTCACTCAGCTATCTATAAAAAAAAGATGCTTTCAGCACTCTTTTGGACAGGAGAGCAAATAAGGAGAATTGACACTGAGCCTAAACTGAACCTCACCATTTAGCGACAAGTGAAAATTAATCAAATTAAAAAGTGAGTCCTAAAAAAAGATTATATCAGGGAAGGGAAATACTAGCCCAAAGGTGTGGGAGATAAGCACACTTTCTTGAACATGTGCTACATGTTATAAAGGCAACTTTCATAAGTAGAGCATTGGCTGTTCTCAAGAAAAAGAAATAAAGTATAGACTGTAACTAGAAGGAAAATGGTGAAATCAGCTGAGATGACAAAAGATTGCATGAGATACAGGCTCAGATGGAGAGGGACATAGCTGAGTGAGAGAAAGACATCAAGAGATATAGAAATGTAATAATGAAATTTAAATTCACAGCCCAATGAAGAAAGAACAGATTTAACACTGCAGGAAAGTAAATCAGTGATGAGAACAGATTTGCAAAGCATTCACTAAAGATAGAAAAAATAGACAAAAGATGATATCAAAGAAAGAGCAGGTAGATATGAAGACAAGAGCATGGAAACTTACATTCACAAAGAAAATCAGTGTTCCTGAAGAAGAAACAAAAGAAATAGTGCAGTAGTTGGTGGTACAACAGAAGAAAACAGTTTTCAATTGCAGAGTACAAAGTATGATTAATGAATAGACACACTCATGTCTGACAAATTCTGGTGCAAGCTTTGAATTTTGAGAAAAAAAGGAAAAATGTGTCTGGATGGACAAAACAGGCTACCTAGAAAAAAATAAGAATCTGATCAGCCTCATTTTTCTCCCTGCACCATTAACTTTCAGAAAGCAGGTAACAGCATCCATGTAATTTTGAGGGGAAGAAGTTGGGGAGTTAAAAATTCTACTTCAGGGTGGGGGGAGATTTGCAAAATGGGTGAAGGGAGTGGGAGATACAGACTTCTAGTCACGGAATGAATAAATCATGGGAGTAAAAGGCACAGCATAGGGAACACAGCCAATGATAATGTAAAAGGGTTGTATGATGACAGATGGTAGCTACACTTGTGGTAAGCATGACATAATGTATACAGAAGTTGAATCACCGTGTTGTACACCTGCAACTAATGTAACATGTGTCAACTATACTGAAATAATTTTTTTTTAAATAGACAGTCTTTGGGGTCTGGCAGAGCATATGACTCTTGATATTGGGGCTGTAAGTTCAAGCACTACATTAGATGTACAGATTACTTAAAAATAAAATCTTTTAAAAAGTATACAGTCTTTGAACTCAGATAAATTTTTAAAAATTATATCTCAGGTAAAGTTGCTATTTGTAGTAGATGCTGTGAATCTCCCACTTTGAAAAAGACATACTCATTCTCCCAACTGCCAGGAGTGTTGGCTGCTGAGGGCTCATAGCTGATTCCCTCTCTACAAATTATCTTCAGCAGATGGGAAGCCAAGATTATACTCCTCCGGAAGGCAGACCACATACAATAAGTGGTCCAGTTGGAAGTACAAAGGTCTAGCCCCCTTGCTCCAAAATTTGGGGCAACTTTGAAGAACCATCCCATCTCCAGAGCTTTCCTTAGATTTGGCTGAAACCTCTGTTGCAACTGCCTTGACAGTCCTTCCTCTGCCCATCCTGCTTCACTCACTCCCCTATAATTGTTATTCCCAAGCTCAGTCCCCAGTCAACCTCCAGCATGTACATCTTCATCTCAGAATCTATTTTTAGGGAGTCTGCCTTAAGATAATATCCATTTAGCAAAATGGAAAGACCTAGTCGAGTACCAATCAAGGGGTGAAAATAGGTAACTTAAGAAAGAAAAGTCATGGTATAATACTCTGAATTTAAGCACTGAAACTCCCTAATCATACAGTTATTGTTGGAAGTAGGCTTACAAAAGGGAATGAAAATATACAAGATAATTTTTGAAAGAGATGAGATATAAGTTAACTATATATTTAGTAACAATTGTCTGGCTCTAACATTCCAGATTACACGTTCTAAGATTAGGAAGTACAGAAGGAAGGGCTAGGGAAACAAAGGAGTTCTGCATTTCTTATTTTACACAGCAGCAGTTAAGGATGAAGGAGTTAGAGGATTCTATATATGGCCTGAATTGAGTAAGTAGATAACGACAAGACTGGCCTGAATTGAGTAAGTAAATAACCATAAGGCTACTATAAACTCCAATATGATTCAGACACACTTAGAAGTACAAAATTACACAAATTAAAACATCCAGTTCTGTTGAAGATGATGAAACACATTTATTATCATACACTCTCAGGAGAGACATATATTGATAGAAACTTTCTGGAGATATCTATTTTTTGCTTCCAGTTGTATGGAAATCTTCCTATGTAAATACTTACTCTGAAGTATAAAGATGCATGTAAAATTATTGGAGCATTTTTATCCAAGTGAAAAATTGAAAATAACCTAAAACTTATCAGTATGAAAGTTAGAAATTAAATTATTATTTATACAATGGTATATTGTGAAGCTATTAAGAAGAATCAGTTCTATTTAAAGGCACTGCTATAGATGGATCTCCATAATCAGTGAATAAAAGTACAATATATACTATATGAATGTATTTATGTACAAAACCCCCATTTAACAAAGCTATATATTTGACATGTTTGTCTATCCACCTAAATGCATAGGATGGAACTAGAAGGATAAGGCATGAACTGATAAAATTTCCTCTGGGGGAAAAAATTGAAATTGACAGGCCATGTGAGACTTAATGGGGCAATTTGCTTTATCTACATTCTTGGAATTATTCACAGTGGCGATGTAGTCATGTATAACTTATATATATATCAAAATGTGTAAAAAGAACAACATTTTCTTCCTAATAAGGAAAGGTTTGGTTATTCGATAGCTAATGTTAATACTATTGGCTAAATACTTTGGAATATTGTACAGGACTTCCTCTCCCCCCAAAATGTCAAAATAAATTCTTGGTGGATTAAAGAGTTAACTGCAAATAGATTGTCATCATGAAAAAATAGAATTTTAAAATAATTACAAAAATAGGTGTGACTGTGAAAAAAAAAAGAGTAGAATTTAGCAAAGAAAAAAAAAATTAGGAAAAAACAGCCTTCAAAATAAATGCTTATCTTAAGAGAGGCAAACATATTTGCCCACTTAGAATGACGAAAAACAAGACAACTTTTGTAATTGCATCACACTTTGGCTCTGGGGAACCTGATGGCCAGAAGAAACAATCAAAAACAAAACAACAACGGAACAAAAACAACAGAACAATAGAATTGGTTTTAGAGTTCCTGTTCTTAAGGAGTACAAAAAAAGCCAGTAGTACCTCAGGGAAAATGAAACATTTACTCTAAAATATACTTCTGAGACAGGAGACACTGGGAGATGTAGACAAGAAGATGCCTCTCACGGGGCACCTGGGTGACTCAGTCAGTTAAGCTTCTGCCTTTCACTTGGATCATGATCCCAGAGTCCTGGGATCAAGCCCAGAGTCCTGGGATCAAGTCCCCAGTCAGGCTCTCTTCTCCCTCTCCCTCTGACCTTTCCCCTGCTCATGCTCTCTCCCTCTCTCTCTATCCCTCTCTCTCATAAATAAACACACAAATATCTTTCTAAAAAAAGAAGATGCCTCTCATCTCACAATGCAGAATAGTCTCTTGCAACATCACTCAAGGAAATCTGAGGATGTAACGCCAAAACACAACTCAATGTAAACAGCTTCATAGAAGAGGGCAAGAGAGTTCAGTAGAACTGTGTAGTCTTAATGACGTAACTTGAACCAGACATAAGTTTTAGGCTATTTTAGCAGAATAGATGGCCTGATTGTCCTTCCAACAATTCTTTCAACTGGCATTTCGATAAAATTTGTGAAGTAAGCTCTTTATTTCATACTTTGTTTGGAAATATAAACCATACATGTAAGTATTATATGAGTAGAACTAATAATCAGAAAACTACTTTTTCTGATTATTAGGAGGAGGAGGGAGAAGTCACTTTCCATTGGAGTAATAGGAGTGATGTATGCCTAACAGTGGAATAGTTACATGAGAAGTACACTACACTTGAAGTTAAGAGATCTGGGTGCTACACATATTATTCTGTGACAGGCATGAATGAAATAGTGTAGCTGAGAAAGGCAGAATAAAAGTTTGGTGGAACATTAAAGGTGATCTATCACCTGAATTGAAGCAGAGAATTTGTAAAAGAAGACAACAAGAAATGAGAGTGGGTTGGTTTGGACTATGAGGTGATAACAATCAATATGCTATTTTCTACTCTATTTCCAGAGTCAACCCAAGATTCCCGAGAAATGGGCAAGAACAGTATATTCTTTGTAAATAAGCATTAATGAGGTCTCAAAATCATTTAGTCTACTCCTTGTTTTCATGAAAGAAGAATCTGAGGTCCACAGAAATAAAGCAAATCACTCAAGTTGATGACATTGAAGGCAAAGCCAGAATCAGAATCCAGCAATCCTAATTATTTCTTTATTTGCAGGTTATTTTCTTTTAAAATATTTATTTATTTATTTATTTATTTATTTATTTATTTGAGAGAGAGAGCACAAGTCAGAGGGGCAGAGAGAGAGAGGGAGAGAGAGAAACCCAAGCAGACTCTGTGCTGAGCATGGAGCCCAATGCAGGGCTCAGTCTCATGACTCTGAAATCAGACCTGAGCTGAAACCAACAGTCAGATGCTTAACTGATTGCACCACCTTGGTGCCCCTGGTAGGTTATTGACAAGCCTTGTAAACTTAGGATTTTCCTCTTGGAATCTTTCCTTTTGGAAGCCAGACCATGTTGAAAAGTATTGGGCTACTGCATGATGAGAGAGACCCTGTATGTTTCCAATCCAGCTCAGCTCTGAGCAGAGACCATTGTAATTTTTGGTCATTAAGTTTCAAAGTTGTTTGTTACACAACAATATTACCTGTAACAATGGGGAGAGGTGACTTGTATATTTCCTAGGCTTCTTTTCTAGCAAGAACCTGTTCTGTCCCATCCCTATATCTCCACTTGTCCTAGTAAACTTTTTCCCCAAGTGGCTGATTGTCCCATTTCTACTTATTCTCCCCAGAGCATTTTCTACTTCTCTACCCCACTATCTCAACTGTACCTTAACCATCCCTGCTTCATCTAGGTTACACATTGTATAAAAATGGAAACATGACAAGTAGATGCTATCTCTCACTAATAAGAGCACAGCAGGAAGATGATTGGCCCTGCTCCATCTCATTACCACAGTCATTAGCCAGAACACAGGTGAGTAATTACCAGATGTTGAATATTCCTCAGATTTCTCTTCTTAGAATGTAAGGAGAGGATGCTCAGCCACGGGTCACTAATGGTCTTCATCAAGTGACCCTTCTGATCTTTCCTCCTCTCTCCCTCCTTATCCCTCTCCTCCCATTCATGGTGGTCTGTGAGGACAGACCCTTGATTACACCAAATGCCAAAGGCAGAACTAGTGCTCACTCTGCCAATGCTGTCATTGTTACTTCACTTTAGAAAAATTTGTCGAAGGTTCCCTCAGGGTCGCATCATGGATGAATTTAGAGGAGACAGAGAATGGGAAGGCAGTAGAGTTCACACTTTGTTCTATTTCTTATGTTAGAATTTCTCTACAAATAAAACATCTGAAGATTACAACCCTGAGGTTCAGTTCCCCAAAGCCCTCAAAGAACTGTACAAAGCCAAACTTTGGAGGGAAATCAGTCTTTGCCAGGAGGCTGCCCACAGTGTCATGGGTCCTGGGGCAACCCAACTTGACCAAGGGTTCAACTTGAACAAAGGAATATTGTCTCACAACGTCATTTGATGACTTACTCTCCTTCACCTGAGATGGCTTTATATATTAATTTTTATTTTCTGAAAAGCCGATTCTATAAGATACCAACATGTTTAAATAATACTATCTCACAGATAACATCAACTCAAAATTTGCAGTGGTGTCTCTAGTTCCACACTCACAAAAGATGGGAAAGAAGTTTAGATGTTCGCAGGGGAACATCAGTGAGCATAGTTAGGTTGCATTTGACTGCTGGTGTTTGTTCCTAGGGAACTTATGTCATTCAAAGATAGAACTTAATGTGAAGAGCACCTGAGATCCTGAGTTAACTTTACAGAAAAATCAAAATAACAGAGTTAGGAACAAACTAGTTATATCCCATTAGCAGCAAAATTCCATTTGTTGTCAACAGAGTGTGTTTAATGTTGGCGATCAACAATACCCTATAATGAGCATTAGCTGGCTCCTTCACTTCTGTACTTCATATATGAAAGCTGATTTGATGAAACAGGATTTTGCCTGGGGTTCTTGTGGTAGGGGGTTCATATAATTTACTGTACAGATTGGGGAAATTTGGGGTGTGAAAGCAGTTTCCTCTCGTAATTATTCCATGGCAACAGGCATAAAATGAGATTGTCCTGGGCAAACCTGGATGCCCAGTCTCCCTAAACTTGAGGAACGAACGTAAGAAAGATCTCTGTACTAAAAACCATCCCCACAACTTTTGTCATACTGATCACCACAGGAGTACCATTACAGGGACTGCTCTTAATATACAACATCTTTAAGGAGAACAACACTTGTTTTCATCAGTTACACCTTAATGTAAATAAGAATATGAATTTCTTCCTTTTTGACAAGTGACAAAAATCAAAGCACTGAACAAAGACAAATTTTAAAAAGGGAAGGAAAAGAGGTGGAACAACATCACTAAGTCCTATTTTAGAAAGACTTGACCAGTAGGGTGCCCTTTTTGGGAAATCACAATAGAGCTAGGTTTCGGAATCCAATCAGAGAATCTAAAAAGAGATAGGAGAGGTACCAAAAGAAACCTCCATATAAGGTACAAACTTTTCTCAAGCTACCACAGATCACCTTTCCTACATACAGTTTATCTACCCCATGTTCACTGCTGACAGACAAAAGAGTCTTGAAATGAAAAACCTAGGGAAAAAGCAACTGAAGTTTATTGGATTTGATAGTTTACTTGCACTGGATAGGGCAGACCTAGAAAAGCTGAAACATAGAAAATAATTCAAATTAAAATAATCAAATTTATATGGTCAGAAGTGAAGATCCTAGTGAATTAACCTGCAGTGATACCAATTTCTTTTTTTCTTTTTTAAAAGATTTTCTTATTTATTTATTTGACAGACAGAGATCACAAGTAGGCAGAGAGGTAGGCAGAGAGAGAGAATGTGGGAAGCAGCTCCCTTTCCGAGCAGAGAGCCCAATGCGGGGCTCAATCCCAGGACCCTGGGATCATGACCTGAGCCGAAGGCAGAGGCTTAACCCACTGAGCCACCCAGGTGCCCTGATACTAATTTCTTAAAGAGGTCCTTGCAAGTGGTATTTCCTTGAGTTAATATTGCTGCTCAGTTCTGGGGGCAGGGAAGAAGGTGGGTGGGAAGGAGGGAGAAGAGTGTTCTGGACCTTACTGTAGGAGCTACATTAGCTCCTCCATTACTACACATATGCCAAACTCAGCTGTGGAAAATGATGCAGATTGACTTATAATTCAACCAACTGGATTCAGATGGAGTAATTCAATAGATATTTACATATCTATCGTTGCCTGGTGTTCATATTTAGCCTCGTCTCCCAGTGAACTGGTACAGCATGATTTGAATTGGCTTAGTTAATTCTTTTTTTTAATATTTATTTGTTTGTTTGTTTTAGAGAGAAAGAGAACACGAGCAGGATGGGCAGAGAGAGAGAGAAAGAGAGAATCTCAAGCAGACTCCACACTGAACATGGAGCCTGGTGTGGGGCTCAATAGCATGACCCTGAGATCACTACTTGAACTGAAACCAAGAGTCAGATGCTCAACCAACTGAGCCACCCAGACCCCCCAGTTTTAGTTCATTCTGTTAAATAAATTTTGTTTTGAAATACTTTTAGATTTATGGAAAATTATAAAGACAGTGCAGAGGCTTCCTATACACACCACAGCCTGTTTCCCTTATTAATAATAATTTATATTACTATGGTACCTTTGTCACAATTAATGAACCAGTATCTATACAGCATTTATTAAAGTCCATACTTCATTCAAATCTTTTTATTTTTTACCTAATGTCTCTTTTCTGTTCCAGGATCCCACCAGCGCACCCTATGACCTGTCATCGTGCTTCCATAGACTCATCTTAGCTAACAATTTCTCAGACTTTCCTTGTTTCTGATGACCTTGACAGTTATGAAGGGTACTACTCAGGTATTTTGTATAATGTCTCTCAATTGGGATTTGTCTGATGTTTTCCTCCTGATTGGACTAGGATTACGGTTTTTGGAGAAAGTCCACAGGGGTGAAGTGCCATTCTCATCACATATCATCACATCAAGGGCAGATACTATCAACATGACTGATGACTGCTGATGTTGACCCTGATCATCTTTCTGACATCTGTTTGTCAGGTTTCTCCACTGTAAAGCTACTCTTTAATTTTTCCTCCCTTTCCAAACTATAGTCTTGGAAGCAAGTCACTAGGTGTAGTCTATACTTAAAAAGTGAAGAGGTATATTCCATCTCCTTGAGGTGGAATAACCATATAAATAACTTGAAATTCTTCCGCACAGGAGGTTTATCTCTTCTCCCTCATTTATTTGCTTGTTCATTCAGCCATTTATATCAGTATGGACTCATGGATATTCACTTTTTTACTATGGGTTCTAATGTAGCACTTCTTTATTTTGTTGTCTAAATTGTTCTAGCTTTCACCATTGGGAACTCTTCAGCTCATTCCTGTGTTCCTTGAGGAAACCCCATCACTGTGGTTAGCTCTGTTTGAGCCTTCCTTATTCTATGTCACTACAAGATGCTCCAGGCTCATCTTATATATTTCCTGCCCCAGTCCTAGAAAGTCTTTTCTCCAAGAAGCCCTGGTTCCTATCATTAGTACTGGAAACCAAGATCTGAGCTTATAAATTTGTTTTGAAAAAAACTTTAAAGTCTTTTCAGGTTGACAAGTTACTAGCAACACCTACATTGCTTAGATGATTTTATCTTTATTAAATAAATACATTTTTTAGGATGAGTGGAGAAGCTGGAAAATAGTTCTTTGGATGATAAGAAGTAAAATGTTACTAAAGACCTGAAGTAATGTCTTAATTTCATTTTAATATATTCAAACAAGTATTTGAGAAGTCAGGTAGTATTGAGGAAAAGAAGGTGTCTGAGAAATAGTGTGTATTAGAAAAGCATAGTATTATTGATTGGCCAACTGATTTTACTAATACATTGTTGGTCTGGGAAGTATTTGAAAGAAATATTAAAACACATTTCTTTTGATATTTTTTCTAAGCAAGCTCTACACCTAACGTGGAGCTCAAACTCATAACCCTGAGATGAAAAGTCGCATGCTTCACTGACTAAGACAGCCAGGCATCACTGAAACACATATATTTAATTAAAGGTAAATCCTCAACCTTCCATAGGATGAAGAAGTGATAGTTTGATTCCTAAATTCTAGTCTTTTGATGGCACCACCAGGATTTTTATAGGTTAGACTGAAGAGTCCCAAGCTGGATGGAAAAGGAATAGGACACTCTTATTGGATTGAGAAGACATTCATTTGACTTTATCATATATGTGAGCCAGGGACGTAGGAGTCTGCTTAACCCTTTTACTGGTCATATAACCACAGACAAATTATTGTCTAGACTCATAACCACATCTGCAGAAATGTAGGAACAATAATATCTACCTCTGTGAGGATTAAAAATCAAAATAAAATGCACAACAAGATTGTCAAAATACATAGCATAAAATACACACTAATAGAAATGTTTTGGTTATCTTTCAATGAATGAAGAAAGGCCTTTCATCCCGCTGGCCTCCAGGTATACTAGAGCATCATAGTAAGTACTATTGTCCCTGAGCATCATTGGTAGATTTCAGCATAATCCAGATGAACGCCAACCCCCTAATTTTTATCCATTAACGGAGTCCCTTTTAGATGGAAAGAGGTGGGGACTAAGGGGAGTGAATATTAGAAAAATCACATTCCATAGTCTGGTCAAAACATTTCTAAAATCAGGAATCTGACTTAAAGGTCTGGGTATTAACTTAGTGCCCTTTTTTCTTCCTCTTCAGAGGTAGAATAGATTCTCAAGATAAGTTTATTGCTTTCACTTGCCTAATACAATATCCCTAGAGACACATTTTCACAGTCTGGAAGCAGACCCATTACTGCACTGCAGTGGATTGTGGGGGGGTGGAAAAAAGGAGGGAGGCTCTTTGTCACTAACTGTCTGATTGATTCCAAATGCCCATGGTGTACTGCTGTTAGGGTTCCAGGGTGTGTTCATTTAGAAGATGATTATGTTCTTTATGACAAAGGTAATTTTAGTTTGAATTCTACAATAAAGCATTTACGCAATCCCATCCCTCCTCGAAACCACCTTAGCTGAGAAGTCTTACTGTGTTAAGAACCACAAGACTGGTGAAGAAACAATGTCTTTAATATTTAATAATAGGAAGGCTGTAGCTTTTAAGCACTGTCATCCTCTCTAAACACAGGCACTATAACCCAGGAGACCAAATAACACATAGCTGCCAGTTTCTCTCCTTTTCTTTGTAGAGTATTTCTGTGAAAGTGTCCCTGCCATAACCCTCTAAGACACTGCCCATAAATAAGGTGGAGTGGAAGGAGCATGGTCTAGGAGTAATAGAGCTAATCTACATTCTAGGGACACTCTAACCATGCAATTTGGGTAAATTACTTCTCTTGACATGGTTTTCTAATTTTGAAAGGCTATACTCTGGACTAGAACCCCAAACTAATAACCACTCCCACCAAATCCAGTCCTGTTTTCAACCTACCACCCTACCAATATTTTATCACTACTTAAATTTCTTGCTCCTTCATCCAGAACACTGCATTTTTTTTCCCTCTTCATAGTTCTGGTCAGGCACACACAGTATTATAGTTATTTATATATGACAAGGACATTCTTTACCTGCCTTGGTATTTCTACCATCTTGTGTAATACCTAATATATTTTAAGTGGACAATTTTTGCTTTGATTTGATTTTGATTACCCTTACGCTTTTAACTCTTTCCTCAATTTTTTTGAAGTTAAAATTTGTGTTTACTCCCACCAAGAATGCAATATGCGTTGTGGCTCTCCATACACACTTGCCATGCTTGAGGTTCTATCGTTAATCTTCAGCCATTCTGTCAATGTGTTGCTTGAGTGACTCTTGTTTCTCCAGGTCACAAGTATGGGAATCTGGAGAGGGCATGCAGTCATGTCCATAAGAGTAGCAATTATTATGAAAACACTCACAGGATTGGAGTACCCCACCAGAAGAAATGCTTAGACTTCAAGCCATCCTCTCCCTAAATCCCCCCTTTGCCCCTGGCTGAATCAGTCTAGACTTAGGACTTCTTATTGGCCATTACAATTGCCCACTTGTATCTGTTGATACCACATCTTTCTGGCTTCAAGGAGATTTAATTATCAGTTATTATACTAAGGTTTCTCATCACCTTCATTGCCAGTATGGACCCAGTGTCAGAGGGCTCTTTGCTGCTGTGTGGCTCCCACCACCTTAACACACACAGATACGTAGACACACAGACACACACACACAGACACACACACAGACAGACACACACACACACACACTGGCTGTGTTCTCAATTAGAAGGGTACTCTACCACCAGTATTATGGCTCTTAAAATTAAAAGCTTACTTTCTCAATTTTACGCATACTTTATCCTCCTACAGGCACATAGGTCAGCTCTCTCAGGACAAGTTAGATTTGTGGATGCCATCTGATACTTCACCCCCAGCTGGTATCCCTTTTTAGTACCCAAGCATGGAACCTGGGTCCATCCATTATTCCCTACTTCAAAGCGTGTCAACTGCCTTCCTCAGGACCCTCACTTATCCAGAGGATACGTGCTAACATTCATGTTTGAGCCTTAAATCCAAGATCCAAGGATGAGGCCATAGGTCCAATGTCCTTGCAGTTTCTTTCCCTGCAGCTCATCAGGCTCTTATTCAAAAGATTCTCTGCGTAGGCATGAGTAAATTCTAAAGCCAGGTGTGTGTCTCTGTTCCTCAACCCCACACCCTCCAAAACATTCTCTGTGAGTTTTTCACTTTCCCTAAATCACCTGACCAAAAAATGGCACAGTACACATTTTCAAAACTCGAGCTCTGACTTGCGGTTACATTTTCTTCAGAGAATATTTTTAAAAGGTTTTAAGCTATTTAGATGCAACCTGAGATGACAACATTTCTTCCATGGTTTTAAAAAATACTTACAATTTTCATCTCAATTCTAAAATCAGAATTCTCATGCTGGGTAACTTTAAAGATATACAGGCTATTTCTGCCATTTTCTCTGAAGCAAATTTCTCTCCTTTTCCCACCCTCCAACCATCCAGCAGTCCTTGACCTCAGTCCATTTCTGAATCAGAGATTTCAGGGATCTTGTTCCAAAAGTCAGGGAAAGGGAAACCACTGAGAAGCCAGAGCAATCTGAATGGGGAACATATAACACGTCATTGCAATTACGGCTTCTTGCTAATGCTGGAAGAAAATCTCAGTCAGATATGAAAAACTAGTCAGTTAAGTACAGGTCCCATTACCACTCTCACTCCCGTCTTTCAAGCACATTTTGGGAAATGTTCTTTAACTGTTTTCTGTTCCTCTCCCTCCATTTTCAGTGACACAAAAATGCATAGATCCTGACCCTAACCAACAGCACTGTACACCAAATATAGCAGTCTCTCTTTCTGCCTCACTAGGTATGAAGAAGGGAAGAGATGGCTGGTACACCAAATGGCTCTTCAGTGCATACCGAACCACCTCCCTGGAGAAGGAGAGTGGAAAATTAATATGGATATTATACTTTTAACTATATACAAATATTTATGGACGTAACAGGCATATCTGCCACCTCAATGCTCTTTGAAAGCAAACCCACCCTTTTCCAAGACACTGACTGCAACATTTTTCAACATTGGGTGCTAGCCAGCTTCTCTGGTGTTTGTTTATTTTTTTTCCTTGAGTTTGGGCTCAACTGCATAGATTATACATGGTTATATGCAGCCAAATCTGATTATTCATGGTAATTATGTTCTATTAAGTTGCCAGGAACTCCGAAGTAGTGAATACTGAACCATTGCTCCTAGGGGAAAGACAGGATTAGGTTCCTGCAAGCCTCTGGTCACAACATTTTTTAATGTAATCTCTACACCCAGTGTGTGGATTAAACTCATGACCCCAAGAACAAGAGGCGCATGCTCTACTGACTGTACCAGCCAGGAGCCCCTGGTCACATTTTTGTCAACTGACGAGTACAGAACCTTGTTGTTTGTGTGTTTGATTTAAAGGCACTCATTTCATACACATTGTTGATCCATTAGCATTGAGCTTATGGCCAGCAGCACTGTAACCTAGAACTCATGGCTAAGCGCAACTTATCTCATACACCTATCTCCTCTGTAAGGCACATCACAGCTCTCTTGCACTTGGGAACACTGCACAGCATTAAAGCACTATGCTTGGGGGCCATTTTCAAAAGCCAAAATCACCACCAAAAAGCACAAAAAGCACAAAAATCTGAAGAACATGGCACTAGGCACTAAATAAACTGTGAAAATACTTGTTTACAGTATGAGAGCTGAAACAAGAAGGTAGAGAGTCACTTTGTTTGACCTTGGCTGAGAACGTGAGTTTCGGGTGGCTCAAATTGTTCACCAGTATGCACATGTCCACAAAGGACCACAAAAGTGTTGCAAGTATCATTTGAGGGGTTACAAGTAAATTTGAGTGAGTAAGCCAACTTGCAGATATGTAATTCGTGAATAGGGAGGATTAACTCTATACCAATTTTCTAAGTGTGAGCCTATAATGTTCAATCAAGTACATCTAAGGATTCAGTATCTTTTGTATCACTCTTTGAGGAAGGGAGAATGTGAGCAAACAAAAGCCAGCTAGCTCATGAGAAAAAGTATATAGTTTTACTGCTATCAGTAGCGAAGGAAGAAAAACCCAAACCTACAATGACTAATAATAAAGGTTTGTATTTCAATTCAAACCTCACAGACTTAAAATTTAGCTTATTTATTAATTTCCCCCAGTCTGAAAAATACAGGTGAACTAAAGTGACCACTGAAAGATGAGTGGTCTCTAATCTGTCATAATAATGATAATATTTAATGGTGGCTTATTATAGGCCAAGAATTATTGTGCTGATCACTGTAATCATTTAATCTGTACAATGGTCCTGTGAGACAAGTTTTACCATCCCCATTCTACATTAGAGGAATCTGCTCCTTAGAGACATGCAAAAATTTTATGACCCCATACCATTAGTAAACAAAATATCCAGGATTCAAACCAACTTTTTTCTGATTCCAAAGGCTTACACTTTTTTTTGTTGTTTTGTTGTCCTCCTTTTTGTAAGGTTTCACTTTTATTCCAGTTATCATATAGTTTAATATTAGCTTCATTTGTACCATGTGATGATTCAACACTACATGTACCATGTAGTGATTCCATACAACACCAAGTGTTCATCATGACAAGTGCACTCCTTAATCCCCATCACCTATTTCACCCATCCCCCCAACCCTCTTCCCCTCTAGTAACTGTTCCCTTGTTCTCTATAGTTAAGATCTGTTCTATAGTTTTCCTCTCTCTCTTTTTATCCCTTTGCTCATTAGTATTGCCTCTTAAATTCCACATATGAGGTGAGATCATATGGTATTTGTGTTCTCTGACTGGCTTATTTCACTTAGCATCATACTCTCTAGCCCCATTCAGTCACTGCAAATGCCAAGACTTCATATTTTTAATAGCTAAGTAATATCCAGTCTATACTCCCTCTACATTTTTTTCTCTTTTCCCCTCACATCTAGGGTTAGGGTTTGGGATAGAGTCAGGGAAAGGGTGAGGGCTAGGATTTGGGACAGGGTGAGGGTATGTACCTTGCATACTGCCTATCCGAGACCTCTCCACAGGGTTTTGGTTAGGGTTAGGGGTTAGGAATAGTGTCAGGGTTTGTGTTAGGATTATGGTATGAACCTGGTCTCCTGCAGTTCAAGGACCTCTCTAGAGACTAAAACCCTAGACTTCTGCTTGGGTGTGATTAGACATGGCATCCATTCAGCAAGCTGAAGCAAGGAGTGGATTTAAAACTTTAAATACTTTTTGAATAGATGTTCAATTGCTCCTTCTGTATTTATCACTACCTTCACACCTATTTTCAGAAATACTACCAATTTTTAAAGGTTTGGGATTTTCTCCAGAATAACTCAGCTGCTTCTCAGCTTCTCTTATCATGTGTTCAGGAACCCACTTTCTCAAATCTTGTGTTAAGTTTGGCATTACAGTGAAGGTTAAGTTTAGGGGGAGGATATGTGCCTAGTATCTTGTAGGACAGAAACCTCACCACAGGGTTAGTTTTATGGTTAAAGTTAGGAAAAGGGTTACTCTTAGGTGTTCCATTTACGGGTTAGTGGTAGTATTAGGGTTTGGGTGAGGGTGAGGGTTAGGGCTACTGTATGTACAAAGTGTCCTATATAGCTCAGAGACCTTTCCAGAGAAGAAAATCCCGACTTAAATAGGTGAGAACAGACATGGTAGCCATTCACTGAGATGAGGCATAGAAGGGACTGGGTGCTCTAAATACTTTTTAAATAGGTATATATTTGTTCCTTCCACCTTTCCCCTCAAAACTTATACCTTAGGGGTGCCTGGGTGGCAGTCAGTTAAGCTTCTGACTCTTGGTTTTGGCTCAGGTCATGATCTCAGGGTGGTGGGATTGAGCCCCGTATTGGGCTCCGTGCTCAGTGCCTTTCCCCTGCTCTCTCTCTAAAGTAAATAAATAAATCTTTGCTTTTATTTATTTATTTTAAAGATTTTATTTATTTATTAGAAAGAGAGAGAGCAAGCATGGGTGGTGGGGAGGGGTTAGAGGGAGAGGGAGAAGAGGACTCCCTGACGCGGGGATCCATCCCAGGACCTGGAGATCATGACCTGAGCCAAAGGCAGACACTTAACTGACTTAGCCACCCAAGTGCCCCAATAAATAAATCTTTAAAAAAAACTTGTGCTTTAAACCAGTGTTCTCAATGTCAGCATGATCTAGGAACATGTTAGAAATGCATGCAAATTATCAGGCACAACTCTGAATCTACTGCATTGGAAACTCTGGAGGTGAGGCTCAGAAATCCATGTTTTAAAAAAGCCCACAAGGAAATTCCAATACATGAGAAAGTTTGAGAACCAATACTTTTAACCACTATTTAAATATATATATATCAAATTATGCTAATCACTTACAATTAGCATATATTATTAAAACAGTTTAAATATAACATAAAAATAGATATAATACATTTTAACAGATCTATTGAAATGGAATTAGCATGATAAACTGAACATATTTAACATGCATAATTTGAAGAGTTTTGACATGCATATAATACCATGAAAATACTACCACAATCAAGACGGTCAACACTCAGTTTCCTCATGCTTCATGGTAATCTCACCTTCCACAGATGCCCACCTCCCTCTCCTTAAGCAATCATTCACCTGCTTTCTTTCATTACAGGTTAGCTTGCATTATTATGCATTTGCATGTTTTATGCCTTTCATTGCAGAGTAGTAGTTTATTTCCCAATTTGCTTCTCTATTCACCATTGATGGACATTTTAGTTGTCTCTGCTTTTCAGCTATTACAAGTAACACTGCTATAAACATTTGTGTACAAGTCTACCTATGAGTGTGTGCTTTCTTTTCTCTTGGCTGGATCACATGGTCGGTGTATGCTTAACTTTTCAAGAAACTACCATTTTCCAAAATAGTAGTACTACTTTACATTCCTACCAGCAATTATGAGAATTCCAGCTGCTCTATGTTCTTACCAACACTCAACATGGTTAGTTGTTTGTTGTTTGTTTTTTAAATTCTAGCCATTCTAACATGTTTGTGCCAGTATCTAACTGTAGTAGTATGTGCTTCCCTAAGAGTAATGACGATCATCTTTTCATTTGCTTATTTGCCACTGGCATATTTTCTTTGATAAAATGTTGGTTCAGACTGTGCTCACTCTTATAAATAATTTTAGATTTACAGAAGAGTTGTAAAGATAGTACAGAGAGTCCTTATATACCTTTTGCTGAGCTTGCCCTAATATTAACATCTTATATAACCATAACACGTTTATCAAAAGTTACAAATTTAATAGTGGCATAATACTAGTAACCAAATGGTTGACTTTATTCAGATTTCCCTAGTTCTTCCACTAATGTCCCTTCACTTTTCCAGAATCCAATCCAAGATACCTCATTGAAGTTGGCATACCTCATTATTCTCCTCTGACCAGTAGCTGTTTCTCAGTCCTTCCTGGATTTTATGACATGGCACTTCTGAGAACAGGTCATGCATTTTGTAGAATGTTCCTTGATTTGGGTCTGATATTTTCTCATTATGAGATCTGAACAGGGTTACAGGTTTGGGAAAAGAATACTAGTGATACAGAGCACTCTTCTCATCACATGATGTCAGGATACCTGACATCAAGGGAATAATCCCTGGTGTTGTTAACCTAGACCACTTGACTAAGGTGTTGTCTGCAAGATCTCTCCTCCATTGAGTTACTACTCTTTTTTCCTTTTCTATACTTCATTAGTTAGAAGCAAGTTACTAGGTCCAGCCCACACCCAAGCTGAGGGGAACTGAGCTCTGTCTCATGAAGAGAATAACTAAGACTGTGTGTGGCCAGTGACACCTGGGTGGCTCAGTCAGTTAAACAACTGCCTCCGGTTCAGGTCATAATCTCAAATTCTTGGGATCAAGCCCTGAGTCAGGCCCCCCTGCTCAGCTTGTCCTTCTGCCCCTCCTCCACCCTGCTCATTTGCTCACTCTGTCTCTAATAAATAAATAAAATCTTTAAAAAAATGTGTGTGGCCATATGTAAAAACAAATAATTAATAAATATAATTCATTTTATGCAATAATTTAATAAATAATAAATACTGGGGGGGAGACATGTGAAGATATTTGAGTATTTTATTTGTCTTCAAAGACTCACCCACGAACTTTAGCCTTCATTAGGGGCTCTTCTTAACAGCAAATTTTTAGTAATGGTGATTTTCTATTTGCCTCATTCCTTCTACATATATTATTCAGAATTCTTCAGTAATGAAGACTTGTCTCTTCTCCATTTATTTATATCACTGAAATCATGTACATTTATTTTATTCTTTAGGTTATAATCCAATACTATGTTATTTATTTTGTTGCTCAAATTGTTCCAGATTTGGTCCATCTTTCAGATTGGCTCTTGTGTCTCTTTGCTTTGCTTTTGTTTGTTGGTTGGCTGGTTTTGTGAGTACTCCCTTACTTTCTGACACAAGATTAGCTCCAACATTAGCTCATATTTTTCCTGCCCCAACCTTAGTATCATCAATTTCTCCAAGATGCCTTGGTTTCTTTGAATGAGAATATGTTATTTAGAAACGAAGATCAGGGCACTGAGGATGCTCATTTTATTGCTGGAGTGCCATTGTTACTAGGCCTTTTTAGTACACAGAACTAGAAAATGTATGTATGTGCGCTGGCCCATGTATATATACACAAATATAGTTATTTCTATATTTAAATTTACATATGGGTATAAAAATACAAGTTCAAACTGTTATCTCCAACTCTAATAAAAAACCGCATGGTTCATTCTCGCCTCCCACTTTTGCCTATTTGGAGCTTCTCTGGCAGTGAGAAACTTAGGTCCCATCATCTCTGATGTATTAACTTATTTGTTTAACCCTAGTGTATGCACAACATAGCTTCAAAATAGTACACTCCTATGTGAAACATATTTACCACTAGAGTACAGTATTTATGTACAGTTCTTTTTGTTTTTAGCCTTACAATACCCGATCAGAACAATCTCAGCGGCTATTTTAGTCCTCGCATAGAGTAGTGTTCACTCTTTGTGTTGCATGTTTCTTTGGGGTTTGACACATACGGAGTCCTATCCACTACCACAGTACCATAGGGAACAGTTACATCACCTAAAAATTCCCTTGTGCTTGCTCATTTTTTAATTACTTTTCTTGTTTCTTATTACTGTGCTTTGAGAGTATATTTTGGATTCAAGTCCTTTAATGATATATGCCTTGAATACATTTTCTCCCAATCTGTCATCTGCCTTTTCATTCTCTTAACAGTGTCTTTCTAAAAGTAGAAGACTTTAATTTGGATGGAGTTTAGTTTAACAATGGTTTCTTTTATGGGTCATGCTTGTGATACCAGATTTAAGGCATCAT
This sequence comes from Mustela erminea, assembly GCF_009829155.1. Lineage (NCBI taxonomy): Eukaryota > Metazoa > Chordata > Mammalia > Carnivora > Mustelidae > Mustela > Mustela erminea. The sequence goes on from NC_045635.1 coordinate 37,849,589, forward strand.
TGCCTAAACGAAGGTCATGAAGATTTTCTCCAATGTTTCTTCTAGATGTCTTATAGTTTGTGGAGTTTCGCATTTAGGTCCTATGATCCATTTTAAACTAATTTTTGAACATGGCAAGAAATACAGGCAGACGTTCTTTAGCATATATTATGCTAAAGCACCCCATTCCTTCAGTACCATTTGTTCAAAGAGTACATTTTCTCCACTGAATTACCTCTATCTTTTTCAAAAATTAGTTGTCAAAACAGGTGTGGGCCTAAGTATGAATTTGCTCTTCTCTTCCACTGATCTATTTGTGTATCTGGACACCAGTACCACACCATCTTGACTACCACAGCTTTACAATAAACCCTTGAAATGAAGTAGTGTTAGCTCTCTCATTGTTTTCTTCTTTCTCAGAGTGGTTTTGTCTATTCTAAATTCTTTGCATTTCCATATACATTTTAAGATTAGCTTGTGCACTAGGATGTTGATAGGGATAACACTGAACCTAAAGATTATTTTGGAGAGCATTGAAATATTACTATGGAGTCTTCCCATGTATAACCAAACAATATCCCTCCATTTATTTGGATCTCCTTTAATTTCTCTCAGTAACATTTTGTAGTTTGGGGTATATATGTCTCACACAACATTGGCAGGTTTACTCCTAAATATTTAACAGCTAAATATTTAACAGCTATTAGAAATGATATTATTTTTGGGACACCTGGGTGGCTCAGTTGGTTAAGCAGCTGCCTTCGGCTCAGGTCATGATCCCAGAGTCCTGGGATCGAGTCCCACATAGGGCTCCTTGCTCGGCAGGGAGCCTGCTTCTCCCTCTGCCTCTGCCTGCCTCTTTGTCTGCCTTGCTCGCTTGATCTCTCTCCCTGTCTCTGACAAATAAATAAATAAAATCTTAAAAAAAAAAGAAATGATATTATTTTTAAAATTCAAAGCTGATTATCCATTGCCAGCATAGAAATACAATGGATTCATATATATTGAGCTTATAGCTACTAAACTTGTTAAATGCACTTACTACTTCTAGTAACTTTTTTGTAGATTCCACTGGATTTTCTACATAGATGATTATGTCTTCTGTGAATAATGTTTCAGTTCATATATATCTATAACTATATCTATATCTATATATACATCTCTTTTATTTCTGTTTCCCATCTAATTGAGCAGCCTAAATACTTCAGTGCAGTTTTAAATAAAATGGCAAGAGAAAACACTGTCTTTTGCCTGCTGGTAAGAGAATTCAGTTATTTCACCATTAAGAATGTTAGCTCTAGGTTTTTCATAGTTGCCCTTTATCAGGTCCAAGCCCTTTCTATTCTTAATTTTCTGAGATTTTAACAGGAATGGACATTTGATTCTGTTACATGCTTTTACTATGTCTATCTACATGCCTTCTAATTTTTCACCTTATTAATATATGGATTCTTTCGATTATTTTTTAAATAGTAAACCACCTGGTCTTTTGGGGAGATAGTTGACTTGGTCAAAATGTCCATCATTTTTAAATATTGTTCAATTCTGTTTACTAAATTTTATTTAGAAGTTTTACATCTATGCTTATGAACACTATTGTTGTTTTTGCTGATTTGTTTTTGCTTTCCCTGTAATGTCGGATCAGTTTGGGTATCACAATAACACTGGAAATATACAATGAGTTGGGAAGCATGCTCTCCTTTTAAATATTCTAAAAGAGTTTGTGTATGATTGGCTTTATTTCTTCATTACATATTTGATAGATTTAACAGTGAAGCAATCTGGACCTTAAGTTTTCTTTGTGGTAAGGTTTTGAACCACAAACTCAATTTCTTAAACAGATATAGAGCTCTTCAGGTTATATTTTTCTTCTTGAATGAGTTTTAGTAATTTGTGTCTTTCAAGGAATTTTTCCATTTCATCTAAATTATCAAAATTATAGGCATAAAGTTGTTCAAAATGTTCCCTTCTCATTCTTTTAAAATCTGTAGATTATATAGTGATCTAACCTCTCTCATTTCTGACACTGGTAATTTGTGTCTTCATATTTTTTTTTCCTGAGCAGGCTGGCTAGAGGTTTATCAATTTTGGTTGATCTCTAAAAAACACCCTTTGGTTTCATTGATTTTCTCTACTATTTCTCTGCTTTCTAGTTCATTGATTTCTGTTCTAACACCAATGTTTCTTTTCTTCTATTTATGTTGAATTTTTTGCCCTTTTCTAGCATTTTAAGGTGGAGTGTTAAGTCACAGATTTGAAATGTTCTGCTATTTTCATGTAAGCTTATAGTACTATAAATGTCCTACTCAATGCTGCCTTCGTGACATCCAACAAATTGGTGTATGTTTTCTTTTTATTGTCATTTAATTCAATATGCTTTTCAATTTCTCTTTGGAGATCTTCTTTGAATTATGGGTTTCTTTTTTTAGAAGTGTGTTATTTTTTTTCCCAAATATTTAGGATTATTTCAGAGCTCTTTCAGACACTGACTTCTAATTGAATTCCCTTGTGCTCAGAACATATGCTTTATATGAAATAAAATGTTTTAAATTAATTGAGACTTGTTGGATGGCCCCAAAAATGGTTCATCTTGATATATGTTCTATGTGTCCTTTAAAAGAATATTGCTTGGAAACAATTTGATGGTTTGGGTCTTGTTTTTGTGATGTATAATGCAACTCCAGAGCAGTGATCAGTCTAAGGCTGAACATTCCCCACCACTGTGTCAAGATCTTCCCGAGTGCTTTACCTAATGTTCCATGAATTATAAGTTTTCCAGGCAAGCTGATGGTAACAGGTACTATTCTTGGCCCTGTGTGAATACCAGGCACTGTTCTAATTCTTTCAGAGTTTCCTTCCCAGTCTTGGGGAGTTTCCTCACACACAGGTACTCATAAGTACTCTATTGAGGTACAGAGACTGGCCCTCTACAGATCTCTGAAGTTTTTCTGCCCGGTTTGTCTCTTCCTTGGCATTTTTGTCTCTGAGCTTTATCTGTCTCCATGTTCCCAGACAAATGGTTCATCTCTAAAACTCAGAGAGTCTGCCTGGCTCTTTCTCAGTTTCCCCTCTTTCTACCATGGCCTGGAAACTCTCTCAAGGCAGTAAACTGAGGGACTCTTAGGGCTTACTTTGATTGTTTCACATCTCTCAAGGATCATGCCTGTTGTCTGCTGTCTTGAAAAGTCTTCCTTCCTTTGTTTGTTTTTTTTTCCCTGACATTTGCATTGTTTCAGGTAGTAAAGTAAATAGGGTCCCTGTAACTCCATCTTGACTGAAAGCAGAAGTTCCTCCTTCTCCAGTATAATCCTTGGTTTTCAATATACAGTTCAGTTTTCTGAACTATATATTCAAATTTTAATTCATATAAAGCATACGTTCATGGCCCCTGTTGCCATGGTTTACTAAGTGCTAGATAATCTATTATGTTCACATCAGTGTCCAAGTTGAGCAAAAAGACACAATTCTTACATCAAGAAGAAAATCTAAACAAAATCAAAGGATTTATTTTTTTTATTTTTATTTTTAAAAGATTTTATTTATTTATTTGACAGAGATCACAAGTAGGCGGACCAGTCAGAGAGAGGGGGAAGCAGGCTCCTTGCTAAGCAGAGAGCCCGATGCAGGGCTCGATCCCAGGACCCGGGGATCATGACCTGAGCTGAAGGCAGAGGCTTTAACCCACTGAGCCATCCAGGTGCCCCCAAAATCAAAGAATTTAACACACTGCTTATCACCTCTTCTAGAGTATTGAGAAGAACTTCTTTTAAAGTACTTTCTAAGACTCAGTCATCTTCTTTAGCTTCAGATTAATTGAATAAGATTACTCATTCAGATGGACCATTTGCCTGACTTGGGTGAGATCATATGTCTATATTTAGCTGGGAAGTAGTCTCTGCTTGCAATCAAGGATAAATCTTCCTGACTCAAGATACTGGCATCTGTCTGCTGTATTCAGCTCTTGTCATGGTATAATTTATATCCCCACCTTCTTACCAAAAAGAAGAAGAAGAAGAAGAGGAAGAAGAAGAGGAAGAAGAGGAAGAGGAAGAGGAAGAAGAAGAAGAAGAAGAAGAAGAAGAAGAAGAAGAAGAAGAAGAAGAAGGGGCTCCTTTATAGCTCAGTATTTTTCAGAAACATAACCACAGTTCTAGGGCCTCTTCTCCCTTCATGGAAAAACAAGAACTACAGAAAAGGTTTTGCTCAAAGCCAGCATCTCTATCCATTGCTAGGGACTGATTGTAGATCCCCAACATTGACAGGTTAAAGCCCTAACCCCCAATGTGATGACATTTGTAGGTAGGGACTTTGGGAGGCAATTAGGTTTAGATTAATTAGGTCATGAGAGTGGTATCCTCATGATGGGATTCTTCTAAGAAGAGGAAGAAAAAGAGATCTCTTCCTTTACAAGCATGTGCTAAGAAAAGGCTACTTGAGGACACAGCAGCTGTCTGCAACACAGAAAGTGGCCTTTCACCAGATACTGACTCTGCCAGCACTTTGATCTTGGATTTCTCGGCCTTCAGAATTGGGAGAAATATATTTGTTGTTTAAGAAATATTTGCTGTTTAAGCCACCCTGTCTATGATATTTTGTTATAGCAGCCCAAGCCAACTAAGACAGGCACATAATATAAATGTGAGGAATTTTAATTTCAGAGCTGTCCAGAATTTTGATGGGCTAATTAAATACTCAACCTATAACTCAATTTTGGGTCAGCAGTATTAAGATAGCAATATTGGACTAACTTACAGAGATGTTGTACAGAGTAATCTATAAAACACTTGCATAAAGCCAGCATAAGCAAGAATTTTTAAAATTAGATTACTGATATTTTATAAAAGATTTTGCATTAAAGCTCAACTCAAGAACCAGGACTTCTTACACAATTCTTAGTAATGCTGCATTTCTCTTTATTCCTCCATAAGAAGGAGCAGAACAGTCTACTTATAGAGAGAGCCCTGTCGCCATATTGACTAGGTGCCAGGTAATCTATTGCATTCATGTCAGTGTCTAAGTTGAACAAAAATACCACAACTCTTATTTTCCCTGTCAGGAATTTTGGCCAAGTGATTGAGGTGGCAATCCTTAGCAAGAATACTTTGGTTCTACCTTATCAAAATGAAGAAAGTACAGGACCTAGAAGAGAACATTCTACCTAGTTGTTATGAGGAATTCATAGGCCTAGGGCTGGAAATGGTAACACCTGGATTTTGAAACAGCTGTCTTTTTCACAGAGTCTTTTATTTTGCACTTGAGGTTTGAAATGTCCACTGGTCATGCCAGGTTGAGATTTGAGGCAATTGTCAAAATGATTTTGGGGGAAATGCAGACAACCAAAACATACCATAGAAATGCAGCCAAATAGAGCACCTGGGTGGCTCAGTTGTTTTAGTGGCTGCCTTCAGCTCAGGTCATGATCTCAGGGTCCAGAGATCGAGCCCCAATTCAGGCTCCCTGCTCAGTGGCAAGTCTGTATCTCCTTCTCCCTCTCTGATCTCTCTTACTCTCACTCTCTCTCAAATAAGTAAATAAAAATCTTTTTTTTTAAAAAGGAAATGCAGCCAAACATTTCATTAGAAACAGTGAACTATGAATTTGCTTTTGCCTGAATTAGTTAGATAATTTTCCCTTGTTTTCCCTCTCTGATTTTCTAGTAGAGGCACGGCAAGAGAATATTCTTTTCAACACTGACTCCTGTGTCACAAAGAAATATAATTGGTGTGAAAACAATGATTGCCAATAAATAAAATCATGCATTTAGGAAGAATTTCTTTTTGACCGAGAGCATTGGTTAACTTACTTTATGACATCTCAAAATTATATTCCTAGGTATTTCAGAATTTGAATTCTAAAATTAAGTAAAGGTAACCTGGCTTCACCTTTATTCATGCTGACACAGCCATCTTACTTGTCATTTTAGTTAGAAATAACCATCAGTAATGGTGATCAAGACCTCTGTCTAGGCAGACCCAAATGTGCGATAAGTGGTGGCTGTCAGAGATTACATTTGCTTACATAGCCTTAAAATCATTGAATAGAAAACCATACAGCCTAGAAATATTTAATTGTTCTTTGGCTCATGAAAATGGAAACAATAAAATAAATGCAAGAAATGAAATAATAGACCTAAGAATAACAATTAGTGAAATGGAAAAACTAAACGGACAGAATCATCAAAGTACGCTGTTTTGGGAAGGTATTAGTGAAACAGATATACTTCTCCCTAGGTAGTTCTTGGGGGGCGGTGGTGGGGAGAAGAGAAAAAAAAAACCCTAGTATTAAAAAATGGGGTCAGTATGAAAGACGGCAATAAAAATGTCAACACTGATACAAGATGGATTGGGAGGGAGACAAACCATAAGTGACTCTTAATCTCACAAAACAAACTGAGGGTTGCTGGGGGGAGGGGGTTTGGGAGAAGGGGGTGGGATTATGGACATTGGGGAGGGTATGTGCTTTGGTGAGTGCTGTGAAGTGTGTAAACCTGGCGATTCACAGACCTGTACCCCTGGGGATAAAAATATATGTTTATAAAAAATTAAAAATTAAAAAAAAATGTAAACACTGAAAGACAAGTACAAATTTCCAAAATACAAAAAAGTAATACAAATCAGAAATGATCAACAAAGAGACTAAAACAAATATAACAAAATAAAAGCAAAAGTCACAGCATAAATTAATAGAGTTGAAAGATGTTGGTCATATCATTACAGACTGAATTTACCTGTTAAAAGAAAAAGATTTTCAAACTAACACATTAAAGCAAACCTAACTCTGTTTTGTATATAAATATCAAAAATGCAGGAATTCTTGGGGCACCATAAACTACTGACTCTTGATTTCAGATCAGGTCATGATCTGGGGGTCATGAGATTGAGCCCTGCATTGGGCTCCACACTGGACATAGAGCCTGCCTAAGATTCTCTCCCTTTCCTTCTGCCCATGCACCCCCACTGGCACTCGCTCTTTCTTTCTAAACAAAATAAAATGAAATAAAAGTTAAGAGAAGTCTGTTTTTAAAAAATGCAGGAATTCTAAGAGTCTAAATATAAAAGGATGAAGAAAAATTTATCATAGAAATAAAAAAAATAAGAAAACCGAAAGTTATAATCCTTTTACCAAATTAGAATTCAGGGCAAAAAGCAATAAATGAAAGAGAAAGATTCTCTATAATCATAAAAGCCATAATGTAAATTAAAAGACACAACAGTTAAAAATTAATCTATGTACCAAATAATATTAACAATCACTCATATAGAGCAGGAACTATAGGAAGTGCCAAGAGAAAGAATAGAAATGCACATTAATAGGAGACTAAAACACCAATCTCAGTACAAAACAGGTAAAGTGGACCATGAATGAAGAAAAGTTCTACAAGACCTAAACAGAAAAAGCAGTAAGATACACTGAGCATCATCCCTGATAATAGAAAACATGGAACTTTTTGAATAATTCACTATATATGAGGACATCCTTTCAAAAGATCAGTTTGTTTCACAAAGTAAAAATATTATAAACAACCTTGGATGATCACAGTACAATAAAACTACAAATTAAAACAGAAGGCACAAAGCGAAACAAAATGATTCTTTCACCTGGAAGCTTATAGGATTTCTATTAAATATTGGTGAAGAAGTAAATACATACAAAAAAAATGGCAGAATCTTTGAAAAATAATGGTAATTAAAGCAGTACCTATCAGAATCTATGAGATACATTTAAAGCAATGATTAGAAGAAAATTTATAGTACTGTTTAAACGTTCACATGAATAAAAAACTGAAAATGCACTAATTATATTCTCAACTCAAAAAGTAAGAAAAGAAAAACAAAGTAAACCAAAAGAAAGCAGAATAAGGAAATATTTAAGATTAAACTAGAAATTAGTGAGGTAGAGAATATGAAAATAGTAGCTTAAGTTAATAAATCAAGATCCTATGTTTTTGAAAAATCCAAAAATTGGATAAATCACTAGCTAATTTCATCAAAATGGCAAAAAGCATACAAATAAGAAATAAGACACAAAGGAAATATAATATAAGAATCTATTGTATTCATCCTTGCAAATAAATTTGAGAAACAGAGATTAAATGGATAATCTCGAAGGAAAATATGGTTTACAAAAATTGACCCAGTATAGAGAACGGGCTTAAACAAACCAATTTCCATAATTGAAATAGAAAAAAGTTATCAGGAAACTGCTCCTCATAAAAGCACCTAGCTCAGATGATTTCATAGAGCAATTTTCCTGAACTTTCAGAGGCCAGATAGTCCTAATGAGATAGGCATTTACAGTGAAGGAAAATTTCCAAATTATTTTTATGAAGCAAGTATAGCACTGGTCCCATAAAAAAATTATTGGGCCAATAGCACTTATGAATATTGATGCAAAAACTCTAAATAAAACATTAGCAAACAGAGTCCAAAACCACAGTGTATTAAAAAAATGATATACCACAGCCACCTGGTATTCATGCCAGGAATACATTGTACTTTCGTATGATTTATTCTGCATCCTGCAATGTGTTTGTCAAGTGCTCTGTCTTGTAAGAGAACTATGGAGCTCAGCTTGCTCTCAGGTGATTTGCCCATAGTTATTTTTTTCTTGAATTTTAGTTACTGGGGCCTCCTCAAAGGTCCGAATTTTCTTCCAAATCACAGCATGACTCACAATTAAAATTAAATCATTTCCTGACGACTGCCCTGAGATGTAAGTCTTTAAAATTTGGCAACAGTGATATTTCTCAAAAGGCATCACTTTTAGTAACTATCAGAAAATTGAGTCCATTCATTTTAAGGCAATTTTCTAAAGATAGCCATGCAGAAGAAAGATTGGGAATAACTGAGTTGCTATGTGGTTTTGAGTTTTACCTTATATCATAACTACTGGGTTATTATGGAAAATCTTAGAAGAAAAATATTTGTGGATTCAGTATAGTCCTAGGACTGCTTACTTGGAAGAAACACCTAAGTCTTAGGAGCTAAAAGAATCAGTAAATTAAACTAATAAGATTCTGAATAAACATCAGCTTAATTACATACCTTAGCAACTAATGATAACTTTGAGCCTTTAATTGTCCTTCCTTTAGGGGGATAAAATATATGTCTGTGTATTGGTTTTTGAGAGCCGTACTTGATAGGCCAATTCAGAGCAAATGTGTGCAAGTTCCACAATTTGGGGGCCCTTCACATTGTGGTTTGTTGAGTGATAACTTAGGAAATGGGGTTAGTGGGAGAGAAGATGATTCCTCCTGGTGGCATTCAATAAGACGTAAGACTCGAACACACAGTTAGTTACACTACCTGTCAGCAAGCTTTTTATAAAAGAAAGCATGCTTCAGAGGACTGTTTTTTCCCATTTCTACGTGAGCCCATTAGGATGTTTGTGGTGACCTAACTTCCCTTCAAGGTTGTTCCTGATGTTAATATACTTTTATCTGTACAGTACAATCTCCCACTGGGGACAGAGGGAAAGGGAATGACCTCTGCAATTAGCCCAAAGGCCATCACCTCTGAAGAATGGTTCTGGGACCACCACTCACATGAAGTGAGATCTAAATGCTAACTTTTGATGCAAGTTTTAATGACCAACTTGGAAACAAGGATCACATGGGAACTAATCTGAATTACCCTTACTAGCTGTCCATCAAGTTGAGTACAAAATAAGGCAAACTGACAGAAAGGGAAGTCACACAATGTTCATAAATTTATCTCTGTGAATAGTCAGTCGCCACTTTAAAATAAAAGCAACAAATGTTTTTTGAGCAGCCATAGACTGACAGCTACGAAGCCTGATGGGATGGGGTGCAAGCTTTATTCCTTGGGTTGCAATACATTCACATTTAACATAACATTCATTTATGTTAAATATGTCCTGCAGTAGACCCTGACGATCCTCCCTGACTCCCTTGATCCTTTTTATCATTCTGGGCAACCCTACCGCAGCTCTAAGATCCTTTTGCTTCCAATATTGGACACTTGAGACACCTCAGAGGACTGTCCTTGGGTTACTGAAATCGCTTCCTTCCACATCATCGTTCTATTGCCTGGGAATTTACTTCCCCACCCACCCATCTCCCTGGGGGGGAGGGTTGGAGGGGCAGTTCCTTGGCCAGTAACTGGCTTATGAAAAAGTATGAAAGCCCAGGGGTGCCTGGGTGGCTCAGTGGGTTGGGCCTCTGCCTTTGGCTCAGGTCTTGATCTCAGGGTCCTGGGATCAAGCCCCGCATTGGGCTCTCTGCTCAGCAGGGAGCCTGCTTCCCCCTCTCTCTCTGCCTACTTGTGATCTCTTTCTCTGTGTCAAATAAATAAAATCTTTAAAAAAAAAAAAAGTATGAAAGCCCAGACCCCTTGTTTCTGTAGGGATAACCTCTAAGGAGTAGCACACTCTTCATCTCCCTTTGTGACATGCTGCTCTCAATGGGACTTTGCCTGAAATCTGAAATTGTGCCCTTAAGAGTCCTCTTCACATTCCCTGCGCTGTTTCATCCAGCTCCTCACCGGTTTCTTCGGACAGCACATCTTAAATTAACCACTTGCACATCCTTATCTCATAATCTGCTCCGAAGGAACTCAACCTCAAACATCACCCGCATTTAAGAACTTAAATCCCCAAGTTAAGAACTTAAAAATGTACCAAGCCCCACTAATTTCCTAGAAACAGGCAACATTTCTTTAAAAACTCATCTGGAGAGCAAGCAATTATACTTTCCTTGGATATCTAATTGTGGGAAATGAAATTAGCCTTTTAGTTGTGATGTCCATCAAGGAAAGATTTGTCTCAATATGATATCATTCTTTCTGTACATCAATATATGTGGGTGTCAGACAATGGAAAATCACACCATGTTTTGTCAAGGGCAGAAGCAGAAGCGAGACGAAGGTGAATATACACAGAAAGGCCTCTTTAATAGCTCTTTTTAAAAAATCCAACAAGAGAAAAATATGAGAGGAAAGCTGAGAATAATAAAATCATTTTCATTCCCTCCAGACTAGCCATTATCTTTTTCCTTACTCCATTTTAGAAGAAGCATCTTTTTTTATAGTGTTTATAGGTACAAATATGGAGACTGAAAAAGACAAGTAAATTGGCACTTTATAAAAACTTTCAAATACCAAAGAGAAGCCAAAAAAAGTAGATCCGATGATAGATTTTTGTTCATCAGCTAAGTGGGGATGTCAGGTGCAGCAAAGCCTAAGTGAACAAAAGAAGTAGCCACAGAAACACAAAAGCCAAACATGAACAGTCACTATTCAGAAACACAGAACTTCAGCGGAGTTTTGGAGAGGGCAAGCCTGGGTGGCTCAGTTGGCTGAGCATCTGCCTTCGGCTCAAGTCATGATCCCAGGGTTCTGGGATCGAGCTCCATGTCAGGCTCCCTGCTCAGCGGGAAGTCGACTTCTCCCTTTCCCTCTGCCTGCCACTCCCCCTGTTCTTGCTATCTCTCTCTCTCTCTGTCAAATAGATAAATAAATCTTTTTAAAAATAAATAAATACATTTACAACATTATCCTGGTTTATTGATCTCCAAAGGTTATGTACCCTGGGATAGGGCATAGAGCAGATACTCAAAAATATGCATTGAATCAGGCCACTCCAAATATCAGAAACAGAACACATGGCCTGCCAAGTATGATTTTACTCCTTGGACTAATGGGAGTAATATTTTAAGTCAAGACCATCCTGGAAAATTTGAGATGTATGGATCTGATTGGCCAAACCCGGCCAAAGTAGAAAACCTTATTTCCTCAAAGTCTACAGAAAAAAATACTATGGGGGATGTCTGGCTGTCTCAGTCGGTAGAACATGTGACTCTTAACCTCAGGGTGGCGAGTTCCAAGCCCCACTTTGGGCATTGAGCTTGCCAAAAAAAAAAAAAAAAAAAAAAAAAAAAAAAATGCTATGTGTTAAATCTGAGGCCTGAAAAAGGCCTAATATTGACATTCCAGCTTCCTATTTAGCCTAGATGGCAGGGGTGGTTATTGTAACCTAAGTTACATAGGTACTGGAAAAATTTAAGAGATTTTTAAAAAGATGATAAAGCTGATATAATGTCATAGATATTTTGAGACTACATGGAATGGAGCTTCTTAGAATATAGCAAAGGAATAGAACAATGCAAGAAAGAGCTTTTTCATGTGTGATATCTAATCTTGTCTATATATAACACCTAACATGAAGAAGAGGCATATTAGGCATTAAGAGCGAAGGTACATGCTTAAAATTTTGAAAGGAATCATATGCATTAAATTGGTCTATGAGATTTAAAGTGTATTTCTTTCATCTCTTTCCAGGGCCCTGTATTCTGTCACCAGCTTCCTAATTTCCCCTGGCAGGCTCTTGATCTAAGCTTTGGTTCATAATTCTGATGCTTTTTACTAGGTAGGTGTGCTCCTAGTAGCAGTGCATATGTCATTCCAATCAGAAGAGAGTTTGACAGTCAATTAACTAACTCACTTACAGAACAGTAACATTTTCTTTATTTGCATGATGTGGTATAGGTCAACTGAATAAAATTAAATCTCAATGGATATCTATTCAAGCCCAGTAAGAAATATTACAGAGTACTCTACATATCTATCTATCTATCTATCCATCCAACCATCTCCATTTTTAATAAGGAAATTGGGCTATAATTATATAAATAATTTGTTCACAGATTGCTTTATACAAATCCTGGGAAGAAGCTCCTGTCTTCAGAGAAAACATGGAAAACCTGGCTCTCAAAGACAATATGACTTTGTTTTTTCCCCAGGGTTTATGATTTGTGTTCCAGCTTGAATATCTTGGCCATTGTCAGATGGTATTAAAAAAAAAAAAAAAGACTATAGTGTAAAAGAATTACTGAAAAAAAAAACTCTCTTATTAAATTTTTCTTCTCCTGAAATAAGCAACATCATCCCTTCTTGTTTAATGAAAATTGTTACTAGAACTAATGAATTCCTTCCTGAAGAGTTCAGTTAATATGCTTGACTTGTTTTAGAGAATTATAATTCTCAACGCTGGCTTTCTGCCACCGAGTAGACAACAGAGAGGAAAAAGAACAAGGAGAAAGGGAAGAAAACAAAAAGAAATAAATGATATATCCAGGGAACACCTAAAAGTAAGATACACCATTAAACCAAATTGCCTATAGGATCAGGTTGGCCTTTTTCCACAGAGGCAGAAGCCACAGGACCTCTCGTGAGAGTGGTGTTTTTAGGGACCAAGGAAACAAGTTAGACACATCTCAGCATGCAGGTATTTTATTTGTTCTCTAACAGGATGAAAACACCCTTCATCCTAAGAAATGCTTTATTATACATGCCAACTGGATGAACATTAGGTCACAGACTAAAATCACCACAATACCATGGAAATCTTGAATGTATTTCCCAAATATAATTAATACTAAACACTTATGTCAGTTTTGGCAAAGCTTGAAAATCAATCATGCCAAATTTAATTTTAAAATGAATTTAAGAAAAATATTAGAAAATAAAAATAAAAATGTATTTAGGAAAAAAGTATATTCTGGCTTGTGAGGTCAGACTTCTTCAGTTCAATTTAAATTACTTCCTCGGACTTTCAGACATATTATCTTGTGATCTTGTGTCAGTGAGTGAGAAAGGAAGGGTATGTGATATTGCCTCGTTACTGCTGCAAAAGAAAAGGTTTCTCTTTAAAAGAGAAAGAATGGGAGTACCTGGGTGGCTCAGTCGGTTGAGCATCTGCTTTTAGCTCAGGTCATGATCCCAGCATCCTAGGATCAAGCCCCACATTAGTTTCCCTGCTCAGTGGGGAGTCTGCTTCTCCCCCTACCTGTACTGGTTCTCTTTCTCTAAGGGGCGGGGGGTGGGAGGTTAGCGGAACCAGGTGGTGGGTATTGGAGAGGGCACGGATTGCATAGAGCACTGGGTGTGGTGCAAAAACAATGAATACTGTTACACTGAAAATAAATTTTTTTTAAAAATTTAAAAATAAATAAATAAATAAATAAATGAGAATCTTTAAAAAAGAGAGAGAGAAAAAGAGAGAGAGAGAGAGAGAGAATAGAAAGGAGCATTTTCCCTATCCCTGCAAACAAACAAAACAAAAACAAAACAAAACACCCACCTAGGAGAGTAACCACAAAATATTCATAAAAGGTGATCCTTTAACCAGTTTGTATATTGAGTCCTAGCATGGCATCCTGTTACTGAGTCCTTTTCAATCTCTCAATAGAGGAAGGAGACATTTAGAATCATTAGAGAAGATTTATGTACAGTAAAATCATGTCAAGAACATGAGAGACAATTCTCAAACTAGCAGACAAAGGAAATTTCTACCCATGACATCACACAAGCCATTAGTCAGAAGACTGCTTCTACTCCTGACCTGGATTATGTGTAGGGACCAATACACGCCTAACTCTAAGCAGTTGGTCCATGGGATTTAAATACCTGCCTCTCACATTGCTGCAATCATCAATAAGATCTGAGATAGGATAGGTGAAATTGTCATTAAAAGCCTAAAACCACTGGAAAACAGTTGATTCTTTTGATATTTAAGTTGTTTTTTTTTTCCTTGCCACTCCCCATACACATAATTGAGTCTGGTAATTCACTGAAAATGTGGTTAATAACCCAAAGCTGGTACATTTGTGGCAGAAACAGAACACTAGCTGAAGACCAGAAGGACAATTCAGTCTTGACAGACCAGGAGCCAATACTATGATTTCTTTTTCACCTTTAATGCGACTCTTAGATCCTTTAAAGGTTACCAGTACATTAGTTTCTGTCTGAGAATATCAAAGTCCAGCATATATCATTTACCTAATGAGCCGGTGATTTTTCATAACACTTTTATGTTCTTTCCCTTTTTTAACTGAAAGGCATTTGGGAGAAAAATGAAGTTGATTTCAGTGTGTTCACTGAAAGGAAAACAGTTCTTTTTATAGGATTTACTACTGTTTTTTTTAACAGATTTTATTTTTATTTTATTTGACAGAGAAAGAAAGAGCACAAACAGGAGGAATGACAGGAAGAGGGAGAAGCAGGCTCCCCACTGAGTGAGAAGCCCGATGCGGGGCTCGATTCCATGACTCTGTGATTATGACCTGAGTGGAAGGCGGTTGGTTAAGCTAGGGACAAGATTTGTTAGTGATAATGCTACTCCCACCAAAATGTTGATAGTTTACCTTCTAAATGATAAATTGCCCCATTTTTAAAGTCCATTATCTCCTCCACTCCATCATTTGCTCTTTTTCTTCCTCCTACTCAGACTTTTCCCCATGAAATCATCAGAAGAGCTTATTAGATAGGTCCAGAGCGCAACTGATTCTTTAAGTGCTCTTAATATACATAACACTAGCTCATGATCATAAAAGATTAGCTTGTTAATTATCCTAAGAGATTTAGATAGCAAGGCAAACCTCTTCTTCAACATCTCCTTTGTATCCTCTGGCTCCTGCTTTCTTCAGATGTACAGAGCCTAACCTCGGTTTTTGCACACTACGTTCTGTATCCCAGTCTAGGCTGGACTTGGAGGACAGCTCAGAGAAGCATGATAAAACACTGACATATGAAAATCCTTCCACTTCTGTGGACACCTTCTTTGAGTTGAGCTCATTATTGTGCAGTCCGAACCACAAGAACTTAGCAGGACTGTGGCCCGCCGGCTGCGGAAATTCTGTCTTCCTTAATAGGCACTTTCCGCCTCATTCTCCCCATCTAGTATGACATGCGGTGGATCCAAGCCGACCCCTTATGGACTGAGTGACTTGGGGCAAGTGCCTGAACTGCCCTAAGCCTTTTTCTCATCTATACACAAGCACAACAACAGAGCTTTCCTCCTCAGATTTGTTTTAATTTATTTTTTAGTTTTGGGGTTTTTACAAATATGACCTATTTTTAATAATTTTTCAAAATTTGAGTATAACTGATACACAATGTTACATTTGTTCCAGGTGTACGACATAGTGATTAGACAAGTCTGTATGTTATGTTATGCTCTCCCCAAGGGTAGCTATCATCTGTCACCGTAGAGCACTATTATGACACCAGCGACTATGGTCCCTATGCTGTACCTCTCATCCCCATGATTTATTCATTCCATGACTGGAAGCCTGTGTCTCCCACTCAGTCCCCTTTAGACTTATTTTGTTGATTAAAAAAATTTTAGGGGCACATGGGTAGCTCATTAGTTAAGCGTCTGCCTTCAGCTCAGGTCATGATCCTAGGGTCCTGGAAACAAGCCCCGTGATGGGTTCCCCACTCTGCTGGAAGCCTGCTTCTTCTTCTCCCCAACTTGTGCTCTCTCCCAACTCAAATAAATAAATAAAATCTTCAAAAAAAAACTTCTAAGTTTTTATTTAAATTCCAGTTAATACACACTGTAATGTTAGTTTCAGATGTATAATATAGTGATTCAACACTTCATACAACAACCAGTGCTCATCACAAGTACCCTCCTTAATCCCCATCACCTATTTCACCCATCACTCTGCCATTTCCCCTTTAGTAACCATCAGTTTGTTCTCTAGAGTTAAGAGTCTGTCTCTTTTGGGGTGCCTGGGTGGCTCAGTTAGTTAACATCTGCCTTCATCTCAGGTCGTAATGCTGGTGTCCAGGGATGGAGCCCCACGTTGGGCTCTCATGGGGAGTCTGCTTCTCCTTCACCCTCTACCCCTCCCTCTGCTCCTTCTCTAAATCACCCTCTCTCTCAAATACATAAATAAATAAACAAACAAACAAATAAATAAATAAATAAAATCTTTTTTTAAAAAGGAGTGTTTCTTTTTTCATTTGTTTTCTTTCTCTTTTCTTTCCTCCTTCCTTTCTCTCTCTCTCTCTTTCCTTCTCTTTTTAGTAATCTGTACACACAACATGGGGTTTGAACTCACAAACCTGAGATCAAGACTCGCCAGGCACCCCAAGAGACTGTTTCTTGGTTTGTCTCTTTCCCTTTTTTCCCTCTTTGTTGGTTTTGTTTTTTAATTTGTTTTTTAATTTCCACATAAGAGTGAAATCATATGGTACTTATCTTTCTGTGTCTGACTTATTTCATTAGGCATAATACTCTTCTAGCTCCATCCATGGTGTGGTAATGGCAAGATTTCATTTTTTATGATGGCTGAATAATATTCCACTGTATGTGTGTGTGTGTGTGTGTGTGTGAGAGAGAGAGAGAGAGAGAGATGTCCATCAGTCCATGAACACTTGGACTGTTTCCATAATTTGGCTATTATAGATAATGCTGCAATGAACATTGAGGTGTATGCATCCCTTTGAACTATTTTTAAATTGTTTTAAAATCAATTCAAAATTACAGAAAAGTCATCAGAACAATGCAAAAAATTCCTCTATCTCCTTTACCCAGGTTTCTAATTGTTAATGTGTTACTCCATTTGTTTGCATGCTCTCTCTCTCTCTCCCCCTCTCTTACTCTCTCTCCCATTATCATTAGTTTTCCAAACTCCTGGACAGCCACCTGCCAATGCAATGCCACATCACTTCAAAACAGTTTGGTTCTATTTCCTCAAAACAATGACATTATCCTACATTATCAGTCTAAATTCCTCAAAATAGGAACTCAACATAGATAAAACACTAACATCCAAACTGGGGAATCCAATACAAATTAAAGACTGGGAGCAAATCTCCAATGACAATTCCCTGCTCCCCACCCTACATTCCCTGGGGTTAGAGAGTTAATTGATAAATTACTCACAGGATGATCCCTCCTTCAGGCATCAGGGCCAATCCCATGCCTGAACAGGTAGATTACAAGAAGTCTGAATCCAGTAAATTGAGAATTTGTCTTGAGTCTAGCTTTCATCCCAATTCCATTTAAAGTTCTTATATTGTGACCAAACGCTGCTACTCCCCACCCCCACTTTTAGGACTTACAGCTTTACCTCTTGTCCCTTTGTTTAAGGGGGGTTGGATTCAGGAAGAGTTTTCAATAATTGTGTTTAATAGTGAAACCTTTCAAATGAAATTCCATTGAACCACTATATACATAGAGAGAGAGGTACTTGGATAGGAAATCTGACTCCTCCATTTTCTAGCATTCTGGAATGATTTAACCTGGTTGGGTTGCCATTTCTTCACCTTTAAAATGGAATGCTAGTTTCATTTATTCTGGTGATTCACAGACCTGTACCCCTGGGGATAAAAATATATGTTTATAAAAAATAAAAAATTAAAAATGGAATGCTAGGTGAGGGAGAGCATTGAGGTCACATGGGAGGAGATTTGAAAAATAATTTCTTGTCAGTGCCCTGATAATTGAACCATTTCAAGAAAACTAATTCTCACTATGCAGTAGAATAAAATCTGATGTACAAATATGAATGCATATTCATTGCATAGGATGCAACAGCCAAGGAGACCACATCCAGCTTGGCCAATACATCATATTTCTCATAGGAAATATACCTGGGAAGCCAAATTATAATAGATTGCTTAGTTGGCATGGGATCAGCCTTATCATACTAGCCATTTTGATCTCCTTACCATAATGATTAGCATCATTTATCTCCTCTATAAGACTAGCTTCCAAGTTGCCAGACACTTGCTGAAGTTGTTCAAGGAAACTCCTCCTGGCTTGACGAACTTTTTATCTTAAGGGTCTGTTTCAAGAATTTATGGGTTTTTTTCCCTTGATAGATTATCATACTGACTTCTTCAACATAAATTATATTATGGTGTACATCCCCAGTAACCTTGATGGTGTTTGGGAGCTACTAAATCCCTTTAGCTAGTTGAGTATCTTAGGGAAATCATGTTGGAAACAAAGAAATCAAGACATTTGGAAGGATCAACATTGTTGTCAGAGCCAAGGTCATGCAACATAAGGCAAAATAATCAATTTCTCAGAGCTGAATAAAGCCACATATACCCAACTGTGGTAAACACAGTCAGAGGTAATCACCACGATCCCTGCCTCCTGGCACATGTCTTTGTGTCAACCCATTCTCTTAAGGGTAACCAGGACCTGTGATCTGTTTGTAACTAAGAAACACATCAAATGTGATGAGATGTATGTGATTCTGTGCACACAATTTTTTAACATAGATTGGAACTTCCACTGGCTGAGACACTCTCTCCTAAGGTGACTTTGAAGAGGTCAACTGACTTGTAGGAGCTGGCCTAAGGGGAGGGCCACATGGTAAGCAATTGAGGGCACCTTCTGGTCAACAGCATCAAGACATGCAAGCCCCCAGCCCAAGAACCTACAAGACTCTGAGTGTTGCCATCAGCCATCAGAGATGGGAAGTAGATCCACCCCGAGTTGAGCCTCAGATGAGAATGCAATCCTACATGACATCTTCATTGTAGCCTTATGAAACCTTGGAGCAGAAAATCCAGCTAAGCCATTCCTGGACTCTCCAGCAATGCAAAATGCGAGAAAATCAATGTGTGTTGTTTCAAGCCATTGAGTTTATGGTAATTTGTTTCACAGCCATAGAAAACTAATACACCAACAGACATTTTCCTTTTTAATGTTGCCTCAGTTTCCTCAAGCCATGACACTCCCACTAGACCTTGTAGTACACATATCCACAGAAAACCTCTTCTAGGCACAATCAACTGTCCCACATTTCAGTTTATGTGTGGTCTCAAGGAGAGGTAGAGAGTATATTCATGTATTTAAGACTCTAAGAACTAATTCCATCACATACTTCTCTCCCATCCCAATACGAGTCCTATCATTAACTTATAGACAATGTCATATTGTCATATTTATTTCTTCCTTCAGTTGGCCACGTTCTCATCATCCTAGGAATTTACACCTTTCCCTCCACCATAAGACAAAACAAAACAAAAAGAGAATTATATCCATAGCTGATTAATTGTCCCTTCTGAGTTGAGTCTTGATCACTTTTCTTCTAGAGAACAATCTTTTTCAAAGGTCTGCCCTCAAAAATGAATGAATAAGAACTCAGCCAAGTGGAGAAGGGGAAGGAGAATGTTCAAAGAACAGCTTCAGAGCACACAAATCCTCATGGTGGAAGAGCGCACAATGTGAAAGAAGGCAGAAGACGTACACAATAAAGCTGGGTAGGTAAGGTGGAGTCAAATCATTAAAACCTCACAGAACATGTTAAAGATTTAGCTTTCTAACCTAAGAACAATGAGAAGCTGTCAAAAGGTTCTTAGGAGCGTGGGAGAGGTGGCATGATCAAAGTGCCCTTCGGAAGGGATGCCTGGCTCGCTTAAAGGGTAGAGCATGAGACTCTTGATCTTGGGGTCATGAGTTTAAGCCCCATGTTGAGCATAAAGATTATATTAAAAAAACAAACAAAAAAATACCAAAGTACTCTTTGGAAAAGATGAATCTGCCAAAGTGAAGGAGAATATAGTGAAAACATGGAGAACAGTTAGAAGGTGACTGAAGAAGCTATCTAGTGAGAGATTATAATAGTTTAGATTAGCGGGATAGTAATGAAAATGGAGAAGAGCTGGAGCTAATTAGACAGAGGAGCCTAAAGTTATTATTCATTATTATTTCTTAGAAATTTCATAACCCTCATCTTGAAAAGTTTTCTGATTTAATTTTAATTTGCCTGGAGAATTTCCTCAGTCTCTTCAGAAAGGATGCATAGTTAGCATACTTTCTGGGCCCTTGCATGTGTAAACCTATGTCAACACTCCTTCATAAGTAAATTAGGGCATCATCAGCTGTTATATTTTTCTCTCAAAATTTTATAAATGAGTTACTGTATCCTCTAGTTTTATATAGCAGAAAAGAAGTTTCCCTTTGATTATCTTTTTTGTCCATAGTTTGTTTTCTACTGTCTGACAGTTCCCAAGGTGCTTTATCCTAGAATTTCACTAGATATGTCTAGGAGTATATTTTTAATCCTGTTGGGTGCCCAACGAACACTTGGGATATGAAAACTTGATTACATTTGAAGCTCAGATAAGATAAGCTTAGATAAGCTCTAAAATTTCCTGAATTATTGCTTACCTTCCTTCACCTACCTCCCTCCTGGAAAGTCTATTCCTGGCATAAATCCTGGGGCTTGTTCTATAACATGTGTTCTTTTTTTATTCTTGATTTCTATTTCTTCATGTTTTGTTTTGCTTTTTGAGAAAAATTTCCATATTTGAACTTTCAAGTCACTTATTCACCTTTCAGCAGCACTGATTCCATTTTTTCACTTCTTTGGAATCTTTAAATTCACAAACCTCACTTTTTAAATTTTTCTTTTTCTTAAGATTTTCTTTGAATTTTTTAAATAATCTCTACATCCAGTGTGGGGCTCAAACTCACAACTCCAAGATCAAGAGTTACATGCTCCACCAAGTGAACCAGACAGGCACCCCCACAAATCCCACATTTTTTAAAATTTCCAAAACCTTTTTGCTTTCTCATTATTTCTTTTTTGCATTTTCCTTTATTTTTTTTTAAGGTTTGTTTATTTATTTGACAGAGAGAGCGAGAGAGAGAGAGAGAGAGAGAGAGCACAAGCTGGGTTATTACAGGCAGCAGGAGAGGGAAAGACAGGCTCTCCACCAAGCAGGGAGCCCAGCGTGGGGCTTGATCCCAAAACCCTGGGATCATGACCTGAGCTGAAGACAGACGCTTAACTGACTGAGCCACCCAGGCTTTCCTCCCTTTATTTTTCATAAGAATTCTCATCATAGATTTTTTTTAAAGTTTTCCTCTAATACCATAACTCTTTTCCTCAGAACTAAGTCATCTTAACTAATCTGTGAATCACATGTCCATTCACTGCAGCAAGTATAGAAATCATTCCAAAAACCTTTGCAGGTAGGGTTGGTGAAGACTGTCAGGCCATGCTGACTTTGCAGAAGAATGAGGTCAGAAGTTTTTCATGTTAAACCATTGATGAAACAGCGGGGCTGATTGATGCTGAGGACTCTATTATTTTAGTCTTCTACACATGTGATCTTTGAGTGGCTGTTGTTTTTGGCCCACTGGATGGGAAGCAGTTCAAAACAGCAGTCTAGATCAGAGGATCTCTAGATCAGAGAGAAGGGTCTCCTCCCTCCTCGTGATAGAAATCATGCTGGAGAGAGGGTCCCATCTCCTAACCTGATTTCTGCAAGGTCATCTGGGAAGCCTGAAGATCCTAGATATGTAGGATCCCCTCCAGGTTCAATGCAACAGTGCAACATGGTCATCTCTATATCATCCCCCAAACTCTCCAACCCAAAGACACACATATACATTAGCTTTAACTTATTCATTGATTCACCCCCACAGGAAGCTGAGGGAAACAGGAGTAAAAATCATGTGCTCAGGCTGCTGTCTTCATAAAGTACTTCCTCTGGGTGGCTATATCTATCTAACTATTTATCTATCTATCTATGTATACATATCCACATATACATATACAAATATATACATAATATTTCTTTAAAATTTTATATATTTATATATTATTTATATATTTTTATTTTTATTTCCTTTCATCTGTACTAAAATCCCCTTGAAGGCAGGAATGTCAGGTAGTTTGTGTGGTTTTGTTTTTTTTATCTCTTTTTATTTTAAGATTTTATTTATTTATTTGACAGAGAGAGACACAGTGAGAGAGGGAGCACAAGCAGAGGGAGTGGGAGAGGGAGAAGCAGACTTCCTGTGGAGCAGGGAGCCTGATGCAAGGCTGGATCCCAGGATCCTGGGATCATGACCCCAGTAGAAGGCAGAGGCTTAACGACTGAGCCACCTAGGTACTCTGGTGTTTTGTAGTTTTTGTTTTTTTTTTTTTTAAGACAAGTTGTGTAATGAAGATATTGTAACCCAACTTCAGTAGGTGTCCCTTAAAAGTACTGATGACATTCTAGACATAATTCAAAATTCGTAAGCAGGTGAACCAAGCAAAAACATATGTCTTGGAACTAACAACTAAGAAATACGGTCACATTAGCCATCAGTAATTGTTTTTCTTTTTCTCATGCTGGTTGCCAATTTTGTATCGATTAGTCATTGTCCTTGAAAATCAAGATACTATTGATCTGCATCAAGGACTTAAAGGGTTCTCAAGAAATATTTGAGGATTTTGATGAATTACAAAATAAAATAAGACCACAGTAGACTAGTCTACGCAGTTTCATTGTTTACATTTCTTAAATAACTATGCATTTTCCTTTCCTTAGTAGTTAATATTAACTAGTTAAAGAAATCTTTCTGATTCCCAGGTCACTTCTAAGGCTTTGTGAAGTGGTTTTTGAATAATTTCATGATAAACCATCTTAGAAGATGCTTGACCTGCCTTAAGGTCTTGGGTGTCCTAATTCCTCAGTTGATCAATAGAAACACTCTTGAAGATGTATTGTTGAAAATATAAAGTACGTAAGCCCATAATTTTCTTCTGCTGTGAATGTAATTGGCTCCCATTTTAAGCAAAAGCACTTTGAAAATGTCAGAAAATTGAACCCTGCCTCTATATAGATACAGAAATAAGTAGTGAGGACACTTGAAATGAAGTCAGAATGACGGGGTGGCTGAAATAATGATGAAATTAGGACAAGAGGTGTTTTTGAGATAAACTGGTTCAGTACTCCTGTTGCTAAAAGCCTATGGAATGTCACCAAATGTTCAGTACGGAAGATTACCAAACCATCCAAAGAAGCAGTCTGTGTATGGGTCAAAGTTCTATGAAAATGAACAGAAAGAATTTACTTTCCCTTCTTCTAGTTGAAATAAAAGAGAGGTTTTTCTTTCTCTAAGTTTGAATGAGACCAAAGAGGCTCAGGTGGCCCTGAGAGCCTTGGAATAGAGATTATTACATAGAGACGACAACTAGAGAAGTCTCAACCTGGGGTTCAATTTAATTGGTTTCTGCCTACAGGACCCCATATTATTTATCCCAATATGGTTCCAAAATTCTCTGCTTCCCTGCAAAGTAGATGTTCCCGAAGATTACCCCCTGCCTACCAGAGTGAACCTCTATTAGTTGAAATGTTTTGTAATAGTTGTTGCTTCCATTTTAGCTCAGCTGGACTCAGGAAATGAAAGGGGGGTGAGTAGCTAGGGTGTATTTAGGGAACACCGGGCTATAGCTCACTGGCATGAGCTTTAGGAAATTTTTTTTCGTGTGGTTTCCACTTGACCTGATTATAAATTTCTGCCACCACACTGGACACCAGTACCCTGCTTACAACATGGCAAGACAGACCCCAACCTGGAACTCTCGTCTCAGAGTCCTATTTTGGCCCTCTTCAAATGGTACCCTACTACATAAGGTGAGGAGTCTATGGGGTCAGGTGGTCTGAGAATTCTAATTTGAACCAGGATCTCCAGAATTTTATGGAAGTCTATTTGTCAAGATAGGAGGCTAAAACATTTTATTTCACCATCTTCTAGCTTGATTTACAACATATTTGTAGATAAATACTGTGTGGGCCTTCATTTCTACTCTTGGCCTCGTCTCCACAAATGGTAGAAATGGGCCTGCTTAGCACTACTCTTGGGCAGCATAAGACTCTACCTGATCAATTCTTGGACCACCTCCAAAGTAGTTCCTTTCTCATCTCAGAACAAGACTCTAACTAGTGCGTGGTCCTGGCTCTACCATTAATTAACACGTTACTTCCTTTGAGTTTTCTTGTCTGTAGAACTGGGAAGTTGGACAAGATGAGTCAAAGTTTCCTTCTAGTTCTTTAACCTGTAAATGTGGCAAAGAGGAGCTAGCTATGTCTGGCTTTCCAGCATTTACTGAGGTCTTTAAATCATTTTGAACCAAGGTTTCAGTGGGTAAAATGGAGTGGGTCCTTAGTCATGTTTCTGTCCTAAGCATGCAATGGAGTTTCCTTAGGTCTTACCAACTTGTGCATATGAAAATGAACTTAATTAAAGTTGGTAACTTCAGTTCCATGAGTCTCTACCCACATGTTTAGGGCAAGAACCTCTGTCCTCAAAATTTCACCAAACTACTTATGGGCATTTCCAGGGTTTCTTAACAGTTCTTAGGTTTCTCCATTCTAAGCCACCAGGTTACTGTCTGCTAGAGTTCTTCTGAACCCTCCGCACCACACATGAAGCCCATGTGAGTGACAGAGAGCATTAACAATGGTCCTAGGGTACCAGCTCCTGATGCCTCTAAGACTACAGTCCCATACAACAAGCTGCAGCCAAGGTGGTAAGGAATGCCCTTCTACCCTTCTCTCCATTTCACTTCCTACTTTGTCCATGGGATGGATACATAGCAGAGATGAGCCTGCCCCACTCTCTCACACTGTCGTGTGACAACATTTTTTCTCTGGAAAGGACTCAGATACAGATCCAAGGACCCCAGCACAAACCCTGACATTGACTTCAATATCTGTCTCTCCCAGGTGCTGAATATTCTCTGTTCACCTCCCCACATGAATATTAATCAGGCAGATGCCCATGGATTACTGGCCCACTGACCTATTAGGTATAACAGATAGGTGAATACAATTGGAACACAATAAATCAGTGAATGAATGACTTACTGAGATAACTAAATCCTAAGGAAATGACAGCATACAGCAATATTAGGCTCACTTTCCAAACATCTCAGAAATTCATTTGGATTCACAGTGTTTGTAATTACTCACTGAATATTTTAGGCCATTAGTGAATGACTCCTGCATTTTGGGCAACAGAAAAAGCTAGTCATTAATATCCACTGGGTATTTGTGTTGTGCCAGGAAGCAGGATACAAATTTGTATGCTTTATCTTACTTCCTTTAGGTGAGGGGCTGGTAAACTTTTCTGTGAGTGACCAGACAGTAAACTATTTTCAGACTTTGTGAGCCATAATCCTAACATCTCTGTTGTACTTTTCAGTTCTGAAAGCCAAAGTGTCAACGAATGGATTTGGCCATGTTCCAATAAAACTTTATTTACAGAAATAGGTTACAGGTTGCACACAAGCATAATTTGCTGACCTCTGCTTTATGGAATTCATGAAGATGCTACCGTTTCCATCTTTGTTGAACAGACAAGGAGACTGAAGCATAAAGGCTTAGCATGAGGCTAAGCCACTGGGCCAAGATCTCAGATACAAAGGAATGGAAGTGGGATTTGAACCTAAGTAGGCTGATTCCAGAGCTCACACTCTTCAGCACGGAGCCATTTGGACAATAAGTTACAGATTACCATTGATGGGAAACTTAAGGGCTGGGACTTGCCTTTGAACCTGCACTGCAGGTGGGCGTCATGTTTCCTTCCTCAGTCATCATTGCCAACACAGATCTCGATATACATATCCCCTACTGAGAGCAGAGCGTTCCTATGAACACCTTCATAAGCCAAAATGGCATAAAATGAAGAAGCAATTGCTGTTCATTTATGTGAAAAAAACTGAGTATTCCCAAAGCCCCCAGATTGCCTCTCGTAGGCTTTTCTGATACCTTAGGACACATCTTGTGAAGACATGCAGAAAATAAATCAAGATAAAGCACAGATGCTCATAGACATGGCTCAGAGCTCTGGCAGCTTGATGCTGAGATGTGGAGTGTACTTTCCAGGAAAGAAGCTTAGTGGGGTCACTCTCACTGTTAGGGGTGCCCACTGCCTCAATATCGGCTCACTGCAAAACACACACTGAATGCCCTTTTCTCTTTTTGCCTTTGTTCATAAAAGCAGAAATCCTCTTTGGAGTTCTTTTGCTTAGTGAAAACAGGCACTAATGTAGGTCTTTCCTAAAAGCAAAATGGCCCAATGTGAACTTTTGAAAAGCAGGGTGTACCTGCATACTGATCATCCATTAAAGGGAAAAAAGCCAGTAATAAATGAAAGGTCACTTTCTCGCTTTGAAGCATCAGGAAAGGGTGGTGTATGCCCCAACTAACAACCCTTAATTAGAGAATTGCAGCATTCATGACTTCTTAATTGCTCTAATGATATGATCTCACTTACTACTCATTAATTTCCTCTCCAACATGGCCCTTCAAGCCAGCTCCACCTTTCATAAGGAAGCATGAGTCAGTAATAATGATAATGATAATAATAATGATAATGATGATAATTCCATTAACAACAACACATTTTTATAGTACTACTCTAAGCCACTCTTTTTTCTTTTTATTAGGGCCCCTCAACGTAATGCCCCCAGATGGCTTCCAAACTCATTGTCTCAACCATTCCTGCTGCCCAGGTCCCAACCCTAGATTCTCTTCCAGCCCAGGATCATCGCTGGGTCTGCTGTTCCTTCTCTGCACTTGGACCCCTGCCTCTGGCCTCTTGATCACACTAGGGTTAAGTCGATGGCCTAGATTTAGAACCCAGTCCTGCCCCTTTGCCCATGGTCATGCTATCTGAGCTTGCCTTGGCACGTTTCTCATCTACAACATGGGCATGAAAATAACCGTAGAGGGGGTACCTAGGTGGCTCAGTGGGTTAAACCTCGGCCTTCAGCTCAGGTCATAATCTCAGGGTTCTGGGATCGAGCCCCGCATTGGGCTCTCTGCTTAGCAGGGGGCCTGCTTTCCCCTCCCTCTCTGCCTGCCTCTCTGTCTACTTGTAATCTCTGTCTGCCAAATAAATAAATAAAATCTTTTTTAAAAAAGAAGAAGAAAAAAAGAAAATAACGTAGAGGGCTTTGAGAGTATTTCAATGAGTTTATATTTAAGGTGGGAAGAACAGTGTTGGCCACACAGTAAATGCTCATTTGCTGCATACAAATCACTGTATAATGTTGGGTCATTTATTTAATAATATTGTAGTTTCACTCCTCCTCAAGTATAAGCTTTGTGAAGCCATGGGCTTTGTTCAGATCACTGCTCTATCTTCTGTGCCTAGAACAGTGCTTGATGAAATCAGGGGAAATGGTAGACTGCCTAAAGAGGAAAAATAGGGGCACATCTAAGTTTAAGCTTTTATCTTAATTCCAGTTAGTAAACATACAGTGTTATATTGCCACACAGTCTTCTAAGCACTTTGAATATAGCAATTCATTTAATCTTCACAGCAAAAAACATTTTACAGATGAGGAAACTAAGACCTAAGTGTTAAGTGGCTTGGCCACGGGTGAAATCCAATAAAATGGCTCAGCTGGACTTTGAATCCAGGCATGCTGGCTCCAGAACCCATGATCTTAAGTGCTATGTTTGACAATCTTTAGAGGAGGATTTTTAAAAATGGTAAAAACTAAAATTTGTCATTTTGATAGGTCATCTCTGTGTAGATAGAATGTAAATGGCGTTTTGTGGTTTATGATGGAATAGTCTACTATATTCTTCCTTATTAATGAGGTTGTAACTTTCCTTGCACATGAAGGCATAGGGAAGCCCCCCCATCAATGATCTCTCTCTCTCTCTCTCTCTCTCTGTTGACGTTGGTAATCTGTCCAGATGCCAGTGCCCATTCCCCGAGAGTTTCAAGAAGTGATCATCTGAGTGTGTGGGATCACCTCAGGAATGCCCAGGGACATGGATGGGGGCAGAAGGATACTTTGAAGTAGAAGCATTTCCTTTCTCATCTTTCTACTTTTATGTTCTCTCTTGAAACTATACTCCCTTGGGAGATGCAACAGATGGTGTCACTGGGCCACCCACATCTCCTTGGAATTGACCATCATTTTCCCTATATACAGTTCATTCCTGTACTGCCAGCACCTGGGCCTCTTTGCCTGAAAGCTCTCTTTGGCCTATGAAGCCCTCTCTGCATACATGTGGGGCCGGGTGAAAGTGCCAGGGAACTAATCACTGATTGATAAGAACTGGTGTATAAGGATGCCTGGGTGGCTCGACCAGTCGTTTAAGCATCCGTCCTCAACTCAGGTCATGATCCCAGCATCCTGGGATCGATCCCAGTGTCTGGCTCCCTACTCAGCAAGTAGTCTGCTTCTCCCTCTGTCCCTCCGCCTGCTTATGCTTGCTCTCTCTCTCTCTCTCACTCTCTCTCTGTCAAATAGATAAATAAACTCTTAAAAAAAGAAAAAGAATTGGTGTATAAACACCCAGCACTGTTACTCTTCAGCACATGTGCAACACAGGTCCTTAGAACTCCCCAGATGATTAAGCTCAGTTGTCTACAGTGGAAACTGGCTTGCTATTTGTATCAGTAAGAAGTCCACCAGAGGGGGTAAAAACACATATGTATAATAGATAAATTGATCGATTGCAAGGGCTTGGGGCCCCATATGTCTGAAATCCATAGGGCAGGCCTTCAGGAAGGGCAGGCTAGGACTTTAGGGCAGGGGCTGGTGCTATTTGTACTTTAAGAATCCAGGTCTCCCACCATTTGGGAAGGCTTTCCTCACCATCCCTCCCATCTGTCTCATGCCTGTATGACAGCCCCTGTGTTACCATTGTTTGCCTCCTGCTTGAAGACAACCACTATTATTTCTTGGTGCCTATCTCTCTCCCAGTTCAGTGCCTAATACATGACGGTCAACAAATACTTGAAACGGATTAAATCAAACCTCTGAGCCTTCCTGAATCACAATATGTGCTTACTCTGAAGGGAAAAGACCTAGAATATTTTTTATATTTTAAGTGCCGTAATTTTCACAGCATGTCCATTATTCCCCATAAAGGGCTTTTAGGTCAACATTTCCTTCTGGGTATCTACATTGTTTGGAGAAATTTTGTAAGTTGGAAGGATTTTTTCCACATGTTGCCATCTTCCATTTCACACTCTTGGCTGCACTCCCAAGAATACCCAACAACTTAATTATATTTGTAGACTTGCAAGTAGCTTTCATGAGTAAGAGTGCCATTCATCTATGAGAGAACCCAGCAGAGTTCACTGGTGGGAGGTTGCCAGGAAAACAGAGACACTAAGTGCTTGCTAGCTCCTTGAACCATCCACTGGAGTTATCCATTTTAAATAGCAATAATGGCTTAAAAAATCATTTTTTAATTTGTCAGCTTTCAGTTGAAACCTGAAACCTTTCAAGCACTGCCTGTACGTGTATGATCCACCTGTCCTTTTCCTTCTCCCATGGGTGTCATCTTTCCAGGAGAGAGATCCACTTCTGCTTTCCCTGAAAGCTCACCTTATCCCAGACTTCAAGACCTAACCCTGTGTGTGCTGTCTAAATGTATAAACATAAGGAGGAGAGGCAGGATGGAGCTCCACCCTGCCACAAGGTCCGCAAACTTCATATTCAAGTAATGCGCGGGGAAACCTGGCCTGTTCTTCGTGTGAATGCTAGTTCAGTGTTGACTGCTCCAGCAGAGCTGGTGACAATAATAACGGCCGCTACTCTTCACCAAGCACAGTTTGCCAGACCACCACATGGAGACGTTTACAAACATGAAAGCACCTGATCTTCACAATCAGTTTATGAGGTCGATTCTCTGAGCCCCATTTTACAGCTGAAGAAACTGTGGTTCACAGAGGTAAATTTTTACTGTAGAAAATTATGAAAATTTGAGTTCGTTCTAAGATTAGAGCAGAGATCAGTAAGATAGAAACTAGAGATACAGTAGAACGCATCAATGAAACTAGAAGCTGGTTTTCTGGAAGAATCAATAAGATCGATAAACTATTGGCCAAACTAATCCAAAAGAAAGGAAAGAAGGCCCAAATCAATAAAATTATGAATGAAAAGGGAGAGATCACAACTAACACCAAGGAAATAGAAACAATCATCAGAAATTATTATCAACAGTTATATGTCAATAAGTTAAGCAACCTAGATGAAATGGATACATTCCTGGAAAACTATAAACTTCCAAAATTGAACCAGGAAGAAACTGACAACCTGAATAGACTGTTATTTAGCAACGAGATTGAAGCAGTGATCAAAAACCTCCCAAAAAACAAGAGCCCAGGACCTGACGGGTTCCCTGGGGAATTCTACCAAACTTTCAAAGAACAAATAATACCTATTCTCTTGAAGCTGTTTCAAGAAATTGAAGCAGAAGGAAAACTTCCAGACTCTTTTTATGAAGTCAGCATTACCCTGATCCCCAAACCAGGCAAAGACCCCACCAAAAAGGAGAATTTCAGATCAATATCCCTGATAAACATGGATGCTAAGATTCTCAACAAGATCCTAGAAAATAGGATCCAGCAGCACATTAAAAAGATTATCCATCATGACCAGATGGGATTCATCCCTGGGTAGCAAGGATGGTTCAACATTCACAAATCAATCAATGTGATAGAACAAATCAATAAGAAACTACAATTTACATAAGACTTACTATGAATCTGTTTCCGGTATTTTGCTTCAATTCTAACCCTGAGTCTCTGTCTTATACAAATGTCCATAAAAATGATGTCTCTAACTGTAATTTACTGAGGCCTTACTACAAGCTGTGTGTTTAACTAACCAAGTGATGGGGCCAGGATTCAAACCCAATGCAATCTGCATCAGAGCCTCATCCTCAGAGCCTCATCCCTTCAAGGATGAGGCTTAGTCCTGCTTTCTCCACTTATGCTAGTAATCGTGGCCTTGCCCTGGGACTCCAGCCACGTGACTGAGGGCTGGCTTCCTTTCCAACCTCTGCTACCTCTATTCCAGTCCAATCCATGCTGAGCCAGAGGGATGGGAACAGGACCTGCTGGTGCTTCCCAGGTAGAGGCACTTAACTAACAGGAAACCAATAAAAACATAATCACAAACTCGGAGAAACGCAGTGGAAGAAAATAGAGCTTATGAACTGTGTGCATACTAGGGAGCTTAGCCTAGTTTGAGGAGGGTGTGACCAGAAAAGAATTTACTGAGGAATTGCTTTTTTGAAAATTAACCTTGAGGTATGATTTAAATAGAATAAAATCAATCCTTATTAAGTATACATTTGATGAGTTTGGGCAAATGCATACCACTACCAAAATCAAAGTAGAACATTCACATCACCCCCAAAGCTCCCTCCTGCCCCTTTGCAATCAGTAAGCTACTTATAGCTCCAGGCAACCACTCACCTGCTACCTGTCATGATAGGTCACATTTGCCTTTTTTAAGAGTTTGATATAATTCCATACTATATGTGTGCATTTGTGTCTGGTTTTGCTCCAGATAAAGTTCTTGAGATGCATGAAAACAAGTATGAATCTCAGGCCACCTTTTGTCCTAGATATACTGTCACAGATCTTCTGACACAATTAATTTCCTGTCTGATGAGCAACCCATTGCTAACTTCCTGCCCCTATCAACCTTCTTCACCACCTCCTACCACCCAGCCTCAGCCTCCTCTGTCTGCTCAGGCTCCTCTCTGACATATGTCTGGACTTATCTATAAGCACCTGACCCACGTTCAGTGGGCACATTCATTTCTCAAGGCAAAGCCTCAGCTTCCCTGGCCTGGCCCTAGCTTTTGAGGCCTGAAAACCCATTCTAAAAAAGTAGGAGCAGCCTTAATCTCTATGATCCATACATTAATGAATGACCGATCAAGAAATGAAGACTTCCTTCCAAGATATGACTCAAATATCACTTTGGAAGTGACTGGACTCTCAAAGTGCTTTATGTTTGCCTGTTTTGAGGCACACAACAATTTCTGCCATATTTAAGCCTGTGTGTGTGTGTGTGCGCGCGTGCACGCGCGAGTGCACGTGCACGTGTGTGTGTGTGCGTGCATGCTTATCTCTCCATTCAGACTTTATGCTCCATTAGGGAAACAATGAGGTTAATTCCTATTTGTGATGCTCAAGGAAACAGCAAAGTGGGGGAAAATTAGGTGTCTTGAAATGTAATCCCCTCAATGACTCAAATAATCTTCCTTCCAACTATAGAACTCACAAATTTAGAATTTGTCAAGGAAAAGCACTTTTTTCATACATAAAATATTATTAATAATGAAAATTTTAAACATACTAAAATTAACCCATAGAGAACAGAGCTTATGCTAAAGAGCGACATGAAGGGGTAGACATGTTTTTCTATGATTTATAAAACCTCTGACTTTATAAACTGGAACACAGTCAAGCTGCAAAGTCCAGTCTATAAAAAGCATGTACTCCATATTGAAAGTGGTCACAAATCAGTGCCAACAGTTAATGATTATTGAGATTCAGGTGAAATATAAGTCAACTCTACTCAGTGTAACTGAGGACACAATGGTCAAGGCGACATTTCACTGTTACGCACTATTCTGTCTTACCTGAATCATTTATTTGAGATAAAAGGAAATTCTGTTATTACATCCATGAAGTTAATCAAACATAGCTGCCCACCATGCTGTCTGTCTCCATTTGACTTAAAAAAAAAATGGCGCTTCCTGCTACCATCCCCATAAGTGGGCTTATGTTGTAGGTATGATCACCTTAAGTCTTTGTAATTTAAGAGCCTAATTTTCTGCCCTCATTTCCACAAAGACTTTTACAGCAGGCACAATACACTCCAGTGGGTAAGTAATGTATCATACCCTTGGTACATGCAAAGATTACTTCATTAATTACAAAGAAAAATTATAAAAGAGTCTATCTATTTTCTGCAACCTGTTCACAAAAAATGCCAGAGGTGGGCCTCTCAAAGTACTTGGGTGTGCATAACATTATCTTAAGCATTTGTATCCAGTTTTATAGTTTTAATGTTTTAAAAGACAAACGTTATTATAAGATTTATAAAGAAAAGAACAGATGCTTTTCTATCCCTCACTGATCACTGCTCTGAGGAAACCACCTCTAACTCCTTTAGCACTCTTGATTTCAGTATATAACATCCCTACAGATAAGTCTTGATTTTTTCTTTTGTTTTCAATACTATCTATTGACTTCCTAATATGGAAAAGCAGTGTTCAGCGTTCTTAGGTACTCCTCGACCAGATCCTTCACACACACACCTCCCAATTAAAACTTTTCCCTTCTCCTTAATTTTTGTAAAGATCAACACTTTGTTTTACATTGTTATTAAGTTTCACATAATTCCAGATTGAGCCACAGAATCTCCATGTTTGTATTTAATTTCTTGTAAAACTTGTTTTTTTTTAAAATTTTCCTGTAATTTATATTCTCCCCCACAGCCCACCACCACCACCACCACCAATTAGTTTCTCTGTGTCTGTATTCTCAGAGTTGAATTGGGTTGGTTTTTTTTTTAAAGATTTTATTTATTTTTTTTTGTCAGAGAGAGAGAAGGGGACCACAAGCTGGGGGAGCAGCACAGGGAGAGGGAGAAGCAAGCTTCCCACTAAGCAGGGAGCCCGATGCAGGGCTTGATCCCTGACTCTGAGATCATGACCTGAGCCAAAAGCAGACACTTAACTGACTGAGCGACCCAGGCATCCCCAGAGTTGAGTTGAAAAGAGAATGAAGGGGAGTTTCTCATAGTTCAGATTTAAGATGTTCAGATTTTTCCTTTGCCGTCTGAACTTGTGACCAATCCTCCACAATGCCTGGGGTAC
Organism: Mustela erminea; assembly: GCF_009829155.1. NCBI lineage: Eukaryota > Metazoa > Chordata > Mammalia > Carnivora > Mustelidae > Mustela > Mustela erminea. The sequence goes on from NC_045635.1 coordinate 37,883,773, forward strand.
CTGAGGTCAGACTCTCTCTAGTAAAATCTCTCTACAGGGTAAAATCTCTGCTCTTCTAGGGACACCTGGGTGGTTCAGTTGTTAAGCATCTGCCTTTGGTTCAGGTCATGATCCAAGGGTCCTGGGATTGAGCCCTGCATCTGGCTTCCTGCTCAGCAGGAGGCCTGCTTCTCCCTCCCCCACTCCCCCTGCTTGTGTTCCCTCTCTTGCTGTGTCTCTCTCTTTCAAATAAATAAATAAAATCTTTTTTTAAAAAAATCTCTGTTCTTCCACACACACCAGGGAGTGGGTGTGGGATGTGGGATATAAGTAGCATTTAAGTGCTACTTATATACAGCCTATCAACCAAGTATCTTTCTGTCAGAGACAACTCATGCTTCCTGAACCCTCCTGGAGTTCTCTGGTTGGACTCATCCACTTCTGTGCTTCTGGCATGATAGCTTGACACATCAGCTTTCTCTGGTCTGTGAGAGCAGCTTCCACCTGCCCAATTTGCTCTACAGCTTGCATTTCTTCACTTCTATTTCCTCTCTTAGTGTCTTAGTCTTTTTGTGAAATAACCCTTGAATCCCCTTTGTGGTCAGCTTAGTGGGTTTGGAGAAAAATGGTAGTAGGGCTGTTTGTTGGATTTACCACGTATCATTAGAATTCCTCATACAAATAAAGTTTAATTTTCTTGAAGTTTTATGAATGCTTCTGTCACGGGGCACCTGGGTGGCTCAGTCGGCTGAGCTACTGACTCTTGGTTTTCAGCTCAGGTCCTGATCTCGATGTCCTGGGATTGTGCCCCCACCACCCCATGCTCACTGGGAAATCTGCTTGAGATTCTCCCTCTCCCTCTGCCCCTCCCTACCCCTGCATGCATACACTATCTCTCTCTAAAGTAAATTAATAAGGTGCGTCTGGGTGACTCAGTCAGTTAAGTGTTTGACTTCAGCTCAATTTCATGATCCCATGATCCTGGGATGAGTCCTGCATCAGGCTCCCCGTTGAGTGGGGAGCCTGCTTCTCCCTCTCCCTTCCCCCACATCTCATGCCCCTCCCCACACTCATGCTCTCTTTCTCTCAAACGAATGAATAAATAAATGTCTTTTTTTAAAGATTTTATTTATTTATTTGACAGAGATCTCAAGTAGGCAGAGAGAGAGAGGGGGAAGCAGGCTCCCTGCTGAGCAGAAATCCTGATGTGGGGCTCAATCTCAGGACCCTGAGATCATGACTGGAGGCAGAGGCTTAACCCACTGAGGCACCCAGGCGCCCCAATAAATAAGTCTTTTAAAGAATTTTAAAAATCTGCAACATAAGTTCTCTCTGATTCAGATTGGGAGTCCTAAAGGTAAAGAATAATTGGTACTTCATATTTACTTACACAGTTTTGGGGGCCCAACCCCAAATGGCAAAATAATAGTAATAATAACAATAATAATGAACAAGCAAACCAGCTCCCTCCCTTACATATCATGGTGACAAAGTAGGGGAGTGTCTTGATAATAGAACTAAATGGAGAAAAAAATGATTCAAGACATTTTCTTTAAAGTAGCCTATCATACCTTATTGCAGAGGTTCTGAGCCAAAATAATACATGTTCTTGTCATGTAAGAAAACAGAAGAGCAAAAGTCTCTGCAAAGAGTGGCTTCTCCTTTACATCAAAGGGCCATCTTTGATCTGTTTATTTCATGTCCTCTATGCAACTGCCACCACCATCCCACTAGCACTACCTTCCAAGGGCTCCAGATGATTTCTCACCTACTAATAGCAATGGCCTGTTTGGGGAGGGCTCTCCAAAACATCTGACTCTGAGAGCCCTCCTACTTTTCTGAAGCCCAATAGTTTTGGTTCCATATGGTTTCTCTCTTCTCTACTCTTCCTCCATAATTGGTTTCTAAAATCCTCCTGCTCACTTTCCTTCCCTTTGTTGCTAAGCTCAGGTTCCTGATCTCTGATAATACTGTAGAAAGGCTGGTTAAGGCCAATTTCAATTCTCCCTGACCTCTCGAAATGCTTTAATCACATTAACCAGTTACAGTATCTGCCTTATAAAAAGGTTGGTGGGGCAATGTTATGGTGTATATTACGGGGTCCTGGGTCCCCCACCATCTCCCCTTCAGGGTAGAGGCACTTATTCCCCCAGCTTCTGGGGCCATTGGCAGCTGAAAGCTCTCTAGTAAGACGACCTGGCCCAAGGTCACACCCCATCTCCTGGGGCTACCTGCATCCAGTGATTTCCTTCACACCACACAGGTAGGGATCCCAAAGGCCTTTCCCTATAAACTCCCTGCAGGCTAATCTCCCCTTAGAGTTATTTTCAGGAGCTGACCCAAACAGATACATGTTAATTCGAGTAGCTGGGGCAAAAGCAAAGTAGTACCATCATAAATCTCATTTTCCCAGGGTGGAGTATTTTAAGGACCAGGCATTATGGATTTATGGCTTACCAGCTCTGGGGACCTGCCTAGTTTCAGTTCAGTATAACCATGTCTCCTTTCCTCATGTATGAGACAGCAATGACAGTTTATCCTATGCCAACAAAGGGCAGGGCTTCTCAAACTTTAGCTTGTATCAAAATTCCAGAGGGCTTATAAAACACAGATGGCTGGTTCCCAATTCAAAAGTGTCAGAGTCAGTAGGCCTGGGGTAGGGCCTGGGAATTGGCATTTCTTTTTAAAAAAGATTTATTTATTATTTGAGGGAGGGAGAGAGCAAAGGAGCAAAGGGGCAGGGAGCAGAGAGAGAGGGAGAGAGACTCCCAAGCAGACTCCCCACGGACCATTGATCCCAACATGGGGCTTGACCTCACAGACCCTGAGATCGTGACCTGAGCTGAAATCAAGAGTCAACTGACTGAGCCACCCAGGCACCCCAAGAATTAACATTTTTAACAGGTTCCCACCTACTGCTGCTACTGCTGCTGCTGGTCTGAGGGTCAATCTTTGAGATCCTGCAACACAGGGCCTTGTGAAGATTAAAAGAGAAAATACAGTGGTCCTCACTTTATCTGTGGGAGATCTATTCCAAGACCTCCCGCAGGTGCCTGAAACCACAGATAGTACCGACCCTACTGTATGTACTGTTTTTTTCCTATATGTACATACTTATGATAAAGTTTAATTTATAAATTAGACACAGTAAGAGATTAATAATAATAATTAATCATAAAACAGAACAATTGTAAAAAAGCATGAAAATAAAAGTTAGTGTGGTCTCTCTCTCTCAGAATATCTTGGTGTACTGTACTCACTCTTCTTGTGATAATGTGAGATGATAAAATGCCTACATGATAGATGAAGTGAAGTAAACGATGTAGGCATTTTGACATAGCAGCATGCTCTTGTGAACCTGTTCATAGGTAAGAATAAGGATCAACTGCTGGTAGACTACAGCTGATCATGGATGTCTGAAACCAAAGAAAGCAGAACCGCAGAGAAGGGAGGACTACTATATTTGCAATGCGCTGAGCTTGAGACACAGTACATGTGCAAAAATCTCAGTTGTCTTTGATGTTGTTATCAGAAAAAGCTATGCTTACTGACTCCAAAACGTTGAACTGAACCTCTGTGCCTAAGACAGTTTTAGGAATCCAGGAAAGCAGAGAGGAGCAATATCTAAGGAGAAGATGACTATAAACAAATCTCATGGACCACCCAGAACCAGATCTAGCCAATCATAAAAGTATCACAACCCTGGCAGTGCCTGGATGGTTCAATCTGTTAAGCATCCGACTTGATTTTGGCTCAGGTCATGATCTCAGGTTTGTGAGATAGAGCCTTACATCTGGCTCTGCACTGGGCATGGAGCCTGCATAAGATTCTCCCTCTCCTTCTCCCTCTGCCCCTCCCCCTACCCTCTCTCTCTCTCCCTCTTTAAAAAAAAAAAGTATCACAACACTGTTGGAAAAGGAGAAGCTGAGGTATTTCCTTTCTAAATGGAATAAACATAAACCAGTTGCATTTCTAGCTGGCCCCCATGTTTGTGCAGGGCCGTCAACACTTCTACCTGAACTTGGACGTTTCCTTCTTTAATTTCAAACCTATCAAAGCAGTATGGAGGGGAGGTGGGGCATGATCTAATTATGAATAGCTCAACTGCTTTATCCCATTGAGAAAGACAAGCTTAATAAATAACAATATTCTACCAGGTAAACTTTTTTCAGTCATTATGAATAAGTCTTCTTATTCATGACAAGTGCAATAATTTCATTCAGGCAATTAACTACAGGCCAATGTAGAGATTCCATTCCCTCAACTGCACCTTGAAGGTGATTCCATGAAGCCTATGCCCAAGATCAGAAATGATGTCTGTTATTGGGACCACATCAGGAAAGAGTAACTCTGAAAAGTAGAAAGGATTTTAGGCTCTTTTCTACACTTCTCTGTAACTCTGATCAAACAAGACTTACATTCAAATCCAACCAACATTTCTTAAAAGCTTTTATTTGTTTGTTTATTTGAGAGAGAGTATGTTCGAGTGGGGGAAGAGGCAGAGGGAGAAAGAGAGAGAGAATCTCAAGCAGACTCCAAGCTGAACACTGAGCCTGATGCAGGAGTTGATCTCACAACCCTGAAATCATGAGCTGAGCCAAAATCAAGAGTCAAACACTTATCTGACTGAACCTCCTAGGTGCCCCTAGCCAACATATTCTGAGCACCTGAAAATGTGTCAGGCCTTGTGCTCTATGCTTATCCAAATGTATTTTGTATAATCCCCACAACAGAAAGCAAATCTAATCTGTATTAAGGTGACAGAGTCTTAATATTATTGTAGAATGGAGTCAAGTCTGCAGGAAACATGAAAACATCAGAAATATCAATGCACCTCTTATTCATAGTGAGTGACTTGATACTTATTTTAAAGATAGGTTGGTTTGAATGTCAGAATCTGCACACTGACTTTCATTTTGCTCCTTTAGTAGAGCTCTGTAACTTGCAAACTCTTGTGTGCCTAACAATTAATATGAAGGACTGTACATTCAAAACCAGATGTACCATACCTTCTAGTTGATTTAAGGGTCTTTCAAGGATATTTTAGACTGTAGGGGATTTTTATCTTAAAGGCTAACTTTCAAAACTCATTCCTACATAAAATAAGACTTTTATGAACATTTTAAGCCAAAATTTTTGGACTATCTAAATCCTCAACATAGCAATGTAATGTTTAATTCTCTTTTATCTAGTAGAAGAATGAAACTAAATGAGGAATAAAGCCTGGGGGGGGACAGTTCTGAAGCTCAAGGGATGGTCCTAAAGAAATGGCACATGCATTACTTAGACTTGAAGATAATCTTCAGGATTATACTGAAGTTATTTTCATCAATTTTTTCAACAAATATTTATTTGGCATCAAATGTGGCTGGTACTGCTCAAGGTACAATAGTAAATAAGGCACGAATTGCTGCTTTCAGGGAGTTTACATTTTGGAATCACAAGAGACAGATGAACAGCAAATAAATATAGATGCCATATCTCATGGTCTATTTCATGATGTGAAGTAGTTTAAAGGGATAGAAAGTTACAGCAGGGGGTGTTCATTTATCTGACACCAACAGAGAAGGACAAGGCCTCAGAGAATGGTGTCCCAGCAATAAAGTGAATAAAGTACAGTATTTTTCAAAGGACAGAGGGATCAGCTGTGTTACACGAAGGGGACAAATCCAATAAGATGAAAACTGAGAAATGATCATTGGATTTGGCAATGTGAAAGTCACTGACCTTGACAAGAAACCTGTGGTGGACTGATGGGGATGGAAGCCTGACTGGAGTGGGTTCGAGAGAAAATAAGAGAGGGGAAGATAGCAAGCAAGAAACAGCTACTGGGGAGCTTTGTTCAAATGGCAACAGAGAAATGGTAGAGTTGTTGGAGAAGAATGTACAATAATAAGAGAGAAGTGGTATTGCAGGTTTCCATGCTGAAAGGACTGATCCAGTGCAGAGGGGATAGTCAATGATGTAAGGGAGAGAGGTGGGCAAGTCCTGGAGCAATGTCCTTGAGTGAGAAGTCAAGGATGGGATCATCTGCCCAAGGAGAGGAGTTGACCTTATATGTGAATAGAAAGCTCATTTGTTGAGGAGCAATGGAAGATGTAGAATAAAGAGACAGGTACAGAAGATGGAATATGACTTCAATGGGAAGTTATGGAATGCTCCCTTTTGAATGCTTTGATCTTCTCAGCGAAATCAGAAACAAGACCATCCATTGAGAATGAGCAAGGGCAGGAAGTATTGGTGGTTTGTGGAAAGAGAAAAAGGCATGAAAATAATGCTCTAAAAGAATGGGAGAATGAATTGACCTGGAAGAAACAGTGGGATTTCCCAGTCACTCTAAAGGCTCATCTGAAAGCAGTACACATGAGGATTACATCTGGTGAGCTGGCTGGCCAAGAGGCCATCTCTAGAGTGACAGGCAGGATTGTGGGCTTAGGATGTCATATCTCTATCTGAGGACATGCTGCATTATTTCCTGCTGCATGTAACCATCTTCATAAATTTCTATGACCTTTGCCATTGAAGAAAGTTGACATCCTCTAGCAGGGACCATCTGTGTCTTTGCATCAATCATGATGCTGTCCATTGTGACAAGCAAGCAAGGAGAGAATAGCATAGCATTATTCTTCAGGCACCTTGCCAATACAGTAAAGTCAAAGACCCTCCTTATTCATTCCCCAGGAATACAACAAATAGCTCTGCCTGCTAGAAATACAAAACATTTTGCTAGGGCCTCAAAGCCAATATCTCTAAACACACTGGTTTTTCCCCTACCACAGTCAGGTTTTCCTCCTAATTCATGGCCTGATTATCCACTTAATACCCTGAATATCATTAGGCTCATCTACATATGAGAAAAAATATATCAATACTTCGCTTCAAAATCTTTGATGACTGCTCATTTCCTAAATGGTAAGTTTTAAACTCATGAGTCCAACCTGGAGAACCCTTCTAGTATGTCTTCTTCTTTTTATTTTTTTAATATTTTATTTATTTATTTGACAGAAAGAGATCACAAATAGGCAGAGAGGCAGGCAGAGAGGGGGAAGCAGGCTCCCCACTGAGCAGAGAGCCCGATGCAGGGCTCGATCCCAGGACCCTGAGATCATGACCTGGGCCGAAGGCAGAGGCTTAACCCACTAAGCCATCCAGGTACCCCTCTAGTATGTCTTCTCACAGGGTCTTCACCCACCCATCTTATGCCCTGGACTTACCTTACTGCATTCCATACCTATCTCAGGAGGTAATTTAGGCTCCCAAGAGGAAAAAAAGTAACTAAGATGCTTTTGATAGGGAAAGCTCTAGTCAATTTCTATCCAGATCTTGGCCTTGGATTAGCTAAGAGAGGAATTTTCCATCATGTGTGCCAGGAGAGCCTCTCAAACCCATTTCCCACATAGTAATATGGCTCTTAAGACCTCCCTATTCTATAACATAGTCCAAACTAAAAGAACATCTAAAACTGAATCACTACTGCCAATATTTCAACTGTGGATCTGGGGAAATATGATTCAATGTATTTCAACTAAGCTAACACATTTTCTTTAATTCAGTTTTAGCACTGTATTAGTTTAGATCCTCCAGAAAACAAGCATCAAGATAGAAGCACAAGAGCTTTATGAGAGGAAAGGCCTGCAGTAGATAAAGGGGGAGAGAGCAAGAGAAGGTATAGGCAAGAGTCTTCGGACTGCAGTGCAGGTCTGATAACTGTGAAAAGGAAAGACAAAGGAAGGACAGCTGCATAGGAAGAACCTCAGGCACAGCTGAGGTCTGAGAAAGTATCAACTCCAAGCCGATGGATTGCCCCGGAGCAAAGACTAAGAAGTCCATGCCAGACAGGAATCCCCAGCTCTGTTATTAGTATAAGTCATTGGGTAGGAGCAGTCTGAAGGGAGTGTGGCCTAGGAGGAATGCTGTGGCTGATCCCAAAAATATAGCAGCTTGGGACTGTCAGCTAGTGGTACTCCTTCCACAACGTTCTCTTATGGAGCAATCTGTGCATCCATAACTGCCTCCATGGCTGCCATCATCTTTATTATCTTTATTCCCAATTCCAGTTCTTTGTTTTCACGTTCATTACCAACAGACAAAGTTGCCATCTTCTGAATTTCTACAAACTTTTATACATCATGATCCTGACACTGTTCCCTCCCTCTGTCTTTCCTCTTCTTCTCTGCCTGGTTATCTTCTACTCAAACTTGAATAATTAGCCAAGTAATTCTTCCTTTATGATGTCTTCCATACCCTAACTCCTTTTATGTCTCCGAGAGATGTTGGCAATACTTCAGAAAAGCATTCATAACATTTTAGTAACTTGTTTGCATGCATTTATAATGGCAAAATTGAAAACTCCTTTAGTGAAGGAACTATTTTTATTTATTTTTGTATCACTAACTCCTTGATTCCCAAAATACATCCGAGGTACCCCAGAGGGGTGTGGGGAAGTCACAAAGGCTGTCATCGGAGTAATTAAAATTTGCAAAGAAGCAGAATGACACAGCATGAACTATAACAATTAAGTTGCTTGGCTTGGACTACTCAGTAAGTGGAGCTATTAGTTGTTGGGTTTTTTTTTTTCCTTTTGGCCTAAGACTGTGAAAAATTGACTGAGACGCTAAAGGTGCTGTGAACTGAGAGTGTTTTGGAAACTCAGCCCTAACTCCTAATAAACACAGTACTTGGCATGTAACATCTGGTAAATAACTCAACTATTGATTTTAGAGAATTTATCTTATAATTTATCTTACTTGCAAACATGTCTTCAGCACATCCTTTCTCTTTGCCAAGCATTTTTAAAATTTATTTATTTATTTTCAGCATAACAGTATTCATTATTTTTGCACCACACCCAGTGCTCCATGCAATCCGTGCCCTCTATAATACCCACCACCTGGTACCCCAACTTCCCAACCCCCCGCCACTTCAAAATCCCTCAGATTGTTTTTCAGAGTCCATAGTCTCTCATGATTCACCTCCCTTTCCAATGTCCCCCAATTCCCTTCTCCTCTCCGCCAACCATTTTATATGCACTTTATATGCATTATGTCATTTATCCTTCCAACAGTCCCGTGAGGTCATTAACATTGTGATCTCCATTCTAAAGTTTGGGAACCTCTGACATGGAGTCGCAAAGTCACTTTCAGGAGTCCATACAACTCAAAAATCGTGGAAGTGAGATGCCAAAGCCCATTCTGTTAACCACTACACTCTACTTACCTACATACAAACTCCAAAAGGTTTTCAAATTAGCAAGCAGTGAAATTGGTGGAAAATAAAAGAACTGCATTCACTTCATTGCAGTATATATAGAGAGTGACCTTTGACAGTTAAGTAGAGGAATTCTTGGGGGATACTTCTTCAACAACTATCATTGTCAGGTGTCTGGGTGGCTCAGTGGGTTAAGTGTCTGCCTTTGACTCAGGTTATGATCCTGGGGTGCTAAAATCAAACCTGTATCGGGCTCCCTCTGTCCCTCCCCCTACTTGTGCTCTCTCTCACTCTGCTCTCTCAAATAAGTAAATAAAATCTTAAAAAAAACTATTATTGAGTTTCTGCTGTGTGCAAAGTGCTACAAGGGATACGAAGACAAAGAAGAAATCACTCCGAAACTGACAATGTTGAAACAAAGTCTTTTTCACAATGGTTTTATATTTTCAAGATACTTTGCTATTCTGATCTCAGTCTGCCAGTGCACCTTTTCTCTTACATCTGTATTTTACAGAGAAGCTACTAGGGATTTCTTTTAGTCCGTTCAATTAGCTGCTTCTTCCTGGGGCTGCAATTCTAACTGTCGGGGCCAGCCACTGCACTTGCCCTACTTAAGTTTCAGGAGCTCTGGGCAACTGAAAGAGGACCTCCCATTCCCTCTTTCCTTTCCTTTTCAACTTAAGAGGGGTTCCTAATTGATAAAATAACAGCAGCAGAGAGTATGAGGATCCATAAACTGAGGGTTTCAGAAGAGAGGGGCTGGAGATGGGATAGCCGGGTGATGGTATTAAGGAGGGCACATGTTGGGATGAGAACTGGGTGTTATACGCAACTAACAAATCATTGAACACTACATCAAAAGCCAATAATGTACTATATATTGGCCAATTGAACATAATAAATAAATAAATTTTGGTAAAGCAGAGTGGATGATATACAGAAGTGTTGAATCACTGTATCGTACACCTGAAACAAACATGACACTGTATGATAACTACATGGAATTTAAATAAAAACTTTAAAAAATTGATTAAGCAGCAGGTTGAGAGGGCCAGGGAATACCAGAAGGACAAGAGTCACCATACACTGATTCCTCGGGTCATCAGCATTGGAATCACCAGAGGTCTTTTGAAATGAAGGCTGAGACTCCACTACTGACTCCCGAAATCTTTTTCTTGTGGAATCTACACCTCCATGTGAGTTTCACACTCCCTAAAATTAAACAAGGCCAGATTCTGTATATTTGTAGGAAACATTCAGATTAAGCTAATGTTTGCAGTCAGAAATTCATTAAGATAAAACTGTAGGTTACAAGTCTTACATTGTTTTGACAGATAAGAGAGCTGGTATCAAGTTAGGATTCTGACGCTGACTCTTTATAACCTTTAGTAAGTCACTTAACCAGTATGAGTCTGAGATTTTATTTGATCCCTTGTTTTACAATCTTGAAGTTCTATGATTGTATTCTACTGAGCACAGTCACAAAATAATTTAAGAGGCTATTACTGCACCCTTAGAAAGCAGAAAAAAGTGTTATAGATAATGAATATAAAATAAGATAAACAAAAAACCCTAAAAATATAAAAGAAAACTTCAGAAGGCACCATTTCAGCCCTGCACAAGCACATACCCAAAGTCTTCCAGAATTCTGTATGAATTAATGCAAAGGGGCACCTGGGTGGCTCGGTGGGTTAAGCCTCTGCCTTCGGCTCAGGTCATGATCTCAGGGTCCTGGAATCGAGCCCTGCATGGGGCTCTCTGCTCAGCAGGGAGCCTGCTTCCTCCTCTCTCTGTCTGCTTCTCTACCTACTTGTGATCTCCGTCTGTCAAATAAATAAGCTCTTTTAAAAAAATGCAAAATAAGGGATTTGGTCTTACCTTGATGATTATAATTTTACATGCATGGTCTTATGTGACACATATAATGTTATTATATCAGTGAAGACATAAGATAAATTGAAGAATACAGAAAATAATTTTACCATTGTGTAATCATATGTTACTGTCTGATTAATTTGCAAATACACTTAATTTTTAGAGGTAACCATGCAAGTTTAACCTGTTACCACAAATAACAATGTAGTATTGGTGATGAGTTGAGAAGATGCAAAACATTGGCTTTTTGTGCCTGACATTCTTTTCCTTAGAACATGTGAAGCATCAGGAAAAGTAAAGAACTAGCCATAGAAGGATAATATATACCCTTAGCTGAGATTTTTTTTAAATGTTTAATTCTTAAAAAACTTTTAATGTTATGTTAGTCACCATATAGTACATCATTAGTTTTTGATGTAGTGTTCCATAATTCATTGTTTGCATATAATACCAAATGCCTGGCTGAGATTTCAAAGTGGTAACTAAGTTTTCTAATTTCCCTTCTACCTTTACAGTGCTATAAGAGGTTGAGACAAAAGCCAAGAGGTTGACCAAATTAAGCTTTTTCAGAATCTGCATTATTAAAACAAAAGTCATTTTTTTAAGATATGGCTGTGGAAATACATCTCTGAGAGTTTTTTTATATTCTGAAAATAGAAAAATACAAAGAAAGATCTCTCATGAATTTAGAAGCACAAATTTCTCACAAATTTAAAGGCAACAATCCTCAACAATATACTAACAAACTGAATCAATATATAAAAAGAATTATACTTCAGAGACAAGTGAGGTTTATTCCAGGAATGCAGTGCCATTTGAAACTTAATAAATATAATCTACCATAGTGACAAAGAAAAATCACATGACCATATCAATCAAAATGAAGAAAAATATTTGATAAAATTCAAAACCCATTCATGATTCAAAACTCCTAGGAAATTTTTTAAAAAAGTAATTTCAAAATAGAAGGGGACTTCCTCAGGTTGATAAAGATAATCTACCAAAAAAGAAATCTATAACTAACATTGTATTTAAAGGTAAAAGACAACGTTTTCCCCCTAAGACTGGAAGCCAGTTAAAGATGTCCAATCTCACCACTTACATTCAATCTAATACAAAAACATCTAGCCATTGCGATAGGGCAAGAAAAGGAAACAAAAGAATGCAGATTGGAAAAAAAAGAAATAGAAGTATCCTATTTTCAGATGACATCATTGTCTCTGTAGAAAACACCAATAAGCTGCTAGAAGTTAACAAGTTTAGTAAAGACGCAAGATGCAGGATCAACACACACTAATTGTATACTATACACTAGCAACAAAAACATAGAAACCAAAATTAAAATGCAATACTATTTATAATTGGGTAAAAAAAGAAATCTAACAAAACACATATAGCATCTATGAACTAAAGATTACAAAACATCAAGAAAGGCAAGCAAAGAAAATCTAAACAGACAGACAGATATATTGTATTCATGGATTAGAAGACTCACTATAGTAAAGATGTTAGTTTTTCCCCAACTTGATCTATTGCTTTAATGCAATTCCTATCATAGGCCTAGTGAGGTTTGTTTTTTGTTTTTTTGTTTTTTTTTTTTTAAGATACAGATAAACATACTCTAAAATTTCTATGGAAAGGCAAAGGAACTAGAATAATTAAAAGAATTTTTACAAAGAATAAAGTGAGGAATCTGAGATCACGACTTACTATATATCTTCATCAAGCAAGATCATGTGCTGTTAAAGAAGGAAGAGACATAAAGATCAATGTAACAGAACACAGAATCCAAAAATAGATTTACAGATATGTCCAGATGATTTTTGATAAAGTTGCAAAAACAACTCAATGGAGGAAGGATCGTTGTTTTCAACAAATTGTGCTAGAACAATTAGGCATCCACAGGCAAAACCCAAACAACAACAACAGAAAACCTTTGATTTAATCCTCAGACTGCATATAAAAATTAATTCAAAATAGATCATGAATTTAAATGTCAAATGAGGAACTATAAACATTTTAGAAGAAAACATAGGAGAACATATTTGGGACTTAATTCTAGGTGATGACCTACTGCTTAAACATGACCCCAAAAGACATATCCCATCTAAAGAAAAGTCATAAATTGGGCCTCTTCCAAATTAAAAACTTTTATGCTACCAATAATACCCTATGGTGAAGATGAAAAGGCAAGCTACAGACGGGGAGAAAAGTAACTGAAAACCATATTTTAAAAAACATCTTATTATCTAGAATTTATAAATAACTCTCAAAACACAACTGTTTTTTTTTTTACAAATAACTCAATTTAAAATAGGTAAAAATCCACAAAAAGATATTTCTACAAAGAGAAGATACAGATGGTGAGAAACATGTGAAAATGTTCAAAGTCACTGGTCATTAGGGAGATGGACTTTAAAACCACAATGAGATATCACTACATACCTTTTAAAAAGCTAAAATAAAAGTCAGTAATAGTGCTAGATGTTGGCAAAGAAATGAATAAATGAGCTTTCATATGTTACTGGTGGGAATGTCAAATGGTACAGCCACTCTAAAAAGTAGTTTTGACTATTTCTTACAAAACTAAACATGCACTTATATGACCTGGCAATCACACTGCTGAGCATGATTTCAGAAAAATGAAAATATATGTTCACCAAAACACTTGTACATGAATACTCGTAGTGGCTTTGTTCACAACAGCAAAATAATAGAAACAATCCAAATGTTCTTCAATAGGTGAGTGGTTGAAAAAACTCTGGTACATAAATACAATATAATACTGCTTAGCAATAAAAATGAATGAACTAATGACATATGTAACAACCTGGTTGGACCTCAAAGGCATTGTACTTAATACAAAATGTCTTGGGGTGCCTGGGTGGCTCAGTTGGTTAAGCGATGGACTCTTGATTTTGGCTCAGATCATGATCTCAGGGTCTTAGAATACAGTCCCTCATTGGGCTCCCTGCTCAGGGGGAAGTATGCTGCAGATTCTTTCCCTCTCCTTCTCCCTCTACCCCTCCCTGAGTTCATGAGCTCTAAATAAATGAATAAATAAATAAATGAATCTTTTAAAAACATATCAAAGATTATAAATACATGAATCCACTTATATAGCATTCTTGAAATGACAAAGCTATAGAAATGACAAACAGATTAATGGTTTCCAAGGGACAGAACAAGAGTAGGCAGTGAGTGGGTATGAATTCAGAGGTAGTATGAGGGAGTTCTTTTGTGGTGATGGACTAGTTCTATATTTTGACTGTAGTGATGATTATTACAATCTATACAAAGAAGAAACTGATATGGAAATATACATATACAACATATACACACATATACATAAAATGTAGGTTAAAAAATGGTGATAACTGAAGAAAGGTCTGTATTCTTATTGATAATAATGTACTGATATCAATTTCTGGATTTGCTGTTGCATTACCTTTAAGTCTACAAGATGCCACGATTGGAGAAAGCCAGGTGAAGGATAAATGAGAACTTTTGTAACTTTTTTTGCAATTTCCTAGGAGTCTGTAATTATTTAGAAAGAAAAAAATTTTTATATAGATGTAATGAAATGGACTGTTGTTGCACAAATATGCATAACTGGTATGTTTCTGAGGCCCCAGGATTATTCCCTCCCTAGAAAAATTGAAGAACAGGCTTAGAACCCAGCTGGTATTGGATGATCAAAAGATTCTCCATTATAATAAGCACTTCTGGCTTCTGTGCAAAATCAGCAAGTCAATTTGGCAGAATAAGATGATGATTTAATATTAGGGCCTTCATAACCATTTCTCAGTCTATCTTTCCAACCTCATCTCCATCCATCCATCCACACATAGAACATGACATATAGAGGTAGTGGACTACTTTTTTTTATTCTCCTTGGGCAGAATGCATATCATCACAGCTCTGAGTCATCTTCGTGCTTCCTATTTCCAGGAACACCCTTCCCTCATTCTTCACTGGTGAAACTCATCTATACCTCTCTCAGATGCCTTCCGTGTTATGAGAGACCACCCTACCCAGGCAAAATAATTTGTTTCCTCTTTACCAAAGAACTTATCACATTGTAATACAGAGCTTTTGATTAGCTTAAATCTGCCTCTGAGATAAGAAGTTACTAGTGGAAGGAAACCTACCTTGCTTATCATTTGGATAGTGTCTGGCATCATGCGCAACAGATGACATTAATTTAATGTAATTAAAATGGATATTGAGGAATTGTTGACTTTACCAGCTAGCACATGAGTATTCTATGTGAGTAAAAAGATTTCGAGATAATAAGTTTGGAAAAATGGATCCCTTCCTCCATACTGATAAGCCAAAAGTTAATAGAAGTCAAAGACCCATTAATGGCCTGTATTAGACAAGACTTGGCACAAAAAAGAAAGGAAGAAGGCCTTTGGAAAAAGAAAAATGAAGGTTAGTCTCATTCAATTTAAAGGATTCTCAATGAGTAGGTAGAAGGAAAATGGAATTCCCAAGACACCAGGACACATGATATAATTTTCTTACTTGAAAAATATCATCAACTCACTGTTGATTGTTGTTCTGTGATAAACAGACCAGTTGTGTGCTTCACTGGGACTCAGAGGCTTCCAATTGGACCAGCTGATTACCGAAATCCTCAGGTGTGATTAGTACTGTAAAAAGCTAGAATACATGTTAAGGAAGACAGAGTAACAGAAGAGAAGTTGGCAATAATGTTTTCAACTTATGCATCCCTAACTTTGAAATGTACCCAGAATAAAGCCAGTTCTCATGACCACCACTGCCACCTTCCTGGTCCAACCTGTCATTGTACCTCTCCTGGACCATGGGATCAGCTTTCAACTTGGCAGAACCGTTTACTCTATTTTCAGCTCAGGAGCCAGAGCTGTTAAAATGTAGTCAATTCCTATCACTACTGTGCTCAAACCTTCCAAGTGCGTCCCATGTCCCTCAGAGAAAAAGTAAAGATTTTCTATGATTTGTAAAACCTGACAAGACCTGTATCATCCTGTTTTTACCTGCTAACCTTGTCTCCTAAGGCTCCCCCTCTTTTTGGTCCCTTGCTACACCTCAAACATTCCAAGCACACTCCTTTCCTAGGAACTTTGCCCTTTCTTTTCCCCTTCATGGGATGTTATTCCCCCAGACAGCACTTGCAGTAACCTCGGACTTCTTGCATTTACTCAGTGATCATCCTCACCCTAAAATTCCAATTCACTACCCTGCCACTTGACACTGATTTGCGTTTCCTTCCTGACATCTATCCCTATCTAATATAGCATTTTTTTTATTCATTTACCTTTTTTTTTTTTTTTTACTCTGAGATACCACATCATTACATTCATCAAAATAAGAACTGATACTTCGCTTGGTGCCAGACACTGGGATGAGGCCTTTGTGTGTGCTATCTCATTAGGTTTCCACAACTTCCCTGTGAGTAGAGCAACAGTACTCCTATTTTTCAAATTAGGAAACAGTATACATCAGTGGCCTTCCTAGTATATTTGAAATCTGCAGTGGATCCTTTTTTTTCCCTACTCGAATCTTCCATATGACCAAATTGATTTCAGTAAAAGTCATAGAATAATTAAGTTATCGTTATTTTCTTTTTAAAATTTATTTATTTATTTTTAATTTCTTTTCAGTGTTCCAGAATTCATTGTTTATGCACCTCATCCAGTGCTCCATGCAATACGTGCCCTCCATAATACTCACCACCAGGCTCCCCCAACCTCCCACCCCCACCCCTCCAAAACCCTCAGTTTGTTTCTCAGAGTCCACAGTCTCTCATGGTTCATCGCCCCCTCCAATTTCCCCCAACTCACTTCTCCTCTCCATCTCCCCATGTCTGCCGTGTTACTTCTTATGCTTCACAAATAAGTGAAACCATATGATAATTGACTCTCTCTGCTTGACTTATTTCACTCAGCATAATCTATTCCACTCCCAACCACGTTGATACAAAACTTTTGTATTCATCCTTTTTGATGGAGTCATAATACTCTATAGGTTATATGGACCACATCTTCCTTATCCATTTGTCTGCTGAAGGACATCTTGGTTCTTTCCACAGTTTGGTGACTGTGGCCATTGCTGCTATAAACATTGGGGTACAGATGGCCCTTCGTTTCACTACATCTGTATCTTTGGGGTAAATACTCAGTAGTGTAATTGCAGGGTCATTGAGAAGCTCTATTCTTAATTTCATAGGGAATCTCCACACTCTTCTCCAAAGTGGCTACACCAACTTGTATTCATTCCCACCAACAGTGTAAGAGGGTTCCCCTTTCCCTACATTCTGTCCAACACGTGTTGTTTACTGTCTTGTTAATTATTTTCTTGATTCATTCTTCAGTTGTAAAACAAAAAAACATTAAAAAGAAGAAATTTCAATTCAAAAAACCAAGTGAAATAACTCAAGTTCTTTGTGTATGTGTGCCTTTAAGATCACTTTACCTTCATTGTCTATTTCAGATCTACTGTTTAAACACAGGAATGTGGAGTACCTCAGGGACTGGAGATGTGAAAAGCACATCAAGTGAGCTCGACTAATTCTGACCCTTTATTTAGTTTCTCTCTAGTCTGTATAAATGTATGTAGCTGAGTCTATGTGTTAGAATAGCTAAGGGTTTTCAAATTTACCACCTTAACATTCATGTTCGATGTTTGTTAAAGATCAATAAGAAAAATACGCTTACATAACACAAATATAGACACAGAGAGTTATGGAAGCTAGAAACAAAAAGCTCTCAGACTTCAAAAAGAGAGGAAAAAAAAGGTCCTCATGAATGAATGTCATGACAGATAAGGAGTTTGAGATAAGTCTTTGAATATAAGTAAGTCTGAGAGTTGGCAATGCAGGGAGGGCTTTTCTAGTGTAAGGTACCATAGGGGTAAAGGCAAAGAGGCTGGGAAGCTCAGCATATTTTAAGCCTAATGGGGAACACACTGGTTTTACTGATAATCTGGGTGGGGAGAAGAGGAGTGGAATAAGAGAAAGAAGTCATGCAATAGGTGAATTAGAAGTTTTGCAGACCAAACCCAATCCTCTCATTTATACCTGGGCAAGCTATTCTGCGGGTTGTTCTCACGTCTTTAATCTACTCGCTTCCCCATACAGAATAGAGCCAATCAAAGGATTTTTGATATAGGACTATCAGAGGCTCTGAGAGAGGTACCTGCAAATGACTACCATCCTAACTCAATGTACTCTTGCCCAAGGAGTGTGCCTTCCCCAGCATTTTATGGTAGAGTAGAAACAGCAGGAGAAAGGCAATAATTAGCCAGCACCACTGATTTGTGTATGTGATCACGGACTGGGTCAACAGGGAAGAAAAATAAGCTTATATCATCCCAGGATTTTCCAAACACTCAGGTTTACATATTTACATCATAGCACCCCTTCTTATTTTTTTGCTTCCCCCTTTGGATCCCATCCATTTTTCCATTCATTATCTACTAGTCTTGCCCTGGATATATACTGGGCCACTCCCCAGAAAGTCTTACAGTTTTGCCACCTCCAGAGCTCAAACCAGGCTTGACCATATTGGCTACCTGATTTATCACCCTTACTCTCCTTCCTTTATGCTTCATAACGCAGGTCTGTTTTTTTTTTTCCCCACATGTGTCCAAGCTTTATTATGCTTCCATGATGCATATTGTGTAAAGAAAGAGACATTTGCTTTCCATTCTACCCTGTAGTTGGTGTGAAATTGACCTGTATCTTCACTGTCATTATACCTTGCCATTTGAGGGAACACAGTCCATGCCAGAAACCAAAGCAAGCACTACTTGTTTCTGAAATACTATTTGATTTTGAACATATGGATATATTTTGTGGCCAGTTTTCTCCCCTATCATTTACTCCCCAACACAGTAACAAATAATTTTGTCAGTTAGATGCAGACTTATGATACAATCTTTTTAAAGTAGAGACCATTGTGATTTGGGCTCTGAGCTAGGCTGCACATGTGGCACTGTTTTCATTTCTACCAGAAATCAAAAACAGTGCTACTTCTCAGGGCAGCTGTGCCATATCAGTACATCCCAGCAGCCAGACAAGGGTGAGAGCTCAACAAATTAACAGAAAAAAAGTTTTTATTTTTTTATGATTGGAGTGGAAATAATCTCTCTTACAAATAAGTGTATGCTTGACTTAAATACTTTATGTCAGAATGTGAAAAAATCAAGGACATTTTGAGATTTCAATATGAAGTTATAAGAAAAAAAGAAAATGTCAATCATGGAATATGGATATTTAGTCTCATATCCACAGGAGCAATGCATAAGTTAACATTAATATTGTTTCTGCTGTTTTCCCAGATGTTTGTGGGCTACTTCACTACGCATTCTAAAATCTTCTGATATTAGTTTGAAATGCTACGACACATTTCATAGGCAAATATAACTAATAATTAGATTACTTAAAATGGTAAAAGATTAATGTCTAATGGGATGAGATCATCAAATTATGACATATCTACCTACTCACTCAGCTAAACTCTACTCAGATATTAAAAATAAATGTGTTAGCTGAACTTCCCCTAGCCATGTTCTACTCTTTCATTTATTCAAGAAAATTTACTAATAATCCATTTTGTGCCAAAAATCTGTGCTAGGAATCACTGGTAGGCAAAACATACCCAGTTCCTATTCTTATATAACCCAAATATATGACAAATCTGTACCAAGAAAGGAAAATATACAATGATCTAAGAAAAGATAATAGGGTTAACTGGTATCAACAGAAATAGAGAAGGATTTTCCAAACTAAATTGTAGGGTATTATGTTAATGACAACATTTTCAAAAATTTTTTACATTTTAAACTTCAAAGTACCTTATATTAGTTATTTTTGCTTTCTTTCGTTTTCACTATGTTATCGAAAATGCCCTGTGGAAACAAATAATAATACATAAACCAGAAAACTAGAGATGTGTTGTTATCTTTTAGCGTAAATGCTGTAAAACTGAGTCTTAAACTTCATGAAATTGATTTTAGGATCTATCTGAAATATAGCTAAATAATTACAGAACTTCCTGTGAACATTACAGCCCAATAAAAGTTAGGAGGTTTGAAGTATACCTTTAATGTTCAAAACGAGCCCCTTAACATGAGACATCAAATCTCACAGCCAAAAGTGCTCGATTGAGACTAATGTGGACAATTTCTTCGGGAGATCATGTTATTTATCAGTAGTATGTATAATTCAGTGTATTACACAATCTCCAAAACAGCAGCAATTTAATAGAGAGGAAGGGGATCAGCACCAGCTGAGAGCATTTGGAAGACATACCAATTTGCAACCATTGCACTTAAAAGCAACTTGCTAAACATGAAAACTACAAAACTACCTGTCTTTTTAATTAAAAGGAAACCTAGAGAAGTTAATTGACCATTCATTCACTCACTCAGTACTTATGAAGTGGGTATAGAAGACACTTTACTAAATCATCAATCATCAACCCAAATTGCAGCTTTTTTGAAGAACAACACTGTCTACCTTTGGAGGATATTACTGGGAAGCCACTATGATATAGTCTATCCTTCATACGCAGTGGCCCATGTTTTGGTTCTGTATTGTTACAGGCACCAGTAAATATGGCATCTGGGACTCTCAGGGGTGGGGATGGGGAATCTCAGGTGAGTGGGAAGTCATTACTCTGAAACACTGAATTTGGAAGAAGCCATTGACAAACTATTTTGTTACTGTGTGTGCTCGTAAGACGAGGTATCATTAGGAAAAGCCACATAAAGCCGTTGCAGCTGTGTTATATAAAAAGTGGGGACAATTTAATAGAAAATGTCATCCTTTGCAGAATGCTGATTGCCTATTTTTTTTTCCATAAAGCCTTCTCATCAGAGGGACTCCAGCAGCTGTGAGAAGGCATCCTGTCACTGATGTTCCCAGACGTCCCTGAGTACAAAACTCTCCATGTGCTGTTTGGCATCTAAAACATTCTGCTTTCTTCCCCCACCCCTTGTTTTTTCCTCCTTCTTACTCCACTATGGAATTTGGAATATTGTCTTCTGGTGAGGATGGAGCAAGGACTGGATTTTTGACACTGCCATTTCAGTGTAAATAAGCAAAAAAAAAAAAAAAAAAAATCAGCTGAAGCCATGAGATTGTATTTTCTGTATTCTGGGTCAGGAAACCCTAAAGCTATAACACTCGATAATTCTGTAATGTTAAGGATTTCTCCCTAACAGATGGCAGTCATTACAAGTTACTGTAGGACATAACTCTTCAGAGGCTAAGATAAAAATTTGTGCCCACACAAAAGAGAAGAGAGATTTGATGGAGAAGGGGCAGGGTCAAGTGCTTTTTTAATCACGTTAAAATTATCCGACTTGAAAGTTCTATTTTCTCATAATTAGTTTCGGAAAGGTGACTTGGTCATAAATTTTATATCATAAAAAATCAGAAATTTAATAGTTACATGTCTCCACTGAGTTCAAAATAATCCCACAATTCTTGTCAAATGTTTTACATTCAATAATTCAGAGTTTATAGTCACTAAGAGGATAAAAGTTTATGCTATTTGGGTGTAAGAAATGCTGCAAAGTAAATATATTATGCACTACCACAGCCCACAATAATTGTCAGTGTCAGGCACACAGTGGGGATCCACTTGTTTGTCAATTCATTCATCCCATAAATATGTAATGAGCATCTCCTTTCTTGGGTATTGGTCTAGGAGCTGAAGGTGCAACTGTGAACAAGAGAGATAAAAATCTCTTTTCTTATGGAGCTTATCACCACTTGAAACACACACAGACACACACACATGCGTATCTGGGTTAAATTAAGGAGTGACATACCTTAGTGGTTCTACAGTTTGGTAGTCTTATTTTGTGCCTTCTGGGATTCCTGTCTCCTGGTACTTACACCAGAATATGGCCGAATATGCCAACCCAAAATAACGTTCTTTGCCATAAGGATTATTTTGAGAAACAGGAGACACAGGAGAAGCTCTAAAAAGAGTAGAAGTTACTTTTTTGTATGGGACATTTATGGATATAAAAGAAATTTCTGTTTCTTTTTTTTTTTTTAAAGATTTTATTTATTGGAGAAAGAGAGAGAATGCACGCACATACAAGCATGGAAGGTGGGTGGCAGAGGGAGGAGAGAGATACCCAAGCAGACTCTGGTTGAGAATGGAGCTCTTGATCCCATGACTCTGAGATCATGACCTGAGCTGAAATCAAGTCAGATGCCTCACCGACTAAACCACCCATGCACCCCTGGAAATCTCCATTTCTAAAGATGTCTCCTTCACTCTACCAGGAATGGAAGGATGACAATAAATCACAAGAGACTCTTATCAATGGAGAAAGCACTGAATTAAATCTGCATAACAAATCTTATTTGGTTTACCTTACTTTTTCTAGGTCACCTGCTCATATTTGGCCTCCCCCTTACCTTTCTTTCTTTTATTTTTAGCTGAAGATAGTATTTAAGCGTGAATTCTAAGCCAAATCTGAGAGTTACTCATTTTTCCCTGGTTACTGAGATAGGGAAACTGAAGGGACCCCATGAAAAAATGCCATTTTGTCCTTTGCTCCTTTTCCTGCTTTACTTCTGCCTTATGCTTATCTTAATGTATATCCTCCTTGTAAAGGTCAGGGATTTAATGGTTTCTTTGGAGCCTTCCTGCACCATAGATAACATCTAAGGAGTGACTAGACCAGGGCATCATGTACATTTTCTAAGACCACGCACTCCAGGCATCATGATGCCAAGATCCCTGTCTCCAGGGCATAAGTGACTTATGAAGGACACCTGGTTACTGGTTACACCTGTGTTACTGGTGTACAGGTTAAAAACAAGTCACAGGCCCTCTGTGTAATCCTTTCCTATTGAGTATATGAGCAGAATCTGTGGCTTCTTTTAACCAATCCAATGTGGCAGAGATGATGGGATGTAGGTCATTTTGTGTATATGATCACGTAAGTGTGTAACATCTGTCTTGTTAGAATTATGCGCCCTCTTTTTCTCCCTCTTTCTCTACTTCTGGCTTTGAAAAATCAAGCTGTTAATGGGAGCTCAGGACAATCTATGCCAAAATATGGCACCTTGGCATACTGAGTAATTTAAACTAAAGGAGTTTGGAAAAGCAGCAGGAACAGGAAAGTCACTCTGGCCTTCCCCCTGTCCTTCTCCCCTGAAGCAGGTCATACACCATATGAGGGGTGCCCTGCTTATACTCAGAGGAAAGGAGCATTCTTATCTCCAAAGATGAAGGGACCCTGAGAAAAATGTGAACCAACAGGCCTTGCTGAGTTCACCCCAGTTCACAACACTTACCTTCTATTCCTTGACTTATCATATTCCTCCATGCCTGTCTACTCTTCATCAAATCTAGCATAAAAATACTGAGGTCTAACTGTTTCTTTGGGTCCATTTCCTTATGAAGGATCCTTGTCATGTAAAACTTATATTAAATAAATTTATATGCTTTTTTCCTGTTTATCTACCTTTGTCAGTTTAATTTTCAGACCTAGCCAGGGATCCTAAGAGTCAAAGAAAACTTTTCCTCCCTACACTGCCATTAATCCCATAGACTCAAGGAAAAGAATTCTTTCAGCAAGCTGAGGGAGTTTCAGAGCAAATCCTTCCCCAGCTGAACTTCTGATGGGAACCCACTCCTGCCCAATACATTGATTGCAGCTTTGTGAGACATGAAGCAGAGGATCCATCTAAGCTTTGCCTGGACTTGTGACCCATAGGAACTGGGGGATAATAAACATTGTAGTATTTTTTAATATGGCAGAGAAAATTAACGCAAAACACAATTGTGATCCTACTTTTAGATCACAGAGCTAATTATCACTTTTCAAAATAAAATACTTCAGTCATTTTTGGATAATTAGGTTATTTCTTCTGTGAAGGAAAATTTTCAGAAGTATTGCATCTTTGGGTCAAAGAATTGTCTTGTGTCAATGTTTTTGGCACACAAGTCCTAGTGGCCTACACTAACCTGATGGAATGAGCCAACCACATAAGACCAGCCTTGTCTTTCTGGAATGAACCCATTTATAAACAAACCCATGAAGGTCCCATTTCTGCTCCTCACCCAATGAACCAAAACAATGGGACCATCTCAATACCGTAAGTATAATTATATTTTATGTATATTTATCAATTTATCAGGAGCTTTTCCTAACTTCATCTCTTGACTGAAGAATGTTCCCCAGGTTTACAACACGGAACCTGTAGCTGAGGGAAATGACAAACTAAAATCATATCATTAGTAAGTGGCAGAGGTGGGACTCAAGTCACCAAATGTCATCAGAAAGAGAGTGCATTGCTTGTTTTCCTCTGCCACAGCAAATTGTATAGGAAATTGACTGCTCTGTCCCTGCAGTCTGCCCTGAGCCAACAGAGCCTTTCAAAGCAAACTCTATGAGCTGAGGCAGCTCCCCACCACCACCCTCCTTCACAGGAAGCTTAAGCCAGAATCAATGCTCTCCTTTCAATTAGAAATAGCTACAAGCAACATGTGAACCAATGGGAAAGAAGAAAAGGAATTATCTCCTCCTTCGAGTAACTGATTTAGTCACAACCAGTCGTTATGTTGCAAGTACTGCACTGGGTACTGGGTATAGAAAAATGAGTTCAGAAGCATTTCCCCCACCTTGTCCCCTATGCACCACTACTGCCACCACTGGGGGGTTTTTAGTTTGAGAGACAGAGACTTACATTGTTTCAATTTGATGTGCTGAGTCTTAAGAGTGGGCATTAACTGCAAGGGTACTATGAGACCACAGTGGACCAATGACTCTACCCATGGCTTCCAGGGAAGTCTTCTGGCAGGATATGGAAACTTAGTGGAGGTCTACAAATGCAATTAATATTCCAATGAAATGTTCCAGGCCAAGAAAATCAGTAGGCAAATTATAGAAGTAGAAAGCAACTTGAAGTATATAGGAATACTCAGCAGTTGAGTGTTAATAATAAATGAAACATAGGACATGAGAGTCTGGAGAGTCGGCTATAAAAATCATAGCCTAAATTGCGTATGTGCTTGCCATATGCCAGGCTCTGTGGCAAGAATGATACGTACAGACAGCAATTGAATTCTAACAACAGCCGAGGTAAGCACCACTATCATGTCCATTTTTCAGATGAGAAAACTAAGGCTTAGAAAGGTTGAGTAACTCACCCAAGTTCCCACAGCTAATAACTGGCAGGGTGGACATCTGAACCTATGTGATTCCAAACTCTTAGCCAAATCTCACACTGCTTTTCTAAGTAGAAGACAGGTCTGAAGAACACTGTACTTCATCTTAGCCCATAGCAAATGTCATAAAACTGTTTTTACTTTCTTTAAGATTTATTTGTTTTAAAGAAAGAGTTGGGAGAGAGGCCGAGAGAGAGAGAATCCTGAAGCAGACACTCCTCTGAGTGCAGAGCCTGACACAGGGCTCAATCCCAGGACCCACGAGATCATGAGATAAGCCAAAACCAAGAGTCAGCCGCTTAACCAAATGAGCCACCCAGGCACCCCATAAAACTGTTTTTATAGAGGATCATATCATAAATATTTTAGGCTTTGTGGGCCATATGGCCTGTTGCAACTACTCGGTTCTGCTGTTGTAGCAGGAAAGCAGCCATAGACAATACATAAATGAAGGAACATGGCTCTGTTCCAATAAATCTTTATTTACAAAAACAGGCACTGGAATGGATTTGGCACTTGGGCCATTGTTTGCCAACTCCTGATGAGTAGGAAACCATTCAAGGGTTATAAGCAGGACATGGTGTCCAAAACACCATGGACACCAGGATGGACAACATGGACTCTGTTTGGTTCATGCCAGAAAAATCCTCAGGGAATTCCAGCCTAGATGAAATGGCTGTTTCTACAAAGCATCAGCAACTGAGACTCAGTCTCCTTATACTTTCACTTCTCATTCACTTTATCCCTTTATTTCAAAAATATTTATTGAGGTCTCACTATGATCCCGGCACTATTTAGGCATTCAGGATGTAAGAACAAATAAAAATAAAGTTGCATTTCTCAAGATGCTTACATTCTGGTAGGAGGAAGACACATAAACACACACACACACACACACACACACACACACACACAAACCCCACATGGGTACAATACATTATGTTTTGAGAAGCACTCTGGAGGAAAGCATACCAGGGCCAGTCAACATTGGGCAGGTGGATTTTCTATGAAGTAGTTAGGAAAATCACTCTGATAGTGGGACATTTGAACAAAGACTTGAAGGAAACAAGAGAATGAGTCAAATGGATATTTGCAGGGAAGATCAAATTTAAAACCCAGTAGGGGGAACGTAGCAAGACTATTTGAGAAACAGCAAGGGCACTGATGTGGCTGGCACTGAGTGAAGATGAGTGGGGTGTAATACAAGAAGAGGTCAGATCCAGGTCAAGGGTCAGATCAGAATAAGGAGGGTGAAAGAGAGATAGTTCAAGAGTTTGGGGCCTACTTTATTTATTTATTTATTCTTGACGATTTTATTTATTTAGAGAGCATGAGTGGGGTGAGGACAAAGAGAGAGGAGAGAAAGAATCTCAAGCAGACTCCTAACTGGGCACAGAGCCTGACACAGGGCTTGATATCATGGCCTGAGCCAAAATCAAGAGTTGGACATGTTTTAACTGACTGAGCCAACCAGGCACTCCAGGGTCTAGTTTAAAGTGTGACTTTCAGGAGCACCTGGTGGCTCAGCCATTAAGTGTCTGCCTTTGGCTCTGGTCATGATCCCAAGATCCTGGGATGGAGCCCCGCTTCAGGCTCCCTGCTCAGCGGGAAGCCTGCTTCTCTCTCTCCCACTCCCCCTGCTTGTATTTCCTTTCTCTGTGTCAAATAAATAAATAAAATCTTAAAAAGAAATAAAGTGTGACTCTCAGTGGTGGCCTGATTGGGCTAAAGTTTTAACATAATATCTTAGTATTCATTGGTAGATACATGGTCTGGGAGTAAGCCTTGGCAAGTACACTGTTGTTTGGTAAATGAATTGCTTCCAGGAAAGTAAACTAAACTTTTCTTACAGGAATTTCCTGAAGCAAAGAGGGAAGCTACTTATTGTCTTACAGTTTTATCTTTCCTCGAACAAATAACTAAGTGATATTGACGCAGGTGATCTTAATTCTTAATCCCATCTGCTGTGTGATGTTGATGTAGGTGGGCACATGTCTCACATGCTTAAAAACATATCGCACTGAGGCACCTCAGTGGTGTGGTTCAGTTGGTTAAGTGTCTGACTCATGATTTCAGCACAGGTCATGATCTCATGGCTCATGAGATTGAGCCCTGGGTCAGGCTCTGCCCTCAGTGTTGGCTTGAGATTCTCTCTCCCCGCTCTGCCCCTCCCCACAACCTGTGTGCGATCTCTCTGCCTCCTCATCTTCCTAAAATAAACCATCAAGTCTTTAAATAAATAAGTAGATGTCTCATTTTGAAATGCTAAAATAAATAAATAAATAATTCACTTAAAGAACTACACATAAAAAATACAATGAAATCAATTAAATTAAATTAAATTAATATCTCATGTAGCCCTTACCTTCACCCAGTGAAGTACGAATTATTGTTGTCCCCACTTCCCAGATGAAAATTTGAGGCACTGAGATTTTAGGTACCTCATCTTGGTCACATAGCTACCAAAAACCTCAAATGGAGGCTCAGTGCTGTGCCTTTCAACCATTAGGCCTGCTGTATCCTGACTGTAGACATGAGTTCTAGATAAAATCATCAGAAATGGAGGCCTTTCCACAGTCAGCAAATTCAAATACAAAGCTGCACTGCTGCATTTTAGCCTTCAAAAGCATCAGTTACCATAGGTACCACAGAAGCAGTCTGCACCCTGCACTTCAAGTACAGTTGGAAGGTGATTTCACCAAGGGTTTTTTTTTTAATATTTTATTTATTTGAGAGAGAAAATGTGTGAGAGTGAGAGTATAAGTGTTGGGTGCAAAGGAAGAAGCAAACTCCCCACAGAGCAGGGGACTGGAAGCAAGGCTTGATCCCAGGATCCCAGGATCAGGAGTTGAGCCAAAGGCAGACGCTTAACCAACTGAGCCACACAGGGGACCCTCACCACGCGTTTTTAAATCTAAATCAAATAAGAAAAAGAAGCTGGGATGAGTTACAAAATTTAATTTAGAAAAAAGGCCCTCAAAGGAGGTCTTTGCAACCCTGTGGAGATTCTTTAAAGGTGTCCACAAATAGGGAAGGAGATCTGGAAAGGAGCTCTGCATGTAGTGGAAATGACCCCAGCTCCATGCTTAGGAAGATATTCTAAGGGGATACATTTCCTCCTGCAGTGCTAGAGAGGCTAAGAAAAATAGCAAGTATTCATTGAGAGCTTACAGCATGCCAGGCACCTTTGGGGTTCTCACTACTTTACATACATTATCTGATTTGGTCCACACAACACCTCCATTAGGCACAAGTGGAGAAATGCAACCCTACTTTAGAAAGTCAATGGAGAAACACAATATAATTTAAAGGCAAGTTCACAGAGAGAACAACAGCTGTATTTACACAAAATAAAATTAAGAAAATAAAAATAAATGTCTGTTGCTTTTAGGATTTCTGTAACTTTGTGTAATTGCTGGAGAAAGGGATTTTGAAATTTATCCAAATTGAATTGTACCTGTTCTTTTCCAGTTATTATTTAAAGGCAATTGTATCACACCCTCCATGCATCAAATGGAGTAGCATTTCTATCAGATAAACGGTTAGGGATTTTTAAGATAACAAAACACAAGTGAAAACAACAACAAAACATTTCAAAGTTTCTGAATTCTTTCTGAATAGATGTGTTCTTTACAATATCCAAGTAAATAGCAAATACAATTGAAGCACAGAGAAAGAGAATATGTATCTTCTTATTTTAAAGACAGAAATGATCAGGGATACATTACATATGTATAGAATGATCTCTTTATCTTAAATTAAAAAACTGTGAAAAGATACTTCTTCCCATACGAAATCAACCCCCACCGTCACCCAAAGAAAGTATAAAATGGAAGGAAATTGCATTTCAAACAATATCAAGAAAGAGCCATAATAACAAACTATAACCTAAATGACTATCAGCTAAATGCAATGTAACTCCAACCTAAAGAAGAAAATGCCACGACAGACTTAAAATATTGCAGATACTGGGGACTAATTGTAATAACTACGAAGGATATACTGTATGCTAGGATATGTTCTAAATATTAACTAATTTAATCCTAACAGCCCCGTGAGGTAGGTACTTTTATTATCCCCATTAAAAAACGATGAAACAGAGGCACAGAGAAAGTAAGCGACTCACTAAAGATCACTGCTGGGGAGCAAGAATTTTTCCCTTTCAAGGTCCTTCTAGACAGACTAAGAATCAAATTGATATGGGACAGATTAACATGAGAAAACCAAATTAAATATGGGGAATCCACACAGACATGGAAACTCCATAGACAGGCAAAATGAGGTCTGTAAGTCATCCTGAAGTAAGAAGGAGATGGGGGCTGGCACTTCAAAGAGAAAAGTACAATTCTGAAGAAGAACGAAAAAGAGTCCATGTTTGGTAAACAAATACCTGCTCAAAAAATGGGACACAGAGAGGACTTTGATCAAACAGGCCTTGCTAGGTTCCTCCCAGTCCATCCTGCATAATTTCAATTATAATGTAGTTATCTCTGGTGACAGCTTTCTTCCTGGGACAGGTCCTCTACCTAAATTCTTTCACACAATGGGGGGGGGGGCAGGTAAAGAGCTGAAGGGAAGAAACAATTCTTCTCTACTCTCAAGGTCTTTCAGCTGGTCTAAGAATTCAATTGACATAAAACAGATTAACAGGAGTTAAAAAAAACAAAGTTTTATTAAATGTGCATGGAGGCCCAATCATAGAATGGAGACCTAAGAAATGACCAAGGCAGGCAATTTTTTATATTTTTAGACAAAGAGACAATCAGTCTGCAAGGAATTGGCAGGACAAAAAAAACAACTTTGGGAGCTCCAGTGAGTGATGAGTTCTAAGCAGAATTTGGACTAGGGTAGTAAATTAGTAAAATATTACAAGTGTTATATATACAGCTTTCTGGGCTTTAAGTTTTCTATTCTTGGTGAAGGATTTTTCTTTACATTCTGGTACAAGGAGGGTACCTTTCACATGAGAGGTTTATTTCTTGTGTTCAGAGGGACAGAGGAGGCTCTAAGTGTCCTTGCTACACAGGCTGTCTCTTAAGTAACTTTTATTTAAAATAATCAATATGCCAAAGTGGCACATTTTGAGGCAGCCTGCCCTTTGCTTCTATAGAGCTTTTCCTGGATCAGCTGGGTTGTGATTGCTTTTTAACTCAAAATAATGTTCATGCCAAAGTGGACCTTCTTGGGGCAGCTTGGCCTTGGCCCCTAATTATCACACAGCTACTAATTATCAGAATTTGAGTGTGAACTCTGGAATTTGAGTAGAGCATAAAGCTTTTCAAAAAATAAGTAGCACAAGAATCCCCTGCTTAACAAAGCATGTTCTAGTGCAGGGCTGGTCTGAGGTAAGGGATAACAGAGGACAGTTTGAAGAAAGGAAGGCATGGGCAAGGGGCCCCCCTCCTAAGAGGAAACTACCCTTAAAAGGAGGAAGACCCCCAACCTGTAATTGTACACCACCCTGGAAGAAGCCCTCCACCCTTTCCCATGTAAGCAACTGCCTGATAGGTTGATGAGCGCATGGGCAAAAACCTAATTGGGTGACAGGTGCAAGGAGGGTTAATCAGATTAAAACAGCCCATCAACAATGTCATAAAACCCCTAGATTTAAATGTCAAAATGGCAACCTTCTTGGGTCCCCCCCCTTTCGGGAGCTTGGTACTATCACTCAATAAACTTTGCTTTGCTGCCCACCACTAGTCTACCTCTCTTCATTCTTCAAAGTGGTGTGACCAAGAACCTCAGGCACTAAAGGAAAAAGAAATCCTCAAACAGGGAGGAGACTCCTTAGAGCTACTCTCTGACATAAAGTGGCAGGGAAGGCAGCCCTGATCAAAGCATCTTCCAGAAACAGGCAGTTAGTGTGGCAGCAAGGTGGGGGGGGGGTTAGAAAATGTAGCAGTGGGAAGTTTTTTTCCTTCTTCCCTTCAAGGTTCTTTGGCTTGTCTAATAATTGATAAAAGACAGACATACAAGAGAAAAAATAAACAGATGTTTAATAACATGTATGCCTCCTGTATGCATGGGAGAGACCCAGGAAAATGGAGTAACTCTCTGAAGTGGCCCTAAATACCATCTTCAGCAAAAGACAAAAGAAGATGTTGGGGGAGGGGAGGGTGTCCCTTATGAGAGTTTACCAGGCACAGTAAACAAGGGTACCATCATCATGGGGATTTAGGTCTTTGCCTTCCCCATTGCTAAGAGTTCATAGAGATTTAGCCACCCTTCTCTTGCTAGTTCAGCAAGGAAGATACTCTTACAAATAGAGATTTCTCATACACGTACAAATGTTTTTTACAAAAGGGTAATTTCTCACTTTTCAGAATTGCACCTGTGTTCGCAGTTTCTTAAAAATGAGCTTCAAAAAATCAATATGCCAAAGAGTCGTATTTTAGGATGTTATATTTTACCCTCCTCCAGGAGGCAACCAACCTGTAGCTCATTCTTACCCAGAGAAGACCAAATGCCAAGTCATCACTCAACAGGGGGCTTTACTGCAAGACCACCCAGCCGATCTTGTCAGCCCGAGGCTCACAATCCACATGAACCTGTTCTGACATTCTGGATTTAAAACCAAGCAGGCTGAAGCCTCAGGTGTCCTTCACACACAATTCTTCAGTCAACAGTCTATAACAAATGTCCTGCAGCACATTTTGAAGATAGTTTTATTTGGGCTCCAGGCGGATTATTCACAGCACATGGTGTTGGTTGGTCATTGGCAAGTAAGTTGGTCTGGGGAAGGGGACGGTACCCGGGTGGCCTGAAGGCCTGCCTTCAGCTCAGGTCATGATCCCAGGGTCCTGGAATCGAGCCCTGCATCAGGCTCCGTGCTTGGCGGGGAGCCTGCTTCTCCCTCTCCCTTTGCATGTTCCCCCTACTTGTGCTCGCTCTCTCTGTTAAATAAATAAGCAAAATCTTAAAAAAAAAAAAAGTAAAATAAATTGGGGGAAGCAATAGAGGGAATTCTCCCTCACTCCATTAGCCAAAATAAATTCCAAAGATATGAAATGTTTAAACGTAATGAAACATTTAAAACCCAAGAAAAGGGGACCCTGGCTGGCTCAGTCAGAAGAGCATGCAAGGGGCACCTGGGTGGCTCAGTGGGTTAAGCTGCTGCCTTCAACTCAGGTCATGATCTCAGGGTCCTGGGATTGAGCCCCACATCGGGCTCTCTGCTCAGCAGGGAGCCTGCTTCCCCCTCTCTTTTTGTCTGCCTCTCTGCCTACTTGTGATCTCTCTGTCATATAAATAAATAAAATTAAAAAAAAAAAAAAGAAGAGCATGCAACTTCTGATCTCAGGGTAGTGAGTTTGAGCCCTGGGTTGGGTATACAGATTACTTATTTAAATAAATAAAGTTTTTTAAAAAATAAAAATAAAAATGAATAAAACCCAAAAAGAAAGCAAAAGAAATTTTAAACAACACATTTAGGGTGTTGAGCAAAAAAGCTTGAAGACCACTGCTATATCCATCAAAAAAAAAGAGAGAGAGAGAGAGAGAGAGAGAGAGAGAGCATATAATCCCTGTTAATAGGTCTGTATCTTTAGGGTGCACAGTATACATTATATATATAGAATTTTATATATATTAGGCATGGATTTATGCCTACTACTGGAGATGCTGGTTCACTGTATCTCCAATGAATCTCTGTATACATCTATATAGAGATAAAATTTTAATCCTTACAACAACTCCATGAGGCACATGTTCAGAAATCAGCCCTATCTTAAAAAAGTCACTGTGTAATAATAATGGTAAACTATAAACAGTGGTTCACTTCCTATTTTATAATATGTACATGAACTCTGTTAATGGTTATATATATACATAAAGATTACATATATATATATATATATATGCATATACAATCTGACAAAGATTATGTCTTAGCCCAGTCTCTAATCAGGCTCCTCTGATTTGTCTTTTCAACTAGGTCCTGATTTTTGGGCCTCCATGTTCATCTTTGTACTGTCCACTTCTAACAAGACCCCTGCTAAGCCGGCTTAGCCTGAATCACCAGCCATTGATACCCAACCATTTTCAAGTTCTGACCACATTATTCATCCTCCACCATCCATCCCCTAGGTGATGTACACTTCCCCCTAGTGAAGGCCTGCCTTCGAAGAATTCTATTAGGTCACTTTAGCCAGAGAATCTAGCACCCCTTCACTCTGATGTTTCTTTTCACTTATTTTTCCATCAAAATGTCCCTCACACTCCTCCTTGGCTAAAAATTCCATTTTTCATTCATGTATTTGGAATTGAGTCCTATCTGTCTCCCCCACTGCAAAATACCATTGTAGTGGTTCATACACCAATTGTGGTGGTTCTCAGGAAAGTCTGCCTTCTCATTCTTTTACAAGTGTTGTAATAACTTTTTCTTTAACAAATCTTAAGGTGAGGAAAACCCCTAAGGTGAGGTAAATCCGTGTTTTGAATCAGTGGATACCACTGATGCTAGACACCTATTAACATGGTCTCAGTAATGGGGAGGATACCCTAAATTTACCTTGTGTTGCTGAGTTACTCTCTCTAGTCTTAAAGTCGTGGGTGTGGGTGCACAACCTCATCATGGAATGGGTTATGGGTTTATGCCTGGCTCCCTTGGGCCACAGACCAAAAGAACAATTTCATGTTCTCTGATGGGAGGCAAAGCTCTGCATGGAAAATGGGATTCTCAAGGAAGGGGAAGTAGAATATAACAATCCAAAATATGCCTCTTTGGCATTACGATTATGTTGAACTATTATTTTTAAGAAACAACAGACACAGGAGAAGCTCTGAAAACTGACTAGAAGGTATCCGTTTGTAAAGTGAACTCCCTTTGTAAGGATGTCTTTTTCTCTGTATCAAGAGGAGGGAAAGGACTCTAAAGCTCTAGAAACTCTTATCAATGGAAAAGTCTGCATAACAATCTTACCCTCATTTAGTGCGCTTTGCTTGATAACCTTCCACAACTGGCCCCCAATACACACACACACACACACACACACACACACACACACACACACACACGTTTTCTTTCTCTTTAGCTGGAGATAGTATAGAAGGTGGTGGCTTGAGCCATTTCAGAGAGTTATGCAGTTCCTGGGACTTTTCCATGTATACAGAAGTATATGTGTTATTAAACTTACGTTTATTTTCCTCCCATGAATCTTTTATTAGCTGGGGACAGAATTTCAGCCAAGAACCCAGTATAGGAGAAAAATTAGTTCTCTTCCCCTTATACCAACAATAGGAAGAGGATGAATACTAAACAGCTGTGACAAGGAAAACTGTCTATGACAGCATGTGTTAGCAATCCATAGTGGCTGAGAACATGGGCAACTAGAGTCCAAAGACTGAGATCCAATACTGGATCCAACATTTGCCAACCCTATAACCTCACTTCTCTCCCATTTTCTTTTCAGTTGAGGTATAATGGAACACAACATTATATTAGTTTCCAGTGTACAGCATAACGATGGATATTCATGTATATTGCAAAATGATTATCGCAATAGGATTTCTATTTTCAATGGGGTTCCACTGGAGAATTAGGCCCTAATGCCCTGAAACAGTCACTGGATGCAACACATGAATTTCTCTCCTATGTACCTAAAATGGTGTTGGCTGTGTTCTCTTCGGAAGAAAGGAGAAAACATTCACTCGAATCTTTTTCTCTAGCACTTAACTCTCACACCAAACCCCTTACAAGGGTAGTTGCAGGCTGAATAAATCACTTCTCTTTTCCACATCTGGGGTTTTTTTTTTTGTTTCATTTTAACTTCTAAAGGGTACAAATTGTACCTTGTTCATATTTTTTTAATGAGAATTTAATGAGCTAAGACATGTAAAGCACTTAAAACAGTGCCAGGCACAATAATATATGTTGCTGTTATCAACATCACATTCATATTTGTATTTTCCACTTTTTCTTGAAATATGGGTGCTCAGTAAATAGTTGAGAAATGAACAGGTGTGTGCATGCGTAAAGATAAACAGTAGTACTGTGCAGAATAAATTAGGACAGATGGGAGGAAGAGAAACTGGTTGAAAACTGCTGGAATCGTAACAAATATATAGATATACATGTATATATAACTGAAGAGGTTTTTGAAATGGAGGGACAGTAGTGAAAATGGAGAGGATATAGGTCTCAGACATGTTGTAGAGATGATTCCATGGGACCTGGGATCTGTCAGGATCTGGGCAGTAATGATAACTCACAGCGGTTAACTTGTGTAACTGAACAAATGAACAGCGGTGTCATCCAGAGAAAGGGAAAAAATTCCAGGGAGGAATGATGAGCTGAATTTGGGAAATTTGGGTAATTAATCTTATAAGAAATCTTTTTAAAAGATTTATTCATTTATTTGTGAAAGAAAGTGAGAAAGAACGCACACAAGTGGAAGGGCCGGGCACAGAGGGAAAGAGAATCTAAAGCAGACTCCATGCTGAGCATAGACCCCAATGAGGGGCCCAATTACAGAACCCTGAAATCATGACCTGAGCCAAAACCAAGAGTTGGAAGCTCAACTGACTGCTCCACCCAGGTGCACCTAATCTTATAAAAAATCTTATAATCAATCTTATAAAACTGGGTATTTACTACAAAACAGGAGGATACTGTGAAATTACTTGGAGAAAATATAGCAGAGCCTCAGAAAGAGATTATAGCTTGAAGGAGAGACATAAGGTACCCAGAAAGAGCTCTGTCTCTGGGCCCTCTTTATTGGGCTGGCTTCCTTTTCCTGTCCCTGAAGACTGGTCTTTTGCTCAGGTCATATGCTGGGAGTGGCCATGCCCCTGTAGCCAACGTCAGTGTTCTACCCAGACCACCATCCTACCGTTTTTGTCCTTTTTGTGGACCCCTTAGCTCTGGTATACTTTTCCTTCCAACAGTTAGCACCTGTAATCCATTTAGGGGGCAACTCAGGTGGCCCTGGAGTCATTTGCAGTCATGTAGCAGAAATGGAAGTGCTTGGAATTTACATTCCTCCACCTCTAGGGTAGCTCTTATTCACATATATATTTTAAGATTTTATTTCATTTATTTGACAGAGAGAGACAATACAAGCAGAGGGGAGAGGCAGAAGGAGAGGAAGAAGCAGACTCCTCTGAGCAGGGAGCCCAATGTGGGGCTCGATCCAGGACCCTGAGATCATGACCTGAGCTGAGGGAAGATGCTTAACTGAATGAGTAACCCAGGTGTCCCTAGGGTAGCCCTCAGACAATGATAATGTCTGAAGGCATGTGAATGCTCTGCTTCCTTGCCTCTAATCAGGAAAACCCCAAGATATACTTTATATTTACAGGTTTTACATGGAATAAGACTTAGCTCCCCTACCCTCTGTGGGACTTTTGCTTTTCCCTTTTCCTACCCTGTTTCCCTTAGTCCCTGACTGATTTTTCCTGTGAACACTTACCTAATGATTTATTTGCAGATATATCTTCATCGCAGAGTCTCTTTCAGGGAGACCTAACTATTACACATTAAATGGTGTTCCCCCCAAAAAGATATGTTGGAAATAAGATCACCGCAGATGTAATTAGTTAAGATGACATCATTAGGGTGGACCCTAATCCAATACGACCAGTATCCATAGAAAAGAGGGATATCTGGACACAGATGGACATGCAGAGGGGAGACACAGGGAGAAGATGGCCATGTGACTTGAGTGAGATACTTTCCAGCCAAAATATGCTAAGGATTGCAGCAAACACAAGAAGCTAGAAGAGGCAAATTAGAATTGTCCCCTAGAGCCACAAAAGAGAAGATGGCCTTGATTTCAGACTTCTGGCTCTGGAATGTGAAATAAATTTATGGTGTTTCAAGCTACTCAGTGTGGGATAGTTTGCAATGGAGGCCCTAGGAAACTAATACACTAATCACTAGTAACTCTAGTCCCAAGTGTTACCTCTCTTCTAAGAGATCAGCAGAGATGGACACCAGATTGTCTTAGCTCCTATTCCAAGTACAGATTCTGACTGGAAAACAAAGGTCCTTCAACTCTGTGCAGGTGGTAGAGTAACACTGTATAAATCTTAATGCTGCGATTAAGAGGAAACAGTTCCCACAGCAAAGGGGAGCACCCTGGAGCCCATGGATAGAGAAACATCCCTAAAATAGCCACTGGAAAGAGATTTCTAAGCATGGAATCCTCCGGTCCTTTGTATAGTCCTAAGTATCCAACAAAAACCGATGAAGGAGTTTGGTTACTTTTTCAAATTCAGAAGATGTTCCAAATTCACAGGGATTCCAAAACATGAAATTTGAAAAAGCCTCCAAGTTGATTAGTGTTGCCATTCTGATTCTCTGATTTGGCTTCTCGATGGCAACAATGCATGCTACGGAATAACATTAATTCAGAACCAACAACAAATCCTGCTGTGCATTGAAACATGAAGTCAATTTATGTCAAATGTTGTTTCATCGAATTTGAAACATAATAAACAGAAATGGTACCAGTAAATATACAAATTTATTTAGCAGTGCAGTATTCTGGATTTTTAAGCCAACTCTAAAAGGGAAGAGAAAAGAAATAAAGTTAGGGAGAGGCTTTTTTTTTTTTCCTTATGATTCAAACTGAAAGCAGAACATTTTGAAAACTGGCTCAGACATTGAATTTCATTCCCACCATCTCAGCAGCAGCCAATTTGAACCTCATTCAAAGCTGACTGTTTTCAAGCAGTTACTAGTATACACGTATTTATTAATGGACAGGCACTGAGTGTCATTTCTCTTCTACTTCCTCTACTAATCAAGTTATGAAATGTGATTTTTCAGTTAACTCTAAACATATGTGCAATGAAATGAAATTTAATTTGTTTATTTCAACATCCATCCAACTTTTCTTTTTGAATGCCATTTATTTTCTATTTACGGCAGAGGAATTTCAAAGAAAGGAACCCGGCTCCTTGAAGTTTCTTCTTGAGTAGAAGTAGTGGCTTTCTAATACATTGGCTAACTGTGGACTGTCACCATCAGTTACCCAAAAGCACATCCTACAGTAAAGATTCTGATAGAAGTGTTTCATGACGGATAGGTTTTGAGGGGAGCCTGGCCAAAGGGGAAGAAACAGGGAGGGGAAAAAAGCAAGCAAACATACATCTCAGGCCAGGTCTTGACCTCCGTCTGATCCTGAGGAAGTTACACCTCAGACATTTTGCTATTTCTAAAGCAACAGCTGGGCTTTCTTACTCCTGCACCCATCAGTCATTGGGTAAAGGTCGCCCAGTGCTCTGATCTGAATGTTTGTTTCCCCCAAACATTCGTATGTTGAAAACCTAATCTTCAAGATGGTGGTATCAGGAAGTGGGTGGGGGTGTCTTTGAATGGTTATTAGGTTATGAGGGTAGAGCCACCATGAATGGGATTAGCGCCCTGATAAAAGAGACCCCACAGAGCTCCCTGGCCCCTTCCACCAAGGAAATGCACAAGAAGTCTATGACCCAGAAGAGGGCCATCACTTGATCATGCTAACAACCTGGTCTCAGACTTCCAGGCTCCAGAGCAACATTTCTGTTGTTTATCAACCACCCAGTCTGTGGTGTTTTGTTATTTTGTTATAGCAGCCCAAACAGACAAAAATGGGTTGGCAGTGGGCAGAGGGCATCTCCCTGGTAATTCCAACTTTCTGCTGTTGTGACAGGGGCAGATCCAGCAGCCCAGGAGTAGGCCTCTAAAGACAACACCAGGTGTGTGCTGTTGAAAACAAAAACACACCAGACTGGAAGAACAGTGCTTAGAAATTGCAAAGGAAAATGCATACACACACACAAACACACACACAAAACAAAACAAAACAAAAATGGAGGTGACAGAAATGTGTAGAATCTTGATTGTGGTGATGGTATCACAGGTGTATGTGTATGTCCAAACTCACCAAAAAGTATCCATAAATATGTGTGTTTTATGTATCAATTATGCCTCAACAGAACTAAAAAAGCAAAGTTCAAAGAAAGGGATCATTAGTATACTTGATGATCTCATTTAAACTGATCTCATTAGGATAGAAAGTATAGCTTTTGGTTCAGCTTGTCCACAAGCTTATAAGGCCTACTTATTAAGCCTTTTGAATTACAGCCCCCAAGCCTAACCCAGATTCCAGGGCCACAATATGTCAGCTTAGACATGAGTGTCCTTGGTCCCCACTAACCTCACAAGATGGATCTAATACAGACTCATTCTTTTGACTTCTCTCTTTTTCCTTTCTCCAAATTTTTATTTAAATTCCAGTTATTAGCATACAGTGGAATATTAGTATCAAGTATAGAATTTAGTGGCTCATCAATTACATACAATACCCAGTATTCATCGCAAGTGCCCTCCATCATTTCCATCATCTATTTAACCCATCTCCCCCCAGGCCACCCTCCACCACCCACCTCCCTTCTAATAACCCTCAGTTTGTTTTCTATAGTTAAGGGTCTGTTTCTTGCTTTTCCTCTCTCTTTTCTACCCCCATGTTAATTTGTTTTGTTTCTTAAATTCCACATATGAGTGAAATAATATGGTATTTATCTTTCTCTGACTGCTGATTTCCCTTAGCGTCACACTCTCTAGCTCCATTCGTGTCATTGCAAATGGCAAGATTTCATTCTTTTTTGATGGCTGAGTTACTCAGCCATCTATTGGCATATTTGAGCTCTTTCCATAGGTTGGCTATTATTGATAATACTTCTATAAATACCAGGGTACATATATCCCTTCCAAACAGTATTTTTGTATCCTTTGGTTAAATATCTAATAGTGCAACTCCTGGATCCTAGGGTAGTTCTGTTTTTAACTTTTGGAGGGACCTCCATACTATTTTCCAGAGTGGCTGCACCAGTTTGCATTCCCACCAACAGTGTAAGAGAGATCCCCTTTCTCCACATCCTCACCCACACCTGTTGTTGCCTTCTCTAATTTGAAATCTGATTGGCTTGTGGCATAAACTTCACTGAAGGCAAAACCGCATCTTTCATAAAACTATAAAAGTGAAGTTGCTGAAATCATTATTTTAGACAACACAATATTTTAAATGTCAGGAGAAATTTTAAGTCTATTTATTGAGCCTTTCACTATGTATGCAGGAATTCCAATTACTAATACCGTATTTATACATGTCTCCCTGCCATGACCATCATATACTGACTCATACCTGACAAAATCAGAAGAAATAAGATTATTTTTCCACAAGCAACCTTCCCATGGGCTGCTACAATTGGGAAGAATAAGCCAGAAGGGTGACAAAGACTGTAACTGATCACTGCAATGTCCAGGTAAAACTGCCATAAATCTTGGCAACATGGGCCCAGGCTTCTCCTTTCTTTGGAGGATTTCTACATGCTTGGATCTGACCAAAATCCTGAGGAGGCAGTAAGAATAATCTACTTATGTGAGAGGCTGATTTACCTCCTGGGAAAGACTTTCCATGTGGAAGAAGAATCACAAGGGGTATTTGGTGAAAGACAGTGGCCAATATCTGAGGGAAAAGAGAAATTCTGAAAGATAATAATAATAAAAAAGAACCAGTTACTCTAGTTGTTACTCATTCTTCCAGTCCAGCTCCAACAAATTCATGCCTAAGCCCCAGTATGATGAGGCACTAATAAAAGAATGAATGAAGAATTCATGTCTAAGGCCACTGGTATGACAAGACATCAACCATGTTAGTTTAGG
Organism: Mustela erminea; assembly: GCF_009829155.1. NCBI lineage: Eukaryota > Metazoa > Chordata > Mammalia > Carnivora > Mustelidae > Mustela > Mustela erminea. Next base: position 37,924,669 of record NC_045635.1, read on the forward strand.
TACCTTTGCTGGTAATGAAAAATAGCATACAATTAGGGACTCACTTCTTCCATGCATCCTAGATGCACTTTCCTTCTGTTTTCATGTAGAATATGATTATCTAAATTTTTCTTATTCATCATGGGAGGTCAAATACATTGTGTTCAGAAAATACCTTGTCAATCATAATCCAGGAACTAGGGCCCTGAGGTGGGTGACCTCAGAAGGACACCATATGAGCAGGGATCAGTGATACTAGGAGTGAGGGCTGGCCATTACTACCTCTGCACAGATTCTGTGGGCACAGCAGTGGCAGGAGGAACAGCAGGCCTATTGGTAGGCATTACCATAAGATACCACTACGGAAAGAGGCAGTAAAGAGAAGAAATGATTACTTAATTTAACTGTTTGAAAAAAAAATGATACATGACAGAAGTAAGAGTATATAAAAACCAAACATAGAGTCCAGCCTTTCACTATGTGAGGATGCAATATGAAAACTGTGAACCAGAAAGATAGCCTCACCAAACAGCAAATCAGCTGGTGCCTTGATCGTGGACTCTCCAGCCTCTAGAATTGGAGGAAAAGGGAAAAAAACAAAAACAGTGGTAACAAAACAAACAAACAATAAAACAGATAAAAATCTTTTCAAAAACAGCTACTTAATATAAAAAAAAATGGCGACTTGAAGTACAGAGTCAGAATGAGCATATTACTCACCTCAAGGACCAGATACAAGAGATAATGGCCAAAACCAGCACAGAGAACTCCTGCCTGAAGAGAAACACTGAACCAAATAGTTCACAGAGCCAGAACAAATGTGACACAGAGGAACTCTTGTAGGACTGAGACTGAGAAACTTAAGTCTGAATACCAAAGACAAGAACTGGATTCATATGGAGATTGAAATGTTCCTTAGAAAGAAGCTGCAGAAACTCGTGGAGAAGCTAGGCTTCTGGAAGGAGGAATTCAATATGCACACAGAAATGAATATAAATGAATATAAACAGAATGAACTAGATGCTCTCAAAGCTGCAAAGGTCTTTGACTTACCACACCTTCAAGGCCTTGCAAAGATGCTAGGAGTATATAAACAGGTCATGATTACAGATCATATAGAGCAGGAGAAGACCAGGAAGGAAGTAAAATGGGATGACTTGGAATTACACAGCATTATAAAGCTCCAGGCCTGGTGGCAAGGGGCTGTGCTACAGGAAGAAATGGGTTGGCTTCAAAATGCCTAAGCAGGACAAAGATGGTATCAAGGATTCAAAAGGAAAAGGCAAAGCTAAGTGGAGAGGCATGAAAAAGTAATTGAGTCATCTGTGTTTTCCTATAATATTCTGGACAGGACAAAGAAAACTTGAAAGCATAAGAAACATCTTTTACCATCACAGATAACTCATCTGTGGTTGATTCCTATTTGGACATTCCTCCCACCTTTTAAAAGATTATTTATTTATTTGAGAGAGAATGGTGGTGAGAGGCAGAGGGAAAGGGAGAGTCTTTTTTAAAATTTCTTTTCAGTGTTCCAGAATTCATTGTTTATGCGCCACACCCAGTGCTCCATGCAATAAATGCCCTCCATAATACCCACCACCAGGCTCACCCAACCTCCTACCCCCTCCCCTCCAAAACGCTCAGTTTGCTTCTCAGAGTCCACAGTCTCTCATGATTTGTCTCCCCCGCCAATATCCCCCAACTCACTTCTCCTCTCCATCTCCCCAAGTCCTCCGTGTTATTCCTTATGCTCCACAAGTAAGTGAAACCATGTGATAATTGACTCTCTCTGCTTGATTTATTTCACTCAGCATAATCTCTTCCAGTCCTGTCCGTGTTGGTACAAAATTTGGGTATTCATCCTTTCTGATGGAGCCATAATACTCCATAGTATATATGGACCATATCTTCTTTATCCATTCATCCACTGAAGGACATCTTGGTTCTTTCCACAGTTTGGCGACCGTGACCACTGCTGCTATGAACACTGGGGTACAGATGGCCCTTCTTTTCACTACATCTGTGTCTTTGGGGTAAATACCCAATAGTTCAATTGCAGAGTCACAGAAAAGCTCTATTTTTAATTTCTCAAGGAATCTCCACACTGTTTTCCAAAGTGGCTGTACCAACTTGCATTCCATCCTTTCCAACACATGTTGTTTACTGACTTGTTAATTTTGGCCATTTTAACTGGTGTAAGGTAGTATCTCAACATGGTTTTGATTTGAATCTCCCTGATGGCTAGTGGTGATGAACATTTTTTCATGTGTCTGTTAGCCATTTGTATTTCTTCTTTGGAGAAGTGTCTCTTCATGTCTTCTGCCCATTTTATTGACATGATTATCTGTTTTGTGTGAGTTGAGTTTGAGGAGTTCTTTATAGATTTTGGATATCAGCCCTTTGTCTGTACTGTCATTTGCGAATATCTTCTCCCATTTCGTGGGTTGCCTCTTTGTTTTCTTGATCTTTTCCTTTGCTGTGCAGAAGCTTTTGATCTTGATGAAGTCCCAAAAGTTCATTTTCGCTTTTGTTTCTTTTGCCTTTGGAGACATATCTTGAAAGAAGTTGCTGTGGCTGATTTCGAAGAGATTACTGCCTATGTTCTCCTCTAGGATTCTGATGGACTCCTGCCTCACGTTGAGGTCTTTTATCCATTTTGAATTTGTCTTTGTGCATGGTGTAAGAGAATGGCCGAGTTTCATTCTTCTACACTTAGCTGTCCAATTTTCCCAGCACAATTTATTGAAGAGACTGTCTTTTTTCCACTGGATATTTTTTCCTGCTTTGTCGAAGATCAGTTGACCATAAAGTTGTGGGTCCATATCTGGGCTCTCTACTGTTCCACTGGTCTATATGTCTGTTTTTGTGCCAGTACCACGCTGTCCTGGTGATCACAGCCTTGTAGTAAAGGTTGAAGTCAGGCAATGTGATGCCCCCAGTTTTGTTCTTCTTTTTCAACATTTCCTTAGCAATTCAGGGTCTCTTCTGGTTCCATACAAATTTTAGGATTGTTTGTTCCAGCTCTTTGAAAAATGCAAGTGGAATTTTTATTGGAATGACATTGAAAGTATAGAGTGCTTTAGGCAGTATAGACTTTTTTAAAAAAGATTTTATTTACTTATTTGACAGGCAGAGATTACAAGTAGGCTGAGAGGCAGGCAGAGAGAGAGGAGGAAGCAGGCTCCCTGCTGAGCAGAGAGCCCAATGTGGGGTTCCATCCCAGGAGCCTGGGATCATGACCTGAACCAAAGGCAGAGGCTTTGACCCACTGAGCCACCCAGGCACCCCGGCAGTATAGACATTTTAACAATATTTATTCTTCCGATCCATGAGCATGGAATGGTCTTCTATCTTTTTGTGTCTTCTGCAATTTCTTTCATGAGTGTTCTGTAGTTCCTTGAGTACAGATGTTTTCCCTCTTTGGTTAGGTTTACTCCGAGTATCTTATGGTTCTTGGTGCTATAGTAAATGGAACCAATTCTCTGATTTCCCTTTCTGTATTTTTATTGTTAGTATATAAGGTGGCAACTGATTTCTGTACTTTGATTTTGTTCAGTCTTAAGCAGACTCCTTGCTGAGCATAGAGCCCCACTCAGGGTTCAGTCTCACAACCTGTGCCAAAACCAAAAGTGGGACTCTTAATTGACTGTGCCACCCAGGTGACCCGCACCCCCTTCTTTTTAAGCAAGCTCTATGCCCAGTGTGTGGCTTGAACTCATGACTCCAAGATCAACAGTCGTATGTTCTCCCAGGTGAGGTCTAGTAATTTCACTTTGCCCATTATATTAATTTTCAAAGCCTGAATTAGGATTATATCATTGATAAGGCTTCTTGATATTTTGAAACAATTTGGCCAAGTAGAAGTATTTCTAAGAATGTTGTGAAGATTCTTCTTTGCTCTTTATCCCCAGGGCTGGGGGGGTTAGGGCGGGGAACAATTCATGGGTTTAGTTACAGTGTTGCAGTAAAGCTTCAGGATTTCCTATAATGTCTTTGATCCTAATTTCAGTCAACTTATCTACAGTGAAAAAAACTTATGATTAAAATGAAGTATTCAGAAGGAATTACAAGATGATGTTTATTTTTTTAAAGATTGGCTGACTGATTTGAGAGAAGAGAGAGCACAAGCAGGGGGAGTAGCATCAGAGGACGAGGAAGAAGCAGGCTCCCCGCAGAGTAGGGAGCCCAATGCAGGGCTTGATTGCAGGACCCTGGGTTTGTGATCTGAGCAGAAGACAGATGTTCAACCAAATGAGCCACTCAGGTGCCCTACAAGATGATGTTCATCAAGTACCTAATGTAATTTATACAGAGCAAAGTTCAAGATGGGTCCTAAAAAACAAATCCAGAGATTTAAAAATATTATTAAGCACCCATGTAAAAATAGCAGGACACCTTAACTCTATCATTTTTACCACCCATGTTAATAATACAACTATGCCTGCACCTAAGAACCCCACTGTGGCTCTTCCTCATCATATTCTTTTCCCTTTCTTCTAGTAGCCACCATGGTCCTGACATTTGTGATAATGATTTCCTTAATTTTCTTTATAGTTTTTTTTTTTTAACTTAAGTATACATTCTGATGCAATATAGTTTATTTTGTCTTGTTTTTGGACCTTTTTATGAATGAACACATATCATTAGAATTTTTATGACTGTCTTCTTTAGCTCAACATTATGTTTATAATAGCAGGATACAGCTGTTCTTCCTTCATTTTCATTTCTGAATAGAATTTTCTGAATACAACAGAATTTATGTAAATATATTTAAATGTGTGAGACTCTTTTTTAATCTATCTGTTCATGTGGTAATTACATAAATTGATTTTTTTAAGATTTTATTTATTTGAGAGAGAGGGAGTGGGTAAGAGACAGAGTATACACCTGTGAGGGAAGAGGCAGAGGGAGGGGGAGAAGCAGGGTCCCCACTAAGCAGTTGAGCCCAGCATGAGGCTTGATCTCAGGACCTGGGATCATGACCTGAACCGAATGTAGACACTTAATGGACTGAGCCACCCAGGCATGCCATAAATAGATTTTCTGTTTTATCATCCTTGTACTCCTGGAATACTGCTAATATAGCAGGATGTATCATCCTTTTAAAATATTGCTGCATTGGGTTTAATATCTTGTTTAGCAAATTTGCATCTATAGCCATGAGTGAGATATACCTTTATCTTTTCTTGTATTGTCTTTGAATGGCTTTGAATATTATAGGGGAGGAAAAAAAATGTTCTCTCTACCATTCTAACTTCTCAACTGGAAACCCTATAATGAAAGGCAGAGATGCAAGAGGAAAACAAAGAGAAGTTTATTAACATGTATACCTCATGTATACATGGGAAACACCCAGGGGAAAATGAGTAAGTCTCAGAAATGCCTTAGAATTCAGACAGACTTAAGGTATTTAACCAGAAGATACAAATGTAGTGATCCGAAGGGGCACCTGCACCCCAATGTTTATAAAAGCAATGCCCACAATACCTAAACTAAACTATGGAAAATGCCCAGATGTCCATCAACAGATGAATGGATAAAGAAGATGTGGTATATATATACCATGGAATATTATGCAGCCATAAAAATTGAAATCTTGCCATTTGCAATGATGTGGATAGAACTAGAGGGTATTATGCTAAGCAAAATAAGTCAATCAGAGAAAAATGATTATCATATGATCTCACTGACATGTGGAATGTAAGAAACAAGGCAGAGGATCATAGGGGAAGAGAGGAAAAAATGAAACAAGATGAAACCAGAGAGGGAAACAAACCATAAGAGACTTTTAATTTTAGGAAACAAATTGAGGGTTACTGGAGGGGAGTGGAGGGGATAGGGTGGCTGGGGGATGGACATTGGGGAGAGTATGTGTTGTGGTGAGCACTGGCATTGTGTAAGACTGATGAATCACAGACCTGTACCCCTAAAACAAATAATCCATTATATGTTAATTAAAAATTAATTAAAAAGAGGGGCACCTGGGTGGCTCAGTCGTTAAGTATCTGCCTTTGGCTCAGGTCATGATCCCTGCATCCTGGGATCAAGCCCCATATTGGGCTCCCTGTTGGGGTGGTGAGCCTGCTTTTCCCTCTCCAGCTCCCCTGTGCTTATGTTTCCTTTCTGACACTTTGTCATACATAAATAAAATCCTTTAAAAAATAATAAAAAAGAACTCAGACATAAATACCATCTTCACTGAAGGACAAAAGAAATACCTCTTTCTTGTGATTTAGTCTTGCTTCTTTTCCTGGTACAGAGGGAGATACATATGTAGATTTCCCTTACACATGTAAGTGTCCTCTACAAAAGAATAAATTCTACACTGTTTTCAGAGGTTCTCCTGTGCTTGCTGTTTCCCAAAACAATCAGCTCAAGGCAATCTTTATGCCAAGAGAAATATTTTGGGGTGGCATATTCTGCCACCATTCAATATCAAGGTTATACTGGCTTCATAAAATAACTTTGTAGTATGTTTCCTCAGTTGACTGGGAAGAGTTTGTGTAAGATGAAAATTATTTCTTTTTTAACTATTTGCTACATTTTCCCATTAAAGGCAACTGGACCTGGATTTTTTTCAAAGTTTTAGTCATTTTGGCATTTTAGAGATACACAATATATTTCTTTTTATATATCATATTTGGAATTTACTGGTCTTTTTTATTCTGTAGATTACTGAATTTAAACATTCTGGAAAATTTAGAGCATTACCACTTTCAATATAAACTCTGCCTCATTCATTATCTTTCCTCAACTCTTTGAACCTTGATTAGAAATTCTTAATTTATCCTTTATGTCACTAATCTTCTTTTATTTTCCATTTCTTTTGTCTTTTTAATTCATTCTGAAATATGTCCTTTGACTTTTCCACAATTTCACTAATTCTATGTTCACCTAGGTTTAATTAGCTAATAAATCCATCCATTTAGATTTAACTTTCAATTAGTATGGTTTCATTAAATATATTTATACATTTTTTATAGGTTTCTGTACCATGCAAAATATTTCAAGGTCGTTTTTTATTCACATCTGCTATAGAGTGTTTCTGAAATTTGTTTCTGATAACTTCAGTATCTGAAGTCATGGTTGGCAGGGGGCATAAATTTGGGGGTTCTATTTTTTTCTACTGATACTTAGTCGTTATAATTTGTTTCTTTTGTGCTTGGCTCTATTTATCTTTGTACTTATTACCAGCTGCTCACTTTTTGGAAAATTGTTTACATGAGCTTTTTGATGTCTAGCATGAATATGATTCATACAAAGAGGATCTGCATCTACTCCTACTCAATACTGGATGACATTATCAGTCCTCAACCACATTAATCTAAATTCTTTCCTTGAAGCTTTTGTGACCAACCAGATGATATAGGTTGTAAACCATGAAAGACCTGACTCATGCTTACAACTTTTGGAAATGTTTTATGTACTTTATTCAGCACCAATACTCTAGAGTCAAGGGACTGGGACAGACATACTTCTCATTCAGCCTTGATTAAACATGTGATGGTATAGCTTTTGAGGTTACTAATTTAAGGAATAGAGGTGTCTCATCAGAATTTTACACTTGGGGAGATGCTGGGATTTATTTTCTTTCCCCAAGCCCTAAAAAATATGGAATGTCCTCAATGCAATCGAAACTTCAGTGCTCTCCTAGCCCTCTGATTTAATCTTACTTAGATCTGGCCTCACGAATTTCTGACATGTCAGTCCTTTGCTACTTTTAAGGATTTTAAACTTTAGATTTTTTCATTGTTTTTAATGACAGAGTGAGTCCGAATTCCTGTCCTGCTATATTACCTAATCACCTATTTATAGTAAGGATGATTTGGCTTGGGAATGCTGAGTTTTATTATGATGATTACTATGGACATTTCTTGATAAAGTATAATTCTGAAGCTTTTTACCTTTTCCTACTATTTGGGGGGATGAAAAGATGGTTAGGTATTTGGTTAATGATGTGTTTGTTAATGGTAGTGATGTATTTATACATTTGGCCCAAAGGAATTTTGTTGACTATATTCATGTTGATTAAACTTGCTGAAATGAAATACTTCATATTAGCATTATATGTACTTTTCAATTTAAGACTGTGAAAATCGGTTGTGAGGTTCACAACATGCTATTTCAGAATACAGCACCTTGGCATACTGAATATTTTAAGCTGAAGAAGTTTGAGAAAACAGCAGAAGCAGGAACCTCACTATGGACAGGAATAGGAGCTCACTATGAACTCCTTCCTCCTCATACTTCTTCCCTGAAACAGATCACAAAATCTTCATGTGAGAGGTGCCTTTCCCATACCCAGAGGAAAGAAGCATCCCTATCACTGAAGAAAAAGAGATGCCAAAAGTCCTAACAAACAAACATTACTAAGTTTCATGCTAATTCTTGCATACTCCTTAACCTTTCGCAGTCCTCCATGACTGACCGCTCTTCATCAAAACCAACCAGAAAATACACAGGTCTGTTTCTTTGGGTCTTCATTACCTTATGGAAGGTTTGTCTGTCACACAGAGTTATATTAAGTAAACATGTATGCAATTCTCCTTTTAATCTGTCAATTGTCAGTTTAATTTTCGGACACAGCAAAGGACCCTAAGAGGCTTGAGGAAAACTTATTCCTCCCTATAGGTCATAAATCTTTTAAGGGCAGAGACTTGGTCTATTTTGTTATTTGATTCCCCATAGCAGCTACCATAGAGTAGAAATCAACAAATACTTACTGAATGAGTAAATTAATAAAATTGATCAAGAATTCCATTATGCATTTGCTGCTACCTCTACTGGCTACCAGTAAGATTTTTTTTTCCTTTTTCTTCTGTGAGGGTAAACCAAAGTAAGTAAGGAAGGAAATAAATAAATAAATAAATCTGTGTAAAAACAAACTCCACTGTCTTCTGGTATAATCTAAGAGTTATTGGGGCGGGGGAGGCACAGAGGAGAACTATAAGCTGCTAAAACACCTCAGGAAAACAGAACAAAGAGTAGAAGCTTTGTAGGTGTCCTTTGAAATTCTGATTAGCCAAGGAACTCCTGCAAGGAGATTTGGCTTCTGAAAGCAGGGTTCCTGGTCCCTACCTCCAACTGAATATAGGTAAATACATGTGAAAAGCATATAAGAAGGAGAAGCATAATCCTAGGAAATGTTTTATTTTAATGTTCTGTGATGAGCCACACAGACATATACTATCTCTACTATTTATGCAAAATGCTGTTCATTCAACAAATGAACAGCATTTTGCTTCTCTGCAGATATGTCCAAGAATTAGCCTTTCAGGGAGCTCACATACTCATGGGAGGGATAATTTCTATACATGAAAAAAGTCAAAGTAGAGGTTTAGAGAGGAGAAAAATTTTCTGCTTTGGGGTAAGTACATGGGAGAAGTGGAGAGGTGATGGATGGATGGCCATGTTGATATATTAGATTTTGTATTGTTTTGCACACATTTTCTCTTCCTTGACTGTCCTTTTCACATATCTCCATTGTTTGGAAAAATACGTAGTTTACAAGGGTGTATAAAAGTTCTACATGTTGCTTTCTGCAAGATTTGTTTCTGCAAGGAAACAAATTCAAAGATTTCTCTCAACTTCATAATATTTGTAGGGGAGCAAGGAGTAACTAGATAGTCTCTGTTCAAAAGGACACGACAAAAGAATAAGCAAATAAATAATACAGAACCTCTGGTTAATATCTTTACCATCCTAACTGATGGATTGATATGGAAAGGAAAAGAATGTTGCAGCAGGTGTGAATCTCATTTAGGTCTATGGAAAATTGCCAAGCATTTTACTAGAGGTGGTAATTATTTTCCAGATTTTTGAAATACGTTAAACTATTCTTCCTTAGATTAGGCATAGTTCAATTTCTCTTGTCCAGATTCTGCTTTTTACACAATCTTTAGAGACCTGTCTTTGAGGGACACCTGGGTGGCTCAGTCAGTTAAGCATCTGACTCCTGATTTCTGTTCAGGTCATAGTCTCAGGATGGTGGAATCCAGCCTGGCATCAGGCTCTGTGCTCAGCAGGAGTCTGCTTGTGGATTCTCTCTTTCTCTCCCTCTTCCTCTCCCTCCGCCACTCCCCGCCAACGCTTGTGTTATTTCTCTCACTCTAAAATAAATAAATCTTTTTAAAATGATCTGCTTTTGAAAAAAAGGTCTAACAGCATTTTTGTGCTTAATTTGTTAATGGAATTGTTCAGCTTAGTCGAACATATTTTATATTTAATACAGACAGTAGAAATGAGAGATAGGATCACTTAAAACAATGGACAGAGATAGAAAATATATGTAGCTATACTAACCCATGTATACACACATACCTACCTTTCTGTTCATATGTTTATTAAAGCAAGCATGAGTTTATAGTGATGACTCTGACTCTAATCCAGCACCACAAGGTTGATTCTGGTCTTCCCCCTTTACTGATTTATAACTGCTTTCTCCAACAGTGAGAAACCTGAACTTCATTATCTACCACAAGGGTCAACAAATGTTTACCATAAGGGGCCAGATATTAAATAGGATTTGTGGGCCAAACTGTCACTGCTATACCTCCTCAGCTTTGAATTTCATATAATTTTAAGTAATCTCTAGGCCCAGTGTGAGGCTAGAATTCATGACCTGAGAGTAAGAGATACGTGTTCTGCCAAATGAGTGAGCCAGGTATATCATGAAGTACTATTTTCCCATTGATTTTTTTCATGCTTTTAAAACTGAAAAAAAAAAAAAAAAGTTCTTTGAGGCCATCCAAAAATGAGCTAGGTTTGGCCCATGGGGCCCTGGTAAATTGATCCCTGTTTGTTCAATCCTAGTGTTCATATAGTTTCAGAATTGCTAACCCATACCTCTGAGATAAACTTACCAGTTAGAGAAGTTTTGTATAGAATTCTGTAGTCTGTCCTTACAGTCAACATGCTATTTCCAAAACATTTACATCACTTCTTTTCTTCTCCACTCCCATCAGAGCGATGTCATTCTTGGAAATGCAGTTATTTTCATTTGTCATGGTCTGCATTTCAACCTGGGATTCCACAGCATCTTGTGTCTTCCTTTTTTAATTGCATACATGAAAAATGATACTTTGTGGTGTAGACTTCTGCATGTTTTGGCAAATGTACAGAGATGTATCCGTTATTGTGGTACCATGAAGAACAGTGTCATTGAAAATATCTCTCTACTTGTTAATAGCCAGCCCCTTTCTCAACATCCATTCTTTAGAAATTATTAATCAGTAACTTTATGGCCAACCACCCAACCACCCCAACCCCTCAAACTCTGGCAAATATTTCACTGTTTTGTTGCCCTGCAGTTTTGCCTTTTCCAGAATTTCATGAATAGAATTGTACATGTAGGCTTTGAGATTAAATACATTTATTTAGGATTATTATGCTCGTATGAAGGATTGAACATTTCATCATTATAAAATGGTATCTCTATTACTGCTAATAGTATTTGCTATGAAATCTGCTTTATCTGATATTAATAAAGGCTAACTGGCACTTTTTTGACTGGTGTTGCCATTATTTTTTTTTTCTATCCTTTTACTTTAAATTTACTTATAGACAGCATGTACTTGGGTCTTATATTTTTATTTAATCGGGCAATATCATAGGCAGCATATACTTGAATATTGCTTTTTTAGCCTTTCTGGCAATCTCTTCCATTTAACCAGGATATTTAAACTATTTACATTCAATGTCATTAGTGAGATACAGGTTTAAATCTATCATCTTATTAATCCATTTCTATTTGTCCCATCTGTTCTCTTTTCCCTTTCTATCTTTTAATTTAACTGATTTGGGGAGGTGTCATATTTTTTCATTCACTCTGCCAATGTCTTTTAATTGGTGGATTTAGCCCTTAACATTTAATGTAATTATGTATATAGTAAGGCTTAAATTTGATGTTTTATCAATTTTTGTTTGTTTGTTCTTCCTCTCTTCTTTCTCTCTCTGTTTTCTTTTTCTGGGCTTTGTATGGGTTACTTTAAATTTTTTTAAAATTTCATTTTGATTTATCTACAGTACGTTTAGTGTATCTCTTTATATAGCTTACTTGGTGGTTACTGTAGGGATATGTGTGTGTGTGTGTGTGTGTGTGTGTGTATGCAAGTAATGTTTTATTTACCCATATTTTTGGTCTTTCTGAGTTCTTTCTTCCTTGGTAATATTCCAAGATTCTTTCTTGCATCATTTCCTTTCTGTTTAGAAAAATTTCTTTATCCATTCTCTTGGGGTAGGTCTGCTGGTGACAAATTTTCTTAGTTTTCCATCATCTGAGAATGTCTTGATTACCTCTTCATTCTGAAGGATATTTTCAATAGACTCAGGATTCTGGGCTGACGATTCTTTTCTTTCAACACTGTAAAAGTGTCATGACACTTCCTTCAGGCCTCCATGTTCTTTGATGAAAAATCTGCTTTCATTTGAATTGGGATGGTATTATTTCTCTCTTACTGATTCCAATCTGGTTTTCTTTGTTTTCAGTTTTCAAAAGTTTGACTAGTATATGTTTATGCAGATTTCTCAGGGTTTCATTCGCTTCTTGAATCCATATGTTTACATCTTTTGCTTTAGGGAATCATCAGTCATTATTTCTTTGAATACCTTTTCAACTCACTCTATTTCTCCTTTCATTTTGAGATTCCAGAGACATGAATGCTAGATCATTTTTTATAGTTCCACCTGTCTCTTAGGATCTCTTTATATTTTTTATTCAACTTTCTTTCTGTGGTTCAGTTTTTGTAATTTCTATTGTTTTATTATGAAGTTCTCCAATCCTTTCCCATGCCTCTTCATTCTGCTGATGAATGCATCCATTGAGTTTTCCATTTTGGTCACTGAGTATTTTAGTTCCAAAATTTCTCTTGTGTTCCCCTTTATATCTTCTATTTCATTTTTTTCTTCAGATTTTATTTATTTATTTAACAAAGAGACAGAGGGAGAGAGCAAGCACCAGAAGGGGGAGCAGCAGGCAGGGGAAAAGCAGGCTCCCTGCTGAGTAAGAAGCCTGATGTGGGGCTCGATCCCAGGACCTGAGTCAAGGGCAGCCACTTTACTGACTGAGCCCCCTAGGTACTCCATGTATCTTCTATTTCTTTGTGAAGGCTTCCTGTTTTGTTTTTGTTTTGTTTTGTTTTGTTTTTGACTGTGTGATTGCTCATTAAAATACTTTTAGGATTTCTGCTTCAATATTCTTGTCAGATAATCCTAACATCTATGTCATTTCAATGTTCGCATATGTTGATTATCTTTTCTTATTCAGTTTAATATCTTGGTTCTTGGTATGGCAAGTGATTTTCAGTTGAAGCCTGGATATTTAGATATTTTAAGATTCTGGGGGGGCTAAACTGCTCAGTCAGTTAACTATCTGTCTTTGGCTCAGGTCATAATCTCATTGTCCTGAGATTGAACCCCATGTTGGACCCCTTGTTCAGCAGGGAGCCTAATTCTCCCTCTCCCTCTGCCCCTCCCCCTGCTCATGATTCCTCCCTTTCTCTCTCTCTCTCACACTCTCTCTCTGCCAAATAAACAAGTAAAGTCTTTTTAAAAAAAGATTCTAGGGATCTTTAAAATATCTTGATTTTTAATAAAGATTTATTTATTCATTTTAGGGAGAGAGCATGAGCAGAGGGAGGGGCAGAAGGAGAGAAAAAGAGAGAAAATCCTCAGGGAGATATCCCGATGAACACAGAGCCCGATATCCCAGGACCTTGAAACCATAACCTGAGCCAAAATCAAGAGTTGGCTACTTAATAAACTGAGCCACCCAAACTCCCCTAAAATCTTGTGTTTTATCAGGCCTCTTGTGACACTGCTTAGGTGAGTGAAGACAGTGCCATTTTGTTACTGCCAGTTTCTCTACTCAATCTCTGCTCACACCTGGGGAATAGGGCTCTTTATATTATTAGGCACAGGTAGGAATTCAGGCTTCCCATTTTGGCTTCTCTGATACCATGATGGCTAGTAAGGGGAAGTTCACCACGTGGCCTTCACTGACACCACAAGAGATTTACCTTGTTACTACTAAGTGGTGGTAAAAATCATGACTCTCTGCTAGGTCTCCTCTGGCACCATCCCAAGAACAAGCGATGAGACATTTTGTTACCACCAGGTAGAAGAAGTCTAAGTTTTCTATGTCATTTCCACTCATGTCATGTGGTAAAGTAAGGGAGGATTGGGGAACCTCATTATTACCTTGTGGAGGTAAGACTACTGGCTCCCACCTAAGGCTTATCTGATACTATCCAGCAGGAATGTTGGGATTTCTCATCATAGTCTGGCAACTGTTTTTGCATTATATTGGATCCATTTTTTGGTTGTTTATGACAGGAGGATGAATCCTATCCGTTATTCCAACTTGGTTATAAGAAGAACTTATTTTCATAATTTTTTCAGGTCAGTTTAAACAGTATGCCAATCACTGTATGATTAAAAATATTTTCAGGCAGGTCTAGTTCAGTAGGCATTTAATCATGAGTATTAAAATACAGGCTAAACTATAGTTTGAACAATGAAAGTCTGTGAAATTAAAATTTAGAGATAGAGGGAAAAAGGGAAGAAAATATTTGTATCACATAACCTAAGAAAAGTAGATTATTTTTAAAAATTCTGCCATGTTCAAAGAAAATAATCACTATCCGATTTTTGTTAAAGGTTTTACTCTATTCTACATAATTAAATCTTGTTCCAATGATATTGCTTAATAGTCCAGTTTCATAAAGTCATCTCCTTCTAGAAAAAAAAATAATCTTGGAAATTCTACTTCTTGAGTTCCCTATAAGCTGAGTATCCCAGGTGTCCAACTACAGTGGTAACATACCCATATATATATGAGCTCATTCCCTCAAACCCAGTTACTTAAAACAATTCAGAGTGTCTTCTAAAGGCTGTTTTTTTTTCTTTGTTTGTTTTTTGTTTTGTTTTGTTTTAAAATAGGCTCCATGTCCCATGTGGGGCTTGAATCATGAACCTGAGGTCAAGAGTAGATGCTCTACTGACTAAGCCAGCCAGGCGCCCCCCTGCTACAGGCTGTTTTACCAAATCTCTTAAGTTATCTTTGATATTTCCTTCAGAACTATTTGCCAGTCCATAACTTATGGCTTCGGTGTTAGATAAATGGGAAATGAGAGTAGAAATCTCTGAGAAGACGACTGTCACTTTATTCTGGGAACTCTATGTGAGTGAAAAAGAATGAAATATCTTAATGGGATATAGTTCTGAAGCACATAAACCTCCTTATAACACTTTATACCAACCTAATTGAATATTATGAAGTTCTGGTGAGCAGAGGAACTGCTGAATCTAAAGCACCTTAGAATCTCTCCTATGAAATGTATGTTATAATCACTAACCACTAACATCTGTTAAGAGGTTTTTATACCTGGGCATAAATGTTTTTGAGAAGTCAGTCTATTGATCATGTGTCACCTCTTCCATAGGATTAAAAGTGGGAATCTATATATATTACAAAGATTAACCAGTATTACAAATATCTTTGTTTTTTTGTTTTTTGTTTTTTGTTTTAATTTTTTATTTTTTATAAACATATATTTTTATCCCCAGGGGTACAGGTCTGTGAATCACCAGGTTTACACACTTCACAGCACTCACCAAAGCACATACCCTCCCCAATGTCCATAATCCCACCCCCTTCTCCCAACCCCCCTCGCCCCAGAAACCCTCAGTTTGTTTTGTGAGATTAAGAGTCACTTATGGTTTGTCTCCCTCCCAATTCCATCTTGTTTCATTGACTCTTCTTCTACCCACTTAAGCCCCCATGTTGCATCAACCACTTCCTCATATCAGGGAGATCATATGATAGTTGTCTTTCTCTGCTTGACTTATTTCGCTAAGCATGATACGCTCTAGTTCCATCCATGTTGTCGCAAATAGCAAGATTTCATTTCTTTTGATGGCTGCATAGTATTCCATCGGGTATATATACCACATCTTCTTGATCCATTCATCTGTCGATGGACATCTAGGTTCTTTCCATAGTTTGGCTATTGTGGACATTGCTGCTATAAACATTCGGGTACACGAGCCCTTTCGGGTCACTACGTTTGTATCTTTAGGGTAAATACCCAGTAGTGCAATTGCTGGGTCATAGGGCAGTTCTATTTTCAACATTTTGAGGAACCTCCAAGCTGTTTTCCAGAGTGGCTGCACCAGCTTGCATTCCCACCAACAGTGTAGGAGGGTTCCCCTTTCTCCGCATCCTCGCCAGCATCTGTCATTTCCTGACTTGTTTATTTTAGCCATTCTGACTGGTGTGAGGTGATATCTCATTGTGGTTTTGATTTGTATTTCCCTGATGCCGAGTGATATGGAGCACTTTTTCATGTGTCTGTTGGCCATCTGGATGTCTTCTTTGCAAAAATGTCTGTTCATGTCCTCTGCCCATTTCTTGATTGGATTATTTGTTCTTTGGGTGTTGAGTTTGCTAAGTTCTTTATAGATTCTGGACACTAGTCCTTTATCTGATATGTTGTTTGCAAATATCTTCTCCCATTCTGTCAGTTGTCTTTTGATTTTGTTAACTGTTTCCTTTGCTGTGCAAAAGCTTTTGATCTTGATGAAATCCCAATAGTTCATTTTTGCCCTTGCTTCCCTTGCCTTTGGTGATGTTCCTAGGAAGATGTTGCTGCGGCTGAGGTCGAAGAGGTTGCTGCTTGTGTTCTCCTCAAGGATTTTGATGGATTCCTTTCACACATTGAGGTCCTTCATCCATTTTGAGTCTATTTTTGTGTGTGGTGTAAGGAAATGGTCCAATTTCATTTTTCTGCATGTGGCTGTCCAGTTTTCCCAGCACCATTTATTGAAGAGGCTGTCTTTTTTCCATTGGACATTCTTTCCTGCTTTGTCGAAGATTAGTTGACTGTAGAGTTGAGGGTCTATTTCTGGGCTCTCTATTCTGTTCCATTGATCTGTGTGTCTGTTTTTGTTCCAGTACCATGCTGTCTTGATGATGACAGCTTTGTAATAGAGCTTGAAATCCGGAATTGTGATGCCACCAACTTTGGCTTTCTTTTTCAATATCCCTTTGGCTATTCGAGGTCTTTTCTGGTTCCATATAAATTTTAGAATTATTTGTTCCATTTCATTGAAAAAGATGGATGGTACTTTGATAGGAATTGCATTAAATATGCATATTGCTTTAGGTAGCATAGACATTTTCACAATATTTATTCTTCCAATCCAGGAGCATGGAAAATTTTTCCATTTCTCTGAGTCTTCCTCAATTTCTTTCATGAGTACTTTATAGTTTTCTGAGTATAGATTCTGTGCCTCTTTGGTTAGGTTTATTCCTAGGTATCTTATGGTTTTGGGTGCAATTGTAAATGGGATTGACTCCTTAATTTCTCTTTCTTCTGTCTTGTTGTTGTTGTAGAAAATGCAACTGATTTCTGTGCATTGATTTTATATCCTGACACTTTACTGAATTCCTGTATAAGTTCTAGCAGTTTTGGAGTGGAGTCTTTTGGGTTTTCCACATATAGTATCATATCATCTGAAAAGAGTGATAGTTTGACTTCTTTGCCGATTTGGATGCCTTTAATTTCCTTTTGTTGTCTGATTGCTGAGGCTAGGACCTCTAGTACTATGTTGAATAGCAGTGGTGATAATGGACATCCCTGCCGTGTTCCTGACCTTAGTGGAAAAGCTTTCAGTTTTTCTCCATTGAGAATGATATTTGCGGTGGGTTTTTCATAGATGGCTTTGATGATATTGAGGTATGTACCCTCTATCCCTACACTTTGAAGAGTTTTGATCAGGAAGGAATGCTGTACTTTGTCAAATGCTTTTTCAGCATCTATTGAGAGTTATATGGTTCTTGTTCTTTCTTTTATTGATGTGTTGCATCACATTGACTGATTTGCGGATGTTGAACCAACCTTGCAGCCCTGGAATAAATCCCACTTGGTCGTGGTGAATAATCCTTTTAATGTGATGTTGAATCCTATTGGCTAGTATTTTGTTGAGTATTTTCGCATCTGTGTTCATCAAGGATATAGGTCTATAGCTCTCTTTTTTGATGGGATCCTTGTCTGGTTTTGGGATCAAGGTGATGCTGGCCTCATAAAATGAGTTTGGAAGTTTTCCTTCCATTTCTATTATTTGGAACAGTTTCAGGAGAATAGGAATTAGTTCTTCTTTAAATGTTTGGTAGAATTCCCCCGGGAAGCCATCTGGCCCTGGGCTTTTGTTTGTTTGGAGATTTTTAATGACTGTTTCAATCTCCTTACTGGTTATGGGTCTGTTCAGGCTTTCTATTTCTTCCTGGTTCAGTTGTGGTAGTTTATATGTTTCTAGGAATGCATCCATTTCTTCCAGATTGTCAAATTTATTGGCGTAGAGTTGCTCATAGTATGTTCTTATAATAGTTTGTATTTCTTTGGTGTTAGTTGTGATTTCTCCTCTTTCATTCATGATTTTATTTATTTGGGTCCTTTCTCTTTTCTTTTTGATAAGTCGGGCCAGGGTTTTATCAATTTTATTAATTCTTTCAAAGAACCAGCTCCTAGTTTCGTTGATTTGTTCTATTGTTTTTTTGGTTTCTATTTCATTGATTTCTGCTCTGATCTTTATGATTTCTCTTCTCCTGCTGGGCATAGGGTTTCTTTCTTGTTCTTTCTCCAGCTCCTTTAGGTGTAGGGTTAGGTTGTGTACCTGAGACCTTTCTTGTTTCTTGAGAAAGGCTTGTACCACTATATATTTTCCTCTCAGGACTGCCTTTGTTGTGTCCCACAGATTTTGAACCGTTGTATTTTCATTATCATTTGTTTCCATGATTTTTTTCAATTCTTCTTTAATTTCCCAGTTGACCCATTCATTCTTTAGAAGGATGCTGTTTAGTCTCCATGTATTTGGGTTCTTTCCAAACTTCCTTTTGTGGTTGAGTTCTAGCTTTAGAGCACTGTGGTCTGAAAATATGCAGGGAATGATCCCAATCTTTTGATACCGGTTGAGTCCTGATTTAGGACCGAGGATGTGATCTATTCTGGAGAATGTTCCATGTGCACTAGAGAAGAATGTGTATTCTGTTGCTTTGGGATGAAAAGTTCTGAATATATCTGTGATGTCCATCTGGTCCAGTGTGTCGTTTAAGGCCTTTATTTCCTTGCTGATCTTTTGCTTGGATGATCTGTCCATTTCAGTGAGGGGAGTGTTAAAGTCCCCTACTATTATTGTATTATTGTTGATGTGTTTCTTTGATTTTGTTATTAATTGGTTTATATAGTTGGCTGCTCCCACGTTGGGGGCATAGATATTTAAAATTGTTAGATCTTCTTGTTGGGCAGACCCTTTGAGTATGATATAGTGTCCTTCCTCATCTCTTATTATAGTCTTTGGCTTAAAATCTAATTGATCTGATACAAGGATTGCCACTCCTGCTTTCTTCTGATGTCCATTAGCATGGTAAATTCTTTTCCACCCCCTCACTTTAAATCTGGAGGTGTCTTCGCGCTTAAAATGAGTTTCTTGGAGGCAACATATAGATGGGTTTTGTTTTTTTATCCATTCTGATACCCTGTGTCTTTTGACAGGGGCATTTAGCCCATTAACATTCAGGGTAACTATTGAGAGACATGAATTTAGTGCCATTGTATTGCCTGTAAGGTGACTGTTACTGTATATGGTCTCTGTTCCTTTCTGATCTACCACTTGTAGGCTCTCTCTTTGCTTAGAGGACCCCTTTCAAGATTTCCTGTAGAGCTGGTTTGGTATTTGCAAATTCTTTCAGTTTTTGTTTGTCCTGGAAGCTTTTAATCTCTCCTTCTATTTTCAATGATAGCCTAGCTGGATATAGTATTCTTGGCTGCATGTTTTTCTCGTTTAGTGCTCTGAAAATATCATGCCAGCTCTTTCTGGCCTGCCAGGTCTCTGTGGATAAGTCAGCTGCCAATCTAATATTTTTACCATTGTATGTTACAGACTTCTTTTCCCGGGCTGCTTTCAGGATTTTCTCTTTGTCACTGAGACTTGTAAATTTTACTATTAGGCCTATTCTTATTGATTTTGAGGGGCATTCTCTGAACCTCCTGAATTTTGATGCTCGTTCCCTTTGCCATATTGGGGAAATTCTCCCCAATAATTCTCTCCAGTATACCTTCTGCTCCCCTCTCTCTTTCTTCTTCTTCTGGAATCCCAATTATTCTAATGTTGTTTCGTCTTATGGTGTCACTTATCTCTCGAATTCTCCCCTCATGGTCCAGTAGCTGTTTGTCCCTCTTTTGCTCAGCTTCTTTATTCTCTATCATTTGGTCTTCTATATCACTAATTCTTTCTTCTGCCTCATTTATCCTAGCAGTGAGAGCCTCCATTTTTTATTGCACCTCATTAATAGCTTTTTTGATTTCAAGTTGGTTAGATTTTAGTTCTTTTATTTCTCCAGAAAAGGCTTTTATATCTCCCGAGAGGGTTTCTCTAATATCTTCCATGCCTTTTTCGAGCCCAGCTAGAACTGAGAATTGTCATTCTGAACTCTAGATCTAATATATTACCAATGTCTGTATTGATTAGGTCCCTAGCCTTCGGTACTGCCTCTTGTTCTTTTTTTTGTGGTGAATTTTTCCGTCTTGTCATTTTGTCCAGATAAGAGTATATGAAGGAGCAAGTAAAATACTAAAAGGTTGGCAACAACGCCAGGAAAATATGCTTTAACCAAATCAGAAGAGATCCCAAATCATGAGGGGGGAGAAAGGGAATAAAAAGAGGTTCAAAAAGGGAGAAAGAAAAAAAAAAAAGAAAAAAAGAAAAGAAAAAAAAAGAAAAGAAAAGAATTAAAAAAAAGAAAACAAATAAAGAAAAATATAAAAAAGAAAAGATATATATATTAGATAAACTAGTTTAAAAACGTTAAAAAAGAAAAGGGTAAAAGTTAAAAAAAAAAATTTACCCGAAGGCGAGAAAAAAAAAACAAAAACTGAAAAAGAAAAAAATTAAATTAGCTGCAAGACTAAAAAAAAAATCACAGGGAGAAAGCCATGAGTTCTGTGCTTTGCTTTCTCCTCCTCTGGAATTCTGCTGCCCTCCTTGGTATTGAAACCGCACTCCTTGGTAGGTGAACTTGGTCTCAGCTGGATTTCTTGTTGATCTTCTGGGGGAGGGGCCTGGTGTAGTGATTCTCAAGTGTCTTTGCCCCAGGCGGAATTGCACCGCCCTTACCAGGGGCCGGGGTGAGTAATCCGCTCAGGTTTGCTTTCAGGAGCTTTTGTTCCCTGAGCGCTTTCCGTAGAGTTCTGGAGGACGGGAACACAAATGGCGGCCTCCTGGTCTCAGGCCCGGAGGAGCCGAGAGCCCGGGGCCCCACTCCTCAGTGCGCCCCAAGAGAACAGCGCCCAGCAACTCCCGTCTGCCTGACCTCCGGCCGCGCTCCAAGCCCACTGAGCCTGTGACCGGTTCAAGGTAACACCGAGCTGTGAGCTTACTGTCGGCTCTGTCTCTGTAGCCCGCTTTCTCATTCCAATACCCGCAAGCTCTGCGACACTCAGACACCCCTGATCCTTCTGTAACCCTGCGGGACCTGAGGCCACACTGACCCCGCGTGGGCTTCGCCCCGGTTTAGCCTCTGGAGTGATGTCCCTCAGTGGAACAGACTTTTAAAAGTCCTGATTTTGTGCTCCGATGCTCCGCTGCTTCCCGGGAGCCAGCCCCTCCCCCGGGGTCTATCTTCCCGTTGCTTTGGATTCACGTCTCCGCCAGTCCTACCTTTCAGAAAGTGGTTGTTTTTCTGTTTCCAGAATTGCTGTTCTTCTTCTCTTCGATCTGCCGATGGATTTGCAGGTGTTTGCGATTTTTAGATAAGCTATCTAGCTGATCTCCGGCTAGCTGAAGTAGTCTCAGCCTGCTACTTCTCCACCATCTTCACAAATATCTTTGTATTACAGCAATTGTCTTGCATAAAATTAACCTAGGGGAGATTGGGCTGCTTCTTTGATTTGAGAGTTTTCTTCAGCTTTTTCACCCGAATAAAGAATAACCCTACCATTCTGTTGAGCCAATTAAGAAGATAATGAGCATACCAAGCAAAGCTAATTATTTTGAACATTCCTTCTTCCTTAAGAGTGCCAATTTATCAGTTATAAGATGAGGAAAAATCCTTTGGTGCTATCTAGCAGCTGTCTTGGAAGCAATGAATATGGTTAGGGTGCCAATAAACCACTTTCATTTGTATTACTCTGATTTTGAGGTCTGAGCTCAGAGGAAAGTAACATGATATGAGTTTTTAGATGAGAATACAATTGTTTGCAGACAAGAAAGGTCCAGAGAGTAGCAAAACCATATAACAACTATAACAGAATTATTTGATAATAAACATTAGAAATTTAATCCTGTACATCAGTGTTTTACAGTTGTCTAGAGTTATGGAATTCCCAAAAACATAAAAATTAACAGACTTTTTTGAGAATGCACAGTAAAGTTGTATGAGGCAAAAATCACCTACTATCTAGGTAGATAGAATATACTGAAAACAAATAGCTTTTTATTATCTAACGTTCAGAGCAGACAATACTCTAGTGACATTTTATTTAGTCATCTAAAATACCAGTATTTCCTCTAACTTAAACATAAAATTCCTTTTTTAAAAAAAGATTTTAGTTATTTGACACAGAAAGAGAGAGAGAGGGAGAGAGTACAAGCAAGGGGAGAATGAGAGGAAGCAGCACATTCCCTGCTGAGCAAGGAGCCCAGTGTGGGCTCAATCCCAATGTGGGCTCCTGATCCCAGGACCCTGGGATCATGACCTGAGCCAAAGGCAGATGCTTAACTGACTGAGCAACCAAGGCACCCCAAACATATAATTTCTTAATAAATAAGTAAAGGGGCACCTGGGTGGCTCAGTGGGTTAAGCTTCTGCCTTCGGCTCAGGTCCTGATCTCAGGGTCCTGGGATCAAGCCCCACATGGGGCTCTCTGCTCAGCAGGGAGCCTGCTTCCCCCTCACTCTGCCTGACTCTCTGCCTACTTGTGATCTCTGTCTTTCAAATAAATAAACAAAATCTTTTTTAAAAATAAATAAATAAATAAATAGAAGAAACTTACACATATATAATCATACTAAAAAAATTGAAAGATTATAATATTACTTGAAAATTTAAACTTTAACTTTTAACCTTTATGAAAATAAATACTTCTACATTGACAAAGATGTTTACATATAGATGATGATACATAAATTAAAGCTATTATTGATGATCAGTTGCTTTTGCTTTTTTTTTTTAATTTTTTATTTTTTATAAACATATATTTTTATCCAGGGGTACAGGTCTGTGAATCACCAGGTTGACACTCTTCACAGCACTCACCAAAGCACATACCCTCCCCAATGTCCATAATCCCACCCCCTTCTCCCAACCCCCCTCCCCCCAGCAACCCTCAGTTTGTTTTGTGAGATTAAGAGTCACTTATGGTTTGTCTCCCTCCCAATTCCATCTTGTTTCATTGATTCTTCTTCTACCCACTTAAGCCCCCATGTTGCATCACCGCTTCCTCATATCAGGGAGATCATATGATAGTTGTCTTTCTCTGCTTGACTTATTTCGCTAAGCATGATACGCTCTAGTTCCATCCATGTTGTCGCAAATAGCAAGATTTCATTTCTTTTGATGGCTGCATAGTATTCCATTGTGTATATATACCACATCTTCTTGATCCATTCATCTGTTGATGGACATCTAGGTTCTTTCCATAGTTTGGCTTTTATTTATGTCTATTCACTTTGATTTCTTTTTAAAATTTCTAGGTAACCTAAGATTATTAATTAATTATGCCAATATTTTATAGAAGAACTTAAATTATAACCACAAGACTCTGAATAAGTTGTATATTAACAATGCAATCAGAATTGACATTTAAAAAGTAACTTCTCAGAAAATTAGAACAATGAAATTTTACTCACATACTGCAAGTAGACTAAGGTTTATGTATTTTAAAATATTGGCTGGTATTCACAAGAGCAAAAAAAAATAAATCAGAAGGATATTAGTTACTATAATTCAATTTAGTTGAGCATCTATTTTACATTTACATATTCCTGAAAGTTTTGTGTCAGTAATTATCAGTTTCCTCACCCATAAGACAGGTATAGAAGAGTGCCAATTACTAAGATTATCTTGTAAGAATATAAAACCAGGTATTCTGTATACTTTATAAAGAAAGAATCCATCTATCATTTTTTTTTAATTAATTATTTTAAATTAGGATATTTTAGAGCAATTTAAGGTTCACAGAAAAATGGAGAGGGAAATACTGAGATTTCCCTGCCCCTACAAATGTATAGCATTCCCCATCATCAACACTCCCCACCAAAGTCGCACTTTTCTTACAACCGGTGAACCTAAATTGGTATATCATTATCACACAAAGTCCATAATTTACATTATAGTTCAATTTTGGTTTTGTACATTCTATGGGTATGGGCAAATATATGATGTGTATCCATCATAATGGTATCACAAAGAGTATTTTCACTGACCTAAAAGTCCTTTGGGTTTTGCCTATTTATCCCCTCCCCAACCTCTGGCAACCACTGATCCTTTTATTCTGTCCATGGTTTTGCTTATTCCAGTATGTCATAAAGTCGGAGCATTACAACATGTAGCCTTTTAAGATCATCTTCTTTGACTTAGTAATGCACATTTACATAACCTCTGTGTCTTTCATGGCTTGATAGCTCATTTCTTTCTTTCTAGTGCTGAATAAGATTCCATTGTCTGGATGGACCACAGTTAATTTATCCCTTCACCTACTGAAGGGCAATTTGGTTGTTTCCAAGTTTTGACAATTATGAATAAAGCTGCTATAAACATCCACGTACAGGTTTTGTGTGTACATAAGTTTTTTATTTCTTTGGGTAAATAGCAAGGAGCACAATTAGAGGATTCTATAGTTAGAATATGCTTAGTTTTTTAAGAAACCTCCAAGCTGTCTTCCAAAGTGCCTATACCATTTGCATTCTTAGCAGCAGTAAATGAGAATTCCATTGCTCCACTGGCATTTGGTGTTCTCGGTGCTCTGGATTTGGCCTTAGGTGTGTAGTGGTAGCTCACTGTTTTTTTTTTTTCTTAAAGATTTATTTATTTGAGAGAGAGACCACACGTGCATGAGTGGGGGGAGGGGCAGAGGGAGAGGGAGAATTAGACTTTCCACTGAGCAGGGAGCCCGATGTGGGGCTCAATCCCAGAACCCTGGGATCATGACCTGAGCCGAAGGCAGATACTTAACTCATTGAGACATCCAGGTCCCTCATTGTTGTTTTAATTTACATTTCCCTAATGGCATATGATGTGGAGCATATCTTTGTATGCTTATTTTGCATTTACATACCTTTGATGAGGTGTATGTGAATATCTTAGTCCATGTTTCAATGAGGATGTTTGTTTTCTTATTGTTGAGTTTTAACAATTCTGTGTGCAGAATTGTATATATATAGTTAAAGTTTAACTCAGTTTATTTAAAATTTTTTTAAAGAGTCTACCAACTTCTCATCCTCTGCCCCCTGCCTTCTGCAACCACCAGTCTGTTCTCTGTATCTGTGAGCATGTTTTTGTCGTTGTTAGGATTACACATACAACAGATCACACAATACTTGCCTTCTTTGTTTGACTTATTTCACTTAGCATAATGCTCTCAAGGTCCATCCATGCTGTTGAAAATAGCAAGATCTCACTCTTTTTAATAGCTGAATAGTATTCCTATGTGCGTGTGTGTCCCATATCGTCTTTATCCATTCATCCATTGATGAATTTAGACTATTTCCATGTCTTGGTACTTATAATGTTGCAATGAACATGGGGGTGCATGTATCTTTTCAGATTAACATCTGTATTTCCTTCAGATAAATACCAGAAATGGAATTGCTGAATCACAAAGTAGTTTTATTTTTTAATTTTTTTAAAGAACATCCATATTGTTTTCCACGATGGTTAAACCAATTTACATTCCCATCAACAGTGCAAAAGGGGGCGCCTGGGTGGTTCAGTGGGTTAAGACTCTGCCTTTGGCTCAGGTCATGATCCCGGGGTCCTGGGATCAAGCCCCGCATCGGGCTCTCTGCTCAGCAGGGAGCCTGCTTCCTCCCTCTTTCTCTGCCTGCCTCTCTGCCTACTTGTGACCTCTGTCTGTCAAATAAATAAATAAAATCTTTAAAAAAAAAAAACAGTGCAAAAGGGTTTCCTTTTCTCCACATCCTTGTCAGCACTTGTTACTTCTTCCCTTTTTTTTTTCAATAAAACTATTCTAAGAGTTGTAAGGTGATATCTCATTGTGGTTTTGATTCATATTTCCCCAGTGATTAATAATGTAGTTTTGGTTAACAGTCTTTTATCAGATGTGTCTTTTGCAAATATTTCCTCCCAGCCTCAGCTTGTCTTCTCATTCTCTTGACACTGTCTTTAAAAGACCAGGAGATTTTAATAAAGTATATCATATCAATTATTTCTCTCATGGACTATGCCTTAGGTGTTCTATCTAAAAAGTCGTTGTCATACCCAACATCACTAGAATTTCTCCTATGTTACCTTCTATGAGCTTTAAAGTTTTGTGCTTTACATTTGGGCTGTGATCCATTTTGAACAAATTTTTGTGAAGGGTTCAAGGTGTGTATCTTAATTTCATTTTTTGCATGTGGATGTCCAGTTGTTCTAGCACCAATTATAGACAAACTATCTTTACTCCATTGTATTTTCTTTGCTTCTTTGTCAAAGGTCAGTTGACGATATTGATGTGGGTCTATTTAAGAACTCTATTCTTTCCCATGGATGTGTTTGTCATTCATCAATACCATAATTTCTTGATTCCTATAGCCTTATAGTAAGTCTTCAAGTAAAGTAGTGTCAGTTCTCCAACTTTGTTCTTCAATATTATGTTGGCTATTTTCAGTCTTTTGCCTCTCTAAATAAACTTTAGAATCAGTTTGTCAATATCCATAAAATAATTTGCTGAGACTTTGAGATTACAGTGAATGGATACATCAAGTTGGGAAGAACTAACATCTTGGAAATGTTGAGTCTCCCTACCCATGAACATGGAATGTCTCTCCACTTACTTAGTTCTTTGGTTTCATTCACCAGAGTTTTGTGATCTTCCTCATATAGATCTCATGCATATATTGTTAGATTTATTGTTAGATTTACACCTAAGTTATATAATTATATATAATTTAATATATTTATATATTATTTATATTTATATTTATATTTATTTATATATATGATTATATAATTATATAATCTATTGTTAGATTTATACCTAAGTCTTTCATTTGGGGGTGTGCCACTCTAAATGGTATTGTATTTTTTTAAATTTATTTATCTGACAGAGATCACAAGTAGGCAGAGAGGCAGGCAGAGACAGAGAGAGGGGGAAGCAGGCTCCCCACCGAGTAGAGAGCCTGATGTGGGGCTTGATCCCAGAACCCTGGGATCATTACCTGAGCTGAAGGCAGTAGGCTTTAACCCACTGAGCCACCCAGGTGCCCCTAGTACTGTATTTTTAATTTCAAATCTCACTTGTTTTTTTGCTGGTATGTAGGGAAGTGACTGACTTTTGTATATGGACTTTGTCTCCTGCAACTTTACTAGGAGTTTGTGAATTCTTTTGGATTGTCTACAGAGACATTAATATCATATACAAAGACAGTTTTATTTCTTAATTCAAATCTACTTTTTAATTTACTTTTCTTGCCTTGCATTTGATAGACCTGCCACTATGATTTGGAAAAGGAGTAGTGAGAGGGTATATTCTTGCCTTGTACATGATCTTAGTGGGAAAAATTTAAGTGTCTCACCATTAAGTATGATGTTAGTTGCAATTATTTTTGTAAATGTTCTCTATAAAGTTTAGGATGGTATAACTATCTTTCTAAACAAATGTAACAGTTTAATTTGTATATGATTTATGATAACCAAGAGTAATAAAAACTTATAATTCTCTCATATTTGTTACATAATATTAATACTATTCTAATTTTGCACAAAAGTTTTCATTTAGAACATTTTCTTAAAAGAGGCATTGATAACAATGTTCATTCCTTTGTTTCTTATCTTAGTGACCCAAAGGTCAGCCATTACCTAAAACTTGTTTCATTTTGAGCACAGTTTTTTCTTTATTTTCTCCCTTTCAGCATATAAGTTCTTGAGACCATTTATCCTAAATATACATAAGCTAAGTCCCTAAACTAATTAAATATGTTCTCCATTAAATATGATAAATTTAACAAGCTTGTTAATTTCCCTCTAGATTAGGCAATTTAGTTTCACAAAACTACATAACTAAGGAGGTGGACCCCTTTATGCTCAGCCAGGATTCCCTCTCATTGAAAGACATGCCCCAGCTGCTAGGAGTGATGTAAACAGGAAGCCTTCAGCTATCCCTGATATCTCAGCTGCAGGGAGCCACAAAGTTACCACTATCCTGATCCACGTGGAGATGTAATGTGTGGCCATCTTGCCCCAATAGGAAACAACTTTGAAGGGCTATTTTAACTCCAGAGTGCCCCCACAGGGTTGCCCAAGGCATCGGTAGGGCCTGCATTATAGAATGGACTTCTCTCTCTGCGCAAACATGCTTTATTCCCCTCCCTCTCACAGGTGTTGATCTCTTCATAACCTCCCCTGTTAAACCCAACCTCTAGATCTACTTCCAGGAGAAACCAACTTGCAACAATAAGGAGGTAAGTAAACAGTTCGCATTGGCTAATACTATTTAGCTCTATAGAGAGAGAGTGACAGCTTTTACTCTATTTCAGCCACTCCCTCAAGCCACTATGCCCCAAACAAGAAACTATCTTTTTCTTTAACATCACAGAATAAGATAGCATGTTTTTGTGGTATTAGTTGAAATGATTTTCTGTTCCTTTGTCATCTCAAGATGGGTATCTCTGCTTGGACTAGATGTTCTCATGGTGCATACAAATGACCAATTCCTGCAATCAATTACCTATAATTTTTCAAAGGTATTTTACACAAACAGGTAGCTATGTATCTGAAATCTCTCTGGTCACAAACACAAAGAATTAGAAATGACTACTTAGAGACATATACTAACAGGTAAAAAAAATTGCCGGGCCAATTATACAATTTTAAGTAAAAGAAAAAATGAAAATAAGACACAAAGTCCTTGCCAATGAAACAAAGAATAACTTCCTGCAACCAATTTAATAAATGAGTACTTTCACACCCTATCTTTGCTAGGGCCTTTGGTCACCCCTTATTAGTATAATGTAATACACTGACAAAAGCTTATGACATCAAACTCAACTCACCTTTCCTGCAGTCCTTTGACATCCTTCCAACTTCAAATGGCTTTTCCAGGAACTTACAGGAGGAGCGAGGATGGGCACATTCACTGTCCCCAAACCATGGGGACAGCCAATATTCTGGCTCCAAATTCCCTCTCCAAGTTTTCAGTGTTGGTCTTAGAATGGTAATACTTGATTTGGGGCTGCTTTTTCTTCATTCCAGTAGGTTCTCATGAGTTGAGCCATCCTGGTAGGACCTTTAAATTCTTAGGAAAAACAAATGTGACACATTCATTATGTTAAAGTTTTACTTGAGTTTCATTCAAGAGACGAGGCCTCTAAATCTGCCAAGTAAAAGATTTTACTCTTGGTAGAGATAACAGGGAAAAAACTGATTAGAAAATCATAGTTAGACCAGATACAAGAAGAAAAAGAACGTTTAAACATACTTAGACTGCTACATGATATATAGATGGATAGGTTAGTATTTAACATCTCCAGTTTAAGAAATTTCATTTAGGTCTATGAGAGCAGTCCCCAAGCATATTATCATATCATAACTTGTCTAAAAGAGTCTGAGAATGACAACACATCAGATTCAAGTCAGTTTTTCTCCCTTACTCCTATCTAATCCAAATTCTCCCATCCATCAAGATGTACCTCAATAGTTCCTTTGGAGAAGAAAAGGGCACTCCAGGGGTAGGTGTGGGATGAGTGGAGAGATGTGACTTTGAGGGTAGATATGCAACTATGGCAAAGAAAGAGGTGGTATGGTAATACAGAAGTCTGAATGAGATCTACCTATATCAGGTGGGCATTGCTAAGTAGGACACCCAGAACAGGATTCTAAAAGTAAAGAAACAGTTACATGGAGCCTTCATGTTTTCTCAAATGGGAGAACCAATGCTCTTTTCTCTCCCATTTATATTAACATAGTTATTAACTGGGCAAGAGCCCTTTGTTCATGTACCTTCCAGGCCAGGATAAGCCAGGAAACATTTCTGTTCTCATGTTTTTGTACCAGAAGGTGGCAGCTATTTGGGTAACTGTGGGTCGCTGGTATATTCGTGATTACAGCAAAGATTTTCCAATGCATCAAAACTGATGTAGTAAAACTCCACTGCAGTGGAAATTAAGTGGAGCTCTTTTATCCCTCACAGTTCAGCAGAGTGCACCTTTTGCATGAGCTCTTGCTCCAAAGGGAAAGTGAATGGCAGATTACTTTTAGAGGTTTCAATTGGGCAAAAATCCAGACTAATGAGCCCACCACTAAATGTTATCTACCTTCTAGCTACAAACTGGTATTCTTTTTTTTTTTTTTAAGATTTTATTTATTTATTCGACGGAGACCACAAGCAGGCAGAGAGGCAGACAGAGAGAGAGGAAGGAAAGCAAGCCCCCTGCCGAGCAGAGAGCCCGACATGGGGCCCAATCCCAGGACCCCGAGAGCATGACTTGAGCCGAAGGCAGAGGCCCCAACCCACAGAGCCACCCAGGCGCCCCCAAACTGGTATTCTTTAGAGAACAAGTAACCACAAGTCGTGTGTGGCTACTTGAATTTAAGTTTTTTTTTTAATTTAAATTTTAGTTAGTGAGTGAGTGTAACTTGAATTTGAATTCTAACTAAAGTTGAAAAAAATTTTTTCATTGCTCAGTCTCACTAGCCACATTGCAAGTGCTTGATACACAAACATGGCTAGTGTCTACCATACTGGGAAGTACAGATTTATAGAACATTTTCATCACTGTGGGAAGTTCTATTGGAAAGTGCTGCTCTACATGATAAGGAAGCATCTAAAAAAAAAAAAAATCCCGGGGCGCCTGGGTGGCTCAGTGGGTTAAGCCGCTGCCTTTGGCTCAGGTCCTGATCTCAGGGTCCTGGGATCGAGTCCCGCATCGGGCTCTCTGCTCGGCAGGGAGCCTGCTTCCCCCTCTCTCTCTCTCTGCCTGCCTCTCCATCTACTTGTGATTTCTCTCTGTCAAATAAATAAATAAAATAAAATAAAAAATTCCCTACCAATGTGCCCACTGCTAAATGTTTTATGTTTATACATAAATATATACATATAGAAGATATGCATATATGTACATACACACAAAGTCTATATAAGAGTATATTTTAGTTAAAAACAAATGACCCACTCCAAATTATGTTCAATGTTTTAATATATTTCCTTTGACTTGCATATGTAATTATATGCTCTCATACTTTTATACGCCATTTTGTATTCTTTGGGTTTTACATAACATTATGTCAACATCTTATTTATGTTTCTACATAATCTTAATTATGATTTTAATGCCTGCATAATATTCCACCATTTTGATGTGCTATGATTTATTAAACCATTTCTCTAATGTTAGACATTCTCCTAATGCTTTATCTGTTCTTTATCCTGATTAAGGTTACACGGCATTTTCTGTGTATAAATGTTTCTGCTGTTCTCTTGTAATTCATCCCTCCTTTATTCCCATATGCTTAATAAGAGATATCCCATTTAGGGGATCCTGGGTGGCTCAGTCAGTTAAGCATCTGCATTTGGCTCAGGTCATGATCTCAGGGTCCTGGGATTGAGCCCTGCATCCGGCTCCCTGCTCAGCGGGAAGCCTGCTTCTCCCTCTCCCACTCTCCCTGCTTTTGTTCCCTCTCTTGCCATATCTCTCTCTGTCAAATAAATAAATAAAACAAAAATCTTAAGAGATATCCCATTTAGAGCCTCTATAGTGCCCAGACTATAAAACTGTCTTTGACTAATTTAATGCAACACTCAAAACAAATAGTTTATGGAAAGCAGTGGATTTAATAGTTATTTCAAATGTGTGCCTTTGGCAGATGACCTTGATTTAATTGTCCAATTTTCATTATGTTGTAGCTTTTACTCCCTTATATTCTGAAATGCTTTTGGCCCTAGAGAGAGTCTCTAGAAGAACAGAAGTCATGTGAACCAGGAAAAATAACTGGCAAAACCCATTCTGATTTCACCTGCAGTCTCAATTACCCCTGCCATCCAACTAGAGTTATACTCTTGATAGAGGTAGGGAAAATGGGATCTGATGGTCCACGAATATATATTCTATGCCAATGCTACTCCTTTACAATGAGAACTAAGGTCCAGCGTTCCAGACATCTTTATGGTCTCTTATCGAGGCCTTGAGTCTGTCTTAAAACCCAACAAAGATTGGGGTCTCTATTGCTTTCCCATTTTCTTTTCAATTTGTGGTCTCTAGAAGTAGTGCTTGTTTTACATTTCAAGGTGAATTTTAGGAAGGACTCAAGGACTCAGCCTTGATTCTAGGGTTTGTGGGTATAACAGTCACACAGGGTCAAAAAATTGAAATGACTTACAGCATTTCACACATAAGGCTTTAATCAAGTAGCAAAGAAAAGTATAGTCGATAATTGAGGGGTTCGATCTGTCCAGGAGTCCCTCTAAGGGTCTTTTTTTGGTTGCAGAGATTGTGCTGTACACTCAGATTATACACCACTAGGATATGTTCAAGGTACCTTGGTTTCAAGGAACCCAAGACACAAGTTTACTGAGGGGTCTTTAATACACCACTGGTCACAACTAAAACCAGACCTTGTAAACTGTGAAACCAGGTGCAAACCATCAATCTATAGGTCCCTAACCAATCTGGAAAAGTCAGTAAAGGATGTCTCTGAGGGAATTTTGAGCTTTAAAGAGCATCCTATAAATCATTAGCCTGTATACTGCATCCTCTCTGCCAAAGTCAGTACTGGACTTTCAGACAACCCTGGATATGAGCATAGAGCTATCCCAGTCCAAGTTCAAGTATAGCCTCACACAGAGAGATAAGCTAAATATAGGCTCTTGGTACACAGGTTCCTTCCTCTATCTCTGTTCTTTAAGGTAACAAATATCCCTGGATAATGTAGAGTTTCTTGAGGGATACACATCAGGTCTGATAAAACTTGCTTGAGTTTACTGCCTTTCTTTGGTTTAAGGGTCTTCAGGTTGAGAAATTCTTTGAAATTTTACTCATTAATTTATTAAATAGGTAGAAGAGGGCAGAATAAGAAAAACGTCTGGGAGCTATATATCAAAGGGACTCTCAGTTGCCACTGGAAAAAAGCTGTAGCGCATACTATTGCATGAGGGTAAGGAGTAATTCAGTTCACAGTCTCATCCAACTCTGAAAGGGAAAAATTATATTGAAATATCTCCAGCAGCTTCTCTGTTTTTTTTTTCCTCCCTCAAATGACCACAGGAAAACAAAATGTGAACTACGTTCCCATAATGGCATTTCGCTATACTGCTATGACTTTTGTTCTTTTTGGCCCTGTATTAGTTCACTAGGGCTGCTGGAACAAAGTACCACACATTGGGTGGCTTATACAACAGAAATTTATTGTCTCACAGATCTAGAAGATAAAAGTCCGAAATCAAGGTGTTGGCAGAGTTGGTTCCTTCTGAGGGCTGTGAGGGGAAACCTGTTTTAGGCCTCTCTCTTGGCTTGTAGATGGCTGCTTTCTCCCTGTGTCGTCATATCATCTTCCTTCCACTGTCCCAAATGTCTTATTTTTATAAGGACACCAGTCATATTGGATTGGGCCCCACACTAATGACATCATTTTAATTCAACAGCTCTGTAAAGATTCTATTTCCAAGTCAGGTCACATTCTGAGCTACTAGGGGTTAGGACTTCAGCATACGCTTTTGAGAGAGACAAGGTCAACCCATAAAAAGTACATATTGCAAATCAGTCTGCTTCTCAAATCTTCTACTATAGGCCATGGCTGATGCTGCATTCTGTCATGAAAGAATTCATTTCTGATGGTCAAAATAAAAATATACATATATAAGGATATAGCCATAACAGACAACCTTCTGTACAGGACTCAACTGTGACATAGAGGCCCATGTGTGTTTTCAAAACATAGAAACCAAGATAGCTTTTTTGCCATGAGTGACCACCATCTATGCTAAAATGGCAATGAAGTCCTTTAGCTCCTAAAATGAACAGGAAGACTGCTTAACTGTACTTAGATGAGGGCCATTAAACAATGTTTTGCTGCAATTTGCTAAAACTTGTTTACTAACAATTATTTACTAATTGCTTACTAACAATTTACTAAAAATTGTTTTTATAGTTTCTTGGCATAATTGTCAGAAATAACATAATAACAATAATTACTCTGGCAAATACAGAGTTTTGTGAAACATATTGGAGCCCATAAAAAAGTTTTTAGTATCCTCTCTCATTGTGCAACAAAAATATACTACATAAAATTAAGTTCTTTTCAGAAAAGGATACTTAAAGAGGGTACAATCATGATGTTTACAATCATTTCAGTTTCCACTCTATGACTAAATGGTATTTGTGCCCAGGTGATAGTGATGCTCAGGTCAGTGGTCCTGGTTGGAAGCATGGGCTACAAGGCATGTTCTGCAGACAAAACAGATCCTGGAGCTCACTATCTTGCCTCTAACTAGAAATGTTCTATTCTTTGGTTTCTAAGCATAAGTTCTATATATTTTTTAAAGATTTTATTTATATATTTGTCAGAGAGAGAAATAGAGCATGCACAAGCAGGGGGAGTAGCAGGCAGAAGGAGAAGCAGGCTCCCTGCTGAGCAAGGAGCTCAATATGGGACCCAAAACCAAGACCCTGGGATTATGACCTGAGCCAAAGGCAGATACTTAACCAACTGAAACACCCAGGCACATCTCAAAAAATATTTTTAACTGAATAAAAATACAACATAACAAAAGTTGTGGAATGCAGCTAGAACGTATCTTACAAGTTTTATAGCAATATGTGC
The DNA here is from genome assembly GCF_009829155.1 of Mustela erminea. Lineage (NCBI taxonomy): Eukaryota > Metazoa > Chordata > Mammalia > Carnivora > Mustelidae > Mustela > Mustela erminea. Next base: position 37,959,677 of record NC_045635.1, read on the forward strand.
TTACATTAGAAACTAAGTAAAGCCTGAAATCAATCATCTAAGTTCCTACCTCAAGAAAGTAGCTTTAAAAAGCAAAATAAACCCAAAGCAAGAAGGAAAAAAATAATTAATAGCAGAAGTTGAAGAAATTGAGACAGAAAAAATATAGAACAAAATAATGGACCACAGAGTTAGTTTTTGAAAAGATTTTTTAAAAACTGATAAACTTCTTAAAAAATTGATAAACTTGAAGTAGAACTTAAGAGAAAAAAAAGAGGTCTTTCACCCATTTAGAGTTTATCTTTGTGTAAAGTGTAAGAGAATGGTCCAGTTTCATTCTTCTGGAAATAGCTGTCCAATTTCTAGATATAGCTGTCCAATTTTCCCAATACCATTTATTGAAGAGACTGTCTTTTTTCCATTGGATATTTTTTCCTGCTTTGTCAAAGACTGGTTGACCACAGAGTTGACAGTCCCTATCTGGGCTCTCCATTCTGTTCCATTGGTCTATGTGTCTGTTTTAGTGCCAGCACTATGCTGTCTCAGTAATCAGAATTTTGTAATATAGCTTGAAATCAGGCAACATGAGGCCTCTAGCCTTGTTTTTCTTTTTCAACATTTCCTTGGCAATTCAGGGTATTTTCTGATTCCATACAAATTTTAAGATGGTTTGTTCCAACATTCTGAAAAATGCTGTTGGTATTGTGATTGGGATGGCATTGAAGTATAGATTGCTCTGGGCAGCACAGTCATTTTAACAATGTTTATTCTTCAGATCCATGGGTATGGAATGTTTTTCCATCTTTCTGTGTCTTCTTCAATTTCTTTCATGAATGTTCCGTAGCTCCTCGAGTACAGATCATTTACCTCTTTGGTTAGGTTTATTCCCAGGTATCCTATGGTTTTATAGTTTTTATAAAACTAGTGTTTTATAGTTCCTAGAGTATAGGTAAACTCTAAATGGATGAAAGAGTTCAGTGTGAGACAGGAGTCCATCAAAATCTTAGAGGAGAACATAGGCAGTAGCCTCTTCAACAACTTCTAGTAGCCTCAGCAACTTCTTTCAAGACTCATCTCCAAAGCAAGGGAAACAAAAGCAGAAATGAACTTTTGGGACTTCATCAAGATAAAAGCTTCTGCACAGCAAAGATAACAGTCAATAAAACAAAGAGGCAACCCATGGAATGGCAGAAGATATTTGCAAATAACACTACAGACAAAGGGCTGGTATCCAAGATCTATAAAGAACTTCTCAAACTCAACACCCCCCCCCAAAAAAACCCCACAGATAATCAAGTCAAAAATTGGGCAGAAGACATGACCAGACACTTCTCCAAAGAAGACATACAAATAGTTAACAGACACATGAAAAAGTGTTTATCATCATTAGCCATCAGGGAAATTCAAATCAAAACCACATGGAGATACCACCTTACACAAGTTAGAATGGCAAAAAGCAATGAAACAAGAAACAATAATATTGCAGAAGTTGTGGAGAAAAGGGAAACCTCTTACACTGTTGGTGGGAATGCAAATTGGTGTAGTCGCTGAGGAAAACAGGGTGGAGCTTCCACAAAAAATTAAAAATAGAGCTATCCTATGACCCAGCATTTGCACTACTGGGTATTTACCACAAAGATACAAGTATAGTGAAAAGAAAGGCCACATTCACCCCAATGTTCGTAGCAGCCATGTCCACAATAGCCAAACTGTGGAAAGAGCCAAGATGCCCTTCAACAGAGGAATGGATAAAGAAGATGTGGTCCATATACACAATGGAATATTACTCAGACATCAGAAAGCATGATTACCCAACTTTTGCATCAACATGAATGGGACTGGAGGAGATAATGCTAAGTGAAATGAAGTCAATTATCATATGGTTTCACTTATTCGTGGAACATAAGGAATAGCATGGAGGACATTAGGAGAAGGGAAAAATGAAGGGGAAGAAATTGGAATGGGAGACAAACCATGAGAGACTACGGACTCCGGTAAACAAACTGAGGGTTATAGAAGGGGGGGGATGGGTGAGCCTGGTGGTGAGTATTAAGGAGGGCATGGACTGCATGGAGCACTGGGGGTTATATATGCAAACAATGAATCATGGAACACTACATCAAAAAATAATGACATACTGTACAGTGACTAACGTAAGAATAAAAAAATTTTAATATTAAAAAAATAAGAGAAAAAAGAGACAAAGCACAAGTGGCCAATATCAAGAATGAAAGAGGGAATATAGCTAAAGATAACAGATATTAAGAGGATAACAGGGAATACTTTAATTAACTCTATTCATATAAATTTGACAATTAAAATTAAATGGATCAATTTCTTGGAAACTACAGACTACTCAAACTCACTCAAGATGAAATATATATCCTGAATTGTTATGTAACTATTAAAGAGACTTAATCCCTAGGTAAAATCTTCCAAAAATGAAAATTCCAGGCCTATGTAGTTTCACTGGTGAATTTTACCAAACATTAAAACAAAAAGTAATGCCAATATTACAAAATCTTTTCGAGGAAATAGGAGAAGATGAAACTTTTCATAATAAATTTTATGATACTTGCATTACTCTAAAACTAAAAAAAAACAAAACTATATTCCGATGTCCCTCATGAACATAGGCATAAAAATGCTCAGAAAATTAGCAGAGCAATATATAAAAAGACTATTATACCACAATCAAGTGGAATTTAACCTCAAAATGCAGGGTTGATTCCATATTCAAAAATAAATCAATGCAATTCACCATATGCACAACTTAAAGTTGAAAGTCACATAATCACATCAACTGATAAAGAAGAGGATTGGGAATAAGTATAAAACCCATTCATGACAGAAATCCTCAGCTAACTAGTAATAGGAGGGTACTTCTACAGTGTGATTAAGGGCATATACAAAAAACATATGGCTAACACCATACTTCATCATGAAAGTACTTTCACTTAAGATCAGGACAGGGCAGTGATGGCCCTCTGTTACTATCCAAAATCACACCTGACTTGTTAGCCAGTGTACAAAGGTAAGAAGATACCAAAGGCCCACAAACTGGGAAGGGAGAAAAAAACTGCACATACTTATAAGCAACTTTATTGTCAACCTATATAATACTAAGGATCTATAAAAATATCCCACTAGAACTAATAAATTAAGTTTAGCAGATTGCAAGTTACAAGATTAACACTCGAAAATCAATCACATTTACATACAATGAAAATGTACAATCGAAAATAAAAGATTTTTCAACAATGCAACTTATAATAGTTGTAAAACATAAAATAATTAGGTATAAATCTATAAAGTACACAACCTATATGTTAAGAACCACAAAACGCCAATGAAAAAAATTCAAGGAGACCTAAATAAAAGGAATGATAGTCCATGTTCATGGGTTGGAAGACTCAACATAGGAAAGACATCAATTCTTCCCAAATGGTCCTACTAATTCATTGCAATTCCAATCAAAATCCCAGAATATTTCTATCAATATAGACGCTAGTCCTAAAATCCATATGGAAGGGCAAAATACTAGAATAACAAACAATTTGGAGAAAAGATGAAAAAGTGAGATGAATTATGCCACCTGAATTTAAGGCTTATTATACAGTTATAGTAATTAAGAAAGTATAGCATTGGCAGATGGACAGACATGTAGAGCAATGTAATAGAATAGAGCTCAAAAATAGACCTACATGTGGGAATATGGAGTAGACACGCTTTTTCTATTCCTCCCACCAAGTACAAGTAGAGACTGTGCATATTATGTGTATAACAAACTGAGCTCTGTCTGCAAGATGGAGAGAAAAATGCAGATCACTTAAAAACCTTAGGAGCCAGGAGAGACATTGTGGTAAGTTCCCTGAGTTTTCTTTGTGCCTCATGCGTATCAGACTGGGTACTCGAGAAGCCACCAACCAGGAAATGTCAATGGGCACAGTTAAAAGAGTAAAGAAAAAAGCATACTCTTGTTAGCCTACAAGATAGGAAGAGGCAGCTTAGTAACAGATAGACTTGTAGAAAATAACTTCTTTAAAATCTTTAAAAAAAAAAAAAAAAAAAAAAAAAAAAAAAAAAAAAAAAAATTATTTATTTATTTGACAGAGAGAGAGAGAAAGAGAGTGAGAGAGGGAACACAAGCAGGGGGAGTGGAAGAGGGAGCAGCAGGCTTCCTGTTGAACAGGGAGCCCAATATGGGACTTGATCCCAGACCCTGGGATCATGACCTGAGCCAAACTCAGATGTTTAACAACTGAGCCATCCAGGCACCCCAGAAAAGAACTGTTCTAATATAGCCAGACATCACTGGGAAAAAACTGTGGCCTGACCTCTACCCATGCAAGCAATGCCTAAATAGGAAGCCTCGACTTCCAACTTCACCAGGTTCTGAAGCATTCCAACCTCCATGCAGCTGTGGTATCAGAGAAGGTCAAGGAAGAAGCTGGTACTTTAATCCACACCAAGGAGTACATGTGCCACCCCACCCCCAAATCCAAATCATGGAGTGAGTAGAAACCAGGTGGGGACCCTCGACTTCCTCCACCACCTGGTAGGGACCGGGCACCTCTCATCCCCCCCCCCCCCACTGAAATGGTACAGGGGCCTGAGTGGAGAATTGAGATTTACAATATGGCTTAGTGGTAACAAAGTGGCCTATCTCACTGGTGTCACTGGAGATCATCTTGGGAGTACTCATGAGGCACTCCTACCAGTCATAGCCAGGGAGATATCAGTGGAGGCCTAGTGGGAAGTTGCTTTCTTCCTAAGCAATAATGATGAGTTCCCTCCACTTCAGTGTCAAGAAAGGCTATGTGGGGGAAACTAGACTTCTGCCTGCTCTCCCTTCCAATCTGAGGTGTCAGAGAAGTCTCGCTAAAACAAAAGGTTTATATACAATGCAGTCTCATATAATAGCCAAAATGTCTGGGTTACAATAGAAAAAAAAATAACATAACCAGGAACCAGGAAGATCTCAAACTGGATGAGAAAAACATAACCAACAGAATTCCCTGCAAAAATGACAGATGCAGGGGGGAGACAAGATGACAGGGAAGTAGGAGGAGGCGCCTTTTCAACCTGTACCCTAAAGTGAGCTGATTACCTACCAAAGAACTCCGATCACCCATGAAATCAGCCTGAGATCAGAATTATACACGTCTGGATCTCTACAGGGCAGAAGATGCCAGGTAAAGCAGAGTGGAAACATCAGACTTATATTGGAAGATAAACAAAAGAGGGAGGGAGCCACCAGAGGCGACCCACTGGAAAGTAATACCCTTAATATGAGAGTGCCCTGCATCTGGGGACCAGCATTAACTTGGAGACTAGTTGAAAGCACGCCAAAAGAGCAAAGGATCACGGGGGCGGGGGGGGGGGGGGATTGTGGAAATCGGGGCGGCTAGGGACAGGGGCTTAAGTCCCCGGACCCAGGATAGCCTCCCCTGGCGCTGAGCCAGAGAGAGTGTGGTGGAGAAACCAGGTTTTTGTCCTTGAGCCGCCAACACGCCCGAGATTGCGTGGGGTCCAGCTCCTGTGAGGGACTGGGAGCCTCGCCAGACGGCAGAATGCTGAGCCCTACTACAGAGCCTGAGACATGCACACCCCTCATCCTCCCCTGAGAGAGGTGCAGGAAGACCCAGCCTGGTGCTTTCCGACCTGCGCCCCGCTCTCAGAGCCTGAGACGCGCGCGACCCACAGCATCCCCTGAGAGAGGTGCATGCAAGCCGGGCGCTCTTAGACCCAGAAAGACCAGGCACTCCCAGCCCAGGCCAGCGTGAAAACCTCAGTGTGCGATCGCTGCTTGGAACCTTTCTGGCGGTCTGGAGCTTCTCAGACAGCCACCGCTGCCGTGGTTTGGGGTACAAGCAGAAGATCCTGCATCCCCAGGGACTGCGACTCAGAACTTCCTCTGCCAGCGGCCAAGGGGGAATTTATATGGGCTCTGCAACACCCACAGAGAGCAGATTGAGGCTTCTCTGTGAGAGGGAGGTCAGGGTGCAGTTTGCTTCCTCTAAACCTACAAAAACCATCAAAAGCGGTCAAGGTGAGAGGAAAAAAAAAAAAAAAAGTGAACAAACATAAAAACCTCCAGAGAACAAAAGCCTGAAAAAACTCGTTTCCTCAGAGCCCACCCCCCTGAGGTGGGCAGAAGGACTTAACTCAAAGAACATCATTGACTGAAAACCCACGTGGCAGGCCCCTCCCCCAGAAAACCAACCTGAAAAGGAAAAAAAAAAAAGACTACAAGAGAACAACCACCACTTCTTCATAGGACAACTTTTATTTTTAATTTGTTCCCACTATTCTGGCTCTTTATAGATATAGATATAGATAGATATAGATATAGATACAGATACAGATATAGATAATTATTTAACCTATTTACCATCACAGTGAGCTGTCCAGTACATCAAATTCCATAATAACCTTCTATCCTGAACTTTTTGATACATACACCTGTGTTTTTCTTTTGCATTTCTATGTTTTAAATTTTTTTATATTTTAGCTTAGTTTAGTCTAGTTTATTCCTTTTTAAATTTTATTTTCTAATATTCATATAGAGTTAAACTTCAAAGTAATCCCCTTTCCCCAATCAATACTACCTCTATAAGTAAACCAATTTTTAACCCCCCTTTATCTTAGGGAAGTTGAGTCCTTTAACAAAGGTATCAAGATGCATCCAGGAAGAATCAAAACAACCTTCCTCACCCACACTGAGAATTTATAACCACTCTCCCATCTTTTTCTTCCACAAGTGTTTCTGTGTTTTTGTGTTTGTCCTGATAGTATGTAAATCTTACACTTGGGATTCTTTTTGACGAGGTTCTTCCTTGATTTGCTTATATATATATTTTTTCTCTTGTAATATACTATTATCAGTCTTTTTGTCTGTCTGTTTTTGTTTGTGTACTTCATAAATCTTACCTTGGGGCCCATTTGAGCTAAACCTTCTCTTTTATCTTCCCTTTCTTTCCTGTCTCTCTCTCTCTCTCTTTTTTTTTCTTTTTCTTTTTTCTCTCATTTGGGTGGGGAATCCTGATTGCTCAGAAGTGTTCCAGGGTGCACCTTGACTGCACCATGGTTGATACATCCAGCTACATCTGTTCAGTCATCTCTCACCAAAATGACTAGTAGGAGGAATGCCCAACAGAAGAAAAATATAGAGAATGGGCCTTCTGCAACAGAGCTAATGGCTATCAACATAGACAATATGTCGGAAAGAGTAACAATTATCCAGGCAATAGCTAGGTTGGAGAAAGCCATGGATGACCAAACAGAATTGATTAGGGCCAAACTGAAAGCAACCAGAGATGACGTTCACAATGTTAGGGCAGAGCTGAAAGCTACCAGGGATGAGGTTCACAATGCTCTCAATGAATTCCAATCTAATCTAAATTCTCTCAAAGCTATGGTAACTGAGACAGAAGATAGAATTAGTGATCTGGAGGACAAACAGATACAGAGAAAGGATCAGAAGGAAGTCTGGAACAAACAGCTTAGAAGCCACGAAAACAGAATCAGGGAAATAAATGATGCCATGAAACGTTCCAACATCAGAATTATTGGAATCCCTGAAGGGGAGGAGAAAGAAAGATGTCTAGACGATATAGTGAACAAGTTCTTCATGAAAATTTTCCCAATCTCGCGAATGGAACCAGCGTTCATGTACTAGACGCCTAAAGGTCTCCACCCAAGATTATAGATTCCAAAAAAACATCTAGGCACCTGATAGTCAAATTGAGGAATCATAATTATAGATATAATTTCTTCAAAGCCGCTAGGACAAAGAGGCTCCTTACTTAGAGAGGAAAGCCCATCAGAATAAAGTCATACCTGTCCACAGAGATCTGGCAAGCCAGAAAGGGCTGGCAAGATATATTCAGGGCACTAAATGAGAAGAACATGCAGCCAAGAATACTTTATCCAACAAGACTGACATTCAGAATGGATGGAGCGATAAAGAGTTTTCAAGACCGGCAAGGCTTAAAAGACTATGCAACCCCCAAGCCAACACTGCAGGAAATATTAAGGGGGGTTCTATAAAACAGGAAAAATCCTAATAATAGCAATGAACAGAAATATTGAGACAATCTACAGAAAGAAAGTTTTCAAAGGTAACATGATGTCAATAAAAATGTATCTATCAATAATAACTCTCAATGTGAAAGGCCTAAGTGCACCCATAAAATGGCACAGGGTTGCAGATTGGATAAAACGACAGGACCCATCCATATATTGTCTACAAGAGACCCATTTTGAACCTAAAGATACACCCAGACTGAAAGTGAAGGGATGGAGAAACATCTTTCATGCCAACGGGCCTCAAAAGAAGGCCGGGGTAGCGATTCTCATATCAGATAAATTAGATTTTAAACTAAAGACTGTAGTCAGACATACAGAAGGACACTACATAATTCTTAAAGGGACTATACAGCAAGATGATCTAACAATTCTAAGTATCTATGCCCCAATATGGGAGCAGCCAATTACATAAGAAAACTGTTAATCAAGATAAAGAGTCATATTGATATGAATAAATGAATAGTAGGAGATCTTAACACACCTCTTTCAGAAATAGACAGATCATCGAAGCAGAAAATCAATAAAGAAACAAGAGCATTGAATCACACATTGGACCAGATGGACCTCATAGATATATACAGAACATTCCATCCTAAAACAACAGAATACTCATTCTTCTCAAGTGCACATGGAACCTTCTCAAGAATAGACCACATACTGGGTCACAAATCAGGATTCAATGGATACCAAAAGACTGAGATTATTCCCTGCATATTCTCAGATCACAATGGGTTGAAACTGGAGCTCAATCACAGGGAAAAGTTCAGAAGGAATTCAAACACCTGGAAGCTAAAGACCACCTTGCTTAAGAATGCTTGGATCAACCAGGAGATCAAAGAAGAACTGAAACAATTCATGGAAATCAATGAGAATGAAGACATTTCCGTCCAAAACCTATGGGATACAACAAAGGTGGTCCTAAGGGGAAAATACATAGCTATCCAAGCCTCCCTCAAAAAAATTAAAAAATCCAGAACACACCAGCTGTTTCTACACCTTAAAGAACTGGAGAATTAACAACAAATCAAACCAACTCCACACATAAGAAGGAAAATAATCAAGATAAGAGCACAGATCAATGAGGTGGAAACCAGAGATATCATAGAATGTATCAATGAAACTAGAAGCTGGTTTTTTGAAAGAATCAATAAGATCAATAAGCCATTGGTCACATTAATCAAAAAGAAAAGAGAGAAAGACCAAATTAATAAAATTATGAATGAAAAGGGAGAGATCATAACTAACACCAAGGAAGTAGAAACAATAATCAGAAGTTATTATCAACAGTTATATGCCAATAAGCTAAGCAACCTAGATGAAATGGATGCATTCCTGGAAAACTATAAACTCCCAAATTTGAACCAGAAAGAAACTGACAACCTGAATAGACCAATATCTAGTAATGAGATTGAAGCAGTGATCAAAAACCTCCCAAAAAAAACAAAAGCCCAGGACCTGATGGAGTCCCTGGGGAATTCTACCAAACTTTCAAAGAAGAAATAACACCTATTCTCCTGAAGCTGTTTCAAAAAATAGAAGCAGAAGGAAAACTTCCAGACTCTTTCTATGAAGCCAGCATTACCCTCATCCTCAAACCAGGCAAAGACCCTACCATAAAGGAGAATTTCAGACCAGTATCACTGATGAATATGGATGCTAAGATTCTCAACAAGATCCTAGCAAACAGGATCCAACAGCACATTAAAAAGATTATCCACCATGACCAGGTGGGATTCATTCCTGGGCTACAAGGATGGTTCAACATTTGCAAATCGATCAGCGTGATAGAACAAATTAATATGAGAAGAGAGAAGAACCACATGGTCCTCTCAATTGATGCAGAAAAACCATTTGACAAAATCCAGCATCCGTTCCTGATTAAAGCACTTCAAAGTATGACGATAGAGGGAACATTCCTGAACTTCATCAAATCTATCTATGAAAGACCCACAGCAAATATCATCCTCAATGGGAAAAAGCTTTCAGCCTTCCCGTTGAGATCAGGAACACAACAAAGATGCCCACTCTCACCACTCTGGTTCAACATAGTATTAGAAGTCCTAGCAACAGCAATCAGACAACAGAGAGAAATAAAAGGTATCCAAATTGGCAATGAAGAAGTCAAACTCTCTCTCTTCGCAGGTGACATGATTCTTTATATGGAAAACCAAAAAGACTCCACCCCAAACTACTAGAACTCATACAGCAATTCAGTAACGTGGCAGGATAAAAAGTCAATGTACAGAAATCAGTGGCTTTCTCATACACTAACAATGAAAATATAGAAAGGGAAATTAGAGAATCGATTCCATTTACTATAGCACCAAAAACCATAAGATACCTGGGAATAAAGCTAACCAAAGAGGTAAAGGATCTGTACTGAGGAACTACAGAACACTCATGAAAGTAATGGAAAAAGACACAAAAAGATGGAAGACCGTTCCATGCTCTTGGATCGGAAGAATAAACATTGTTAAAATGTCTATATTGCCTAGAGCAATCTATACTTTTAATGCCATTCTGATCAAAATTCCACCGGTATTTTTCAAAGAGCTGGATCAAATAATCCAAAAATTTGTATAGAATCAGAAGAAACCCCGAAGCACTAAGGAAATGCTGAAAAACAAAAATAAAACTGGGAGCATCACGTTACCTGATTTCAAGCTTTACTACAAAGCTGTGATCACCAAGACAGCATGGTACTGGCATAAAAGCAGACACATAGACCAGTGGAACAGAGTAGAGAGCCCAGATATGGACCCTCAACTCTACAGTCAAATAATCTTCGACAAAACAGGAAAAAATGTACAGTGGAAAAAGGACAGTCTCTTCAATAAATGGTGCTGGGAAAACTGGACAGGTATATGTAGAAGAATGAAACTCAACCATTCTCTTACACCACACACGAAGATAAGCTCAAAATGGATAAAAGACCTCAACGTGAGACAGGAATCCATCAGAATCCTTGAGGAGAACATAGGCAGTAATCTCTTCAATATCAGCCACAGCAACTTCTTTCAAGATATGTCTCCAAAGGCAAAGGAAACAAAAGCGAAAGTGAACTCTTGGGACTTCATCAAGACTAAAAGCTTCTGCACAGCAAAGGAAACAGTCAAGAAAACGAAGAGGCAACCCACGGAATGGTAGAAGATATTTACAAATGACAGTACAGACAAAAGGTTGATATCCAGGATCTATAAAGAACTCCTCAAACTCAACACACACAAAACAGATAATCATATCAAAAAATGGGCAGAAGATATGAACAGACACTTCTCCAATGAAGACATACAAATGGCTATCAGACACATGAAAAAAATGTTCGTTATTACTAGCCATCAGGGAGAATCAAATTAAAACCACATTGAGGTATCACCTTACACCAGTTAGAATGGCCAAAATTAGCAAGACAGGAAACAACATGTGTTGGAGGGGATGTGGAGAAAAGGGAACCCTCTTACACTGTTGGTGGGAATGCAAGTTAGTGCAGCCTCTTTGGAAAACAGTGTGGAGATTCCTCAAGAAATTAAAGATAGAGCTTCCCTATGACCTTGCAATCGCACTACTAGGTATTTACCCCAAAGATACAGATGTCGTGAAAAGAAGGGCCATCTGTACCCCAATGTTTATAGCAGCAATGGCCACAGTCGCCAAACTGTGGAAAGAACCAAGATGCCCTTCAACGGACGAATGGATAAGGAACATGTGGTCCATATACACTATGGAGTATTATGGCTCCATCAGAAAGGATGAATACCCAACTTTTGTAGCAACATGGATGGGACTGGAAGAGATATGATGAGTGAAATAAGTCAAGCAGAAAGAGTCAATTATCATATGGTTTCACTTATTTGTGGAACATAACAAATAGCATTGAGGACAAGGGGAGTTAGAGAGGAGAAGGGAGTTGGGGGAAATTGGAAGGTGATCCATGAGAGAGTATGGACTCTAAAAAACAATCTGAGGGGTCTGAAGGGGCGGGGGGGTGGGAGGTTGGGGGAACCAGGTGGTGGGTATTAGAGAGGGCACGGATTGCATGGAACACGGGGTATGGTGCAAAAACAATGAATACTGTTATGCTGAAAATAAATTTTAAAAATGACAGATGCATTAGAATTATCTGACAAAGATTTTAAAGCAGCCATCATAAAATTACTCAAATAAGAAATTATAAACACACTCAAGACACATTCATGAACACTCTTGAAATGAAAAATATCAAGTCTCAGTAAAGTAACTGAAAATCACAGCACAGAAATAGATGCTATAAAGAAGAACCACATATAAACTTTAGAAGTTATACATGAAAACACGATGGATGGGATCAAGAGCAGTATGGAAGGCAAGTAGAGAAGAATTACTGAACTTGAAGACAGAAAAACAGATGTTATACAGTCTAAACTACAAAAAGAAAACAGACTGAAAGAAAGTAACTGACTCTCAGAGGGAAAAAAAAAAAGGTCTAACACTATGTCATCAAAGTCTCAGAAACCAAGGAGACATAGGGTGGGGCTGAAAAAAACTCTTGATGAAATAACTGCTGAATACTTCCCAATTTTGGCAAAAGGCGTAGAGCTAGATTCAAGACCTTGAGGGAATCACAAAGAAAGCCACATACAGGCACAAGTCAAACATTTCAAAACCGAAGACAAGAAACAATCTCGAAATCAGTGATGGAGAAACAACTACCCGATAGTGGGAGAACAGTTCAAATGACAAAGGATTTCTCATCAAAGAACACGGAGGCCAGAGAAAGTTGTACAGCATTTCTCTAGTGCTAAAATGAACAAACAAAACAAACAAACAAACAACACTATAAAGCCACAGTTTTATATCCAGTGAAAATATCCCTCAGGAGTAAAAAGGAAATAATGAAGGAAAACTGAGAGTATTTGTCACCAAGCATACCTACTCTAAAAAAATGGCTGAAGAGAAAGAAAATGACTAAAGAAGGAATCTTCAGTCACCAAGAGGGAAGAAAAAACACAGGATCAGAAAATACTGGTAAATCCACAGACTTTAGTTCTCTTGAGCATTCAAGAATTTGTTTGATGACTGAAGTAAAATTATAACAATGCCCGATATGGCTCTAAATGCGTATGTATGAAATGTATAAGATAATTGTATTAAAAAGGGAGGAAGGTAAAGAAAAGTAAGGTTTCTACATTTCACTTAAACCAGTCAAATGTCTGGGGCACCTGACTGGCTCAGATGGTTAAGTATCTGCCTTCTGCTCAGGTCATGATCTCCAGGTCCTGAGATGAAGCCCCACATCCATTGGGCTCCCAGCTCAGGGAGGAGTCTGCTTCTCCCTCTCCCTCTGCCTCTCCCCCTGCTCATGTTCTTTTTCTTTATCTTTCTGTCTCAAATGAATAAATAAAATCTTTTTAGAAAAAAGCAGTAAAATGTCAATGTCAGTAGACTGATAAGTTGAGTTTATAACATGATACTTAGAGCAACAATTAAAAATGCTGTGCAAAAAAACCACTCAAAATCAGTGTAGATATATCAAAATGGATTATAAAATAAGTTCACATAGGGACGCTTGGGTGGCTCAGTTAGTTAAGCATCTGAGTCTTAATTTCAACTCAGGTCATGATCTCAGGGTCATGGGATCGAGCCCTACATCAGACTACATGCTGGGCATGGACCCTGCTTGAGATTCTCTCTCTCCCTCTCTCCCTCTGCCTCTCCCCTGGCTCCTGCTTGCTCTCTTTCTCTCTTTCTCTAAAAAAAAAAATTAAAAATAGGCTCAAGTAATCCACAAGAAAGTAGAAAAAAGAAAATAGAAATAAAACAGAGAGCAAGCAGAAAAAAATAAAACAGCAGATTTGAACCTTAATATCTCAATAATTGCATTTAATGTAAATAGTATAGAAATAATAAAGATTAGTAGAATACATTAAACACTATGACCCACCTATATATGCTCCCCACCAAAAAACTCTTCAAATATGATATAAACAAATTGATATATCATGGTAACATTCATCAAAAGAAAGTGGAGTGGCCACATTTATTTTAGACAAAGTGAAATTCAGAGTAAAGAAACTTAGCAGAAACAGAAATTATCATTATGTGATCATTAAAAATTCAATTAACTAAGAAGATATAGTAAAATGTATATGTATCAAACAACTGAGCAGCAAAAAATACAAGGACATAAATTGATGGAACTGAAAGGAGTAAATTAAGACTGGAGATTTCAACATCCTTCACTCAACAATTGTTAGAACAATTAGACAGAAAATAAGCAAAGGTATAGAAAAACTCAGAAGCACCATCAATGAAGACATCTAATTAACACTGAACATTCTACCCAACAACAGAATCCACATTCTTTTCAAGTGTCAGTGGAACATAAAACAGTTCACTGAACAAATTTAAAAATACTGAAATGATACAGTATAGTCTCTAACCACAAAAATCAAACTATAAATCAATAACAGAAAGATATCGGAGAAATTCCGAACACTTGGAAACTAAAAACCCCACTCCTAAGTAAGTCACTGTTCAATGACATGTCTCAAGGAAAATTTTTAAAAATACTTTGCACTCCTGAATAAAAATGAAAATACAACATATCAAAATTTGTGGGATATAGCAAAAAAAGTGATAGGAGGTAAATTTACAGCACTCAATGTGTACAATAGAAAAAGAGGAAAAGTCTCCTAATCAATAATCTAAGATCCTACCTAAAAAATGTAGAGAAAAATAAACCCAAAATGAGAAGGAAGGAAATAAGAAAGATCAAAGCAAAAACCAATGAAATTGGAAACATGGTAACAATAAAGAAAAATTAATGAAACACAGAGCTGGGGCACCTGGGTGGCTCAGTGGGTCCAGCCTCTGCCTTTGGCTCAGGTCAAGGTCTCAGGGTCCTGGGATCGAGCCCCGCATCAGGCTCTCTGCTCAGCAGGGAGCCTGCTTCCCTTCCTCTCTCTCTCTGCCTGCCTCTCTGCCTACTTGTGATCTCTGTCTGTCAAATAAATAAATAAAATCTTTAAAAAAAAAAAAGAAACCCAGAGCTGATACTTTGAAAAGATCAATGCAATTGATAAACCCCTAGCCAGACCTGGCAAAGGAAAAATAAGAAAAGTCATAAATAACCAAATTAGGAATGAAAGAGTGAATATCATTACAGACATCAAAATGATAATGACATATCTGAAACAACTCTACACACATAAATTTGACAATTTAGATGAAATGGATCAATTCTTAGAAGAATGGAAACTACCTGAGCTCATCTAGTATTAAACTCTTCATTCGATTTGCCCTGTAACCATTGGGGCACCTGGGTGGCTAGTCAGTTAAGCATCCTACTCTTGGTTGCAGTTCAGGTCATGATCTCAGGGTCCTGAGATTGAGTCCCCTGTCAGGCTCTACACTCAGCATGGAGTCTGCTTGGGATTCTTCCCCTCACCTTCAGCCCCTCCCTGTGCTCTCCCTCTCTCTCTAAAAATAGATAAATAAAATCTTGAATTGCCCTATAACTATTAAAGGAAACTGAATTTGTAATTTTTGAAACTCTCAAACTTAAATATCTATGTCCAAATGGTTTCACTGCAAAATTCTCCCTAATGTTTAAAAAGAATTATCTCTAATTTTACACAATCCCTTACAGAAAACAGAAGAGGTGGAAACACTTCCCAGTTCATCTTATGAAACTATTAGGACTCTGATACCAAAACTAGATGAAGAATGTACCAAAAAAATAAAACCATAAATCAATAGCTCTCATGAGCTTTGATTAAAAAAATCCTCAACAAAATATTACAAATTAAAATTTAACAATGTGTAGAAAGAATGAAACACCATGACTAATAGGAGAGAATTCCCAGGATGCATGTTTGGTTCAATATTCAGAAAAAAACACATTGTATTCAACCATATTAACAGGCTAAAGAAGAAAAACCTCATGATCTTATCAACTGATGAAGAAAAGGCATTTGATTAACTTCAACATCTATCCATTATAAAACTGACAGTAAAATAGAAACAGAACAACTTCCTTAACTTGATAAACAGCATCTGCAAAAATTCTATGGCTAACATTATACTTAATGATGAAAGAATTAATGTTTTCCCATGTGATCAGAAATAAAATAAAGGATGTCTGCCTTACTGATGTTACTCAACATAGTGATGGAAATTTCAGCCAATTCATTAAGGCAAGATAAAAAAAAAAGCATACAGATCAAAAAGAAGAAAGAAAAAAAGAAACTGCTCTTTCTAAAAACCTCCTAGATCTAGTGAGTTTTTAAGGCCATGGGATATAAGATGAAAACACAAAAACAAATTACATAACTCTATATTAAGAAGAGCATGCAGAAACCCAACTTAAAAACATCATATTACAAAAATTGCTAAAAAGCAATGAAAGAATTAAGTATACAGTTAACAAAATGTGTGTAGGATCTATATGTTGAAAATTTTAATGCTGATAAAGGAATCAAAGAAGACCTAATACATGAAAGACATACCATGTTCATGAATTTGAAGGTTCAAGAGAGTAAAATGTTTATTCTCTCTTCAATGATATACTGGGTTAAGAAAATTCTTAACAAAATGCATGCAAGTTATTTTTATAGACATAGACAAGCTTATTATAAGCTTATTCTAAAATTCACAGGGAAAGGCACATTCCCTAGAATAGCTGAAATAATCTTGATAAAAAAGAACTAAGTGGGAAGATTCACTCTAGCAAATATTAAGGCTTACTATATGGCACCAGTAATCAAGATAGTCTGTAGTGTTGGGAGAGATAGCTACCTAGATCAATGGGTTATAACAGAGAACACAAATAATAGCTCCAACACAAGTATAATCAACTAATTTTTGACAAAGGTACAGATGCAGTTCAACATAGGGAAAAGAGCATTTTCAAGAAATGTGGGAGTGGGGCACCTAGATGGATAAGTTGGTAAAGCATGCAACTCTTGATCTTGGGGTCATGAGTTGGAGTCCTGACTCTTGGTTTCAGTTAAGGTCACAATCTCATGAGTCATTGCATCAAATCCCTCATTGGCCTCTGCACTCAGTGGGGAGCTGGCTTGAAGATCCTCTCCTTCTGCACCACCTCCCATCCATGTGCACTGGCTCTCTCTCTCTAAAATAAATAAATATTTATAAGGAAGGAAGAAAGGAGTAAATGCGGGAGCAATTTGCCCTCCAAAAACAAAAAATGAGCCTTTCCCTAAACTTCACATTTTATGCACTGATTTACTTAAAATGGACAATGGACTTAAACATAAAACAATAAAACTTACAGAGGAAGAAAAAAGAAGAAAAGGACCTCTCCACATTATTTGTTACAACTACATGTGAATTTGCAATTATTTCAATTAAATTTCAAAACATTTTGCAAAGTACTAGAACATACACCTCACCAATAAACAAATAAGGATGCTAAATACATGGAACGATGTTGTACATCTTTAAACATTAGGGAAATGCCAACTAAATCCATGAGGAATACCATTACATATTATAATGGCTTAAAAAATATGGACAATATCAGTTGCTGGCAAAGCTGTGGAGCACTGGGAACCCTCATACATTGCTACTGGAAGTACAAAATGCTACAGTATGGTCACTCTGGAAAATGGTTTGGCAGTTTCTTAGAATTAAACACACACTCATAATGTAACCCAGCTCTCTTACTCCTTGGTATTTACCCAAGAGAAACGAAAACTTATGTTTATACCAAAACGAGTATGTGAATATATGTGATAGCTCTATTTGTAACTGCCCCAAACTGTGAATAGTCTATGTGTTTTTCCAATGGTGAATGGATAAACAAACTCTTAGACCCATGTGATGGAATACTATTCAGCGATAAAAAGGAACAAACTATTGATAAATGGAATAACGCTAATGAACCTCAAAGGCATTATGCTAGTGAACAAAGGAAGTCAATAAAGGTGACTACTGTGTGAATCCAATTTTAAGACATTCTGGAAAGACAAGATCAGTGGACACCCGAAATTGGGAGGGAAAGAAAAGTATGACTATAAAAGGCTAACGAGGTCATTTTGGGGGGCTAACAGAACTGTTCTATATCCTGATTGGGGTGGTGGATACATGAATCTATGACCAATGCATGCCAAAAGGGGAGCAAAAAGGACTTGAAAGGAAATTCTTGATAATCAATAAACCTTTCCAGCAATTTTACTTTAGATGACTCAGGGTAGTTATTAAAATACTTAAGACTCAGTGACTTGTTAGGTATATACTGTGTCTGAATTTCAAGGCTATTCTGTCTGCCCAGACTGTTTGAGAACAGAGAAACTGGAGATGAGGTTTCTGTTGCCTTTTCAAAATTCTGGTTCCTTTCTTTATACATGATGGGCAAACAAAATCATATGATCCTCCTTTTACACAGTTCAAGCCCCATTTCTCATGACATTTCTTCTTATCTGAAAATTGTACATTTCCATTGACTGCTCCTTACTTCCCCTCTCATATAAGCGTTTTCCTTCTTCAAATGAAATTTTATGCCTCTTGAATTTCATAGAAGGTTTGTAAAGAAAGAAGCTTTACTATTGGAAAAATCTTATTGTCTCAAGTAGTAATTTGAAGGTCATATATTTTTTAAAGATTTTATTTATTTATTTTACAGAGAGAGAGATCACAAGTAGGCAGAGGCAGGTAGAGATGAGGGGGAAGCAGGCTCCCTGCTGAGCAGAGAGCCCGATGCGGGACTCCATCCCAGGACCCTGGGATCATGACCTGAGCCGAAGGCAGCGGCTTTAACCCACTGAGCCACCCAGGCGCCCCTGAAGTCATATTTTAAGGCAGCTGGGGAAAAAACAACAACAACAACAACAGCCCAGCTATTTTTCCTAAAGAGTTTGAACCCATAAACAAAATAAGACCTTTTTTTTTTTTTAACCTACAATTTAAGTTAATTTCTTTAAAACACCAGTGTCGTGGTTTCCTCCTTATTTCCAGGCTATTTGTTATAGGTGGTTTGATGTTATATATTCATTTTGAAATAAATCTGCACAGCGGAAGAGTCAAGGATCTAGGACTATTACCAGGAGCATAACAATTTGTTGAAAACCACATCAGAATTAAAGATTTTCTTTCCCCTTAGTCTTCTACCCACTTCAGCCTTGAAATAGGAGAATCTCTTGATTCGTCTGTCCTGTTCTGTGTGTATATGCCACACAATGCACCCCAAGGACCACTTTATTGAGCTCAGGAAATCACAAGGTCACTGTCACCTGCAGTACCATTCTACCTCATCATATCACTGCCACCTGTCATCACTGTTTTTAAAACCCCGAATACTCAAGAAAGCCCCCACGGATTAATTGCGTGAGTAAACAAGTTTCCCATTATTGTGCTCAACATAAAACATACCGTGACACTCCACTCAACTAGTTCCCATATAAATTCAGAAACTCTTTACTTCTACATAATGCAAACACCTGAACATTATGCTTATTCATTCCCATGTTTATTATTCAATTACCTGTGTGTCATAAATATATTTTGTCTATCACGGTGGTGCATTGAAGGAAATTAACCATATTCTGGAGAAAGTTATGATCTGTCTCTGCTGGCCAAGCTTGGCTCCATTCATAAATCAATACTTAATAAATGCTTTCGATGGCTGATAAGGATGACTTTATATAACTGAAGAAGGAAATACATTTTATCCCCCTTTTATGGCTGTGACAAGAGATACAAAGCAAATAAGAAATTATATCTCTAATAAGACAGTGAACCATTATCAGATCTGAATCTATTACCAACATCCAAATTTCCAGTCTGTAAGACTTTGAAGATTCTGATAGAATATGGCATCTTTATATGCTTCGATTACCCGCAAACCACAGTAGCTTCATGACACTAGTTGGTTTTAGGGGAGGGCCAGCACCAGGAAATGATAAGGTCTTTTAAATAAGGTTTGCATGATTTCTGAGTGCAATCTTACCTTCCCAGAAAGAAATAGAGAACAGCAATGAGAAACCAATTGCAACAGATCTTGATCAAACCTGGCATTTACTTCAAAACAGATATCCTGTCCACAAACAGCAACACCTAACTTGGATGTTGAATAGGGCATATTGGAAAGCACTGGATATGAAAGACATTTTCAAAATGAAAAGTAATTTAAGAGATGAAAGCAAACCAGTCATAACTTAAAACCTTATAGCCTTTTGTGAAATGAAGTATTTTTTGACCCTTGGAGATAAGCTCCTTATTTAGGATCAAGTATCAGGGGCACCCTGGTGTTCAGTTAAGCGTTGGACTTTTGGTTTGGGCTCAGGTCATGATCTCAGGGTAGTCAGTCCAAGCCCTGTGCTGGGCTCTGCACTCAGTGTTGAGTCTGCTTGTCCCTCTTCCTCTGCTCTTCCTCCCAGCTTGTGCTCTCTCTCACCCAAGCTCGCTCTCTCTTTCTCTCTCAAATAAATAAAATCTTAAAGAAAAAGAAACAAGTTTCATGCTCTGTATATTGGAGATTCGCAGAACAAAGGGAGGATGATTGCTTTCATAATTTTATCACATTTACTACAAAACATTTGCAAACGTTGACCATTATTTTTCATTTGATTTGCTTCTCTGAACCTCCTTTACCTCAGTAAACACAGATTTTATAATAACAGTGTGTATTTCTCAGAAGTTTCTCAAGCTTAGGAGAGTGGCCATGTACCCACACAGTACTCAAGACCTCATAACTCAGTAAAGCAAATTTCTCTTTATTCTCCAGAACTTATTTCAGGCTTAAAGCACAGAAAACACTCTGGGCTGCTACCATATCTGAAAAGACAACTAAGGCAGCTATCACCTGGTAGGCATTTTTAAATAAATCACTTTGCTTTGCGTTTTGCTTTTGCAAGATTATCACATCTTCCAGAAGGAAGATTGATTGAAGGAAATGATGGAGACAGACCCTTTATTCATTCAATAAAAGGATCTCCAAAGGGTTCAATCTTTAACTTGCATTTGAGAAATGTTAACAGGGAAACCTAATCTTTCATGGTCAGGCTATAACAGTGGTTACTAGAAATATGATTTTTGTGTATTCTTTACAACACCCAATATAGATTTATAAGCTTTTAAAGAAATGTTTAAAAATATTTCTCAACCCTTAGAGGGCTCCTAGTTTCTGCCTACAAACTTGACATGAGGTCTTTTTTCTTACTCTAATTTATTTCAAATAAGAAGGCAGAAATCAACATATGTGCTAAATATGCTTTATCTTACTTTGGCCCCCTTTAAAAGCAGACTCTAAGGTGAGGATGTGAGACCAAATACTTTATCTGGGAGCTAAGCACAAGAAACAGAAGTGAGGAAGTAACAAAAGAAGAGAGGAAAACTAGAAAAATGTACATTCCTAAGTACCTAAGTGGCAAACTGGACCTTGATCTTGCTGAGAACCTCTGAAAACCCTTGTGGAAGAGACTTCTCAAGGGCTGGGGTTGGGAGCGGGTAGAGGATGGAGCATTTCTTCACAGGCCCTATTCCTCACTGGTTGAGTTTGTCTCCAGTGTCATGAACCCCCACCTACTTCCATGCAATATCTGAGTGTGGCAGACCAGGCTTCCATGATGAAAAAAGCCCTCAGCCAGGAAAACAGACAGACACAGGTGCTTACATTGGAAAGCTAACAGGTGCTGAGAACAATCTTCATTTGCATCTGCAGGTGAACTCAGGCAGACCAAAGAAATATGGGACAGGATATCAACATTGTCTGCTCCATACTTGGTTCTCCAGCTGGAGAGTGCCTAGTAGAAGTTGTTGACAGTGAGAGGGGGTAACATAAATATGTATTATTTTAAATCATTAAACCTGACCATAGAGAAGCTGGTGGTTATTAAATGAGTTCTGGTCTTAGCATAAAACACTAATGTGGGAAGAAGTTGCTGGAGGTGATCTGACCAGTGTTTTATCCCTACCAATGTACTTCTATTTGGGTCAGTATTTGTGGTTAGAACTCGATCCAGGTTGACAGTCCACCTGGGATGGTCCTTCCTCTGTTTACCTTTCTCTGATGGCCACTGACGCTATTTAGCAAGAGGAAGGTACTAAGTGGAGGAACTGTGGTCCTTGTAGGATTTCTTCCTCAGGCTAGACCTTGCATCTAAAGCAGACATGATCTGCAGAAAACGGTCACGTATGTTGCTCAATACTCCTACTTAGAGATGCTTATGAAAAAGCTGTCCCAACACTCAACATAGTCTCTCCCACCAAAATGTAATCAGACTTAACAGCTGGATGTATATCTGTTCAGTCCTTTTTCTATGTTTGTATAGAAATATATGCATATATTTGCATCTGTTTATGAATATGTATAGGAGCATGCAATTAAGGTTCAAAACCATATATGTGCATATAGGTGCATCTATTTTCCTATCTAGGACTTGTTTGCAGAAAGCCTTACTAGATACTATTCCTTGACAACCCACACAGAACCTTCGCCATCTTTTTTATTTTTACATAGCATACTAAAGTAAGAATTTTTCATCATTGAATTAACCATCTCTCTAATGACAGGTACTTAGGTTGTTTCTGATTATTTGCCAATACAAACAATTTGTAATGCTTCATGAGGCAGGCATAAAGCAGAACATTTGAAGTTAATACTTGACATGATTGCCCAGAATGTTTCAGACACCTCTGAAGAATTAGAATCTCATCTCTCTACATTAGAACCCATGCCTCCCACCTCCACAGGTTCCTTTCTGCGAGGGCACAGTCATGTCACTTACATATCCTAGTGCTAAAGTTTGATTTGGTAATGAGCAGCTTCCATGTTTAATCCACTCTCCAGGGTAGGGTCCTTGCAGAAGGATCAAGGTGTCAAGGAGCAGGAGAGTTGAGCTCCTGGTGCAGAAGTTAATTTTGGTGCTGAGAACAGTAGCTACTTGAATCAGCTCTCCTACATCAATCTAGTGTTTGGCAGCGGCAGAGACAGCAGTCTCATGGTTAAAAAAAATCCTTCTTTCTCAATGCTTCCTCCTTCCTTGTCAAGTTTTATTGTGCTTCCTTATGATTTTTCCCCTTTTTTCTTATTTAGGATAGTTAGTGGTTTGTCTATTTTGTTGACTTTTGCTGGGAAGCATTTTGATTTATTTATTATTCCTGCTGTTTTTCTGGTTTGTGCTTCATTCATACCTCTTGTTATCTCTATTGATTAGTTCAGTCTGATTTCTTCTGAAGTATGATGCTGTTGGTTTTATAGATTTGAGTTCATTTATATGCATTCTTTTATTTTTATTGCTCAGATTTAAGGCAATGCAGTCTTTGAACCAATCACTAGTTTGTTTCCCACATATTCTACTATATGTTTTCATTATGATTACATTTAAGAAATTCTACAGTTATGATTTATATTTCTTATTTTACAATAGGGTGATTTATAGAGTTTTAAAATTCTCAAGTAATTCTCAAGGACCTATTTGTTATCTGATTTTGTTATGGTACTATGGAAATTCTGTGATATTCTTTCTACTTTATGAAACATATTGAGGGACTTCTGTGACATAATTTATGATTTATTTTTATGAATTCTCATGTGTGGTTGAAAAAGGCACATTCTTCAACATTTGAGTGAAAAATTCAAAGTCCACATGACCTAACTTAATTATCTTTTCTGGATCTTCCACATCTTTACTGACTTTTTTGGTCCATGTGACTTGTCTTGGGCTGCGACTGGTATGTTAAATTTACCTATTATTATTGTGTTTCTATTTCTCCTTGCATACTTCGTCTGCTATGAGGATTGAAACACCTTTTTTTTATTTGTTTGTAGATTTTTGCTATACTTTACATGTTTTCATCTTTATGAATCACTTTATTACATATGTGTATATAGCACAAGCAAAATAATTTTTGAACATCAACTGGAAAATTTGTTTCTTTTAAAAGGTGATTTAAGCTCATTTACATGTATTAATGACTAATAGATGTGATCTCAACTCTGTAATTTTATTTCTTCTGTGGTATGATCCCATATTTACCATGTTTCTCCATGCAGTCTG
This sequence comes from Mustela erminea, assembly GCF_009829155.1. Lineage (NCBI taxonomy): Eukaryota > Metazoa > Chordata > Mammalia > Carnivora > Mustelidae > Mustela > Mustela erminea. The sequence continues at coordinate 37,983,745 of NC_045635.1, forward strand.
TTTCCTTTTATTATTTTCAAGTTCTTTTGACATTTATGAAATTTGTATTTTTTTATTCCATTGGTTTTCATAGTACTATTTCCTTTGATATTGCTGTTAGTCCTGTTTTACTTTACATATGCTTCTTCTATTTATTTTATCAGGTTTGAATGATATCCATTGACTATTGCTTATTACATGTATGTAATCAGTGAGCATATCCTACTTTACAATTCCTTTCTTGCTTTTTTACTCATTTGTTACTTTTGTTTTGTTATTGTTGAAGTTTTTGTTTAAATTTTAGTTAGTTAACATACAGTGCAATATTGGTTTCAGGTGTACAATATAGTGATTCAACACTTCCGTACATCACCCGGTGCTCATCATGGTAAGGGTGCTCCTTAGTCCCCATCACCTGTTTCACCTATCCCATAACCACCTCCCCTCTGGTAAACTATCAGTTTGTTCTCTATAATTCCTATTTTGTTTAAAAAAAACAAGGTGGGCACATTTGACTTGCAGGGGGAGATAAGAGTCTAGATCATAAAATATTGCCCAGTTGCCTCCACTAGAATGTTCAAGCTTAAAAGGACTGGCAATACTGAGTTTGGTAAGAATGGACAGTGATGAGAAATCTCATCCATTGCTGATGGGAGTGTAAAATTATATAGCCACTTTAAAAGCTGCTTGGTAGTTTCTAATAAAGCTAAAAACATCCTATACCTTTTACGTGAACAATTCTACAACTGAGTATATACCGAATAGAAATGAGTGCTTATGTTCACTGAAAGACATGTTCAAGAATGTTCAATACAGGATTGTTTGTAAGAGGTAAACCTAAACAGGGAAAAGCCCAAATATCAATCAAGTAGAAATGAGTAATAAATTGCTATATATACATACAATAACTATTCACAACAATGGAAAAGCTCAAACCTCTGCCATCAGCATGTACACAGATCTCACAATTTTTTTTTTAAGATTTTAATTATTTATTTGACAGTGAGAGAGCGCACAACCAGGGGGAGTGGCAGGCAGTGGAGGAGGGAGAAGCAAACTCCCTACTAAGCAAGGAGCCTGATGTGAGGCTCGATCCCAAGACCCTGGGATCATGACCTGAGCCGAAGGTAGACGCTTAACTGACTGAGTCACCCAGGCACCACTCACCATCAAATAACTAAACAAAAGAAGTTAGTCATAAAATAGCACATGCTGTATAATTCCACTTAAAGAACTTCAAAAACAGACAAGATAATCAACAATAATAGAAGTCAAAATAATGGTCACCTCTGCAGGATAATAGCTGGGAAAGGACACGAGAGAGCTCTCTGAGAAGCTGGAAATGTTCTGTAGCTTAAAATGAGATTTTTTTTTGAGATTTTATTTTTAAGTAATTTCTCCACCCAACACAGGGCTTGAACTTACAACCCTGTGATCAAGAGTTCCATGCTCTACCAACTGAACTGGTCAGGTGCCCCACTATTTTCACACACACACCCCTTCCCTAGTAGGAAACAACAATAAGTAATGGAAGTACATGGAAGCAGTTCCTGAGGTGAAGTAGACAGGGAAGGGCTGGGAAGACACCCAGAGTGGGTGAGTGGAGCACTAGTACTCAGTTTTGCTGAGGGTCACTCCTATCCAACTAGTCTTCACTTGTGTTGAACCTCACTCCAGGAAATACATGTGATCCTAGGTATTATCTGGATTTGTCCACTGTGACTGTTACAGTAATGATAGGTAGCATGTTGTTTTCTTCTACTCAGTCACCCAGGGCTGCCCCAACAGTGTGGATAGCAGTCTGATACTATCCTTTGAATTGTGACAACACCTGTTAGGGAGCCCAGATATTCCACTTTAAGCTGAAGCATGGGGGCTGGAGCACTTTGATGTCTGTCTGACTAATCTGTCTAGCCAGATAATGCTCTAAGTTGACTGACCACCTTGATTTACTGACAGTGCTTTTTGGTCATTCCATGTCCCCACTCTTGATCACTGTCACCTTTATACACATCAGGAAGCACTCTGCATTATCACGTGCTCGTCAACTTTGTTGAAATCTGATACCCTTCCTCTGGCAGCCATCTTACTTATGTATCTCAGGATTTGGGGTTTGTTAGATGAGTTGAGGAGGAAAAGGTCAACATAACCAGTAAGGTGACCACATTCTGCCGCTTGGCTTAGGGTAAGGAAGATGAAAGAGCCCCAAAAGGTAAATGGTTGAGATTTTAGTGGTCACACAAGTTTGTATTCATCCATCAAAGCTCTGTTGTGCTGGTAGCTCAAATAAATATATGCTATCTCAAGTCCTGTGCTGAACTTCTCAGAAAGAAGACTGGAAGGTTTCTTCCCCCTCCTGGGTTTGGGCCTCCTTTTTTATGATACTCCATTCTCTCTCCTTCTTTACATCACTCAGACCATCACCAACACCACCTCCCATTCCATCCTAATATCCACTACTATCCTTTGATCTCATAACATCTATTAATGTGACAAATATTTGTTGATGTTTTGGGATATGTGCATAGCACTGGATATAAGATATGTTAGACATGGTACTTACCACAAGTTGTGGTCTCAAAAAGGGAGGCTCTGAGATGAAGATCAGCATCAGTAACTTTATGAAACTAATCTTGGGATCAGGACCTATGAAAGCTATGAAGGAAGCAAGACTGGGAAATGGACAATGTTAGGCTATTATGTGGAGACAAGAAAGGCATCAGCCCAATTAGTGGGAAACTCTGAAGCTGAAATGGTTCAACTGAGTTGTCCCCCATTGGGCCAAGGTGACTGGGCTTTTATACTCTGAAATCAACCAGCCATTGGATGCAGGCTTTCCCCAGAAGGAAAATATAATTTTGGGTGAAGCATCTCTCTCGTGCCAATGGCAATTCCAGGGAAGAGGGCTGACAGCTGTGAATTCTGTGCCAGTTGCGCTACTAACAGCTGGTGGAATGGGTACTTCAGTCCTGGAGGGGGCATCTAGGCAGTACATTCCAGCATCTACAATAGGCTCTTTCCAAAAATAGTCACCATCTGGGAAGAGGGGCTGGTGATGGGGATATAGACACAAAAATAGGTAATAAGTCATTACTGCTGTCCAATCTCATCTGGTCATGGCTTACTGCACTGATTTTTTTCTCACACTTCTGACACCAAATGTGTGGACGTTTTCCATATCAACAACCAGTTCTCCAATTCCAGACACAAATTGTGTGTCCTTCAATTCTATTCAATTCCAATGCTAATGACCCAGAATTAGTGTCACACTCCACAGTTTTAAGGGCACAGCCCCACAAGCCAACTCTCAGTTTAGTTTTCAGTCACTGGTACTGGGTTTCAAGGGTAACCACAGTTCTGTCTGACTTGGTTACCAAGATGGCATTGCCACAAACCCCCCTGAAGTCTTGATAATTTGTTAGAAGGACTCACAAAACTCAAAGATGCTTTGTTTAATATCACCAGTTTATTGGAGTGCCTGGGTTGCACAGTAAGTTAAGTGCCCAGCTCTTGGTTTTGGCTCAGATTGTGATTCAGGGTCATGAGATCGAGCCTTGCATCAGACTTCGCACTCAGCATGGAGTCTGCCTAAGATTCTCTCTTCCTCTCCTTCTGTCCCTCCCCATATGAAAACATACTCTCTCTCTCTCTCTCTCTCTCTCAAATAAATCAATAAATCTTTTTAAAAATCACCAGTTTATTATAAAGGATACAAGTGAATCATTAAAAAGGATATGCATGAGCAGCCAGAAGAAAAAGTAAATAGGGTGAGGTCCACAAGGGTCCTGAGCACAGGAGTATCCATTCCCATGGAGTTGGGATGCACCATTCTCCTAGCATATGGATGTGTTCACCAACTCTGAAATTCTCCAAACCCTAGAGGTTTTATGGAGGCTTCATTTCATAGGCAGGACTCATTAAATCATTGGGCTTGGGTGACTAACTCCACCCCCAGTCCCTCTCCCCTTTTCAGAGGTCTGGGGGTGTGCCCGAAAGTTAAGACACTCTAATCACATGGCTGGTTCCTATGGTAACCAGCTCCCATCCTGAAGCTCTCAAGAGGCCCATAAACTCAAGTATGGTTGAGAGGGACTTTGGGGAATAACAAGATATGTGAATTATGCCTCATGAAATTCTAAAGGTTGTAGAGCTCTGTGTTCAGGAACTGGGGACAAATACCAAATACATATTTCTTATTATGTCACACCTACCTCCCTCATACACTCTGAAAACACTGATCTTCTTTCTATTCCTGTAACAAGCCAACATCTTTCCCCACTCAGAGCCTCTTATTTGCTTTTCTATTTGTCTGTTATTGTGACATTCCGTAACATTTTCAGAGCAGTCTCTATCTCATCATTCAGTTTGAATAATGAGAAGGTGATCAAATGTCACCTTCTCAACAAGGTCTTCCCTAAACACCCTGCTCTTTGCCCTGTAACAATAATCCTACCTACTAATGCCCTCTTGGAAACTATGTGCCAAGCACTCTTGAATCACCAGAAACAATCCAAGTTAACTAATTAAGTTCTAGAACTTTGTAAAGTAGTTACTGTGATTCTGATTTTATAGATGAGGAAACTATAAAATGAATCACAAAGGTTTTAATATACCTTGGGTCTTAGTAAGCAATGACAGTAGCAGGATCGGATCTCAACCTGTCAGGCTGCAGAGTCATTGTCCTTAACCATGACATTATGCTGCCTCTCCCAGTCACTACCATCCTTTAAAATTTTTTTCACTAATAGCACCAGTCCTCATTAATTATATTGTTTCTATAGTTATATACTTATTTATGACTTCCCTGATGATGGAATAAAATCCAGGATGACACAGACCTTATCTGTCTTGTTCATTGCCCAGCATCATACCTCTTTTCCAGAGCAATGACTAAATCCAACGACTAGTTACAGCAAAACAAGTGAAGTGTGGCCCACTTGCCTCTATTCGGGACAACTGTAAAGGGCTGTCCCAGCTCTGGAGCTTCCTGTGGAGTCAATCAAGGCTTTTGTTGTGACTGTATCACAATTCAACCTCTCCCTCTATCAAATCTGCTTCTTTAATCAGTTAAATCAATCAATCAATTAATTAACTTCCAGTATAATTAATATACAGCATGATTTAAGTTTCAGGTATGAAATATAGTGATTCCATAATTCTATTGGCATATTGCTCAGTCACATAAAGGAATGAAATCTTGCCATTGGCAAACCTACTTCTTAATTGCCAAACTAACGCTGAGCTCCAGAGTATTCCAATGTGCAATGAGGTTGAAAACCACTATTACATAGGATACCCACAGAAGCGAGAAGGGTCTCCACTGACTTTCCCTGACCAACTCAAATGGAATAAAATTATTCAGAATACAGTGAAGGATGGGGGACAGAGGCTGTGCTGGAGAAAGCAATATAGAATCCTCTGTCAATGTGTGTATAACCTCTCACTGTAAATGGGAATGAGCAGCACTGTGAGTGGGTGTGATGCTGATACAGTGACCATGCGACTTTGAATCTCAGCATCATCAAGGCCAGAACATCCACCTCCAATTTTTTGTTCAGATTTTATTATTTATTTGAGAGTGAGAGAGATTATGAGCAAAGGAGAGAAGGAGAAACAGGTTCCCCACTGAGCAGAGAGCCCAGCGTGGGGCCCGATCCCAGGCCCCTGGGATCATGACCTGAGCTGAAGGCAGATGCTTCTGAGCATCTGAGCCACCCAGGTGCCCCCATCCACCTCTAGTTTAACTCCAGCATGTTATGTAGAGCCTGGCTTTTCCAAGATCAGTTTTTAAGTGGACAAAGAGATTGTTCTCCAGCAGACTACCTTTGCATTTTCCTCCCTCCTGAGCTTTTGGGGGGCACCAAGGGAGCTATCCATATACAAAGAACACATTTGTCAGTAGTTAATATATTGGGAATGATTCCAAGACAATCACCACTTGCAAGCAAATTCTGTGCTTGAATTAGAGCTGCCTGTAACGTTGGTATGCACAGGGAATAGAAGCGTGAAGGAAGGATGTGCCACGGAGATAATGTTATTTCAGTTGGAGTGGGTAGCATTTCAGGTGCAAGTCAACTTCCTTCTGGGGTGTGTGTGTTTGTGTGTGTGTGTGTGAGTGAGTCACAGGGGACAGGGTATATATTCGGTTATAAACACAACCACATGCATATCAAAGAGGAGCAGCTATTCTGTGCCCTGGTAACAAATAGCCCTCCAATCTCAATGGCTTAAAACAACAAAGACTCTTAATTCACACGTTAGCAGAGGGTTCCAAACGCTGTTGTTCTCAGTAATGCGGGCTCAGGAAGACTCCAGCTCTATGCCTGCCCATTTGCTGAGGTGAACCAAAGTGCAGTGAATCAGGCACTGGCTCTTAAGGCTTCCACCCCAGAGCGACACACGTTCCTTCTGCTCACATTTCATCAGTCAGAGCAAATCATATGTCTCCACCTAATTTCACAGGGTCAGGGAAATTTGCTTTGACTCTATGCCCAGGAGAACTGAAAGTGTTTGGTAACAGGACTAATCATGAGCACAGCTTCTATTACATTGGTAATACAGAGAGTTAATCTCAACAGCAGTGGGCTGGTAACTGGGAAGTACGGTTTCTACTTTTGGTTTTATTACTCATAACTAGCTTGATAATCTCTGTGTTTTCCATTTGAAATTTAATTGTTAGACTTTTTAGTTTTGCATTATTTTTACACTTCATTATTTTTACAGGTCAATGTCTCTCAAGTTTCCGAATGCTGGTCCATGATAAGGCATTCATCAGGATCCAGAGAACTGAAAAATCAAATTAAATTAAAAGGGAAACAATCTGAGGGTTTTGAAGGGACGGGGGGTGGGAGGTTGGGGTACCAGGTGGTGGGTTTTATAGAGGGCACGGATTGCATGGAGCACGGGGTGTGGTGCAAAAATAATGAATACTGTTATGCTGGAAATAAAAATAAATTTAAAAAAAAATGAAAAAAAAAAAAAAGGGAAATGTAATGATTCCACCTTTATTGTCAGATCTCATTTTATGTGTGTTAAACCTCATTTCATTAGTGACTGAATGCTGGTGGTAACCACCATGTACTATTATTTAAAGCTTTTAACAATATAGTCACACATATACAGTGTTTTCTAGGTGCCAATCACTGGTCTAAATACATTATATAATTAACTCATTTAATCCTCACATCAATCTTATGAAGTAGGTGCTATTATCCCTATTAACAGGGATCTGTTTATAGATGAGGCAGAGGAAAATTAAATCATTTTTTAAAGGTCATACTGCTAGTAAAAAGTGGGGTCTGAATTCAAATCCAGATAGTACAAACAATGAATACTGTTATGCTGAAAAGAAATAAAATTTTTTTTTAAAAATCCAGATAGTACAGATTCAGAATCTACTTTCATCATATCACACTATCTTAGCTTGGAAAAATAAAATTTGGAACCCAACTACTGTTACCCTTATTCTGGGTTTTAATTTTTCTATTTGAAGTTCTTTTATAGTCTACTCTAAGAGTTTAAAAAAAATATTAAGAAGTCAGTATATCTCAGGGAGTCACTAGGTTATAGTACTTATTAAGACACAATGGGAGATCCTGAGAAATCACACACTCATATTTTGAAGCTTCTTACACATTATAGAAATCAATTTTACCCCATATTTCCATAATATTCTGTTTATTGCAACAGTCAGAGAAACAAGCAGAACTAAATATAATTTTCCATTTATTTGGGAGGATAAAATCCCAATAAAATAAGGAAATATTTGGACCAATTCTCCTTAAAATTATACTGAAATTATCTGCACTTTTCCTTTTACTATATTATATCATTTCATTTTGCTTCCTGATGTAATTGTGTGTATCTTTCCCAACAGACAGCTTCTTGGAGAGAAAAACTGTTTCATCTTTCTGGCTGGGGCTCTAAACAAACCTTACACAGTGCTCTTTACCCACCCTAGGCACCTAACTCAAATTTGCTTGACTAATTGAACAAATACATTTCTGTCTCTTCTGATGTGACTCCAGCACATGTCAGGGTGAATAGAATGGGGTAAAGGCAGTCTTTTTGTGAGTAAAACAGTTTAACTCTGAATAACCCAATGGGGCACCTACACTGCCTAGACTTCAAAAAATGAGACCGGGTTCCTACCTATCAGGTACTAGCCCTGGGGCATGTATATCAGACAAAGAACTCTACAGGGTTGGCAGAAGACAGCACAGGGAGAGCGTGGTATAAGACATAGAGATCAGGATGAGTAATAGATGGAGCCAGGGCTTAGCACCTGACACACCTAGTGATCCAGCCAGTAGAGAGAGATCTACAGAAGAGGACTGGAAGAATAACACCTCTTAGTAAATAAACTGCTGTCAACTGAAGGTAGGACTTCTATCCTTCCTTCTCTCTGAGACCAGAAATACAGTCAACCCTTGGATAATGTGATGGGTTAGGAGGGCCAATCCCACATGCAGTTGAAAATTCCTCTATGGGGGCACCTGGATGGCTCAGTCAGGAGAGTATATGACTCTTGATCTTGGAGTCATGAGTTCAAGCTCCACACTGGGCACATAGAGTACTAAAAAATTAATAAATAAACTTAAAAAATATTTTTTATTTGAGAGAGAGAGAAAGAGAGAGCATGCATACAAACATGTACACAAGTCGGGTGGCAGGGCAGAGAGAGAGGAAGAAACACACTCCCCACCGAGTGGGGAGGCTGATGCGGATCTCAATCCCAGGACCCTGAGTGCATGACCTGGGCTAAAGCCAGATACTTAATCAACTGAACCACCCAGGTGTCCCTTAAAAAATATTAAAAACAAAAAGAAAATCCCTGTATAACTTTTTACACCCCCCAAAACTTAACTATTACTAGCCTACTATTGACTAGAAACATTCTCAATAACATAGTCAATTAACACATATTCTGTGTGTTTTGTGTGTGTGTGTGTGTGTGTGTATACACTATATATATATATATATATATACACTGTATGCTTACAATAAAGTAAGCTGGAGAAAAGAAAATGTTATTAAGAAAATTAAAACAAAGATAAAATACATGCACAGTACTGTACTGTAAAAAAATCTGCACATAAGTACACCAGTGCAGTTCAAACCCATGTTGTTCAAGAGTCCAGTGTACCCTCATGTTAATGTCCTTCAGACAAACATACACCAGGAACACATCCGAAGTTGAACAAGTTGGATTTCATTACTCCTTGTGGTGAGAGAGAACGCATATCATGGGGAACCATACGATAGCTCAGTAAGATGGTGAGAGAAAGAACTTATTACATAATTTGGGTTTTTGGTAGAGTTATTTGAGAGTGGGACTGAGGAACCAAGGTTCACTTTTTTTTTAAGTAGGCTTCATGCCCAGTGTGGAGCCCAACATGGGGCTTAAACTCACAACCCTGAGACCTTTGCTGAGACCAAGAGTCAGATGCTTAACCAAGTGAGCCACCCAGGCATCCTAGCAAGGGTTCACTTTAAATTGGATGTTGAAAGAAAGCGGAAAGAATCCTATGATTGGGGGTTTTGTGGAAGGCACAGTAACTCTGATTCTCTCTGTGCTTAGACAAAATTATGAAATGACCTTTCATGCTATCATGCTCTCAGAGTAATCTTGTTGATGGTTGGTATTCTGCAAGACTGTGTCCAAGAAGAGAACAAGAGTCCAGCATGAGACCAGCTCCTAAATAATATTAAGGTCTAGCTGTGAACGTCGAATCAGTTCTGGATGTAACTGGCCACTTTGTTCCTTCTGACTCATTAGGATGTGTGGCCTGAAAGCAAAGTTGGTCATAAGTTGGTAATTGTAACTGAATTCAATATAAGAGAATGAAAACTAAGGTGGTTCCTGACACTAAGCCCTAAGCCCAAGCAGCTTCTACATGGCATCAGGTATTTCTAGACTTAATAGAAATCTCTAGTCTTTAAAAAAGACCAAAGCAAGGGCACCTGACTGGCTCAGTCAGTGGAACGTGAGACTTGATCTCGGGGACCTGAGTTTGAGTTCCACGTTGAGGACAAGAGATCACTTAAAAAAAAAGAAAGAAAGAAAGAAAGAAAGACCAAGACAATAGCCAAAAAGTCCCATACTCCTGTTCTTTTATCTGTAGGAAAAGTTGACAAGAATCAAGTATATCCTACTATGAACTGAATTGTGTCCCCCTAAATTCTTATGTTGAAGTCCTATGCACCCCCCCCAGTGTGATGGTATTTGGAGGCAGGGCCTATGGGAGGTAATTTGGGTTAGATGGGGCCCTAAGAGCAGGGCCCTCAATAAAGAACAAGAGCCCTTATAATAAGAGATAGCAGAGGGCTTGCAACTTCTCCCAAGGGGCCAAGTGAGCAAACAGAGACATGATGTCCACAAACTGGCAAGAGCACTCTCACAAGAAACTGACCAAGTTGGCCCCTTGATCGTGAACTCCCAGCCTCCAAAACCGTAAGAAAAGAAATTTCTGTTGTTTAAGCCATCCAGTATATTGTATTTTCTTATGACAGCCTGAGCAGCCAAAGTCCCTTATGTAAGTACTGGGTCATTCAAAAGAAGGGGCTCGTTTTGTCCATGGGAGTGAGCCTCCAGGCCCAAGTGGTGAGTTGTGTTGCTTTCCCTCGTAAGAACTGAGGTTAAGTTGCTGATGGAATCAGAATCTTTGGGATACTTAAATTTTAAAAAATGGATGCTCTTGAAAGTATCTGAATGGACCCTCCCCTCTCTTCTTCGTGGTTCCAGACATGGGCCTGAGCTTGAGCTAGGACAGGCCCACTACTTTACCAGGATCCACAGGAATTCTCCAGATCAGCTGGATGCCTGAAGAACACCATTTTCCTACAGGGTTTCCCTGGGACCAGAAAAGTCATTTTCCCCTCCCACGTTCATCATTCGTATCCTTTAAACACAAAATGAGTGTAAACCATTTTATTTTGCTCTAAAACACAAAATGAAATCTGTTCATTTCTTAGCTCCTCGGGCAAATTGAGTCCTTTGTGTTTCCTGACTTTCTATTAACTGGCAAAGCTACTCCCAGATTATCTACCATGTTAAGGGTGGACAAAAGGAATTAGAAGTCCTCACAATCTGAAGGAAGGACCTCGGTGGCTAGCTTTACCTCCTAATCTTGGCCAACTTAGAGTCTTCTAGAACTGGGTGGTGCAATTGTTGTTGAAAGACCATTTCTCCTTCTCAGCTGGACTTTGGCTTCTTAGTGCCTTCCCTGCTTCTTTCTGTCTTAAATGCCTCCCATCTCATCATCTTCTAGACTAAGCTCACCATGTGGCAGCCTACTAAGAGCACCTGTGAACCCACGATTTACCCTTCCTGCCTCAACACACATGTGATCAGAGTCAGAGTCCCACATCAGTAACGAAATATCCTCATCCTTTCTCTCTTCTGAAGCTAGCAAATAGGGGCTTGACTCACTGCCAGAACCTGTTGTGAAACTTCTCCCCATGTTTACCTTTAAGCTGTCCTCCCTATGCTGAGGGACGGCTCATGAGTTCTGACAATAACTTTCACAGAATTGCTTGTCTTTCAATTATAATGGTGCATGAACGAATGTAATAAGAGAATCACAGTATATTAGAAAAGTTATCTTTTATAGTAACTACCATGTACCTCTATTGCTTAGAAGAATAGTGGGCATAAAGAATGTACTAAATAAGTAAGTATTGATTGAATGAATGAACCCATGAATTTTAGAGTTGAACAAACTAAGATCCACCGATATAGTTAATGTCTTTTTTAAAAAAGATTTTATTTAACTATTTGACAGAGAGAGAGAGCACACATAGGGGGAGAAGCAAAGGGAGAGGGAAAAGCAGCCTCCCTGCTGAGCAGAGAGCCTGACACGGGGCTCGATGCCAGGACCCTGAGATCATGACCCCAGCTGAAGGCAGATGCTTAACCAACTGAGCCACCCAGACGCCCCCCATTTTGCATACAGCTCAGTGGCATTAAGCACACTCACACTGTCGGGGAACCATTACCACTACCTGTCTCTAGAACTTGCTTACCTTCCCAAACTGACAACTGATAAAATCCAACAAATGGCCTTACTGCCATTCTTTTCTCCAAACCCACTAAGCTGACCACAAAGGGGATTCAAGGGTTATTTTGCAAAAAGATGATGACAATAGGAGAGGAAATAGAAGTGAAGAAATGCAAGCTGGAGAGCAAATTGGGCAGGTGGAAGCCGCTCTCACAGACCAGAGAAAGCTGATATGTCAAGCTATCATGCTAGAAGTACAACCAGAGAACACCAGGAAGGTTCAGGAAGTATGAGTTGCCTCTGACAGAAAGATACTTGGTTGATAGGCTGCATGTAAGTAGCATTTAAATCAATCTCACATCCACTCCCTAGTGAGTATGGAAGAGCAGAGACTTCTTTTAAAAGATTGTATTTATTTATTTATTTGACAGAGAGAGACCCAGTGAGAGAGGAACACAGGCAAGGGGACTGGGAGAGGGAGAAGTTTCCCCTGAGCAGGGAGCCCAATGTGGGGCTCAATCCCAGGATCCCAGGATCATGACTTGAGCCGAAGGCAGATGCTTAACAGACTGAGCCAACCAAGTGCCCCTTAAATGTCTTAATCTGACAAGTTAGCATTGAACCAGTGTTCAGAACTCACAAAAATATTTGTAATGTATAGTGAAGGGTCTAAAATCATGGAGAGAAATGTAAAATAGGTATTTTTTTACAGTTTCATTTTTTTAAATTTATTGACCTATAACTCACGTAGTTGTAATATTTAAAATGTAATGTATGGGGCACCTGGGTGGTTCAGTCAGTTAATTGTCTGCCTTTGGCTTAAGTCATGATCCTTGAGTCCCAGGATTGAGCCCCACATCAAGGCTCCCTGCTCAGCAAGAAGTAAAGCTTCTCCCTCTGCCCCTCACCCCATTTGTGCTCTCTCAAATAAGTAAATAGAATCTTAAAAATTTTTTTTAAATGTGCAATTTTTGTAAAAAATAACATATATAATGTGAAGATTTGGTGTGTGTATACACTATGAAAGGATCCCACCATCAACTATTTATTACATCTATCAATCACCTTACATATTCCTCCCCTTTTTAGGGTGAGAACCCTCAGTTTCTACTCTTTTGGCAAATTTCAATTATAAAATACAATATTATTAACTACAGTCACCATGGTATATACCAGATTTTTAGACCATATTTTTCTTGTAACTGAAAGTTTAAACCCTTTCATCAATCTCACCATATTTTACTCACTCTCCCTTGGCAATCCTACTAGACAAACATCATTCTACTCTGTTCTATGAGTTAGACTTTTTTTAAGATTCCACATGTAGCTGATATCATGTAATATTTATCTTTCTATAATATCTGGCTTATTTCACTTAGCATGATGCCTTCTACATTCACCCATGTTGTTGCAAATGACAGGATTTCCTTCTTTTTATAAGGCTAAATAATATTCCATTGTACATACAGAATATTTTCTTTGTCCAGTCATCCATCATTGCATTGCTCCCACCTTTTGGTTACTGTGAATAATGTTACTATAAACATGTAAATACAGCTAGCTATCTCTATGTGATAATGATTTGCTTCTGTGGGATATATATACCCAGAAGTGGGATTGTTGGATCCTTTGGTAGACCTATTTTTTAATTTCTTGAGGGTCCCCCATACTGTTTTCCAGAGTAGCTCCACCAGTTTATATTCCCACCGACAGTGTACAGAGGGTCACTTTTCTCTACATCCTCACCAACATTTGTTATCTCTTATCTTTTTGAAAACAGCCATTCTAACAGGTGTGAGGTGATAGCTCATTATGATTCTGATTTACATTTCCCTGATGATTAGTGATGTTGTGCACCTTTACCTGATAGACATTTGTGTGTCCTCATTGCAAAAATATCTATTTAAATCCTTTGCCCATTTCTTCTTTGGGCTATTTGTGGGGTTCTTTTGCTATTGAGTTATAGAAGTTCCTTGTGTATTTTGGATATTAACACTTTTTCAGATATGTGGTTTGCATATATTTTGTCCCATTCCATATACTGCCTTTTCATTTTGTTGAGAGTTGGTTTCCTTTGCTGTGCAGAGCTTTTCACTTTGATACAGTCCCTTTTGTTGTCTTTGCTTTCAGTGTCACAACAAAAAAGAAAAAAAGTCATTGACAAGATCAATACCAAGGAGCTTACTCCCTCTACTTTCCTCTAGAAGGTTTATGCTTTCAGTTCTTACATTCAGGTCTTTAATTCACTTTAAGTTGACTTCTGTGTATAATGTAAGAGAGGGGCCAGTTTCATTCTTTCATATATAGCTGTATTAGTTTTCCTAACATCATTCATTAAAGAGACAATGCTTTCTCTGCTGTATATTCTTAGCTCCTTTCTCAAAAATTAATTAACCATATATGCATGGTGCTATTCTGCTCTATTTATCTCTGTGCCTGTTTCTATTCCAATACCATACTATTTTGATTATTCAAGCTGTGTAATATACATTGAAATCAGGAAGTTGATACCTCCTCTAGCTTTGTTCTTTCTCAAGATTGCTCTGGTTCCTTAGATGCTTTTATGGTTCCACGTGAGTTTTAGGAATTGTTTTCTATTTCTGTGAAAAACACCATGGGAACTTGATAGGGATTGCACTGAATCTGTAGATTGCTTTGGGTAGTATAGATATTTTAAGAAAATATTGATTATTCTAACCCAAGAGCACAGAATATCTTTTCATTTATTTGTGTCATCTTTCATTTCTCTCATCATTATTTTGTAGTTTTCAGTGTACAGAAATTTCATCCCTTGGTTAAATTTATTTCTAACTATTTTATGCTTTACAGTGATATTGAAAATGGAATTATTTTCTTAATTTCTATTTCCAACAGTTTCTTATTAGTGTATAGAAATGGAAATGATTTTTGTAGATTGATTTTGTATCCTGCAACTTAACTGAATTTGTTTATTAGTTCCAACAGATTTTTGGCACAATCTTCAGGGTTTTCTATATAAAATATCATGTCATCTGCAAACAGATATAATTTCACTACTTCCTTTCTGATTTGGCGGCCTTTAATTTATTTTTCTTGCATATTGCTCTGGGTGGGACTTCCAGTACTGTGATGAATAGAAGTGTCAAGAGTAGGCATCCTTTTCTTCCTGCTCTTAGAGGAAACGCCTTCAGATTTTTACCACGGAGTATCATGTTAGCTGTTTCCTTTTCATATATGGCCTTTATTTTGTTGAAGTATATTCCTTCTAAATTTATTGAGAGTTTTTATTATGAAAGGAAGTTGAATTTTGTCAAATGCTTTTTCTGTATCAAGTGAAATAATTAGATGATTTTTATCCCTCCTTTTATTAATGATATGCCTCACATTTATATATTTGTATATGGTTAAATTATTATATTTATTACATGTAAATTATTACATTATTACATTTATAGATTTGTATATGTTGAACCCACCTTGTATCCCTGGAATAAATCTCTCTTGATCACAGTGTATGATCCTTTAAATGTAGTGTTGAATTTGGGTTGCTAATATTTTGTTGAGAAACTATGCATCTATGTTCATCAGGGTTATCATCCTATAATTTCCTTTGCTGGTAATACTTTTGTCAATCATTGGCATCAGAGTAAAGCTGGCCTCAAGAAATGAGTTTGAATTGTTCCCAGTTTGAGAAGAACTGGTACTAATTCTTCTTTAAATAGTTGGTAGAATTCATCAGTGAAGCCATCTGATCCTGGACTTTACTTTCTTATGAGATTCTTGGCTACTGATTCAATTTCCATACAAGTAGTTGGTCTGTTCAGATTTTCTATTTCTTCATGATTCAGTAGATTCAGTATTAGCAGGTTGTTGGTTTCTCAGATTTAATCAATTTCTTCTACATTATCCAACATGCCAACATGGCTGGCATATAACTTTTCATTGTGTTAGGGACCTTGAATCAATCAATCTATCTAATATATATAAATATATAACAAAATATATATAAAATACATATATAAAATAAATACATATGTATATATTATATATATGTATATGTATATAATATGTATATATTATATATGTATATGTATATATTATATATGTATTTATTATATATATAGCATTTATAAACATAATACACAAATAAGGCATACGTTTATCAATGTTATAGTATTATGTGTATGACATATTCAAGTATATACACACATATGAATATATTCACCCAATCATATATAGACACATGCATCATACACAAATATGTGTGTATATTTATGTATGTATATATTCAGTGAGAATGGGAGAATCATGGAGTTTTGCTGGTTTGTGTGCATTATGTGGCTTCCTTCCCTCCAGTTTTCTCTATTTATTTAATGTGATCTTAATTTTCTTTAAGTAGAAGTGTTCTGAGATTAATCTTAATCAAAAGAAAATGTCTGGGAGGAGGGGAGTTGGGGGAGGGGGTGGGTTTATGGACATTGGGGAGGGTATGTGCTATGGTGAGTGCTGTGAAGTGTGTAAACCTGGTGATTCACAGACCTGTACCCCTGGCGATAAAAATATATTATATGTTTATAATTTTTTTTTAAAAACCCACTAGGTTAAAATAAAAAGATAATGTCAGATAAAATCTTGTTTTCAATAATAAAAGAATTAGGGAGTATTAAAAGAGACAAACAACACTTGATGTGGAAGCAAAAAATGAAGAATGGTAGAAATGGGGAAAAAAAAAAAACTACCACAGATAGATCTGAGTGGAATGAATGTTAAGAATGAACTAAAAGAGGGGTGCCTGGGTGGCTCAGTCGGTTAGATGTCTGCCTTCGGTTCAAGTCATGATTCCAGGGTCCTGGGACTGAGTCCCGCATTAGACTCCTTGCTCAGTGGGGAGGTTACTTTTCCCTCTCTTTCTGCCTGCTGCTCCCCCTGCTTGCGGTCTCTCTGTCAAGTAAACAAATACAATATTTTTTAAAAAACAGAATGAGCTAAGAAAGGGGTTAGCTATACTAGGATAATTCTTTTCGAGAGAGAAATCTCATGTGTGCGTGGTCAGGGGGTGCAAAGGGAGAGAATCTTAAGCAGGCTCCATGCCCGGTGCAGAGCCTAACACAGGGCTCGATCTCACAACCCTGAGATCATGACCTGAGCTGAAATCAAGAGTCATACACTTAACTGATGGAGCCACCCAGGAGCCCCACTGAGGCAAACGTTTATGAAGTTTCTGTACCAGATCCTGGAATGTATAGAAGACAGAGGCAAACTGTTATGTATTTCCAATAATATCTTATTTTTCAGAATAATGGCAAAAATTGAGAGTGTAACAAATGAATGAAGGAGGGAAGGTAGATCAAAGGGAATCCTTATATGTTGCTACCATGCATATAAATTGATACAACTTCTTGGAAAATAATTGGGCATCATCTTACAAAGTAGAACATGCATATGTCTTACATTTTAAGAATCCCACCTGCATGTACCTATTACTAAAGGAAACTCTCAAAACTATGCTCCAGGATACATATAAGATTCTTCATGGCAGCAATATTTATAATTGTAAAAAACACCACCACCACAATGCAGGAAAACCAATTGTCTATTTATAGGAAAATGAATAAAATAGATTGTGGTATATTTATAAAAGGATTATCATATATCAATAAAAATGACTGGGCTAAATTATGGCAGATAGTAATTAGCTGATCATTACACCTCTTCCCTATTCTTTCTGCGCATACAGCTCAACTACATTTTCCAGCCTTGCTTATGCTTTCTGTATGATCGTGTGTGTCACTTGGAATCCTCTGGAAAGACAATACAATGGTGGAATTAGGCATACAAGAGTTTTACTGAGGGTGAGCCCTATGAACAAGAAACGACAGATGGAGCAAGAGTAGGCAGGGAGAATCTTTAAATCGTGACACAGACCAGACCAATGAGAAAGGAGAGAGGAAGATGGGACTGTGAGTAAGAAGAACATCAGACTGCAGTACAGACTTGAGCAAGTTTTGGGCAGCCCAAAATGAAGTTCCAGCACAAAGATTGCCCATCGATAAATTCTGCACAGGGCAGCAATGTCCAGGTCCTTATCCACTTGCTGTGCTGAGTCACTGGCTGAGAACTGCCTGGGAAGACAGGCTTAGCTCAAATGTTGGGATAGATAATAAAGGTGCTGCAGCTAGAAGACATCAGCTCACTGAACTCCTTCTGGCAGCTCCTGTGTTGAAGGGAGATACAAGAAGCACATCGCCATGGAAGCTACACCATACAACTGAGCTTTCGCGAATGGCACAAGAGAGGAAGTGATGGGTGTGATTTCCAGACATAATCTACAGAAATGTCCTACATGTTTTTCCTCCCTCAACAATTTGGGGAAAGATAAATATGGCAACCCAGGACATATGTGGAGGATAGCACAGGATAAGATGGAGGAATCGTAGGCCCCTGATTCACCAATTAGATGAGAGCTATCCACTATTAAAACATGTGCTTTTTAGACTTTCTGCAGGTGAGAAATGAACTTGTAGTGGGTTATAATATTGACATTTCAGGGTTTGTCTATTATGACAACTAATTATACCTTAAATCATGCCTTTAGTGACTCATTAAATCATGGATAAATCTTGGAAACCTAATTTTGAGAGAAAAAAGCAGATCCCAAAAGACAAAATACAGTAAGCTACCATTTTACGGACTCAAAACAAGTAAATCTAATACTATAATGCTTATGAATCATATTTCAGAACCATAAAATGTTAAAAAATAGCACTAGTGATTAATTATGAAGGGAGATGGGAAAAGTAGGCAGTAAGATTAATCATAACTTCTTACGTAATAATTATATCATCCTCTGTAATCCTTTGCATGGAATGGCTTGTTAAAGTGAGAGGCTTCCTGCTAAATGGAAAACCACTATGGTTTCCTAGGGACTAACAAGTATTCCTATCAAAGATCTCCTATTCCTTGGGGGAAACATCCTGATGTTTTGAAATAAAGATTTTTCTGTAAGATGTATCACAAAATCATCCAACTTGAGAGATAACAAACTGAAAATTCAAAATATTTTTTGCATGCTGAAATATCAGAAACAAAATTATCCAATTAAATTTGAAAGTGTATTCAGTTAGGAACTGTCTTTCACTGCAAGTCCCCAGACTGAAAGACAGTGCTTCTAAACACAGCAAGATTTATTCTCTCATGTTGAGGAAGTCCACAGTTTGGAAATCCAGAGCTGGTATGAAAGTACATGGTGTCCTCAGGAAATCTGCATTCTTTAAGCAGCCTTCCACAAAGTTCCAACCAACATTTATGCTTTCATGTTAGCCAGGGGGCTGAGGAAAAGTTCTCTATTCTTAGTGGTAATATACTCAGCTAAATATGAGGGTTCTCCTAAAGAAAAAAGGGGGAATATTAGCTGGGAAGCAACTAGAAGCATCTGTCATTGGGTGAAAAAAAAATTAAAATGGACCTAGAAATAAAAAGTAAACTGACTGTACACAAATCTCCTAAGCCAGAAGTTCTGTCTTCTATTGTATAAAAACGTAGGAAAATTCTTGCAAATATACACCAGAAAGTATGTCCAAGAAGGTTTTTATTAAATACTATGATGTAAAATTAGCAACAATTAAATACTGATACAAAGTTGATATATCTTATGTTATATAAGGGAATAAGTAAAGAAAACAAACATATTTGCTTAATATGTATAATCTGTATATCTATATATATAGATATCTACATATATATAGATATACAGACACACATATGGATCCACAAAAAAATGAGAAAATACTCATGACAATTATAATCCTTGTTTCTGTAACTGATTATGTGGTCATAGCTGGCATTTAAAACTATCTTCTTCCACTACCCATTACATATTCCCTTTGCCTTCAGCAACCCCCTCAGCTGACCATGCTGCTTTACCTGGTGGAATGACCTAAACCTCCATTCCTGAAGGGTCTAAGGCCACTGGCAGTCCTCCCTGGGTTGGGTTGTTATAGCTTTCCACTCACTTAATCACAAGGCATGGTAACACTAGGAGATGCCGTAATGGACTGCCTGTATATTTTTTTAAAGATTTTGTTTGTTTGTCTGTTTGTTTATAGAAATAGCACAAGCGGGAGGGGCAGAGAGAGAAAGACAGAATCTCAAGAAGACTCCAGGCTGAGCATGGAGCCCAACTCAGGGCTTGATCCCACGACCTGGGGATCATGAACTGAGCCAAAATTAAGAGCTGGCCTCTTAATTGACTGTGCCACCCAAGCGCCCTGGGATTGCCTACATTTTAGGCATACTCTTCCTTGTCCCTGCTGTGGAACAGGAGTCCAATTATCCCCCTGATAGTCATCATCCCTCTTTGCCCATTGACTCAAAGGCAATGAGGAGCCCCAAGTGGCCCATGTGTTTGTTGTCACAAAATACCAAAGAAGGGAGCCTTATGAACAACAGAAATTTGTTTCTCACAGCTTTAGAGGATGGAAGTCCCAATCATGGTACTAGAAATGAGGCATCTGGTCAAAGACTGCCTCCACCTTTCCAATGGGTCACATGTCCGAAGGAGTCAAGGAAGCTTTTTTTTTTTTTTTTTTATAGAAGTGATACACTTCTGTAAAGGCATTAATCCACTTCCCAGAGGTCCCACCTGCTAATCACCTCTCAGTGGTCCCACCTTCTAATACCATCAACTTAGAGATTAAGTTTCAAGGTACGAATTTGGGGAGGGACACAAATTTTCACACCATAGCAAATATAACTGACACAAAAGTCAGTGTTAGGGATGGGCTCAATCGTGTCCACTCAAAATTTATATATTAAAACTCTAACCCTCAGTACCTCAGAATGTGACTATATTCGGAGACAGGACCATTAAAGTGGTAATTAAGTTAGAAGGGGATCATTAGGGTGGGACCTAATCCAATGTGACTGGTGTCCTTATAAGATTAAGACACAAAGACACCAGACATGTTGGCACAGAGAGATGAGGAAGTGCATATATTGAGAAAGTGACTATGTGCTAGCCAGGAAGCAAAGTCTATGAAGAAACAAAACCTTCTGCTACCTTTATCTTGCATTTCTAGGCCTCCAGAACTATGAGAGAATAAAATTTCTCTTGTTTAAGTCACCCAGTCTTTGGCATTTTGTTAAAGCAGTACAAGCTGACTAATATAGTCAGGATCATCGATTTACCTGAGGGTCAGGCAGAAGGATGAAATCAGAGAGGACCATAGATTATCTTCTAAGGTAATGATAATATTCTATAATGCTAATGTGGATCATGGGTATGTGGAATTTTAGTATTATTACTTTAACTACAAATACATTTTATATACTGTGTTACATATATAGTCTGCTTATCATTTAAATATGGAGAAAAAGAAAGATGTGAAGATCAGCATTTAAATAAAGGAAATAATAACGAGAGACATTTGAACAAATGTCTATATTATATAATTAAGAGAAAGATACACTTTAGATTCAGGACCACAGCATTAAAACTTACTTTAAGAGTCCAATTCCCCCAAAGCTTAAAATGTATTTTATTCAAGGAGAAAGCTGAGTGTTAAGAGTGTCAATTTAATTTGTTAGTGTGAAAACTAATTATCATTTGTTAGCAGTTTATTATACCTACTGCTGTGACTACCTTATTGAATAAGAATTACCATCATAAATAAATTTAGAATAGAGGTAGAGATACAGGTAGCAAGAGATAAAATTAGAGTATGTAATTATCAGCACATGTGTACAGTACAGAAAGACAACATTAAAAGCAACTTATTTTAATCGAACTACTTCCCCTTCATGACTGTTATTATTACGTTATGTGACATTGCCTAATGGGAAGGTAGACTAGAACAGCAGTCAGAAGGATATGTTCTAATTTTAATCTTAAACTCTCTGAGACTTAATTCTTTCATCTGTACACAAAGCGGATAGACATATGTGCCTGCCTACCTGATGGTTCAACTTTAAAATCATAGCAAATTAGAGCTAGAAGGCCAATTAAACATTTTATGATTTAGCTTATTCCTTCTAAACATGATGTAAATGAGGTTTAGGAGAAGACAAAGGTAGTTCATTCAAATATTGGGTCTAGAACTCAAGTCTCTTGAGGTAATCTCCCAGAAATTAGAAAGAAAAAAATTAAAATTGAAGTGAAAAAGAAAAAATGGTCAAACAGTGTAGAATTACAATACCAAAATAATGAGTCATGGAAAGACAGGAGACAGAAAAATAGAAGAGAGGATCATTCATGAAATAATTCAAGAAAGTGGATCAACCTGAAGAAAATATATTTTCATATTGAAAAGGCTCACCAAGTGTCCATCACAATACGTGAAACTCTACCTTGGTATGGATTCATTATTGTGAAATTCAAGAACATGGGGGATGTAAAGATTCTTCAAGCTACCAGGCATGGTGGGGGCAGATAACATTGGAGAATAATGAAAAATTCTCAATATTAACAGCAGATACTTCATTTGTAGTACTGTTTCATTCGCAACATTGAAATCTAGAAGAAAATGAATTGGTATTTTCAAAATGTTGAAGGATTCCAACCTCGAATCCCATACTCAACCCAACTATGAATGAAATGTGAAGGTAGAATAAATTCATAGATGAGGTAAATTATAAGAAAAAGCAAATGTAGAAGAAGATGCAGACATTCTAGGAAGAACATAGAAGGGAATTCTAAAGGTGTGGTAATGATCATGTCTTAATGTTCTATTTTATTCTTCAATAAGAATAATAATTTAATTATTATCCATTAATAAGAATATAGAATATAAAATATAACAAGAAAAAATGAAATAAAAAACAAACACCAAAATAGTAAATTGAAAAATGACTATCAGTGGAGAGGGTGAATGGCAGTAGGGTTAAGAGGACTCAACTGGGGTGATATTTCTCATGTGTGACTTTTCATATAATCTTGAATCAAGTAAATATATTGTCAAAATCTTAAATTAAAAATTGAGAAGAGAAACAAAGTATCCTAAGGGTGAAGAGAAACTGTGAATAATTCATCAAAGCTACATGTTCATGAAAGCATAATACCTCCAAAATGGATGAAGATTTTAAATAAGTACTTCATAGAAAGGGAACATTGAAAGGTCAATAAACGTTTGAAAAAAATAATCACTCTCACTATTAATCATGGAAGTACTAATTGAAATAATAATAAACGCAGCTTTATATTTTTTGAAAGATTAATTTACTCAAGAGAAAGAGAACATATGTGGGAGAGGCAGAGGTAGAGGGAGATAGAATCTCAAGCGGAGGGGTGCCTGGGTGGCTCAGTGAATTAAGGATCTGCCTTCAGCTCAGGTTATGATCCTGGGATCAAGCCCCATATTGGGCTCCCTGCTCAGCAGGACATCTGCTTCTCCCTCTCCCTCTACTTCTTTCCCACTTGTGCACTCATATGCACATGCTCTCACTCTCTCTCTCTCTCTCTCTCTCTCTCTCCAGTAAATAAATAAATAAAATCTTTAAAAAAAAAGAAAAGAAAAGAATCTCAAGCAGACTCCATGCTGAGCATGGAGCCCTATGTGGGACTCGATCTCAGGACCCTGAGATCAGGACCTGAGCTGAAACCAAGAGTCAGTCTCTGAATTGACTATGCCACCCTGGTACCACATAAAATACAGTTTTATACCTATCATTGGTGTGACATTAACTCAATTTGGCTAGGATACAGAGAAATTAAGATTCTCATATGCTGGTGATAGAATGTAAATTGGTGTAATCTGTCAAAGTCTAAGAAGCAGATAACACACATACCCTTTTCACTATACATCCTTTTTGGGCTATGTCTAAGAGAAGCTCACACATTTGCACAAGAAGCATGCACGAATATTCCACATCATTCACTTGTAACACTGAAACATCAGAAACAACATAAATGGCCATCAACACAAGAATAGGTAAATAAATAGTAGTATATTCAAACCACAGTATACAATGTATCATTAAAATAAGTGAACCTGGGCTAATCCATATGTATCAACCTATATAAATTCTGAAAGAACAATATTGACTGGAAGAAAGAAATCAATTTGCAGAATTATTCATAAGCAATGTGGAGTTACTTAGATATTTTTAAAAGAAAGTAGATTCAGGTGTTTATATCATGTACCCCCCCCAACAAACTTAAAATACATGGGAGAAATTTTTATTTTTTCCCCTTGAAAAAAACCCGGGGCTCATGTTTTAAAGGACTCCAATGCCACAAATACACATAGATAAAAATGCAGGAAAAATATATGGGCACCCCTTGAATTCAGGCTCTGGTGCTCAGTGATAACCCAACACAACCCACTCTGCTAAGCATTCACTTTTACACCTGATGCCATTTCAGAGCCCCTGGAAGGACGTCCACAAAACTAAAGGCGGTCACATCTCAGCACTCAGAAGCTTTGTGACGTATGCCCTTGCCAACACTGGAAGCAGAATCTTTTGATATATAAGAAAATTAGAATGGCAGAGTTACTAAAGTAAGAGAAAAAGGTTCACTTTTCAAATCTTTGTCAGATAATCAGGGACACAATAGATTTCTGCCTATTACAATATTTCCCAATAACACTGAGGGTCCATTTTTTCGCTTTTCTTTGGAAATCATTACAAATTAGCACGGTGTTTGCAATATGCCATCTGAAAGAAATTCTGCAAAACTAAACCATTTATAGAACTCTTAAATTTAATTATGTATAGGCCCAGACATAACAGGTGCAATATGGTATCAGTTCTTTCGATTGTCAACTAAATGAACATTGAGTGTCAAAATTATTAGTTTAAGTTTTGAGAAAAATGTTTGGTAAGATTAGCTTTTTACAAATTAAAAAAATTTCAACTTAAGCTAAAAACTTTTTACTAAGGGGTGGTGGGGTGGCTCAGTCAGTTGAGTGTCTGACTCTTGATTTCAGCTCAGGTCACGAACTCAGAGTCGTGGGACTGAGCCCCATGTCAGGCTAAGTACTCAGTACAGAGTCTGCTTTTCCCACTCCCTCTACACCTCCCCCTGTTCACTCACTCTCTCTCTCAAATAAATAAATAAATTTTTTTTTTAATCCTTTAACTAAAATATAGTTATTAATTATAAATTTGTATTTGGCTTTTAATCTTAATTTTAGTTTAGATTAGTGTAAATGGAATTAAATGTCCAGAAATCATATGAAAATATTGACTATAATAATTAGGGATTTGGGTGAAACGAAGACATGAAAATAATTTCATGAAATAAATAGGTAATAATTAATGTTATATTTCCCCTTTTTATTACTTATCTAAACATCATTAACCCATCAACAGAACTAGATATACACAATAATAATTAATTTTAGGGGCTTAGCTTTTAAACATATAAAGTTTTAAATTTTGTTATTATGAAGTTATGTTTCTCAAGATAAAAAGATAGCATCTGTCAATGTATATTGTAGGTTCACCCATTTGTTAGCTTGATTTGTAACTCTTGACTATACAGACCTATCATACATTGGACCTCAGAGAAATAAAGGAACCAGTTAACAAGACCTAGTGTCCTTACAACAGCCTGGCACAGTCTTTAGCACTTATACCTGGGAACATTTTGAACAAGGAACAATCCTCTTTAGAGGGCCAATCAGGCATTGCTGTGCCTTGTTCTTTCTTCTACCATCTTCTTGCTCTCTCAGAGAATTCTCTAATTCACATTCCCTAACATCTTTTTGTGGCTAAGTCTGAGACGTCAGCCAGTAGTATTTGCACTTATAAAAACTATCTGCCATCACAGGTGACATCTTAATGTAAGAACTCTCTAGTTTAGGTTAACAGACATCACTAGAGGAAACATTTTTGAACAAGGATGTCTTGTGTTTAAAGAACATGTATATAAAATATGACAATTTCACAGTTGGAATTGTGGATTTTGTTGCCATTCCCAAAAAAGAGGTTCAGAGAGTATTTTTATCTGTGTATTTTTTTTAAACAAAAGAGAGCCACATTCCTAATCCCAAGGCCATTCCTAGGAAGCCTTTGAAGCAAATGTTTCTCTCTCTTCCATTTTTCAAGATTCTCTGGGCTTAAGAGAAATGGCTACTCTAAATTTTTTTTTGAACTACTGACTCAACCTTTCAACCACCAAACACGACTTATTTATTACTTCCTTCTCCCATGGAGTTCATGTTCTGAGAGACAGTGTCTAGAAAATAAAATTCATTTATTAAGTCATAATTTGCTTTTCTGTTTTCATTAATCAGAAATATCTATAACTACCAAGCACAGCTTCTGAACAGCAGTAAGTAACTATGATCCTACCCTGAAATGATGTGATTACAACAAAAGCAAGATAAGGCATCTTTTTAATTATTCTGGACCTCTTTATTAGAATGAATAGGTTATTTTGTTTAGTCCTTTTAAAAATACTGCAAATAGCCTGCAGATCTGACTTGTTTTTACAGGCTATGAATTTCATTTACTTCTTTAAAATCCTTTAATTATTGACATAAAAATAATAAAAATGCTGACTGAGACTGGACTTCTGACTATGGCCAAGTGAGGACATAAGCAAATCCTCTCCCCCATTGGGAACTAAAAAGCTATATAAAATTGACAAAATAACCATGTCAGTGCTCTGTAAATTGACCAAAGGCATAAAATAATCTGAGGGACATTTATATGTGGGGGCAAGGCACAAAATTTAGCACCACAAAATGTACTTGTTTGACATCTGGATTATTTTAGGCTGACTGTTTTCAAGAAACATAAGGCCCAGAAGAAACTTTGCCCTTTCCGCTAACTGACTAAAAGAATTTAGATAGAGAAGCTGCTCCAAAAGAAGAGATCAATCAATCTATGGATCTATCTATTATTATATAGAAATACATAACATGAACTAAGTGTGGTAGAGAGGCAGGAACAGGTAACTAAGTCTGTTAAAATTATTCTCTGTGTGTGGCCCAGCAAAAATTTATTTACCAAACATATTCTTTATCATTTTCCTGTAAAGGGTTTTCCTTCTCTTTGAAGTCCCAAACTCCTACCTCCCATCTCCTTAGCTTTAGATGACATAAAAACCCCAATTGCTTCACTACCTACAGGCCTCAAATTCTTATGGAGCCCTTGTATGTACATAATTAAATTTGATTTTCTCTTGTTAATTTGTCTCATGTCAATTTCATTCTTAGACCACCAAAAGAACCTTGAAGGGTAGAGGAAAATTTCTCCTGCCTAACATATGCTGGAAGAGTGTTAAATTTTAGGAAAGACCTATTGGAGTCTGTAGTCCTTGCCTACAACTGCTCCCATAAACATTGCCCAGCGCCAACAATGTCACTCCCCAGCTCAGTTAGCAGAGAAGTTTTGTCAGCTTCTCTGCTGCAGGTGAAGTGGACTCATTCAATCTGGAGTGCTGGGTGATGCTCATGCCCATCACTGTTATCAAGGGAAGTGATCTCTGGGATCCACATCAGGGCTGACATCAGTATGAAAGGCAAGTAAGGCCCTCACCTTGGGCACAAAATTTAAAGAGGTGCCAAAAAATATATCAACCAAGATAAAATATTTTAATAAAGTATTTTTTTTTAAATCAG
This sequence comes from Mustela erminea, assembly GCF_009829155.1. Taxonomy (NCBI): domain Eukaryota; kingdom Metazoa; phylum Chordata; class Mammalia; order Carnivora; family Mustelidae; genus Mustela; species Mustela erminea. Next base: position 38,011,268 of record NC_045635.1, read on the forward strand.
AAATAATGCGAAAAATTCCATGATGAACAAAATATCCAAATATTTAATAACAAGACCCAGCCCTTGCAATGGATCCACTACAGTTGTGGTTGGGGCAAGCATATTCCTGGCTGAGGCAGGAATGCATACTGTTAATTTTGTGGGTATGATAGTGACATTGCGGTCATTTAAGAAAATGTCCCTAATTTTTAGAGTTGCATATCCGAAATTTGTTTTAAACAACTTCAGTAATGGCAAAACAAAAAAACAGTATGGTACATTATGGCAAATTTTGCTAACTGTTCTACCTGAGTGAATGAAATATAGGGACTTATTGTGTTATTCTATCTACTTACATGGAGGTTTGAAATTTTTCATTGTAGATCCTTTTTTTAATAATCAAAAGAAAAAAGATTGTTTCAGGCCGGGTCACCTTTTGGCGAGAAGGGAACTGCAGGGTTTTTCTCAGGCAGACGACCTCACCAGTGTGAATCAGGAAATTTCACAACAACTGCTTAAAGTCACATTCCCGAAAGAGGTTAAAACTGTAATTAAGTCTTGGTTTATTGTCATGGGGGGTAAATGACTCCAATTTGAGCGTGTTGTTTCTTTTCCAACAATATTAAATCAAATGAGGTCCAAAGCGATCACGGAGGTCAAGATTCCCTACTGGTTAAGCACCATTTATAAACTGAATGGCAGTTAATTATATGAAACAATTTTAGTGAAAAACAGTACTGTGTAGAATGATATCTTTTTATAAAAACATTTCTGTTCACCCACCTATTTGAGGACACATCTTTACATAGTGGGGTTTTGATAACTTTCCAGTGTTTATATTATTATGGAATTTAATATTAATTATGAAAATTTAGTATTAATTAATTTAATACAAATTATGAAACCTTTGACTGTAGGATTTGGGGTGAGGTTTTTTGTTTTTTACCTTCTTCTCAATTTCTGTATCATAGCCATAAAGGTTAGATTCATTACTGTTTTTAACATTGCTAGTTGTGGGGTGCCTGGGTGGCTCAGATGGTTAAGCATCTATCTACCTTTGGCATAGGTCATGATTCCAGGGTCCCAGGATCAAGCCCCGTATCGGGCTCCATGCTCAGAAAGAAACCTGCTTCTTTGTCTCCCTCTGCCTGCCACTCCCCCTTCTTGTCAAATAAATAGATGAAATCTTTTTTTAAAAAGTTGCCAGTCGTGACCCAGGAAGGTGATTTTGTAATCCACTAATGGGGCACGACCCACTAATTGAAAGACACTGCCTCAGAGGACCCAAAAATATATTTAATTCTTGAAATGATGAAGTGAATAATCTAATTGGAAAGATAAATATTTAATTTAGGATGCACATTAAAAGAGACATGTGATTTAAGGTAAAGGAATAATCCAGATTAGTGTCATAAGACATCAAAGAAGGGCAAAAAGTCACTGTAAATAAGTAGTCAGCAATAGCTTAATGTTGTAGAGATGTCAGAGAATATGGGTGACATACATGAGCAGAAAGAGAGGGAGAATATTTCCAGTAGGCTCTAAAGGGCATTGCATGAGCAGAAATGGAGAAATGTAAATGATGTGTATTTGGAAAGTGAAATGAACCTGTGTGGTCTGAAGTCACACAAGAGATAATAAAGGAATGATATTTTCTTATCAAGTAAGATTTTGACACAGAACTCCCAGCCTTGTCATGTTCCTGCAATAGGCTTAAATTAGGATTTTATTTATTCTCCAAACCCTAACAACAATACGGACAACCTTCCACTAACTTTCCTAGAATATATTTCTGATCAAAAGACCATCTTTCCATATATGAAGGGCCTTGGAAGTGTTTCATTATTGACTTCCTGTAAAGTTCATATGCATTGTTCTTCTGCGGTCCCGTATCTTTCTTAACAGAAGCTTTCAAGGAGACTACGTGGTACATACACTGCTCATAAACTGACTTGATTCACACTGGTACTTTTTAATAACCTTTATCCTACGAGGATGGCTCTGTGTTCCCAGTGGAAACCCCAGAGGCCTCAAGATTTATCTCTAACAATAATAGCATAGCTAGGATTTTTATACTCGAAAATGCATCATGTACAACAGAAAAATACTCTTTTTCCTTAAAACACTCACCCCCTTAAAGGAGCCAATAGCTCTCTAATATAAATAAGGCAAATTTAACCCTTGTATGTGTCGAGTATTAAAAGGGGTAATTGCTTTTGAAAAAATTTCATGTACTCTTTTTTCCTTTGGTTATTGAATTAAATACTAGTTTCTATGCAAATTTAGATGCCAGAAGATATTCAGGGGGCCTTAGAGTATTTTCTGATATATTCGTGTTTTATATATATATATATATTTTTTTTTTTTTAAGGATTTTATCTATTTATTTGAGAAAGAAAACACAACCAGGAGGAGGAGAGAGGGAGAAGCAGACTCCCTGCTGAGCAGGGAGACTGATGCGGGGCTCAATCCCAGGACCTTAAGATCATGACCTGAGCCAAAGGCAGAGGTTTAACTGACTGAGCAACCCAGGGACCCATAGAGGACACATCTGCAACATATGGAAACCTAGAAGACACATCTGCAACATGTGGAAATATTGAACTATTAGAGATATCAGAGAAGATAGTTAAAATAATACATGGGCAGAGCTGCCATACATGTTTTAAAACATTCTCTACATAAAACTGCAAAAGTAAAATTCTTTCCTCTTATATTATTGTATGAATTAAATGAAAGGGACAGTCCATTGATAAAGGCATATTAAGATCTTAATTGTGGAAAGAAAATAATAAACAAAAACTAACATTTGCAGTCTGGGGACTTAACCAAGAAATAATTTTAAAATAATTGATAGAAATCAACCAACAGAAATAAAATTTTGATAGAAGTATTGTAAAAGAGAGAGGCCCACTTCTTTACCCCTAATAGAAATGTTTTTCAGGTTATATTCTCCTCCTGGTTTTCCACTGATTCAGAATTTCTCACTTACAGTTACAGAGTATAATATGCCAGATTTATTATGTTTACAGTGATAAAGATACCCTCTTATACTTTATTTCTTGTGAAACAGATTAGAATTAAAAATCAGGACATACAACACTCCTGGCCATTTTAGTAAACTAGTAATAGTAAACTATCAATAGTTTACTAACAACCAGCCTTCAAGAAGCAGTCTAGAGAAGGAGTCCACGACATCAACAGGCCCACACAATCCCATGTGAGGTAAGTGCTCATGTGATGTAAGGTTTAAACACTGGTTATTCCCTAAAATGAGCAAGATATCTCTCGGTATATGAGAAAACATCATGGAGAATTCATGTATTACGTATAGTGATTCTTCTGATCTATGAACACAGTATATCTCTCTACTTCTCTTTTAAAACTTCTCTCAGTAATGGTTTCTGGAGATGAAGCAGTACATGAACATTTTTTTCCAAGATTACTCCTATTTATTTTTGATGCTATTATAGCTTCATTTTAAAAGTCTTTTTTTTTTTTTTGCTATTTATTTATTTATTTATTTATTTTAATTTTTTATTTTTTATAAACATATGTTTTTATCCCCAGGGGTACAGGTCTGTGAATCACCAGGTTTACACACTTCACAGCACTCACCAAAGCACATACCCTCCCCAGTGTCCATAATCCCACCCCCTTCTCCCAAACCCCCTCCCCCCAGCAACCCTCAGTTTGTTTTGTGAGATTAAGAGTCACTTATGGTTTGTCTCCCTCCCAATCCCATCTTGTTTCATTTATTCTTCTCCTACCTTAAGCCCCCATGTTGCATCACCACTTCCTCATATCAGGGAGATCATATGATAGTTGTCTTTCTCTGCTTGACTTATTTCGCTAAGCATGATACGCTCTAGTTCCATCCATGTTGTCGCAAATGGCAAGATTTCATTTCTTTTGATGGCTGCATAGTATTCCATTGTGTATATATACCACATCTTCTTGATCCATAAAAGTCATTTTATGATCATCCTTTCTCAGTGTATGGAAATATAATTTATTTTGGGCACTGGCCTTGTATTCAGAAATCTTACCAAAGTCCTTTATTAATTTTAGTGAATTTTTGGTAGATAGTTTGGTGTTTTCTTTGCAGATGGCTATGTCACAAAAGAATAAAAAGAATTTTTTTACTTCTTCCTTTACAACCTGTGCACAATTTCTTTTTCCTTCTCTACTGTACTAGCTAGAATCTTTAGCACAATGCTGAATAAATGGAGAGCTCACATACTTGCCTCATTCCTAATGACTGTGTGAAACTGTGTAGTCCCTCACAATTCATTATTATGTTAGCTGTATGAAAGATGCTCTTCATCAGGGTGGATGAAATTCCTTTATATTTTCAGTTTGCTAAGATTTTTTTTTTTTAACCATGAACGGATGTTGAATTTTTGCCAAAAGATCGTTTGTATCTATTAAGATGAACATATGCATTTTTCTTTTTATACTACTAATATGATGAATTATATTGATTTTAAACGTTAACAAATTTGTATTATTAGGGTATGACCCAGTTGGTCATGATTATCCTTTTAAAATTTTACTGTTTTGATTTTCTAATACTTCTGTAAGAAGTGTTTCATCCATATTTATGAGGGATAGTCATCTCTAGTTTGATTTCATTGCAATATCCTTGTCTGCATTTGGTATCACAGTAATGCCAAATTTATAAAATCATCTGAGAAGTATATTCTCCACTTCTGTTTTCAGTACATGCTTGCATAGAGCTGGTATTATTTCATCTTTTAACATTTCTTGGAATTCAAATGTGAAACCATACAGGTCTGGCTTTTTATAAAAATCATACCTTCTCTCTCTTTCTCTTTCCTTCCAGAGAAGGAAATTCACTACAAATTCAATCTCCTTTATACAGAGAGAGTTAATCAGGTTATCTATTTCTTCTGAAGTGAGCTTTGATATTATGTGTCTTTCAAGAAATTTGTTCATTTCATCTACATCATCGAATTTATTGACATAAAATTATTAATAATATTCCCAAAAAGGGAATATTTATTTAATTACTATATGACCTATACTGATGTGTCTCATTTTTCCTGATATTAGTAATTTGTGTACTGTTTTTCCTGATAAATCTAAGTATTTATCAATTCTATTGATATTTTCAAAGAACAAACTTATGGTTTCATTGATTTCTGTTTTTTGTTGTTGTCGTCTTCTATCTTATTAATTTCTGCTCTTATTATCTCCTTCCTTCTGCTTGCTTTGGGCTCAATGTTTTCTTCTACTTCTAATTTCTTAAGTTGGAAACCTACATGGCTTTAACTATAAACCAGAAATGTCATTATGTTATTTTAATTCCTTGAATTAAAAATAGTTATTAAATATTCCTTGGGATTTCTGCCTTTAGGTGTAAGTTGGTTAATTTCCAAATATTTTAGGATTTTCCACATACCTTCATTAGCCCTTCTCTTGATTTTCAATTTTATTTCATAAGGAAACATTTTTTAATGCTTTAATTAACTTTAAAGTGGCAAGATTTACTTTATGGCCCAGAATATGATCTAACTTGGTGAATGTTCCATGTACTCTTGAAAAGATGGGTAGTCTATTGTTGGTTGAAGTGTTCTAGAACCATCAATCAGATTGAGTTGGTTTACAGTGTTGTTCAGGTCTGCACTGCTGCCGATTTTTTTGTCTATCTGTTCCATCAATTAATGAAAGATAAGTGTTGAAAACTGAAACTAAAATTGAGCTATTTCTTATGTCATTTCTATTAGTTTTTGCTTTCTGTATGTGGTGCCCTGTAGTACTTGCATACACATTTGGGATTATCATGATGTCTTAAATAACCAATCTATTTATCTTTATATGAAACATACTTTTTGTAATATTTTTACAAACAACCCCCACCTTTCTTTTGACTTCTGCTCTTCTGGTATACATTTTTCTATTCTTTTATTTATAAGCAATCAATGTCTTTATACTTAACATGGGTTTCTGATAGTCAACACAGAGTTGGACTTTTTAAGTCAACCTGAAACCCTCTGTCTTACATAGAATGTTTAGAATACTTCCATTTTATGTAACTCTTTATATGGTTGTTATCATCTTTCCCCTTTTTTCCTATTACTCTCATATTTTCTTAGTCCTTTTTTCCCTCTTATTATCCCTTTTATGTTAATTGATACTTTTACAGTAATTGAATGTTTCTTATTGTACCTACATTATTTATTAGTCAAATCTTACTTAAGTGGTTGCTTTAGAGTTTACAATACATAAATTGAATTTATCACATTATACCTTGAAATACTATTACCCACTTTGTATACAGTATAAGACACTAAAAACAATACACTTCCACTTTCTATCACTTGTCCTCTGTCCCGCTCTCGCTATGCACTTTATTGCTACATGTTTGTCACCTCCACATATGTTAGAAATCCCACAAAACACTACTATCATTCCTGATTTCTTTAGAAACTCTAAAAATATGAAAAGGAGGCTTTTACAGTCACCTTCATGTTACTATCTCTAGCACTCTATTTCTTTAGGTACAGCCTAATTTCTCTCTGGCATGTAGAACCTTCTTTCCTGCCAAAAATTTACTCTTTTGCTTATTGCAGACCGGGTCTGTTGGCATTAGATTTTCTTTCTTTTCACCTGAAAAATTTTTCAGCCACCCTCATTTGTGATGTCCACATTCAGTCAGCCTCAGTCTTGAGCTTCAAATACCTGGAAATATGGAGTGAGGATTTCTCAGCATTCCTGCCCTTCCTACTGCTATGCCAACAAAACCTTTTCATGTACCTATAGAGGATCTGGGATAGGAGAGGGTTTTCTGCCCCTCTGCCAGGGGTAGAAGGCTTTTGATTTTACTCTTCCCTCAAAAGGAGCAGAACAGTGGTCAGATGGTTTCCAGTACTTTCCATAATTGGTAGACTACAATTTCTCTATACTTAGTGCAAGGCACATGGTGTGATTATAAACAGGTTTCCTCTACACCCCGTAATAGCAGTTTACTTTTGTTTGTGACTTTGTTTTGATTTGTTTTGTTTTTTTACAGTTGCAAGAAAGAAAGAGAGAGAGAGCGTGCTTGTGCAAGTGCACACAACTCGGGGGAGGGGAACAAGAAGAAGCCATCTTCCATCTGAGCTGAGCAGGGAACCTGATGCAGGGCTCAATCCCAGGACCCTGGGATCATGACCTGAGCCAAGGCAGAGATTTAACTGACTGGACCACCCAGATACCCTGTTTGTGACTTGGGAAAAGAATGTTTCCCACTTGTTTCCCAGAGACACATGGCTGTTGCAACTACTCCTACCTTCAAAGCAGTGAATCTTTGCCTGGCTCACAGGGGGGTATCTACCATTTCCATGGTGTCAGGTCGTCAGAAGTAATGGATCTTTGCCTAGAACTGAGTAAAAGAGGATTTCCTGGCCCTCTGCCAACAGCTTATGGGTTTTACTTCACAGGAGAGAAGGGTGTAATAATTGGGTGGGGGTTTCATGTCTGTGCTCTCAGGCCTCCTGCCCTCCTCCTAATCTTTCTCATGAATACCTGGCGAAAGAAACAAAGAACGGAGCTCAGGAAGGAATGTATACACTGCACACTATCCCATCCTTGGTCTTCAGGAATTTCTAAAATTTGAGTTATCTTCTTCTCATTTAATTTTATCTAAGATACCTCTTCTTATGCTTTGTCAGTAGGGAAGCAGCTTGTATCTCTTTCCTTGCTGGGGCCTATTGCCCTTTGGAATTCACTTTACATTGTTGCCTTAAGACATTCATCTGTATCATAAGATCAGGAAAAGTTGGGGTGGCAGCATGGCTCAGTCATTAAGCATCTGCCTTTGGCCTAGATCATGATCCCAGGGTCCTGGGATGGAGCCTCACATCAGGCTCCCTGCTCAGTGGGAAGCCTGCTTTCCCTCTCCCTCTCCCCTTGCTTGCGTTCCTGCTGCTCTTGTTGTCTCACTCTCTCTGTGTCAAACAGATAAATAAAATCTTTTTCAAAAATCAGGTAAAGTGATGACCGGTGCATTGTTTTCTGTATTAGAGTGGAAGAAATATTAACTTGGGGCTTTCTAGATTCTTAGCATTTTCCTGAATCTTTAGAAGATGATATGAAATGAGAAGACAAGGCTAGTACATCATAAATACTATTTGCCCGCAAACATCCCCCTAAAGTCTATTTGCATAAGGAGTAATCACTGAAGTTAAAACATGGAATGAAAAGATCACTAAAATATTCATATCTAGGGAAGAGATATACAAAAATAGGATGAGAATCGGGTAGTTTTTATCATGCAGGAAGCATAACTTTGAGCAAACAGATCCTCAGGACTATTAAAATTAGCATATTGGGATGGGAAGAAATCTAGGGTACAAGGAGATCAAATGGATACTCGTTGGGTAGCACTTCCTACACTGGTTATCAGAAAAGAATGGAATGTTTTTTTGAGGTAGAGTGATGGAATATGGCATTTATCATTCTGCCTCTGTTCTTCATTCTTCCCTAACTTCCATAATTCCTTCAAGCATGAAAGCAAGTTGAATAAAGACAAAAGGAAATAATCATATGTGTTGATTGAAGTCTTGCCCCCAGAACATTCTTATGACCACAGTGGAGTGAATCAGAATCCAGTTGCCAAATTGATGTTCCCTGTGAACAGAGTATTACGCTCTAAGCCAAGGAATGTATAGGACATAGGGATCCTGTTCTATTCTAAGCTGTAGGACATTTATTATTTTCTGCTATCAATTTTCCTTATAGAACAGAGGATTGTTTATATCCATTAAACATTGTCTGTGAAAAAGCCCTTTCTCAGCATTTGAACTATTTGTCTAATGGTGTAATTGGGAAGGCAGTAGAAGCAGAATAGTGGCATGGTGTTACTGGGTTAGGAGGGAACAGTAAAAGGAAAGATTTTCATGATGAATGTTTTGATAAATGAGCCCAATCTACTTACTGAAAAATACTGAGAACAAAACAAAACAAAACTAAACTAAACTAAATGTAAATATGAAGGGGAGTGATATTTGCCACTACAAAATGTATCTTTTTGGCATGTAAACTGTTATCACATCTTGGCCTTTTGGCTAAGATGCAGTATGGCATGTAAAATGTTTTCAGCTGATTTTTTTGAAGATTTTTATTTATTTATTCAGAGAGAGAGAGAGAACACAAATGGGGGGAAGGGCAGAGCAGGAGAGAGAGAGAAAGAATCTCAAAGAGATGTACACTGAGCGTGGAGCCTGATGTGGGGCTCGATCCCACCACCCTCAGATCACAACATGAGCTGAAATCAAGAGCTGGATGCTCAACCGACTGAGCCACCCAAATGCTCCACAGCTAATTATTTTTAATAAACAGAAGACTCAAGAAGATTTTCTTTTTGCTTCCCCCCTTAATTGCCTAAAATAATTAAAAAGAGGACCTGCTCCAGGAAGGAGGTATCATCCTAGGTAACTCTAGTATACTATGAACTACATAGGAGGGAGGAACCTAGTAATATCTGTTTGATCAAACTCTTCTCTCTATCTCATTGTTTCTAGACAGCCCAGAAAATACTTGTTTATCAAACATTCACTGTTTCCATTCCTCCTGTGAATTGCCTTCCTTCCCTTTGAAACCTCAGAACTTTACCTCCTCTTCTTAGTCCAGGATGACATAAATACCTCATTTTGCTTGTTTTTGGAATCTCTCGTGTTTCTGTGGATTTCCCATATGAACGTAATTAAATTTTATTTTCTCCTGTTAATCAGCCTCATGTCAATTTAGTTCTTAGACAAGCCAGAAAAACTTGAATGGTAAGAAAAATGCTTCTTCACCAACAGTTGGCATTAGTCCTCAGGATAAACTTTAACTGGCTAAACTCTACTTGCCCAGGGACCACAGCACTCAAAGAGTCTGGGACATCTCACAAATTGTAGCAGGAGGTAAGAATTCTAGCTACATCAGTCTCCAGATCTCTGCCTGAAGGGTCTAATGGAAATAAAAGTGGTGGGAATCTCTTTTCTCTCTTTCTAAATTTAGATTAGGAGGCAAAAGTATTTGTGGAATTAGTTCCTTCAGATTAGCAACTCTGGTAAATTTGGTAATGAGTACACTGGATTTTACTGATCCATTTCCTCCCATGGACAGTGACTGCTTTTGTCTTTGTCTTTTGTGTCATTTGTCTTAAGAAGGAAAAAAAAAAAAACCAAGAGGTAAGAAAACAAACATAGTCTGTCTGAGCTGGCCTCAAAGACTGACAAGCTCATAGTTCTCATCAGACTGGCATTTGCTTATTTTGTTTTATTTTCTCAGGCCCGATTGGCATCTGTTTAGACAAACTTTGCTGTGCGTTAATATGCACATGAGTTAAAGTGACTGCTATGGGACATCCTGGAAGCAAAGGTGACAAATTGGTGGGCAGAGGTCAAGTACTTAAGAGCTGTTAGAAAGCTCACCACCTAATCCAAAGATACCTATGTTAGGATCAATTCTTCATGGAATGGTTTAAATTGACACTAGGGCACCTGCCAACCTCACAAAATTTTCTGTATAAGGTACAACTGTAAAACAAAATACAATCTCCAACCCTGAAGCCCATCCCTCCTAGGTATTCATTCAGCTCTAAAAGATTCAAAGTTTAGCTAAAGCTCTTAATGCATACATAAGAAAAACTGGATGAAGTTTCCTATTCATCTTATTGTATGTCTTGAGAGCTTGGCTTCATAATCAGTGAGAATATTGTCTCTGGTCTCTGCCAAGTGGAGTGTGCATGTACCAGCAGACATCTGGCAGACAGCAGAACAGATCATGGATCCAACAAGCCAGCTGGTCAGAACAGGTAACAACCTGGGCTTGCAAATGGCATCTCAGTAACTCTTTGTCCATCTCTGCCAGCTCTCCAGGGACTTCTCCTAAGGGGTCCCAGTTCATAAAGAGTCTTTATCTTCTCAGTATTTGTTGCTTTGCTGCTGCTGGAAAAATCTTCTTCTAGCAGTTCCTGCCAAGTATCACAGATTAGTGGGTCTGTAATTGGAGGTATTTTACATTTCTGTGAGAGGCCAGAAACACTGTTTTCACTATAGGATCCTTACCATCTATACAAGGAAGGCTTTTGCTTTCTTAGGCTAATTTTGGGATCTTAGGGATTTTGTGAGGGCTACATTTTTGCTCTTTCTTTTGGGGATGCCTCTTGTATTCATGGTTAAACTATAAAAATGCTATTGGTTTGAGCAGCTATTGAGGTTAATGAGCCTATTTGTCAATAGCTAGACAATGGATGGTTTAAAGTGGCCATATTTGGAAGAAAAAACTCTTTTTAGAGCTCTCAATTGTCTTAGTATAATAACTAGACTCAAGGACTTCCATAATAAAATGGAAAAACAGAAATTAAACTTAGAACAAAAATCAAGGTATGCTCAGATTCTTTACTATTTACCTTCATATGTTTGCAGATATTGTAAAAAAAAAATAAGAACAATGGAAAAACATATATTCTTCACTTTAAAAAAATTGATAGTAACTGTCCATACCTTACAAATCTTTGAGAAATGAAAAAAATGAGGCTCTAGGGGCAATCCAAAATCCATCTATTATTATTCTTTTTTAACAATCCTAAAACTTTCCTTATTTATCACAAAAAGCTAGTAAATTATTGGAATTTAGAAACCAAAGTCCTTTCTGGAGGAATTTGAATTCGTCCTCTATCCCTTGAAGATACAAATCTTACTATGTCTTTGAAATGTAAACATCCCAGGAGGTATATAAAATAGCCTCCACATTCATCCAAGACCTAAGGAGGGAAAAAAGAAGACGCCTCTAAAAATTACCAAATGCAAAAAGGAGTGTCTAGTTCAAACCCTAGACCATAGGCTCCTTAAGATTATTTCCAGGGAGAAATACAAATCTTAAAACTCTTCTCCATAAGCAGTAAAAGACTAGAAATCTGAGCAAGTAGACTTAAATGATTCCAACTGTTATTTATAAATTAGTATTACAGTTTTAAAACAATAAATTATTTATATGTTTATATTTGCCTATTGTAGAGTGTGGCATTTTCTACATCTGGACAGTACTGCCAAAATTAATTTGTAAAGGGGGCGCCTGGGTGGCTCAGTCAGTTAAGTGTCTGCCTTCAGCTCAGGTCATGACCCCAGGGTCCTGGAACCCAGGCCCACACTGGGCTCCCTGCTCAGTGGAGAACCTGCTTCTCCCTCTCCTTCCGTCTGCCACTCCCCCTGCTTGTGCCCTTTATCTGTCAAATATATAAATAATTAAATCTTTTTAAAAAATTAATTTGTAAAGAGCTCTATTGAATTGGATTAAAATTCAGTGCTTATAAACTAAGCACTTCTAAATCTGAGAAATATAACAGAAATGAGTTGGAATGAGTCATGTGATCAAAGATAATTTGTGGTACATAAAAGCTAGTTTGTTTGTTGGCTTAATGAATACACACACGCATCTTAGACTTACCAACACTGAATATGATACAGACACACAACTCTATTTTACCTGGGTTTATCAGTCACATAAATTCATGTTATCTCTGTTGTAGCATTTTCCACCAAAAAAATAACAGAATGATGGCTGATTTTGTCTAATGTCTCATGAAGTTTTCATGGATCAATCTAACCATTTTTGTTGGGAGCAAATGATTTAGATAGATATATGTAAGATACCAGTTTTTATGTAAACTTCTAGGCAAAAATTATGAGTTATGGTACATGTACTTAAAAATAGTTTTCAGAATCTTTTTGGTAACCTCAAATTTTAAAATTTTGCTAGGTTAATTGAAATGATGGAAATTCCTTGACTATCTATATCATTTCCAAGTAAGATAAAATAATGAAACATTAAAAACCAAATATAGTTTTATCTACTTTTGGCTTCCTTATTAAGGAGAAACTAAAGATAAATTTGAACCTGTTAGTAAACATGTTTTGTGCTTCATTTAAAGATTGTACTATGAGGAAGCACGTTTCTAGAAATTATGAAATGTATTCATAAATTTGTCAATTTGAAGAATGCTGTGAATTGTAATAGACAATTCACAATTATTACTTAGTTTTGACTTCAAATTAGTTTCTTAAGGGTTAAGAATTCTACTTAATATATGTGGTTAAAGATACTAGAGATAATAAGGGAAACATCTCCAAAAGCAAGAAAAGTAGCATATGTGCTTTTGGTAAAAGAAAGTATGAGGAATGGAAATGCATTTTTTTAAAAGATTTTTAAAAATTTATTTATTAGACAGACACAGAACACAAGTAGGCAGAGAGGCAGGTAGAGAGAGAGGAAGGAAAGCAGGCTCCCCGCTGAGCAGAGAGCCCAATGTGGGGCTCAATCCCAGGACCCTGGGATCATGACCTGAGCTGAAGGCAGAGGCTTTCACCCACTGAGCCACCCAGGTGCCACCAGAAATGCATTTTTGTTAAAAGTAATTTTGTTCTAAAATAGACACATACATCAATGGAACAGAATAGAAAACCCAGAGATAAACCCACAATTATATGGGCAATTAATCTTGGACAAAGTGGGAAAGAGTATGCAAGGGGAAAAAGTTTCTTCAACAAATGGTTTTGGGAAAACTGGACAGCAACATGCAAAAGAATAAAACTGGACCACATTCTTAAAGTAGATTAATGCCCTAAATGTGAGATCTGAAACCATAAAAACCCTAGAACAGAACACAGACAGTAATTTCTCTGACACTGGCCACAGCAACATTTTTCTAGACACATCTCCTGAGCAAAATTAAACTATTGGGACTACATCAAAATTAAAAGCTTCTGCACAGAGAAGGAAACAATCAATAAAACTAAAAGTAACCTACAGAATGGGCGAAGATATTTGCTAATGACATAACTAATAATGGATCAGTATCCAAAATATGTAAAGAACTTATATAACTCAACACTCAAAAAAAAAACCCAAATAATACAATTAAACAATGGGCAGAAGACATGAACAGACATTTGTCCAAAGAAGACACATGAAAAGATGTTCAACATCACTCATCATCAGGAAAATGCAATTAAAATTATAATAAAGTATCACCTCAGACCTGTCAGAATAGGTAAAATCAAAAACACAAGAAACAACAAGTGTTGGCGAGAATGTGGAGAAAAAGGAACCCTCGTGCACTGTTGGTGGGAAAGCAAAACAGTATGGAGGTTCTCAAAAAATCAAAACGAGAACTACACTATGATCCAGCAATTGCACCATTGGGTATTTACCCAAGAAATATAAAAACACTAATTCAAAGGGATACATGTACACTGATGTTTAACAATTTTTTTTTAGATTTTATTTATTTGACAGATATCACAAGTAGGCAGAGAGGCAGGCAGAGAGAGAGGAGGAAGCAGGCTCCCCACAGAGCAGAGATCCCGATGTGGGGCTTGATCCCAGGACCCTGGTATTATGACCTAAGCCGAAGGCAGAGGCTTTAACCCACTGAGCCACCCAGGTGCCCCAGTGCACCCCAATGTTTAGAGCAGCATTATTTACAATAGCTACATTATGGACATAGCCCAAGTGTCTGTTAATAAAGAAGATGCAGTGTACATATACATCTAATGAATTTATTCAGCCATAAAAAAAAAGAATGAAATCTTGCCATTTCCAACAACATGGATGCATCTAAAGACGATAATGGTGAGCAAAATAAGTCAGAGGAAGGAAAATAATGTATGAATTCACTCATGTGGCATTTAAGAAACAAAACAAATTAGCAAGGAGAAAAGAAAGAGAGACAAACCCAAGAAACAGACTCGTAGCTATAGAGAACAAACTGATGGTTACCAGAGGGGAGGTTGGGGTGGGGGAGACAGATGAAGTAAGCGTTGGGGATTAAGGCATACACTTGTTGGGATGAGCACTGGGTGACGTACAGAAGTGCTGAATCACTTTATTGCACACCTGAAACTAACATAGCACTATATGCTTACTATATTAGAATTAAAATAAAAGTTTAATAAATTTAAAAAACTTATTACAGGCATTTTAACTTTAAAAATTAATTTTGGGGTGCCTGTCTGGCTCAGTCTGTAGAGCATATGGCTCTTTGTCCTGGGGTCAGGTGTTCAAGCCCTACACCGCATGCGGAGCCTACTTAAAAAAAAAGAAAAAAGTGGGGTATCTGGGTGGTTCAGTCAGTTAAGCCAGCCTGCCTTTGGCTCAGGTCATGGTCCCAGGGTGCTGGGATCAAGCCGCACACTGGGCTCCCTGCTCAGTAAGGAGTCCGCTTCTCCCTCTGCCTCTGCTTGTTCCCCCTGCTTGTGCTCTCTCCTCTCACTCTCTCAAATAAATAAAATATTTTTTTTAAAAGTAATTTTATACTAAAGTGTGCCTATTTATTTAGAGAGAGGAAAGTTAGGAGAACATCTGAATGTTAAAAAGAAAGTTTAGGGGCGCCTGGATGGCTCAGTGGGTTAAAACCTCTCCCTTCAGCTCAGGTCATGATTCCTGGGTCCTGGGATCGAGACCCGCATCGGGCTCTCTGCTCAGCCGGGAGCCTGCTTTCTCCTCTCTCTCTGCCTGCCTCTCTGCCTGCTTGTAATCTCTATCAAATAAATACATCTTTTTTTTAAAAAAAAAAAAAAAGCTTTAAAAAAAAAAGAAAGTTTAGAAGGTTTGTGGAAAAGGAATCTTTGAAAAGGAATTTTAATGTGCTGTCAAGGTGGCTAAGAATAAAGTGAATTTATTTAAAAGTGAGTTTTAATATCAGAAATGCACTGCTGCAAAATTATAATTTGTTTCTTCTCTCTGTTAAGAGGACAAACGTTTCTTAGATTACTGGTCTGCTCTTCATAATAAATTGTTAAAGAAAAAAAAGGCTTTTCTTTACTTTTAATATAATCTGCCTAGAAAAACAAACATTTTATGTTTTGCCATTCTCAGATCTTTGATTTTGTCTAAGCAATCTCTGATTTCTTAGAAGTAAACAATCTTTGATTACTTAGAAGAAAAACACCAGTCTTTTCAATATTAAAAGAGTTAAGGCTTCTTACAACTATTTAACTTTCTACATTTGCCTGCAAAGTCTTTGTCATGTTGCTTAAATGTACAACTAAGTGCTGTTTCAGTGACCTAGGATCCTGTTTGACCAAGTGTTTTAAACCTTTTTGATTTTTTTTTACAAACTTCCCCAAAATCAAATCCTGAATGAAGTCTTTTTAGTGACAAAATAACTGGGATTTTTCAGAGGGTCCCTGAAAAATTGCAAAAAGTTTGTTCTTCTCTTTCCTTATAAAAGATAAGATATTAAACTAATTAGGCTTATTTGATGTTAAATCACATGGGAAGCATTGTCAAACAAGTGATAATAAACATTCTTCCATCATACTGGATGGGTAAATACTACTAATGTAAGTGTTCTAGAAAAGGCATTGAATTCCTAAAATTCTGATTATGTCCTGATATCCTATAATCAGTCATAATTTTAGTTATTATCTTAAAATGTTCTATGTTACACAAATACCAAATTTTCTTGCTAACTGCATTGCAGTGAACTCAATCAGCCCTTTACCCATGGCCATTTTTAAGTTTTTGACCAATTACAGCTATTCTTTTACTCAGATGGCTTTTATAAAAATGTGGCCACAGAAATGATTCATCTTCAAGGAGATTCATGGAAATGACTCGAATACAGTTTTCTGGTAAGTTTAAGATCATAAAACTGAACTAGGCAAATATTCCCAGAATTAGTAGAAAAACTGGATTCAAGAAGAACAAGAATTAATTACATGAGACTAAGAGAACTGATAAGGATGTTTATAAGTTTTAGAACATTTTCATTGACATATTGATGGTTCTTGAATTGTCTGTCTTCCAGACAAAAGGCAACCTTTCTTCTTCAGCCAGCTGTGACCTGCAGCGATTTGGTAAATTCTACATTTGTATGCAGCATTGAAACATTTACCTTTTTCTCTATCTGCTCCCTCCAGAATTCAAAACTTTTGTAAATATTCTTATTTTATGGCAAGACAGGTATTTGCATAAGATCAGTAAGTATCTGTTCTCACAACAGGACACCACTGGAAACATTGGTCATACTACCAAGATGTCGACTGCAATGTTATATTTGAGAGAGACATGCATAGACTCAGATATGACCAGACAACTTTAAGGGACTAACATTGACCTAATGGAGTCCATAATATCCCTTGGAAGTGTAAGCCTGGTACCTTGCTTATAGGGTTCCCAGCAGTACTGCCAGGTGAGACCAGAAGGTGATGTCCTGGAAGGTGTGGGAACCTTAGGATATTCTGGGGACCTTGAGAAGAGAGGGATTAACCTAAACCTATAGGCATGGCAGGCAAAGTCTGATGGCAAGTATTTGGCTTGGCTTCTGGCCTCAAGAGACTTTTAAAAATAAAAACTAGGATTCTTCATGGAAAGTGCCAGCAAAGGAAATTTAAAAGAGCCTATATGATCAATCACCGTTCTTGCTGCACTCATGTAAATAATCAGGGAAAGTTTATTGAAACTTTTTTTTTTTTTTGGCAAACAAATTAGTCTTAATTTGCCTATCTTGGGTAGAAATGAGGTTGATTGTAGACATAAAAATTAAATCTCAAGAGAACACCTTTTTGAATATTAGAGTCTAATACTGTTTATTGTAAATCAGACTAGATCCTGAATTCCTGTAGTTTCCTCCACTGCCTGGCTACAACTCTACATATGAACATATTCAGGCTTCCCTCCACCCTCCCAACTTAGAATCATTGAGAGCTGAAACTGACCTTTTCCCAAAAGCCCTGCAAACTGAATATGAATGATTTGATTTAAACTTCAGAGAAATTGCAACAATAACTCATGTAGAGGCAATCATCATGCCTGCTGCTATGTGGGCCACTCAGAATGTTTACGTGAACACCTGGTGACATCGTGAGAGGCATTCAAACTACAAAAGACGCACTTAGAAATTTCCTCTTCTCTTGACTGGCTACCCCCTAGATGCAGCAACTGGTTTATGATTTTCTCCAATCATTAACCATTGTCTTTCTTTTGTGTCTAGAAAAATGCCTTATTAAATATCTGATTGCTCGCATAATATAGGCCTAAGTTTGTGACTAGAACTGCATCAGGGTCTCCTGAAATGAGTTTATGGGAACTGACCTACCATCAGGACTAAGGGACTGCTTCAGTGACACAAAACAATCTACCAACTCAACTTACAAACTGAGAAACTTCTTGGAAAAATTTCAAAGGTGGGACTGCAGGGGAACAACATTCAATAGCATAAAACGTGTCTCTGGTATTTGGATTACTTTAGACTGATTATATTAAGAAACAGAAGACTCCCAAAGTTTATCTTTTTGCCTTCTGTTTGACCGCTTAAAAGACTGTTTGACTGCCTTCTGTTTGACTGGTTTTTTTTAAAAGATTTTATTTATTTTTTTGAGAGTGAGAGAGAGAGAACATGAATGGGGAGTGGGGAAGGGAGAAACAGACTCCCATGCTGACCAGGGAGCCTGACACGGGGCTCAATCCCAGGAGCCTGGGATCATGACCTGAGCAGAAGGCAGAAGCTTAACCAACTGAGCCACCCAGGTGCCCCTGCCAAAAAGAATTTAGACAAAGGACTTGCTCCAAGCAAGATGGTCTCACCGTAGATAACTGTAGCGTAAAATAAACTAGGGGTGGCAGAGAGGGAAGAACCCGGTGAAGCCTGTTGGATCCAAGTCCTATGTCCCATTGTTTCTGGAAGGCCTAGTAAACATTTGTTTACCAAACATTTACTCTTTCCATTCTCCCGGTGAACTGCCTTCCTTCTTTTCTGAGACACTGACCCCTACTCACTTCTCCTGAGTCCAGAATATACTTCATCTTAACCTGTCTTCAGAGTCTCTCGTTTATGTGGAGTCCCTGTACAAATGTAATTGCAGTTGATTTTCTCCTGTCAATCTGTCTCAGGTCAAGTTAATTCTTAGACCAGCCAGAAGGAACTTGAAAGGAAGAGGAAAACTTTTTGTCCCCAATATTAGCAGACAACAAATATCACTGAAGGAGCACAAAAGTACTAACAAGATAACAAGGAGTTACTAAGCCAAGAACTAAGACAGCACTGGAAATATGAGGGGAACCTGAACTACCCAACAATTCCAACTCTTAGGAGCCTACCCTACAGAGATGTGTGCCATACGTGCACAAGGACTCACAAGAAAGTGAGTAAGTGAACAGTTTATAATGGAAGAAAACTGGGAACAACTCTACTGTACATTGACAAAACAACAAATAAAAAGTGGTATAGTTCTATAACTTAAAAATGTACAGCATGTGCCCCTGGGTGGCTCAGTCAGTTAAGCATCTGCCTTCGATTCAGGTCATGATCTGAGCTGGGCTCCCTGTTAAGCAGGGAGTCTGCTTCTCCCTCTTCCTTTACCTCTCCTCCCTGCTTGTGTGCTCTCTCTCAAAATAAAAAATCTATAAATAAATAAAAAATAAAAAATGTTCAGCAATTGAAATGATTTCACAACAGCTAAATACACTGCTGCCCTAGTTAATACTTAACAACTGACTCTCAGAAAGAAAAAGCTCTGATCTGGGGCATTTGCTAATTTTCATGATGTAAATGCTCTTTCCTCAGCCAAATTCGAGTTACCAATGTAATGTTATTAAATAAGGGGCTGAGAAGAGCTCAATACAACCAGCTCTCATTAGCGTGTATGTGCCAACTCCATTGCACTCTTGCCTAACTGCAACAATACGGATGATATTGGCAAACTTGAATGTTGAACATAAAATCAAGAAAGAAAAAAATACATATAATTCTGCTAAGATAAAATTTAAAAAAACAGGCAAAACTGAAGGATAAATCCCCCTTTTTAAAAAAGGAATTTCAGATCTAAGTGATAAAACTATGAAGGAAGAGACTAGGAAAACACTAACAAAGACAGTATATTAGTCTACCTGTGTGGGGGGTGGTGGCAGAGGGAGTGGATGACTGGATTATGATCTAGAAACAGCACACAGGAAGCTTCTGGCAAGTTTCTATTTCTTGATCTGTGGAGTGTTACATAGTGTTTGTTTTACAGCACACTGTTAAACCATATATTTAGGTTTTATGCAATTTTCTCTCTGTTATATTGTACACTATTTTTAAATGATGAAAGGGATTCTTTTGTCACAGGGGTGCTATAAAGGTTCAAGGAGCTTTTCTAAACACTACCAGGAGAGCTAGAAACTGACTCTCATAATTTAAGTCACTTACGGGATCCTCTCAACTACATTTCCTCGGATTCCCACAAGGTACATGAAAACTGCCAGAGTTAATGGTAAATTTCTTATAAAACAAAAAGCAACAGAAAACAAAAGTCAAAACATCATCCTTATTTCCAGAGTTAGACATTTTAACCTAGATACATTTTTACTTTATATTTTTATCTCAGCTATATGGACAAAAAAATAACTCTTCTATCATCATTCAAAACAGATTTTTATGTTCTTTCTCATAATTAAAAGGAAATTTTGCTACAGTTCACAACAACTCAAATAATACAAATGTCCTAAAAGTAAAAATTGAAAACTTATCCCTTTGAGACTCACCCCATCAATGTCTATCCCATCATTTTCTGTTAAGCTTGTTAAGGAGCTTAATACCATCTCAAATGATCTTTCTTTTTAAGATTTTATTTACTTATTTGAGAGAAAGCGAGAGCACGAGAGAGCATGATCAGGGGACGGGGCAGGGGGGAAGGCAAAATATTTCAAAAAGAGTACTGGTAGCTCACATTTGGTCCTCAATAAACTCTTCTAGAAGGAACACAGGAATGTCTGGAAAATTCTTCTAAGATATCATTCCCTATCAGCATATAACACCTCTACCCCAGTCTTTTTAACAGCTGCCAAGTACTCCAGCGCGTGTTGGGTCAATCATTTTCAATCTTTTCTTTTTAGAATTCATGCTGCACTCATCATGCTCTGGATAATTCTGAGATTTTCTGTAGCAAAACTCTGAGGCTCGAATTGTTGACTCAAAGGATAAATGCATTTAAAATGTTGATCAACATTGTTTAAGTGCCCTACAAGAAGTTACACCAATTTATACTCCACCAGCAAACAATAAGAATAAAGATTTCCAGGCACTTGAAAAGGCTGAGAAACATACAGTGTTGGCAGCCTGATAAATGAAAAAGTTGTTTTGTTTTGTTCTTATTAATACAGGAGTGAAATTAAACAACTTTCGTAGGTTGATTAGTCATTTGCATTTCTTTTGCCATCAAATGCCCCCTTATATTCTTTGCTCCTTTTTCTTACTGTTAGAATTTCTTAAGGATTAATGAGGTAGGTCTTTTATCTATTATATATACAACTTCTCCCTGGTTATCTTATTTATTCACAAGAATTTATTGTAACCAAACAATCAGAAATGCTAGTAAAGATTCATGCAGGAAGACAGTAATCTTGAAATAAGACCCGATTAAAAATACACCAACAGATAGGTGTTGTAATTCTGGCATATCCACATAGATAGGCCACTGAAAAATATTCTTAAAGGTTCAATAATTATTTGCTTTTATTTATTTTAACTTTAATTTCCAAAGCCAAGTATTTTTCTGTAGTCACGGTTATCCATCTTTCACTTTGTCTTTGGTGTGTATATGGAGGTGGGGAGGGTTGTCATGCTCAGAAGAGTCTTCCCCAGGTCATTTATATTTTCATCTAGTTCTTTAATTTTAAAAATTTTATGCATTCAAAATGCGATACATCAGAGATTAATATTTTTCTAAGACAGGAGGTAGGGATCCAATTTTATGCTTTTTGAAATGGATATCCAAATTCACCACCACCACTTCCTGAATAAAATACTATGTTTCCTTCCCCCACTCCCCCCATCCCCTGCCCAGAGCTGAAGGGCCATCATTCTCAGCTACTAACGGTCATATTTATTAAGATCTATTTCCAGGCTCTTCATTCTGTTCTTTTGAAAGTTGTCTATTCTTTTTGAGAGCTTTAATTATAGTGTCTTTATGCTATGTTTTGACATTTGGTGTATTTTATCCCCTCTTGTTATTCCTATTCATCCTATTTTGTTGATTGATATTTCATGTTTATATTTCCAGACTATTAGGAATTTGATTTTATCTCATTCTCCCCCAAAATAATATTGGAATTATAATTAAGATTGTACTAAATGTATAGATTTTCTTTCTTAAGTCATCTCTACACCCAACATGTGACTCAAACTCACAACCCTGAGATCAAGAGTTGCATGCTCTGCTGAACTGAGCCAGCCAGGCACCCCTCCAAATTTTCTTTATACAGGGCTTAGACGTTTTTCTGTTTGGCTTATATCTGGGGAATGCAATTGTTCTTTTGTTCTTGTATATGGACTCTTCCTTTATATATTCGATTCTGTGTATGTGTAGGTAAAAATATCATTATTTTCGGTAATCAATTTTGCAACCATCTTTTGTTACGTAGAAGTCTGAGCTACAAGGAACCAAAGACTTGATGTATTAAAAGAGTCTGTAGAAATTGGATCCTAAAGATAATTACCAGCTATTAACAAGCCACTCGGTTTAAAACAGCGAAGGGACGTTATGGCACTGGATCCCAAAGACTAATTCAGCTACTGTATCTGTCCCTCAGTATAAGGATGGTTATATCAGAACTCAAAAACAAAACAAAATAAATAAATGAGTGAAAAAGACATAAAGTAGGAAAGAGATTATAAGTGATCTAACCCTACCTCCCAACAAGTCAAACCATCAACTTCATCCCTAAAATAAACAGCCATCCTGTTTCTACCTGAACACTATGGACATGGAGAGCACATCATCTCTGAAGAGCTCTTTAGTAGCCTGGATCCAGTTAAACAAAATTAGAAAGAGCTGAAATATGGTATCTTTACTCCCTTGGTCTTGGTTCTGTTTTCTAAGCACACACAGAGAAAAGCATTCTCCCTCTTCAACACTAGCCCTTGAAACATTTGAAGAACATTATCATGCTTGACCTCAGGCCTCATGGGGAATCCTGCTCTGTTTCTTCACCCATGCCCCATCTGACAGCATTTTCAGACCTTTTGAATTTTTTTGCCACTTCCATAAAAACCTGAATTTATACCACCTGGCAGAGAAATTGTCCTGACATTATCTCAGCAGACACTGAAACAGTAGCTTTTTTAGTACCCAGGGACTACAAAAAGCTACATTTCCATGCTAATTCAAATCTTAAGGCTCCGATAACCTCTAATTTTGCAGTGAATATTCATAAACATTTGCACTGTGTTCAGTAGAATGCAATGAGACTTTAAAATTCATTTTTATTCTCCAGTGGGAAGCAGTGCCAGAAATTTAGGAACTAGTCCACCAGAGTGGACACGATTTATGAGAACGGCCCTAAATTGCTTGGATGTTTGTCATGTCTGAGTTGAAAAATGCAAATGAATGGATTGCTAGTTCCATAAATCCAGTACAGAAATATTTTATATTTGCATTGAGAAAAGCATCTTTTACTTAAAAAAAAAAAAAATACGTCAGCACAGAACAAGACCGGATATCTGCTCCAGGAAAAAACAAAGAAATAACAACAAAAACCCCCTCCGTTTACTACTTTTCATATATTCTTATTGGTAATTAGCTATTGAAAGTGAACAGGTGTGACTGCTCATCTTCAGAAAGATCAAAAAAATAATTATCCTTTTTGTGCAAATAGGCATCTTTGGATAAAATCTATGAAGTCACTAACATATCATTACCAGTCTTTCGGTATTTACTGCAGACTTGCTATTCCACAAACACCAAGGTGCATCAAATCATGCACATATGCCAAAAGAAATACGAAGTGGTATTTCTGAGTGGTTACTTATAGGAATGTATTAGTCAAAACAGACAAAGAATCAATGTGCTGTCTTTTATACCAGGAGGAAAAACAAAAGCCACATTCAGTAGTGGTATGCAATGATGTTCACATAGGCTTTTCAGTAATGCACACATGACAAAGGAGAGAGGAAGTGCCAAAGTGCTCTTCTCTTCTATGCTTTCAAATCATTGTCATCAGTAGTACATCACGCCCTTATCCAAGTACAAAAAAACGACTCATTCTTCCTGGAATGGCGAAAGCAGGCCCAATCTTTTCTCTGTCACTGGATTCATCGGCATATCCACCTTTCTTCAGGATGCTTCTGTGTGTCATACCAAATGGACTGGATCACTGGTTTCAGACTCTGGGAACATTCCTGCTGATACGTTTGCCTTTTTGTCACAAAAACAGGATGTCAGAGCAACATATTTTAATTATTCCATTACGCCTGCTAAGAAAAGATAATCCCGTTTTGTTGTTTCATAGTTCTTCACCATGTACCACTTGTTTCCACGTGTATTCAGACAGAAGCATGGCAGTTAGGGTCTCCTATACAGGATGGACCCTCACCCCTGTCAGTCTTTTGAGGAAGGGGCTGATCCGGGGAGCCAGGGGGCTTGAGAAAGAGAGGAGCAGCTCCCAGTGGGCACTTTTTTCTCAGACTCTTGGGCCTTAGAAGACATTGCAAAGCAGGAGAAAGATGATGCCTCACCCATGAAGTCACTTGTTGCCCATGTAAGGGGAAACAAAGATTCTGATAAATAAGACTTACTGCAGAAGCAACTTGTCCATTGCGTATGTTTCTCCCAGAGATGGACTCCTCTTGTTCTCTGGGAATCTGAATCAAGTTTTGGGGGAGGATGGAGCACTTCTCACAAAGACAGACCTTGGACTCACACTGCACTGGCTGGAACCCTGGCTTGGCACTTGCTAGCTGGTTAAACTCATGCAAGTCCCTCCACCATCCAGGGTCTCAGTTTCATGGTAATTATAGTACCTATTCCATAGGTTGCTGTGTGGATTCAAGGAGATAGGCCTAAAGTGCTCCTATGAATATATAACCATGTGCCGGGCATTATTCTAAGTGCAAGCTAGAAAACATTTCATCTTAACAGCAAGCGTGATTTGCAACCTTTGGGGGAGAACCATGAGTTCACCTTTGTGGTGATCAACACCTTCTCATGACAACACGTTGGCAAAAAGCATTAGTGGACCGCTAACGGGAAAGTGAACATTAGAGGCAATGGTTGGCACCGCCAAAACGTTATCTTCCCCCTTCCAGGTGGAGATGGCTCTACTTGAAAGAACAGGGATCTAATTCCAAGCTCTTAATTCAGTTACACATGTCCCAATGATCTGTTATATGCTGGACAGTATGCCTGGTGCTAGAGGCACATACAATATGTTCACTGTATACATTTAATAGTATTGCAAGCTTCTGGAAGGCAGGAACTCTGTTTTATTCTCTGTTATGTTTTGCACAGTACTTTGCTCATAAAGGGAAAATAATAAATATTTTGAAAGTTTAACACATCACGTAAGTACAGACTGGCAGATGTACGGGCACTGTTTATGGGCATTAGTGATTTACACTGGCATTCTAGAAATATATGTGCTTGTGACTCAATTGGAGAAATATGATGGCTGATAAAAATCAGTCCTTCAAAGATGTCAAGAGTCTATTTAGCTGACAAATCTGAGGCTCTGTGAGAACTCAATGTTTTGTCACCCCCCGTCCCTACCCCCCACGTACGACCCACTGACACCCACCTGCAGGCTTAGATCAATACTAACATGGGTTTGGAACTGACTGAGTTGCTCTAGTCCTACATCAAATGGAGTTCGCCATCAGGCAAAATTCAATAATCACAGATCCCCACGGTGCTCCCTTGGTTCCTGAGCTCCCACCGAGAATGGCGCTCCTTCAAAATTCAACAGTGATTTTGTTCCAGCAACCTCATTAGAATTCTAATATTCTCTTGAGCTTGAGACCCTGCCTTGTACTTGCAAATCCCCCTTTTGAGGCAGGGCAGTCTCGAACCTTAATACAGAAACTTCTGGCTTCTGACTTCTAATGGTCAATTTGCCTCTCTGCCTGACCTTACAAGCACCACCAAGATTCCCTGTCTTGCTGTTCTCCTTGCTTCCCAGACCACTGATTCTCTCCATGGCCTTCCACTCAGGCTCCAGCAGCTTCTACACACCATGACCAACCATGCCTGGAAACAGAGCTCACCATTGCCCTTGAGCACCGTATCTGCCACTGGGCATGAGACTATGCTGTCAATTCCAGCCCCGGCTCAGAGCATCCATTTTGATGAACGACCCACAGTGCCTCCAGCAAATAACAACGCGCAACACCATATACGACTTTTCCTTTGTAAATGGATATCCTTGTGCTTTGCCAGAATTCTTCATTCTTTTTTTTTTTTTAAGATTTTATTTATTTATTTGTCAGAGAAAGAGAGGGAGAGCACAAGTAGGGGAATCTGCAGGCTGAAGGAGAAGCAGGCTTCCCGCTGAGCAGGGAGTCTGATGCAGGGCTCCAACCCAGGACTCCAGGATCATGCCCTGAACCAAAGGCAGACGCTTAACTGACTGAGCCACCCAGGTGCCCCCAGAATTCTTAATTCTTAAGGCAAAAACACAACAGAACATTGACCAATGAAGGATGGTGTGAGATTTCAAAACTCTTAAATATCAATCTCCCATTTAACACTTTCCCTTTTTCCTTTGGCCCACATTTCTATTTCCCTACCAGAAAACTTCACTTGAAGGCCGTAAACATTCACCAGATACCTAAAATGCAGCTGGTCCAAAACTAGGCATTCCTCTGTTGCCACAACCCCAAAAATATTCTGTATTCCTTTACCAAGCTATTTGACTTAGAAGTTTCTGGCATTCCTTTTCTATCCATTTCCCACATCCTTTTCACCATTATCCTGTTGGTGACCAATGTGTAAATTCTACTTCTTACGTATTTACCCAACATCCCCATTTACCCTTCAGCTCTCAACCTTGCTCCGGAGAGCAGTTAGAACAACTTTAAAAGGGATTAGTCTGCCCAAGAGACAGCCTCCTCATTACATTCTCTTCTTTCTGGAGAACTCTGTAAAATGGAAAATATCAGCCCTCTATTGGCTCCTTATTACCCCAGGATTAGGTCCAAGCTCTCTTTTCCTTCTGATTCTTAGGACATGCTTAGGAAGCCTACAGAACTGGAAACCCTTAATCTCCACTCCTGTAAGCCTAAAGCACTTCTTGGTGTAGCCTAGACTATAATGTGAATGGCGCCCTCTGGAGTACAGCACTGTACTCTATGGGAATGGATCCCCGGAGCTTACACAAAGCAAGAAAATGGGTTTTACATTCTGGTTCCCATTGCCTTTAACTCCTTAAATTATCATCATTCTATATTCCCATTTTAGGTCGAATACCTTCTCCTGAAGCTGTCTGTCTTTACTCTGCTTTCCCTAGGCTAATTAGACTGATTCAAGATAATATTTTTCTACCTCAAAATACTTACTTCCTCTCCATAATTTATAACACTGTGAAACGAAATTGTTATAACAAATACCTTAAAACTTTTAAAGTCACCACCTCTCTAGTAACTTTTCAATTTGTTGGAATCCTAGTAATTCTGGGTGGTTTGCTCTAAAATTTGCATGCCTTTGTTCTATTGACATCTTGCTAGTACAGGAATTTCCATCAGCAAATGAAATGTTTTTAACACAAAATAGAGCATGTAATGTATCCAATGAATTATTTATAGAATATACAACATACATCCAGGAATAGCTTATATTATCCACAGTTTCAGTAAATATAGTAACCAAAAGACGAAGTATAAAAAGGAGGCTGAAATCCAGACTATCAGAGATTGGCTTTTATGTGTGATGAGCTAAAGGTCAAGGGTGGGGGTGCTGGTAGGACCAAATCACAATTTCTGGGCTCCTTAGGAAAGGATTCATCAATTGTGCCCTACGTATAATGGTAAAACAGGAAATTCAAGGAACACACACACACACACACACACACACACACACAAATGCACTATGAGTGTGCACATCGATATGTAACTTTTTTAAAGGAGGGCTTTAGTCTTCTTCCTAGATAAGACATAAAATTGCGCCCCCCGCCCAGAGACGCGCAAACACACACATACACACACAAGCCTGTTTTCCTATGATTTTTATGTGACATTTCCTCTTTCTACAGTTTTGCTATGTGGGGGTGGGGGGTTGGCTTTACCAAACCACCGTTGACCTTGAAAGAGGCTCCACGGCAGTTCAGAGGAAAAGAAGCCTTGAGAACCACCTCTGGTATTCTCTGCAGTCTTATTAGGCACTGCTATCTACTTCTTTATGCTTTTTCTTTCCTCAGCCTCTCTGTGGATACTAGCTTTCCAGCTTCTCTCTGATAGAATATTTGTGTTTCAGATTACTTTTCCTGGGCATAGCAGCTTCTATTTCGCCCTAGTTGAATTTCACTTTATTTCTTGCCCTAACTTTAACCTTCCCAAGTCCAACAGAATGATTTCTAAGTCCTTGCTGGTCAAGGCAACACCTCCCAATTTAGTATCTTCTGTGCATTTAATTATCTCTCTGTTTACTCGGCAAGACAACACTTCAATTCAATAAGCTGCTGTTTGTCATTCCCTTTTTGTTAGCTTTTTCTCCCTGCCCTTTACATTCATTTTAGTCTCTATAACAGGATTTAATTAATTTTCAAGGACTATTTCTCAATGCAATATCCATAACTGTGATTAGCAGGGAGCTGGACTGCGATGGCATTTGTCAAAGTTACAGACTCAAAACCAACTCTGCTTCACTTTGACAGTTTTGCACATCACTGATTGATAATAAGAGTACTTATAAAAAAAAAAAAACCCTTGGCAGTCTAGAACAATAAGCAGAAAATCTTGATGAAAGAAAGGAAGACCACACAGTGCAAATTAAACCACAATGTCTAATTGGCCTCAAAACCTCAAAATGAATGTACAAAATACCACTCCCATCTCATACTGGAATGAAACTAGACAGAAAATGGAAAAAAACATAAGAATAAAAAGTAAGGTAAAATAAGTGAGCCAGTAAATCTCAGTATGGCCTACTGGTTTGCAAGATTATTTTAGTGTCTTCTTTTAAACTTTTTATTGAAGTATAATTTGCATATAGAAAACCATGCTGGTTCAGTGAATTTACCTTAATTAATCTGCCCATATAATTCACACCAGGATCAAGAAACAGAATTTACCAGCACACCAGAAGCTCCCCACCACATGATCTCTTCCTGTCACCCCACCATCCAAGGGAAACCACTATGTTGACTTCTAGTAATAAGACCAGCTATGTCTGCCTGGGGATTTTATATAAATGCAATGATATGGTTATATATTTTGCATTCTGGTTTCTTTCATGTACCATTTTTTGTGTGTGTGTGTGTGATTCATCCATGCTATTGCATTAGGCTGTTAATATTTAATTCTTATTACTGTACAGATTCAATTCAATCATGTGAATATACCACAATTCAGTTATTTATTTCCCTTTGGGCACATGTGTACATCAGTGAGTTGAGTCTCCAACTCTTGCTTTCAGCTCAGGTCATGATCTCAGGGTCCTGAGATGAGCCAGGAGTTGGGCTCCGTGCTCAGCAGGGAGTGGGCCTAAGATTCTCTCCCCCTGGGCTTAAGTGGGTAGGAGAAGAATAAATGAAGCAAGATGGGATTGGGAGGGAGACAAACCATAAGTGACTCTTAATCTCACAAAACAAACCGAGGGTTGCTGGGGAGACGGGGGTTGGGAGAAGGGGGGTGGGGTTATGGACATTGGGGAGGGTATGTGCTTTGGTGAGTGCTGTGAAGTGTGTAAACCTGGCCTGTACCCTTGGGGATAAAAATATAGGTTTATAAAAAATTAAAAATTAAAAAAAAAAACTAACTGGCAGAAACCCAAATATAAAAAAAATAAAAAAGATTCTCTCCCCCTGTATCATGCTTAGTGAAATAAGTCAATCAGAGAAAGACAACTATCATATGATCTCCCTGATTTGAGGAAGTGGAGATGCAACATGGGGGGTTAAGGGGGTAGGAGAAGAATAAATGAAACAAGATGGGATTGGGAGGGAGACAAACCATAAGTGACTCTTAATCTCACAAAACAAACTGAGGGTTGCTGGGGGGAAGGGGGTTGGGGGGGTTATGGACATTGGGGAGGGTATGTGCTATGGTGAGTGCTGTGAAGTGTGTAAACCTGGTGATTCACAGACCTGTACCCCTGGGGATAAAAATATATTATATGTTTATAAAAAATTATTTAAAAATTCAAAAAAAAAGATTCTCTCCCTCTGCCCCACTTCTGCTCATGCTCTTTTCTGTCTCTCTCTCTCTCAAATAAATAAAATAAATAAAACTATGTATTTATATACCTACTGATGGGCATCTAAGTAGTTTCTATTGTTTGGCTATTCTTTTTTTTTTTTTAAGATTTATTTATTTGAGAGAGAAAGAGAGAGAGACAGCACCAAGCAGGGGCAGGGGCAGAGGGAGAGAATCTCAAGCAAGCTCCATGCCTGACACGGAACCTGTCTTGGGGTTGGATCTCACAACCCTGAGATCATGATCTGAGCAGAAATCATCAGATGCTCAAACAACTGAGCCCCCCAGGTGCCCCTTGGCTATTCTTAATAGCAGTGCTATGAGAATCCTAAAATAGGCCTTTGGTAAATATATGTGTGCATTTCTGTTGGGTACAGAAATAGGAGTTGAATTGCTGGTTTAAAGATTTATGTATGTTTAGATTTATTAAATACAGAAAAAATATATTCCAACATAGTTGTACCAACGTACTCACATCAGTAATGTAATGTCTTTTTTTTTAAAGATTTTTATTTATTTATGTGACAGAGAGAGATCACAAGTAGGCAGAGAGGCAGGCAGAGTGAGGGGGAAGCAGGCTCCCTGCTGAGCACAGAGTCCGATGCAGTTGATCCCAGGACCCTGAGATCATGACCTGAGCTGAAGGCAGAGGCTTAACCCACTCAGCCACCCAGGTGCCCCAGTAATGTAATGTCTTATTCACATAACTTTTAAATACCTTCCTCACTTTACCAGATTTTTTTTTAAGAAAAACAAACATGACATTCAATCCTGTTCTTTAACCAGTAGATCCAGTGACAGTCATAAAATAGCAGAGGGAAATTTTCTTTATGCATAATTCTCTTCTGCTTTTTAAGGGAATAAGAGTCGTTTCTTCTGACTGCAAAGTGACAGGTGACAGGACCCCTCATGCAGTAGGTGCTCAGAAATATTTGCCGAATCAATGAAATCAGAAGAGAAGAATCATGAAGATTATTCATTTTATGACTCCAATGTTAACATTTAAATATACAGATAAACCTAAGGAAAAAAACACATATCGGAGAAAATAATTACATACACTTTTTTCTTTGCTTTTTTTCCTTCAGTTTTTAAAGGCCTATCATTTGTAGGGAAGGAAGTGGATGATGATGGTGCAATAGCTTTACTAATACAGTCAGAGAAGGGAAAAGATCCAGACTATGAGTGACTAATTTGATGTTGCTATCACTGTTGACAATAAAATAATATTGTGACCAATAACTTTTAAAAGATAACTAGTGGGTCAGTGTGAGTCTCTGCAGGACAGGTCAGTGCCACATTCAATTTTTTGTCCCCTGTGGTGCTTAGTGGAAGTACTAGATACAACGAGGTTATTTGCAAAATGAATGAAAAATAAAACCCAACAAAACACACACCCAGGAAACTCTCAACCATGTATTGCATCTGATTTGTTCCTTTATTTAAAGCACCAAAAGTGACTGTCATGGGAACAAACAGCATGTTCAGAGAAAAAACAGGAGTTGAGGAGAACAGAGATGATTATTTGACGAGAAGAAAACCTGTTTGCGGGGTGTGTTTAGCGTAATAGTTAACTTTTAACCCTTCCAGGCCTACCATTCCCAAAATAGTTCCCTGGGCATCAACAATTAAACTAAATGGAATATTTTGATTTCTAATCATCTCTTCTGTGAGAAATTACAGACTTTTATGCACAGTGTCTTATTTTTAAATGTTTTTGAGAGCTTGTTATTTCTTCTGCATATTGTTCTGAAGATCTAGATTAAGTTATGCTAAATTATGCTAAATTCAGCTAAATTTTAAAATAGTTCAATAACTAGAACATTCTGTAAAATTCTAATCTCAGAGGATAGATCTGTACTTTTTATTTTCTGGTGATAACCGATATCTAATTCTCTTTAAGAAATAGACTTTTGCCCTACTGTTTTCAATCCAATGCCCCAGGTAATGCAACAGTTGCAGCAAATTTAGACACTCTGCAGAGGCTTGGACAATATGCAAGAACAAGGAAAAAATCCTAAGATTCCCTCTTTGATTTACCTTTAATGCCTTCAAAGCAGAAATGGCCTTCTTAATATATGAGTCCTAAGGACTGCTTTAGAATCTATGTTCTTTACTACATAGACATTGAGAAGATATGGGTATGGGGAGGAGGAGTGGTTGTTTTGTTTTTTTCCTTCCTAAATTCAAAATGAACCTAGAACTTTCTGGATGCCATATATACTGATGAGCCATGAGATTAGCAAATTCAGAGATGCAATTTAATGAGGGAATTCCAAATCGAACCTCTGCTCCAAGAAATACATGATTATAGTTCCTCAAAGGGAAAGTACACAGCCAATTTCTAATTATGCAAGAACTCATTGACTAGTAAGTAGATTGACTAGAACATTTGTTTTTCTGTTACGTTCCTGCCTTCTAACCTTGGGACATTTCCTTATTCCTTAGCAGCTCCAAAGAGTATGAAGGAAAAGATAAGGAAGATGAAGCTCTAGTAAACTTCTACTTGGGTGGAATTATCAAACTAGGTTAGGAAGACTAAGATATGTAGGGAAAGAAAAATATTATGGACTTTAGTATAATTTGGCATACTGTCTATGAGTTTTAAATATTCTTAGCATAGTAGTAAGTTTACAGTGGTATGAAAGAATAACTAAGATTTTTGGAAATGTTCAAACTTGAACTATTTTATGATTGTGTTATCTGAGCCTCAAGACCAGAGATCAAACTAGTAGATAGAGGTTGGGTTTGATTGGAAGAAAGGGATAATTCCTCTATGCAGAGAAAGAGTTATTTCATAGCTCAGTAATGGGAATCCTGTGATTTGGCCAATCAAGGATGAAGGTGTAAACCAGGGGTAGAATGTACTGGAAATGACAAGGAGAACAATATAGAAAGAAGAAAGTAAGAAGGATATTGGCGGGCCTTATGCAAAACCTAGGGTTCCCAGGTTTCTGTTGTAGGAATCTTAGTCCCAGGCTCCATATTCACTATGAAACCTTGAGAAAGGCACTTATTTCTTTCTCTAAGCCATGGTTTCCTTGTCTTTCAAATAAGGGTAATTTCGTTCATGTGTAGACATATACGTTATAAAGAAGAGAAGAGATTTGTATAAAAGCTTTTCGAAAAATTACTTTCAGAATGTATAAATTGAACAAAGTTCTTTTTGGAGGATGAGTTAAAATGGTGGTTCTAGAAAATGAGTTTAACTGTTCTAACCTGAGATTCCTCTGAGACGAGAGCAGGCATCCAGTGAATCTGCATTTCCACAGCACATTGATAGAGAAACGTAAATGGAAAGTAGGGAGAGAAGAGGAAAATGTCTAACAAGTACTGAATATTTGCTACGCACCTGGCACATTCCATTTATTATGCTGTGTAATCCGTCACCAACCCCGTGAGATGGTTAGTATTCTCCCTACTGTACAACAAAATCTCAGAGGAGTTAAGGAATTTGTCCAGGTCCACACAGCTAATATAAGCATGAGACAAGCCTTGAACCAGGGCATAGCTGGCCTTACTTCAGGCTTTACACACCCACCAGAGCATCTGAGTTGTCCAGCGAAGAGTCCTTCAACAATGTCATAGGAAAGGAAATGGAAAGCCTAAAGGATTCAGTCCCTTACACCTTCAAGAAGCCAACTATAAGCCCCAAGTGTCATGGAAACCTTGTGGGTTTTTTTATCTGTAAAATCTGAGGAAATGCAAACTACTCCATGACCTGTTAGTTTAAATAGCAAATAATGTCTTTTATTATTCTCCATTAAGTAAAACTAAGATTCCCAAACAAGGAGTTTCTAGGATTTTTTAGATGTGCTTTGCTGTGTTGTTAGGCACCCACTAAAGATGATCTACTCGAGGATTAATACTCTGGAAAAAAGAGGGAAGACAAAAATATCTCCACTATTTACCGTCTGCAAATTTTCAACCTAATGCCAAGATTTTGCCTTAGGACAGTGTTTTACTACTACTACTAGTACTGCTGCTGCTACTACTACTACTACTACTACTACCATCATCATTATTTAGAGTCACATGGAAGATTTTGGAGTCTGAAGCTGTATCCACTAAAAGTACATTTTCTTCACTGTCCCATATGTGCAAAAGCTTAAACAGCTCAGAATCTGTTTGTATATTAGAGTTAAGTAGCAGGTTATGTCAGATACAGCACTCTAAATTTTATAGTAAAATTAATTGATTTCAAAGCCCTTCTCTGCCACTAACTATTCTGAGTCTGTTTCTATGTCTCAACTTACATGCAGGATTATTGTCATAATCACTTACTAATTATGTAAAATACCTGGCACTCAGTCAGTAATGAATAAATGGAGAATATGTTTATTTTAATTCCATTTTGCTGTTTCAGAGAATTATACCTAATACTAATGGTCTTACAATTTTCATGCCTCTGTGGAAGGAAATATTCTATATTGTGGTTAATTGCAAGACAGCTAACAAACTCACAGAAGAATAAACCAGCAGTAATCTCTAACTTTACCCAATCCAGGCTACACACCTGATTTTTTTGGAAGTAATTTTCATTTGTAACTTCACATAGTTCAAAAAGTTAAATAGACCTATTAGGCTTATAACATAGACTGACGGCAATCCCCTCTCTTTTCTATTCTCTTCCCCAGAGGTCTTTTCGTAATTTATTCTGATGCTAGCATTTCTATTTCTTAAAAAAAAAAAATCTTTTATACATATAGCTTTTGTTTTCTCGTTTTAGGTATGATTCCACTGTTCTCCAACTTCTAATACTGTAGAGAAGTTAAAAGTTATCTTTATTTCATGTACTTTACAGGTGATCTAATTGGTTTTTTTTTTTTTCTGTAGTAATTTAGGATCCTCTATTTCTGGACTCCTGAGGTTCCAAATAAAATACATTAAGATAGACATTTTTTTTCATTCATTGTGCTGGGTTCTTGTGGGGCTCATGCAGTTTGGAGACTCAATTCTGGAGGATGTTCTTCCATAACTTCCTATGCAACATGGAAAAAATTTTTCTGAGAAGAAAGTGATCACTTTCAGAAGCCCTTATTTGCCTGTTCTAGCTTTTATTTTGTAAACAACTTTTTGTCTTTTTTTAAAATCATTTCATTTTTTGATTCAATTTCTAGGAAATTTCCATGACTCAATATTCCAGTCTTTCAATCAAATTTCTTATTTTTAATCATTTCTTTCCAAGAATTCTTTTTTAAAAAAATTTATTTTACAGAGAGAGTGATCACAAGTAAGTAGAGAGGCACGCAGAGAGAGAGGAGGAAGCAGGCTCCCGCTGAGCAGAGAGCCCAATACAGGGCTCGACCTCAGGACCCATCCATGTTGAAACCCGGGGCATTCACTAGGGCACATTTTAGTTACCATAGTCAATAGTCCTGATCCATGAAAGATTGCATCATGGCAATTAAAAACCAGACATCAAAGAAGACTCAAATCTTTTAGGGATAAAAGTTTGAATATAACCCCCAGTAAATATTAACATCCAGTGACATGCCACCAAAGGAGAAGAGTACGTGTAACGTGAGGTAGAAGAAGGTAGCTATGATAATCAACTTAGCTCACATAACCATCTACACAAGTGAAATCGAACACAGCTATATTTTATGTAACCAATCCCTTTTTACTACATTGTATTATGTGAACTCTGACTTTACCTCATGTTTTAGATGTTAGGTAAGAACATCAAGGGATTTTTATCATCCTGGCATGATACAACAGCTAATGGGACTTCATACACTCCTCTGTCAGGAATATGAGGATTTTATTCCAATGAAATATGAGTGGATATTGCAAATCAAAAAGAATGGACTACTAGAGATGACTTCTGTTTGGCACCCCCTCCAGATCCATTTTCCACTATTTTTTAACATTTTCTCATTTCTCACCCCACTCCCAAACCACAAGATTCTCATTATCATAGGCTGGCCTATATGGATCACACCAAAGGGTTCCTATTGGGTTTGGTCAATGGCTCCAATGGTGAGCCCTGGCCGTAGAATGCAGGGAGGGGAGGGGTGTGAGACAGGGAATTTTTTACTCCCTTGATTCTCTTCCTGAAGGGTTGCTTGGAGCTGGCTAGTTTCTTCAACCAAAGTCACTCACTATGCGCTTTGAGCAACTGACTCTGGAGGCCTATGGGTGGCTCAGCTGGTTAAGTGTCTGAATCTCAATTTCTGCTCAGATCATGATCTCAGGGTTGTGAGACTGAGCCCCACAAAGGGCTCTACACTGGATGTGAAGCCTGCTTGGGATTCTCTCCCTCTGCCTTTTCCCCCCCACCCTCTCTTAAAAAAAAATTACTTCTTTTTAAAAAAAAAAAAGCAACTAACTCTACACAACATTCTTCCCCCTTTCTTTTATGCTTTCAAGGTTAAAATAATAATGTCTTGGCTGTTACTAGCCTTATGTTCCTGTACATAAATAAATCTTTCTTGAAATATCCTATTTCAAGTGTACCATCTCTGTTTCCTGTGGGAACTATCTGATGCCATATATACACCACAATAGTTTCTACAGAAATAAGTTTAAGCAAATTTGTATTCAGTGTTAGTCTTCCTCCATATACACAAACACATACATACTATAAACATTTTGCCATCAGTAACACTAAAAATATTACACTTTGGCTATATTCTAGTGGACATTCATCTTAATTTCCTGCAGATCCATTTTTAAGAAGTGAAATTGATGGCTCATGCGCTGTGAATATTTTTAAGTATCTTAACCCAGATTTCCATATTGCCCTCCAGTAAACTTGTGTCAACTTATACTAATTTATATCAGGCTTATATGAGGCAACTTAATTCATTCATCTTTAGTTAAAGCTGGGTGTTAATACTTTATAATTTGCAAATTTATAGATGAAACAATTTCATTGTTTAATTTGCATTTCTTTTTTTAATTTTTTAAAAATTTTGTTCATTTTTTAAAAATTTCTTTTCAGCGTAACAGAATTCATTGTTTATGCACCACACCCAG